>NW_027181815.1:2494111-3928222 GCF_029961685.1 Aristolochia californica
TGAGCTGTAAAATTGTGTATTGGCTTTACTTGTCAGTTTAGGTCATCATTTCTGATTAGCGATTACTGTTGGAAGGGTTCTGACTTGATTTTGACAGTAAGATCTTTTAACCTCTGCTTTTATGGAAGCCTCGCTACTACTATGAAATACAGGTCTCCGTTCTTTGTTCCTATGATGCGACATTCTATTATATGCAGTTCAACAGCTAAACAACATGGTATTTGATCAACTTTTATATTTGAACATCTAAAACTAAATCTCCTTATCCTTACAGTAATTATTTCATGGTTGTGGAATGGGGCCTTTGGCTCAATCGTCAGGGGAGGGTTGTGTTGTAGTTTGAAGTTTTGGGTTCAAGTCTCACTAAGTAATGAGGTTCTACATTCAATATACTTATATATAAGTGTTTTTTTTTTTTTTTGTGTGTGTGTGTGTGTGTGTGTGTGTGTGTGTGTATGTGTGTTTATAAAATAATTGTTTCCTGGTTGCGTTTTCCAAATTGTGCTACAAGTTTGCACTCTTTGCCAGCAAGCAACCAAAAGTGAGTTTCAGGTAAGGCATGTAGGGCAAGGCAGTTGCTATACTAGGCAGAGAGTTGCCTTGACATTACATAGTGAACTTCAGAGCTTTGCTACATTCTTTCTAATGCTATTGATGCTCTATATGCAATGATGTTTTATTCCTCAGAAAATAATAATTCAAGTATGCTAGCATTTAAAAATTAAGATAGCATTTTTTCTTTAAGAGTATTTGCCATAGATCTTATTTTCTTCCTTTGCTACATTGGTTCAACATTTGAATGTACAGTTTGTCTCCAGCTTGAATGCACTAATTAAAAAATTTAGATTCCTATCCTCTTAACCAAGGAGAAGTGTTCAGATGAATACAGACTTAGAAGCTATATGGGGAAAGGGTGAAAAAGCTGAGATATTTTAACATCATGATGATGAAAACATTGGAGATTTCTGAATAAAATTGAAATAAAATTTCTCTTGCAAATATATATTTCAAACTTTTTAAAACTGTTAAAATTTTCAGCTTGGAAACTGATTAAGATGTTAGTCCAAATTCATGAACTGTTCTAGTGACATTACAAACAATTCCTGGGGTTCAACTATTAGTTGGAGATTTTCATACACTCTTGTCTGAGCCTATTTTGTGTTAGTCTGCACTCTAGTTTATATTGCATTTTTTCCTTGAAATAACTGGAATTGCAATAAAACATGAAATAGACCAAGAGAGCGAAGGAACCAAGATTGATGAGATAGAAATAATTGTCATCAAGATGGGCCAGAAGGTGATGAAGAAAAAGAAGTCTATGCTTATATTAGTGTCATAAAGTATATAGGAAAGGTAGAAGCAATACTTATCTGTTTAACCAAATCATGGAAAGGTAGAAGTAGGACTTCTGCTTTTCTTCTTATGAGTCTCTGCTTCCACTTCGGTCGAGCTCTTTGCTCACCCCCAAGGCGACTCAGGTGTGGTGATTAGTTGGTGCTCGTCCCTTTTTCTCGAGCCGCCTTTGAGACATTTCTTCCCTTTTTTCATGCTTTTGGTCTCTTTTTCCGAGATAAGTCAATTCCTTGGCTTGCTCTCTTACCAAGATGGTACTTCCCTACAATCTCTTATAGTTACAGGAATGACCCTCTAAATTTGTTTTTCTTTGCTTTTAGCAATAAAGCTCACCAATTTCATAAAAAGAAAAAAAAAATCTGTTCTTATGATTTTAAGTCAGCATTTTGACCTGTAAATCCAGGCTTTTCTGTTTGTGGCTAGGCAGTTAATTGATGAAATTCCTACTTCTGCTTGTCTTAAAACAATGGGTGGATTTCTTTAAAGAGAAGTCACATTGTTTATTATTTCAACTCTTGTATGATTCTGGTGCATATCTAGAGTGAGGCGTTCAAAGGACTTCTCCAGCAATAAAGAGGGCACTAATGATTTATACCTAGAATTAGGTGATTTGAAATGTATAATCTAACACTTAGTGGTGTAGTGTTTTTTATCCTTATCTAACAAGAGGGACTAATCTCCTCTGAATGGCAAAGGGAGGTCTTTTCCTATTTTTGGGTAAATATTCCTCTGTTTTTTTATTAGGTGAATGTTATTGTTCAGTCAATGCTTACAGACGCAAATGGGCCCTTCAGGAAGTGTGCTGGAGGTCAAGAAGAGTTTCAAGGAGCTCTAGAAAGTGCAGATCAACCATCTTCTTCTTCTTCTTCTTTTTTCTTTTTTTTTTAAGCATAACAACCATCTAAGCTTCAGCTTTATTTATTTCTTTAAAACCATGTTGGAAACAAATGTAGGCTTTCTCCAAAAATATCATAAAGGAAGTCTACTGACTTTCATCTGTCTGTTTGTTCATATTTTTCTCATTGCGTTATATCATTCTCTTGTTGCTGTAAAACCTTTTTCAAATACAGAAAACAGGTAAAAGAAATATCTTGCAGTTTGTGAAAGCAAGTCAATCAAAACCTTAGATTGATAAAATATAACATTTGTTGTTCATTTTTGCAGGCCATTGATGAATGGACCAGCCAGATCAGATCAAAAATAGGTGAATGTTATGTGCAAGCAAATAGCATATGCTCTGGAATTTGTCTGAGTTTAAACTTCTGATATATCTTGCTTCCTGCAGGGGATGAGAATCCTGCTTTTGCTGAAGACATTAATCAACTGCTCTTTTCGGCAATAGTCAAGGACTGAAAAGAAAGAAAAACTGAATTTGAATTGGACTGAGTAATGGGCCATAAATGCAAGGTCAGAAAGTTGAGAAAGACTGTCCAGGGGAATATGGTTAGATTCCCTTGGGTGAGTGATGCACTTTGAATCGATTGGTCATTGACAGATGTTGGATAGATTGGCTAACTTTAACATGTATATATGTTAAGGGTTGTGATTGACTGTACATATGCTAGGCATAACGACCTATGGTTCTTAAGAAAGCTTGTGTGCCTTTTTTTTTTTTTTTTTGCTGGCAACCTTGCAATTGTATGCTTTGCGGGCATATACTCCTAAATTCTCATGATGCATGTTTAAGATCAGGGGGAATTGTATACGCTTTGTTGATTTAGTTGTGCTACTTGCAGCCGAGTATTTTGTTGGGCAGGATCAATTGTATTCAAAATTAACTGGTAGCAACCCAGCCAGTTTGATTTCTGCCTGAGCTTGGTTACAGTTTCAATATAATGTCCAACTCAAAACGCTATTTGAGCACGAAATCAGTTCATACGGTAGGCATCCACTTCGACGATAACACATTAATTATTTTGGAATGACTTCAAGGGCTCCTAACTTATAAAAACTACTCTGTAAACTACAGCCAGATATTCTCCCCTCTTCCTACTACCATCTGCTCCATCTACATCTTTTATGGTGGCCCGATTGTATCAATTCTGAAAGGATTTTATGTGCATTAGGCATTGCTTTGAGGATTGCGCTTTAGTTTGAGAAGAGAAGACCAGTCTAAACATGCCCAATTCCAGGTTTTGGACTGAGGGTGAGTCAGCAGAACTCACTGAAAATACGAGGGCATAACAGTTCTGAAATAGATAGAATAGTATACAGTCAAGTGTCAACAGCACCCTTAAAATGTCTCAATCTTGTTTTACAACAAACATGCTTTGATTGCTGAACAATGACGATGGGAAGCTGAATTCAGCCTTCGAAGTATTCACGAACCTAGGACACCTGTTGTAGGCAACCTGAAACCAGACATTCCAGGCACTGGTAGAGCATAGAGCAGAAGTAGAAATCCCCAGATGCCTCAAACGACCTTCAGTTCTTGGAGCCAAGTTGTGTGCAGGGGACACGGATCTGGTTTTCCATTAGATATGGCTTTCTGAGTGAGGGAGTAGAACCAACCGTTCCTCCATTTGAACTGTGTATATTTAAAATGGTCATGAAGAGGAACACTTTAACACGAAAGAACAAGCTATTTTGACTAAATAAATAAACGAACAATTACCTCTTTCACTGCAGTGGGGAAATGAGCAACGGCTCTTGAATAAGCACATAGTCTTTCTTCGATGGCCTCCTCAAATGATATACTCCTTTCAGCTGCTGCTGCTGCTGCCAGTTCTGCAATTAGGCTGGCGACCTACACCCAAATAGAACATACTTTCACTTGATGTGCTGTGATTTTCAGTCAAAATTAAAAGCATCCAAAAATAAAAGGGCAACAATGGGCCCAAAACTACAAAATCTAAAGAATGATTGCCTCAGCACGGTATTCCTTCTCTACAATGCCAACTGTAGCCCCAGGATGTCGGGCCCCAACGAGCATGAAAGCTGAAATCCATATCAGCTTCTCTAGCATCTGCTTCTGAAAAGCATCTTTGTCAAGAACCTGTGTAAACATTTTAAAATTGAAGAATTTAACATAAAGTTGCAGTTCTTTTTTTTTTAAATGAATAAAGTTGAAGTTCTTAATATAGTAGAAATCTATATATACAGTTTGTAATCAGTAAAACACTTTTCAACTAAAAGAAAAAATAAGAACTTTTGCAGCATGGCAGTGCATTTATACAGTTTCAAACATGTAACCAACCAGCTCATGTATCTGGAACATTAGGAACTAATTTTTAGCTGGAATTTTTACATGTGTTATTAGAAACATTGTGTTACAAAGAAAAGAAACAGAAGACATTTAATAAGATGGGTAGCTTTAGCTTTAAGGATTGGCTCTACTGGCTCCCATATTCAACTTCCTAGCTTGAAGCAAGCCAACTCCATTATATAAGCTATTGTGGTAAGAAAAACTAAGCTTGACATGAGTTTAGACAAGAGTTTGTTTTTTGGATCCACCAGGTCCACACCAAAACTTGATTTGGATCAGCTAAATACCAAGACCTGTCTAAACATTCTTGGAGATTAATGACAATTAAAAATGAAGATGTCAAGTCAGGTTTCCATCAAAACGGCATTCAGGTCTCATGGAAATCTTTTTCTGGCGAAGGTTCAGTAGCACACCCAATAGATTTATCTTATGAGGTATTTCAAATTGGTTCAAGTCATGACTGAATGCTGACAAATCTTTATATATAAGTGGTGCTTGGTACCATTTCTGATAGTAGCTAAATGCCAATATAGGATCAGTTTGACAATTTTCTGATGAAACTGCAGAAGAAAGTTTGGTTTTTTTAGATATCCTTATTGTTAATATTGTTCAAAAGATAACAGCAATGGTTCCCATCCTGGCTTCAAAACAATTTTTGAGGGTCCAGCGTGGTATTGAACATTGAAATAGCCAACTTGAAGTAACCTACCAAGTTTTTGATTCAACATGAACACTAGTCAGTCTTGAGTCAAACTCAAGATCATCTTAAGTTTGTGCACAAGCCTGCTCTCAATCAAGAGACGCTCAGCCTAATTTGGCTTGTTCACAACCCAACGCGGCTTGTTTTGTGGTTTAATAGGATCAGGAAATTTCATTTCCCCATCTGTTAGCTGAAAGGAAGTATCATTTTCCAAGTAATCACCAGAAATAATCTATCCCACCCACCCAAGCACCTTGTGAAGTTGCCCAAGCTGATCGGTTAACATCGACTGTGAGGACATATTGAACGACTCATTTATAACTGCAAATTAAGAATTTAAGATAAATAAAAAGTCTTGAAAAACCTTGCAAGAAAGACCTCCAGAATGTAAACGAGTAGCAACTGCAGATGCCCATTTGCCAAATGCTGCAGTTAAGCCTTCAGGATCGGTGTCAGTCTTTCCATCAATCGGCGGTTCGCCAAGTTTCGAGATAGCAAAATACGCCAAAACCTGGTTTGCATCTTTCAAACCTTTACTCTCGAACCAAGGATCAAGCATCCCATTCTGGAAAAAAACCAAATCTGCTGGAATGTTAATAAGATCCTCCATATCTTTTATATTTATAGGGAGCACCGCCCGCCTATCAAATAAAACCAACACGAAGTTCTTGCGAAGTCTCTGCAATTTAAGAAACAAACAAAAAAAAAAGAACAAAAAGAAAAAAGAAGAAAGGCATCCTCCACATAGAAAACGCATAAAAAACACGACCAATTCGGCATTTCCGCCAGCAGGAGGAAATCAGAAATTGAAATGAAAGACATAAAAAAGGTACCGTCCCAGCGCGACGATGGAGTGGCTTGGAGGACGGCTTCGAGGTCATCATTCCTAGTGCAGACGAAAATTGGACCATCAAAGTCAACTGGAATGACTTCACCTCTTCCAACGAATACATCCTTGCCATTGCCCATGCTCTGCAGTGCCTTTCCGACTCTCCCTCCACCGACAATGATGGCGGGAAGAACGTCAGTCGCGGCGGCCATGACCGATGATGCTCTACCTCTCACCCGAGACGCAATTCCCGTCGCCGGTTTGCTGTACCTTCGGGCAGACCAAAGTGCAGTCGAGATCGAAATTGCAGTTGCCATGGAGTGGCAGGGCGTGAAGGCTTATAAAACTGTGCCTACTGCTGACTCCCGAGCTTCGGCTAGAGATAAAACATTTTCTCCGGAAGAGCGACGCCCACGAGAGCCACCCGTTTCTTTGTGGCAGACTTTTGAAATCGGGACCCGACTCGACCTGGGCAGACCACGAGTATGCATTTCTCTCAACTCAACCCTAAACCCTAAGCCTTAAATATATCCAATTTAGTCAATGATACAAATGATTATATATATTTAATAAGTAAATTATTAATTAAAATATTTATTATAGGGCTATAAAGAATTCATACAACCGGTTTTATACATGATTCACCTAATTGTAAGGAGATTCAAACATATTAAGGGCACATACCTGGTTTTACAAATGATATGGATGATACAGTCACATGTTAAGGATCGATGTTTGTTAGAAATTTGGGCCCAACCTGTCCCAAAATGACTAATCGAGTTAGGAATCTCTTTCTTAATTAATAAATTCAAGATCTTTCTATTCATTTCTCTCGGTGGGATAATTTATTCTAACACTCTTTTTCATGTGTTGGCTCCCATATTTTTTCTTCCTACTATACGTGGACAATTTGGGGTGAAAACCCATGCGTGAACACCTGCTCTGACACTATATTAGAAGTTACGTCCAAAGTTCAATATAAAATGACTAGCCAAGTCAGAGACCCTTTGTCCCAACTAATAAACCTAAGATATTTTTTATTCATTTTCCAATGCAGTATGCGAACCTTTTTTTTAGCTCTTGTTACATTGGTGGACAATCTGGCATGGAAGCCCATGCGTGAGCACTTACTCTGATACCATGTTAAAAGTTGGGTCAAAACTCTGCCCTAAAATAACTAGTCAGTTAAAAATCACATTTTTGAACTAATAAACTTAAAAAAATTTCTATTCAATTTTTCATACAAACAATACTTTCCACCGATACTTAAATTTCAATACAAGTTATTTAATATGTTTCACTATTGGAGTGAAACAATAGGATATGATGTCGACTATCCCTATATGGTATCAATAATGTCGAAATCTAATGTATATCACCCAAAAGCTGAAATAATTGAGAGGCCCCAGTAATTGGAAAAATCAACCAAAGATTCTTTGCTAAAAGCTACTTTATTGTCTCGTTTTTTTCCACAAACTGGCAGCTGGTACATTATTTGTCGGCAGAAATTTATCATCTTCCCCCGGGTATCTCATCCTTCCTCCTGCTGCTCTGGCTACTTACAAATCAAGCTCTGAGTTGCCACGCAGAAGTAAGTGGGAAGCCGAGATGGGACTCGTTTCGAGGAAGAGGCTCTTTCTTATATTTGCGGCATTTCTCGCACTGGTAGTCCCCGCTGCGTGTAAAGCTGCTTACACTAAGGAGAGAGAAAGTAAGCTTCGCTGCAATGGGTCCATCGGAGAGTGCTACATAGAAGAAGAGTTTCTCATGGACTCTGAGACCAGCAGAAGGATGCTGCAAGACGGGAGTCACCTCACTAATGGCGCCCTCGAGGGAGATCAACCGGCCGGCGGGGTGCAGGCTCAGCAGCACCAACCTTACATGAGGGGTTGCCAAAAAACCAACGGATGCAGGACTCAGGTGTACAACGAGTAAGTCTTTACTTTTCTTCATTTCAGAAATCTCAAACTGGGTAGCTCTTAAAATAGTTTTCTGGTTCAGATAGATAAGAAGACGAAATGGAGATCGCTTTGGACATGGTAACACTGGAATCAGATGCGGATTTTCCTCGAAAGCTTACCAAGCAGCTTTCTTTAATCACTGTTTAAGTATTATGTTTTCCTGGTTTTAGTGAAGATTAATGTATTGTTGGATCAAAATTTGGTGAAACTTATTTATAGTTTGAAGTATCCTGCCCCTGCACCATCTAATCGCTCTCCGCTCCATCCCTAGTAAGTTTAATAATTTTAAATAATTAATTATGTTAAATAAAATTTATATTTTAATAGAAAATATATGACTTATTAAATTTATACAATCATTTTATTATTTAAATTAATAGTTAAGATAATATATGATTTAAATAAATAATTTATTATAATTAGGAATGTTTACAATTTATATTTAATATTTTTTATTTTAAGATTAAAAGTAAAATATAAGACAAAAAGTTTTAAATTTAAAAATATGTTTTAATAATTAAGTTAAACTACATTTAAATGAGTAATTAATTAAATAAATCCACAAGTATATAAGTAAGAAGATAAATAAATAAATAATAAGTATGTAAATAGATAAATATGTTCCTAAGTAAAAAAGCCTTCATATGCCCCATCAATCTCGTTATCTTTATTATTTGTGTCTTGCTTTATATTACAAAATTGCCACTATGAGTGAGAGTAAAAAATGGGGTATGGAATCTGTTGGGTTTATGTGTTAGTCCAGTAAATCAATAATATGTAACATATTATTACTATTTTGAAGATTTGTTCCTATTTTTTTCTTTTTTTTTTACTTTTTCTGGCTGGGTTGACCTATACAAAAATGAAGATCAAGTTAGGATCATTTGACAATGAGACGGGTTATGATCTTGAGTCATTGAATCATGGTTTTAACTCACAAATGTGCACTTTCAACTATCTTATGCCCATTCTTATCTCTTTGTTCTTCAGTTTTGCAATAGAGAGTTTCTATGTTCGAACAACAATTATTCATTTAGTAACGCATCACAAAAGAGTTTCTATCTCTTTGGAAGTTTGAGTGTTATAATGGTTGCACCTCCTTTAAAATTGAAATATGAGTGTTGTTATCATTTGAGAAGATGCATAATCTACAATGAAGAATTTCATGGGTCGTGGTAATTAAATTTTATATGACTAGAATATCCAAGTAAGGGGGAGAATAAAATGATAACAAAATGAAGACTTCAAGCAAGATGTGAACAAAAACAAGATGAATTAAAGCAAGACAATCAAAATATATTTTTCAAGCACATAAATTTGTCTAAGATTATTTGCAAATTGAAGTTACAAACACCAGTTTGAGAAGGAGTGTTAAAAGACATACATGTGTATGAGTGACATGACTAGTAAATAAGGAGATCTTCTATAGATATGACATATAATTGTAATTATGCAAATTGGTATATATCTTTTTATATTTTTTTCCTTTTGAAGCATGTAGCACTAAGTACATTGTAGTCATTGTAAACACTTTCACATAATTATAAATACACCCTCAAGGTATGAGATAGAGTATTCAAGCATCTTTTTCTAGGCTTAAATTCGTTCATACACCCCTCTCTCTCTCTCTCTCTTTTCCTCTTCTTTGTCTCCCTTAGTTTCTTCTCTCCTCTCTCCTAAGAGTTAGAGTTCTTCTCTTGTCTCCATCCCTTGTAATCTCTTGGGTTTGTGTGTTAGTCCTAGAAATTAACAATATATAACATATTATTACCATTTGAAGATTTATTTCCTATTTTTTTACTTTCTTGGACGAGTTGACCTATACAAAATGAAGATCGACTTAGGATCATTTGATAGTGAGACGGCTTAAGACCTTGAATGGTTGAACCGTGGTTTTAACTTACATATGTGCACTTTCAACTTTTCCTATGCCCTCTTTTATAGAAACCCTAATTAGGGTTTCTTTTATAAAAAGAAAGGGTTGTTCTTCCTCTTGCTCTTTTCGAGCAAGTGGATGATGGCCACAGACAATGGTCTACGCCAGCCATCGGATGCATAGTTCAAGCGATTTGTCGAAATTAGTTTGTATCTAAGTTAAAAAAATTTAATCTTAACGAAGGTTAAATATTAATAAAAAAATGAATCACTTAATTTTATAAAAAATTAAAAAGCTAAAAAAAGAACCTAAGTGGAGTTTTTATTTCTTTAGAAAGTTATTTTATTTAAATAATATCATTTAATTAATTAAATATTATAACAATGTCATTTCTTCTATTTTATTAGTAAAATGAGTAAAAAGATCAGACCTGGCAGACGTGTTGATGCATCGGGGAAAGAGAGAGAGAGAGAGAGAGAAAAATGACCGTTTGTTCCACCACTAAAAGCCGCGACTACCGAAGCGATGCAGTTCAAATTCAAAATTCTCTCCCTCCCCACAAATCCCAACCACACTGCGGTCCCTCTTCTAACTCTCTCAAATATCCACTTCTCTCCTCTCTCAGGTCATTCTGCTTCCGGCCATGATTAGTTTCAAGAAGTCTTCGACTGTTGCCCGCCAATCTCCGTACGACTCCCTGTATCTTAATCCCTTGACGGAGATGAAGCACAACCACAGCAGCAGTGAAGGTGGGGAACACGTTGCTAATCTGGGCCTTCAACTGTGCCGCAGCAAATCTGTTGTTGCTTGCGGCAAGGAAAATGCCGTACCCGTCGACGGCCGTCGCCCGAGGAGGAAAACGCTCTCCAATTTCCCTGTCGATGACAGGATCCTGAAGCCCTCTTCGCTTCAGGTGTGCATGCAGAAAAATGAGCCGGACTCCACCTTCGGCTCCAAACTACGGGGGAACAGAGATTCGAAACCAGAGAGCGCGTGGGACTTCTCTGATTCTGAAGCTGCGCCTGCTTCTTCTTGGGCTACTCTCCCCAACAGGTTAAATGGTGCTTTATTTTAATTTCAGCAAGATTATAGGGTCGCACATATCATTTGATAAAATTCCAATACAAGTTTCCTTTTTTTAGAATTTATTGTTAATTGCTACGTGGCGAAATTTTGTCAGGTCTTTGCTATGTAGGCCACTACCTCTGGATATCGGGAGGTGTACCTGCGTTATAGTGAAAGAGGCATCACAAGAGCTCGGCGGAGCTTCTCTGTATTCACTTCACACCAATGTGAGTTTTCAACTTTTATCTGATCCTTTCTGCAATGGAAGATGATAAAACATTGAGCTGTGAGTAGTCCTTGGTGATTTACTCTGTAATGCTCTGTTCTACCAGGTAAAATTAGTAGACAAAAACATGTAGGTCGGAATGCTTGAGGATTACTTGGAAATTTATCCTGAGTCAAGGTCTTACTATTATTTTTAGTTGTTGAACAAGTTACTGGCAACCAGAGGCCATCACTTTTGGGTAAACCTAGAGAAGATGAGCTGCTTGGTGTTTTGATATCTACCAGTAGTTGAGCTACTTTTTTCTTTCTCGTTATGACTGAAATTTCTTGGGCTAACCAGGAAGGCCAAGGACGACAAAATCGGAAACTAGCTGTCGCTCGGCATCGATGGCACAAAGGCCGCTCAGAATTTGTCATTGCTCAGAACGTTAAAGGGATCTTATGCACCTCAGATGAGAGTTTTTTGGGCACTGTAGCTGCGAACCTATTGGGATCAAGATATCACATATGGGATCAGGTTATTCTCTATTTAGACTCGTTAAGTTAAAATTCTTCGAGAGAACAGGTTCTTGTTACATTAATGGAAGCAGTGATAAAAGAATCTTCTTGTGAATGCAGGGAACTCCTTTTGATGCCATAAGAAAACAGTCTAAACTACTCCTTGCTGTCGTAACGTAATACATCTACTCAGTTTTTGTTTGTTCAATTAACAGTAAACAATCTTTTGTTGGTATTATGTCAGTCAAATTGTTATATTGACAGGTTTATTCCCACTGTGACAACATTGACGGGGCGTTTTAGAAGTATGAGGGCATGGATACCTAAACACCAATCCATGCAGTTAAAGAGTACTGGTCAGGTAAATATAGAAATCTAGACCTATGTGAAATGGAGAAAACCGATCTCCTTTTTGTTGAACAGAAACAGAATCTCCTCACAATCTTAATGTTCAGATCCAACATCTTAATGGCTTGCCCAGTAACTGGGAACAGAAAATGAGCAAGACGCAGAGGCTCTACTCAAAAGTCCCTAAATTCAATAATGTAAGTTTCATGAGGCATTTCTTGCACTGTCTATCTATATTGTAACAGAAAATATTATCTTAAATTGTCTAAAATTGTAACAAGAGGATGCACGAGTACAGCCATGTTCATGATCATGATCACTTGTATTAGAAGTTAAATTACTAGTTTTGTTATCTCTGGAACTGTAGGACATGAAACGATATGAATTAGATTTCAGAGAGAAAGGAAAACCATCAGGGTTAAGGATCCGATCTTCTGTGAAGAATTTCCAGCTGATTATGGAGGTACAACTTCATCTTTTGCTCTTGACAGTTCATTAGAACTTGGAATATGTTATTTTGACACAGAAAGTAAAACAGGATTCTAACACTTGGTATTGTTGAATAGGAAAATGGAAGACAGTCTATACTGCAACTTGGAAGAATAGGAAAGTCCAAGTATGTGATGGATTACCGGTAATTCTCAAACTCTTCTTGAGATCTTTTAGGTATTTTTCTTGCCTTTTCGAAATAGACAGGAATGCTTACCTGCTCTCCATTGTCACTGGTGCAGGTTTCCATTAACGGCTTACCAAGCTTTTTGTATATGCTTATCCTCCATTGATTCGAAGCTTTGTTGCTCGGTCTAAGCTGAATCTGCAGGATTTACTTCAGAATATTTTTTTCCCCTATCCACAGGATAGCTTTTCTGCTTTCGAAAGCCAAATAGTTTTCAGATCTACTTTTCTATCGTTTCACCGAGCAAAATTTCTTTGCTCTTAGAAGTAGAAATGTGATCTGTCAAAAGGATATAAATACCTTTCAGAAGTCAATCCTAGAAGATTTTGATGTAATCAAAGAAAACGGAGATCGATTTATCACTTCAACTGGTCATTTCTTCCATGAAAAAGGCCATCTGGCAAGTTCCCTGCGTCAAATTTCATAAACTCAGCCACATATTTGTATACTTTCAAGTTGAATATCAGAAAATTTTCATATAAATTTTCATAAATCTATGCTATCGAGTCGGTTCACGATTGGAAAATCTGTTTCTTATACTTAACAATTTCAAGCAAAGGATAGTCCCTTTGGATCCAACTTAGCCTCTACTAAGTATCTCTTGGTAATCAGAATAATGCAACTTACCCATGCTAGAGATAAGATTTGGTGGACAACAGGGACCGGTAATTAGCTTAAAATTCTTTTATTCCAGTTACCAAATCTGATTAGAAAATTAACAACGACTTCCTGGCTCTCAACCCCACATCTGATTAGCTTGGAACTTCCAGTTCCGTTTAAGCAAATGGGAAAAACATAACTTCACTCAAACCCCACTTTAATCACGCAAATCGCCGAATAAAGCACTTTACCCCTTATCTCCAATCCCAACTCGACACCTTTCACCGCCACTTCCACTCTTTCCCCCCTTCCACCCACTCATCCAAATTCCGTAACGAAAAACACACGGCTCTAACTCTCTAATACCTTATGGACCGTCCGATCAAACTCGACGGTCTGATGCTGATTTCGACTGATAATGATTCGTTATAGCGTACGCGAGCACTTAACCGACACAAGCTCTGGTTTTCCGCGTGATTTAGCCCGTGTTCAGAAACTTTTAACCCTCCCAAAATCCCATTTCGTAATAAAAATGGAAGGATGTGTAAGTCGGGAGCTTACATACCCGGGAATTCGCATATGATCGCCGGCGGGAGTCTCATCTGACGGTCCGGCGACCACGAAGGATTTCGTTACCAGCATGGACTCCGACCAATTAAGTACAGGGCCCAAGGTGGCTCAGATGACCACTCTCGCTTCCAAGAAAGAGGCGAGGGAGCCGGAGTCGCATATACCGGAAGGTTTGCCTGAGGGAGACGGCTGTGGTTCGGCGGAATCTGCGCTGGTCTTCAAGACGGCCGAGAAGAGCGGGGAAGGAGAAGATGATAAGAAACAAGAGAGGGAGCACAAACGGAGGTCCAAGAACTGGACTCGGATGGAGACGTTGAAGCTTATAAGGTTTCGGACGGAGATGGAGCACAGATTTCTACGTAGCAGCCGGAAGTCGGATCTGTGGGTCGAGATATCTGAGAAGTTGAGGAAAGAAGGAATCAGAAGAGATTTGCAGCAATGCAGAGATAAATGGGAGAAGCTGACGGCGGGATATAAGGAAGTTCGTGAGGGTGGGCGGGAGAAGGTGGACTTTGCGTTCTTCGACGAGCTCGATCCGATTCTCTCAGGGAAATCTCAAAGGATCAGAGACATTCTTGTTCAACGAATGGAGAGAGGCGATCAGCTGTACTCGGACGACGAAGAAGCCGACGACGTGACGATGACGGAGTACTTTCCGGCAAAAAAACAGAGGAGCTGGAGGAGCTCCGGGAGCGAGGCGCTGGATGCGTTGAAGGACTTGCTGGAGACGCTGATCTCACGCCAACAGAAATTCTTCGTGGAGGTTCTGGATGCGATCGAGCGAAGGGAGAAAATCCGAGAGACGATCCGGCAGGAAATGGAAGAGAAGTGGCGGGAAGAGGACCGCGCGCAGAGACTGGTCTTCCAGAACGCGATGATTCTACTGACGAAGAGACTCGTAGGCGAAACCGGCAGCGCCGCCAGGTTCCAGTCGGATTCCGGCGACGGCGTCTTGGGTGCATCGCCTACGGGGACAGCAGCCGGTGGCGCGTTGAAGAAGCGGTCGAGGAACTGGAAGAGATCGGAGATTCTGCTGCTGATAAAGGCGAGGAGGGGCATGGAAGGAAGGTTTGCGAAGTCGACAAGGAGGGCGGCGCTGTGGGAGGAAGTGGCGGCGGCTCTGTGGGCGGAAGGGGTGAAGAGGGACGGAAAGCAGTGCCGAGACAAGTGGGATAAACTCATGGCGGAACTGAAGGATGTCTCCGACGGCAAGCGGGGCAGCGACGACTGCCGCTACTACGCGGACCTGTTCGCTCACCGATCGCCCAGGACAGAGAATCCAACGGCTGCAGTTGATCTGGAAGGTCCAGTGAGCCCCACGTGAATTAACGGGCCCGACGAACGTCGCACCCTGTGACACGAGTCGATTCATGAAGTGGGTATAGTTTGTCTTGCTTATGGGAATTTGTTTGGATAAAAATGTCTCCGTGTAAAAATCGCAATACATGTGCTTATGTATTTATAATTATAACTAAATATTAAATATTTATAGTCACCTCTTTTTAATTTTTTTTTTTTAAAAGTAAGGGAAACCGAACTCCATGCACGTGCCGTGATGGGGCAGAGCTTGTCTTATGCACATGAGTCACGTGCTTGCATTATTGCCGCTTTGGTAAATTATTTTACTCTTGTCGGCGGCGAAGACTTCTCCAAAAATAGGGTGTAAAGTTCACACGAATCCAATCAATGCCAGCCATTAACTCATTTTCCCTAAAATGGCCCTGCGTTTCAAAAGGTTGCTGTTGTCGGGCCTCGCGGATTTTTCCTTAAGGCTTTTGGTCTGGGAGTTTTGGATTACTATTCAAACCCAACTCAGCCCGATCCAACCGCCTTTAATTTTTCATCCAATTTGAAACCAGACCCGTTAATGGTCGAACCAATCAATCCGATCTGGTCTGAAATAAAACTACCTTTTCAGATGACAGAAAAGCCCTCGCATTTCCGCGCTCTGCTCCAATTTCCCAGAAGCTGCGGGCCGCAGCAAATGAGCGGCCACCTCCACCGTTTAAAAGGCTGGCATCGCTTGGCTGCCAGTTCAGAGGCACGATAAAACCGCGTGGTCTGTCCGAATCCGACCGCCGAAGCTAGCGCCTCTTGTTTCTGCGTCTCTTCTTTTCCTCAACGGTGACGTCTTCCGGTGGTTCCGTTCCCAGAGACGACCCACTGGGCGGGGAAAGAGATGGCACCGAATCAGGATCAGCGGTCTAGATCTTCCAAACCGGCTACAATTCACAACTGTGCTCAGTCCGGAGATCTCACCGGCCTCCAGAAGAGGGTCGCTGAAAACCCTTCTCTCCTCAATGCCCGAAACGCTGTGGTATTTTTCTTTTGCTCTTTGTTCTTTTGCTTGTTTGGTGTAAGGAACGTACATAGCGATGACGAAGTTTTTTTACTGTCTCTGTCGTATTTTATGAGCATGTTGGGATAGGTGGAAGATATCTGAGGGGCATTCTTTTCTTTACCGTGATGCTACATTTAATTTATTTCGAGTTTAAGATCTTGTGTAACTTCATGGCATGCTATTTGATTTTGTAATTCGGTTATAGTCGTTTTTTTTATCGGGATAGGGAGCCTGGACATCCAGAATTTATTTGTCCTGTTTGCATCGTTGTCGAGTTCATGATTTTGAGTGTTTTCAATCTGTTGGAGCAGATTTAACATTGAATTTCTGATTTTAACATAATACTTTTACCAAAATGCAGGTTTATATGATGTTGATTTCGGGGTTTCTGTAGGCTAGTTTTTATATTTTCCTTTTCTTGATTGAATAGGTATTTTAGTCGTCTATGTTCTTAAAATCGATTTGTTTCTCCTTTTAGTAGTCGTTGTTATTTCAGGCTCTAATTGAAAATGGGTCTCTGGTTCCTAATTCTGTTGAAAAAATAGTCTTGACCTGCCAGAAATTACATCCCTGTTTGCTTCAGGACCAGATGCTATTCTGTGAACTTGTTACGTGTGGTTGAGACAGTGCTGCTCAAAAGAAGAGAAACTATAATAGTTATCAGAAGTAATTTGCTACCTCAAGCAAGGGTGGCAATTTATATTCATTTACTGGATTGCCCACTGTTTTGTCCTATCACAAATGGATATGAAATAAAAATATTACCCAAGTAAAAATTTGGGTGAATTTACTGATTTACTAATCTTGGTATCATCGTTTATTGTCAATCGTCATTCTATAACTTAGCACATTATAAGTATGAAGTTAATTACTTAATTTATTAATTTTTTATGGGAAGTTGGAAGAGGAAGGACGGTGTCAACCCCTGTGGGGCACACTTACCAGCATGGGGGAGGCTTTGCCCTTCCCCTTTCTCTCGAATCTCAGAAACAGATATTTGTGAGAGAAAGGGGTGGTAAAGCCTTCTTCCTTTCTTTTCAGGTCAGATTATTTGGAAAAGAAAAGTGGATAAGGCCTTACCCTTCCATTGCCATGTGCCCTTTCTTTAGTGATTATTTTTGTAACAATTTGGAAGAAAAGTATTACATGCGGGGGGGAGGGGGGAAGTCCCCTTACCATTCTTTGAAATCTCTATATGTATTGAATAGTTTTTTATTAAATGTTACTTTCTTTTATAAATATATTGAATTTTTAAAAATAATATTATACGAATTTTTTGTTTTGCCCGTTTATTTACCCAGTTATTATAGGAGGCTAGCAGCTTGTAATCAGCTTCACTGACAATCTGGATAAAACTTTTTTTATAAGCACTTGTTAATCTGGCTTTTGGTATTCATTTACTTGAAGGATTGACCATAATTTTAAAGCTTTAGTCAATCACATATTTTCTGAGTTTACTGTTTGTTTCAATTAATCGCTAACCTGAAACTTTATTGGAATGGCTTCATCTTTATTTATTTTTTCTGTTATTAGCCTTTTTTATTCTAATGTAAGCATATGACCTTTATATTTTTTGCTAAAAAAATTATTGATTTTTGCATTCTTTTGTCTCATTCCTATCCTTATCTACAGATGGCACAAACTCCTCTCCATGTTGCTGCTGGTAACAACAACGTTGGGATAGTCAAGTTCCTTCTCGATTATCGTGGGTCAGAAACTATTGAATTAGAGGCAAAAAACATGGTATTTTCAAAATAAATTGTTATACTTCGTTTTTTACAATTACTTGTACTGTTCGTCAGCTTGGAATTTTACTTTTTACCTATCCATATTTTTTTAATTTATTTTTTGATAATGACCTATTTCTATTTTATTGCCATTCTCTTTAATACAATAGTTCTTGACACGTTGTGTGTGGGGTGTGCTATCAGTATGGTGAAACTCCTTTGCACATGGCTGCAAAAAATGGGTGCAATGAGTCCGTGCGGTTGCTTCTGGACCGAGGTGCTTTTGTGGAGGCAAAGGCTAATGTAAGGTTCCATTATGTTTTAGTTTTGCTTATAAGGGTGCTTCAAACAGTCTTATTCATCTCCTGGCTGCATCTAATATATGCAAAATGTATTGTGATTTTTTATTATTAAATTAAATGTAATTATTGATATAGTTTTCATGGCCTACCACCGCATTGAGCAAGTCTGTAGGATTCTTGAGTCCCATAGTAATTGAGTCACATCCTTGCTGATAAATGCGTTTTGAACAAGTATTCTTATGCAATCAAATGGTGCTGATGGATGTCATCTGCTCACTCGCTGATCCGAAGGGTTAACATTGTCTTCCATGCACAACAGTTGGTTTCAGTGAGCATACTTGAGCTTTCATGTGCTCACAATCCATTAGAAATTTTACCATCATGTTTCTTTCCATTTCTAGTTTATTCAGTTTCTTGTATTAGCTGAAAAGTTGGAGTAAAGAGATCATCTAATAGTGCATTAGGTGTTTGTATAGGTAGATATGTTACATATTTTCTTTAAGTGATGAAGAAGGACATTTCTTTGGTGTATTTATAGGAGAGCACAAATTAGATTCACATTGATTAAGCCCTGGAGATCCATTAAAAACATGTTAGAATCAAGACCATTATTTCATCTCAGTGAAGAAGTATACTCTTTCCGCCTGCCAGAGGCTGATGGATTAGTGCTGTGGGAGTTACGTCCAAATAGAGTGTGGGCTGGCAGGTTGGCTTGCTAATGGGCTTACCAGGATGCTAGTTGGTAGAAGCAAGTTCGTTTTTATGCATTTTTCCATTCATAAAAATGAAAGAATTGACCCCTGATGCTATCTGTGATGTCAGGAGTCTGATAGTGCAGCTCAATGGGGCTTATCTGGGGGCATTTGCAATTACATAGTTTATACTTATAAAAGCCTTCATATTTGTAAATTGATTAATTTATCATCCTCTTAAATGTAAAAGTTAGGGCAAATTTGATGGGACCCCTATTTGGTAAAATGAAATCCTAGTTTTTTCACCCTAATTAGTGTCCTTGCGTAAAACACCAAAATTTTGGACGTTTAACTTTGTTGTGTTTAAAACTTACTCGTGTTTTTATTTTGCAGAATGGAATGACCCCACTGCATTTAGCTGTGTGGCACTCTCTTCGAGCGGATGATTCTTTAACTGTGAAAACATTGCTTGAATTTAATGCTGATTGCAATGTCAAGGACAATGTGAGTTTAAACACAATATCTGTAAAATAATGGTTTAGGAAGCCATACTATAATAGTTCTCATTCTTTTGAAACATATTTTACTGCAGGAGGGCATGACACCGCTTAATCACCTCTCTCAAGGCCCTGGCAGTGATAAGTTGCAGGAACTCCTTCATTGGCATCTCGAAGAGCAGAGAAAGAGAAAAGCTATTGAAGCATGTAGTGAGACAAAAGCAAAGATGGCAGAGCTTGAAGGTGCTTTGTCAAATATTGTTGGACTGGATGATCTCAAGCTCCAACTACGGAAATGGGCCAAAGGAATGCTGTTGGATGAGAAACGTAGAGCGCTTGGGCTTAAAGTTGCTGCTAGGAGGCCTCCCCATATGGCCTTCCTTGGGAATCCAGGAACAGGTGACAGATAGTATGCCAATGCTGCATAAAGCCTACATAAATACATAGAGATTCTCATCCTTTAAATGTTGAACAGGAAAAACAATGGTTGCTCGGATACTTGGAAGGCTTCTGCATATGGTTGGAATTTTGCCTACTGACAAGGTAACTGAAGTGCAGCGGACTGATCTGGTTGGCGAATTTGTAGGACACACTGGACCTAAGACAAGGAGAAAGGTATTTGCTTTATTCCTTGAATAAAGAATTGTCAGTGTTCATGTTGATCGAGACTAAAATGAGTCCCCACTTTCTATTGCAGATTAAAGAAGCAGAAGGGGGCATACTTTTTGTTGATGAGGCTTACAGACTGATACCGATGCAGAAGGCTGATGACAAGGATTATGGATTGGAAGCCCTGGAGGAGATCATGTCTGTCATGGACAGTGGAAAAATTGTGGTCATATTTGCTGGCTATAGCGAACCAATGAAGAGGGTTATCTCATCAAATGAAGGTTTTTGCCGGAGGGTAACCAAATTCTTCTATTTTGGTGATTTTAGTTCCAAAGAGCTGGCTCAAATCACCCATATCAAAATGAATAACCAACTGGATGACAGCTTGCTTTATGGGTTTAAGTTGCATGCATCCTGTAGCACAGAAGCTGTTACTGAACTGATAGAAAGAGTATCAACTGAAAAACAAAGGACAGAGATGAATGGAGGCTTAATTGATCCAATGCTTGTGAACGCAAGAGAAAATTTGGATCTGAGGCTTGACTTCGATTGTGCAGATGCTAACCATTTGCTAACAATCACATTACAAGATTTGGAAGAAGGGCTTCGGTCACTCTCACAGTAGTGCCATATTCCTGTAGTTCTTCTGGAGGGTAATTTATTGTATATCTCAGTATTCATTCGATTGAAAATTTATGTAGATGCCCGATTCTTTTGTTGTGAGAGTTTCTTCCTCTCTTGTTGTTTTATCATTCTTTTCTGTTCTTTAACATTGATATGTAATGATGTAAACCAATTATGCATACTCGAGAACTACTTGCAGTACTTGCGACTTCGATTTGATAAGATTGTAACTGCCTATTTAAACAGAGAAATGCAGGTCTAAGTAGGGCCTTGTCAAGGCTGAGTACGTTTCTAAAGCAATCTTTCCCCATATCGGGTCTGGAGCAGTTTTCTTTACGCAACTATGGACGAGCTCCAAACCTTTTGAAGTAAAAAACCAGTGTGAACACCTGACTGGTGGCGGGATCTGAAATTGTATTTTGTTCTAAAATTTTCTTGTTGGCTCATCAATTAACAGCAGAGAACCATGTTTGATCGGTAGACCAAGAATTGTGTCCAGACAAAAGAGGACACACTGGTGTGTTCTAGATGCCACAGGATTGTTGAAATATATGCCCACATAGCACAAGATACATCATTAACAAATAAAAAACGTGGAGACAGTAGTAACTCTCACCACTATTACCAAAATGGAAGGAGAATGAAACAAGAGAACAACTATCTATTTTTTCACTAAATGAAAATACAGATCAAAAGCAAACTAATAAACTCATGATGACAGACCAAATTCAGATAATGCCGATCTAAACAAAGAAGAGAAGTCTCTGATGATGCTCCATCGTCAGCTTTGACCTTTATTTGTGCCTTTGCTGATGAAGCGTTGATAATACATTCAACAAGAAAAAAGAAGTTGATTCATCAGCAACCTTCTGCGCAAAGAAAAAAAAATTAAAGTTTAGGGATTGCCCACCTGATGCAAACACCGAATGGAGTAGCCTTGCATGTGCAGGAGGAGAATTTCAGGTTGTAGTCAAAAGCAGCAACTCCACGAGGACTGATGGAGCATTCCTGAAAGTCGAAAATATAACGAATATGTGCAAGAGGTTAAAAGGAACCACGGGAGAAGGTTGCCAATTTCAAGCAAAAACTTAGAACATAGATGAAAATTAATATAACTAAATAAAGATCTATTTTGAATGGTTACGATTGCAGAAACATAAAAAACTATAGTCTGACACACTGCAACAAGAGTACTTCTCCGAAGCAGCCTAAACAATGTTGATTACAATCTGAAAAGCCCAAAATAGAACTGTCCACCTGGATAGAGTTATATAAGATAATTGGTTAAGTAGCCCACCAGCCTCTATGTTTTAGTCAATGCTGGCTCAGGTTTCCTAAGGAACCTTATTTTGCCGCACATGTAAAACCAGCACTTCATCCTGAACCTCAATTTTCTTATTCCAATTCTTTATTTTCTTGTCTACTATAAGAGACTGAACAGACTGCTAGATGGAGCATTACCTAGATGATGATGTGATTCAGCATTACGAGTCATAGGCAGCCAACTGATGGCATGGAAATGAAAATTGAAACAATGTGGCCAATTGGCTTTCAAAAAAAAAAAAAAAAAAACAGAAAAAAAGTAGTCAATTGTTTCCATAAAGCTGAAAGCAAGGATCACATACATATCACTGGGACCTCTTTTTCTTTTCTTTTTTTCCTTTTTACTTTTGTCTTCTGAACGGCATTGACATCGAAATGAGTAACATTGATACATAAGCAAACTATCTAACAGGGACATGCAAAAAGTTGTACCTGAGATAAAGAAAGTGGCAGGTGACCCCATTTCCGTTGAAAAGTGGCTGGATCCAGGACAGGTTTTACATTAAGCTTCAAAGGAGGAGAAGCAGGAGAAGATGTAGAAGCAGGTGGACCCAAACCAAGTAGATCATCAATCCCTGAGCTCCCACCTTGGGGAGCATAAGTAGGCAAATTATGGGTTGATATAGCAGTTTCAGATTGAGATTGTGCAGGGGCCCAAGAGAGAGAACCATCATACTCAGGAGCCCTGTATGCAGAACCGTTAGTAGAAGTAACCCTGTTTTCTTCCTTTTCAGATGTGTTTAGAAGAAGATCATTGCCATTGGCTTCATATCTCTGAGCTCGAATTTCTTCAGATTCTCCCAATAGACAAATTTCCAAGTTCTTCTGAAAACTCAAATGGGCCTTAGTGTTCCTTATCAGTAAACATGTAGTAAGGCTAAAAGGTGAAAAAAAAATATCAGTAAGCTACAACTTAGAGACACATCTGGATATTTACAAATGGATGTGTAAAACAGAAAGAAGTAGAAGAAGAAAAAAAAAAAAAAACAGCAGAAATTAACTGTTGTCAAGAGAGAGGGTATAGAAACTGCATATGATTGATGATCTACACTACCAGTACATATTCAAGGACCATCTTTTCCTTTGGCAACATGGGGCAACCATTTTTCTGCTCAGTGGTAATGAAAGCATGGCCTCATTACAAACAACATAAGCAAATTATTTTCAGGTGATAGTACATCAAACCTACATCAAGAAGGTATTGTGTGGAATTACTATGATATTTTAAGTCGTTCAAACCAACTAGTTAAATAATTAAGTCTGCAGAATAAAAGGATTTAAGCCATCACATAAAATAATACTGGTTTACAGCTATTGGGTGCTAGGAGACCTCCCCACATGGCCTTCCTTGGGAATCTGGGAACAGGTGACGAATAATGTGCAAATGCTGCATTCATGTTGTGAAGTTGGGTCCAAGGCTCATCCCAAAATGACTAGCCAACTTAGGAAACCTCTTTACCAACTAATAAACTCAAGATATTTGTACTCACTAATCTATGTGGGACTATTCCTTAACACTCCCCCTTACATGTAGGCCCTTTTTTGTGGCTCTACAAGTGGATAGTTTATGTGTAAGCCCTCTTTTGTGGCTCTACAAGTGGATACTTTTAGGTGTAGACCCTCTTTTTATGGCTCTACAAGTGGATAGTTTAGGTGTAGGCCTTCTTTTGTGGCTTTGCAAGTAGATAGTGTAGGTGTAGACCCTCTTTTGTGGCTCTACAAGTGGATAATTTAGGTGTAGGCCCACATATGAGTACCTGCTCTGATACCATGTAAACTTGGGTCCAAGGCCCATCCGAAAATGACTAGCCAACTTAGGAAACCTCTTTCCCAACTAATAAACTCATGATCTTTGTATTTACTAATCCATGTGGGACTATTCTTTAACACATGTTATAAAGCCTACACAATTTTTTTTTTTAGAACAGTGAAGTTTATTAAAGGCAAAAAACCAAAGCAAATCACAATGAGCTAAGCATAGGGGAGCCTGCTATAACGAGGGATTGTAGGAAAACTCTTGGCTTAGCAAAGAAGTCAGCCAAATAATTGGCTGAACTCCAAACATTGGAGCAAGAAATAAAAAACAAGGAAAGGCCAACAATCTCATAGAAAACCTGCTAGTGCTGCCCGAGGGGGGGGGGGGGGGGGGGGGGGGGGGGGGGTCGGATGCTGAAGAGCACCACCCAATTACATAGAATCTCCGTCGACCCATAGAAATGCCTGCTCATGTATTCCTTGAAGATGAGAAAAACATGTCCGATCGCTTCAAGTTCAGTTGTAATTGAGTCAGCAGTACCAAGAGGACCAATTCAGCTGTAACTGAGTCAGCAACACCAAGAGGGCCAAAGTATGAGGCAAGAGTGACACCATTGTAGTTCCCAAACACTCCTCCAAACTCGGGCTGACTAGGACTCCCCAAGGCACAACCATCAAAGTTCAGTTTTAAAACATCAGGAGTGAAGGGATCCATTCAGCCATAGCCACTGCCCTGCAAAAGGACATCTGGGCAATAAGATGCCAATTGTCTCAAAGAAAGCTATCCCGTAAACTTTCAAACTCGCTTTTGGTACTCAGCCAAGCTGCAATAGAGCCGGTAATCCTGTAGATTACCTCGTTGGTGAGGACACCACTCAAGTACCACCTATTGCACGAGTTTACACCAAGAGACATTGGTCTAAGGCGAAACCCACCACATTGTGGTTGGGTAGTGGGTCATTTAGGACTAATTAAATGTTATTTTATTATTTATATTTTTTATTGTCCTTATGATTAATTGTTTTAATTGTTCAGGGGCATTTTTGTCATTTTGAACTATGATTAGGGTTTTGATTCCTATTTAAGCATGTAATGTTGGAAATGAAGGAGATAGTGAATTTTGAGAAAAAATTCCCTCTTGATTGCTCTCAGTTCCCTGTTCTCCCTCTCTTCTTCTTCTCCTCCTGCCATTCTTCTCTCTTCACCATTCCTGCAACAGCTTTCTTCTTCCTCTTCTCCTTCTACTCTCTCTTCTCCCTCACGGCAGCAGCAAACCACATACGGCCCGCATCACTCATCCACCAAGGAAAATCTTTTGAAGCGACGTCTATTTCTCTCAAGACAAATCTCCCATGGAGTAGGGTAATGCACACAAAGAGGAGGGTTTTGCCCAGCGCTGGAATTCCTGTCTCCTTACCGAGGTGACAAAGCTGGGTAAGGCAGCCTGGAATGTGTAGGATTAATCAATTTTATTGAAGAAATGGGCCATATCTTCCAAGCAAATGGAAGTGGATAAGGATGTGATCCATATTGTCCTCCATGCCACCACAGAAACCTACATAAGTGTGTACAGATTCACGTCCTTTAAATGCTGAACACGTAAAACAACAGTTGCTCGGATACCTGGGAGGCTTCTGCATATGGTTGGAATTTTGCCTACTGCCAAGGTAACTGAAGTGCAGCAGACTGATCTGGTTGGCAAATTTGTCGGTAAAACTGGACCCAAGACAAGGAGAACAATATTTGCTTTACTCTTTAAATAAAGAATTGTCAGTGTTTTGTGATGATCCAGACTTAAACTAGTCCTCGTTGTCTATTGCAGATAAAAGTAGTGGAAGGGGGGGTATGCTTTTTGTTCACGAGGTTTACAGACTGATACGAATGCAGAAGGCTGATGACAAGGATTATGGATTGGAATCCCGGGCGGAAAAGATGTTGGTCATGGACAGTGGAAAAATTGTGATCATATTAATGGGCTATGGTGAACCAACGAAAAGAGTTATCTCATCAAATGAAGGTTTTCGCAGTAGGGTAACCGAAGTTTTTTATTTTGGTGATTTTAGGTCCCAATAGCTGGCCTAAATCATCCATGTCAAAATAAATAACCAACTGGATGACAGTTTGCTTACGGGTTTAAGTTGCATCCATCCTGTAGCAGATGCTGTCAGTAAACGGTTTGCCTTGGATATCTCCATTCATGAGATATCTTCATAAGCTCATCCTTGAGGTTTGTCAGGCTTTGGGGTAAGCCCAAGGAAAAGGGCAAACAATTGAACCAGGAGAAAAAGAAAAGGAAAGCGTGATGCTTTTCCTGTTACTGATTCCAACAAGTGCAAGCGAAGGCATAAAAAACCTGCAAGGAAATCAGAGGAAAAAAAAATTGTTTTCCTTGCCGCACCAGGAGTCACACCTCATAAAACATGCCTAAAAATCCATCTGAAAATAAAACTGCAACCAGCTAACAAAAGATCTGTATTCAGTTTGCCTAGAGATCCCCATAGATCAGCCTCATCAAGAAAAAGATTAACTACGGAAATCATCATTAGAATCCCAATGCAACTATAGAGACATGACTGCAAATAAGTATCACAACTATGAAAGAAAACAAGACCTTCCTTTATAATACCACAACTCAGAATCAGAATGGTACCTCTGCTAGGGCATTCGAGTTCCCCTTTTGCTGAGGTCAGCACTGTTCCTCGTGGACAGAGATTTTATCACTAGCACTTCTCTGCCTCTCTAGAGATAGAAGGACATTCCAATGCTGTGATTTTGTTGCCAAAGTCTGTGAAGCCACCATGGCGTCATCTCCAGATCTTTAAAATTTGTAACCTAGCTTCGATGGTTATTTGCAAATGGTATCATGAAAAAGGATGTGTAAACTGCATAGCAGACAAGCTTGCAAAAGAGGGGATGGACCCCCTCCTTCACTGTAGCTTTCTCTTTCTGCCTTCTGGTCCTTAATGATATCATTTTTTTAAAGCTTAATGATATCATTATTCTCAAGAAAAAAAATTTGAATCAGAATAGTACATTCTTTTTGCAGTTAAAAGACTGGTGGCAGGATCTGATTTGTATTTTGTTCTATAAATTTCTTGTTGGCTCATCAACTAACAGCAGGAACAACCATGTTTGACCAGTAGCCAAGAATTGCGTTAAACAAAAGTGCACTAGTGTTGTTCGGGATTCCAGATTATTGTTGATTGATATGATCATATATCAAAAGAAACACCATTAGCAAATAAAACATGTAAAGCCAGTAGCAATTCTCACCACTATGACAAATAAATCACTGGGCTTTGTCATTTCTAGTAGTTGGCCATCCAATTCCTCCATACATGCTTCTGGTTAAATCCAAGATTGATGAATCAATTGGGATTGTCTTGTGAGAAGATATAAACAACTGAAACATAACCTATAAAAGCTCAAAATGCTAAAATTTGAAGAAATAATGAGCCAGAGACTCAGCCAGAACAAATAAAATTATTATGACAACAGAATACTGTAATCTTAATAGCGACTATATCTGTTCTATCTGGCAAAAGAAAAAATGGAACAGGGAAGTAAGGTCGCATGCAACACCACCCAGGGTAGGAAGGAAAAAGGGTCCAACAATCAATTTTGCAAATTATAGAGATTCAGCTAATCATCCCTCACATATTTTCAATTTTTTTTCCAAATGATCATTAAGATTGTATTTCAGAAACAGGACCTTAATCTTCATCATTTCTGGTATCTATCTTTTAAGAGGAACCAGTCTTTGTATCAGTAATTTTGCAAATTGTCCTGCTAAAGTTACCAGAAATAAGAAGGCAATCAGTCATATGAAGTTCTCTGCAAAGCAAAGACACTTTGACTGTCATGGAAATTTTAATGCTTAATAGCCAATGGGCAAGAATATGAGACAGTAGATGCTCAAGTACTCCCCTGAGGTTTATCAGAATCCTGTCATCACAGTTCCACATAATTTTCAGGGAATTCTTCCCTTTTTCTTTTGAATGTTGATTACACATACACTTCAACTCATACCCACAAGACCTCACACTGGAAACCCCTCAATTCAGCCAAAGGCCTAATCCATTCCCCAAATTCTTCCTGATCTTTGAATTGTCCATTATTTGAAATCCTACCATGGTACATCCTGCTAAACAAGTGGTCCATAGAGTGAATTATCCTTTTGACATCCAACATTTTCTAGGAAAAATCACTCCATAGAGTTCTAGGTTTCAAGAGCCTTCACTCCCTCACTCCCTCAGGACTTTAGGAACAGACATCCAGCTGGTTAGAGTCCGAAGTCGACAATGTTGAACGCCCTGGAAAAGGGACAATAATATTTTAAATGAATGAGCTGATAAATAATGGGGTTAGCGGAAACTCTGTTCCTCTGAAGCAAAGGAAATATAGCCAAGCCAACAAAGCAATCTGAAAATTTAGTCCATATACAATGATTTTAGGTCCTCAACATGTGTCCAACAATCTCCAACTAGCTGTGACTTGAATATCAAACTAGAGAGGCCAGAGTCCAGAAATGGCATATTGCCCAAAGTCCAGAATCACCAATCAATGGTTCATGGCAGGAAGGCCAAACATTCCAGGCAGATAGTAATCAGGCAATCTGAGCCATATGACATATGACCCTCATGTTAGCAAACGAAGTGAGAGTAATGTTAACCTGAAATTTTAACCATCTAAAAATTGAATGGTCTGGAGACTTCGAGAGAAAATGGTGCTTAGGAGGCACATTCTAACACAATCACCTAGTTGACCAAATACATGCATTATCTGAGGATCCAAACTCATATTCACCAGAGAGCTAACTATGCAGGAGTCAAGTGAACGTGAACTACCAGAACAGATGTACCTTAAAGGCTGCAGAAGAAGCATAACAGACTCTCCTAGGGAGCTGTATGTGTAGGTTCTTCATCAATTGTTCCTACTGCTTCAAGTATTAATGAGTAGGTAATGAGATCATATTCAAACCCATTCATTCTCATTTCTTTCATGAGTTTGGCAGCTTCTTCAAACATGCCAGCACGGCTAAGACAACTAAGAACAGTATTATAAGAGACTGCATCGGGCTTAATTGTAGAGAGATTCATTCTTGATAACATCTCCATTGCGTGACTAGGCCCACCAATCCTTGCCAATCCATTCAAAATAATATTATGAGAATTCAGATCTGCAGTGCAGCCATGCTCTTGCATTGATCGAAACAGCGATAGAGCCTCATCTAGCATCCCACTTCTGACCATACCTGACATGAGTGCATTATAAGCATAGACATCTGGTTTGCAACCAAGTTTCTTCATCTCTTCAAAAAGATCAATGGCCTCATTAAGACGTCCACATTTTCCAAAGTGCTTGATCATAATGGCATATACCCGAGAACTTGAAGACCCACAATTTTCTTTTAATTCTTGAAACAACTCATTTGCGGCTTCATAGCGTTTTGCTTTCCCGAGTGCATTAATTAGGCTACAGTAAGCAGCAGGGCATGGAGGAAAACCCTTCTCATCCATCTCCTCCAATAGCAGTAGAGCTTTTTCCACTCTATTGCTCTTGCAAAAACCATCAATCAGAATAGAGTAAGTGTAGGAACTAGGAGCTATTCCTTTCTCCTTCATTTTATCAAACCACTGGGCAGCTTCAGATGCATGATATTTTGTCTTAAAATGAGCTTTGATTACAGAATTATAAGTTACTACATTCGGCTCACATTGGAGCTTACTCATGTCATCAAAAAGCTTAAGTACATCCTCCAACCGTTCTGCTTCCCCCAAAAAATTAATTAAATTATTTACAAGCACAACATCTGGCTTACATCCATGTCCTTTCATATCAAGGAAGACTCCATAAGCTTCTTCCACTCTTCCAGCTCTACCAAGACCTTTTATCAATTCAGTGTAGGTAAAAACAGTTGGTGCACAACATTTCTTTCTCATATTATTAAACAAGCCCAATGCTTTGTCAATTTTGCCAGACTTGAAGTAGATACCTATCAAAGTTGTGTAAATTTTGGCTGTAGGTTGCAAGCCATTCTCCTTCATCTCTTCAAACAATCTGAATGCTAACTCATCACGCCCTAATTTTGCAAATACGGTAACAAGCGCATTGTAAGTAACTGTGTCAGGGAAACAGTTGCCTTCATTGCACATCTCATTGTAAAGTTCATGAACTTTATCCTGATGACCCTCTCTCATTAACATGACAATTATAGTATTATAAGCATTTATTGATGGGTTACATTTTCGTTCCTTAATCTGGTAGAAGATTGAGAGAGCCTTGTTAACCATCTTTGCCTTCCCAAGAAGCCTAACAATTTCAGACAACTCCAAGGGGGTGATGATAGAAGAGCTTCGAACCATGTCTTGGATTGTCTTCCACATCTCACCTGTCAAACCAGCTTCTTCCAAGCATTGAATGAGAGCCATGAAGGTGGTAGCATTATGCTCAAAGTTTTTCCTCTTGCTTGCCCAGTTGAAGAATTGGATTTTAACATTGATTTCTACATCAATCTTCATGATTTCCCGGACAAGTCTGTGGTCCACCTTCAGCTTCAACACTTCCAAGGCTTTTTCAGAATCTGGTCCCCATTTGAATATTTTCAAAATTTTCATGAACCTTTCATCCAATGTGCGGACAGAGTGACCATTTCTCAGCACCATGGGTTTGGTGGATGATAAGGAGGAGCTGTCTTTCAAACTTGGGATTCGAAACATCTGGACTATTTCATTTTCTGCGAGCTCCACAGAAAGGAAAGCATCAGGACGCAAATTTTGTGTATTTTTCATTTCTTTCTATTTTATAACACATAGCTCTCATAAGAAGGTAAAAATGGAAATGGAAAACAATAAATAGAAAGCATTCTTCGAAAAACAGATCATTGGCCCGAATTTTGAAGAGACTAAACCCCAAAAAGTGAAACTGCTAATAAAATTTCAAATATTCTAAACAGATAGAAACACAATCTCACAAGGCATGATCCTTTCAAAACAAATCTTACAAGGTATGACTCAAGAGAACATTCACAATTTTAAAGATATAGACCAACTTCTCCAATGTACCAGGCAAACAATCGTGAAGTGCGTGAGTTCGTCAGCAGTAAAAAGAAATAAATAAATAGATTGTACAATAATAACGCCTCCCCAAAGAGGAACGATGCAATGTCAAACAGAAAGAGCCTATTAGACAATTTGGCACTTCATGAATCTAATATATCATATTCTACAATAACGAAGGTGAGCCATCCATATCCAACTATCTATTAATCCTATAACCAGTTCGCCAACGGCAAGTACCTGTTTGAGCCAACCTCGCGCACAAAGCAGGCGATGACGAGAACGCCATCCTCCGAACTGTCGCCTTCAGGCTCATACTCAAGGCGACGACAAGAGAAAATCGAGAAACTGTGCCTAGTGACTAAATCAAAGAGCAGAATACAGAAGGCAAACGACACAGAGAGAGGAGAGACTGTAGCCTGCAGACATCAGTTTGTTACAAGCCGGAGGAGCAGAATACAAAGCAACCCCAACACCAAGCATTAGAAGACTCCTCCCGTCGTGCTAGCATGATCGAAACAGCCGACAGCTAAAGGCCGTACATCGATAGATAAATGGAACCGGAATATCGAAGTAGAACTGGAGACTCGAAAAAATTCGAAAAAAAATATGAGATGCAAAATCAAGAAAAGTGGTATATAAATAAAGGAATTAAACAAATTTAGTGAAATGTTTAGTAATTAAAAATACGTAATACTTGCATACGCAGCTGGGGCGGTATAACAAAAACCAACTATCCGCCTTGTAACCTATCCTTGCAGTGTGACAGGATTGACTTTTCAAATCCAGCGTCTCTAACCTCTCTTGGGCTTAATTTTTTTATTTGACTTTTAATCAAATATATTCACTAAAACAATAAAAACTAAATTGTATTTGCAGCTCATAAAAATGACAATTATTCATGATGAGTTTAATAAAAAAAATCTTTAATATGGTCCTACATAATGGGACCTACCCTGTGTGGGCCTAACCCTATTTCCGAAGAAAGCCTCTGAAAGACCCACATTCCTTCTTTCCATGGAAACTGAGGAAGGGGGTGAGTGAGAGGTGCCCCCCTACCTGTAAAATGTAAATTTACGTTTTACCATTTTGAAGTTAGACAAAAATGACAAAAACTATTTTAGCTTCCACACTTCTTTTCTGCAAACCCAAAATGAATAGGCTATTTGATCATCTCAAATACAATTAACTTGCGTGCAAATTGAAATTCTGTACCGCCTATGTAGAGCATGTTTGGATGGATTACTCGTACGTTTCTTTCTTTTCCCACAACACTTATTTTATTGCCCATCTGAGATCATATTTTGTTTTACAATTTCCTACTTTCCTCAACCAGAAAAGTTGAAGCACATCTTTAGCTTGCAGAAAATAAAATAAAATAAAAAATTATAGGAAGAGGGGGGAATTTGGATCTAAAAGCAAAAGCTAGATTCGCCTTTAATTCTCCCTAAAAAAGGATTGGTTTAAAGACCAAAGCAGATGAACATAGGTGAACCATTTTGAACCAGAGGTTGTTGAAAATGGGTGAAAAGGTGATAGATTCAAACCATGGCTCCTATTGACTCCAAAAATTGACCTTGAGATGCTGACACACAAAATTTAACCTAGATACCCAAAAGCACATTCAGAAATGATTTACTGCTAAAGATAGATTAATGAAAGACTCAGAGAGAATGGGGAATATTGGCAGGAAACCTGTGCTAATAGCTCACTTGAACAACTTTTACCAAGCATAGACAACCAAGTAAAAATGGAAAGAATAGCAGGAGGTTTTATCAATCCAAGCAATTAGTTCAACACCTGCGCGTTCAGCTTTTCCTAACAAAGCATCGACCAGCTAGCCTGACAGTAATGCAATTCCTGTTGGGATCTAAGCAAACATTTCCAGCATTCAACCGCATCAGAAGCTTGCAACAGAGTTACCATCAGGGTTTTTAAATGTTATTTATTCCACCATTGTTGGAGGTTACTTGTAACACCCATCAACTGAGTCGAGACACCAGATGGAAGTGTTTGTTTTCCACAACCTCATAACATTTCTTTATGTACCTGGTAAAGAAGACCTAATGTTTTATTATTTCTGTGGAAGCACATTCAACATGAATAATATCACTGATACACATAAATTATCCCCCCCTTTCCACAGGAAAAATCAAGAAAAGAACACTTACATCAACCAATATGAAAGGAGAATTGAATAAGAGAACAAATATCTAATTCTTTTACTAAATGAGGTTGCAGGTAAAACGAAACTAATAAACTTATTATGACATACCAAATTCAGATAATGCCAATCTAAACAAAGAAGAGAAAGCCTCAGATGATGCTCCATCGTCAGCTTTGACCTTTATTTGTGCCTTTGCTGATGAAGTGTTGATAATACATTCAACAAGAAAGAAAGAAGCTGATTGATCAGCCTTCTGCGCAAAGAAAAAGAACTTAAAGTTTGGGGATTGGCCACCTGATGCAATACATTGGATGGAGTGGCCTTGCATGTGTCGGAGGAGGACCTGAGGTGTAGTCAAAGCAGCAACTCCACGAGGAGTTATGAAGCATTCCTGAAAGTGGAAAATATAACGAGTACGTGCAAGAGGTTAAAAGGAAGCATTGGATAAGGTTGCCATTTTCAAGCAAAAACTTAGAATATAGATGAAAATATATATCTCTAAATAAAGATCTCGTTTGAATGATTATAACTGCAGAAAGATAAAATCTTTAGTCTGACACACTGCAATAAAAGTACGTTTCCAAAGGGCCTAAACTATGTCGATTACAATTTGAAAAACCCAAAATGGAACTGTCCTCCCGGACAGCGTTATCAAAGATAATTGCTTATGCAGCCCACCAGCCTCTATGTTTTAGGCAATGCTAGCTCAGGTTTAAGAAATGCAAATGTAAATAAGAGCCAGCACCTAGTCCTGAACCTGATTTTCTTATTCCATTTCTTTATTTTCTTGCCTACTATTAGATGATCAGCCTTTTTTGCCTAGATGATTATGTGATTCAGCTTCACAAGACATAGGCAGCCAAGTGATGGCATCGAAATGAAAATTGACACACAAGTAGCCAATTGGCTTTCAAAAAAATAAAATAAAAAATAAAATAAAGTGGTCAATTGTTTCCATAAAGCTAAAAGCAAGGATCACATACATATCACTGCGGCCTCTTTTTCTTTTCTTTTTTTTCTTTTTACTTTTGTCTTCTGAACAGCATTGACATCGAAATGAGCAACATTGATACATAAGCAAACTATCTAACAGGGACATGCAAAAAGTTGTACCTGAGATAAAGAAAGTGGCAGGTGACCCCATTTCTGTTGAAAAGTGGCTGGATCCAGGACAGGTTTTACATTAAGCTTCAAAGGAGGAGAAGCAGGAGAAGATGTAGAAGCGGGTGGACCCAAACCAAGTAGATCATCAATCCCTGAGCTCCCACCTTGGGGAGCATAAGTAGGCAAATTATGGGTTGATATAGCAGTTTCAGATTGAGACTGTGCAGGGGCCAAAGAGAGAGAACCATCATACTCAGGAGCACTGTATGCAGAACCGTTAGTAGAAGTAACCCTGTTTTCTTCCTTTTCAGATGTGCTTAGAAGAAGATCATTGTCATTGGCTTCATATCTCTGAACTCGAATTTCTTCAGATTCCGCCCCAATTGACAAATTTCCAAGTTCCTCTGAAAACTCAAATGGGCCTCGGTGTTCCTTATCAGTAAACATGTAAGAAGGCTGAAACGTGAAAAAAATTCAGTAAGCTACAACTTAAAAGACATAGATGAGTACTTACAAATGGACTTGCAAACTGAAAAACGAAAACAGCAGCATTAACTGTTATCAAGCGAGAGTGTACAGAAACTGCATATCATTGGTGATGTCCACCACCAGTACATACTAAAGGACCTCCTTTTCTTTTGGAAACATGGGGCAATCATTTTTTTCTGCTCAGTGGTAACGAAGCATGGCCTCATTAAAAACAAGGCAAGTAAATTATTTTCAGTTGATAATACGAAAAAACTCCATCAAGTAGGTTTTGGTAGGAATACTATCATTTTCTAAGTTGCTCAAACCACGTATTTAGATAAAACTAGTTCAATAATTAAGTTTGTTAAATCATATGGTTTAAGCCGAGATAAAATGACAATATTACTAAATGACAATATTACTAAATGAAAAACAGTAGTGTGCTCATTAATTCAATGGAGATAGTGTTGAATCCTTTCCTAAAGTGAAAAGAAATAGTCCGAAGTATTAAGGACCATTCTCTCCCATATGCCTTGGACAAACAAGCATTCACCAAGGTGACATTTTACTGCCATTTTAACAGTTATTTGCAATGTCCCAAGTGTGTGTTCTCATCATCTCTATGTCTTTAGAATCCTGTATTTGTCACCACTGGGGTATAGACTGGACAATGGCTATGGGTAGGAGGCTATGAGGTACCACATGGACTCTTTCAATGACCCCATGACACTAAGCCTTCATATATATTGCTGAGACTGAATAGATGAAAAAATGTGAAACATAAACAAGGTCAAGCTTTCCTAAGAGCTGCAGAAAAAGATATCTCATATTCCCAAAACAAAGAAAATTGAAAATAAAAAACAATGAGAATTGTCATCATTAGAAAGAAGAGGAAAAGCGGCTTGTGTGCAACTAGGATTTCTTTACCATTGATTACCAGAATGACATGCTTACATACTCCGCACATATAAACTTCTAAACCAACAAACATGAAATTCAAAGTGGTTGGCTATTTGCAGGGTAATTATGTTGACTATGACATAATTAATAAATAGCGACTCCACAAACTGGTAAAACTACTGTTGCGTAAAGCTAGAATTGGCATTTCTACGAGGCAAGATTCATTGTATACGGTCTGTGGTTAACCAAAATATAAGTAACTTCATTCTTATCCCAGGATATCCTCCACCTTAATTTCAAATCCTCTATAAACACAAACATAAAGCAAGTCCCGCTAAATTCAAGAAAAATGAACTTTATAAATATGATCATATATAAGAAGAAACAACAGAAAATTCTAAGGTGCTGGGTTAATTTGTTTCTTAATATTATGCAAATATCATATTGACATATATGCCAATCAGGGAGCTTTGATTTGCAGGACAGCAAGAAGATTGCAACCAAAAGTCGATCAGAATGCAGGAGAGAATGATCCTGATCATTATGATGTTGGACAAATGGTTACAGTTCAATAAATACTGCAAATACAATCTTAATGGGTAAAAAATTCGTATCACCTAGATATGATTACAAGCATCAGGAAGGCTAGAGGCAGTGTGGTGGATCAGTGGCCATGATCATTTCAAAAAAAAAAAAAAAAAAAAAAAAAGTGGCCCTGATCACCATACATGGAAAAGCCAAATTTGCTTAGAAAAGCAGATGAACTAGACACTTAGCAGACTTCTTGAAAGTATGAGCAAAACAAGTATCACCTTCTGGTACAGAACAGATAGACTGTTGAATTCATCAAAAATGCGATCTTTGATTTCACTGCTTTGAGTATCAGCGAAGACTGAAACTGCTTGCTTGGGAGGGTCCACAACTCGTTCTGCAACAGCAACATCATATTGCAGTAGTCTATAATAGAACAAGGCTCGGTCATGCACATCCTGTGTTCAAGAAGATCTTCAGTACTAAAATCTAACCATACCATTTTATGCCTTAAGAGAATTAACTGTTTTTTCTTTAAAATTAAATGAACAAAAATAAAATTAGACACCTGATGAGGATCAGCAAGGCCAGCAGCCAGTGCAGCCCCTAAAGCCTTTTGAGTCTCGGGAGGTCTTCTCAAGAAACACTTCAAGACTGCAGTGAGTAAATGTAGGCGAACCTGATGATTTAAAAAATTCAGCAAATAGTTCGAGCAGCTAGTTTGTCAGGATTTGTTATCTTTCCAATCTTTACAGGATTTCTAAATGCTCTGAATAAAATAGTTTCAATCACAAGATGATAGCATGTCTTTTCTATTCACTATTTTATGGAGATTGTTGTTTTAGATTTCAAAAAATTATTATGGTTAAACCAACTGTCAGAGAAAGTGATTATTGAAGTATCATGGACCCAAATTCAAGCTTCAGTCAGTTCCCTGGCCATGAAGAAATGGACACAGCATGTTCACCTGAAGTTGGGAAAGGTTAAACAAACTCAATAAGGCTTACTTAGGAAAAGTAAAGGAAGGCCCTGAAATCCTTTATAAGCATGAGTTGGATGCAAGAACACAATCAACAAAGAATAACTAGCACAAAGATAAATGATTTCTACCAAATAACTGTCACTGCCAGTGCTGATAATATATCTCCAGAAGAAAACATGAATAACAATACTGAATAGATATACACATTCTCTTAAAAAAAAAAAAAACAATACTGAATAGAAAAAATATCTGAAACTATCAGGGTTCATAGAACAGAAGTTAAAGAAAGAAAACGAAGAAACACATCCAACTCAAAAGCCCAAGCTTAGGGTGGAGTGGCCAACTCGTGTTCTTCTACAATGTCATGGATCACTTCAAAACCCATGTAGAACATTTCTCAATACTCCCCTTCACATGTGAGCCCTCTTGAAGGCTCCAAACACATGAATAGTTTTGGATGGATGCCTCATATCTGTGAAGATCCATCAAACCTGTGTTGATACCATGGATAAAATCATCCGAACTCAAAAACTCAAACTTAGAGTGAAGAGAATCCACCCAAGTTCTTACAGTATGTATAGGCTGCTGATTTGGGACTATTCAAAACAAATTTGATGATATAATACCATAGAGGATAAACAAATAATAGACTAAATAATTCATAAAAAAAAAAAGACTAAACAAGCATATCTTATTGGAGAATTGATTACCTCTGCAGAGTTCTCATCCTCCCAGTTATCAACAATACTCTCAAGAATATAAGGAGCATCTGACATGTCTTGGGAATATTCCCCTAACATCCAAATGAGAGCCGCTTTGGCCTTCGGTTCTTGAACATTTTTGCTGCTGATATTTCCAACAACTGCAATGCAATCATGGCTCCACTGAGGATATTTTCTTAGGAGATCTTTCACAAGTACCTGGTGTTTAAAAAAAAAATGCAGCAAAAATATAGAAGCTTGTAAGTTGGAACAAATCATATACTCTGGGATATTGCCCTTGCTCCATTTGAGGAACAACAACAACATGTATTCGCAGAAGACTAAATTAACACAAGGAGAGGAAGACATGAAGAATATATACATCAGTAAGACCTATCTTAGTCACTGATAGCACAAGGATGTCACAGTGTAACAGGACAAGTACTAGAGTGTCAAGTGATCCAGAAGAACATACAATGAAAAAATTCAGTACATAATGCCTATTCAAATAACAGCAATAACAACAGTAGGGCCCTTACTACCACTGTCAGAAGAATAAATGCTCACCAAAGTTTCAGCAGTAACATAATCCTTTTCCATCTCAAGAAATTGAAGAAGCCGATCCACAATTGCATTCACATCATACTGTTGTAGTGCTATCTTTCCCACAGCACGAATAGACTCCCTTGCGATTGGCACATCAACATTGGCAGCATATTCACATAATTCCGTCACTGCAATGAATATAATAACAGTCATGCCACAGTAACACCGGAAAGATATCAAGGATAAACAAGCCCAGAGATCACATAGAAATAAAAATTATATATTACAATCTTCCAATGGTCTTCATGGTAAAGCATCACAGAGTTAATCAATGTGAGAAATGTGGACAAGTTAAGTCATGTCAATGATATATACATGATTGATAGACTCTGGCTGTCTGTCAACCATATATTAAAAGAAGTATCTGCTTACCTATCTCATAGGTATTGCTTTCATTGGCAACAGCTGTCAGCATTTCAAGCTTCAGCTTCTTAACATATGACGGTTGGCTGTACTGGCAGTAGAAATGTTTGTAGTCAGATGAAAATAGCATGGGCGCCCGCATGACCAAGAGGTGCAGGTGACTGAGAACTGCATAGGACAGTTCTGAACTTCCTGTGCTCACTAGGGTTAGCAATGGTGCTTTTATGCGCTCATACACCTATAGCACAGAGATTTTTGCTCAGCACATCAATTTATTCATTCACTAACCGACAAGGCACATCTACTGTATAAAATAATAAAGGAATAAAAGAAGGCATTACATTGGAGTGCAAAAGGAAGGTGAAGATACAGCAAAGAATTACAAGCCAGGCCCAAAGATATGGAGAGAGACAGAAAGGGAGGGAGAGCATATATATTGGTGAAAAAACTATACATTCTCACGAAACAGGATCTCTGTTTAGCATTTTATAACAAAATAAGAACTTTGGTGCAGATGGGGAAAGATAGGTGAAGGAACCCTTGCATGTAAATCACTAGTATATGAATGTCTTACATGACAATAACCAAACTATCCAAAAGAGAGAATTTTTTTAGTTGTATTAAAAAATAAATAATATCAAACATTACACAGAAAAAGACTTATTGCTATATATCAAACTTTTTTTTGAAATGTTGCTGTATATCAAACTTAAAGACAATTGGTGCCAAAATGGCCATCAAATCAATAAACATGCATGAAACTCATACCAACAACCCAATGCTTTGCTAGGCAAAGATAATAAAACCACAGTTATGGAAATGAAATTCTTCATATTATATCCAGGTGTGCATGGAAATCTGATCAAGTATTTTTGTCAGATTGCATAAAGCAGTTGACAAAATTCAGTTTGAAGTCTTTACTTATTTTGTTGAGTGGAAATCATATTTTCTTATATTTTATAAATCAGATAAAAAAGAGATACATGGAAATAGTGAAGCTCTATTAGGCTTTCTTTAAGCTCAAAGGACAGTGCTAAAATCCATAGATGGTAACTAATGCACATGGATCGTGCCAATCTTCTTACAGGACCTGACATAACATCTGTTCTTTATGCATTAAAACATTAAATGACTGCTGAAAAGAAAGTCCATTATCAATGTCCTCATGGCATCCTAAAGGGATACGAAGAAAAGATATTTTCTGTACAGATTTTTACCAGCTTTACCAGAAGCTACAATTGTACAGCTAAATTTAAATTAGGAGTAAATTATATTTAAATGGAAGATAAACAACAAATAATATAGTCTTCTCTCAGACAAGTAGAAACATCAGTCCCGTAAAAGCCAATGCAACAATGAGAGTTTTTCTGACTACACACCTGTTGATGAACATCAGTCATGGACATGGTCAAGTGCAGAAACACCTCGATTGTAGCTAAAACAACAGCACTATTTGCATGCTGGAGCCTGTCCTCAAGAAGGTTCATCATATCAAATATCTCATTGCTGTCCGAGGGTAGATATTTGGAGACCAAGTCAAGTACAAGACATTGGGCCCATTCACTAAATTCCTTTATCCTGTGAAAGTGATATAAAATAAGCACAAATACCAAACATACATGTGGTGTCATCAATGTGGATATGAATGCCCTTTAACTTGAATTTGCTATAAAAGTTCCAAACAAAAGGATTGACATTCCAAAGAGGATAACATTTCAGTAATAAAATTAGTGAGAGTAAATCAAGCTTTCTAAACTCTTCCAGATCATTTTTCTCAATGAGGAAAATAGAGAACTCCCTTGACCAACAAGTTATCAGTCTGGGGCAGAAAATCTAATGGAAGAGACAAATGAACTAGTAGGACCTTAGGCAGCCAGACACACTCATACAAACAAAAGAAACAGAAGCAAGAAAGAAAAAATTATCATGCAAGTGTAATGCTCCTCCTGAAAACTGACACTTGGTGAACATCTTATCATACCAGTGTAATGCTCTTCTTGAAAACTGGCACTTGGTGAACATCAAGAGCCGTATCATGTCAAAAGATTACAGTGGTAGCTTGTAAAGGAAGGACTAAAGGCTACCAAGTCTACAAACCCATCAATATATAAGGAATTGCATCAGCTTTGAAGCATCAAGATGGTTGGCTTAAGAGAGGGACTAATCCTCCAGAGTCGTTATCAAAAAGAGTTTCAAATCCTCTTTCAAAGTTTAAATCGAGATTACCCTATATATATATATATATATATATATATATATATATACATAAAAGTTCTGCTGAAGAGGTTCAAGAAAACAACGAAGTTAGTTCCAGAGTTCCAGTCAATGTATCACCATAGAATCCACGAGTCCGGCCACTATATCTAACGTGTAAGGAAAAATATCTTGGATACACACATGGGCCCACATCTGGCTGAACTATTTCAAACCTAGGATGAGATGTCTTGCATCTCATACCGGATCATGGACTACCTGGGTACTTAGTTACAGACCTATGATAGAATGAAAAGGTTGATAACATCATACCGGTTCAGAAGATAAAATATTATTGGCTTGCTAAGCAAAGCCTCTCTCTCTCTTGATGCTTCCTCAGAAGAAACTGCTTCTAAGTTCCAGATCTCTTGCAGTGCAATTAAACAGTTTGCAACCACCTGAGAAGACAACAGCATAATTCTATTAAACAAAGCAATAGGCTAAGTATTGAAAGCCAAAATACAGCATAAACGTTCAATTCCATTGTGAGGATGTCAATTTCTAAACCATATAAGTCAGCAGGGGCAACAGAAAGGCAATGCATGCGAACCAGCATATGTGGATCATGAGTTTAAGAAAGATCATTTATTAAAAAAAAGATTAATTATCATCTGTATGCTCGAAAACATGAGAACCATATCCCTGCAGGAAAACACCTGATATAAACGCACTGATGGAGAATTTTTAGATTGAAAAGAGCTCGTTGGAACCATTCGCATAGAATCGACAATTTGTTCATCTAAAAAAAAATGAAATTTATAGAAATATTCTTCAAGAAAAAACGAAAGTATTGGATTCACAATATTAAGTTTAATGCTCCATTCAATGGAAAGACCAATGCAGTAGTGCGGCATTTTCTGCAGTTAATTCCATATTCTTTCCAGTCAGTTTCATTTCCAGGGACCACATAATACGCCAATTTTGAGTGGATACTGAACAGAAAATTTAAAAGCGGTTACCTGCGCATCAGGATCCTTAAGCATTAGGCTCTTAAGCAATGAAGGGAAATCCGCATCGATGCAAGTTGCCGCAGAGATATGATACAATTTCAAGACACCAATAGCCGCCACCATTCTCACATAACTATTACTGTCCTTCAAACCTGACCCCAATGGGCCCACCAAATACTCAACCAAATTCGCCACCCTTAATGAACAGAGACTCCTGAGTGCGAGACCACGGATCATTGGATCTTCATCTCGACAGTCTTTCTGAAGAAAATTTATCGTGAGGAGCGCGAGATCAGGATTTCCTTTGGCATAATTTCCGACATAGAGGTAACACATTTTCTTTAGAACCGCGTCCGAGGTAGCGGAACACATCACCATCTCGCTGAATAGACAGGAGACATCAATTCCTATAGTCATGTAGGAGATGACTTTCTTAAAGAGCTCGCGCTTAGAATCGTCAGAGCCCGGTGCCCTGCTTCCAGCGAGTTGCCGGAGTTGGAGCTTTAGATCAGATACTTCACCTTTCCTGAAATGAGAATTAGAGTCTCCAATGAAACTACGGTTGAAAATAAGCATGAACAGATTCAAACCTAAAATGTTAAAAACCAGAGCTGAGGAACGTGCAATTTAATTACCCAGATGGTTGAGAAGGAGATGGAGAACGGTTCGGCTGGACCGGGGGAGCCATTGCAGATAGTAACCAATGTTCGGAGTCACTAGAAAATCAGAAAACCTTCGAGATAAAACATAACGAAGGAGAAATCAATGAATAGGAAATAAATGCAGCAACGGATTTGGATTCTATCATAGAAGCGCAGCAGATATTGAATTGGTGAAAGGAAGAGAGCAAATCTAGGGATTTCAGACACCGCAGGAGTCGAATTTTGACGGAAGACGTAAAGCAAGATATTTCCTCTTGAAGTCGAAAGCTCGCGGCTGTACCTGCGTGCTGCGACGATTCGGCACGTGCAGCAAACTCGTTCCGCCTCCAGGTTGGACACCTTGCACTCATGCGCCGTTATCGCCTGACTAGAGAGTTTCGGATCAGATCGGTTGACTCGGATTTCAGACTCGGACGACTCAAAACTCAAATCCGGCTGGTACGGAAACTTTATATGCGATTCCTAGACAAAAACAGAAAAAGACATAATGACAAAGAGGACGGCAAGAAGTTTACAAATTACAAGTGATCACGTGTTTATTTAAATTTAAAAATTAATTACTATTATCTTTTTGTAATTTTTATTTTCCTTTTAATAGGAAAAAATTAAAGTTAGTTGCAGGAGGGAGGCGGGTTGTTAGGGCTTAAACCGCATTCCGGTCATTTCATTTCATTTACTCCTTTTATTTTTTTATTTTTTATTTTCGCTTGTCGACGAAAACAAAAACCAAAAACCTAACAGTCAGTTGCTTTGCAGCAAATTGCGCACTGCAACCACTCTCTGTACTTCTTTGCTCCGTTCTTTGTTCTCGTGAATAAGGTCGATTAAGAAGGGTACATTCTTTCATCAATTGGCGAGGGCGAGTGCCTTCTGTGATATCTGTCTCTTCTCTTTTTTGGCTAATTTTCTGGCGATCGCATTGGGGAATTTGAGTAGAATTGGCTGGAGAAAGAATCGGTTCGTTTTCTTTTCGTTTACATTGTGTTTGATATCGGTATGGTAGCGATTCGTCATAATTCTGAGAAGAGTTGTTTGACTGAGAAGGTTGAAACGAGACAGCTTGATTATGTAGAGTTGACGATTGGCAATTTTATTCAGCGTATTCGCACCTTTCTGTTCGTATGAGTTTGCTTGACGCTTCCAGTTGCATTGGTTTTCTGACGAGCTGGTAGTTAAATGTGGTCATTTTGGCGTCTCTTCGTCGATCCGTTCCTAGAAAAAAAGTTCTACATTGGAAATAATTCACGAGTACGTGAACACTCTATCTTCTTGGACGCGATTTCTGAGGTAAAGTTTATGGGATAAAAATTTTCTTGGATTGGGGCCTTGAAGATGAGTTCCGGGAGGCAGACAGTGAGGGACCTTGTCGAGGAAGCGAAGAAACGGATTGTATTGTTGTTCGTGTGTGTTGTGGGGCTTTCTTACCTCATGTCCTGTAAGTCCTTTTTCTTGTTGTCATTTAGAATAATTTGTTCTGTAAGACTCTCTGCAAGAATTTTCCGGATAAGCGAGGAACATGTGAAGGAAATTGAACTGTGGTACTGATAATCGTATGCAGTATTGTGACAAAACTGGATTTGGGTTGCAGACCCGATAATTATACTCGACTCTCAAGCAAGATTAGATTGTACAACATGTTTCTAATGGTTGATGTAAAATAAGAGCTTTAAGGAATTTTCCCACTACATACTTTGTAATGATGTGGTAATGAAACCAAGAAACTTCTAGGACAAGGTTTCAAATAACTTTTTTCAGGAATAAATTTGATTTATGTGGTATTACTGGCAAATGCAGGATGTTTTAAAGAGCTTTATTTTTGGGGAGCAAATAAAGATGAGTTATCACACATATGAACTTGGTTAAACGACCAAACTATATTGTGCATAATTTTGTTTATCTTGTCTAAAATTGTACCCGTGATTTGTAGCATAAAAAAATACTATCAACCCCCACTAATTGCTGATCGTTTTTTCAGTAACTAGCTCCTCAGTATGGGTAAATTTACCAGCTGCTGCTTCCCTTATTCTTTTCCTCCGTTATATGTCCTATGATCTTGACATGCGAAGACGGACTGCAGCATATAAAAGTGCACCCTCAACGAGTAATGTTCCTCTGAGAGTATCTCCAGAAGGTCCCAGGGTACCTGATGAAAAGTCAAAGTGGAGAAAAAAAGTGAATTGTCCTGTTGTTGAGGCTGCAATTGATCGGCTCACCAGACATCTAGTTTCTGAGTGGATCACTGATCTTTGGTACTCTCGTCTAAGCCCTGATAAAGAGGGTCCAGAGGAGCTGGTCCAGATCATGAATAGTGTTCTTGGGGAGGTTTCATTTCGCGTTCGAGATGTAAATCTTATTGATCTTCTTTCCAGGTTTAGTTTGAAGTTTTCATGTGCTGTTTTTTTCAGTTTTGGATGCATTTAATGGTACGTTGATCCTAGTTCACTTACTGGACAATATATTTTTATGCAGAGATATTATCAACTTATTCTGCCGCAACTTAGAACTTTATCGCACGTGTCAAGCCAAGCTCAAGTCACAGGAAGGGCAACTAGCACTTGATCAATGGAATTTGCAAGTGAAGCAAGCTATGGATTCAGAGAACAAGTTGCATCCAGCTTTGGTTTCTGCTGAAGCTGAGCATAGGGTGGGACGATTAATTTTTTTAAGCATATATTATGAGTTGAACACCAGGAGATTATGTCCCCATGTCCAACGAGTTTATTTTTCTTTTTTATGACCATGTTGAAGTATATTTGTGAGCATCTCCTTTACTGCTGCTTTGTTAGCTTGTTAATGTTATATCTTTCACAGGTGTTGCAGCAGCTGATGGATGGGCTCATGCACTGCAGCTTCAGGCCTGAAGATCTGCAGTGTTCCTTTTTCCGTTATACTGTCCGGGAGCTTCTTGCATGTGCAGTGATTAGACCTGTCCTGAACATGGCTAACCCAAGGTTTTTTTTTTTTTTTTTGGATTTTTTTTCTATTTCTTATCTTATCATTGCTGAAATTCTCATGTTTTTTCAATGTTATGGCAGGTTTATTAACGAAAAGATAGAAAATGTGGCTTCGTCTATTGCCAGTAAGACTAATAAAGGAGATTCACCAGGGATGCAAAATGATTCACAGACCAAGAAAGACCAATCTAAAACTGCATCTGATAATTTCTCTCTGTTACTAGACCAGTCTAATGAAGGTCTTGAACTTGTTTCATTCAAGCGAAGAAATAGTGAAACTACCTCTGATGCAGTAAAAGAAATTATCAATGGAAGAATTGGTGATTCTCAATCAGCAGTTCCCAGAAGTTCTTTGTCCTCAGACTCCCAGACTCATGACCTAAAAGAAGTTCAAGCGGTTGGTCGTAGTGGAGATTGGGGTAAAAGGTTAGATATAATCTCTGAACGAAAGACTCAAGCTCTTGCACCAGAGCATTTTGACAATATATGGGCGAAGGGAAGAAACTACAAAAAGAAGGAAACATTGAATGAGTCAGCCAAGCAAATTGGACAAAAGGCATTGACAGGGGAATCAGAAAAACGCAAGATAGATGAAACAGCGACCTCTGATACATTCAGGGGACAAAATAATCCCAAAACAATAATTCCTCGAAGTCCATGTCCACAAATTGTTGGTAATTCTGTATCTCAGCCATTAGGTCTGTCTCAAGGAGTGGAGCACGAAGAGCCTACACATTCCAATGAGGTAGACGTGGAAAGTGAAAGTTCCTACCCCTCTGAAGATGATGAAAGTAGCAGTGTCACAGGCCTGGATTCTCCTGGAACTAAAGTTTGGGATAGTAAAAATAACAGAAATGCTGTAGGATCACACATACGCCATCCTCTGGAAAATATTGAAGGGAATTTAATGAGGAAAGGCCATAACAATCATATCTCCTACTCTAGGTTGTCCAAAGTAAGGAAGAGATCTAGGTCAAGCAGTCAGAAGATGTCCATTTGGCAAGAGGTTGAAAGGACCTCTTTTCCATTGGGGGATGGACAGGACATCCTGAATGCATCCAAAGTTGATACTAAGTCAAAGGAGTCTGGTGATGATTCTGAATCAGAAAATTGGGGGAGACTTCATAGTGGAGCCACTGCTTCTTCATCTGCTTCATCTATTTCCACATGTGAAGGTCATTGTCAGTCTGGAAAATCCTCTGGTTACTCTGTGTTGGTTGATTCCTTCCTTAAATTAAGATGTGAGGTAGCCCCAAAAGAGCTTCAAAATTTTGTAGTTTATTTGAATTAGGTGCTGAGTGGTGTCTGGTGATCGATAAATCGAAAGGATGTAATTTTATTTTTTTTACAGGTATTGGGTGCTAATATTGTGAAGAGTGGTTCTAGTACATTTGCTGTGTATTCCATCTCAGTTACAGATGCAAATAATAATAACTGGTCAATCAAAAGAAGGTGATACAGATTCTGCTGTGAATTTTCTTGTCTATATTATCTGTAACATTTCTCTTTTAACCTTTAATTACTGTTGGTTTTTTTCTACTTGTTTTCTAAGGCATTCTGTGTTTTTATTTAGGTTTCGCCATTTTGAGGAGCTGCATCGACGCCTTAAAGAATTTCCTGAGTATAATCTTCATCTGCCACCCAAGCACTTCTTATCACCGGGTCTGGATATTTCAGTTGTTCAAGCAAGGTGCAAATTGCTTGATGCTTACTTGAAGGTGGTCATTTGATTCCCCAATATGAATATTCCTCTACAATTTGATGGACTGCAATCCATCTAAGAGGTTAAAACAAACTCAGTTTTGAGCCAGATGTTACACTGGACATTATCTCATTCTGGATAAGCTATAAAACTGTGCAAGATATTTAAGAATCTGTGTGTGGCAGATCATTAAGCTTGATAATGCCTTCTACTTTGTTGCGATCTGGGTAGAAGAAAATGGAAAAGGTAAGGAAGGAAAAGACAAGTACCTGTGGACACATTCACCATATAGAGCTCCAAATTGATGAAAACTTTAGTTTATGACAAAAGAAGTTAAAAATTTTAAATGTCCTCTAGCCTGGTATTAGGCTTATAACATTGTGTAAAATAGAACAGTAAACCAAAATAAGCATAACCAATAACATCATGCTTAGGCACTAAGCACTAATAACTTTCTAAAGTGGCATACTTTTTTGACTGATTTATAATCGTTTTTTTTTTTTTTTTCAAATGCTGAGTACATGCACACTCCTTATCCCCCCTGGTGAGACTTGAACCCAAGACCTCACATTTGAAATTCCCTTATTCATCATTGAGCCAAAGGCCCAAGTCATGACTGATTTATCATCTTACTAGGTGTAAGCTTTTCCGTTTAGAATGGTTCTAACATTGACCAGCAAAAGAATTTTCATAACACATACGTGAACTAGGCTTTAGTACTCTAGAAGTAAAAATAGCTAGAATTTTCTTCCAGAAAATTTCTAATTTGTCAGTCAATAAATCTTTCTATTTTGAATTTCGAAGAAAACAAACTCCATTGTTGGATAGACTTTGGACAACCATTCCTGTTGTTTCATGATGACTTCTTTTCTTCCAGAAACAACTAATCTAAACAAATCTTTCTTCCAAAAATAGTTTCTATTACCCTGCATCAGTCGTCCTACAAGAGTGCTAAGCTTTTATCTAAAGGCAGCTCATGTTTTAATTTCATGAATGCTTGAATATGGCTTTCTCTAATTTTGGTTATTTAAGCTTGGGGTAATCTTAGAAGTGGCTTGCCTTGTCTCCTAAATCCCCCAGTCTTGGAATTGACTCTGAGCATACCTGTTAACGAAGCAGTTATCTTCACTGATATTTCTCTCTCATTTCTATCGTTATAATTATTTTGTTCTTCTCCAGTCTTACCTTTAATAGTTTGTTGTTGGATGTTATAAAATTTTCACAACTCGTGTTACTGTTTTATAGAAGCTTCTTCAACTGCCAAACATATCAAAATCAATAGAAGTTTGGGATTTCCTTAGTGTTGATTCCCAGGTTTGACTTCTCAGTTCTCAGTTCTTTTTGCGGTTCCGTTTTTACCAGATTTGATGGTTAAACAAACATGTGTTTTTGTAAATTGCAGACATATGTATTCTCAAATTCCTTATCCATTATCGAAACATTATCAGGTCAGCCAGGTTCTTAATGGTGACTGCATGAGATTTGTTGGTTGTATATTTCTAGCTTATTTTTTTATGGATCTTTCACTAATTTTTATCTTTCCATGCCTTTTAAATCTTTTGAAGTTGACCTTGATGCCAAGGCACATGAAAAGAGTCCAAAATTTCCAAGCTTGGGAGAGATTTCGGATAACCACATGATCTTACGGGCTGGAGCCTTCGTATCAACAAGTAAGCAGCCTAGTATGTTGATTAAACAGAACCAAGCATCAGATGGTGTACATTTGAGAATGAGTCATGATGATTATTCAACCAGAAACTTGGGAAAGGAGTGTGAAAAATGGATGGGGTATCAGTCAGAGAGTGATTCAGTCAGTAAGCTGCCAAAAGTTTCATATTCTGTGATGAAAATTCAAGATACGCTTAAAAATGCTGACAGTATACCTAACGGTCAACAAGATATACATCAGTCACTTACTGAAGCTGCTTCTGACTCAACACTTCCTAGTGAGGTGATTTTTCTTCTTTGTTATTTGCGAGCTCCTTTTTTCTCCCGGTTGATGCGATGGAAACATCTAGTCTATATATCCTTCATGTGTAACAACATATCACTCACAAGTGCAGTGGGTTCCTCCAAACCTCAGTATCCCTATTTTAAATTTGGTGGATGTAGTTTTCCAACTTCAGGATGGTGGTTGGATCAGGTATTTATAGCTGCATATTCTGCCACTGATGATTCATTCTAAAACTTTATATTGAAGATTTTCACAAAATGTTTTTTTAATGATAGTGGTGTTATTTCATTTTGTAGACGCCAAGTATTTTGGGTGGCGAAACAGGTATTGCAATTAGGAATGGGTGATGCCTTTGATGATTGGCTGATTGGAAAAATCCAGCTTTTGAGGAAGGGCTCTGTAATTGCTTCAATAATCAATCGAATAGAGCAGGTGATCCCCAAGTCACTTGATTATGCAAACCTGGGTATTCGGTGTGATTTGTTTTCTATAATTGGTCATTTTATTGGTTATTTAGTTTCAAATATCACTAGTGATTCTTTCAATGATGTTGTATTCTTTGTTTTATTTGATTCTATTGCCCACAATGCTTGATGTCCTAAGTTTCTTACTTCTCACTGGTTTAGATCCTCTGGCCTGACGGAATTTTTCTAACTAAGCACCCAAAGCGTCGGAGACCAGCTCCATCTGTAAATGGGTCTCAAAGTCCTGGTAGTCACCCTGCAATGTCTTCTTCTCCTAGCAAAGAAGGGTCTAATTCATTTGTATCTGAATTAGAAGCAGTAGAAGCTGCTCTACGTGCAAAGTTTGTTCGTGAGTTAATGATTGGTGAGAGCATAATATTTCTGATGTTTTTCTTCTTCTAACCCAGCAATGAAAAAGGTTTTGCAGTTTAATAGATTAGCTATGTAGGCTGTTTACGATTTTATTGTGTTTCCTTGCGGCTTCAGATAATGCACCCGCTGCTCTCGTAAGCCTTGTGGGCAGGAAGGAGTACCAGCGATGCGCACAGGATGTTTACTTCTTTCTTCAGGTAATCTTTGCAACTTAAACATGAAAATTGGAGACTATCTCCATCATGCGGGGATGCCTATTTGTGTAGGTTGTGATTGTGTCAGCCAAGCCATCGTGTTGGTGCAGAAATTTCCAAGTTGTTTTTCTTCTAATCCAGTTGTTGTGGAACGTATCATGCAGTCACCTGTCTGCTTGAAGCAACTGGCGTTTGAGCTTCTCGAGTTGCTGCTTTTGTCAGTTTTTCCTGAGCTGCAGGATGTTGTGAAGAGATACTGTGAAGGAAAAGAAAAACTTGGACAAGTTGCTCCGTAGCGGTCTCACATCACATACTTCATTGTTGATTGATTTACAATCCAAAGGTCATATTCATAGCGAGTGTTAGGATTTACTTGTGATTGATTTTGAGTGAGGTGGAATTGGTCTACCTAGCACCTGCTCGTGCCTGGCTTTCTACCCAAGTTTGCGGTTTGGCATTGGCATCATGGCATTGAGTAACGATTTGTTTTTTCTTGGTGTAATTCCTTGTGCGATCGGATGCTTAGGGGCTATTATACTTATACAAAATGAGCAATTTTGCATCTTATAATCAGTTTTTTTCAATTCTATAACCAGGTCGGTCCAATCCAGTTCAATCGGTTCAACTTGTATTAAGTTCATATGATAATGATATTACCTTAATTTTAAGAAATAAAATAAAACTACTTAATAAATCTAGACCAGATCGTGCATTAAAGAAAAACATGTGCCGATAAATAAGATTTTTAAAAATTTAAATAATTTTTTTTAGAATAAAAATATTTTAAGTTGATATTGAAAGAGTTAAATAGATTAGAATATGATTTTTTAATTAATATATATATAAATTTTATTTTATTATAATAAATAGAAGGTAATAAAAAATACGGATAGGGTTATGGTTAGGGTTGGGTTTATAAGGAGAGGTTTCAAAAACCATACAAATGATGTCCTTTGTTCTAATTTATAAAATATCTGGTGGTTAATTTAATGTAAATAAATAATTGTAATTTTAAATTATGTATTTTGATTAATATGGTTTTAAACACGTATAAACCGATGCATCTTAGGAAATGAATGGGACATAAAAACAGTACAAACTTTCAAAACAAATTTTCGCTAGAAGGAGGGCTTGAACCTCCGACCTTGTGGTTAACAGCCACACGCTCTAGCCAACTGAGCTATTCCAGCTTGACGATTTCCATTATCATCAACTTTAAAATACTTTTACTAGTTTTTATTCAAGGCTTCATCCCTCTTTTCACGATGCAGGCTCGTTCATCTTCCTTCATTGAGAGTGAAGCTTTCCGCATCTCTACATCTGCTGCTATTCTGATAAAATGCTTCTTCCACACCTCCCATGTCTCTCCTTATATCAGTACCATCTATTCTTTCTACCCAAGAAATCGCTACCAATCTTCTCTGCACTCTGCTCCTTGGCCAAACCTGAGTCCATCTGTGCTCCTTCACATTTATCTGTTTCAACCAATCTAAACATCAACGTACCTATTTTGAATGATATCGCAATTGAAGCTCCTCGCGGTTCATCTACTTTAGCCACTACTAGTATCGAAATCCCCAAAATCTTTCCAACCTCAATCGATACTCGTGTTGAAACTTCACAAGACTCTTCGACTATTGAAGAAGCCCAGATTGAAATTCCGCTTGATAAGCTTTTCATTCCACCTGAAGTCGATGTGTCAGACTTGTACCCATTCCGCCTGATTCATTCTAGGTAGCTAATTGAAGTAGAGACAGTGGGAACATCAGGTGTAACTTCTTCAAAGAGTTTGTTTGCAGACTACACGCAAATCAGATTTATGCTTAGTCATAAGAATACAAACTTGTCAAACTCTCATCAAACTATCAAGCTTTTTAGTTTCAAGTAGGAGTAAACTCTTAATAGATTAAAACAGATGCATATCAAGTCTCCTATACAGACCTGTTCATGCGGTATATGTCTCTGAGTTTCGATTGTGATCTGGTATGCAGCAGCACCACAAGAAGCTCGGACTGATTGGAGTCAATTTACCTGAGACTACTTCCTCCACAGAGAAACCCTTTTACAGTTTTTTCTTCTCATAGATGCCAGCATTCCAGCAAAAAAAGATCGATCTGGAGTATGCTAGTTGGTCAGAATCAGCTAAAAAAAGTTTAAACACTCTATTTATAATTTTATTGTTTCAATTTGTGTTAGATAAAATAAATTATTAAAACGAACCGGTAAGATAGTAGGTTATGATCTAATTAGATCGACATTAGGTTGGACTAAAATGGTATGCTACCATAGGATGTATTATATATATTTTGTTTTATTAACTTTTAGCAAAATCCAATTAAGTCGGTATGACATTTTTCATCCAAGTGATTGGTTTCTGCTTTAAATGGTTGTAATGAACCAATCGATCAAGTAATCCAATTTTGTCTTAATTGAATCGAATCGACCGAGTTTAGGGTTTAACAATATCAGATAAAATACCAAAATAATTTACTATTTTAGTAGGGGATCATTTAAGATGTCATAGGAAAACTAAATAAATATTAAAATTATATTTTCATCACTCTTAATGAATTTTGTATAAAAAAATATTTTACATTTTTTGCCTTTCTTCTCCTTTTTTTCTCAATTAATTTATGTTAGAGTTTGTAGTCTGGGTCGAGTACTTGGCTTTTCGCTATTTAACAGATCAGTCTTTTTGGTTGGTAGTATTAGCTAAGTGTTTGACATGTATTGTCTCAGAGCCAGACACCACGTTCTGCGTTCGATTAATTTTTCCCATCTCTTTGTGGTATTAATTTTTTGTCATAAAAACCAACATAGCATATAAATACAAGAAATATTTGACAAAAAAAATAAATTTAAATTTGTATTTTTCGTATTTTGTATTTTTTATTAATGCTTTAACCTTTAATAACATCAGTTTACTAGTATTTTTTACAAATTTTGTTCAACTTATCGCATTAAAAAATAAATTAAAAAAATACTCAACCATTTTAAAAATAAAATACATTAATATTATATAAATTTCTTCAACTTAGTTTCATAGTTTCATAGAAAGAAATGTATAAAAAATGAACAAAATTATTCGAACCGGATGGTTCGCCACGGTTCGCTCCAGCGATCCACATAACACGCTTATTTAAAAAGAACGGTTCATGATACCGGTCCGCCAATGGTAACCAATCAACCTTGCGGTCTCCGGTCTCTTCCCAGAACCCTAGACCCGAAGCTGACGCCTGTACTATATAAGCGAAATCGTTAAGCTGATTGGGGCTCTCGGCAAACAAGCTCCGGAGCTAGGGTTTCTGCTACTGCTGCAATGGTATGCCTCCCCTCCTCCGCTGTCTTTCTTCTTCCGCACTGTGAAATCTTACTTTCTTCTTCGTTTATTACTCCCGTCTTAAATTCCGGTATCTGGAGATATTTCAATTATGATGTTACAACCACACATTCTGTTTCATACAGGGTAAGGGAACGGGGAGCTTCGGTAAGAGGAGGAACAAGACCCATACGCTCTGTGTGAGGTGCGGTCGCCGTAGCTTCCATCTGCAGAAGAGCAGGTGCGCCGCTTGTGGATATCCTTCCAGCCGCATCCGCAAATGTGAGCAAGTTTAACGTTTCATCTTGGTTCAGATTTCATTTTTTTTTCTTTGCTTTATTTTCGTTCTTGTTTTATTTTTCTGTTTTATAGTCTTCTCTTTTATTCTAGTCCCTCCGCCATGAATCTATTATCCCTGGTTAGTCATTTGATTTCTTTTGCTTATTATTAAGTTTGGCGATTTCGTCTGCAGATAACTGGAGTGTGAAGGCTATTCGGAGGAAGACAACTGGAACTGGTCGGATGAGGTACCTTCGTCACTTACCTCGTCGGTTCAAGAGCAATTTCAGAGAAGGTGAGCTTCATCGTTATATTTTTCATTATTTACCTAATCTATTTTTATTATTTACAAATGTCTGCGCCATTAGTTCTACTATCCACAAATTGAATTTTGCTTGGAAGTTATATTCGTGTATTTTCATTGAAAGAAAAACTCAGAATTGTAAGGAAAGATAATCCTACAACGTTGCTTATGTTTCCACGTCTACTTCATTTTATTTTCCAGGCACCGTTGCAGCTGCCAGAAAGAAGGGTGCAGCCGCTGCTTCCTCTTAAGAAAGATTCACAGGAGGTGCCTAGGTGTTAGTGACACTATTCTAGTTTACCTTTTCTCAGGAAATCTGAAACAATTATAAGTATCTATTGATGTTTGTCCTCCCCAAATGTTTTCTTATATTGGAGAGAAACTTGAATAGCAGTTTTGATAAACGATTTTTAGTTGCCTTCTTTACTTTCCCTTGGGCGCATCCCTGAATTATAGCTTTGATTGCTTAACATGTGGAGAGGCTTTGAGAACTAGGCTATCTGTACATTTTGTCTGCGAACTCTTTCGAGTTATCCTGCACCAATTTTGCTTGTTGGTTGTGGAATTGGGCTTTTGGCTCAATGGTCACATGGAGGTTCTGTAGTGTGAGGTGAGGTATTGGGTTCAAGTCTCTTATGGGGAAAGGGTTGTCATTCTATTAACATTAAAAAAAAGTTGCATCATGGTTAAGTTACACATATTTTGAAAACTCGTCCAAGGTACATTGATTTTTTATTTATTGGTATTGATCTGTCCCTATTCTTTTTATGAAGAGTAGCCAAAGAAAGAACTATTTTAAGGAACTCTTTAACAGTGTCAGGTACTTGCCTGGCCATATGTTGTTGAGCGTAGACAAGTTGAACCTGTGGCTAATTGATCTATAAATTAGACATTTTGTGATCAATTAATTAAAATCTGTTGGTTTACTTTTTTAGCTGGGGTTTCTCTCAAATGGAATGAATCCGTTCTAATGTGATGATCTGAACATTAGGGAAACAGCTCAAACAGCAGGGATATTTATCTATGATTGCCAGTGACAGCATGCTGTTGACACGGTTTCAGTGTTAATTGGAGCCATGATTTTCCTTGATTTTCTCACTTGAAGCTGGTGCTGCTGTGAGGTTTAGGACATTTTGCACTTTGAAAAAGAGCCGTTCTTTTGGCATTAGTGGGTTTCTATGTACCTGTGGTTAGGGTGTTTACCCGGTTTTAGACAAATATGGGTGCAATTTTTCTAATATTCCTGTTTTTTATACTATTGTGAGTTTTAGCCTGTGAAGAATTGGCTTGGATGAGAAATATAGTAAATGAGAAAGATACGAAGTTTCAACGGTTGGCTGGGCTAAAATGAAGATGTTTTACAATTGTGCGTTAGAGTGACCGAACTGTGAGAAGTTTGGTTTCATCTAGAAACAAAAAGAAAGACGGGAGGTTTATTTGCCACTATAAATCATTGGGGGGAGCATGAGGAAACAAATTCTGATGGCCAATCTCGCTGTTTATATAGACTTGCATGTGACTTTTATTGTGTTTCAGTTCTTGAACTTTTTATGCCTATGATCAGACGGCCCTCACACCCCAGAGAAAATTTGAGCGATAGAACTAATGATCTGTAGACCTTATGCCGCTGGTAATATAGCTGTCTTTTACAGAGTGATTGACCAGATATCATATCCTTGTTCATAGAAGTGGCAGGTGTAATGTGTTGGACCGAATTTGGCGTTGAGTTTCGAAATGTCACAGTTGCAGCTCGAAATTCGTTTGCTTTGTGGTGTTCAATTTAGGTGATAAACATTGGACAGTTTTACTTAAAAGGCCGTTTGGTGTAGTGGTTACATCAGGTCAAGAGTTTGAATCGCGCCACCCCTCTGAAAAAAAAACATTGGACAGTTCTAAAAAATACAGAGGAAAAACTAGTTAGAGAATTTGAAAGAGAATTCTTAAATGGGGTTAGGGTATCTAAAAAAGACAAAGCCATCTATTAGAAAATACTAAATGTACAATATTATGAGCAAAATAATTTACATGTGACGTAGGTAAGTTTAGGTGGAAAATAATTTTTTTTTTTTTTTTTTGTCATTGGAGGCCTAAGAGCCACTCTTACCTCTACTGCCATTTGAGGGGCAGTGGGATGAAATTACAGAATGGAAAATGATTAAAATGATCATATTTAGCCTGTCATTTGCAAGGTGGTAGCATATTCTGAAGCAATTTGATGATGTGCCCCAAACTCTGAGCAATTCGCTTTTGAAGATGTGATGCAAGCAAGTCGACTGCATGTTGTCTTCGCCCAACAAACGCTCACAAAAAATAGCCAAGGTTACCAAAAGAAGCTCGCCAACTGCTTGACAAGGTGAAGAAGCTACAGGCTTATTATGACAAAAACGATTCAAAGATGTATTCAAATATGTTAGGCAAACTAAGGACATCAGAGCCCATTGCCAGTTAAAAGTCGGACAAGCTTTTCTTCCTCAAAAGGCTTATAGATGTATACCATGCTAGAGTGTATTATCACCACAATAATGGAAGCAATCGAAACGAACGGAACAATGAACGCACAGACTGAAGAACAGAACAATGGCTTCTTCAGCTATAAAGAAGATCACAGAGAATAATTTAGGCTCCTTTTACAGAGGAGATTGCGTTCTTAGTCTAAAACCATAAAAAAAAAAAAAAAAAAAAAAAAAAAAAAACGAAAAACCCAAAATCTTGCTCGCTACATCTCCTCTTCTGCATCTCTCCTGCTCAGAGTGCTTTCTTACCAAAGTTTCTGATCAATCCGTGGCTTCCGCTAGGCGTTGGCGATGGCATCTCCCGATCATACTCATCTTGATCGTAGTCATCATAAGGATCATCATAGGGTAGGAAAGCGTCTTCGTCCCTAGTAATGAGCGGATGATAGTCGATAACTTTCACCTCTTCATGGTCGTCATCGACGAACTGATCAGCGCCAGAGTCTTGCGAGAGAGGATGCTAATGAACTTGCACCACAAATCTGCTGTTGTCCTCGATAACTTGGTGTTGATATTGTCGGAAACGGGAAGCGAGTATCGTGACATCGTAACATAACATCGCCAAGGCAATCAGGGCCAAGATGATCATGATTATTTCCAAACAATTTTCCCAGTTGAATCTCTTCTTCTTCGACGACCCGGATTTTGATGTCCCTGTGCGGCATCTCGTCTTCTTTTCTTTGTTCTGTACCTCTTTCTCTTTATTGTCTGTGGCTAGAGGTTGGTAAATCATGTCATTCACTTGTATCTTCTCCTCTTTGCAAGCTTCTGTCGTGGATGTGGTCACCAGCGGCTTCGTCTTTGCTATGCTGCTCTCGTATACTTCTTCTTCTTTATCTCCTCCATCGTCGAGGAGCCACGAATCCTCGGCGTGCTCATGACCTCCTTCCATTGAAAGGAGCTGAAAGGATCTTCTATTTGCAGAAAAAAAGCTTCTTCTCTAACGTTTTCCTTAATGTTGCAGAGAAAGAGAGAGAAATTAACTTCTTAATCGATCGATCTATCTTGTGCTGTTATTTAAAAACGAGAAAATCGGGGAGTCCTCTGAAGATCAAATTAAGAGGTTGAGTCGAAATCGAATAGGAACTCCCATTAGACGCTGGATTTAGAGTTCTCATGGAATTCAACCACTCACTATTAGAATCATAGAGAAACTCCCGCCATGCATGCGGCGTAAGAGGAACGAGTGCTAGGAATCTGAATCAATTCGTGGAGGGTGAGGCCCACTTTTTCAATTCGTGTACCCTCAGGTGGGCTTCTTGGTGTGCCTTTGCATAGTGGAGCCCACTTTTAAAATGCCAGGGCTGGCCCGATCTCGGCCGAAAAATAAAAAAGCGCGGGAGAATGGCAAATGGCGAGGCTCATGTTAGTCATGTAGTAAGCGTGAGGTGAGAACGAAAATCAGGAAAAGAATAGACGCAATGGACGAAAAAGCTTCACTCCGAGCAAAATTCCCTTCGTTCCCTTACGAGCCGTATCAGATACAGCTCGATTTCATGAGCGCTCTCTACGATGCTCTGAACCGTGGTGGAATTGCCATGCTTGAAAGTCCCACAGGTAAAGCCCCTTCATCGTACCTTTCCTTTATTGTTATAATCTGGTTGTTCCTCGTTGTTTTCTTGGTTATTTTGAAACCCTTGTCAGGTACGGGAAAAACTCTCAGCATTATATGTAGTGCTCTTCAATGGGCCGTCGATCAGAAGCAGAAGCCGAAGAACGCTCCAACGGCTCAGTCCGTTTCAGACGACGAGCCCGATTGGATGCGGGACTTCGAATCGAAGAAAGACGAAGGGAGTTCTGTTCAGCCTTGGTTAAATAAAACGTCTCGTGCACGTTCCGGATTGGGGAATTTCGAGATGAGAAGTTGTGATTTTAGTCGCAACGGGTCTCATGAAGCTTCTGGGAAGAAGAGAAATGACACCTTGCAGTTGGATGAGGACGAGGAGTTTTTGATGGAAGAGTATGAGAGTGAAAAGGAAATAGCAGATGTAAAGCGGAAGGCGAGTGGATCATTTAGTTCGAGTGACGAAGATGAACTGGAGGAGGAGGACGAGGAGGCTTTCAAAGTTTTCTTCTGTAGCAGAACCCATTCTCAACTTTCTCAGTTTGTCAAGGAGTTGAGGAAAACGGAATTTTCTTCAAAGATGAATGTGGTTTGTTTGGGGTCTAGGAAGAATTTATGCATTAACGAAGGTACGGTTATCAAGTGAACATAGTTTACACAACAGCTGCGACAATTCCCAATTTTTGCTTATGGGTCTGTTTCAGATGTATTGAGGCTTGGGAATTCAACTCGGATCAACGAGAAGTGCTTGGAGTTGCAGAAGAGTAAAAAGCAAGACGTGTCCAAAATTAAGGTTAGTGTTCTCAAATCAGCTTGATGTGTGAGGGATCCATATGCGGTGTGTGTGCTACTAGTAAGTGCTTTTTGTTATTGTAGCATCAAAACCAACCAACAGAATTCTGGAAGAGTTTCTCTTTTAGCTGTTTCTTTCTTCGTTGGTCCTTTTTCTTTCTCTTTTTGTTAAAAATACCATTTACTTGGTTTCACTTTCTCTTTAGTGAAGAAGAGTTACTTATATGGAGTATGATAATCCTCATAAGTGCTCCAGTAAGTAGAGAGAAAATTGCTCAAATTTTGGATGCAGTGCTCGGGATTGGTTTTGTGGAAAAAAATATTCTGAAACTTTAAAATCTTCCTAGGCCCTTTATTTGATTAACCTTTCTTAAGTTTGAAAGAGAAAATGCTAAAACAAATGTTTATAGTACTAATTTCTCGTTATTACTTTGATTGCAAATTTGCTTCTACCCAAGACTGATACTTCATTGGATTAACATTCATAAATGACCCTTGACAGTTCACGGAAGATGTGTAAGGGACTGTGAGGTGGTGCTAAGAAGAGTGTGGAATCCCATAGCAAATTTCGTGAATTTGCATATTTTCACCTTGTAAAGTGTTAGTATTGGCTAATTAATGTCGTTTGCCTCTTACCTCTTGTCTCGCAGTAATACCGACGTAATTTTGTGTTTTTTAAGCCAATGTCAGATGGGTCACCTTTTCTCATATAGTTACTCATTTGCAGCGAAGCGATGGAGGTAGAATTCGTCGAACAAAAGCTTCTTCAGGATGTCCATTGCTCCATAAACAGAAGCTACAGATACAGTTTAGAAGTCAAGCTTCTGAGCTTGATGCATTGGACATTGAAGATATGGTACAGCTTGGAAGGATGATAGGGACCTGTCCCTATTATGGATCTCGCAGTATGGTTCCAGCTGCTAGTCTTGTGGTGCTTCCCTATCAATCTCTTCTCTTGAAATCATCTCGGGAATCACTTGGTCTAAATTTGAAAAACAGTGTTGTAATAATCGATGAAGCTCACAATCTTGCAGATTCCCTTTTGAATATGTACAATTCCAAAATCACTGTTTCACAGGTACAACTCAATGCTTCAATTGCCTCTTCTGGTTGACTACCACTAGGGTCTTTTTTGTAGTTTTACTTTAAAATGTTGAATATGATGAAAATATTACAGATTTTAATCTTGTTTGCTTTTCATTCTCCAGCTTGAGCAGATCCACTTGCACCTAAAGTTGTATCTTGACAAGTTCTTTAATCAATTAGGAGCTGGGAATCGGCGGTACATCCAAACTTTGATGGTTCTGACGAGGGCTTTTCTTCGGCTGTTACTTGATGATAGTAATGTTCTGGGAGAAGATTTTTCTGATTCTTCACTGACCATAAACAATTTCCTATTTTCACTTGACATTGACAACATCAACTTGGTCAAATTACAGAAGTATATAAAAGAGAGTAAAATTACTCACAAGGTACCTCTGATGCTACTGGACTACATGACTGGTACTTTTCCTTATAGTGAGATAACTGACAAAGAAATTTTCAGGTAAGTGGCTATGCAGCTAAAACTATTAGCTTGCAAAGAGGTCCGGCAGTTGATGTTGATGGAAGTGGTGGTGCTGAAGGAACAGTCGTATCAGGGTTCCAGGCATTTGTTGATATCTTGCTTTCACTCACAAATAATGATGCCGAAGGAAGGTTAATACTATCACGGAGGAGAACCTCTCAACCGCAGCACGAAGACGGATACCTGAAATATATCATGCTCTCTGGGGAGAAATTGTTTAGGGAGGTTAGAGAAACAATTTCTCAGAAAACTGTATCCAAAGGATTTCATTCATTGAAAGAAGAATGTTGTGGCTCATTATAGTATTGGTGCTTTACTAACCTCATGTTCTTCACATCTGCATGCAATTATTTTACAGATAGTTGATCAAACCCATGCCGTTGTGCTTGCTGGGGGTACCTTGCAGCCTATAGAGGAGACAAAGGAGAGACTCTTCCCAAACGTATCGCCTGACCAGTTTCATTTTTTCTCTTGTAATCACATTGTACCTCCTGAGAGCATTCTCCCTATAGCTGTTTCGAAGGGCCCAATGGGCAGATCATTTGATTTCAGTTACAATGCCAGAAGTTTTACAGAGATGGTAAGTGTTTTTTATGTCTTGTCTGCCATTGCAGCTTCTGTGTTTATGCCGTCCTTAGGTCAATTTTGACCCTATTGGAACAACCTAAACTGAGAAGTATATGCAGCTGTAAGCCTAATATTATGTGCTGGAACTGCTTAATTTGTTTATTCTGTCCCTACATTGCATACGTTCTGAGAATCTTGACATCTTCATTGTGTTCTACCATGGAACCAGAAATCAAGAAATAAGTTTGAGGTATTAGTGACTAGAAGGGTGGAACACTGTAACTAGCAATGCATAAAAGAGCCCAAGGTTTCTCTTCATTGGTTTTCTTTTTGACCCACTTTGTCTCGTAGTCTTTTCTTCTTGCCTTTTTTGTTCACTAATTCTATGTTGCTGGCTTTCATTAAATGCTGGTAGGTAAAATGTTGCATGATTTTATTTTCTGTATGAAGTAGGGAAAGGTTGTCTGGGTACTTGCTTATTCTGGTGCGACCTCTGCAGTACCATGGGGCTGTCTCTGAATTAACATGGTGGGCTGCATGAACTGAGGCAGACCAAGGAGAATTTTGCTTGGTCCCATTGGAGTTGAGGCATATGTATATGACATGGAACAAGGGCATTGGCATTGGCATTCCCCTTTGTGCATGTTTTAGAGCCGATAGAAAATCTGACTGTAGCTTTTGATAAAGAAAAGGGTAAACCTGACTGATAATTGGCTTGCAAATGCAGATGGAGGAGCTGGGTCGTCTAGTTTGCAATCTAGTGGGAATAGTTCCTGAAGGGATTGTTATCTTCTTTCCTTCCTTTGAGTATGAAGCCAAGGTCTGCAATGCATGGCAAGCTTCAGGTGTCTTTGCTAGAATTGTAAAGAAGAAACCTGTATTTAGAGAACCTAAAAGTAATGCAGATGTTGACAATCTTCTTAAGCAATACAAGGAAGCCATAATATCAACCTGCAATGGTTCAGGAGAGGACCCACGGCAAAATGGTGCAGTTCTTCTTGCTGTAGTTGGCGGGAAGATGTCTGAGGGGATCAACTTCAGCGATGGAATGGGCAGATGTGTTGTAATGGTTGGACTACCTTATCCTAGCCCTTCTGACCTTGAGTTATTGGAGAGGATCAAGCATATTGAAGGTTTCAGCGAACCAAATATTCCTGGCTCAAAAAATTCGCTTGTGGAGGAGTCTGTTGAAACAACTATTCAATCTGGCATTGAAGTATTAAGAAGCTGTAAGAGAAAGGGGCGAGAATACTATGAAAATCTGTGCATGAAGGCCGTAAATCAATCAATTGGTATGCCTGATTCTTGCTCAACAAACCTGTGATTTGTTCCTAACCATAATTCCTTTTACTGGAGCACTCATTTAATTTCTGCTATGATAATGCAGGTCGAGCAATCAGACACATTGGTGACTATGCAGCAATCTTGTTGGTCGATTCACGCTATGCATCCAATCAATCAAAAGGGTTTCAGTCGCAACCAACTAGCAAGCTTCCTCAGTGGATAAAAAATCGTCTAGTTTCTGCTCCTGAAAACTATGGAGAAGTTCATAGACTTCTTTGCCAGTTTTATAAACTCCACAAACAGAGAAGCTGTCAATAGAAAATCCGACCGTGAGTAGTTGGCTTCCTTTGATGGCTTATGGTGATTTGTCTGCAGGATGAAGCCCATCCATTTCGTAGAGTTAATCTGCTATTGCAAGCCTAGCAAGTTCAAGAATCAAAATCAGCAATATTGTCGACGGTAAATCTTTGGCGACCTTAGTGCAGATGGATAAGCAAATGTTCGTATGATTAAAGACATTAAATTGCAGTTGCAGAGGGTTGGTAGAAGACACTATTTGTATGCCCTGCTCCTAGTGTTCATTCCTTACCAATAGAACTACACTTAATTCCAAGATTTGGGATGCAAATTTTTCCCTAAATCTCGAATTTGGAAAATCTCGAAATTGAGAATTGTCTTTTACGTTAGCGACAAAATGACTGCACAAAGAGACAGTAGCATGTAACTGACAGTTAGATTTTTTGTGCCGTCACATCCTGTTATCCCGTTTTATTCCACCTGGAAGATTTGGAAACAGTTGTACGACAGTAGCCGAGCTAATCTTCCCCGATCGTCTCCTCTTTGAAAGTGAAAACTCCCAATTATTCGTCTTAAATATTGTGATTCGCAGAGGTCAGTATCATCTTTTCTGATTTCAGCTCCAGCACGTTGGCAGCCAGCAGCGATATGGATCCGAAGGTGCAAGAAGGTGAAGAAGAGATTCAACGAGCAGTAACTCGAGATGAGAATGACACATTATGCAGCGGCCGTTGTCGTCATGGCCGGCTCAACAAGTACGCTCTAGCAAGCTGTGTTTTGGCTTCCATGACATCAATTCTGTTGGGCTACGGTATGTCAGAGGTAAAGCACCTTTGATCATGTGTGACCCCAGTAAGCAGAACGAAAGGTTTGATATGAAATTAGGATTTTTTTTCCTTGCAGATATCGGTGTGATGAGTGGTGCGGCGTTCTTTCTCAAGGATGATCTGAAGATATCCTCGACCCAGGAAGAGATTTTGATCGGATCGCTGAATTTCTGCTCCTTAATTGGGTCCATGGCTTCGGGGAAAACTTCCGACTGGATTGGGCGGAGATACACCATCGTCCTCGCCTCAGTTACCTTCTTCATCGGCGCTTTGCTGATGGGCTTGGCTCCTTCTTTTTCGTTCTTGATGGCGGGGAGGGTAGTTGCCGGAATCGGGGTTGGCTATTCACTCATGATTGCTCCTGTCTACAACGCGGAAATTTCCCCCGCCATGACCAGAGGCTTCCTCAGTTCTCTGCCGGAGCTCTTCATCAACGTGGGTATCTTACTTGGGTACATCTCCAATTACGCCTTCGCGGGTCTGCCACAGAACATAAACTGGCGATTGATGCTCGGAGTTGCAGTTGTCCCTGCTCTCGCTGTTTCACTCGGCGTCTTGGCCATGCCAGAATCACCGAGATGGCTCTTAATGCAAGGCCGAGCGGGCGAAGCTAAAATGGTTTTGCTCAAAACCTCGCACCATGCCGATGAAGCTGAGCTCAGACTCGCTGAGATCACGGGAAACCATGATTAATCCCTCCGCTTCCTCTCACCGGCACGAAAAATCCGTATGGAAGGAACTTTTGTGCCCGTCTTCTCCCATCCAGAGGATTCTCATCGCTGCAATAGGGATAAACTTCTTCATGCAGGCCTCCGGTAACGACGCGGTGGTTTACTACTCCCCGGAAGTATTCAAAGCCGCCGGAATCAAGAAGAAGAAAGATCTCGTCGCCGTCACAATTTTGATGGGTCTGACGAAGACATTCTTCGTCTTCGTCTCAGCGGGGTTCTTGGACAAATATGGAAGGAGGCCGCTCCTCCTTCTCGGCTCCACTGGTATCTCCATCTCGTTGGCTCTGCTGAGTGTCAGCTCCAAAATCCAGCAGAATTCGGAAGCGAAACCCAGATGGGCGATCATCTTATCCGTGGTGGCCATCTGCGCAGACGTCTCTTTCTTCTCGATCGGGCTGGGGCCTATCAACTGGGTGTACTCGTCAGAGATTTTTCCGACAAGGCTGAGGGCGCAGGGGACGAGCATAGCGATTTCGGTGAACCGAGTGGTAAGCGGGGTGGTTTCAATGACATTTCTGTCCGTATCCACCGCCATCTCTTTTGGGGGAACGTTCTGCATCTTTGCAGCGGTATCCGCCGTGGGGGTGGCGTTCATCTACGTGTTCTTGCCGGAAACGAAAGGGAAGACGCTGGAAGATATGGGAGTGTTGTTTGAGGACAGATTGCAGCGACGAGAAAGAAAAGGCAAGGAGGAGAGTTGCACGTTGTGTGCATAGTTTTCCTTCATATTGGACCAGACATTAACCTCGTTCATATATGACTGATTCTCACATAAAAAAAATGGTTTTTAACTTAAAACGTAATACCTTGACTAGTTATTTCAATTAGGTTCAATCATTTTCTTATGAAGAAATGGTGATTTTTTTTTCACTAAGCCATGACCAAGTAGCTACATAGATTGCCTATCTGCTGTCTCTCCCAGTAGCACCGGATCTAATGAACGTTTCCTGTTGCGTCTCCCAGTAGTTCCTGGAAAGCAGTACAGGATTTGGAACTTCTTTGTTGTCTCTCCCAACAGTACCGGAATTGGCGCTTCCCTGTTACCTTTCCCAGTAGTTTCTGGAAAGCAGGATTGGATCTGGCGCCTCTCTGCTGTCTCTCCCAGCAGTATTGGAACTGGTGCCTCCCTGTTACCTTTCCCAGCAATTTTTGGAAAGCAGCATCGAATCTGGCACTTTTCTGCTATCTTTCCCAACAAATTCACGAAGAAATGGTCTCTTCGGAACCCAAAAAAAAAAAATTAACTATTATTATTTTTAAAAATAGTTAGTGAAAATGAAATAATGATCAATTTTTTTTATTAACTATTTTTTAAAATAATAATGATCAAATTCTTATTTTTTTCTTAGGGTTTCATACGAACCCAAAGACAGAAGAAAATCACTAAAGTAGTATTTGGTAGCATTAAAAATGGGAGAAATTAAAAGAAAGAGAAAGAGGAGAAATAATAACTTTTTTGTATTTACATGATAAAATGTTTAAAAAATTAGAAATCTAAAATATTATAATTCTTATTTTAAAATATTTATTTAGTTATTAGTGTTAAACTTAATATATAAACACATTAATGGGACAAAAGATAACCAGCTCCGGATTCGATAAAAAGAAGTTAAAACAAAACGATCGCGATGGGACTCGAACCCACAATCTCCCGCTCCGGAGGCGAGCGCCTTATCCATTAGGCCACGCGATCCTTTTCCCTATTATATTGATTATTGTTATTTAATCACAAATCCAAGCTCCTTGAATCTAATTACACCAAGGTCTTAATTATTATTATTCCTAAAAATAGTTAGTAATTTTTTTAATTATTATCTTTTTTTATTAAGCATTTTTTAGAATAATAATAATTAAATTATTTTTTCCCTCTTACCTGCGTGCTGGTCCCCGCTGTACAGTAATGAACCTGTACTGATCCGAACCCCAAGAGTCGTCCCCCACATTGAATTCAAATATCGAAACTGGTTCTCTCTTCTCTTTTCGTTTTTCAAAAAAGCTTAGGTTACATCATGTCATGATCTACGTAACACATGCAGAGTCCACCCCTAAAAGCTGCCACCTCCACTTTCCAACCTTGTTTGCTTCCCCTTGTTCCTCTCCACCCACGGTGCGTCCGCCAAGTCAAAGACTGTAAAACGATGGAAAGAAGAGGCATTCTGCCTTTTTATCTTTGTGCCCAAGTCGCTTCAGAGAATCTCCTGGACGCGGCCAAACGTGCTCCGCCGAGGTTGCTCAGCCTGGTTTTTGTCTTTTGAAGCTTCAGGCATCGAAGCGGACAACGGGATGGAGCCGCGCTTGAACTGTGGGGAGTTAATTAACCCAGAACTTGATGTAGGGAGACAATTTGTTGACAATTTTGCCTTTGTCCCCCCCCCCCCCCCCCCCCCCCCCCCCCTGCATCACCGAAGATTTACGTTTTACAGGAAGAAACAATATTTGGTGGGACTAATCGGAGGTCGTGCGATCGACTGGTGGCGCATGCAAAAGCGACCCATCAAGGATTCTTCTCTGATATCACATCGCCGTTAATGAAGGGGTATTGAACCAGAGACAAAGGGGTTTGTTATACTCGACGTCCTATCTCCATTTTTTTTGAAAAAAATTCAAATAGTTTCTGGGTCTGTGAGGGGAGCACGTAAAATGAATATTGAATTGTCTCTGTCAATGGGAGCCAGGAAACAAAAAAAACAGTTTTACCAAGGACGTCCCAGAAAACAGCTCTTTTAAAAGAGATCATCTATTTATGCCCACTAGAATTTTTCCATATAAGGTGTTTGATAAAAGGCCTGAAAGTGATTTCATATCAAAAGCAGTAGAAGCGGCAGCAGCTGCAGCAGTCGATGCAGAAGCAGCATATGCATATAAGCCATTGCTGTACATTCTGCAACATCATTTCCTACAGATTCATTTTTTCCGTTTCTGTGGGAATCTCTTACAGTGATTACTTGAAAAGGAAATTTTATGTGTGGTTAGTTGATTGAGCTTCGGAACTTAAGAAAGCTCAATCCTATTCAGATTTCACCAAGAAACTGGATATTACTATGCAGAGATTTGCATTAATTCTTCTCTGATTGCACTTGTTCCTATTCATAGCAGCTTCCCTCTTCGACATTGAAAGATTTATTGTTCATCCAACGGGAGCATGGAATTACTGAACTGATAACCATATCAGGCGATCATTGACGTCTTACATTAAATTGTTCTTTTCTACCAATATCAGCTAAGGTCAATGGCCAGTCGGGTCGACTCAGTAAGAGACTCTGTCAATGCAAGACTCTCCATTATTAGGAGCATAAGAAATTCCAATTCATAGTTCTCAACTCCAGTTTGTTGGGCTAACGAAGAAAACATTTTTTTTTTTTTGTATTTTAAGGAGTGAATTACTTGAACAATGGGAAGAATCTACTGAACCAGAGGTAAGTGGAGCTGCAGTTTTTAATAGTAAACACATTTTTTTTTATTTTTTGACAGTTGAAACCTGTTCAAAGCAAGAAGCTTTAGTTATATGATAACAATCGATTTGGAGCAGATTATGTCTTGGTTTAACCTCTGTCCAACTCGGTGTTAATCCGTTAGTCTCCCAACTCGGGCGAGTGATGACGATAGGGTGAGCTCGCCTCTCAAAGAGAGGTGAGAAAACGTTGTCCTGGGTATTTATATACATGCAGAGGGGCGCCCACTTCCTTTTCAAACCAGAAGCATCTGTAATCTGCAATTCTTTTCGCTCATTCTTTTCTCGTCCTGTACTAAGGGACAAGAAAACCCATCATGGAGAGACGATTGAAACTCGGAATTTCTCGCATGTTTGGTCTCTCTTTCTTCTCCTGCCGAAACAGAGATGCTTCTGCTATGGCCCAAGACCCCATTTTCATATCCAGTAGAGATATTCAGCACCCTCTGAAGCCACCTCAGCCGCCGCCGCTACCTGTACCTGTGCCTCCGTTACGGAGATTTCCTTCCCTCTGTCCATCAAGGAAGGCCATTGTTCCTGCTGAAAGCCAGAAGGAGACCAGAACAAAACTATGTCCTCCTGCTCCTCCTACTTCTCCGCTCAATTCTTGCCGCAGAATGCAAGAAATTGATGAGAGCGTGGAGAAGGGAAAGAGAAAGGAGAAGCCCAGGAAGATGAGAAGCTGCAGGAGCGTGAAAGACGGCAAGAAATCGTTCAGAGGTAAAGAAAATTTTGACATGATGGTTCCTAGCACCTCATCGGCCGATAGTTATTGTTTCTTCAGCAGCGAGGAAGAAAGAGAGGTTGAAGGGATGGAAACGTTGTTCTCTCGAAAAAGCTTCTCTTCGGATTCCTCCTGGGAGTCTCACCGGCGTCGTCGCCTGGCCTTGAGACGGAGAACCCGGCGAAGAAAGACCAAACCCAGAAAAGAAAACTCAAACACTGATGCGCAGCTATCGGATCTGCCAGCGAGAGCAAGAGTTAAAGGCAGTTTCGCGGTGGTGAAGCGGTCGAGAGACCCCCATGCCGATTTCAGAAGCTCGATGGTGGAGATGATAATGGAGAAGAAGATTTTTGGGGCGCAGGAGCTCGAGCAGCTTCTTTACTGTTTCCTATCTTTGAACTCCGCTTGCCACCATCGCGCCATTCTGGAGGTGTTTGAGGAAATTTGCGAAGCTCTGTTCTGTAATTGGTCTTAAACTTCGTTTACTCTTCTCAACAGTTCAATTAAACAAATCTGTATTTACTGTTGGTCTCCTTTTTTCATTTGAAATGATATGACTGTAATCTGGAACTAGTCCTCCTTTGATCTCTTCTGTTTCTTCTTGGCCACATTCGGTTTTGATAGCTGTATTTCAGAATCTGCCTCTGCTCGCAGATTTTCCTACAGCCGCAGCATCTGCTGCACATGCTGTATTCTTTACCTCCATTTAATGTTTCTCTGCTTTTAGTCGTCCTTGCGCAAGGAGCCACTATTTCCTTCCATCAATGAGTCATCTGCACAGTGTACTTGTCGGAATCGATCTGAGATGGGTTTTAGTGGACGAACCCAGCAAATGATATCTAATCCAATCATTCTAAAACGAAAACACAATCGAAGTCGGATATTTGTTTCAAGAATCTCTGTATCTTGGCTTCCGCATTAAGGTTTCAGAAATTTTATGATATTTGTTCAAGAATGTCTGTTCAAGCTACCAATATTATAGCTTGCTCATGATGGTTTCAGAAAATTTTAACAATGATTTCAGAAGCAGAAACGAAACCCATAATAGAAAAATCATTCAGGAGGGGGGCTACTTGCTTGATTTGAATCTGCAGTAAGAAGAATTAATTTTTTTCTACGCGTTTTTCCACGGATTAGGTGAGCCACCGATCTTTCTGTCGGAATCAACACGAATAGTTTCAAAGTTGAAAGAGGTTGAAATTGGCGTGAAAAGAGAAAAGTAGGGAAGAATTTCCGATGCCCCGGATCGGCGGTAAACGGCTCCTCGGTTCTTTCAATCGTGAATTAAACTAGGTAATAAAGGTGTAAGAAGAGCCAAAAAGCACAAGGAAATATCAGCCATGATTGACGCTTACAACACGTTGGGAATTCCCCTGTTGGGGTATATCTCACGTGGGCTTTGTTCGTATCTATTTGCTTTTCTGAATTTAGAATCACGTTTAGTCTCATTGGGCTGCAGCCAATCACATTTTTAACGTTCTCTTGACCTAATTGGTTCTACTTATAAGGGACCGATGAGGTGCATGGTTCATCAACATTTATTTATCTTAATAAGTATTAATCATTAAAAATAATCACAATTAATTAATGGTTAAAAGGTAATTAAGTAATAATATAAAATTATTTAAATTTGATTAGTTAATAAATTGTAATTAATATTTAAATAAATAATTCATATTTTATTATTATTATAATACCTTATTATTTATAATTATTAATTATTAAAATTATTTATTAAATAAATTTTAATTAATCCTTAATGATTAATAAAAAGATAAATCATTAGTTAGTGCACAATGAATAAATAATAGTTTATTATTTAATCCTTGATTTTTTAATTAACTATTATTAATTAAAATACAATTTATTTTAATTACTATTTGAATAATTAACTATTACTAATTGATTTAGTTATAATTAAGTATTATTAATAATTAATACAATTATTCATTTATGGGTTCAGATTTTTGACTCTACATGCGGCCTCCTCCTACTAGCAGCAACGTATTCATATTTCACATCAGACCGACTTCAACACTCTGAATTGGAAGTCAGTCAATAAATGGAGTTGCAGGTGCTGAGTTCTTAGGAAAGCAAACGGAAGAAGAAAAAGGGACTGGACAGGCGAAAATTTGAAGGGAAAATGTTGGCCTCTGAGAATAAAACCAAAGCTTCCTTTAATGAGCGAGCCCTTTTACCCTCCTCGACTGCCGCAAAGAAAGCTCTCTTACATTGTAGACGTTTGACAACTAACCCTGCAAATCAGGAGCTTTCTGGAATGGAAACGAAACGAAGGTAGTTTCCAACTTTCCACTGCAACAGGGACGCGACTCCTCTCTTTTCTGGTGAAAACGTCTTGTTTGGATACTGACAGTGATCCAGTATTTGAGCTCTGTGCAGGGATTTAAGCTTATCTCTGGTCTCCTACCTTTAGCCACCTAGGAGACGAGAATGTATAGGTTACCGAGACTATCTGCTGTGGCAGACGAGTCCGTTTTGCCGAGTTAAAGTTTGGACTCTTTGCTGCCCTGTGATGGACATGGCTTCTGTTCACGAGCTTCGAAACCCGGGCGGGGTGAGAGTGACTTCAGAGAGTTTTATGAGTCTGCTAAGTTTTATTTCATGTCTATTTGCAGGGCTGTAACCTCCAAATTAGGTTATTTTATAGAGAAATATGAGCCTAAACACAAGAATTGCAATACAAGAAAATTGAAAAACGATGGGGGTGGTACTAAGCCAAACCTTCACCCAAATGATAGGTTGGAGTTTAAACCCGGCTTGAACACTGGATCAAACTCAGTTAATAATTTTATGCTCGAAGTATTCAGATCAAGCCAAATTTCGCACTATGTACCCACTCATGGACCTGGGCCTAGTCGGAATGGAGGGGATAAATAGGAGGAACTCCCATCGGTGGGCTCTGTAATAGGTTTGAGGCAGCTCCAAATGCAATAAAAATCATTTATGGGGATATATAGGATTATGAAGGTATAGGAGAAAAATGTAATTTATGTTGTGGACGATTTAAAGCGTTCTGAAGTTTCACTCAAAAGTCATTAAAAGACAGCAGCTAAAGTTGTGGACTACACAAACTACTAATAGAATAGGGACCAAATTTAAGTAATTAGTGGTTGGGTTGGACCATTACTGCCTCGTGGTCCATTCTCTCACTGCCTCTCACGACTTTTCACTAGAGGCTGGAATTTGTAGGCTTCGCTATCATCGATAACTGAAATGATTATTATAAATCAAATAATTCTTCACCGAACATATTTTTCAGTATCAGACAAGAGAATCCAGAACTTTCGGAAGTCAATGGCAACTCAGAAGGGGTTACTGTAGATTGAGAACGAGATGTAATGGAGGGATCAGCTTATTCCTACCTCTGTTTGGATCGATGGCTTCAAATTATGAGAAATTTCTCCTTTACGTTCGTAGACGATCCAAAACCTTATCTAATACGAGCAGAAAATCCAAAGTGGCTTTATCATAAAGAAGCCAAGAGCAAGATTCGAGAACAGTAACCCAAAGATCTCCTGGGAGATTCCTGGAGAAGGAAAAGGGAAAAGGGTACAAGTTGCTTAGATGCCTTAAGAACACAGAGCGGCTCCTGCCTCTCGAAAGTAATCTTTCCGAGAAGATGAGGTGCAGAGTGCAGCACTACTGTTTACTCGCTGTCTTTCACTGAACATCCCTGCCAGGAGCACACGACCTCTGTTGGGAGATTCCATGCCATTATTAGCATGGTGCGATCTTCTGGAGGAAATCTAGACAGAGAAGAGAGAATCCACTTGTTCGTGGGCTTCTGATCTGGGGAAAGCTAGGGTGGATTTGGCTCAGGACGGTGGGCTTGATCATGGGACGAAAGTGGGAGGAAATTAAATCTCGAGCTGAAGCATTGGGATAATTTTAAAGTCAAATTACAGAAACGCTTGCAGAGGAAGAGAGAAGGGAGGCTTCGTGAGTACTTCTCCCTTTTTCTTTTGGTGCATCCCAATAGAGAAAGGTATCTGATCCTGCAACCGGAATCAAAAACATGTGGAAATCACGTTCGAATGATTGAAGGAAGGTCATGGGCAAGTTGCAAGTGGCGGTCCCAAGATCGTAGTGAGTGATGCACAGGCTCACGCTGCGGAAGAAAGAGAAAGAGATAGGTCACGTACGAAGACCCGATTCAATAGAACAAGAAAACAAGACACAGCTAGCTAGCTGAGCTTGGTTTTGGAACAGAGAGAGAGAGAGGAAGAGAGATCTGGATGGACATTCCTTCCTCAGCATTTAGCTGCTGCTGTCGCATTCTCGAACCCCTCGCATGCACGTGTTACCCTTTTCATCTTCCCCATAAAGCACACTACACCGAACTGGCTACCCATCTCCCTCTTAGTGGACTGTGGGTTCTCTCCCTCCTCTCTGTCTCTCTTTCACTCTATCTCTCTGCTACATTGTTCTTACCTTCCTGCTTCTCACTCGTTTCTTCCTCAGATCGTTCTTTCCACTTGACACCCATAGTACTCTTCTGTTCACAATATCGAAGCCAGGCGATTCGTGATCTCTACCTCTCATTTACAATATTTTCAACAGTATTAAAACTGATCTAGGGTTTAGTGTCACGAACAGTATCAACACAGATGTTAGGGTTGTGATGTTTCAGGGCAAAAACGGGTAGTGAATCTCAGACATCATTAACGATGGTGATGGTCACCGACATGGGTGGTTTTTTTATCGAGGTGAAGAGAGAAGAGGCCGACGTGAGATGCTTCGAAGCACTGTAGAGAGTAGCCTGACCCTGAACATAGAAGCTCCCTGGTCCACCCAGCCATGTGCTTCCTGATAACTCCAAAAGAAAATTTCTACATAGAAGCTGGCAGTTGAATCAGGTGAGAGGAGTCTGTCCAGTCCAAACCAGAGAAGAATGCGACTGTTAACAATTATAATGACAAAGATAATATTGGTCGCAAAGTGGGCAAGTAGGTAAAAAGCAGAAAGAAGAACGGACCAGGGGTTGTGTGGGAGGGAGAAAGAGGTGACTGGTCTGCTGCTTATTATGTCTCAAGTGGGTTGCCCTGCCAGTACCTCCTGTGGGTAGGAGACTCAGACAGTTGGTGGAAGTAAAGAAGGTAGGACCCATGAAGAGATGGCCGCTAGATCTGGTAGGCCCCTGCAATTATTTCTTCATGGCCGCTAGATCTGGTAGGCCCCTGCAATTATTTCCATCGTGTTTGCTTGTCCTTAAATAGGAGTTTAGGAGAAGCAACCCTTGATGTTGATATTTCGGGTCTACCTGTCTCAACCATTCCTTTTTGTTGCTTCTACCCCGGCTGTGTTTAGAACGGAGAAAGTGGCAAGAAGAGAAAAGAAAAGAAGTTTCTTTTCTCTTGTTTGGATGCCTATGGAAAATGAGAGAGAAAATGGAAGAGAGATATAGTTTCTCTTGTTTGGATACAATTGAAAATTTTATTAACTAAGAGAGAAATCTTTTCTCTCAATGATTCTTTGTTGCCAAAACAACAGAAAATAACTTTCTTTCTGTCCGTCTTTTGAGTGTATTGGCTAGCCGTTGTCATTATGTGGGTTGCAAACAGTCCCTAAGGGTTTAAAACCCTTAGAAAATAAATTAAAATGAGAATTTGAGCATTATTTTTCCCAAGAAAGTTAGTGAAAATGAGATAATAATCAAAATCTTCTTTTCACTAACTATTCTTGGGAATAATAATGGTCAAATTCTCATTTTCTTTTATTTTCTAAGAGTTCCAAACAGACCCTAAAGGATTGTCCCACTTGGAAAACTGAGAAAAAAAATTGGGTTTGTAAAGAAGACTCCTAACTTAGTTTGATGTGGCAAGTTTACATCTGTCGAATACGACTACATAATCAGTTCCAAAAGAAATGGATGGCTATCAGGTTTGCATTTCTCACTACTAATAAACATTCAATTTATAAAATAAACATCTAAATACGATTAGATACCATTAAGAAGTTTTTTCAAAAGTAGATTCTTTTTGTGTTCTTGAAGAAGAATTCTCCGCTTTATCTTAGTAAGTTTTCTTGATAGTCGCCTCTTATAAGAGTGTTTTGAATGTGGGGAGAACTGATTATGAAGATAGGCTGAGAACGGTTGAAATATATATTGGATAAGTGTGAGCTTTGTCTTGAATCAATCTTATTTAAGCTTATTTTTTCAATTTTAGTTGATCAAAACTCTACCTAGGTAAGTATAGTAGAAGGGAAATCGGTATTCAACAACAAACTGATGAAGCATTTATGTGTAGGTGCAGGATGAACAGGAGCAAAAGGAAAGGGACGGTGGGCATGAATACACATACTGGCTAGTAAATGAGGAGTGGTCCATTAGGGATGAGAATCAATAGCAGCCTCAAGAGGAGCTTTTCCTTTCATGGCTTTGAAGAAAGGGTGCAGGATGAACCTCATCTGTCATTTCAGAATCTGAGAAAACCAGATGGAGCTTGGAAGTGTAAGTTATCTGAATTGCTAGCTGTGACTCAGACAATGCCATGAAAGAAAAAAATAAAGAAAGTGATACATAAAATCTTAAGACTACATGAGAAAAGAACATTAGAATCCTAAACCCTCCTTTCAAATCCAAAACATCATCATCATCATCATCACCAACAATAATGAACAAATATGAAGAAAAGAAAGAACAGCTAAGTACCCACCTCCCCTTGTCTAATCTAATCAAACACAGTCATCCCCAAGTTGGAAAATTTTTGATATACAAACCATGGTTACCGAGTTCACAGGAGCCCCAATCGAAACCAATTTTGCTGATTAATCTAGTCTCTTTCAGGCTGTTCCTCTTAGTTAAATCTCTCACTAGGAGTGTCGATCGCCTACTATGGTAAGAGTGACAGTCCATGTCCAACTGATCACTGTGCGAACGGAGTAACTTTAGTACAATCTATACAAACATTTTGGCTTTGCGTAGAGCTCTCTTCCCACCCAGATGGTTGCACCAGGGAGCTCTGATTTCTATCCATCACAGATTCTCTTCACTTCTTCTTTCTTCCTTCTCTACCTAAGTCTTCAGACCATTCTAGTAAAAGTGCTGGATTTTTTTCTTTTTCTTCGTTTCTTCTTTTGATCACCTTATTAGTTTCTCTCCTCGTCCATTTTCTCTTCTCTTCGTTTTAACTTATTCAGGATTTTTTCCTTCTCTGTTGAGTTCAGGCACAGGTTGGCGGCGGACAGGAGAAGGCCGTGAATTGCTTGGCCTCGACTCTCCAAGATCGCTCGATGTCTTGAGCGATTCTGATGGCGTCCATGGATGCTCCGAGGAGGCCCCTCTTTGTGAACCCCACTGCGTAGAGCCCGCACTCGCCTTTCCATCCGTTAGGGAAAGGCTTCCTCGGCAACCCATCCCTCTCCGAGAAGAATTCTCTCTCCTGAAAATGACCGATCAGTGAGATCAATCACAGACAGATCGCAAAAGCAAAAGCTACGATTGTCGATTTTATGGTACAATCAAAACGAATGACCCCCAACAACCAAATCGATCAGAGGCAAATCAAGAAAAGCAAGAGCCCACTACGACACCAAATGAAAGCAGAAAATTTAACTTCATATATGCTCTACTTACTTTCAACCAAGTGGGTACATTACTCCTGTAGCCTGTCGCCAGGATCATCGCGTCCAAGTCCTCTATCTTGCCATCCTCGAACTCGGCTCCTTTCCTCGTCAGGCTCTTTATCCCCCGACACACCTGTAATCCCAAAACATAATTTACTCGATATATATAACAAGCGACAACGGATCAATCATGGGATTTGATCAGATAAAGACAGCTTCGAGTTCCAACTGTAACTGACCTTGATTTCTCCGGATTTGATCTTGGCGAGGGTCCCGACGTCCAAGACGGGCGTCTTCCCAGAGATGTTCTTGAGCTGGAGAGGCCCGAGTCTGGGCCGGTCGAGGCCTAACAGGGCTGTGTCACCGAGCATCAGCCAAGAAAAGAGTAGCAGGAAGCGATCCACCATTTGTATGGAGAACCATTTGAGCAACCACATGGAGATCCCAAAAGTCGATTTCCCAAACATCTCCCGAGGCAAAACGTGCACCTGAGAAGACCGAAGGATCGGAGTAAATCTGTATGTTGTCGACACTGTCTTTTCTGCTATGGAAAGGTGTAATGCAGAGAAAGAAAGAACGGAAGGTAGTGCTTCATTCATATTCATATATAATGCTTTGCTTGGTTAGGTGGCACGAACAGAAGAAAGCAAAAAGGAAGTACAGGAGCCCCGCATGCGGACGCATCCCAAGAAAGTTAAGCAGAACGGAAGATTAAAAAAGGAAGAACGAAAGAAAAATGGGCGAGGAAAAGCCAGCATCGAGATCAACAGGTCAATCTTTCTCCAATTAAACCAAGCCGAGACATAGCAGAAAACAGACACTAGACCTAGGCAAGAAAAAGAAAATCTTTGGAAGTACATACGTATCACAGTGAAGAAGTTTGCAGTTACACAAACTGTTCGAGATACAGAAAAGGAACCTGTTTTCATGTACGATTTTATGGGGCAGAAAAATCATTCATGTGGGGTATTGCCGATGTGATTGGGATCTACAGGCAGAAAATTAAATCTACTTCTGTATCTGGGAACCGTATCGTATCCTTCGATAATTGCGGAATTCGATTATGTTTGATTTTTAACGAGAGAGCCAGAAATCCAATGAAGGAAATAAGGAATCATGTTTGTTGCCCTGAGCTTTTTAATCAAATATTCAAATTTAAGGGATGGAGGATACGTGTGATCCAGGATGGGAGAAGGAGGAGACAGAAGAAGATTAAGCGCAGTCAAGTATGGAAAAAGCTATCGATGAAACCTACCGAATCTCTTACTACAAGAGACGGACGAGCATTGTAGTGGCAAAGATCCAAGCAAACTTCCATGCCCGAATTGCCACAACCTACCACCAGCACTCTCTTTCCACGAAAGGCATCTCCACTCTTGTACAAGCTGGTGTGAATAATGGGACCCGCAAAATCTTCCATGCCGTCGATCTCCGGCACAACGGCCTCGGCATTCTCGCCGGTGGCGACGACAAGCCACCGGCAGACGTACTCAGTCTCCTTCTTGGGACCAGTCGTTCGCAGCCGCCAGATTCCGACCGCCGGATCGTATTCTGCACTTTCCACGGTCTCATTGAACGTGGGGGACAGCTCGAACTTGCGGGCGTAATTTTCCAGGTAGGCGATGAACTGCTGCTTGGTGGGGTACGTCGGAAAGGAAGCAGGAAAAGGCATGAGCGGCAGCTCGCAGAATTGCTTGGGCAGGTGGAGGCCGAGTCTGTCATACGTCTTGAGTTGCCAGAGCGACGCTATGCAATTGGCCCGTTCGATGATCACGCTGGGGACTCCCCGCTCTTTGAGGCAGGCAGCCGCGGCGAGGCCGGAGGGACCAGCTCCGACGATGACAGGGCCAGGAACCAAGACGCACCTTCCCGTCCCACGGCCATTTCCTAACGGATCATGGGCTAGCTTCCCTTCCATCTCCCTCAAATAGTTCATTAACCCAGAAGCTACTACTTAGTAGTAATGGTGGCAGTTAGTGACGCAGTTATTTCCTGTGTTCCTTCCCTAACAGTAAGAGCGACTGAAAGAGAGAGACAGACAGAAAAAGATGAAAGAGAGAAAGGGGGGATATCTCATGCAAAACCCAGAAAGAAGAACATGTGAAGGAGATGATTTAGGGCTGAGAAAGGCCGATTGGGAAGAGATTATGAGGAAGTTGAACTCCCTTCACTTATCTAAATAGGATAATCAGCTCCTGCTTTGTAGGAATGGATTCGGAGGCCTTATCCAAATGGAAGAATGGGTAATTACTTCTCTCTCTGCGTTTGTCGTTTTCTTTTCGTGTCGATTGTGAATGCTGTGTGAGTATACAACTCCGAGAGAAGAGGCGGAGAGTAGGCGGCAGAGTCGAAGTGGGCAAGGGAGAGGGAGAATGAGTTCTGGGTGAAGGAAAATATATCTATATATACGTTTACAACCCCTTTTTCTGCAAAGGAAATTTTGAAATGGAGATCAATATATATGGCAGCTACATGGAAATGGTAGTGGGGCAAGTCTCTTTAATTTATAGTCCCATTAATTACTAGAATTAACAAACAACCACCTTGAGAGAGAAAGTAAGAGAGAAAAGTGCCCCTTTTTGAGTGTGAAACATCACTCATCTCTGCTTTCTACGTTTTGCAGTTTTAATGAAACTGAGAAGTCTTCTCTTTCTTAGACTCAGGAATGTCTTGAAAGAGAGAGAGAGAGAAAGAGAGGGGAAGGATCTTCACTCTCCACACTCCACACTCCACTCTGTAGTCATAAGTTACTCTCCTTTTTTTCTTCTTCCTTTACATGGAGAATGAAGAAGCTGAAATTCGTAGTACTGTTTAAGAAGGGCTGTAGGATATGAAGATTTGGGGAGGGCCGGGAGGAAAGATATGTTTGATATATTATAGGGCGCATGCCGGCCGGCAATCTTTGCCGTCGACAAGCGCATGATGGATGGGCGATGCCTTGTGACAGAGTCAAGAGGGTCCCTGCTTGAATTTCGCTCAAATTGAATCTGATGGTTTTAGGGAGATCAGAAATGAGGGGATCTCTGATCCCAGATCCCTGATCCCTGATCCCTCCAAGGTTTTGGATATTCTTCAAAAATTGAAGCCCTATGAAGGCAATGCCGCTGAATGGTTGGAACCTGTCTTTTGAGATCCCACAACTGTTTTAGGAATTTTAGGGCCTATTTTTGGGTGCATCATCCACCCATTAATGTCTTTTCCTCTCCTTTTTTCCTGTTTGTTCTTTAGGGTTGTTGACGCCTGGATCTGGGTTACCTAGCACGCCATCTCGCATCTCCTCGCCAAATCTCTCTCAGACATTTTATCAAACACTTGGGTATGTTTTCACTTTCTAAATTTAAAGTGCATTTTAGCCGAGAAACTAAAGAATGTTACTCCGTAACAACAAACCACAACTAGGTATTGGCTTCCTAAGGTAATACAGTAGCGGAAACCCTAGGGAGAGCCTTGCTACCATCTTAAAAGTGCCTGGTCCCGGCCCTTGTTATGAGCTGGTTGGTAACTGCAACTGTCTTGGCTTTTACCTTTTCTTTGGTTTTTTTTAACTAAATACTTAAAAGTAGCGTTGAAGGAGTGTCTGATTGAGAAAGAGAGAGTCATCAATGCAGGAATCTCTGAGTATCTCCCCATGTGCTTAACTAACCGGAGTTCCCCCTCAACCATTGGAAGAACGATTCCTCGCTCGTAACCCTAAAAGGCGCCCCCTTCTTCTTTTCCCTTACCTTTCACTCTTTTCCTGTTTAAACTGTCAACTCCTCTGTAAGCTTATTGACCACTGCAGCCAAGGGTACTCAAAGAGAAGAGTTTTCAACTCTTTTTCTCACTAAGCTCACCATGCTGTGAGTTTGATGACATATTCCTGAGATGGGCCACCATGAATGGATACTCTTTGTAATCTAACTACATTAGGATAGATACCGTTTTCTTGCCATTGGAGGGGCTAGGACTAGACCTTGATTGTTCATAGACCATTGACCTGCCAAAGCTGAGCACTTGGAGGTTCCCCGGAATTCATGATAGATTTTCCATGCGCCTCATCATGCGATCGAGACTCGACGGAGGAACGTTTAGGGATCTAGCGGTGTTCGAGCACTTTCCTTTTGGTTCTGTACCGAGGAATATTTGCAGAAGCGACTAGAGGGCATAGGGAAGGAATGGTTCTTCAAGTGGATCATTCTGTCACTAGTTAGTTTTTTTAACTTGAGAATGAAAGAGACCTACACGGATCGGGATTAGAAAGATTCTATATGTATTCCTCCTGTAAATTCCGTTAAGCATTTCAAACTGGACCTAGACCAGGAATGAGAGCAATCCCACGAAGTGGAGGTGAGCATGCAAGGGAAACAGTTTCATTTGTCAGAGGAAAGAAAGGGTAGAGAGAGATCGATGAGATTAAAGGTAGGATCTTGGAGTATTTCTTCATCCCCTGAAACTTTGGAACTGGACCACGGGCTGAGGCCTTCAAAAAGCTGATTTGAAGCCCAAAAGAACCGTGGCCTTTCTCACTTTCTTGACCACTTGGACCCTGCCAAGCATAAAATGACAGTAGGTGGGTCACCTGCTCGGTCCTCTCCTTCTCACAGAGACAGTTCTCTGAAGCATAAAGAGTCTTATATAATTTCCAAATTGCTATGTAATGAAGACCGAATCGTATCTTGTTCCTGTCAACTTTTCCAAAGATCAAACTATTGCCTCTCCCGAAATGATTTTTATCTCCCCACTCTCTCTCTCTCTCTCTCCAAACAGGAGAGAGAGAGAGAGAGAGAGAGAGGAGCCAAGAGTAAAGAATGGTAATTCCCATTCCTTTGTTGCCATGCCCTATTGTGAACAAGTAATACTTAGGAAGTTGTAATTAACCCACTCTAGACTAATCACTAGATGGATAAGAGAGTAGAGAGAAAAGATGTCTTGTAATGGGTCGGTTTTGGGTCGGTTTTGGGTGACATTTTCTTTTATTATCCTATGTGGCACATATTTAGGCTGCAGATAAAGTTCACTGAAAGTGAGCCATTCCCATCAGAAAAGAAGAAAGGAAAAGCTCACTATGATGGGCACTGCTCAGTCCAGTGGAAGCTTCACCAGTTAACTATTATGAAAAATTTCTAGAGAGCGAATCCATTTCCTCCACTACCATCTTTCTTAAAGAACAGGTCAGAAGCTTCCTCACTTCTTATTACCGTCTGGGCTAACCTGTATATCTGAAGAGTTTGATATCGGCCTTCAAACTGGAAAGAACACAGGTAAGAGAAAAAAACACACAATTTTATAAGGACTGGATAACCTTCTCAATCGTCCAATTCGTATCTTAGGAATTACGATAACTAGAAAAGGTTTTGTTAACTAGGAGGCTAACCCATTATTCTCTGGCCTAACTAAGAACTATGTAATTTGGGAAACGTTCCCCTTAACACCAATTATAAACTCGAAGAATGAATAGAAATACCTTCGGATCCCTTCTAATGGGTGCCTTTATACTTGCCCTAGATTAAATGATAATTTCATTCGTCACAATAATACTAAAGATCCTAACATTAACTTAAATACTCTCTCTCCAACATGGTTCCCGAGTATAAAAGAGACATGTATAATGAAAACAGAAGGTGTAGCAGGTGAGACTTGTCTACTTCCTTGGACAAGACGGTCGGAGAATCCTTCAGATCTCAAACTTGTTTTAATTATCTTGTCAAGAACAATTGGGTGAAGTACCAGGAGGAAGATGCTCACTCTTAGTACTTCTCCAAATGTAAAAGAGACTCCTCGATTGTGGATTGAGTTGACAATCAAATATACTTTTAGTCAAATCAAGCATAATTAAGAGTTGAGGTTATGCTTAGGAGACTACAATCCACTCTTTTAATTTTTACTAAACTGTAGTGTGTGACGTTTGGAAATGGATATAATATTCAAATGAGTTATCGTGAAACTAAAGTGAAGCACAAAGAAAGTAGAGCATCTCATCTTTCAAGTGCTTAGAAAAGATTCACACCAAACTCTATAGATCTTACACTGCTGTGTACGTCGGTTTAGACTACCTCTTTATCAAATCTTCCTTTTCAAAGTAAAACAGCTTAGAGAAAATGCATCTTTCCGATGAACTCTTTAGTGGGATTTTTTTTGTTTTTTAATGTGTATTGCCTCTTGAAACCTTCAATTGCTATTAGCCATTGTTGAAAGGTACTTTCCGGCCTTTAAAGCAAAGTGATACTTGTTACTCAAAGAAATCAGCTGGTGTTGACTTGGCCACAATAATGCATTACTAGAATAACATAGTTCTGGATGGCAGCTTTCCCTTCACAGCCTATTTTATTCTCCATGAGGACAAAGCATTTGTTTACAAGTTCAACAAAAAAGTATCTTACAAATGAAGTACTTCTAATCAGTTATCTAATCTCACAAGAATCTTGTTCTCGGGGTTTTTCGTCTCAAGTTATTGCACTGTAAATATACTAGAAGGAACTGAACTAGAGTTGTGATACAGTAGATGACTGAAGCCAATGATACTTGCATGGTTTAAGGATACTGGGAGTTTAAGGCTTTTGTTTACTTATTATTATTGAACAGATGGTGAGAATTCAAAACTTAAATAGTTTTTTATCATGATTCATTGCTTCTGGCTCTGCAGTTTTGTTTTTCTAACCTCCAGTCCTTAATATAATATGCTCAATCAAGCATAAAGGCACATCCCGTGTTCTATGTTTTTCAGCAGTGCATCTACTCGAATTGAATATCAAAAGTACGAACACAAGTAAGATCGATTCAATTTTGAAATCATCGAAAGCTTGGCGTCATTAAGCACCGCATTACAAGCTAATTAGAGTGGTGGGAAAAAGTTAAATATAGGACAATGAATCTCCTTGTCCTAATTACATTACTTACATATATTTATTTTAGAATCAGGAGAACTTCATGGATTCCTACTTAGTCATTAAGCATACTTCGTATTCATTCAGCAACATCACTAACCAGGCAAAAGACAGCAAATCAGCCAACATTACTCACTCCTCGTTTGTGAAATTTGTGAATTCTATAAGACCGACTCCTATAAGCATTATTGATAAGGAGATAACGCTATGGTCCCCCTTTAAAGTGCTTGGTCATCTACAGTAAGCTTCGTGACGATGTTGGTTCTTGGCTTCACAAGTGAATCAGCACCTACCTAATCTCCTGAAAAAGCCTGATTTCAGTGAGATCACATGCTTAAAATGCTGGACACATACCTGTCAACCGAACTCTTTCAAGCCACTCCTACCTATTAGTTCTGTCTAAAATGCTCCTTCCATCAGGCTCTGTGATTAAATAATCTGTCACTTAAGCTTGCCTTGGCTCTAACCTTATAATTGATAATTATGCTTTATTTGTTAGTTCATTAAGTAGCATACTAATCTTAACTTGAAGCATTCCTTTGTTTATGGTAGGTATGCTTCTATGCTTGGTTTGATTATCTGGAGGATCAACTCTAATTCAATATGTCACATAATCCAAGCAACACAAAACTTTTTTCAGGTCAGATTACCTTGAGTTAGGTCAGTTTTTCAAATGATCGATGACAAAAACTGAGAAAGACGATAGGAAGATATTGTAATCTTATTGCAACTTTTTGACTGCATGAAATGATGTCTGGTTTATGTTATAAAAAACTGATGTTTGGCTTAATGCTAATTGTCTATTATACAGATACAGTAATGTCTACTTCATTCATGAATATGAGTTTAGTATAGAGCTCCACTGTAGCCTGAAAAATTACCCTTCCTCTTGCAAATCCTTTTGATTTCAGGCATTGCTCCTGCCTTATGACTTTATATAATGAGGAAGGTGATATCTTTTACTTAATAAATAATTCTCGATTACAAACTCATTAGCATCAAACAGTTTAAAAATCTAATTGCCTTTTAGAGTCTCATTAGCCTTCACTTTTTCATTAGATTTTTCTCATTTTTTTGTTTCTAGTTCTTTGTATCTTCATCTCCTTCTACTTATTGATCCTTTGCGCGCCTTCATAATGAATTCTCGTTTCTCATTATTATGAAAAAAACAATGAAAAAGAAAGAAAAAAAGAACGGAGGTTTCTAAGCTATCATGGCACCAAATCTGATATGAAATTCTTTATATAAAGACTGATAATGACCTCCCCATTGAAAAGAAAAAAGAAATTCATCTTCTTCAAGGGGACCACGACCGATTTCGTCATGCATGATGAGTAGAAACTGATGAGGGTCCGTCCTCCTTAGGAAAACCAAGTAAAGAAACGACTATGAACGTCGTCCCGTCTTCATCATTCTCCCCGCGTACATTTGAGAGATCCCTTATTAAATATGGAAAGCTTCATGGCTTCATTCTCCTTAAATCATTGCCAGCTTCCTCCATTAAACAAGTCATTCGAGTCTCTTTGCTTTACAAACGGGTATCATTCTTTCCCAGTGACGCCTTTCAGATTGTTCCAAACGAGGATCAATGCGTCCAAACGATGTCACTGTTTGATCAGCGGCGAGTGTCGTGGAAAGAGTAAAGCGGCTAAGTCGAAGAAGAAGAGGAGAGGAGAAGAAATGAAGAGGAAGAAGAAGAAGAAGAAGAAGAAGAAGAGAATACTGCAACTTCGCACCTTTTGTTTGGAATAATTGCCTCCACTCTCTGGCCCTCCATAGAACAAAGTAAATAAGACATTAGAATCATTCCCTCCACTCCCCTCTGGAACCTTTTCTTTACACCATTACTTGTATCTTAATCTCTTAACATCTCGCAAAGCTTTGATTAGACTGTGGTGGGTCGGGGTGCCTGGACGTGTTTTTTTCTTTATAACAGCCCTTTTTCGCTGTTCTAACCAGCTGCATCATTCGCAAACATCAAAAGCCTGCTTTTTCTTCTTCTTTAACTATAAAGACAGTAGGAGCTGAACAATGGGGATTTCCCATAGCGGAAACAAGATGGGTCTTCTTTACTTCATGAAGATATGAGACCCGGACTATTGTCCTCGGCTAGGGATTCTCATGGAGTTCTGGGCATGGGAACAAAAGGTGCAATGGTGGGCGACACTCAGATCCCCACTAAAGATACTAAACAAAATCTGTAGGGCTTGGTTACGGAGATCATTACAGACGCATTAGTGAGAAAAAAGAGGAGGATTTCGATTAAGCGCTAGTGCGTTTCCATGTGATACGAGAAAAGAAGAGGCTAGTGCGCATGGCATCAACCCATTGCCCAACCAAATGATATTAATCCAACTTATAATTAGGACGACTAAAAGGAGGATTAAAGAGACAAGTCTTGATCTCTCCCCCTTAAATGGACGCACTACCTTCTTCTAATTTGTAGTTTCTGATCATGGAGCCGGTAATCTCTGCCCAATCGCTGAGGCTTCACTGTTCGTTCTGAGCTAGATATGGGGCAACTGTTCTTCCCATGAATAAAAAGTCATTTCCGTGACTTCGCTACAACCCCATTGGAGAAAAACCACCAATCAAGTAACTGTCCTTCTTAAGATTCACAAATGATCATAGATTGCTGCCAGTACCTTAATTTTTTTAATGTTTAAAAAAGTTATAGAAAAGGCTTTTGAGATTTTCTAAACCATGTTTCAGTACGACAGAATCAACATCTTTCTTTCATATAAGACAGCCTTGATTCTATCTCATACCAGACAAAATTCAAGCAAGAATCATGGTTAAGAAAATTAAAATAAAAAATAAAAAATGGGAGCTGTGTGAATTCTTGATGAACAGTAATTTGCGAACTAGGTGAATTTTCTGCAATTCTTTTTTATTTATGCATCTTGCTACAAGAATCATCATCTTCCTCCTGTAGCCATGTCATTTAAACCTAATAAGATGGTCCCAGACTCCATCATCACCACCCTGACCTGATCTTCCTTTCCTAATTAGGGATTTCTCCTTTCATGTAAAAAAAACAAGGAATGGCTTTATTTTCTACTCAAGTATTCAATTAAAGAAGTGCATCATTCTTTGATGATCAGGAGCATGTAGGGCTCAATTGCTTTTGTATGTAATTAAGAACCTGAGGATAAGCAAAGATTGAACTTTATCTAATTGAGGGTACTTCTCATTACCATACCAAGCTTGATACCCTTTCTCGAGTAAAGAAACCTGTTGAACCATACAGGGTACGTAGGCATACATATATAGAATGTGAAGTACCCTCAATTAGATGCTTAGTAGCAATCAAATGGCAATGGAACAACACTATTTCAAACAAATATCATGACAGAATCACATGTGTCAATTTTGTAATATATTGCCCATTAGTTGGATTTGTAGGCTAGGTCACAAAGGTGGCCAAAATAAACTGTCTCTAGATCCTTTGGCACCAACATAACATAAACACTAAATAGTATTTTCTTATGGTTAAGATGAATAATTGTAAACTAGTTTATATCCAAGCATACATCCAAGCCAAATTATTAATGGAGGCTAGAGCAAGTAATAAATTTCAAAATGAATTAATGACTTGTTAGTTCTAATTTAAATCATAATAGGCATACATATATAGAATCAATTGAGCACAACAATTTTTGTAGTGGTTCACAACCCAATATTATTTCGGATTGCTAATCCAATTCCAAGGTGGTTGTACCTCAAAGTTAATTCACTATATACTTAACTCAAACAGAATTTACGGTACCAGACCTCTTGGGTCTAATTACATTACTTATCGAACAAATGGGACTTGTAGTAATCAATATTAGGTACAAACGCCTAGACCCAGATTTTCCATTGGTACTCATAAACTTATCCAATTATTGATTTATTTAAAATTTATAAAGGTTATTTTTTTCTAATTTAGCTTAATAATGCCTCTTAATAGGCATATATTACAAATCCAAATCAATATAATTACATCAATCTTGTGGTGACTCTACCAACGAATTAAGTAGCTCAAATGTGGGTGGTTTAAAATTTAAAAATACAAAAAATTGATTTTCAAAACAATTCTTACAAGGAAATTGGTCAATCAAGCACTTAAATTTAAAGAGCTGAATTTAATATAATATAAATATCACTTAGCACAAGCTTAGCAATCAGGAATCTAAATATTCACATTAGATTGAAAGTACTGGTACTAAAATATTTAGTTTTATAAAAAAAATAGAAATTTGACTTTCTTTTGAACTTGAGAGGAAGCAAAAACTTCTCAAATCATGTTGGATGATGGCTTGAGAACTTTGAAAATCACTATACCACATTCTGGGGCGAGTTTGGGTTAAATAGAAAGTTCTCCAACATTCAAAAACCTAATTGTTATGACTGGTAAAAAACTTTTTTATCATGAAAAATTTGGATTAATCTCACTTTTGGTATTGAGCATGGAGGTATTCACTTACTCGTTTAGGAGACCTATAGCTTCTAGATCAGGGTTTCATATTATATTAATTAATTTTTTGTAGAAAGGGCTCAACTCTAGTAGTGCTTGAGTCCTTTTTGAATTCTAACCTTATTCAGTGGAATGCACGTAGTTGACTCTTTTAATGTAGTCAATACCTTTTTTTTTTTTATCTCAATATCTCTTTTGCTTGCAAAAAACGTAACTCCTTTCTAATTCAAAACTCGTTGATTGAAGGTGTCAACTTCTTTTTCTACCTATCATATGATACTTCTTTCATTTTCACAACTCACTATTTTGAGGAGTTTCACTCCTTTTGTCACTAACTTTGCTACAACAGGGGCAACTCATTTTAGGCGGTCAAATCCTTTGGACTCTTCCACTAAAGGGGCTAACTACTTTTTAAATTTACAAGTCATTATTTTTGGTGGTCGAGTCTTTTTTGTTAGGAATTAGACGCCCTAATTCCAAACTAAGGAGAGCAATAATAATAATAAACACAGAAGAAGGAAAAAACAAGCATGAAATCAAATACAATATTTATACAAGTTTGCCTCAAGGTGAGACTATGTCCTTTCTTCTGCCGTTGTAGTAATCCACTATAAAAATTAAATATTTTACAAGAAAAATTGCACACACTTACATGTGTCTTCTCTAACCTCTCTCTGGCTATAGCTCCGACTTCTTCTTGGTGATGATAAAACCCTAATAGCGGTGTCCCTTGTTCCGCGTACTGACTCAACATAGGGCGTTGATTAGGCTCCACAACTTAACAATCTCTTACTTAGAGACCAATCCATCATCAATATATCTTCTACAATGGCAACAACTTCTCAATCCTCAGATCGAAGTCTTTAGTTTCTCAATCGTAATAGTCTTTGTCAACATATCTGTCGGATTCAGATTTCCATGAATCTTCTCAGGTGCTAAGACTCCATCCTCTAGAGTCCATATGATGAAGTGATAACGCACCTGTATATGCTTTGTTCTGGCATGATAAAGAGGATTCTTTGCTCAATGAATAGCACTCTGACTGTCACAATATAACACATTTTCCCCATGCTTGAGACCTAATTCTTCCCAGAAAGACTGCAACCATACCATCTCTTTGTTGTCTTCAGTCACGATGACATATTCTGCCTTGGTCATGGAAAGAGCAATTATCTTTTATAACGTAGAGAGTCAGCTAATTGTTGTACCACCCAACGTGTATACATATCCAGTGGTACTCTTCCTGCCATCAATGTTTTTAGCCATGTCTGGTCTAGTGCACATCATGACATACATGAGACTGCTAATAACAGAAGCATAAGGCACATTGGCCATGTTGGTTCACTCTTGCTCTATAGAAGGTGATTGCTCCTTAGATAGCCTAAAGTGACTAACCAAATGAGTACTTACTAATTTTGCATCATTCATGTTGAATCTGTTCAACACCTTATTCACATATTCTTCTTATGACAATTTCAAGACATCAATATACCTAGTAATCCTCATCCCAATGATTTGTTTTACAATACCCAAATCCTTCATTGCGAACTTCTTAGACAACTCTCTTTTCAACTTTTTTATTTCTTGTTTGCAAGCACCTACTATTAACATGTCATCAACATATAGCATAAAATGATATAGGAGTCATCAAACTTTTTCACATAACAACATTGATCTGCATGACACCTCAAAAAACCATTACTACTCATAAATGTGTCAAACTTCTTATACCATTGTTTTGGAGCTTGTTTAAGATCATACAAGCTTTTTTTAAGTTTGCACACCATTTTCTCCTTTCCTTGTGCTTTGAAACCCTATGACTACATTATGTAAATTTTTTTCTCCAAATCACCATACAGAAAAGTTGTCTTTACATCCAACTATTCTAAGTGCAAATCTTCATTTGCTACTAATCCAAGCATTGTTCTAATAGTAGTCAATTTCACTACTGGAGAGAAAATCTCAGTGTAGTCAGTGCCTTCTTTTTGTTGAAAGCCCTTTACCACCAGTCTTGCCTTGTACATCTTGTTGTCATCATGTTCATCTTTTATTCAGTACACCAATTTATTTTACAAGGCCTTCTTCCCTTTTGGTAGCTCGGTCAACAACCATGTCTAATTGGATAACAATGAATCCATCTCATCCTTCATAGCCAACTCTCATTTGATTGCTTCATCAACTTGCACGACTTTCTCATAACTCTCTGGTTTACTTTTATTAGTCAACAAAATATAATTTAGTGGAGGGGAGTACCTCTATGGTGGTATGCTAATTCTGGTAAATCTCCTGAGTTCAGTCACAGGAATGTTTTGATTTACTTTTGGGGGTATGTTTTCCTAGTCTTCCTAAGAAATATTCTCCATCTCAATAGTTAGAAGATCTCTCAATTGAATCACTTCAAACTTTTTGGCTTCATCACTTGTGATCTCAGACTCTGTTCTCAACCTGTCTTTATACATGACACTTTCATTGAAGATCACATCCTTGCTCCTGATAACCTTATGACTTTAGTCATCCTAGAAGAAATAACCAAACTCAGTACCACCTTAGCCAATAAATAAACATATGTTAGATATAACATCAAGTTTCTAATAGTAGAATCAATATGAATATAAGAAACAAAACCAAAAACTTTGAAGAAAGAAAGGTTTACTACTTTGCCGCTCCGGACCTCTTCTGGTATTTTGCAATCCAATGGTGTTGAGGGACCTTTGTTGATCAAATAGGCAATGGTGCTAATAGCCTTACACCAGAACATCTTTAGCAATCCTGCATGCGATCTCATGCTCCTAGCACGCTCGTTCAAAGTCTTATTCATCCCCTCTACACACCATTCTATTGAGGTTTTCCAGAAATGATCTTTTTCATCTTAATTCCATTATCAACATAGTACCACTTGAAATCATCATCTATGTATTCTCCCCCATTGACTGTAAACACTTCACCTTCATATATATCTCATTCTCAACCATTGTTCTCCTTTTCTTGAAGGTATCAAAGACATCAAATTTCTTTTTTAGGAAACCTATACCTTTTTACTTACATCATCAATAAATATCACATAGTAGTTAGAACCACCAAGGGAGGTAACAGTTGAAGGCCCACCCACATCTTTGTGAACCAACTCCAATTTTGCTATCTTTTGCTCTTTTCTAGCCTTAGAAAAGTTAACCATTTTATGCTTGCCGAAAATACAAACTTCACACAAACTATTATTTACAGTTTTCAACCCTGGTAGCTTCCCTTTGGATTGAAGCACTTTTATTCCTTTCTTACTCATGTGACTGAGCCTATAATACCACAAGTCAGAATCAGTAACAGCATCAGCAACTGCAATCGTGTCTCTGCAACTGGAAGTGATGTAAAGAGTTCTAGTTTTAACTCATGCAACAACTATAACTCCCTTAGTGACTTTCTAAACAACACCATTAAAAGTCACATTATGACTTTCATCATCAAGTCGCCCTACTGAGATTAGATTACGAAATAATTTTGGTATATGTCTCACCTTGTGAATTTTCCACACTGTCCCTTTTGACATCCTCAAACTAACATTACAAATACCGTTAATATCCAAAGGTTCTCCATCAACAAGGTGCACCTTCCCATGATCTCCAGCAACATAATTCTCCATGATCTCACGATGTGCGGTGGTGTGAAAAGAAACTTTTAAATCTAACACCCCAAGAGTCAATAGGGCTACCATCTGATAAGAGTAAAACATCTAGTACCTCTTCAATCACAACATTTGTAGCATCGTTTTTCTTTTCATCCTTCTTCGGAACTCAGTAGTTCTTCTTTATGTGACCAGACTTGTCACAATTCCAACATTCCACATTCCTTTTGAATTTGGACTTGTTTCTACCATTCCTTGACTGCTCTCTACCATTGCCCTTGTTGGAATCCCTCTCAAAGTTCTTGCCCATAGTATCGACACTTAGGGCAAAATTAGATGTTAACGATTCTTCGAAATCCTTTCTACGAACTTCCTCCACAAGAATGGTACCCCGAACATCATTAAAAATCAATTTTTCGTTGCTGACTACAACCCTCATAGGCTCCCAACAATTTGGCGAAGACACCAAAAGAATTAAATCAAGAACCTCATCATCAAATTTGATTTGAATGGAGGTCTATTGATTTACAATCGTGATAAACTCATTCAAATGTGATGTCACTGATGTATTTTCTATCATCTTTAAATTGAAGAGTTTTTTTATATATGTACCTTATTATTTGCGGGGGGCTTCTCATACATGTCAAACAGAATCTTCATCATCCTCAATGTGATTTTCTTCGATACCACGTTGTGAGCAACGTTCTTCAATAGTGTTAATCGGGCTACTCCCAATACTTGTCTATCGAGGAGATTTCACTCATCATCTTTCATTCATGCAGCTTTTTACTGTACAAATAATCTTTAATCTGCATCCTCCAAACCACAAAATTCATACCATCGAACTTGTTGACTCCAAGTGTCGATCATTCTCCGCTAGCCATTGCTCTCAATCACAAAGCAATGCTTTGATACCACTTGTTACGAATTAGACGTCCTAATTTCAAACTAACGAGAGTAATAATCATAAACGCGAAAGAATAAAAAAACATGCACGAAATCAAACACAAGATTTATACAGGTTCGCCTGAAGGTGAGACTATATTTTGTCTTCCGCCGCTGCAGTAATCCACTATAAATATGACAAAGTTTATAAGAGAAATCTCACACACTTACTGGTGTTTTCTCTAACCTCTCTCGGGTTGCAGCTCCAATTCCTTCTCGGTGATGATAAAACCCTAATAGCGGCGCCCCTCAATTATAAAGAGAAAATTATGGCAACCACGATACGAGTAAAATTCCCAAATTGCCCTTAATGAAACAACAATTAATATATCATAGGGCATTGATTAGGCTCCACAAATTAACACTTTTGACTTTAGTTCTTCATTTGTTCACTGAAGGGGTCAACTCTCTATATGTGCTTGTGTTTCAGCCTTTTTACTTCAAGTCTTCATCCTCCTTAATGAAGTATTCTACTCCTTATATGAGGTCAACTTCTTTTGCTTATTTCAATGTCTTTGTTCCAAAATTTACACGTGTATGCCATGGTTTAATTTCTTGGGTTTATTATCATCAAAATTAGGATACGTGAAGGGATCTTGAGACCCTTCTCCAACATTCACACCCCCCACCATGTTTTCATTAGTTTTTGCTTACTTAACTCTTTCTCATCCTAATTGCTCAATTTTGATTAATTAATTAATTTAAAATTTTCTTGTTTCCCTTAATTAAAGCTTCAATTTCAATTTATTTGCCCTTTTCTCCTCCTTTTGTTATTGTTAAAAAATAGTCTCACATGGATCAATAAGAATAAAAATCTTGGCTTTATTAGTTTGGAAAAAGGTTCCTAACTTGGCTGGTCATTTATGGATGAACCTTGGACCCAACTATATAGGGTATTAAAGTAAATGTTTATACATGGGCCTCTACCCAAACTGTCTATGTGTAAAGCTACAAAAAAGGACTTACATGTGAAGGGGAGCATTAAAGAATTGTCCCACAAAGATCTTGGGTTATCCATTTGGAAAACAGACTTCTTAACTTGGATAATCATTTAGGAATGGGCCTTGAGCCCAACTTCACAAGCACATTATTAGTGACATATTCTTTCGTACTATTAATCATACAATCTATCACCAAGGTATCATTTTAAGCTTTCTTTGTAGGTAAGTTCTTCTTCATTATTTGGAGGAGACTTTGTGAGATGATCATCTAAGTCTTGAGTAATAAGAAATCTTTTGATATAAATATGACCAAGAAAGATAATTTGAGACACACTTTAATGGAATTATTGTGATTTTTAGGAACTTATATTTTGTAAACTCATGAGAATGGGAGGAACTTTTAGACATATTAAATATATTCATTGATGCAAAGAAATTCTTTATCAAATATTGAAAAACCAATTTTTTAAAGAATAAGGACACCTAAGAAGGTTGGAATTAAGAACATCAAGTAGCAACAATTAGACAAGCATAAGGACATATTTTTAAGCTCTTGAAAATAGTTAAATGAGTTTCAAAAAATATTAGTGTTGAAATATATAACTTGAGTATAGTGGTAATGGGCATTGATGTAATTTTTAACAATTTTAATATTATGAATAGATACTATGGGGGAGGATTAGGGATGTCACTCACAACCCTAATCCTCCTTCCCTCTCTCACTATCTCTCACCTAGTCGTCTACTTTTTCTTTTCCTTGTTCTTTCTTCTCTGCTCTCTTACTCTCTAGCTTCTTCTTCATTTAATCTAGTTCTTCTTAGTTTAACTTCATGGGATCCTAAATCCAACATGGTATTAGAGCTATGGGTTTAGGATCCAGAACTTCAGTTGTTGATTAATCAGGTTCTTCATCAATCTTCTCAGTGGAGTCTTGCGGCTGAATAAGGTTCGAAGTTGAACATTTTGTGTTCAAGAAAAGATAAGTTTTTTTTTTTTTTTATTTCTTCCTTTGAGGTGATTATTTTTTTGTATCTCGGAAAGAAGGACTGTAATCAAGGGTGATTTATCTAAGATCAAATGAAAATCAAATGCTAATTCTATCTTAAGTATTATCATAGGACTACTTATTTCAAGTTCTTCAAATCTAAGTTAGCTTCGATAAAAGAGGCAATTTTATGTATGATACCGCTTTGAAACCTTGGGAATTCAATTTCTAGATCAAGTTTTGGTATTTACTTGTTGTAATCGTGGTGTTTTATGACTATAGTCATGTCTTCATGAGTTGAAATCCTTTCTATTTTTAAATCATTTTATGCCATATATTTAAAGAGTAAAAAATAAAATGTTGTTACAAGGTCCAATGTCGAGGTTGAATACAAAGCTATGGTCCATGTATTTTGTGAGCTTCTATGGATCAAAATTCTCCTTATTGAATTAGGGTTCCACAAATAAGCATATATGGAACTACATTGTGACAACCAGGCTATATTGCTTCAAATCCAATCTTCCATGAGAGAAGAAAACATATTGAAGTAGACTGCCATTTAATAGAAGAAAAATTACAAGTTGGCATTATATCTCTCAGACATGTTTCATCTAAAGGTCAGGTGGCAAATATTCCTACGAAGCTAGTTACAACCAATATTCAAACTACATGCGTCAAACTGGGAATCTATGATTTTTTTTCTCCCCTAGCTTGAGGGGGAGTGTTGAAAGATGTAACTCGAGTATAGTGGGAATGAAGTAAAATATTTTAAATTTTTGTTTCTTTCCTCCCTTCTTGGGGTAAAGGGCATTGATGTAATTTTTAACATTTTTAATATTATAAATAGATGCTAAGGGATAGGATTAAGGACATCACTCACAACCCTAATCCTCCGTCCCTCTCTCTCAAACTCTCTCACCTAGTTGACCACTTTTGCTTCTACTCCTTCTCTCTTTCTTCTCTCTTCTCTTCTATCTTCCTCTTTGGCTTCTTCTTCACTTAATCTAGTTCTTCATAGTTTAACATCATGGGATCCTAAATTCAACAATTAAGAACTTCAACTCAATCAATCAATGATAAACAAAGAACCTTACTTACATGCATTAGGAAAAACCAACAAAACCAACCTGATTTGGCCAAGTTTAGGGAAAACAAGAAAATGTGAATTTTGAAGTGTATCAAATTCTATTTGACATGAATGAAGACCGACTTGATTAACACCGGATTTCCCACTTAGGTCGATGTTTAATGACTCAAGGAAACACAAAAAACAAATCAAATTTAATCAAGGACTTATTTGGTTGAATGAAGAAAATCTCAATTATGACTTGCATGTGGTTGAAAAAAAATTGCTTGTATGGGTTGCATGGCATGAACTTGAACCTCCTTTGTCTTTGCATATGAATTTAGAGAAAATTGATTATTGTTGAAGAACATATATGAGGAGTCTTACATGACTCTCTCATAGCAAGAAGTTTCACGGAGCCAAAATTAATATGGTGGAGTTTAAGAGGAGTTTCATGGAAAGGAGGTCTCACAGAAGAGTCCTAGTTTAAAAGTGTTTCAGTTTTGTTAATCTTCTATTTATTTTCAGTCATTTAATTATTGTAGGAGTTATCTGTTAGTGTTTGACTTTGAGTGTAATTCAAACAAGGGTAGTTTTATAATGTGATTCTACTTGTTTTCTCTATTATATATAGAGGTTCATTGTACTCAGTTATAATCAAGTCAATGCATTTTTTCTCTTTTTGAAAAATTCAACAATCTAGAACCCTTGTTCTAATACTATGTTAGGATTTAGCACCTTGAGATGTGCTTAATACTGAGAAAAAGAGAGTAGAGAAGTTAGAGGAAACGAGGAAGAAGAAGAATTGAAGTAGTGAGTGGTCAGAAGTAAGGAGTAGTGAAAGAAGATAGTGAAGGAGAGTATTCGTGAGGCGAACCTCCTAGGTCAAAATAAGAGTGACCTCTCCCCTTCTTATTATTGATAATAAATGAACCTTGTATAATTACAATTATCTTGCCTTAGGAACAACGAAAAAAAAATAAAGTAAAAAAGCATATTATATCATAATCTTCAACAAGGAGCATTATAGATGACAAAGAAGCAAGTTTCACAAGGAACTTACCCTACTATGCTAAATAGAGTCACATATTTGTCCTTGTGGGGCAATGACAGGGTGAAACCCTAAATTCCTGCACCTATTTGGTATGGAGACAAGTTTTTTTATCCCTACCCATGAAAATTGCCTCCACTTGGTGCTTGATGAGAAGATTTGATATCTTATTATGTGTATTAGGTTCAAGGATAAGGACAAAATAGTGGCAAAAATGATTGTTCATTACAATGAATTCCAACAGACAGGCAAGATTTAAAGTTTGGTCACATAGCCTTTTTTTGCTTCAACAATTTCCTTCTCCCTCCAAATGCTCTATAAGGTTCTTTTCTCTCAATCTTGAAACCTAAGGGTGTTCTCTATTTATAGGGAGTAGAGGTGGTTCAACTATCTCCCCCTTCTCTACTTCAAACTCTCTTTGTCAAACCTCCTCTTTGATACCAAGAGACACGGCAAAGCCAAGTATTCTCTTCATGAGATTGTGCCATATGGCAAGGCCGAGTGTCTTCTTCATGAGATTGTACTCATAGTGAATCCAAGTCCTCCATTGACGGGAACATGACGTGTGGCAATAGTCGGTTTTGTTATTCTTTGTACATTCGATCAAAACTTTGAATAAATAATTGACATGGGGCTAATTATGTGTAAGTTTAAGTTGACCTTTCTCTTGTTCTTATTTTGTACTTGAGTCACCGATCAAAATGCATGTTTAACTATGGCAAATTGTGTGTTATCAATCAAGGTATGTGCTTGAATTCAGCCATTAGATGGACATTATGATCGAGGTGCACGATTTGGACCGTTGATCAAGGTTCAAAATTTTGTGGTTAAATTTTTATGTTTCCAACCACATTCTTGAATACAGAATTCCAAAGTTTGTGTGACAACTTGATCAATTCCTATATAAATTTTAAATAATATAAATATAGTGCTAGTATAAATAATTGGATATATCAAAATCATGACATAAATATTAGTTAATCAAAATAAATAGTTATAATAATAATTATATTATTTTTTCAAGTTACCAATTTTTTTTAGTAATAAATAAGTTACTATTATTTAAATATTTTTAAATTTAACTTCTTAAAATAATTTTAAATATAAAATATTATATTATATTTATATTATTTAAATAAGTGTTTTATTTAAATAAAGTATGGTTTTTAAATTTATTTCAACTTCGTGTGCTTAATAATAAAATAATCATAATTTATTTAAGAGTGAAATATATTTTTAGATTAACAATAATCTAATATATTTTATATTAAATATCAAAGACCTTTGTGGAGTTAATATATATATATATATTAAAGCCATGTGTACTCTCTCCATTATCAGTTAGGCCTTCTTTGATCAAACTACAAGCTAACCGGATCGATAATGGGCTTTTGGGCCCACTAAAAAGGGTAGACCCACCAGAAACGGCATAGGAATTGGGTAAAAAAAAGGTATCCGAGGAAACATAATCATCGAATCTGGACTCCACTAATGAAAAGCTTAACTAAATATTAATCTACCTCATAATCATCAAACTTAAACTCGCTCCTAAACTAATGCGCCGGCAATCATGGCGAGGATCTTAAGTAGGTCCTACTCATCACCACTCGGACCCACCAAATCGTCTCCAAACATTAGCTGTGCTTGGGCCACTCTGTGTACAATACAACCGTTGCAGTTCCAGGGCTTCCTGGGTTTGATCAGGCCAATCACCTAGCCGGTGTTAATGGAGTTTTAGGTAGATGACCAAATCCAGGGAGTTGGTTAATGATATTGGATATCTCATCTTAAACTTTCAATATGATATGACAGGAATCGAGACCATTTATTCATGAAATGAGATCAGACTGAAGGCCACTTCAATGGCGGTTGCTGCGGGACCTAAGACATCATCCTCTTCACCTAACAAATGGGAAGATTGATGACCAAAAACTTCCTGAAGAATCCACATAGTTTCATCATAATTCGTTGAATGAACAAAACCTTAACAAATACAAATATTCACTGGATCGATCAATTGTACATAAAAAAGAGATCAGCCGAAGGAAACTCCCGAACCTCAGGTACCGGAAGTCAGGCATTACGCCGGCAGAAGCGGCAGCTACCGGACGTCGGAGTGAGGAACTCCGCGTACATCTCCATGAAGAACTTGTTGAAGATGTCGACATAGAAGGGGCATTTGATGCGGGAGTAGTAGTGCAAGACTTCCTCGATGTCGAGGACATGCTCGACGTTGCTGGCGTCCAGTTGCTCCAGTTTCTTGAGCCTGTCCGCCACGGTGCAGCACAGCTCCACTCTTAAATTCTGGGAAAACGACTCTTCTTCTTCTACTTCTTCCTTCCCAACTCTTCTTCTAATCCGTTTCTCATGATGTTCTCTCGCTTGGAGCTGCTGTCTCTTGTCCGAGGGACGGAACTTTGCAAACCCCATGAAGCTTCCATTGTAGATGTCTTCATCTCTTTCGCCGACGGCCAACCCCGTCTTCTCCGTGATCATCTGCAACTCCTTGTCTTTCTTATTCTTCTTCTTCATCTCGTTGGTAGCAGCAGTACTGGTCTCCCATTGCTGAGAGAAACCGTCGTAGAAATTATCCAACTCTCTGAAGCTCCGTTGAAGCTGCTTGGCATTCCCCCCGCAGGAGAAGGCGGAGAAGGGAGGAGTCTTGGGTAGCCTCTGATAGCCACTCGAGAAAAACGACTTGACGCTGTAGAGGGAATCCTTGAGAAGCGCCCTGGCTTTGGAGAAAGAGCCTCTGAGTAGCATCTCCTCGGATTAGAAGCAAAGCGAGGAAGAAATTAAACCCGGGACGATATATCCCTTGTCTGCAACTACCACCCGCCGCTGGCTTGTCATTTGTAGATGGTGAAGGGACGACAAGAGATGAGAGACAAAGACGTTGAAGCTTCTTTCTCTTTTTCTTGAGAAGAAAGGCCGGAGAAGGAGACAAAGAGGCTCGCTTTGTCTAACATCAAACGCTCCCCGGTCCCTTCTCCTCCTTTTTTTTGGCTTTCATTTGAACGCTCTTGGGGCCCTTTGGATTCTCTATTCAATCTATATGTGCATGCTGTAGACGCATCCTTTTCATTGCTTTTGTTTTCTTTACTTTGAATGGAGTCTGGAATGGACTTCGCTGGTGGGTGCTTCTCTTTCTTCTTCCTCCTCCACTCGGCTAGGGTTTGGTACCTCGAACAAGGTGTTTCGATGTTCCCCCGAGGACCACTTAAGTTCTCTGTGACCAACGATGACCAAGTCACTCAGCCTCCGTGACTCTCACAAGTGAGCATCCGAGGACTACCCCAAGTCGGCAAGAGCTGAGCCGAGCCCGGCAATTGCGGAAGTCATTATAGAGTGGGGAAAAAATGTCAAACAGAGGAGATGTTGACGGGTCTTGACCATCCCCGTCGCTCGTGCGAACCTATATCTAAAATTATTATTTTTATTTATTTTCCTCATTTATTAAATATATTTTTGTAGTGGCATTTCTGTAATAAATGAAATACTTTCGATTATGAGTATGACCACAGGTTCATCCTTCCTAAACTTCAACGGTTAACCCCCCGAGGGCGGAAAACTCTTTTTGGTCCGGTTAGCCTATATGACAGTGGTTATCTCTGCTCTGGTAAATGTTTGAAAGGGAAGTGAGGAAAGGGACCTAGGGCACGATCACCTCTCCTGTCCTCTGTCCCCGGTTAGCCACTCACAGCTGCTCTTCTCCATCGCTGTCTGATCCTGTTGTCCTCCGTCCTCCTAGTACCATTCACTTCGCTGCTTTTTCGCTGTTTCCAGCTCCTCTCGCCACTACGTTGAATTTTCAGGTATCTGATCTGGCCTCTCTTCATCCTTTTTTTTTTTTTTTTTTTTTTGTTTTTCTGGTGTTTCATACGTGATTGCGCAACGGCATTGAGACGTTGGAGGTGCTTACCCACATCTGCGCAGGGTGCTATCCGTTTGTGGTGGTTAAAAAAGTAGAAGGGGTTTTCTTGGGTTTTAGATAGCGTTTGTCTGTCAGCATGCGTATAGAACCCCTTTAATTGTCATTAAAGAGTAAGAGTGACAACAATGACTGACGGTTAGTTCAAAAACAGGTGAGGCAGAATGATAGCTGAGAAACCCCACTGGGTAAGACATGAAGGCATGCAGATATTCTCCATTGATATTCAACCAGGCGGGCTTAGGTTTGCCACTGGAGGAGGGGATCACAAGGTGCGTTCTGTATTTGTTGGTACTGGTTCTTTTGTTGGAAAATCTACTTGATCTGTTTCTGTTTTGTTTGTTATTGACGTTAAAGTCAACGATTTCTTTGTTGTCTCTTGATGTTTCCAGCTTGGTATACTTTTTCCGGCTTCTTGAATCTCCCTTTTACTTCCTTGGTTGAGAAAAGGTGCATTGTATTAACGGCACATTTTGCCATGTTGTTAGTCATTGGTTCTGTTGTGAATTCATGAACTTTATCAGTAGGTTTGCTTTCTTTCCTGTGAAGATGTAAATGCGAGTAGATGGGGATTTATTATTTCACGAAGGGGTCGGAGATCCTTTTGGTCATGTTGGAGATCTATTTCAGGCTTGATGAACCCAAGAGTATTAAGGATTTCAGGCTTGAGGAACTAAAAGTAATTCATGTGGTTGAACAAATGTGAGGCTTTTGCTTTGTGGCTAGACCAAGTTCTTCTTTATTGGGAAGAGATCAAACTTGAAGAGTGCTCTACTGTTGTTTAATCAATCTTTCTCATCTTTAATACTCCAGTGTTTGATCATGGCAGTTAGTTTATTGATCGAATTTTTGTTGCATTTGTTACAGCTTGTTTTAATTCTTCAACAGATCTCCCTAATTAAAATTCAGAGAAACTGATACAAGCTTGTAATAATTCTGATGAGGTGATATTGATTCCAGCTGTATATTATATGTTAGCTATTTCAAGTTTCAACTGTTGTAGCAGTTTTCCTTTTTATCAAGAAAAAAAGATGCTGCTCTTAGACATAGCTAGGTTAACAACTTGTACGGTAGCCCCACTAAATATTGCGTTTAATCAATACATGGCATAGATTACATAAGCTTAACCTGACAGTACCCATTTACTTATTCGAGCAAGCTAAAACCGATTTGTTTAGTTCATGCATAACGATCACATTATTTAAATGATCGGCCAGAAGTAAAAGGTTTTAGGTTCACTCCCTTATATTGCACGCTGGTTGTGAAAAGGAAACTGAGCATGATGCAAATGGATTGTCGCATCTCTTCCTGTTAGCCCTATATAATTTATAACCATTGGTTCAAGAGGTAGTAATTTGACTGTATGTATGTGCAGAGTGGTCAATTTTGGTACATACAGAGTGGAGCAATTCTCCATGTCTTTTCTTTTATTTCATTCCAATTGATGGTTTTCATATTGATATGATTTTATCGTAGGTGAGAATATGGAATATGAAATCTGCAGGGAAGGAGTCTGAAAGTGACCAGTCAACACAGAGGATATTAGCAACACTTCGTGACCATTTTGGTTCTGTTAATTGTGTTAGGTGGGCCAAGCATGGCCGTTATCTGGCTTCAGGATCTGATGATCAGGTCATTCTTATTCATGAGAGAAAGCCTGGCACAGGGACCACTGAATTTGGCAGTGGAGAGCCTCCAGATGTGGAGAATTGGAAAGTTGCAATGACTTTGAGGGGGCATACTGCTGATGTGGTAAACAAGTCTTTACTTTTATTTCACAGTTTTCTCCAAGCTGAATCAATTTATTTTCCAATTTTAGCTGTCTAATATTTTCTTTTTCATTATTTATGCTTGAAGTAGGTGGATCTTAATTGGTCTCCAGATGATTCAATGTTGGCTAGTGGCAGTTTGGATAACACAGTTCACATATGGAACATGACCCATGGTATTTGCACAGCTGTTTTGAGGGGTCACTCTAGTCTTGTTAAAGGGGTTGCCTGGGATCCTATAGGATCCTTCATAGCGAGTCAGTCAGATGATAAGACTGTTATTATTTGGCGCACTAGCAATTGGAGCCTTGCTCACCGAACTGAAGGACACTGGTCAAAATCTGTATGTAATAGTTATTTATGCTAGATTTTAATTCAAACATTTGAGTACTCTTCTTGTTGTCCAATAGCGGCTAAGCTAAACCTATTTTCCACAGAGCCTTGGCATGAATGGCTCAATTTTGGATGAGATGTGTTAACTCCAGTTGTCTGAATGATGACAAATGAATGGGTTTGGTCAACGATTTTTCAAGTGATTATGTGTTTTAACTGTCATTATTAGATCATGAATCCTTCGAAATTTTGATCGCTTGTAGTCAACACAAAGTCAGCATCTTTTGCTAGTTTTGTTCTTCAGTTATGATTGAATATTTATAACTCCACTTCTATGGGAATCGTACTTGCTATTGTTACTTAGTGGCATGGTAACTGGAGCATAGAAGCATGGAGGAGAAAAATGAGGGAATCTGAGAAAGAAAACTGAAGAGGGAGGAATCTCCAGTAACGTACCAGGAAAGCCATCAAGTAACAGCAACTAAGATTCCTATAGGGGTGGAGTTGGCAGTTGTAGTTTTCATCCTAAAGTATCGCTTGGTCTTTTCAGCTTGGTTCCACATTCTTTAGACGACTTGGTTGGTCACCTTGTGGTCATTTTATAACCACTACTCATGGGTTTCAAAAGCCTCGGCATTCAGCTCCTGTGTTAGAAAGAGGCGAGTGGTCTGCTACATTTGACTTTTTAGGGCACAATGCTCCTGTTATTGTAGTAAAGTTCAATCACTCCATGTTTCGCAAGAATTTCTCCAATGGTCAAGATGTAAACGTTGCACCTGTTGGCTGGGCAAATGGGGCTTCGAAGTCTTCCACGAAAGAAACACAGCCATACAATGTTATTGCGATAGGGAGTCAGGATCGTACTATAACCGTCTGGACAACTGCAAGTGCTCGGCCTCTCTTTGTGGCTAAACATTTCTTTACGCAAAGTGTTGTTGATTTATCATGGTAAGGTTCAGGGGCTAGGTCCCAATTTATTTGTGGCATCTCTAAGATTTTAAAACTTCTGTATCTATACCTTTGCTTGAGTTTTATAATTCATGATTTACAAATCCTTCTATTTTCTTTTCTCTAGGACTTTCTAATACCCTGTTAGTGCCCTTTCTGGAGGTGCTACAAATGCATTGCTACCTTGAAATGCTCATGTAATGAGAAATTAGGCCCTTTCTTTTCTTGGAAAATGTCTACCTGCTTATTTGTCACTGGATAAATAATTTGTTTTGCATCCATAGATTCCCAGCCTGGATATTTCCAGAGAAATGGGCAAATTGCTGCCCCTGGGTGGCAATCACAGCCCGGATTGGGTTTCTTTACATAGACCACAGGAAAGGCAGAATATTGTTCAGGAAAAAAAGCTTGAGGTATTTAAATATTTATGTTTTCCTGTGAAGGGCACTTTTGGTATTCTCATATTTTTGAGTTTCTGTAAATTCATCACCAGCTTTTATAGAATTATGAGTCTCCAGGATCGGGTGCTAACAGGGCTCAAGTTGGGACCAAATTACAGAACACAGTTATGACTAGCTGTTTTCTTTTCAAAACAGGAGTCCAGATGGTTATGTACTTTTTGCATGTTCCTTAGACGGGACAGTGGCAACCTTCCATTTTGAAGTGAAGGAACTGGGCCACAGGTTAAGTGACTCAGAGTTGGATGAGCTGAAGAGGAGTCGCTATGGTGATGTCAGAGGATGGCAAGCAAACTTAGCTGAGAGTCCTGCTCAGTTGTTGCTGGAGGCTGCATCAGCTAAGCAATCTGCCCCTAAAAAAGGGCCGTCCAGTGTCCAACATGATCAAATTCCTGAAAAATCTCCCACTGAGTTGGGAAACCCAGTAACTTCACAACCAAACATTAAAACCTCAGAACCTCAAGTTGAAGATGGGAAGAAAGATGATGGAGCTACTTGTGAGGGGCTGACAAAGCCTGCTCCAGTTCGAATTTCAAGTCCTGTAAAACAAAGGGAGTATAGAAGGCCTGATGGTAGAAAAAGGATCATCCCTGAGGCAGTTGGTGTTCCTGCTCAGCAGGAAATTATGCCCCTTGAGTTCTCTTCTGCAGTCTCTAATCAGCAACGGAAAGATGATGTGGGCACTGATGTTGGGGCCCTGGAAATATCTGCCAAAAGATCATTTAGTGGGAATGCTGGAGGTAAATGCTACAATTGTGGAGGAAAGGAGCGTTCTGGAGTCACTGCAAGGTCCCAAATTACTGAAAGCCTTGTGATTGAGAAAGCAGCTGGATCAACTGATGAAAAAATTAGTGTAGAACAGTCTGGAGTTGGTGGTTTACCACAGCCTTCTTCAGACATTCTTTCTATTCGGACTTTTGATAAAAAAGAAGGGAAAGATTGTGTGCCAGCCTGCTTGGAAGCTAAGCCTGTTCAGCGAGCTGTGAATGACTTGGTTGGCATGGGTAATAGTACATTTACAGCGAGGGAAACGGAAGTTTGTTGCAGGCGAGATGATCAGACTCTGTGGTCTGACAGAGTTTCAGGAAAAGTCACAGTTTTGGCTGGAAATTCAAATTTTTGGGCTGTTGGTTGTGAAGATGGCTGCTTGCAGGTATATGTCCTTAACCTGGTCTTTTAAAGGCTTTTAATAATCGTATTAAATTTTGGATAAACATTGCAAAGTCGGTAGGTAATTTGAACCACCTTTGCAATCCTTTTGATGTACTGCAAGGAGCCGTACGGCTCTGATAAAGTAACTGCTCACTGTAATACAATTGAGAAAGCAAATGCTTTTTTAAAAAAAATAAAAAAAATCGACGGAACTTTTTGAGCAGGACTTACAGGTTGTGATATCTGCTCGACCGGTTTTAATTTCATTCCTAGTATAGTTTAAGAAGGTAGACCTTGTTGAAAGTCAGTTAAAAACTTGTAAGAAACCTCATTACAGTTATGTGGACCAATTCTTATAAATTGGTATGGAGGAAACTGATCCATGTCATGTACTCCAATGTAGTTGTTGAAATAAGGGTCATTGATGATGATCACCTGCATGGCCCCAGGGTGGAATATGAATCCCTGATACATATCATATATTATGTTCATCCCTTACATGGCTCGAAGTGGTGCTTTTACGTGAAAGGAGTCTATTAGTTCTTTTATAAGTACAAATGAGTGTACTTTTAAAAAAAAATACAATGACTATACTTTGAAGGTTCTTGTGTGCCTTGATTTTCCTTGTGTAGATTTACACGAAATGTGGGAGACGAGCTATGCCAACAATGGTTATGGGATCCACAGCAGTATTTATAGATTGTGATGAGTGCTGGAAGCTGCTAGTTGTCACAAGGAGAGGTGCACTTTATGTGTGGGATCTTTTTAACCGGGCATGTCTTCTGCATGATTCCTTGGCTTCTCTTATAACCTCAAGGCAGGATTCTTCATCTACCAAAGATGCTGGTACCTTCCTTTTTTAGCATACTGTTTGCTGCTGCATGCTTGAATGGATCATTTGACATTCTGAGCTGACATACAAATTTCAGGTCAAGTGAAAGTGATATCTGCCAGATTCTCAAGATCGGGTTTGCCTCTCGTTGTTTTATCTACTCGGCATGCTTTTCTTTTTGACACAAGCATGATGTGTTGGCTTCGAATAGCTGATGATTGCTTCCCTGGTTCAAACTTCATAAGCTCTTGGAATTTGGGTTCAAGTCAGAATGGTGAGCTAGCTGCTTTGCAGGTGGACGTTGGGAAATTTTTAGCCAGAAAGCCTGGTTGGAGCAGGTTTGCAACTCTGTGCTTCCAATCTTGAAATTTAGCAGTGACCCAACATTGCAAAATAAAAACAATAACAAAAGAGGTCCAAATGAAATTAATAAGTTTTTGGAATAGTTCCCTATTGGACCTGGGTCATATGGTAATAACTTCCCCAAGTGTCTCTGGCAGTTTATTTTGTATATCTTTATCGAAGTGGGAGGAATTGCGAAAGTTGGTATAGTATTGACTGATTGTCTGTTGTAGCTGATTGACTAAAGCCTCTACTAAAATCCCCAAAATAGAAACATCTGAGACCTGCACAGCAGGTATCTTCTGGTGCCGAAGTTCCAGGCTCAGCTGCTAAAAAGTATTGATAAGATATGGTAATCCAGAATTTGAGGGGAGGACCCAAGGGAAACTCATAGAGGGTTGTTAGATTGCAGGTTCATAAGGGTAGTGTTGCCATTTGCCATTTCCAAGAAATGTAGATCTATCTGATTTTTAAGAAGGCAATCTTGAGCATACAAGATCACTTTCATGACTGTTCCTTCTAGAAAAGTTCTATAAATTCCTTATTTATTTATAAAGAAGAATCTGCAGGGTCACAGATGATGGGGTTCAAACTCGTGCTCATTTGGAGGCTCAGTTGGCATCAGCCTTGGCATTGAAGTCGCCTAATGAGTATCGACAATGCCTTCTTTCTTATATACGTTTTTTAGCAAGGTTAGTTGATTCTCAATGTTGTTTTGAGATTGTAGCGAGTCAACGTTTGCTAACAGTTTGCTAGTGAAGATTTACTTATATTATGTCTTTCAGAGAAGGAGATGAGTTGCGGTTGCGTGAACTCTGTGAAGGGTTCTTAGGGCCTCCTACTGGAATGGCTGAGTCTGCTTCCTCAGATCCTAAGAACCCAGCTTGGGATCCTTCTGTTCTTGTGAGCTTTCTCTCTCTCTTTCTCTCTCTCTCTCTCTCATATACTCTTACACTGTATCATCCTCTGGAAATTTTAGTCCTTTGGTAGTCTATCATGATGGTATTGGAATTGCAATGTTTGACCTCTAGGCTTTGTTTTCTGGCATCTTCTTCCTGTTTCTCTTTTATTCATTTTTTATTTGGAAGTACTTTCATCCTTTGTTAGATGAAAATTATGAAACTCTTCTCGTTGAAGCAATTATTTGAAACTATATCTCTAAGGAAAACCATTGAAAGAAGAAAGTCAATGATATGGAAAAAGCAGCCTGAAAGGCTTCAAGCCTGAGATTCTGTTGTGGAGTATGTGCTTTGGTACTACTTTTGTGCACAAACGATTTATGGAGTTGAAAGAAACTAAAAAGACAGGAAGTTGTACATGAACTTCACCATTACTCTATGGGTAATAATTTCTGTCTCGTTTAGTGTTACCGACTTAGAACTCGTTTATTTTTTAAGCACTTATTGTACAAACAACGCAGGGGATGAAAAAACACAAACTCCTAAGGGAAGATATCCTCCCAGCCATGGCGTCAAACAGAAAAGTTCAACGGCTGCTCAATGAGTTAATGGATCTCTTGTCGGAGTATGAAGTCGGTGAAACTAATCAAGAACTGGACGGTGCTCAACCCCACAATGAAACTGGTTCTTGACTGGCAGACTGGTCTGCGCTCCGCTGTGAGTAGACGAATACATGACCAATTTGTTGTACAAAAAAAAAAAAAAAAAAAAGATGAAGAACCCTGGAGGAATTATATGGGAGCCTGCCCTCCTTTTGTATGAAAGTTAACGCGTTTAGCCTCAGATTCGATAACATTTTGTCGCCCTTTTTCCTAGATTGTAATTTGTGTTATCTTTCGCCCTTTTTAAAAAATCTATTTGTAAAAATTAACATTAAGAGAGGGTTAGTGAAATGACGTTGAAAAAAGCCGCAAGCATAAGCAGTTGAGGTCGGCAGATGGATTTCCAAGCAGGCGACCTTAATATTCAGTGGCATGCATTGTTCTCATTTAAGGCATTCAGATGTTTGCATAATCAAATATTTTCTTTTGCTTTCGGAATAATTGATATTTAACTGTCTAAATAATAGTGATAACACATTTACTATAGGAAATATTTTTCTTCTCTGAAGTCTAAATTAAGTTTCCGATTAATTCTAAAAAATTTCTTGTAAGTTTCGGAAACATTTTTATGAACAGGTTTTCTAGGCCGGGGAAGGGAGAGCAGTAATTAATGTTTAAGGGCTTTTAATAGAAAGAAATTTGATTCAAGCTCTCTTAAAAACAACTTGGTGAATATTTACTCATTCGTCCAAAAAAGTTCTCATTTCCTCCGTACTTTACTTGACGTTAATTTCAATCAATTATAGCAATACTTCTTCAGACCTATGAAAAGTTCGGCCATAGATTTAATTGGCTGAACTGGTTTAAGCTGGTTTTTGCATAAAAGCTTTTGGATTGTAATGACATTTTAAAGGATTTACAAAAGAAAATACATACGGCAAAAATACATTCACAAAAAAAAAAAAAAAAAAAAATAGTTAACTCTGACGAGGCACCAAGTAACAGTTGCAGTCAAGTGTTATTAAGAATACTTATTGCTCCTTAAAATCCTACCAAGGAAGGGGAAAAGGAAGACGAATAGATCTATACGTCCTTCCAGTAAATCTGAGAGAGAACTTGAACACTCAAAAAATCTAACGGCCATTTTGGTAACCAGGATTGAATTCATATGCCACACAGGGTAGCTGCGATGATCACAGACGATTAATGGCTAATATAGGGTCCAAAACATCTTGAGCTGTAAATGTAACTCATAACTCATTCATTTCTTGATGGAATTTGTTGGTCTCATGGAGAAGGAAGGAATTATCTCATCCGGTTAAGGACCTATTCACACGTTCCCCCGTGATTGACGACGCAAACCCAACACATGAATTCACTTTAAGCTTCTATGCAAGCAGCAACAAAAGCAAAAAAAGATAGAAAACGATACTCAAACAGACAGCGGTAAGCGAGGGAGATGATCCGTGATTCATTAACTCACAACGGCCGATCAAACAGCAATAAAAATGAAGGAATTGAATTTCACTAAAGCACAAAATGAAATAACATGATACCAGTCTGTGGAATCACACTCCCCTCATCAGTTCTATATAGCCTTCTCAGTACAAATGCTTTAGCTTACGACCCGGTACAGGCAGAGACACCTGTCTGTCTTCCCCCTACCTCTCTCAGACATAAACACAAACATACTGTTGGAACGGAACTCGAACAAAAAAATTAAACCTATCCCAAGCTGCGAAAAACAGCAGAAAATTTATACACGGAAAGAAGAAAATACTGAGATGGTCAATATGGGGTGTAGTAATAACCGGTACCCTGAACAGGTGGCATTGGCATTCCGTATGGCATAGGCATCGTGGGCGGAGCTACACCAGGGTAATGCCCGTTCTGAGCAATCTTCGCCAGACCCACCTGCCCCTGCATCCCGTCTCGCTGGTATTGCTGCCATAACTGCTGCTCATGTGTCAAGAACTGCTGCTTCTTTTCCATATCGACCATCTGAACGTATGCTGGGGGAGGCACACTCAAAGAGGCTTCGAAGGGGTCCAGACCCACAGTCTGAACAGTCCCATCCGGTGCGGGTAACGCGAGTACTGGCGTCTTGCTCTTGCCTGGAGCAGGCATTGCCACGCTACTGGCACTTCCACCTGCAGATGACTGCATGTTCGTGTGCTGTCTCACGACTCCTTGATCGTACATTCCGTCCAAAAGAAGAGGATCGAACCCACCCGCCAATGCTGCCTTCTGCTTTGACAGATTACCAGCAGTTTCCACCAAAGCTAGCTCCCAATCAGCCTTGCCCGTCTCCGCAGCAGGATTCTGCCATGCTGAAGTCACACCCCCGTCGGCCGCACCATTCGACCCAAATGCTTCCCATTTCCCGTTGGTCGCCGAATTGGTGCCCCCCCCGGCAAACAGAGCAAGCGCTAGCTTGTTTCCCTGTTCGTCGGCTGTTAAAGTATCTTCTCTCAAGTCTACCAAATCCGGAGCCACCTGCGGCTTCGGAGGATCCGGTTTCGGCTGTTCTGGTTCCGGCTCCTTGTAATCCTCCGGTGCCGGGAGTGCTTTAATTGAATTCATATCCTCTGCAGGTGGCTCCTCCGCAACAGGGGCCGGTTCAAGTTCTCCCCTTTCTGGGCTCTTGGGCCGCCTCGCACGGTCCCGTATAAAATCCTCAAGCGTCTCCAACAACTTATCCGCAATCCTCTGCACTTCTGGATATTCGGAAGATCTAGCAACACCCGTATCCTTGCACCATCCGTAAAAAGCTGCGAGTTCATCGATCTGCTTCGCTGCGGAAGCGTATGCCTCAAATGCCTTGACGCAATCCGGATATTCCATATCGAAGAAACGATCAAGCAATACGGCTAGGATCTCGCAAATATCCGCATAGAGCTGGAAGCTCTCCTTCACAACTGGATACAGAGCAATCAGCACCATCCGACTGTGCTTGGCGGTGCCCGTCGGCCTACACGCCAGGAAGCGATCGAGGAGCTGCTGCAACTGATGCATCTTCCCCAAAACCCTCTCCGTTTTCATCTCCCTCAATGGGGTCGCTGGCGCCGGTGGTGGCGGTGCCCTCCGATCCCTATCCTCGTACTCGTACGATCTCCCAAAAGCCACCGGCGCCCTCCGATCCCTGTCCTCATATTCGTACGACTTCCCATATCGATCCCCGTAAGAGTCAGACTCCCTGTCACGGAAATCCCGAGCATCCCCATCTCGATCCCGGTCGCGGCGGCCATCCCTTGACTTGCGGTCATAAAGAATCACCTCCAAGCGCTGATCGAGATACAGCGCGTAGGTGCGAACGAAAGCAGAGTGATCCCAGGAGTTGGAATGCGCCTCATCGCGGAAGTCGGACATGTTCAGAAGTCGTGTGCCGCGGCGAGTTGCATAGAGGATCTCCTGCTGGAAGTCGGGATCCCCGTCCGAAAGCAGTCGGTGGACCAGTATCAGCGCCTTGAGGGCAACGATCCAATCGCGCGTCTTCCCCAGCCGCCTCGAGACGGTGGCGACGCAGGCGTTCACATATCCCCGAGAATAAGACGTGAGAGTAAGAATCTCACGCAAATGCTTCTCCTCGGCCGGATCGTCATCATGACTGGTCGCCTTCACGATCGCCACTTCCAGATCCGGAGCCGTGTTGCTCGACACTTTGGCGAGCCCTATGCTTGTCTGGTCCTTCACCGCCCCGATCGCCTTTCGGATCGTGCTCGGCGCCATCTCCAACCAAGTCTTCTCCTACTTCCTCAGATCCGACGCACTCTCACTCTATTATATACCTATCCACACCGGAAAAAAAGGGAAGGGCTAAGAAACGCAAACCAAAAATCGAAAAGCCCGTCGGCGGCGAATCTGGATCTCCCGGACAGCGCGAAAACCGGAGCGGATCTAGCGGAGACGGCGGCGGGAGAGAAGATCAGACGGTCGATAAGAAAGGATATCAGTCGGCGGTTTTCTTCCTCCACCTCGTCGGCTTCTGTCGTTCCTCTAGCTTGTTTGCTCAGCTTCGTTTCCCTCTTTTTTCTCTTCGGATCCAAAAGAGAGAGAACGGTGCCGGCAACCTCCTTTTACTTCCTATTCTTTTATTATTTATCAGTAGGTGGATAACTTTTCAATGCAAGCGTGAAGTCCATCCAGAAACAATCATGACCGTCGGATTAGTTTTTCTTCCACCAGATTTGTCGGAGCGGTCTCTAGTTGTCCAAAAAGTTCAATTCCGACACTGCCCCACCGGCTAACGCTTTATTATTTCTTCGCGCTCGAGCTACCATATGGGTATTTATGTCACATCTCTTAACAAAAAGTAAAAGAATCCGGCTGCCAGAGTCGGAGCATCGGATTGGCCCCACTTCTCGTTTGCTCATCGTACGGTTAATCCTGTGCGGTGCAGATGGCGATAATAAGTTAATTTGTGCTGTTATGCAGAAGAAATCCAACTGGGGCCCAAGAATATGAGCGGAAGCTTCTGGAGGTTAGGTCCTGGGTGGCCCTTCCGCTTTACTGACACGTGGCAAACGAGTAACAAGGTTAAAAGTCAATTGGGTTAAATCCAGACATGTACTTGTTCGCAGTTTGCAAATCCCATTGGCTGTACCGCCAAACGCCAGGCCAAGTCTTTTGGAAGCTTTCATCTTCGACTATAACGCAGGGTTGGTCCTTGCTGCGACCTGTGGCTTTCATGCACTTCTGGGTAAAAGATGAAAAAGACTTTCATTTGTCTTAAGAAGACGAAGCTACAGCCAAAGTCGTCGTCGTGCCTTCGCTAGAACGAAGAAAAGCAAAAGAGCGAGACCAGTCGCGTCTGAAGCAAATTTCTTTAGACAAGAAAGAAGAAACTATATATGAAATGAAACGATTTCTTTAGCAAATTACGTACCAGTCTACTAATTGATCCCTTTTTTAATGGTGTAGAAATATAACGATTCACCCCAGAAAAGGAAACTCTGATAAAAAAAAAAAAATGTGAGATTGAAAAAGAAAAAAGATTCCAACGATGCCTCTTGGGATTTCTTCTGCAGCCAAAAATGGATTATACATCGCTACAGTTTACATGCATATCGATTCTACTGTGAGAACATAATTCTCTGTCTTTCACATTTAAGCAATTGCTCTTGTGATGCTGCATTTGAATCTCGTGATTTTTTGGAGGTGAAACAGCTTTCCGGGCGAAATATACAAACCCAAACAAAAAATAAAGACGATCCCCCATCTAAATTGGCATATCTCAAAGGCCTTGGACGCACCCTGATGAAAAAGCCAAGAATCAAGATCTTCAAATATCAAATACCAGAAGACCCACCCAAACCATGAACTGTGCATCTCAAAATCGAACCTACCAGCCGCTTCAGCTGCTCATTTCCCCTGGAGATTCCTTCTTAGTTTTCTCAACTCATCTCCTTGTTGCTAAAACAAAGAATGAACTATTCATTGGCCACAAGAAAGAATGCACCAAATGGGTAATAATAACAACAAGGGACACCAGCAACTAGAAAGAACATGAAAGGAGAACTACTTGATATCAAAATAGGTGCAGAGGGATTCTTAAGACAATAAAAGGGTTCCGTCTGATGTCTGATGAGAATAAAACTGTGAACTGACGAGTAATCCATCATGTCTCTCCCAATCCATGCTATTGCCAAAGAAAATAGTATACTTAAGAAAAAAAATACACAATGTGCTAACCTTATATAACTCCTTCCACCAGACTTCAGATTTTTCCTGTAGCAGTTTCCATTCCATTGACATTTCGTACTCAATGGTATTTGGCTGAGCACAGTGTGATGTAGACACCGCATTTCTCTGGAAAACAGCATGTTCAAATTATTATTATTTTTTTTAAAGAATAAACGTTGATAGTAATGCAAGTAGTTTAAGAAGATGAGGCAGTAACTGTTTCCTCTCGTTGCTGACGTTTGACATTGTCAACACTCAGATGCCCAAAGAATTTTGCTTTCTTCCCTGGCTCCCTTGGTGTACCCCTGCTGCACACTAGAGGTCTGAAAATACCAGCCAATAATAAAGTGGTTAAAGAAACAAATTCTTCTGAAGTGAAATTTAAGGGGAAAATTGCACACTACCACTGCAAATGTAAATTTACAATCACAGTGACGCAAACCTTCCATTTGGCAGCAAAAAGCATCCCTCAATTAATTTTTTAAGTGCATTTGTAGTGGCATCTCTTGACTTGAAAATAACATAAGCTTTCCCTAGAACAACAATCCATCATGTCATGGGGTTATGGCTACACAAAGTCTCTCTTGAACCTAAGAGAAGAATTAATAGTAAAGGGTGAAACAATTACTAAACCTGTCAGAACTTTCTAATCTTAATAAGATACTCATACCTGAATGCGGGCTAGAAAACTTGGTTCGTGGTACAACCTTAGCGGTGCAACTAGCCCCAAATCCATGCCAAATGATATCCTAAACCAAATCATGGTTACGTCTATTGAGTAAGAAAGCACTTACAAAAAGAGTAGCAACATAATTTGATAGTTCTTTTGGTTGATCTCATTAAGCATTAATGGTTGAGCACACTAATGAAGAGGCTGGGATTTGGAACAAAATATACATAAAAAGAAAACAAAGAGATTAAAAAAAAGAGAGTAAACGAGAGATTTGAAATAAAGGAGACAGACCTCTATTTCAGATGAAGTGAATGATGGATCCAAGTTTTCAAGAAGCAGAAGTGTTCCTTGGTGCTCAGCAGTTTGCATTCTGTCCTCCCAAGGCTGACAAAAAAGTACAGATAAACTTACAATCAGGCTAGTGAAGATGGCCAACCATGCAAAAGAACAGTATATTAATTACCAAATTTTAAAACTCCCTATAAGGAGCAATCAAGTTTCCTAAACATGAAAGTATTTGAATATAACCAATCAAACCTCCAAAAGAGCAAAGCCAGTAGAAGAGATACAACAGCTAATATCCAACTTAATGATCAACCATACACTTGACTAAAAATGAAAAACAACAATTAGATTTATCATATAGAATAATCTGACTAAGAAATTCAGTAAGCATTCTGAAGACAGGCCTGTGAGAGCATTTCTGTGCAATACAATACGTTCATGTTCTTTTTGCTAAGAGTCAAACAAGAAACAGCGCAGCTGGCTGGTTTTCAGTTGAATTGTTTCTTTCATTCTCTGTTTCAAATTCATCATCTTCTATTCATCTATTCATGTTCTGTTTCACTGACTCTCTCATGAAATAAGAGTGTAGCACCCATAGTGTTGTAGACATTCATGTAAAAGTCAAAAAGCGTGAAAAACAAACGACTATGACCTTTTTATACTTTTTTTAAAAAGGAACAAGACCTTTTAACTCGACAGATAAACAACCAAACATTTATCTAAAGCAATCCACTCAACCGTTAGTAGCCATGACTCGAGGTTACTCAAAAATATAATCCAAAACAAATCAAATACTACACAATCGCCACAGATTGTCCAACATGAACACAAGATAAACATCATAAGAACCAAAAGGTACTCACAAGAGCCTTGAACCATTTACTCCTGTCCTGCAGAAAGGCAAGAAAATAAAATAATGAGCATTAGCATAACAAAGGAATAGTCAAATCAAAGACCAGGTATTTATGCTAAGTAGGTCCATGAATCCAAATTACTTTTATTAATTTTTCTATCGCTTTTCAATAGGTATACTGAATGATTTTTAAGTATTGAGAAGCAGCTTAACCATGCTGCAGAAACATACATAAGAGGATAGAGAAATACATACCGCATCTGGTCTTCTGGTTACTTCTACTGGCTTAGAAGTAGCTGTTGAATTCTTTTCCTGTTCAACAACCTGAGCTGCTTTATCCTTATCGAAGGAAATCCCACGCCTCATTTTTACAACATCTGAAGTTTTGGCTCCAGAAACACTTCCAAGATCTCTACCGGCCTCAACTTCATGTTGGTCCTTTGTACATCTCGACAAGGTCTCAGAGACCCTCATTTTCTTCACAGGCCTGTTGTTTAGTGTGCCAGAATCATTGCCAGATCTATGTTTCTCACGCTCCTCATTTTGACAAGCACGAACTTCATCAAGTTTTCCATGACTAACCAGGTCAGGTATTACTTCCATGAAGTTATTTATGTTTGTATTAGGTTTCTGTTCAACCTTCAATTCAACCGTTTTCTCTGCCCCTTTTTCTGAATTTAACACAGGCTGAATGCCTGCATCTGAAGATTTGTCAGTTCCTACTTTGCTGTTTCCATTTTTTCTTTGACCTTCATCTTTGGCTACAGAAGCAGGCTTTAGATCACCAACTCTGTTAAAGAAATACCTAACTGCGAAGCAGTGCATTAGCAAATGCAAGATGAATTAGAAAAGCATTCAAAAGCTGTAATAATCCGCATAATTGCCTAGGCAAGTCTAGGGGCTGATATAGTAGCTGAGTTGGTAGTTTCTCATCAATAAAAAGTTCAACCTTGCTAAAATATGTGTTGAAGAACAGTTTATGTTCAGTTGTTCAATTATTCTAGGACTTATCTTTTAGTGTTTAATTTTGGGTGTAACTGGGATAAAGGTAATTTAATTGCAATTGGATTCTACTTCTTTTCTCTATTATAAATAGATGCTCATGTATTCAAATTACATCAAGTCAATGAAGTTCTTCTCTTTCTAGAAATTCAACAATATGGAACTCCACAAGAGAGATTATGTGATCAAAACTACATCAATTAAAGAGAAACTTCATAAGATAAATGTATTTTTTTCTCCCAACACCTTGAAACAATTTAAAATAAACAAAGTCTTTATCTTTTGGTTGTTGAACCCATACCAAGGCCGAACTTGAACCCAAGGCTTCGCACAAGAACTCCCCAAAGTGCTTATTGAGCTAAAGGCCCACACAACTTTTTCTTGTATTTTTTTATTTTTTTTATTTTTTTATGTAACTGATCTAATGCTTTCTCAATTTCCCTTTATGTTTTTATTTTCAACCACAGTTATATCAGCCTTCCACCCCTCCCAATAACAAAAAGAGATTTCCCTCCCACCAGATGCAAAACCAAGACCTCACCATAAGAAAAAAATGCCCCGCTATGGCCATTGTGCAAGTGACAAACAAGTCACAGATATTCCCTTTAAAATATAAACTAAAATAAAAGAAACAAGTCCTTGAAATTCAAAATTATAGGACAAGACAAGCATAATTTATTTTGCATTGCATCATATCTTGAAGCAAATGCAACAAGTGAAGCATAGAAAGACTCAACAAATTGAGGAAAATCTAAAAGTAACAAACCAAAACACCAACCTAAAACAGCTTTTGCAAACAAACCCTACAGATAGCAACACAAATTTATACGCTAAAACTAAACAAAATAACATGATAGGATTGTGCAACACAATACAATCATTTTGAATCTTTGAAAAGATCTTGATTAGATTCTGAGCCACTGTAGAAAAGAAAGAAGCAATAAAACATGATAACTTGCACCACTAGAGCTTTGAAGGTAACCAAGTGCAAAACGCAAAACTCATACATAATCAAAACAATCGTTTCCATTGCAGGATGACAAAAACCAAAATTCAATACAATGTGAACATCACATTTAAAGAAATTAAGAAAATTCAGGGCAATGCAGATATTAACAAGAATATTTAACAAAGTAACCAACAATACACCAAAGCTATGTGCATGTGCATTCAAACATCTCTAGAAGAAGTAACAATGCCTTGGATACAGAATGGACAGAAGATGGCAATCATACCTTCTACTCCAGCTATTTTGTCATCAACATACTCAGATATTGTCATCTTTCCAACATCAAATGTACGATAGAAGATGAAGTCAGCCATTTTCAAATCTTCGCTCGATGGCAGTGGGTTTCTCTTGTCCTTCAATGCACACATGACATTGCACTTGCCAACAAGTACCTCCTGAGAAACATTATAGACAGAGAAGACAATTTTCTTTTTATTAGTTTAGGCACATTTTATACTTTAAAATCATCAAAACATGTACAAAAGGTAACTTTTTAACAAATCCAATACTTTAATTTTATGATTAGCATAGGAGATCAACTTGGTCCTTGTTGTATAAATCAAAACTCCTTTTAGATTTTCATTAACAAAACATAAAAGATCTTAGGAACTATTAAGTACTTCGGCAATGTGAGGAAAAACAATAAACAACACTACAGCAAATGGGAGGAGACAAACCCAGGAACCAGCAAAAAAAAACACTAAACATGAACAGCACTGTAAAATTGAGTGGAAGAGATAGAATAGAGTAGAGAGAGGAAAGAGAGAAGAGGAAGAAGAAAATTCAGAAGTGCTGCAGTGTGTGACACTCTTCTTAGAGGTCAAAATTCGATCTCTTTTTATTAAATAAATCATTTCAATCATTTAAAAAAAAAAATCATTTCAATGAACACGTAGTAGGAAGATATAAACACCCCTCTAGACTCAATTACTTATATCTCCTAGTATATACATCATACAACCCTGAAAAGTAAATAGACGAACACTCTCTTAACACTAGTGGAGAAAACTAAGTATGTAAAATATCCAAAATACCCTTGACACTTACAACTTTAACACTCCCTCTCAAGTTCGAACATATATATCTAGAAGCCCCAGCTTGGTACAAAAAATTCCCATAATATTGTTTCTTAGAGGTTTGGTTAACGCATAACCAAGTTGATCAGTAATCTTCACATAGAGAGTAACTACCGCTCCACTCATGACAGCATAATCCGATCAAGTGATAATCAACTACCACAAGTTCAGTCCTTTCATGAAATACAAGAATACTTGCAACAAATACGGCAGTTTGATAGTCACAATATATAACCATAGCGTCTTTAACAAGGATGCCCAATTCTTGTAACACAAATTTCACCCACAAAAACTCACTAACTGTATCAGCCATTATTCTATACTCAGCCTTTGCACTGGAACGGGCAACTACAACTTGCTTTTTGCTTTTCCAACTTTCTAAATTGCCTCCAACAAACACAATATCTTGAAGTAGATCTTTGATCTAGTTTAGAACCAACATAGTAAGCATTAGGATATCCAACAATCTACAAATACCTATGTGGCTCATACAACAACCCTTTTCTTGGTGCATCCTTCAAATAGCGTAATATTTTCAATGTAGCTTCTATGTGAGTTTTTTTGTGGGTGCTCCATAAACTAGTCAATCACACTCACTACAATGTCTATATCAGGTCTAATCATTGTGGCATAAATAAGCTTGCCTACCGACCTTTTGTGCATAGTCTTATCTCTACGTTCATCGTTGTTCTCCTCATGAAGACTATGGCCAACTTCTATAGGAGTTTCAATGGATTTAGCTCCTAGAACTCAAATTCATGTAGCATATCAGTCACATACTCTCTTTGAGTCAAGACAATACCTACCTTGCTTCTACTTCAATCTCGATGAAGTATTTAAACATCTCTAAATTCTTGGTTAACAAGTGATTTACCAAATGTTCTTTCACCTAGTCAATACTCTTTCTGTACTGCCAAATAGCACTATATCATCAATGTACGCAATCAACACTGTCCAAATGACCTCTCCAATACAAATAATGAGTGATTACAAAGAATTCTCTGCAATACAAACAATGACTGAATTTCTTGAACCACACTCTAGAACTTTGCTTAAGGTCATAGATAGCTTAATGTAATCGACATGCTTTTCTAGACACCAGCTGAGCAACATATCCAAGAAGTTGCTCTATATACACTTCCTCAAACAAGTCTCCACACAAAAAACAAAAACAACTTACAACTTTAACAAAAAAATCAAAAGTAAAACACTTAAGCGTATGGGAGAACACAACCTAGGAACCCAAAAATAAAAATAAAAAACAAAAACGAAAATACAATTTTGGTCTGATATAAAAATGTCCAGGGGTTGCAACAACAACAAATAGTTTATGAAAATATATTTAACTTCAAGCCATGGAGGAAGTATCACTAATCATGTGAGATAATGAAACTTTTTCACAAAATTAAACATTAGCAACTCTCACAAAAATCTTTAACGACCCCACAAAAGCCAATTTTTTGGCATGTTCATCTCCAATAAAAGTGTTAGATTTGGACACATAATGCACAACATGAAATTTGGGAGTGAAATAGAAGGGTTGTGGGGCATAATCCAATCAACCCCTTATTATCTTGTATTTATGAAAGTAAATTACATTGTTTTCCTAATTAGAGTGGAACTCAAACATCATAGTTGACTTTAGTGACAAATACCATAACCACAAGGCTCCTTTTCATGTAAGAAGTTTACTTCTTCTTCACTAGTTTATTCGCATAAATATACCCCAACACTTCCCCTAATGTTGGTGCATATAGATTATAAGCGCCCAGATTGACACAATCAATTGCTCAATTTACTTCAAAGGGATGACTTGTAGATGACTCTATGATCAAACATGCTCAACAGAGATAATTTGTCCTACACCTTGTCTTACAAAAATTCCTCACATGAATTCATGGTTGAAATTATCAAATAGATTTTTATAGAAAAATTTGTTAACACCAATACCTTGCTACTAAAGCTCCCCCTCCAACTAGAATGTACATTAACATCAATACCTTGCTAAACAAACTCCTCCTCGACGGCCTCCACAAGTCAATGGATTAGAACTTGGGGCTGCTTGTTGAGCTCTAGCAAGACCAAGTTTTGAATGGAATTGAAAATAAATTCGAAGGGCTAGAGAACATCGATATAGAAACCAAAAGCCAAATTCAACTAGATAGTATCCGAATCAAAGTTAGGAAGACTACCCTTCAGAGTTACAATAGCTTTATAAAGTCTATGCAATAAAAGAGGAATTCTAGACCAGATTGATAATTGAACATTTCAACGTCAGAATCTGACAAACTCAAAGAGAAGGAAAACGCCAAAGAGCAACTAGTTTTCATGTCTAACCCTTTCAAGAATGGGTCAAGTTCAAGTCTACCCATTTAAAAAATAGTTTAACTCACCACATAAAATGAACCCAACCCATAGCCATTCCTAAACACAACCCAAGAAGAATTGAATATGGCAACAATAAATGTGGTATATGTCTTAGACTTGTTGGTTAAGAGTCAAGAGATGCAGCATGTAGGAGAGTTGTCCCACATTGGTTTGGATTTTTAAAGAATCCTATATTTATTAGTCAGAAACAAGCTTCACAGTTTCGATTAATCATTTTGGGAGAAACAAGATGATAGGGATCAAGAGTTCCAAGAAAGTCAGAATCACAAGATTTTTGTTAATCAGTAGGTTTAGAAAATTAGGTGGGTTTTAGTTGCAATTTCGTTTTTATTATCAATAGGTTATGTTTAAGTTGGGCTTTGTCTTGAGTCATACAAATGTGTTTTATTTATAATTTGCATTTTTTATTTTAGTTGAACTATTTAATGTCGGTTTAAGGTCCATTGGCATTCTTTTAAGTTTTAAACCTTAGAGCTTCATTGCAATCAATAAGATGTTTTAATCTGGGCAATTAAATCTTGGGCTTGTGGTATTTAAAGGCACCAGAGTCCATTCATTGGCATACAATGAAGGAAATTCCAGAATTATATTGCTAGGGTTTGAAGAGATCTCACTCTCTTGGAAGTGAATTCAAAAAATCAGGTGTGATGCCTACCTTTTGATACTGTCCCGGATCTGACACGTGGATTCTTTGGGAGGATCTGCAATCTGCCACGGGTTACGGGTCTTCCAAGCATTACCATAGGGGTAGTAGGAAGACATGGGGAAGACGAAAACGAAGATCAAGCCAAAGGGAAGCTTGATACCCTAGAGCTCGTTGAGGAAAACTCTAAGCCTCTTACGCTAAATTTAACCTAATTCTTAATACTTCAATGCTTCCTTTTCTCATTACTCTTACCCCTTAAATAGGGTTCACCCTGTTAGGGTTTAATAAAATATTACAGAAATATCCCTATGAATAAAATATTCCAAAAATACCCCTATAAATAAAATATTCCAAAAATACCCCTATGACCTAAAACTGAAATAAAATAAAGTAAATTAAAGAAAACACTAAAATAATAATGTTATTGCGTGCATAACACCTTTCTCCTCCTTTCTTCGTTTTTCTCTTAATTTTTGCATTCCAAACAAATTATTTTTTCACAGTAACGTCATTGCAATAAGAAAGAATTTTGTACTGTGGCACAACTAAAGTTGTTGTTTGTCCTCTTTTGACCCTCTTTTCTTCAAATTTCAGGACTACTTGCTTCAATTACAGCAGCTCACTATTAATTTTTTCATTCACCTTCAGTTCTTTCATTAAAATTTGCTTATCTTGTTTGGATTGAGTAAATCAAAGCAAGACAAACCTAGATAATAACATCCTTTTTGTTTCCTAACCTGTTTTGAGCCCTTTGGAGCTTTATTTACCTTTATCCTCCCAGATTTGTTAAGAAGTTTCATTCCTATGCTATTTTCTCCTTTAGTTAATGCTTGTTTTGCATGTTTGTAGTGATTTTAGTATATTTTCATTGTTTAAGTTATTTTTCTTATGGTGTTAGCATGCAATTAATATTTTCTAATTTGTTTAGTCAGTGCTATTGTGACCTAATTCAGCATCTATTGGAAATTTAGAACCTGGAGTACTTATTGTCCTACATCATAAGACCAACTTTAAAGCCAACCACGCTCAATTAAGAGCCAATGAACAAAAGAAACTGATTATTTTTTCATAACAAATGCACCAAACAACCAAGGTGCTGATCATCAACACAATCCACATGGGCAATGCAAGTCGAGTAAAAGCAAGGCAACAAGAAATTTTATTAAAATTGAATTCAGGTTAGTCCCAAAATGATTACCCATTAGAAGATCTTTTTCCACCAATAACTATGTGACTTTTCTCAACTTACCATCTGGGAATATTCCCGCTAACACTCCCCCTACATATAGGCGCTTAGACAAACGACAATCAGCCAAAAACATGCACAACACAAATTGAGTACAAACTAAATGGAGCACAAACTGAGACCTAACAAGGTAGACATCCTCGCCTGATACTAAAAAGTGGCACTGGCAATGGATGAGGATCCCAGTTGAACTCGTGGATGAGGACATTTGTCCCAATTTCAACACTAGCTTCCAAATCCCATTCTGAAGGGCGGTCGTTGATTCAACTTCACCACTACTTACTGAGTCACCAATTTCGAGGACACTTGAATTTGCCCATGTTGGTCTACCTAATTTATCCCAACATTTATCTAAGTAATGATTGGATTGCCCACAATGAAAACATTTACTTTCTGCATGACCCTCCATCACAACCTCATCCCTTGACACCACCCTCACACCCCCTTTAATTGTCAACTCTATTAGATGTGGGGGTTAAGTTTATAGCAGAAGCATCCAAACCCTTCATGGATTTATCCCCAAAAGAAGTAACTACACTGCCTGCCCTCAGAACACTATATAAGGATTTCTCCAGTGTAGACACATCTTCAGTAGCAAGCAACTGGTAAAAGGATGGTACACAATAATTTTTTGTAACACCCCCTATCACCTTGCTGAAATATCCTGAAACTGTAAATGTCATGCATCAAATGGAAATACTTTGTATATAGTTCATAAATACAGGAAATACATCATCATGCGACAATAAGAAGGCTAAGGTTTTCCACATTCTTTTAGCAGTTTCATACATCACAATTTGGGCACTAATATGTGTCTCCATACTATTTCCAAACTACATCATTACTTTAATGTTATCAAATTCCCAATCCTCGATCACAGCATTTAGAGGATCATCTCTATAGTACATGAGCTTTTTCTTAGCTTCCCAAAAGATTTGAATAGAACCTGACAAGAACAAATAATTGGCAACATTCAATTTCAGGGCCTTGCTTGAGCTTTAGCCTCTTGAGCTGTTGGTACTCTAGGTTGTACCTTATGTTGTAATACTAATCCTAAGTTGATCAATAAAAGCTATCACAGTTTTCCAAAAAAATAAATAAATAAATAAATCACAGGAGTAATTTGAAAAAGAAAGAGCACCAATTCCAATTGTCCCAGAAAAGGGCCATGCCCCTGTACAGCAAGCATTCAACACTAACAGTAATGGCACTAAGAATTAGTCTCTTTATATTCAGACCCTTCAAAATTTATTAGAGTGATCTCTTCAGCTAGGTTTGCCATCATTCACTGGTAAGACAAACCAAACAGCATGCAACTGTTGTTTTTCAAAATGGCAAGTAGCTTATATTAAAATAGCAGTGGAAACTTAGGGTACAACATAGAAAACAAAATAAAATACAATCTGGGCTAAACCAATCTAGAGATCAAGAGAAGGCCCAAAGGTCAGGGAAGCTTGGATACACCTACTTTAGCAAGAAGATCTGCCTCTAAGTTTACTGACCTCGGTTCTCAGTTTCAGGCTATATGACTTGCTGAAGGCACAACGGTGCAGAGGCCTTTTTGCTAACACAGCCAATAACCAACGCTAAGTCACCTTCCACTACTAGGGACCACCCAAAGTTTTGCTTGAACAGCCTAAGTCCCTTGAAAAAGCTCTCGATTTTGCTTCATTTGATCTATAAAGCCCAGCTGGTCCAGAGAAGGCAAGAAGAAGCTGACCAGAGCTGTCCCAAAAGATCCCACCCAACCCAGCAGGGCCCGGGTTACCAAAAGAGGACCATCAAAGTTTAGTTTAAGTCAAGTTGGAAGGGGAGCTGCCATTCAACCACAGCAAGGTGGTTGTGAGCACAAAAAAGCATTACCTCTCTAAAAAAATTCCTTATAACAGAGGATAGAATGGGGAGCAAGTAACGGAAGCTGTTTGCCCATAGTAATATATTATTACTGATCTCTCAATGACACCCCCAAGTCAGCTGCTCTTGCCTACAAAAGTACTGTTGTTTCTTTATCCCCGTACACCACACACAATATAATGTAAATGACATAAACTACTACTCAAGCCTGCACAGAAGCTAGAATGCAAACCCCAAACTTCCAACAATCAATTAATAGAAAAGGAAGACCAAATCCAGCTAAAATAGCACTAAACCAGAGAAAATGAGATCAATTCCAGAAAATTCAGTACATTTCTCAATCCAATCAAACTTATAACAGCAACAACACATAAGTTGGACCTTTAATCTACTTCCAATCAAGATATCATCAAACTAAAACAAAAAGGGTCTGTGGTGGCATATGACTGCCTTACAGTAGTCAAACAACAGTCTTAGGAGCATAATAGCATAGAAAAACTGCATAAGCAGCACAACAAGCTATTATCCACTTTGTTATAACATGAGAAGAGGGAAAGAACCAACCTTTTTTGCTGACCAGCAAAAAAATTAAGTTTTTTACTTCGCCTGAAGTTGAAGCAGGGCTATGATGGAGAGAAAAGTTTGAAAACCTGTTGATGCCAGGATCTTATGGCTCTGATACCATGTTAAAGTGACTAGCCGGAGTAAGAAGTCTTTTTCCGACTAATAACTATGTATTTTTCATAACACTTATCTATGTAGAATTATTCCCACTAACAAATCTATCCACTAAACAAAACGTATGCATATGACATCTTTTTTTTTTAACCTAGCAACAAGAGATTCCTCCCTCCATAAATTTATTGTGCAATCATGATTTTATACTACCTAAATTTCTTCACAATCTTTTCCACTTTATGAACGATCCAACACCCTAAAACCCTTTTTTAACAAAATTTTCGGTATCTACAAAAAGGACCATACCTACTCTTTCCAGGTGGACCATTTACTAAAGGAATGGCCATCATCTCCTCATCTAAAATATCTTCATCATGTTTTATAGCCAGATAATGTTTCCCTACACCAACTCTAGATCTTTCTATAGAGAACATACTTTCAACCGTGCCCATCTACTGGAAAGTGATCCATTGCAAGTGTCTGACAATATATTTTTAAGGACAGCTAATACACTAGAAGATCAAAGAAACTGACACCGAGTACAATTAAACATACCACGATTTTGTTGGATAAAAGTACTCCACAAAGAGCACAAGAATAAAAAAACATAAAACAAAATGATAATGAAACTACTAATGCCATATAAAAGAGTTAAGTTGTAGAAATATAGTGTAGAGCATTTCTTTTCTTAGATATCAAATGACAAATGATAATAAAACATCTCCAAATGAAACCCATAATTTCATCAAAACTAGAAAACAAATGATACGGAAGCTTAAAAAACATGACAAGGGCAACCAAGCTTATAGTTGGCACAAGATCAATTCCAATGAAGTTCATGTAACTAGGACAACCCAAAAAATTGAGGATACCATGTGCCAAAAGTTATAGGACGTGTATGAAGAAATGTCATTTCAGGAGTACAAACTGAATATCCAAATTTACCAGAGGATTGAGATTCCAAACACCAACACCTTCGCCAGATGCCAAGAATACCTCATTTTGAAGAGGCTTGATATCACCCAACCAATTAGAAATCTCAATTGGACGAAAAAACCAAACAACTTTTATTTTCCTCTCGTGTTTTTTCCCGAATATCTTCACTAGTTTGCCGATATATGGCTCTGGGTCACCTTCTTTGTACAAATATACACAATCATAGAGAAAGTAATCAATCCCATCGTAAGTAAAAGATTCGTAGAATTGGACATCTTTTTTTGCTCCACCAACTCCTCTCTTTTTACCCCATTCAAATTTGGGCTCATTTCCATGATTTGCTTCCTCGAAATTGTATGTGACAGGCATATCTCCATTTGAAGCAGACATCTCAAAGTGATTCAAAAACCTAGAAAAAAATAACAAAGATCTTTATGAAGGAACTAGCAATAGCAAATGACAATATATGAATGCACAAAATTTGAAGTTGATTTTAGGATATCAATAGTTGAATTACAATCAAGAAGGGAAACCATGAAATTTTATCGAGAGAAACTAAATACGAAACCCCAAAGTATCCTTACAACACTCCAAAACTTTTATAAAAAGGTACAACTAGAGTCAAGGGCATTAGACCTAGCAAGCCCAAAGGGTCAAATAGATGATGGATACGATGCCATATTCCTCAAGATTCAACTTAGAGAACTCCAAAAGAAGAATAAACATAACGAGAAAAACTAACCAAATGAGAGAATAATGAAACCTTCCAGTGGGAAAGAAAAAAAGAGGGTGTATCACAATGGGAAGAAACTATGTATGCTTGTCATGTTCTAAAAGCGCTTAATCTCATTGGTTAAACTAATCACTTCACCATGAACTTTGGGTCATCTCACCAAATCTGAAAAGACGTACAATACACCACTAATTGCAAAATTAGATCATTTGGATTCCCAAAGTGTTAACCATCTATGGCCATCAAGATAAAATAACCGTCAACTCCAATTTTAAAGATGAACCTTGAATCATCTTCACTTCTTCTGCATCAACTCAAATCAACTTGACTCCAAAGTGATTGATCATGTGATCCCACAAGATTAAGTAAATTAAGTATATACTTCAAATCCACATTTGGTTGCATAATTAAAGTCAAACCCTAAACCAGGTTTATACTTCAAATCCACACATTTGGTTGCATAATTGAAGTCAAATCCTAAACCAAAAAGTCCTTAGAAGATTCCAAACAATGAGTGCTTTTCACCAATCAACTTATCTTTAACGCATAAATTATGAGGAATCATATCAAGTAGGCCATCTTAACCAAACTAAACCGGTAACATAATTGCTTGTGTTTCTCCCCCTTACATAACATGAAATTCACCATTTATTTCATTCATCTAGTGAGAGAGTGAGAATTGTCATAAAGGTCAGAAGAGCCAACAAATATAGCGAGAAGTCACCATAGAATGCATTGTCATGTTCTTGAAGAGTAAGCGGCAATCAAAGTGAAAGTTATCACAAGAGTGAAAGGGCTACCAAAAGCTAGGTGCATTTAAGTGCTTGTAGCCCAACATTGGGTTTATGCACTAAATTGGGCTACTCAAACATAGATTAGTTTAAGGGCCTAACTTTCAACATTCCACCAGCTTTGGAGTTTCAAGCCTATGAGCTAAGTACCTAACAAGAATCAATTCTTCCACTTGAGTCATCAACTTCGACTACAATCCACCACATGTGTTCCATTTTTTAAAACCACTCTCCTAGGCTATCACATCGACTCATCTGTGCTTCAGGGTATGGCTGACTATTTGGGGTGCTCATTGGGAAATTTGCCAGTTACATATCTAGGACTCCCACTCTTTGACTCTCGGCCTTCAACGACGCTTTGGTCCCCCCTTATTAAAAAATTTGAAAAGAGACTAACTACTTGGAGGGGCAAGCTTTTATCTATTGCAGGGCGACTCACTCTCCTCAAGTCTTGTTTGGCAAGACTGCCAAACTATTTATTATCCTTCATGCACTGTCCGGCCTCTGTTTGCTACAGGATTGACGCCATCTGTCAGTATTTTCTCTGGAGAGGATCAGAGGATACCTTCAGATATCATTTGGTGAGTTGGAAGGATATTTGCATGCCTCGCAATCGGGGTGGTTTAAGCATCCGGCCTACGAAGGAGTTGAACATTGCCCTTATGCTGAAATAGATTTGGAACTTCAACATCAAGCATAACAACCTATGGAGAGATATGGTCAGGTTCTATCTTCAACCTTCAGGTGCTTGGTGGAGGGAGAATGGCTTTACTTGCCTCCTATCCCCGATATGGAAATCAATTCAAAAGTTCCTCCCAATATTCAGAGATGCAACTTCCTTTCACACAGGCAATGGAAGGATCCTCGTCTTTTGGTCGGATGAATGGCACGACCCCCACCCCCTCTTCGAGGATTTCCCGGGGCTCTCTAGGGTGGCGAGGGAACCTCTCCTGATTAGTGGCAAATTATTGGAGAGACCACTCATGGAGTCTAACGTTTCGTCGAGGATTAAATGATGAGGAAACTTCAGTTTTTTTGTCTCTCTTCTCCAGACTCAGCAGCATTACTATCCGTGAGCATGTAGTTGATAAATTGACATGGAAGCCCAATATTAATGGCCGATTCACAGTTGCATCCGCCTAATCTCATATCAGAAAGCAAGATTACAACATGCAGGAGCACAAGGTAAACTTAGCATGGAAGCTCTCAGCGCCTAGTAAAATCAAATTTTTCATGTGGACAGCCCTAAGGGAACAGATCCTCACCTCTAACAACCTCCATAGCAGAGGCTACACAGCCCCCGATCGTACTTGTCCCCTTTGTGGTACGAGCGATGAGATAGTCCAGCATGTTCTATTACATTGTGATTTCTCTTGGCAAATTTGGATGAAGATCTTTCAGAAGATTGGACTCCAAATGGGGCTACATCAGAGCCTCTTTGGAACCTATGAGATAATTATGGGGATCTGCCTTCCTAGGTTGGGCAAGCTAATTCTCTCGACATGCCTTGCACATGTCCCATAGTGCCTATGACTCGAGCGCAATAACCAGAGATTCAACTCCACGGCTAGCATACCGGAAAACACGGCTTCTCATGCAGTGGGCCTTATCTCGAGTTGGTTACATACCAAGAAGGAGTTTGCCTCTTTATCGAGTGTTTCCCTTTGGGAAAATTGGGGTTTGATCGCGCATATGGTGGGCCCGTGCAGAACTCTGATTATGGCCACCTGGGATCCTCTCCCTTGCGACTGCATCAAACTCAATTTTGATGGCAGTGCTTTAGGTTGTCCTAGGTTGGCTGGATCTAGTGGTGTTTTCAGAGACAACAATGGAGAACCTATTCTATCTTATGCAGGGCCGATGGGCATTGCCGATTCACATACTGCTGAAGTAAGTGCTCTTCTATTCGGCTTTCTAATCTTCAAATAGCGTCTCCATGGCAAGCTGTTTATTGAAGGAGATTATAAAACTGCCATCAGCTGGTGCTCAAAAGATAGCTCCCCCCCTTGGCGCCACTGGCCTATTACTGATTGTATTGCTGACATTGTGTCATCTATTCATTGTAATTGGAACCTAGTTCCTTGATCAGTCAATTCTTTGGCTGATAAATTGGGAAAATTTAGAACCTCCCAGTAATCTCTCATTATTGGGGAAGGCTTCCCCCCTTGTAATCTGCTCGTTTGAGCTTTCTCTTAATAAAAATCAGCATCTTTTCAAGAAAAAAAATACATATAATGTCACCTGAAAAAGGAAAAATATATTACCTACGTACTAAACCATTGTATGCCTTCCGGCATACCCTTGCAACTTCAAAAAGTATCCACATACCCTTATAATATATCACAAAAAAAAAAAACCTAGTTCATTGTGGAAAAAGCAAATATTCACTAAATTTTGCTGATTCATCATGTTGTCATATTGAGAAAAATCATTGTTTTAAAAAAATCTCTTCCTCACAATGCCTCTCATCCATAAAGTAAATTCAATGAATTTCCACTTTTCAATTAACCAAATATGATGTCAAGGTACTAGGTCTCTTGTGAGATATAAAAAGGATATTTAGGTATTTGGAAATCTCAATGGTATAAGCAAATTATGAAACTTTTCAAGCATATATAGGTAACTAACTGATATAAATGAACCACCACACAACCTTTTACCCTACCAAGAAAAAGAAAACTATTAGTTTGGTTCAGCAGTTCAATGATCAAGATAATCATATTAAAAACAAGCAATCCTAATAAGAGAAATTTATACAACAAATAATAGTAAATGCAAATTCATAAATAAAAATATAAAGCATAAAATAACAAAATCTACAACCTTATCTCGATTACAACCTTGAATGAAGCACACTACAAAGAAATGGCAATGCAAGTAAAACATTAAGAAAAACATGATGATAAAAGGATACCTTTGTTAATCAAAAGTGGCCCCATAACGTAATGATCAACACCTAATTACAGTAAATATGAGGTCAAATAAAAAGCATTTAAAGAAAAGAACTATAAATGGAAATAAAGAACAAGAAAAGACGAAAGAGGATCACGAACTGTAAAGACAGAAATCTAAGCAGAAGACTTGAAGGAACAATCTAATAACATTAGTGGTTGCCGTCATTTCACAAGCCAGAGACATACAAAAAAAAAGGGTGCACATTGAGTAGTCCCAGCTCAAAAAATCAAAATTTGAAATTAAACCAAACAAAGAAAGCTCTTCACAATGTGCACAAGGTAAGATGTAACTGCAAAAAACAACTATAAACAGTTCCACGTCCAACTATATTTAGGAATTTTTTTACTACTTGTAATTATCCTCCAACAACAAGAAACTTAAAACTGCAGTATTTTTCACACAATAGCTTCACATGGATCGATCAAAATATCACACTTATGCCATTAGTGAATTCCAAATTAAGTAAAGTAGCTAACACACAGCCATATGCACAATGCCACACCCAAAAAAAAAAGCTTAAAATATAACAAATGTTTTCTAGTCAAACGGGATTGGCCTTCAATATCCTCATTCAGCTCAAGCACTAGTAGGTTAGGGTTTTTAGTCCAGTTTTAACTAAAACAAGCTTTTTGATCCTCTAAGTTGCTAACTAGCATTGTCCTTTTGCATTAAAATCCCTACAACTCTAACTTCTGCAGATAAATTTCCAAACTCCTCCAAAATGCCAAGTGTTCTTGATGTTTTGCATTGATCATACAAATAGAATAAAATATTGTATAAGACACATCATAAACATCTGCTCACATATGTAATAGAATAATGCAAATCAACAGTTAAATCAACGCAAACTGATCTATACATCTCAGATTTAAGATCAACTTCAAAGGTCCAGTTTCTTTGCTAGTTTTAAACAGTTGAGTGGCAGAACAGATATTTAACTCCAAGCGGTTAAATACCGCAATATTGACTACTGGAAGCCGCAAATGTCAGTGGCACCAATACCTCTGTAATGGAGAAAAGGTAGCACACGTTTTAGAAGACGACATAACAGATCAATCTTCCAAATGTTTTACCAGGAAAGCATTGATTGAATACATATTGAACGTTGAAGTTTACAGACCCAAAGAACAGGTCTGACTCTGCAAATTGAGGAATTAGCAAAGTTTATGACATTAAGCCAAAATGAACCATGGAAGTTCCATAGTTCCATCATGAACAACAGTAATTAGATTGTTCATGCAGGACAACTATTATCCATGGATCAACACCCAGAAAGGCAAATCAACACAGTAGAGCAGTTGTAAGGACATTCGGCAAGACTTGATAGTTCTACACCTTCAACCACTCAGAGATTATCCACAGAGAGAATAGAAGTCTCCAAATAAACTAGCTGGCTGGCCACAAAATCAAACCAGATTAGGGAGTAACTACATAACTAATTTCACACAAAACTCTAGACAATCTAGTGACAAACACTAATATGTCCAAGCCCATTAGAGACAATCGACAGGGTTCATTTGTTTGCAGACCCGACCTCCATCAAAACTACAAATAGTCATCAGCACTGGAAATTTAAATGGACTTCATGGGACCACACATCATGCCACAAAGGCTCCAGAGTCCCCTGTTACCCAGCTATCTTTTGGAAGTTGAACAACCACCATGAACGCTTTTGACTTTTTTTTTTTTTTTCTGGATAGTATATCTGGTGATGATGAGTATCTACTATTAAAGCATTTCAGCAAAAAAAAAAAAAAAAAATGTACAGTCTATGTGACAGGTACTCTAGAGACTCTCTGAAATAGTGGGATCTTAATAAATAAATGTTCAATAACACATCGCGCTACCAATGGTACGAGTTCAGAATTTAAACGTGGCAGAACCCACAAGGATTCAAAAAAAAAAAAAAAAAACAGATGATGATTGAAATCTTCAAAACGGCAAGATATATTAGCGGAATAAAAAACAGCATTTCAACGAACACCCTTTACCTATTGATGATACCTAAGAGCCTTATAAGCCATAAACCCTATAATCAACTTGCTTTGAATCATGGGCGGAAAGTTAATGCAAGTACGATACTCGAACTCATTGCGCACAAAATTACTTACCTCAAAACGCACTGAGCAACGCAGAAGCATTAATAGAATCAAAACAGAAAATGCCATACATAAAAAGGCAAACAACCGGTACCAATAATGAAATATTAATCATCGTAATAGGAGAAAAACCGTCAAACGGACGAAGAAGTAAGAAGAAAATCAATGTACTGAAGACCCTAACCTCAAATACGTGACTCCGTACCAGAACAAACGGAGACAACGAAGAATTTTTCTGTGCAGGGAATGGAGAAAAAACAGGGTGTTGTGCCACTTCAGTTCGACACCGGGAACCCGGTTACTAAATCGATTAAACGAGAATGAAGGGAAGAGAGCTCCTCCCTCGGTGAACTGAACAAAAACGGCGGGAGACCCCCTTCCAGCCCGCAAATGAACTCAAAAACGCGTTAGGCATCAAATGATGGCTCCAGGCCCACGCAGGATGCTACAGCTCCAAGCCATGGGATTTAACGACGATGTTAATTAACGTCGCCTGAAAAATATGCAAATTACTGTCATTGGTCTCGTGAATTGTGCAGGTAATTACATTTTAAACGTACATTAGTGTAAGTGAAAATGAATTATAATATAATCTACTTTACCTAGTAAAATTATTTTTTATTAATATACCCAATAAAAAGTGTAGTAGAAAATATTTTTTTATGTCGATATACACACAATTTTCTAAAGAGAAATTTTACCATTCGACCATATCCTCATTCCTTCTTTCTTATTTGAACATTATATATATATATATATATATATATGTGTGTGTGTGTGTGTGTGTCTTGAACATATTTGTACAGGGCCATATAATATATTAGATTTTAATTATTTTATTTAAATATTAAATTATTTATTTTTCATTCAAGAAGTGATCCCTCCCTCCTATTTTTTCTTTGTTTTTATGGTAGGGGACTCATATTGAATTTTAATGTGTCTCATTATCGTAATTCAGTAGGGAGAGAACAGAAAGTGCACGCAAGGAGAGAGGGTAAAAAATGATCAATCGTTTGATCATGATGGGACGACTAAGATAACCGTTTCGCAGGTTTTGTACCAAATGATTTTTCGTATTGAATCAATCATATATATATATATTGATTACACATACTCACAACTCATTAGTCCTTGAGCTTTGAACACAATAGCTCACACTAAGAACCCCCAATGTGACCATTGAACCAAATGCCCAAGTCACCTGATCATTATATTAAGTAACTATCTTTGTATTAATATATTTTCTTAAGACATACAAAATGAACTAGCCGAGAGAATAACCATTAAGATGTACTAGAATTAATAGGCTTGTTACTCCACCATGATTCACGGGAAACTTTAGGGATTAGATAAATGAAGCATCTAAAAGATCTCCATGGCATCTTTGAGGATTTAAGTTTTCTTATAGTTTCCAACAATAGAAAACTCGTTTTCCAATCTTTTTAACATTCATTTCAAGTAAGAGGAATAAAAAATAATTGAAAGAAAAAAAATCATCCCCAAAAATGACACAACTACTACAAAATCTTAATATTTTAATGTGAAATGTACAAATCTTAGAGACAATTGGGGTCCATGGAAGATGCAAACTTTGATATTCCATCTCCTAAAAGAAAGTATTTTTATGTAAAAAGGAGAGTACATGCTCACACCCAGCAATATTAGTGAACCTCTTACTTGACTAATATTTGCTTTTTCATGATATATTTTATATCTTTATTTAAGTCAATCTAATCCCTCGGTTATTTATCACTCCTTCCATCCCCACTCCCCTTCTACACCATTAACTTTATCCCTGTAGATTTTCATAGGTGCTCACAACAGTTTAAGAATCATAAACAAACTCAAAACATGCCAGAACTTGCCAAGTGGATCAAATATCAATGAAACTCGCCAAGGATAAAACCGGGTGAATGAGGAACATTAGTATCTCACCTAAGGCCTGAAACATTGGCCCTTGGAGGAAAATTCCTGCAATGAAATGTAACCAAATAAATAATATTCCAATAACATTGGAAAATTGCAATGAACCACATGGTGAAGATTGTAGACTATAACAATTATCCACACCAATTAAAAGGATGAAACATATTGACCATAGAAAAACTTGTATAATTACAATTATGTTGTATATAAAACCGGAGACACTTCAAACGAGTGACCAAACACTATTTGGCAACACATGGAGATACAAAAACACAACCTGAATGACAAACTCCACACCAGACAAAACTTGAGTCACGAGAATTAAGGTGTAAAGTACAACAAGTAAAAACCATGACTAAGCCATTCGAGACAAAGTGAAAAAACTATACACCAAGGGGGGTTAGTGCACATTGTAAGTGTAAGTGGAAAGAGGAAAGAAAAGTGAAGTACTTTCCCTAGGGAAAGTGAGAGGGAAAGTAAAGTACTTATTTGTGTTAATGTGCGCAATGGAAAGTGTAGTATAAAGTACTTGTTTGTGTTAATGTGCACAATGTAAAGTACAGTGTAAAGTCGAAGTTTATCGCCAAAGGTTGTCGGTGCTGGGGACGGCGAGAGGAAGGGAGTTGAACGCCGGAGATAGGTCCCACAGAGGGCGATTGAAATCGCCAAAGGTCGATCACGAGCGAGAGAGAATTTTTTTTTCTCCGAAGCTCTCATTCGAGAGAGCCTTCCTTCCTGATAGCCCGAGCCCGATGTAATTGAGGGAGGGAAAATGAATTCAGAGCTCGACCCCTCTAAATTCACTTTCCCTCCCATTATGCCTAAAACGGAGGAAAATGAAATACAAATAAGTGAAATATATTTGTATTTTACTTTCCCCCTGCACTTATGCTAGGCACTAACGACTTTTGGCTATTTTTACCCAGCACTGGACACTAACAAGGCCCAAGTAGTTTTTGGAAGACTTCGGGTAGATGAAAATTACAAGAAAAAATTGGTGCAGATAAGGGAGTATAGTAGTCTCAACAAGATGTTGGAGAGAGGATCATTGGCATATTAAGTAACATGAGACCAAACAATTTGAATACAATCACTCAATGCAAGCTAGCAACCATAAGTTCAAAATTATATAGAACTTTTAAGAAATTATATAAGCTCAAAGTTATATAGATTTTAGACAGGTTACGGTGTCAGACTCCCTGTTGTAATACTGTATGGCATGTTTGAGATAAAGGGTATGAAGGTGTGAACAATTCAGGTCGGATGGTTATCTATTTTTCTTGACAGCGCTTCCGTCTCAGAGACAAACTTGACCTGGCGTGTGCTCTGGACTCTTCTTCACTTCCCTCACTATCTGACACAATAACAGTAAGAGAAACCAGTGACTCTCTCTGGCAATTATCACTAAGTGCCTTGCTTTCACCATGATCTTTATTACTGCCTCGTTCATCGGCTTTTATAGTCTTAAACAACGATGAAGGCTTGTCTGAAGCACCCAAAAGGTTTTGTGACCGCGAGAGTGATAGCCGACGAACAGAGCCTTCATTCCCCTTGTTTTCACTGTTTTGTATCACCGATAACGATCTAGATTCCAGCGAGACCTTCCTGTTTGCCCCACACAGCCTCTTCCGACTCTCCTCGTCTTCGTTGGGTTGAGCTTTAGAGCTACTCTCTGTGATCACTGTTTTGACCTGAGGAAGAAATTAAGAGAACTGTAAGATAGGTTACAAACAAATGGAAGGAGAAATGGTCAGAAACTATCTAGCTGCCACTGACCTCGTTGGGTTCAAGAAAAAATTCATTGTTAGTAGAGGCTAAAGCTCCAGGCTTGGCATACTTCTGAGTACAAGACCGCGCCTTTTGGTCAAATAGTTGTCTGTTGTATTTGTACTCCTTGCTCTGCATATACGATCAAGTTAGAATTCAGTTGAGGGCCGCAAGGAAGCTGTATCTATTATAATCACTGGTAAACAAGCACATACAGCTTCGCACATTAAACCGTCATCAGGATTAGGCTCAATCAGCAACAGACCAATACTTGTTAGCACTGTTGAAATGTTCAATGACGGTTGCCACGCTCCCTGCAGCAGCCAGCATTTCACTAAATTTGCTTAGCACAGGCCTCTGTGTGTGATGTATCTACGAACTATAAAGATAGATATCGCCGTCTCAAACAAGACATTACAGCCCTATGCAAGCAACCTTATGACTATCTTGCTAAAGCAGTTCACAGCAACTATCTGTCGCTTAGGAATTGCAGAGCAACAGTGGTGAAATGGTTCATAAATTTTAGCCAGACAACAACTCATTAGGCCAGAAAAAAAACTTGCAGCGAGAAATTAAAACTCTTTTGGCCTTTCAGATGTCTATAATTTCACTACTAGAATCTATCTTCTACTTAACTAGGTAGAGAATACAACACCTACAATAAGGAGTCTAGAACCTGGTGAAGCATCCACTGTAAAACAGAGAGTTCCAAAAAATTTGTTTCTGTATAGAATTGGAAGACCTGACAAGAGCCGGGAAGCAGTCGACTGAGCAAGAAAAACGATCTGTTTTATGAAATGTCATTATGAGGCGCCACATCGCAGATGAGAACTTATTAATAAATGGAGCCCTGTAAAATTGTTGCTTCGGAATATTTCCAGTTCACATATTCACCAGATGAAACCAGAAAAAAGAAATTGCAAGCAGATGGGAAGAAAAGACGTGAAAAAAAGAAAGAAAGAAAGAAAGAAGTATACTGATACGCGCGCACATTCCTACTGATTTTAAAACTTCAGTCGCACCTTGGGAGGAAGATTGAGAATATCCAGGCAGATACGTCCGCCATTGTCGATATTAGGATGATAAATCGGTGTCGCAAACGTCGCGTTGGGAGGCTGAAACGGATACCTGCGAGACAAGCAACTCAAATGGGGGATAAGAAATGTTCGACAAATGATTCTGCCTCTATCTCCTCCTCCACCAGTAGAGCGTATAGAGAGAAATAAAATCCAAAATCATGACAAAAATTAATTGTAACAACAAAACCTCTCCGGTATCTGAATCTTGATTCTGAAAACTCCTCGGTCATAAACTGTACCTTCAGGTCCTCGAATGCCTATCAACATTAAAAAAAATGGTAACATTAAAACAGAGGTTAAATAAACCATAACAGCAGAAGCCATGAGAGGGCTTACAGGCATCAATCGCAGACAATGAGAATGAATCACTGGAGCCCTCGGAGACGGCTGGCAATGAGACGCCGGGAGGTGGGTCGGTGGCGAGGAGTTTGAGCTCCTTTTGCATTCGCAGGTTGAGGCGCGCGGCCTGGGCCATTGCGCTATGATCGCCGCTCGCCGTGCAGACGTGTAGTGGGTCTTACCTCGCCGTTCGCGATCAATAACGAACTTGCATTTTAGATTGCGCGGTTTTTCATATTTCAAATTGAAGGGCGCGCGCGGGATTTTGCTCTCCGAAGCGTTGAGGAAGGCGTGTCGGCTTTAAGATTTTTACATTTTAAGTTTGTAAATCGTGACACTTATAACATGTAACCATACCTGAACCTTGTCTTGAGCCTAAAATTATCATCGAGCTGGAGCCCAAAAATTTTAACCAAGTTTGAGCCGAGCTCAACATACTTTTAAAACTTTTCAAAAATATATATATAAAATAAATTATATATAAAATTATGCATATATTTTATATAAAATTGGACATGACCTCTACATAAAATTGGGCATAACTTATATATATAATACATATATAAGATTGGGCATGACCTCTACTTAAAAATTATAAGAATTATTTTAAAATCCTATTACTATTAGAGACTTACTAGAAAATTATAATAAATATTTTAAATTTTTTTTAGGAAAGTTAAATGGACCTCTTATTACATTTTATAAGGAAATAAATAAAAATTAGTAATTAATCTAATATATAACTATACTTATCGATAAATTTTTAATCAAACAAAATGTTAAACACAAAATTGCTATGAAAATTGCCTCATGCTAAAAGTATTATATCATTAACTGTTAAATACTTATTCAAAATATTTCTATACGATTTTCCAGCCCATCTTGGCAAGAAAATCTTACTTAGAAAATTATTTGATTTTTTAACAAGAATTTATAATTAGAAAAATATTTTCAAAAAACATGAGGCACTAATAATCCCTATAATTATACTAAAAATGTCTTTTCAATATTTATTGAAAAAACCACTAATAGTCTCTAGAAACATATTTCTACTAAAATATCTTTTCAATTTCTTCAAGAACCATGAGGAAGGGACAAAGAGTTTTTTTTTCCTTGTTTATGATCTTGCACATAGGGGTGACTTCAAATAAATTATATATAAAATTATGCATACATTTAAAAAAAAAATTATAGGGGAGGTTCAGGATTGAATTTCAATAATGGATTAAAATGCACCAATATTAAATTTTTTATTCCAATTGTTGTCTAGCTTGTTTTGTAGTTTTTGAATTTGGCCATAAATTTACTATAGCCTCCTTAGTGCCCCTATATGAAAATTTATATTTTATGAAAAACTAGAAATATTTTCCTATGATACATATTCCCAAAAAAAAAACTCTAAATAAAATCCTATTACTATTAGTGACTTATTAGAAAATTACAAGAAATATTTTAAAATTTTCTTAGGAAAGTTAAAAGGACCTTTTATTGCCTCTTATAGGGAAATAAAAAAATAATAATAATCAATCTAATATATTATTATACTTATCAATAATTTTGTAATCAAATAAAATGTCAAACACAAAATTGCAATGAAAATTGCTTCATGCTAAAAGTATTACAGCATCAACTGTTAAATACTTATTCAAAAATTGTCTATACATTTTTTTCCCCATCTTGGTAGAAAAATCTTACTTAGAAAATTATATGATTTTTAATAAAAAATTTCAATTAAAAAAAATATTAAAAAAAACATAAGACACTAATAGTTCTTAGAAACTTATTTATATAAAATTTAGAATTCTTATTTCCTAATAAGAATTTTTCTATAAGATGTACAATTCAGTAATTGTCAAGAAACTGCAATTAAAAGCCAACAAACAGCTGGTATAATTCTAACAAGTGGTATCCATTGCACATCTTGAACAATTTTAGGTTTTCAAGTGCACCTAATGGCCTGCTTTGTGTATTGAATTGCTCATCTGTAATTAGGTAGAACTTTGGAGATTGAAAGTCACCAACCCTAATAAAAACTAGGAATACAACGACATAACATATATGAACTAACCTCCAAACTATAAACAACTTTACATTAATTTGAATTGAATGTTTGATAATAATGGGACAAGATTAGAAGCAAGAAGAAAATTTGAAAGAAAATTTCAATGTTCACATGGTCCTACCGTTAGAACGTCACGCTTTAATATGGTTTCATTTTATCTCATGAAGCATCAAATCGCTGTCGTGAGAGAAAAGGCTGTGGTGGCCTTACTCTGCTGACGTGGAATCATCTTAAGAATGTGGTCGGCCACGCACTCTTCTACCTGCTTTTACTGGCCTCTTTTGTGTTCCCAACAAAATTCAGGCAGATATTTTTTTTCACTCCAACTGTCTTTCGTTCTTCGCCTTCCTATCTCGTTTAACGGCGTATCCACATCCTCCGATTCGCCACGTGGGCCCCCGCCATTGGTTCAACGCTCTCCAGCATTCAACACAGGGAGACCCCCCTTGGTACGTCTGCATCGTCAGTTTCCCCCGGTCTCCCTCCTCAAAGTTTTGAATTACTCGTTTCTCTCCCTCTCAGCTTCTCTCTCTTAATTTTCAAGTTTTTTCTTGTAATAATCCCTTGCTGCTTCGCTCCCCTATCTGCGTTTCTCTTCTTCGTTTTTCTTTCTCTCGCCACTCTCCCGGCGGCAGTCGATCGAGAGGCTCATTCCCTGTTTGGTTGTCTTCTGATCCTTGTTTGATCAGTCGGGAGAATATGAACGCAGTCGGAAGGCAAATGCAGCGATCTCCGGCTCCGGCTCCGGCTCCGGCTCACCACCAGCGCCAGTACACGGATCACTTTCTCGATGCTGCTTCTAACAACAGATGGCTTCAGTCTGCCGCACCACCTTCTCAGGTACTGTCCCTTTCTCTCCTCTTCTCTCTTTTCTTTTCCTTTCTTTGTTTTTTGTTTTTTCCCTCTAAAATACGATGTCCTTTTGGATTTTTTTTGTATTCTTCTTTAGGATTACTCCAGAATGTATCGGAGCGCGCAGCGGAGCGGGGAGCTTTTCTCCGAGCCATCGACGCCGCCGGTCTTCTCCAGATCTTCGAGTCAGAGGAAGAATGGGGACGATTACATCTCGCCTAGCGAGCTCAGTCCTGGGATCCTGGATCTGCATTCCTTCGACACTGAGCTGCTACCCGATGTAAGCAAATCTGGATTATGTGTATTTATGTGTTAGCGATAACTAAATCGATAGTACATCAGATGCACATGGAGCAAGTTTTCCATAAGAATTTACTTGTTAAGTTCCCGACTTATTTTAAAAGAGCCTTTTTTTTATTCACAGTTCTCACAATGTGATTGCGGTATTTCAGCTCCCGACTACATTGGTGTTGCTACAGAATATCTAAAATAGTTTGTTTCTGTTGCTTCCATAGGAGGGGTCCCTATTGTCGATGCGTTTCAAGTACACTAATAGTATTTTTTGGTTGTAATGCTGATTGATAACATTTTTCATTGTGGCAATGGAGATTAATTGGGTTCTTTTAGTATATGAGTAAGAACACCTATGGGCTCTGTTCTTAGTGTTTGCGGAGACCTGCGTCACAGATTTGATCCCAAATCGATGACTTTGAAAGTGCACGTTTGTATTCCGTTTTAATGAAATCGTATCTATATCCCGAAAGTACTAAATTCATCGTTAGTTTTCCCATGGTATGAAAAAAATAGCTGAACTGAGGCCCCTGTGGATTCATAGTTTGCGTTGCTTAGTATCGGTCTTCTTTCATGATTTATTTATTTGTCAATGCTACAGTTTGCACGATTCGTCATCGTCATCAATATTGCTTTATTATTATTTCATTTTGTTCTCAGTATTCATTTTTGTCATTCTTCTACCCTACTGCCTCTAGCAGATGCCAGTCCCAGGATTATTTGAAGGTACTTTCAACTATCACTCTGCACGAGGTAGGAGCTTTGATGATTCAGATCCTGGCTTTTCTACTGTTAGACAGACTGGCAAACCCCGTGGCTTGTCAGAAAATAATCTTCTCAAAAGCTTTTCAGCCGATAGAGAAAAGACTGGGTCCGTTGCTAAGATAAAAGTTGTGGTATGTTCCTTTTTTATTTTGGGTAAAAAGTAGCATTTTCCTGTTGTACCTGTCAATATGTCTTAATAAATTGTATGTTGGCGATTCTATTGCAGGTACGCAAAAGGCCACTCAATAAGAAGGAGATATCAAAGAAAGAGGAAGACATCATAACAATAGTACCAAGCGCAAGTTCCCTTACAGTTCATGAAACAAAATTCAAAGTAAGTGACAACAGGATTTAATGACAATGACTATTCCATTTTTTTGGTACAACTGTGGTGCTGTTGCTGGTTCATGGGAAAGGAATGCCTCAGTTGTTTCTTCAACCAAAAGTTCTGTATATGGAACCATTATCCGTGTCTCTGTATTGTTAGAACTATTATATTTTGTAGTTCATGTAGTTTGGAGCTCTCCTAAGAAAATTGCTTATGGTATCTAATGTTCCATATTGCTTTCTTTTACAGGTAGATTTAACTGAGTACGTTGAAAAACATGAATTTGTTTTTGATGCAGTGCTGAATCAGAATGTTTCAAATGATGAAGTAAGCCTGGGATGAGAGCACAGTTTTCAGATCTGAACTACCAGTTCACTTCCTCCCCTCAAATTAGTTTCCTTTTGCAGGTGTATCGGGAAACTGTTGCACCCATTGTGCCATTAATTTTTCAACGGATAAAAGCAACTTGCTTTGCATATGGGCAAACAGGTTGGGTTTTAGTCTCATATACTGGATTCTTGTTTTGAATTGTTTATTGATTTTCCCATCTTTGGACTGTTTCTACAAAATTTTTATAAGAAAAGATTAGTTCAAATGTTCCCAATGCATTAGATGGTAATTTTCTTTAACTCATCACACTTCTTATGATGAATACACCTTTCTTTCTAACAGATGTTAGTTTGGATGTAAGAAAGACAAGCTTTTTTTTATAATATACCTACTTTTTCTACAGGAATATATCACCGAATTTATCTGCTAACTTTATTCACGTAGTACTTTCTTATCATCATCCAAACTTGTTGACTAAGTTCTGGTTTATGTGTGATGATGCTTTGCTTTTGCCCATTCCGTTTATTTACAATTATTACGATATGGTATTGAGGACACCTTTGTCAAGCTCTTAGAGGGGAAGTTAATGAACAGGGTGTAGAAGATGACGTGGGGAAGTGATTAATCATAAGCTAGATGTTACTTAATTGTATGATAGTGGGAGGCTTATCATTTTAAATATTTGCTTTGAATTGATAAATGACACGAATTATTCCTTTTACCTATGACTTGTTTCTACTTTTGCTGTTCTCCTTTTATATTTTGACCTATTATTTTGTTTGTCTTTGATTCTGTAATCTACTGGCTTATATCTATTTCTTGATAAGTGTAGAACCAATTACTAATTGGTTCTTTGAGTCTTTTCAGGCAGTGGAAAGACTTACACAATGCAGCCTCTCCCCCTAAAAGCATCTCAGGACATTCTAATGTTGATGCATCACACTTACCGAAACCAGGGTTTTCAGTTGTTTGTCAGTTTCTTTGAGATATATGGAGGGAAACTTTTCGATCTCCTAAATGATAGGAGGTGTGTCATCATTACCTTGTGTACTTGATGGTCTGAAGTATTATTTTTGTTCTTACCCTGCAAATTTGGTCTCTCATAGGAAACTTTGTATGAGAGAAGATGGCAAACAACAAGTATGTATTGTGGGACTGCAAGAGTATAGAGTATCAAGTGTTGAGACAATTAGAGAGTTTATCGAGAAAGGAAATGCTACCAGGAGTACTGGAACAACTGGTGCAAATGAGGAATCATCGCGTTCTCATGCAATACTTCAACTGGCTATAAAAAGATCTGTTGATGGAAGTGAATCTAAACCTCCCCGAATTTTTGGGAAGCTATCCTTTATAGATCTTGCTGGAAGTGAGCGTGGAGCAGATACAACTGATAATGATAAGCAGACTAGGTATTATTTTGTCAATATTCTTCATAGTCATTTGCAAAACGAGAAGATTCTTATTTGTCTTGGATTAAATTCAGAGACATTTTTCTCACTAGCACAGGAATTGATCTGTATTTATGGTACAGAATGGAAGGTGCCGAGATTAACAAAAGTTTACTTGCACTGAAGGAGTGTATTCGGGCTCTAGACAATGACCAAGGTCATATACCTTTCCGAGGTAGCAAGTTAACCGAAGTCCTTAGGGACTCGTTTGTTGGAGATTCACGTACTGTTATGATATCCTGCATTTCTCCAAACTCATGCTCATGTGAGCACACTCTGAACACATTAAGATATGCTGATAGGTGATTGTCTTGTTTCATTCCTGTTCATTATATTCCCTTATCTCTCCTAATATGTATGTGTGTGTTTTTTGTGAATAACATAGTGTAAGAACTTGAGTAGGACGTGTTCAATCTAAGCTTGAGTTTCTAGTTGGATTTGTTTCTTAAACATATATGTGTATACCCTCTCTTGTGCTATGCTGACACTGTTTTTCTTTTTGGGTTAATTCTTGTTACCAGGGTGAAAAGCCTCTCAAAGGGGAATAATTCAAAGAAGGATCCATTGTCATCCACCTTGAATTTCAGAGACTCAACAGCTTTGCCACTATCGAAAGTCTTATCTGTAAATGGTAATTCTGTTGATATGTCAAATGAGACAAACAGATTTGGTTGGTCCAAGCAACCTCAAATGGAGACCTCACTGCCACCTAGCATGAAGAATAAATTTTCAGGGGGAGATGATGGGCAACTTGGTTCTGTGTATTTGAACTATTCCAGAGAGCAACAAGTAGGCAGGGGCTATGCAACTGGAGAGGAGTTAGATTTCCCAGATGAATCATATGGGCAAGATAAGCAACCGGGTAGAAAAGGAAAACCTATGATGCATAGAGTTTCAGCAACTGAGAGTAATACGAGAAAGAGTGAGGCTCAACTGAAATGGAAAGAGCTGCCGGATTCGGATGCAAATGGCTTCAATGCTGACAATAATCTAAATGCATTGTTGAAGGTGCAACACTAAAATAATCATATTTTCATCTTTACCAAATGCTCCTCTTGATGCTAACCGTTTCAAATGATCTCAGGAGGAGGAAGATCTTGTAGTTGCTCATCGGAAACAAGTGGAGGAGACAATAGATATTGTCAGGGAGGTCAGTCAGCACACCTACTTGAACGCTTTGCGGAGATATTATTAGTTTAATCTTTGAGCGATTGTATTATATGCAGGAGATGAAGCTTTTAATAGAAGCCGACCATCCTGGAAATCATCTTGACGAATATATCTTCAGACTGCACACAATTCTTTCACAGAAGGCTGCAGGAATCGTAAACCTACAAAATCGTTTAGCTCACTTCCATAGGCTTTTGAATGAACACAATGTTCTAGTATCCTCGTTGAGTCAATGATTTACCTTTCTGCAGTCCCGGTTGAAGTTTGCTCTCATTGCTTATATGATTTTGTGTTAACCATACACAAAATTTGAGTCTGATATCTGTATTTAGCAGCCGGCGGTGGCTTGGTGCGACTCTTTGATGTGCGTTGGGGAGACTGGTTGCTTCAAACTCCCAACTAGTTGCTGTCACCGTGGAGGTTAAGCAAAGTGAGGATTCCAACCACTGGTTTTGCTTGGGTAGATTGTGTTATTCTCTTGGTGTATCAAAGCAGTGATGTTATTTGTTTCTGTTTCTTATGTTTTGTCGTTGTTGTGTCATATAAATTGATCTGCCTCACATTATTTTGTAAAGCTCTGCTGAGTGCCTAGTGCTAACACTTCTGGTATCCTCGTCAGGGGAATGAGCTTCTCTCCAGCTGTTTGGCTATTCCTATGTTTAAACAGTAGAAACATTATTCAATTTCAGAAAAGAGTCGCATCCTTCCAAACTGTTTCCTACTCAAATCTGCACATTAAATTCGAATTGATATCACCACTAAGGGTGGCTTCGAGCCGGCTCACGAGTTTGGTATACCGGATATTCGGCTATGGCTCGTTTTGACCAAATCAAGGTTCGGTTTGAAAGCTCACGTGCCGGCTCGTTAACGGGCTTGTGAGTCACGGGATTGGGAGCGGGGGAGAAGGGGGAAAGGCCAAGCCCCTCCTGTCCGCCAATCTGGCTCTCTATTGCCGTTGACAACTCCTCGTCGGCCGCTACATCCCCTTCCCTCCGATTTCTTCCTCTTCTTTCGATTTTTTCGCCTTTGTTTCTGTTGTCAATGATAGGTCCTCGCTGGCCCGTGAAGACGATTTCGTAGTGTGAAAGTCACACATGCGAGATCATAAACAAGTAAAAATATAGAGCCTATTAATGGTTTTTTCAATAAATGTTGAAAACTCATTTTTAGTAAAAATATAGGGACTATTAGTACCTCATGTTTTTTTAAAATATTTTTCTAATTAGAAAAACTTATTAAAAAATCATATAATTTTCTAAGTAAATTTTTTTTTGCTAAGATGGGCTAGAAAACCGTATAGAAAAATTTTGAATAAGTATTTGATAGTTGATGCTATAATACTTTTAACATGAGGTAATTTTCCTAGCAATTTTGTGTTTGACATTTTATTTGATTAAAAATTTATCGATAAGTATAGTAATATATTAGATTAATTATTAATTTTTATTTATTTCCCTAGAAGAGGCAATAAGAAGTCCATTTAAAAAATAAACTAGACAATATTTTAGGTAAAAAAAATTAATATTGGTGGGTTCTAATCCATTATCGAGATTCAATCTCGAACCCCCCCTATCATTCTTTCTTTAAAAATGTATGCATAATTTTATAGATAATTTATTTAACATTTATTTTATGTAGAGTATTAAATGTAGGTTAACCTCGAACTCGGTAAAAATTATTAGGTTCGAGTTTAATTACAATTTTAGGCTCGAGGCTAGGTCAAAATCTTTAAATCAAACTCGGCTCGAATATAGGAAGGTTCAGACTCAACTGGATTCGATGCCACCGTTGTGCCCAATTTTAAGTAGAGATTATACCCAGTTTTATATATAGGTTATGCCCATTTTTATGTAAAATGTATGTATAATTTTATATATAATTTATTTGACATATATTTTTTTAAAAATTAAATGTATGTTGGAGCTCGAACTCAAGACATGTAATTTTTGAAAAATTTTAAATAAATGTTGAAACTCGAACTCGGCTCGAACTTGGTTAAAATTATTGGGTTCAAGCTCCAAAACAATTTTAGGATCGAAGCTAGAGCCCGGCTCACATAGACGACCCCTTTACCCGTGAGTAATTAAAGATGAAATGAATTAACATGGCATGAAAACACTATTCTAGTCTTCTAGACAATTGATATTGCATATAGTTTTGATTTGTTTTTATTTCTGGTATGAGAAACAAAACATGTCTTCAAGATATGAAACGTCTGTTTCGGTCAGAGATAGAAGATGTGATTCTCCAGGAATGGGACATGATGGCTACTCTTTTCTGTATAACAAGTATCATTACTGAATTCATTAACTCTATTCAATTCTGGGTGTCTGTTACTCATTAATGATCCCAACGAGGAGTCTTGACTTCTTCTTAAAGTATTTTGGAGTGATTTTTAATTGTTACCCGTTTGCCGTGTTTTTTTTCTGAACAAAATCTTTACCCATGCAAGCATTTGCCTATTTACATGTTTATTGATTATTAAATACAGGAAGAATTTTACAAGTTTTCAACCATTTCATACCTAAATATGAGAAAAAAAAAATTCTATACAGAAACTTTCAGAGAAATGTGGTTTTTTATCTATTCTGGTCCTTTTCCTACGATGGTGTTGATGGTTGTTTTGCTCACTGAAAGAATTGTGGTTTGCTGCATTAAAAATTTGGACGACAATTGGGAGTGATGGAACTGGTACCAAAAAAATCGTACTATATTTCCATTTCGTGGCACATCTGAAGCCTCAAATTGTGAAGTATTAAACCATAAAGACTTATTTTTGTTTCGCAGCCAGTGTTATTAGTGGACATTTTGTAACTTTTCTACGGTAATTTGAAGGAGACAACTTACCTCTTCGAAACTACTTAGGTGTCTACTCATTCTTACTAAAGAATGGTAGAGGAATCTCCCAAACTACATCGACATCATTGAGCTCATCTTTCAATGGCCCTTCTAGCTCGCGAAGGAGGTCATCACCTAGCTCTACACAAATTTGACTTACTATCCCCATGGCTATAGAGTTTCTCACAACCAGAGACAATTTTTCATATAGTGGGCACCCTTTACGTCTATATTTGTTAGTGTCTTTGTACTCCTTCATGAAAACAAAAATCTTTTAGAAGTCTTGGAATAGAGCTTAGTAATACGAAAAACATGACATGTTAGATTTACTGACCTTAATGTAGTTTTGCCATACAGACTATATACAAACTAACTTGCAGTAAATCACTGTGTGGTTGCAACCTAATCGAACCCACTAGTGTTGAGACAACTCGTTACTATTTGGTTTATTTTCTTCTATGTTTTTATTTGATTTTCGAGTTTGTTACATGTTTTTTTATTTAATGCATCTTCATTAAACTTATTGACGTAGTCCAAAACATTTCGTGTTTCCAAACAACATTGGACAACTTGTTGCCCATATTGACCTACTCGATCAAGAGACCGAGCATCTTGCTGTTTTCTTTAAAGCTCCAATATCATATGACTGCCTACAAGCTTCGTCCATAGCACCATTTCCTCTTCTTCCAGTCATATATAATCTAAACCCTAAACATTCACAAGTATGTACACCATTTAAGAACAACCCTAAACCTGCGTCATTAGTGCACCATTTAAAGGCTTCATTTGATTTATTTAGTATATGAATAATTGGTTTTTGATCGACAAACCAGAACATAAACTCTTAAAAACTAGACAACGTTTATGCTATTTTCAATAATAAAAAAAAAGGGTACGAACAAAGTGGAAAACGAAGAAGTTCACCTTTCTTGTTTGAAATCTTCCTACTTCTGTTTGTTTCTCACATTCTCAACCTTATATAATGGAAAATACAGAAACTTAATATAGAAATGGAAGGTGACCCTAAACCCTAAGCCCTAAGCTCTAACCCCCTCAAAACCACAAACACAAAATTAAACCCTAAACCCTAAGTCCTAAGCTCTAACCCCCTCAAAACCACAAACACAAAATTAAACCCTAAACCCTAACCCCATGAAAACCCGAAACCCGAAACTACTAAACCCTAATCTCTATTAACCCTAACCCTAATTCTATAAATTACACCCAAATAAACCTAAAACCTAAACCCAAATCCCTAAACCCGAAATTAAACCCTAACCCCTTTAAAACCCCAAACCTGAAACTACTAAACCCTAATTTCTATTAACCCTAACCCTAATTCCAGAAATTACACCCTAATAAACCATTAATCCTAAACCGTAAATTCGAAATTGTACAACACGAAATTAAACCTTGAATACCATACGCCCTAACCCTAAAAATCCCAAAATTATATAGCAATTAAACAATCAATATAAATACATCATATATAAATTAATTAAATTAAATAAAACAATAAATTAAACTGAAAAAATAGGGTTTAAGGTTACCTTTTGCAATTTGGGAAAAATCGAAGCCCAATGGGGAAAATTGAGGTAAATCGAGGTAAATCGAGTGGATTTGGGTGAAGTTGAGAGTAAGAAGTGAGAGAGGGGAAAAAAGAGGCGAGAGGCGACAAAAGTGAAGCACGTACGAGGCGAGAGGCGAGACAACGTAGAGGGGAGGAAGGTTGGATGGGAAGGTAAGAGGGGTAGACGCAAAGCTGTTGCGGGCTAAGAGCGAAAGTGAGAGGGAGAAGGGTGAGTGACAGTGCCAAGAACGAGAGGGAGAGGGAGATGGGAGAGCGAAAGCACTGAGAGGAGAGCGAGATCAACTTTCGCAAGCTGAGACGTGAGTTCAAGTTGATGAACTAGGTTTTCGGCAGGAATCCTGTTTCACCCACTTTACTCATTGGCGAGTTCAATCATCTACTTGAACTTGCACCCGTTGCATGCACTAGTGCATTCGGTCAAATTCACTTTCACTTTTCCCAGACGCACTAAGGGGGGGTTAGTCCACAATGAAGTGGAATGAATTCCCCCCTCATTACCTAGTTCATAAAAATTGCGTTAGTGTAGAAAGAATTGAATTGAAGTGACATTACACCGTTTCATTCGCTTAGGCAAAAACGGGAGAAAGTTGAATCCTATCTATTTTGTGAATTATCAACTTTCCTCGTGTGTTGCTTCATCCCCACCCCTCCCCCAAAACGAAAAATTTCTCCCCATTCGCTGTTCTCCTCTCCCTCGAACATCGTCTCCCAACGATTTTTTGCCCCATCTTCTTCCTCTCATCTTCGCTCTCTCTGCTCCCTCTCGACCTCCGTCGCAGAGCACGGGAGGCCGACCCTCTCGGCCTTTCTCTCCCCCCTCCCCCCCCCCCCCCCTCGTCGGCCTTCCTCCCTCCTCTCCCTCTCGACCTCCATCACAGAGCACGGGAGGCCGACCCTCTGTCGCAGATCCTCTCAGCCTCCTGGCTTCTCCTCTCTTGGCCTCTCTTTTCTCCCTCTCGGCGTACCGTCAGAGTGTTGCCTCCGTCGTCGTTGCCCGCTGGCCCGTTGCTGAGGAAGACAAAGACGATGTTTAATTTTTTATAAGTTAGGAAAAATTAAACCATCGTCATAATTGGTTTAATTATCCAATTAATTAAGCCATTAGTTTTTCATTTTTTGTTAATATATTATTAATTAATAATATGTAAAATATATATTATGTTATTGATAAATTAATATATTTAATTATTTATTATGTATTTTTATTTTGTATTAAAATAGTGAGTTTTAATGTTAAACTATATCTTATGTTATTACAAAATAATTTATTTATTTATTATATTCACTTATGTTATTTTTAACTTTTTTATTTATTTTAAATAATTTATTCTAGTCACACGTAATTAGTATATTAATTTATAATAAATTGTTATCATTAATTGGTTTAATTATCCAATTTTTATAATTAATTAAACCATTAGGTTTATTTATTATATTCTCTTATATTATTTTTTAATTTGTATAATTTATTCTAGTCACACGTAATTATTTTTTAATTTATAATAAATTATAATCATTAAGTAATATAATATAGTTTTTTATTAATTAGGATATTAATATATTTTAATACTACACGTCAAATCACTTATAAGTATAGTAACCACGTTTATTTTAGTTAATTATCTATTTAAGTATATGTTTTATTTAAGTATATCATAAAAGTTTACTCATTCTCTTCTTTATATCATATTTTTCATTTGGAGGCACTAACACTGGAATCTATTTTCCAGCCACTTGAACTCGTCTACACTACCACCCAAACATGAGTTAAAGTTGAATCAATTCATTTTATTTTAATTCAATTTTAATTCATCTCCTCAGCTCCAATTGAGCAGTAATATTACTGTTTGAGATTCCGGGGATAAAAAATCACGACAAAGAGGAAAACGTCCCGGGATAAAAAATCATGACAAAGAGGAAAACGAAAAGGAAAGAAAAAGATGGATGGATTCGGACTTCAGAATGCCAGATAGTCAGCAATGGCGAAACGAAGGAAGGTTTAATGTGATCCCATCAATACTTGGGTGCAGTAGATTCAGCCGCTACCAATCGGAATGGCCCAGGCGGACCGGAAAAACCAATGAAGGGTAACGACAGGAAGCCGGGTAGTTGGCACCCAATTAAAGATTCTCCGGGAGAGAAACCGGAGTTTGATGAGCTCATTAATGTATCTGTGAGACGAACTCCATCCCTGCTTAAGCCTTCCCACCTTTCACCATACCCTTTTAAGTACTGTAATTTTCTTCTGCTTTTGTATTGTCTGTCCTTTGAACTGAATGATTTCTCTTGTCAAGTAACTCCACCTGTATGGCCGGCAACGTCCCCAGCATTTAAGTCAGTAAGGAGATGGCAGTTGAGTCAATTAATCCAAGCCCTTCTGGGTGAGAGTGTCCAGTCCCTTTAGGCAGAAAGATTTCTATAAAAGCGGGTGCGGAATATTGATAGATATTCAGTTTACACTAGTAGCTCGGTAGATCTCTGCAACTCGGTGCAATGGATACTTCTCTGTTCTGCTTCTTTCAAGTGTTCCTGGTGAGGCATAATTTCTTCTCTTCTGTGATTTTAAAGGACAAAACATGATTTCTGTTTTGCCCGTATGCTTTGATGGCTTTTGGTAGTTAGTAAGAGTTTGCTTTGTGGTCTTGTTGCAGCTTGTTTCTGCCGCCATTACAAGCCATGCGAGCTTGCCCGCCCAAGTTTACTGGCAAACCAAGCTGCCCAACACTCCGATGCCTAGTGCAATTCGAGATCTCTTACGACCAGGTGGGTTTTCATATTTTCTGCTTATGTTTCTTCTCTGGTTGATCAACCAGCTGAAATCTTATGTTGCTGGTTTTTCTTGTGCTATTTAATTTGCAGATGTGGGGGAGGAGAAGGTAGGCACTTCGGTTCAGGTAGGCAAAGGCGGGGTACACGTAGACGCTGGCAAGGGAAAGGGTGGAAACACCGCCGTCGGAGTGGGTAAGGATGGAGTTCAAGTAGACGCCGGAAAGGGTACACCTGGTGGCACCGCCGTCGACGTCGGCCACAAAGGCGGTGTGAACGTTAATGCCGGCCACGGGAAGACCCAAGTCGGAGTGGGGAAAGGCGGTGTCGGTGTTGCGACCGGCCACAAGGGGCATCCCGTCGTCGTCCGAGTCGCCCCTGGAAAGAGCCCGTTCAACTACGTATATGCCGCCGAAGCCGACCAGCTCCACGACGACCCCAACGTTGCCTTCTTCTTCCTGGAAAAGGACTTGCATGCCGGCGCCAAGATGACTCTTCGCTTCTCCAAATCCGATTCAGATGGTTCTACCTTTCTACCGAGATCCGCCGCCGAGTCCATCCCCTTCTCCTCCAGCAAACTTCCCGAAATCCTCCACAAGTTCTCCATCGAACCCGACTCAGTGGAAGCGGAGACGATGAAGAACACGTTGGAGAGCTGCGAAGGGCCCGCGGCCAAGGGAGAGAGCAAGTACTGTGCCACATCTCTGGAGTCGATGGTGGATTTCGCCGCATCCAAATTAGGAAAGAACACGAAGCCCCTGATCACGACTGTCGCCGGGAAGGAGCGGGAAAGCAGCCACGAGGTTTACACCATCACGTCGGGAGTGGGAGAGGTGGGAAGCTCGAAATCAGTCTCCTGCCACAAGGAGGCTTACGCTTACGCAGTATACTACTGCCATGAGACCCACGACACGAAAGCATACGTAGTGCCAATGGTTGGGAAAGACGGGAGGAAGGTGGAAGCGGTGGCCGTGTGCCACAAGGACACCTCCGGCTGGAACCCGAAGCACTTGGCTTTCCAGGTGCTGAAGGTGACGCCAGGTTCAGTGCCCGTCTGTCACTTTCTCCCGGAGGATCACATCGTCTGGGTTGCTGCTCATTAGAGAGTGTGGATCGGTGGATTTCTTCTTGGTGGGAATGGGATCACTCAGTAGTGCGTGGCTGTGTATACGTATGCATCTATACAGGGCTTAGTGATGCTTAAGTAATCAGTCATAGCGCTTTCCTATGTGAAATAGATGGCCTTCTTCTTTTAATAAATAACAACCGCGGGTGGGCTGGATAGGTCCTACTTTGTATGCCCCACATTACTACCTTGTTTATGCCTCTAGATACTTTGGCCTTTTTTATTGACCATTACTGTCTCATGTTTCATGGAAATACTTTTCTGGCCGAAAATTCATACTAGGAAAATCATATAAAAATTTCTAGCCTATATGAAATTTTTTTGAATAAGTATTTGATAATTAATGTTGTAATACTTTCAACGGTAATTTTTTATTTAAAATTTTATTTTACGGAAATCTATTAGATCACACTATAATATATGAGATTTATTATTAATTTTTATTTATTTCCCTAAAAAATGTACTAACATGCTCATTTAATTTTCTATTTAATTTTTTTAGTAACGCATTAATAGGATTTTATTTGAAAGTTTCTTAGAAATGTGTATCCTAGGAAAAATTAAAACATTTATAGTTTTTCCTAGGATATAAATTTCCCACCAGAGGCACTAACAGGGCCGTTGTGAATAGTATATAGAATCAAGGGTGGCATCGAGCCGACCCAAGTTTGGTTTGATATGAATACTTTGAACTTGATCTCAGCTTCGAGTCCAAAATATTTAACCGAGTTTGAGCTCGAGTTCCGACCTACATTTAAAACTACAAAAACTATAATGTTACAAAATAAATAAAGAGTATTGTAACGAGTTTGGTACTATTAAATCGCAAGGTATCAAAGAGGAGTCTAAAACTTTGCAACGGAGCATACTAGTGTATAATGACCAGCTTAATTGACCCAAAAGAAAAAATAAACACCTTCGTCAATAGTATTTATTCTATTGGCAAACAACTACATTAGATGTTGAGAGATCCAAAAGGGTTGAACTATCGATCGTCTTTTAAGTTTGAGGTAAATAAGAGCAACTATCAACCAACTAAATAGGGAATTGATAAGAATAATTAGAGAAAAAAATTATTTTCGTAAAAAAAATCTATGCTAATGAGTTGGCTCACGAGCTAACAAGTCAAACTTGGCTTGCATCGAATTATCAACTAAATATAACCCTAATTGCACGTTACTTGTCCTCGAAGAGAACTAGAACAAATAACATTAATGCCTTCATTTAATCAACGTTGAATCTGATCTCTTCCTTCTCCCCATATAAGTTGTGGAAAAGAGGCCCACTAGGAATCATGGGCTGTATCTTCATTCTGGGCCCAAACCCAGTACATTTCTCTTTATGCCAACACATCTTAAACTGTTAACTCTTTTCATTATTAAGCACTTTTTTTAAAAAAAATATTTACATGTATTCGAAATAAATGGATTGAATTGAATTGTAAATAATTTTAAAATTTTGAAATTTTTTTACTCATATTTCAAACCATAACCTGTGAAATTATGTTATATGACTCGATAAACATATAGCTTTTGGAAAAATCTTTGAGGCGACAACTTCGACGATCGATTGAGTAATTACAACATGGTTTTTGCGTAATATAATAATAAAATAGTAGAGTTAGTAGTTCGTGTCATTGTAACTTAAGCCTGTGTGATTATTTTTGATTCAGATCACCTACTCAAATGCTTCATCAACTATGAACTACTTAAAATGAGTGGCCTAAATTGGTAGTAAGCATGAATAAGATAGTTGGGGAAGAGTCTAGAGTTTGTGGGAACTCCAAATAAAATAAAACTACAAGGCTCCTACAATAATTTAATGTAAGAAAACAACAAAACACAAGACATTTTTTTACAATAAATTGCACACATAATGTGCCAAACTGATCAAACTTATCCTCATCCTTTCATTTAGACTTAAAAATGAGAATCAATTAACATCTTCTCGATTAAAACCATACTTAACCCTATTTACATCGATCGGGTTAAAACGTATACTTTTGTTGCACGCAATCTTTTCTTGAAAATTTTGGCGTTCAACTAGAAGTTTGACTTACGTAAAAATGAATCGATTTGTTGTATTTAATCTTTTCTTAAAATTTTTACTTAGCAAATCGTTTAACGAGAAGTTTGACTTGGTAATGTTCTTGCGTGGCAAAGTATGCTTAAATATCAACAACTTCGTTAAATAACATTTGTTCATTTGATCATATGAACCCGTTAGGTTTGGCGAATCGAGTTGAGTATAAACAAAGTTTACCCATATCGACGACATGTATTGAGTATTAGGTGATACATATTGGATTTTAAGAAAGCTATTATGGTATATAGAAACCAAAATATGTTAAATTGTTGGATATTAGTGTTCAAGAAGGCCTTTAATACATGTATCTAAATATAAATATTTGCTATTATGTTTGTATGTGAAGATTACTATGGCCGCCATTAGGGGAGATCCTTCCAAACTGAAGGTTCCCGAGGACAAGGAATTCGAGAGTCAAGAGTGAGATTTGGCTGGTCTAATCAAAATCAAGTGACCTACGTTAAATTTCAGTTGTTGATCAAACTTTGAAGCATCTTCCCTAAAACACCTATCGCTCGTAATCAGTTAATGAAGTTTCAGATCAGGCACAGTATCACAGATGAAGATTCTGGAGGCTCATGCATGCAGTCGCGACGCGTACCTGTCCCTGCCGATTGTCTCGTCTGTATTCCCAGAAAGGTCACATGATTAGACATCTCCAAGAAACGGATTCCGAGTGACAATTTAATAACTGATAATATTTTGCTCGTCTGTCCCATCGACGATCGAAGGTTGAAGGATAATCAGGGAGAATGGCGGTGAGGGCAGTGTACAGAAATCCCTCTGCTAATATCGTCTAGTACCGACATTTGCAGTTGATTAGGTATATGATTGGTAAGAGGCTAAGGTCAAGTTGGGGGTCGTCTTCGAAAGTGAATTTATTAATGTCTTCCGCACAGTAACCTGTTTCGCTTTTCTCCACGACGAGATCTGCTTTGATACGCGAGCCTTGGATCCGGAGACCTGCGATGATACATTTTGCTTTCCATTCGCCAAACGAGAATCTACCGAACGATAAGAATTCGATAAAAAATTCGTGATCGTATAAACAATTAGCAAAAGACGAACGCTTCGATTACAGTTTATTGGTTGAGTTGATGTGTTTCCTAATGGAGTTCCTGTGTACAGCATGGCGGGTCCCTTCAACTTCCTCAAAGGGAAAGGTTTCCCGGAAGACGTCATTGGGGTGTAAGACAGACGTTGATCTCACCGACAATGGAGGAGGATGAACTGCTCCCGGAGAGCGGACAGTTCCTGTTTTTTTTTTTTTTTTTTTACTATTTTCGGAAAATCCAGTGAAGACACTATTGATAAAACTCCATTGACGAAGTAGAATTTCGAGTATTTGAGCCAACGAAGAGTCGCCAACTCATAACTATGCGGAAGACCAGCTTTCCTGAACCAATGGGAAAACCAGCAAAGAAGACAGGGGTGGGCGTTGGGTTGGTTCGTACTTGATACGCGGAGAAATATCTGATTCTGGGCAAATGCCAGCAGAGAAAAGGGCAAAAATGAAAAAGAGGGTAGGATCGGCGCATGATGGAGTATATATATATATATCAGGAGCCTCTGGAGAGATGCCACGACTCCTCCTGCTTTAGCCTTTTTCATCTTGTCTTTACCCTTGGGTTCTCCTCACTAGGCAGAAGAAGGCTGGTCAGGGTCCTGCAACTCTCTTGTCATCGTTTTTGCTGTGGTTGTAGCAAGTAAAGCGCTCGGGGAGAATTACTATCTGGGTTTGTTTCGCTCCCTGAATCTGTTTTTTTGAGAGAAAGATACTTGGATTTGCTTTATCTTCTTTGGAAATTTGACTGGTGGAAATCTTTGTTCTGGTTAAAGAAAAAGATGAGCGGAGGTTGACTTTAGAGCAGAGGAAGCATTCTCTTTCTGTGGAATTGGGGTTATGTTAGAGAGAGAAGTAAGTTTGAGCTTCCTTCCGAAAAGCGCATTCCTGAAAGTTTCAGACAAGATTTAGAGAAATTCATGCTGTTCGCAATGGAAGGCGGCAATAATCTGGTAGCTCCTTTTGTATCGAAGACATACAAGATGGTGAACGATCCTGCCACCGACTCTTTCATCTCGTGGAGCGCAGGCAACAACAGTTTCATAGTGTTCGACCCTTTAGATTTCTCCCAGCGTCTCCTGCCAATCCATTTCAAGCACAACAACTTCTCCAGCTTCGTCCGTCAGCTCAATACCTACGTGAGTATCAACTGTTTGCTCAAATTCCCGTTCTCGTGTCTGGAAGTTCGACTAACTGTACTCTGCTGGTAGAAAAATAAAAAAAATTAAAATAAAACTTACTTCGTGTTTATCATCTCCCACACCAGGGATTCCGCAAGGTGGATCCTGACAAGTGGGAATTCGCTCACGAGTCGTTCCTCCGAGGGCAGAAGCACCTGCTGAAAAACATAGTGCGCCGGAAGACCCACCACCACCGAGCTACGTCCATGGTTGTGGCAAATAGAGAGGGCGAGGACGACCAAGTGGAGAAGGCAATCGTGGCGGAACTGGCCCGGCTGAAGCAAGAGCAAAGAGCTCTGGAAGCAGAGATGGAAGTCATCAACCGGCGTCTACAGGCAACCGAGCGAAGGCCGCAGCAGATGATGACCTTCTTGGTGAAGGTACTCGAGGACCCAGACATCCTCTCTTCGATGATGCCGGAGCACAGCGACAAGAAAAGGCGGTTGATGATCCCGGGACCAACCAAAGTTGAGGAAGATCATATGCCTCAGCTCGCCGAAGTTAGCTCCGTGGCAGAACAGTTCACTTTTGGAAGCAGTAATGCCAGTTCAAGCAGTGGCGGTGGTACAGGAGCCGATCATCTTCACCCATTTGAGGCTCATCTTCCTCGTACCACAAATCCGACCTCACTCATGCCTTTCGATTCACTTTCCCTCGGTCCCCAGTACAGTTCCACCCATCATCCCATGGTCGTCTTCCCCGATTGGGGAGTTATAGAATCAAACTTGCCGACTTACCCATGTTCTTTCCCAGGAGACACTTTCTAGTTTCTAACTCCACCTTCCAAATTTCATTTCTGTTGCAAAATAATCCATGTCTCTCTCTTCTACCATTGTATTGTTTGTGAGATAATAGCAGTTACTTCCGCTCCCTCCACTCTTCTCTTCATTTGATGATCTCCATAATTTTAACAGTAACTATTAAAATTGGGTCAATTGTAGCTCAAAACGACTATTTTGATTAATTAACTGTTTTGTTTTTTTAGTTTTAGAAGTGAAGCCATGAAGAGAGAGAAGAAAAAGGAGTTGAAAGGAAGGGGAGAAGTGGTCACAGGATGCCTGGGAAAGTAACCGCCAAGGCCAAAACTTCCAAGGCCACGGGCGAGGCCAAGGAGAAAGAAGATAACGAATCACGAATAAGGAAAGAAAAAGTGGAGAAACGTCACGGCCGCCATGTCTGAGTTTTTTTTCCCAAACAAGAAAATTTCTACCAAAATCTACGGCGTCATCAATCATAGATCTCCTTGCTAGATACGAAAATTCTATTCCAACTGCTTGCCGAGATGTTTTGGTAGTTCAACACGTGTCCCTGTCCGAGTAGGACCGGTCAGTGACTCAGCAGAGTCCATGTCATTAGTACCTTTTGAATGATGAGGCTGGTTGCAAGCCCGCCAGGTGCTCGATCGTTTCTTGTCGATCAGTTGGGTTGGACTTTCTGACCACATCGCGCATGCCGACATGGCTTACATCAAGGGGAAAAAAATAGTGTTTAAAACTGTTAACTTTTAGGGTTGGTTTGACAACACTATCATTTTTTATGTACTTAAAATTCTAAACACTAAGATAAAAGAGCAAAACAAATGAGATCAAAGATATTAATTCCTATCAATTATCTAAAGATTGTGTAAGTGATATTGATTTTCATAGTTGATGCAAGACTTGTAAGACTTAAGTGTTCCATTTGTCGTCAGTTTTTCATTGATGGTGGTCGTTGGTTACAACCTTATGACTATTTGATAAAAATGAAACTATAAAAGGGGGTCTGGTCTAGTAAAGGCATCCCTGAATGTTGCCATAGACGAACCTCTGCGATATATGAGACAACACCATTCACCAAAGATAAAGACGTCAAACACTGAAAATTGATGCCATGTCAGGTGGTATGTTAATGAGTTTCATTTAAGATCCTACAAGACTAACATATGCATACGTTGGATACTGCCAGGTTTTTTAAGTTTTGAAGGACAATGTTGAACGGCACACAATGGACAAGTCTTGTCGAGATGGAGAGTTGACCAATCCCGCGTGGATGCCCAAGTTTGAAATCCGGTATTTTGACAAATAAGATTAAAAGTTTGTTATTTCTTTAATTAAATTTTGTATCCATTATGTTTTTTAAATGTCCCATTTCTTATGTAATAATAAAATATTTTTATCTTTCATTAAAATACTTTATATTTTATAAAATTATTATTAAATAGGTATTTCTCTAGAAGATGGTGAGAGGCACGGAGGACTTAAAATTTTTTTTTTATCTAACTAGTTATATCTAATAATCAGCTTAATTTTCACATTTTTTTTTGGACTTTTAGTTTATTAGCTCAGATTTTAAATTCGATAAATAGCAATATCTGTGGTTGTGCCGGAGTGGTTATCGGGCATGACTAGAAATCATGTGGGCTCTGCCCGCGCAGGTTCGAATCCTGCCGACCACGCATAAAGAATTTTTTTTAACCTCACCTTCACTCGCCAGAACAAATCCTGTCACAGAATATAGATTATATATAATTTAATTTTTTTTATCATTAACCTCTTACTTTTAATTATAAATATTTATAAAAATAATTTATTTATAATATATTTGTTTTATTTTCTAATGACAGCACAACACTCCCGAGGTAAAACCAAAACCACTCAAGACATGAACAATAATTATGTTCAGAATTTAAAATATAATAACATTTTCTGCATTATGATTTCTTTTAATGTTAAATTATAAACCCAAAATTGTGTTTTATGATTAAACAAAATAATTATTTTACTTTTTTAAATCATTAAAATGTTGGATTATCAACGAAGGACTCTATAATGTGAAGATGAAAATAAAGTTAAAAAATGAATAAAAAACAAGTGTAAGTTCGATTGTGTTTATAATATAATATTAAATGGATTCATATTGTAGCAAAAGCCCGTCTAGCTCAGTTGGTAGAGCGCAAGGCTCTTAACCTTGTGGTCGTGGGTTCGAGCCCCACGGTGGGCGTTCCAGTAGAACATTTTTTTTTTAGATTTCATAGGTTTAGGACGGGGCGGGAACAAAACATAACTTAAGTAGGTTTTGGGGTTTAGGGTTTAGGGTTCTTCTAAATCAAACCAGAGGGGATGGGGCAGGGATATAAGTCAACCCAGCAAGTTACAACAATTTAACTTGCTGAGTTAGAAACCAAGTGTCAATCCTGGACCACTGCTGGTGCATGCAGCACTATAGAAGGCTATGGTTCGCTATCAACTGTTTGCCCCCGCTGTTTTACTAGCCACTTTTCTCACTCCAGAAACTTAACAGGTGCCATGGCGGAGCGAGGGGGCGACCGCGGCGGTTTTGGCCGTGGTGATCGAGGCCGTGGAGACCGTCGTGGTGGTCGGCGTGGGGGAGGCCGCAGTGACGAAGAAGAGCAGTGGGTTCCCGTAACCAAAATCATGTCCCTTGAGCAGATCTACCTTCATTCTCTCTCCGTGAAGGGCATCAAATTGTGGAAGCCTTGCTGGGTCCTAAGCTCAAGGACGAGGTAATGAAAATTATGCCCGTCCAGAAACAGACCCGCGCTGGTCAGCGTACACGCTTCAAGGCCTTTGTTGTCGGCGATGGCCATGTTGGTTTGGGTGTGAAATGCAGTAAGGAGGTTGCTACAGCCATTCGTGGCGCTATTATTTTAGCTAAGCTTTCGGTAATCCCCGTGAGGCGAGGTTACCGGGGGAAACAAGATCGGTAAACCCCACACGGTGCCTTGCAAATAGGGGTGGCATCGAGCCGAGCCGAGCCGAGCCCGAATCTGCTTATGTTCGAGTCGAGTTTGATTTAAATATTTCGAGCCGAGCTTCGAGCCGAGCCTCTTCTCGAGCCTAAAATTGTTATCGAGCTCAAGCCCAACGAGTTCGAGCCGAGCTCGAGCCTCAACATACATTTAAAATTTTTTAAAAAATATATATCAAATAAAATGTATATACAATTATGCATACATTTGACATAAAATTGGGCATTACCTTTACATAAAATTGGGCATAACTTCTACTTAAAATTGAGCATAATATATATATAAAAAAATACTTGTATAAAATCTGGCATGACCTCTACTTAAAATTGGGCATAATCAATATACATAATACCTGCATAAACATTTCATAAACACTCCATAAAATTGTCTATACATTCCATAAACACTTCATGAAATTGTTTATACACTCCATAAAATAATCTAAACACTCCATACACTGCATAACATTATAAATAAACTCTATACAATAATCAAACACAACAAAATTAAATAAAATATCACTGTCAATTTACAATCACCCAAATAAAAACTATAAATCCTTTAAATAAAATCCTATTACTATTACAGACTTACTAGAAAATTACAAGAAATATTTTAAATTTTTCTTAGGAAAGTTAAATGGACCTCTTATTGCCTTTTCTAAGAAAATAAATAAAAATTAATAATTAATCTAATATATTATTATACTTATCGATAAATTTTTAATCACATAAAATGTCAAACACAAAATTGCTATGAAAATTGCCTCATGCTCAAAGTATTATATCATCAACTGTCAAATACTTATTCAAAAATTTTCTATATGGTTTTCTAACCCATCTTGGCAAGAAAATCTTACTTGGAAAATTATATGATTTTTTAAAAAGAATTTATAATTAGAAAAATGTTTTGAAAAAATATGAGGCACTAATGGTCCCTATATTTCTATTAAAAATGTCTTTTCAACATTTATTGAAAAAATCACTAATAGTCTCTAGAAACGTATTTCTACTAAAATATCTTTTCAATTTATTTAAGAGCCATGAGGAAGGGACAAAGAGTTTTTTTTTTCATTGTTTATGATCTCGCACGTAGGGGTGGCTTTGAATAAATTATATATAAAATTATGCATACATTTTTAAAAAATATAATGATAGGGGCGGTTCAGGATTGAATTTCAATAATGGATTAAAAAGCACCAATATTAATATTTTTTACTGCAATTGTTGTCTAGCTTGTTTTGTAATTTTTGAATCTGGCCATAATTTATTATGGCGTCCTTAGTGCCCCTAGATAAAAATTTATATTATAGGAAAAACTAAAAATATTTTTCCTATGATACATATTCCCAAAAAAACCTTTAAATAAAATCTTATTACTATTAGTGACTTATTAGAAAATTACAAGAAATATTTTAAAATTTTCTTAGGAAAGTTAAATGGACCTTTTATTGTCTCTTCTAGGGAAATAAATAAAAATTAATAATCAATCTAATATATTATTATACTTATCGATAAATTTTTAATTAAATAAAATATCAAACACAAAATTGCAATGAAAATTGCTTCATGCTAAAAGTATTACAGCATCAACTGTTAAATACTTATTCAAAAATTTTCTATACAGTTTTTTGCCCCATCTTGGTATGAAAAATCTTACTTAGAAAATTATATGATTTTTAATAAAAAATTTCAATTAGAAAAACAAACATGAGACACTAATAGTTTATAGAAAATTATTTCTATAAAATTTATTTTTAATTTTTTCCAGAGGAAAAAGTTTTTTTTTTTTTTTTATGATCTCGCACGTGCGAGGGAAGGGGGAGATTATTTCTCCGCTGTTCTGGTTTTCCGCAGAGACAACGCGGAGGGAAGGGGGTTACGGCGCCGGGGAGGACCTATCGTCGGGGATGATGGCCACGACAGAGTCGGCGGCGACGGAAGCGGTGGCGACGAAAACAGAGGCGACGACGAGAAGAAGAAGAAATCGAACGGCCGGCCACATAGGCGGCTGACGAGCAGCTGCGACGGCGGTATAGACGCTGGCGAACAACTACGACGGCGGTAGAGGCGGCGACAACAACCGATGGGAGGGATCGGCGGTGACGAGGGGGGAGGAAAATTTTTTCCCCCCCTCGCTTTTGCTTCCGCTCCCGCTCCCGCTCCCCCGCTCGCTCGCGACCCGTTACCGAGTCATACCGATCCGACTCATTTCGAGCCGGTTCGCGAGCCGACGAACCGAACCTAGCTTCGGTCGAGCTCGGCTCGTTAAGGTAAACGAGCCGATTTCGGTGCTCGAGCTCGATAAATGACGAATTGAACCGAGCCGAGCTGAACCGAGCCGGCTCGCGAACCGGCTCGGTTCGAAGCCACCCCTACTTGCAAAGGTTACTGGAAAGTGTGGGTCTGTCTTGGTGAGGATGGTTCCAGCGCCCCGTGGTCCTGCAATTGTTGCTGCCAGAGTCCCGAAGAAAGTGTTGCAGTTCGCGGGTATCAAAGATGTCTTTACCTGCACTATGGCATCTACCAAGACACTTGGAAATTTCGTCAAGGTTTGGTTTTATGGATTTATTCTGTTGTTTTGTCTTTCTTTTGTTTATTTCTTTCAAATACTGGCTGTTTTGCTTGTGTTTTATTTTAGTGACTTGATTTAATTTGAGTATAATGAGTTTCTATTTAGAATAGATTTGTCCCGTTGCACCCAAAGTTAAACATTAAAAAATAAGTCTTAAAACAATTGAACATAAATAGAAAACTAAGGTAACTAAATTTTATTTAACTAAGATTCTTTTGTGAGACCTCCTCCTGTGAGACTCACTTAAGAATCCACCATATTAGTTTTGACTCTTGTGAGACTTCTTGTTATGAGAGCAATGTAAAACTCTTTCGTACTTGTTCTTCAACATTTTCCCTCAAGTTAGAGTTTATAACTTCAACTTGTACTGAAAAAGATTCTTGGTCTTTAATTTTGGTCTTCAATCTTCATTGGCTAAATTTTTTTTATAGATTTAAAATCTTCATCTTTTATTCTCCCCATTTTTTGAATATTTTAGTTACATAAAAATTACCACAATATATAGAATAACATACCTCTTTTGTGTACTTCTTCTTCTACTTTTCTCCTTCAAGTTAGGGACCTTGTTTAGGCAAAACATAATATAGGAGAAGAAAATCATTCCTAACTGTACAATAAAGTTTCATACACCAGTTAAAATGATCATAGTTTGGAACACACTCCGCTCAATTTTAAAGACAGAAAATGACCCAATTTTAGGCACAACAAAAAGATTACTCGTTTTTTTAAGGGTAACTCAAACACAAATCACTTCTTGGCTGAAGAATAAATTTTTTGACTCAAAGTGGATGTTGGGTACACTCCTATACTGTTTAGGTAGTAGTGTGTATAGGCATTGCCATAAGTGATGAAAACACAAGAAGATAAATTGAAGAAATATTTGAAGAAAAAAATTTAACTGGAAGGAGTCGACTATGCAATACTCATATTTCCAAGCGAATCTAGAAAAATGACCTTTTTAAAAAAAAATAAACTAGTGGAGACTATAAACTACATAAATTTGACTAAGTATAGTTTTGTATTTTTGGAGTTGACGATGCAGAAGATATACAACCAAGTAGCAAAAACGTAAAACTTGAAAACAACATTGAAGCAAGAAATTTTTGCATCCCTTGGCTAAAAAACTAGGGTTCTAGGAGAAAGAAAACTCAATTCATTCCAACACATGAAGAGATAATAGGAGAAAATAGGAAAATGAGATTTTTTTTTTACAAAACTAACCTTTAGTACTTTTGATATAAATATCTCCCACAATATAGATCAAAATCACAAAATATTTGTTGCTTAAGAAACTAAACTCAAAACTCAAAGAACTTGAATTTGCAAACTAATTAAAATTTTCGTTCTTGCATCTCTTAGGGCCTATTTATTTTTCTTATCCTGTAGCTTAATGGTTGCCGACTCTATCTCCTTCCAAATAGATCAGATTGACATGAAATTTTCTCCTTTTGAAAATTGAATTTTATACCTTTAATTCAAGTATAATATTTTTTTATAAATTATATTTCTTATGAGAGAAAAATTCTGATAGATTTCAGACTCCGTAATCTGGCCGAACTGAGTACACTTTCTTATTTGGCCAGCATGATCATTGATTTTTCCGATATTGATATCTCCCTCTAGAAAACTCGAATTGAGAATTGGTTTACTAGGTAAGAAAATAGACTTACTAATCTATCTTTTGATATATGATTCTCCATATAAAGTCTTGTTTTTGATGGCATAAAATACCTCGAAAGTTGGCTCTTTTTGCTGTTGCTTGAACCTCTCTTGCAATATGATCTTTGCTGCTTCAAATGTCGATTTCGCTTTATAGAAAACTATGATTGGCAAAAAAAAAATTGTTTTAAATAGTTTACTCGAATATCTAAACTACTGGAAATGATAGATAAAAAAATGATCATATTCTTTGATACTATGTTAAATTTCTAAAAAAGAGAAATACTTTGTTGACTTGATTTGATTTGAGTACAATGAACTTCTATTTATAATATAGGAAACAAGTAGAATCCAATTAAAATTAAATTATCTTTGTCTTACTTACACCCAAAGTTAAACACTAAAAAATAAGTCATAAAACAATTGAACAATCGAACATAAATAGAAGATTAACATAATTAAAACACCTTTAAGTGAGACTTTTTTGTGAGACCTACTCCTATGAGATTGCCTTAAGACTCCATATTAGTTTTGGCTCTGGTAAGGCTTCTTATTGTGAAAGTCACATAAAACTCTTTCATATTTGTTCTTCAACAGTTTACTATGGGTGAACTTGTGGTTTCTGATTTTGGGCGGAGACAGGTTATTTGTGTATAGAGAGAGTTGTATTCTGTTTGATTTACACTGATCTGATACTTCTGTATCTCATCACTTTTCTTGGGTGCTAGCGTGTGTGCATACTTTAATGCATTCTGTTGGATAATTTGTATAGAGCACGAACAATTTGAACATCATTATTATCTGAACTCTTACTGAATTATGCTGGAATTTATGATGCTATTGACTGCTGCCTAAAGATTTGATACATATTAGGCTGAGCTTCTATAAATCCTTTTACCAAATTATATATTATTCAAACGTAATACCCTGTTACAGCTGCCTTTATTTGAGAAACATGGATCTAAGCTTTAGTATCTTCAAAATTTGCATTTTGTTGTATTGCCTTCCTAATATAAAAAAATAATTGTATTACATTCTTGAGAGAAGCTACTGTAATATCTGGTTTTCTAGCACAAACACTATTATGAAGCAGTTTTGCTGTGTATCAGCTGAACTGGTTTCCCTGGTTGGGTGGGCCATTTTTTAAAGGACATATGATTCTGATGAATCTAAGAATCAGAATGTATTAGATTTCCAGTTGAGCCTAGTTGAACAAGTTGGTCTCTTACATTGTTTACAGTGACTGTATCTGTTGTTTAGAAATAATAATGGTCAAATTCTCATTTTTTCTTTTCTTTTCTGGGAGTTCCAAACAGACCCATAGGACTGTTGTTTGAGATAGTCATTTGGGCATCTCCCATCAACATGATTTTATATTTTGTTTTCGTGTGCCATTGTGGTATGGAATGCAAGCTGATATATGTATTATTTTGTTCTACTCTTACTATCCTTGAAAACGTACTGCAGCTACTTTTGATGCAGAAAAAAAATGTCAACATTGTTATTTGGTGTATTCTGTTTGTAGGCCACATTTGATTGTCTTTTAAAGACCTACGGGTTCCTTACACCAGATTTCTGGAGAGAGACTCGCTTCTCTAGATCTCCATTCCAGGAGTTCACTGTTTTCTTGGCTAAAACCCACAAAGTCTGCCATCATTATTGAGGACATTGAGAAAATAGAAGCCTAGGTTCAGTAGTCATTTTAAAAGTTCGGTTCTTTCTCTTTTTCAGTTGAAAGTTGTTCAAATGTGTTTTGAAGATTGAGAGGTGAGTTTCTTCGAGATATGACTGCATAAATCGTCTCATCAGAGTTGAGTTTGGTAACAAGTTATAAATGCCTGAATTATCTCCTGTAAATGATCTGCTCTGGAAAAAGGTTGATCACCCATGAAAAGAGAACTTGAATGTGAATTCTAGGGTGATCTGCTTTCCATCAAAAAAATATTTTTTTATGTCAATGTGTCTCATAGAAAGTGCAATGAGATGGAAGAGAAAGGACATTCAAGTATTCATGAAAGCCTACTATGCTTCCACGAATATATGATGTCTGGTTTTTGGAAATCCGAAGCAGCTGACAAACAGCTCACGTGTCTGGCGTCTCATTTTTACTCTTTTCTAAAGGACATGCGTTTTGACTCGTCAACATCACCCTCTTTTACAAAATACGTAGCCTTCCCCTCTTCTCCCACCCCCAGTCTCTTTTCTCTCCTTCCGCCATGGCTGCCGCAAACGGCGCCCACCATAACCAGGCCACCCTCCGTTATCCCAAGCCACGAGACGACCCCGTCGAGACTCAGGCAAGGGAAGATGGCCAGAAACACAGAATGACGGCTCTGGAGAAAGCGTCGTTCATGGCCTGGACTATGGAGGACGTAGTGGATCTGGCGCGGTATCACCCCATTCCTTGCGTCTTCGCTTTGTCCTTGCTCTTTTTCATGGGCGTGGAGTACACCCTCCTCATGGTTCCGCCTTCCTCGCCTCCCTACGATTTGGGCTTCCACCTCACCCTCCCGCTCCACCGCCTCCTCGCTCTTCGTCCCGCCCTCAATGCCGCCCTCGCCGCCCTCAATACCGTACGAGATCTATCCTCGTTCTTTTTGCTTCGTGTTGATTATTATTTTTCGGTATGGAAATGAAATTTAATAGATCTTAACTGCTCAGGTGTTATCCCCTCTTTAACTGACGGACGATTTACCGACGTTTCAGGTGTTTGTGGGCATGCAGACGACTTATATCTTGTGGACATGGTTGGTGGAGGGAAGGCCAAGGGCCACCATATCCGCCCTTTTCATGTTTACGTGCAGAGGGATTTTGGGTTACTCTACTCAGCTCCCATTGCCACAGGTGCTTGCATTTCTCCTCTCCGGATCAATTCTCGTTTTTTATTCTCCTTATTAGTCAGTTGTTATTTTTTCTCGAATATAGTGGGAGAAACCTGAATTAAGAGAAAAACATGATTTCTTGCAGGAATTTCTGGGTTCCGGACTGGACTTTCCGGCGGGGAACGTGTCCTTCTTTCTCTTCTTTTCCGACCACGTAGCCGGTTCGGTGATTGCATCACTGGACATGCGCCGAATGAACAGACGAGAGATGGCGTGGCTGTTCGACGCATTAAACCTCTTGCAAGGAGTGAGACTGCTGGCGACGAGGGGCCACTACACAATCGATTTAGCTGTGGGAGTGGGTACCGGCTACTTGTTCGATTCCCTAGCCGGAAAGTACGAATACTGCATACAAAAATCTTGCTCTCACCAGACACCGTACCCGTACGAAGCGAAGGCGAAGGCGAAGGCACAGCAGGGGATGCCCAGAGATTGACGAAGAAACGCTTACGCTCTCGGCCTTCGGGGGATCAAAAGAAGACGAGGAAAAGACCAAAGGCAGCGCGTCTCTTTTTCAATCTTCTTTCGCATGTGAGGGTTCGAGGTTGCTTCGTTGTCTGCTCTGTTTCCCTTTGATTTCATGTAAGCCACACAACCCGCACCGCAGAGAGAAGTGGTGGCCTCAGATCACCACCGATTGGCTAAGGTGCAGAAAAATGGGATTCTCTTTGGATCACGTCGATTCACTACTTCAGCTGTTCATTTGGTCTTCGTCTGTTGCATTTAAATTGTAGAATTACTGGGTCCCCTGAGCTAACCCAGAAGAACAATTTACATCCGTGATGAATCTTGTTTCGTGCGAGAGGTTGCAGATTTGCTGTTCTTTTTTTTTTCTTTTTCTGTTCCAGAAAGAAAAACAATGCGGGAGAATGTGAAGGGGACAGGAAACTAAGACTGGTTCCAAGATAAAAAAAACTGGTGAGAAAGAAAGAGTGCTGCTATATTCCTATTAAAGAACGGTATCCGGAAGGGTGGGAGACTTTTCTGATTTAATGGTCCCTGCCATTGGCAGCTCGCTTGATCAGCCACCATCCACTCGTCTAAGCCAAACCCTGTATCTGAGGTCAGTGAAGCGAGAGAAAGTCGCTTTCTGTGTCCCCCACGACAAAATAACTGCAACTTCAAAGGGGAAATTTGGATGTAGCAAAATGACAGCTAGCCTTCGTGATGATAGCTGAATTCTCAATTTGCAGCTTATATAATGGGCGAGGTCAATCATCAGTTTCATCGCCTAGTATATGTGTTCCAGAAGTAGAGCTTGTAAACAGAGCCTCCTCAGGCATTTGTAAGGAGACGACAGGCTCGTGATCGACGTTTAACAAATTCTTAAATAAAGCAAGGTTTGGCATCTTTACAACGTTCCCAGAGAGCGGAAACATGGGAAGGAAAAGCCATATTGGACAGGCCATTAGTCCTCAGAATCTGATTCAAGGGGACAAGATCCGTCGTCCACATTCGCGAGTGGATTGAACAATGAGGAGCTTGGATCAGTGCAGCCGACCACCAGGTCCAAATTACAGCGGTCCCCCTTCATCAAAAATTCAAAATGATAAGAATGTTAAAATCAAGTCATAAGAAATGTATCCATGTTTGCCAGATTGCAGGTATGAATGAAGGCTGCTACATACCCCTTCCACCGACAAATTGCCGATCATTGCGCACCGTGTGATAACAGTATTTGAATCAGGAAAGATTGCTTGTTCGCATGCTCCCTCTTTACCCAATTCTTCTGCTAAGCCCTGCACATAACAGGGGTTTTTAAACCCATTAACCTGATTCTTCCTATATCATTTTCTGTTTGGTAATTTCAAAAAACTGTAACTAAAGATTGCCACCAAAAGGAGCACAAGAAATAACAGATAACGCTCCCAAGAAAATCGTTTGAGAACCTATATCATGAGTGCAAAGAGTGGACCATCCCAGCAAAAAAAAAAAAAAAAAAAGTAAGAGAAAAAACATAAGATTCATGAGGGTGATGTAACAAGACCATTCGACATGCAGGGAGTCTGTTCAGAGTCTGAAGTGTTACCCCATTGAAGAAGTCAATTGGCTTCTTGCGCCAATTCTTTGGAACTTGAAACTGCAGTTTGTATTGACCATCCCAAGCAACTCCATTTGTAAATGAAAAAATCATGTTTGTAGCTGTCAATTCAAGCATAAAACACAAAGCAGACTTTGAGTAGAACCCTCAGTAATGAGAAAATCCTTCTCGCTGAAACGGGATCCGATTTCAAGCATATTTTTCTCTCTAAGGAAAAAAACGAGTGGTGCACAATGATGAACATAAAATTTCATCAGATGTGATAGTCAGCACCCCTGATACTAATTGCACTGCCACTCAATTTTGTCACAGAAGTACTATCAAAATGTTGCAGGGATTCTGGAAAGTCGCTGCAATAGAGAATGACTGTAAACATATGAGGTATGAACAGAGCACGAACCATGTTTAGGAACGCATATCCTGATAGTGAAAAAAGGAGGGTCAGCCTTTCCTCGAACTTTCTTTGTCATAACCCTTGGCTCACCCCCACACATGATGGGCTGATTAAAACCCCCTGCAAACACAGTCACAGTAAAAAGATTAAAGGTCGGCCATCATCCCTAGCGACAGATGGGTTGTTAACTTGGATTAACAAATGCGATACCATTAAATGCGATTCCAAATTCCTCATTTGGGACCAACTTATTTGAGGGATTGTAAAAGAGTGTCAAATTGCCTCCCTGCCAAAGGTTGAAGTGGATTCTCAATGAAAGTCAAACCAAGAAGAAAGAAGCATCTTAGAATCAGCTGCAATGTCCTACATACAGATGATGGAGGAAGACCGTTGCTGGTTTTCCAGTATACAGGAGCCAATCCAAGTTCAAACTCAGTCCACTTGGGAAGAGTATACCTGGATAGAAATCAAAATGTCAATCTCTTTACTTAGAACCAGTCATGGTGATTACGCTAGTTTCAACAGTGGTGATGTTTCACCAGCTAGTTCACAATATGCTACAGAAAGTAGGGTGAGTTTCAAGTTACAGTCCCGACACCCAATTTTGAGGTGAGGTTAAAACGATTCATATGCTAATTACTGCTGATGAAGAGATCATAACATAAACAAAAACTCATAGTTGGAAGCACAATTCTATAAGGCCGTACCCATCTTTATCAATAAAGCATTCAGACATCCATGAGTACCATGGGGGTTGGCTGGTTTACCCATACATAAGTCTCTAGCAACTCAAAGAGAAAAAGATACTACAAGAAATTTTCAGTGGATTCAGATGCCTAAAGATTGAAGTTGTAACTTTCATTTCAAGAAAGACTTATGGTATGAAATGAGACCTCAATATCAAAAATTAATTACTGACTCTAGTGGTTGGATTAGCACTTAAAGATCCATCGCTAAGTTTACCAGCTGAAGGAGATACAAGTAGTGAAAATAACAAGCGGTTCTTAATTTCAATTTTGTCACCAATGACCAGAGGAAGTACCTACTGATTATGCTTGGAGTCTAAGTTCATGGTTTAAATTGAAATCAGATAAATGGTCCTATAAGGGCTTCAACTGCAGAACTTGGAAAAAAAAATAGTTCCTAAAGTTAAATTTAACTTGATAAAGAAAAACAATTAGAACAAAAACAAAAGACGCACAAAAACCTATTAGTGTAAGTTGCAATTTCAACTGCAGAACTTGGAAAAAAAATAGTTCCTAAAGTTAAATTTAACTTGATAAAGAAAAACAATTAGAACAAAAACAAAAGACGCACAAAAACCTATTAGTGTAAGTTGCAATTACTAAGATGCGTATTTAAGCACATATAAAATGAATAAAGTAAAAAAACTGCAATTTCTTTAGGTCAATCAATTTGTTTTGTGCACCAATGAGGTCCAAATTTTCAGAACTAGCAAACATAGGAACATACTCTTTAACCTCCAACACTGCAGTTGTTGCAACAGCCCTTATTTTTCCAGTTCTTATAACAATCTGCCTCTTTGTTGGTTGATATCTCAGCTGGTGTGTGCCAACAAAATCAGCTCCTGCATTTCAAAGCTTTTCAATAAGTACAACTGCATCACTGGAAGGAGTGTCGAACGCATGAACAATGGTCTAAGAGGAGAAATGAAAAGACCCGACTGAGATAAAACTCAATTAGATCGTGCAAAACGACAAGCAAAGAAATCTCTCCATAGACAAAAAGTTAACAATATGTCAACAATGATCTAAGAGGAGACATGAAAAGAATTGACTGAGATAAAACTCAATTAGATCTTGCAAAACGACAAGCAAAGAAATCTCTCCATAAACAAAAAGTTAACAATATGTCAACAATGATCTAAGAGGAGAAATGAAAAGAACTGACTGAGATAAAACTCAATTAGATCGTGCAAAACAACAAGCAAAAGAAATCTCTCCTCTTAGATCATTGTTGACATGAGATAAAACTCAATTAGATCGTGCAAAATGACAAGCAAAGAAATCTCTCCATAAACAAAAAGTTAACAATATGTCAACAATGATCTAAGAGGAGACATGAAAAGAACAGACTGAGATAAAACTCAATTAGATCGTGCAAAACGACAAACAAAGAAATCTCTCCATAAACAAAAAGTTAACAATATGTCAACAATAATCTAAGAGGAGACATGAAAAGAACCGACAGAGATAAAACTCAATTAGATCATTCAAAACGACAAGCGAAGAAATCTCTCCATAAACAAAAAGTTAACAATATATTCGTAACAGAGTGTGCAAATTCAGAATTAAACTGATAAAATTAAACAAGAATAAATTGAATAAGCCTCCTTTTTAACCATCATGTTTTCATCCACTGCTGGCCAAGTTCTTGGAGGTCATCATTTTAAGTTCCTTCATCCTTTATAACCCACGCAATATCAATTAGAATTGCAACACCAAACCCTATAAATACTCCAAAATGAATTTTCAGCCTGAAAACCAAAAGGGGCAAGACCTGGAAATCAGAAAGAAATTAAATCACCCGACCGAGATCTGCCAATCAGCCATTCATCAAAACCCCCTTATCATATCGTCTTTTGCTTCTCCATCAATTCGAAATGTTGAAAGGAAATTGAAATTTTGTTTTCAAACAGAGACAGGATAATGGTCAGATAGTATTGAAAGCTTCAATGAAAGTCCCTTGTTTAACAACTACTGTGGTTTCAGTTTCACTTTAGATTGCTCAATTGTGAGATGAGAAATCTTGACATCACAAATGAGACGGTAGCAATCGATGTATTATCAGGATTCTTCAGACTATTTCCAACTCGCAACCTCAAACGGAGAAGCAGATGTCCCTAAAAGGCACGAATTTAAAAATTAATCGTAGCAAACCCGCCCCGACTGTCAACCAAAGTCGTGTAGGCAAGTTGCTTACCAGATAGAGGAGAGCAAGAGCAGCATTGAGCCGAGGGCAGCAAGCGTGACTGCGACAGAGAAGAGAGGAAGGTAGCTGAAGCTGAGGCCGCCATGTGTAAAACGAAGTCGGGTCTGTTGATATTTCTATCAGAAGCTAAAATAAAAATCTCGTGCATAGTGCAGACCTTTTTAAGATCAAACTACTCTGGACATGTTAGTCTTTCTGCTCACGTTTTTGTGTGAAGGAGAAGGAAGGACGCAAGAAAATCACTGCCTCATCCTTGCTACAAACGGACAAAACACAAGTCGCCAAAAAATCTAGAGAAAGGGAGGGCTGAAGCCTTTAATGAGAAGTAAAACCAGTATCAGTGGATTCCACCTTATCTCCATCGTCCCCATCAAATCCATCGAAGCGAACCCACAGGCTTAAATTCAGAAGAAATGGCAATGCACCCAGCCCAAGTTGCTCAATCTGAAAGACATGGCCCTCGCAGTGGCAGTGGGGGTGCCTAAAACCATTAAGAATCAAAATCGTTTTGCATTTCCCCGTGCGTTTGCAAAATATTGGCCAGGGGAGGAGGCACTGCACCGTCGTCTGGATGTCTACTCTAGAAGCATCAAATACGGTGGACTACACCGTCGTCTGCAAAGTAAGGAGGCGAGAGCACCCATTTTAGCCCGCGCAACGGCGGAAGCAGAGTTCGGTAAAATCCTGTTCTCGAACGTGGAGATAAAACGGAGGCCGCAGATATACACGGGGAGGAAATGGAATTTTCTGGACATTGCGACGGCTTCGGTGGTGGTGCTGATGCATGTTTTAGCTTTATTCGCTCCTTTCACGTTCAACTGGCCGGCGCTGTGGACGGCTGTGGTTCTGTATCTCGTAACGGGCATGTTCGGGATAACACTCTCGTTCCATCGGAACTTATCTCATAGGAGCTTTAAGCTTCCGACATGGCTCGAGTACCTGTTCGCCTATTGCGGAGTTCAGGCACTGCAGGTAACCGACGAAATGCATCAAAAAGTTGTTTTTTTCTGTGGCTCTTCTCTATATCAAAGACTTAAATTTTACTTGCCGTCTACAGGGGAATCCATTGGATTGGGTAAGTACTCATAGGTTCCACCATCAGTACTGCGATTCAGAGAAAGATCCGCATAGCCCTGTCGAAGGTTTCTGGTTTAGTCACATGAGCTGGCTCTTCGATACCAATTCTATCCTCCACAGAGTGAGAAAGCCTCCTCTTTTCGTTAAAAATCACATCACTTTTCTTGTTTTGTATTCTCTGGCACTTATCTGTGAGGATTTTCTGGCAGTGTGGTGAAAGTAGCAATGTAGGCGACTTGGAACGACAACCCTTTTACAGATTTCTGAGGCAGACGTACATGGTTCACCCAATTGTGCTGGCCTTTCTCCTATACGCTGCCGGGGGGTTTCCCTTCCTTGTTTGGGGCATGGTAACTCCGCTGCAATTCTCGTTCTGCTGATCCATGATTACGATCCCAATGGATGATGTAGGGAAAGGTTTTGACAAGACTTAGTACCGTCCTCAATCTTCATTCTCGCCATTTCACTTCCACTGTAGTTTTCTCCATATCATAGAGGAAAATGATTCTTTACTCATTTTTTAAAGAGGAGTTCCTAGTTTTTTTTTTTTTTTTTTTTGAAATTAGAAAACAGCCGATTATCAGAACTACGAGCCTTCGGAGAGTTAAGAGCAGAAAGACGAGTTGAGGTTTGCGACAGCCTGAGGCATTCCCCCCATCTCGAGCTCTGCTTTTTGACATGAATTGGCTGGTATGCTATGAATAATCTGTCAAATTCCCACTGAGCGATAAATGGTTGGTTTTTGCTGTGGATGACAGGGGGTAAGAGTGGTCTGGGTGTATCATATAACGTGGCTAGTGAATTCTGCTAGTCACGTCTGGGGTACTCAGTCATGGAACACCGGAGATCTGTCCAGAAACAATTGGTATGAATAACACTCAGCTCGGAAAAGAATCACAATCTCTCTGTACGACGCGATGCCCAGGTGATCATGGTCCTTTATTAATTGCTGTCGCCGGTTTCAGGTGGGTGGCTCTGCTTGCATTTGGGGAGGGATGGCACAACAACCACCATGCCTTCGAGTACTCTGCTCGGCATGGGTTAGAGTGGTGGGAGCTGGACTTGACATGGTACGTAATTCGCCTACTTGAAGTCCTTGGATTGGCCACGGACGTGAAGCTACCATCGGAGGCTCAGAAGCGGAGGATGTCGGTGAATTGAATTGAGGCTCCGGAGCTGAAGCTTGAAACTTGTGAAGCCGGTTTTGTATGTTATATCAAATATACTTTTGTTGCAGAAAAACGAGCGTAAACGTTTTGGCCGCTTAATAAATAAATTTGCTGTAGTTGGGGATTGTACGTTGTGGGTTGAAATAGGAAATCAGGAATGATCAGACGATCAACTTGAGTGCCCCTGATGAAATTGTGAAGTAGGGGGTAGATAATGCGTGGATGAACAGGGAAGTGAGTCAATTTAGATGATTTGTTTTAAAAATGATCGTATTTCAACATTTGGAATTTGGATATGCTTCATAAAAGATTAAAAAACCAAAAGACATGTTCTTAGTTGTAAAGATTAGTGCAGTTGAATTGCGACTTGTGGGAGAAAAGGAAAATAAACCGGTAGTGACGGACGGAGGACCAAAGTGTCCCAATCCCAATCCATGTTTTGGTGGTAAACGCAGTGTGGGTGACGACTGAGAAAGCCTTGCTAGTTGCTGCCGCCAATTTATTCCATTTATGGGCGCTCCGGTAAAACCGTAAAAGACATACTCCGAGGGGGAAAAGCCTTAAACTTTTCTCGAGAGTGGGACTGGGTACTCTTGCCGAAGGAACATGTCGAATGTCGTGGTGCTGGACAACGGCGGTGGCCTCATCAAGGCCGGCATCGGCGGCGATCTGGACCCCGTTGCAGTGGTCCCCAACTCCCTCGGCCGTCCTCCCCACTCTTCCAAGCGCTGGCTCGTCGCCGATCAGCTTCTGTCCTGCGAAGACCCCACCTCCATCTCCCTCCGGCGACCATTCGATCGCGGATACCTCATCAACCCGGACCTCGAGAAGGAAATCTGGGATCGCGTCTTCCGCTCCATCCTCCGCGTCGACCCCGCTCAGTCCTCCCTTCTCCTCGTTGAGCCCCTTTTCAACCTCCCCTCCATCCAACGCGCCACCGACGAGCTCGTCTTCGAGGACTTCGGTTTCAAGTGCCTCTACGTTGCCGACTCTCCTTCCCTCGTCCACCTCCATGAGGCAAGCCGACGCCCGGACGGCCTCGTCGCCAAGACCCAATGCAGCCTCGTCGTTGATTGTGGTTTCTCCTTCACTCATGCCGCTCCTGTATTACAGAATTTCACTCTTAATTATGGGCTTAAGAGGCTCGACCTTGGGGGTAAAGCTCTTACTAATTACTTGAAGGAGCTCATTTCTTACCGTTCGCTAAATGTTATGGATGAGACTCTTATCGTTGACGAGGTCAAGGAGAAGCTTTGTTTTGTTTCGCTTGATGTTGCCCGGGACTTGGAGATTGCAAGGTAAGTGCATGCGTGGAAATTCTGCTTTGTTCTTAAGAAATTTGCTCTAATACTTACCTCTTTTGACGACTCCCATACGAGAAGAAACTGAATTGGTGCCTTAGCGGGTTGAGAACAAAAACCTCTATTTCGAAAAGAAAAAAAAAAAAAAATCACTTTTGACAGTAGCTTTTGCTTCACTAAGACAGACATAAGATAACTGATGAGTCCTCTTCTGCTCCATCTCTATGCTTTTTGCTGGCGTTAAAATTGGGTGAAATCCGGCGGAGTGTTCATTTTGTTCATTAAAGTCATAACCTGGATACTTGCTCTTGTTCCACCATTTGCTAAGGTGTGTGCTGCGGTTATTCAGCCCCTCATTGTTTATTAGAAATGCCCGATTCTCAATATTACACAAATTCTGACAGAAAAAGTTTTACTGGTTTTTAGTATGGGCGTTTAGATGGCTAGGGTGAATTTTATGTTAATGGAAAGCCATTTTGTTCGTAAAGGTTGGTTCAGAGGGAGCCAGGGACCAGTCGTGCAACTGATGTCACAGACCCTTCCTTCAATAAATCTCTGTTATAGGAAGGTATACTGATAGGCAGAAAGTCCAATTATGTCATTCTACATTTTAGGATCTTGGCTTGCAGTTGCTTATTAAAGCCACAATTCTAGTGGAACCTCTCTTTGGATGTTTAGTGGCTGATAGAAGATTCCCATAGACCTACTATGTTTCAATATCTTGATGGTGGAAAGGTATTTGGAACTTTTGAATTTTGCCAAACATGTGCAGGAAGGAAATAGTGGACTTTGACATGTTTATTTTGTTTTGTTAACGCTGGGGTCAATTATTCTCAATGGGTTTCATTGTTTTGATGTTTTTGACATTCACCACTTGTTTGCGATTCGTTCATGCCTTGAATTCTGTAGAAAGCGTGGGAAAGAAAATCTGCTGCGATGCACATATGTCCTTCCTGATGGTGTAACTCATACTAAAGGTTATATAAAAGATCCCACTGAAGCATATGGATACCTTAATCTGCAAGACGCAGTTCAACCAGTCACAAAACAAGAGGTGGGGGTCACTGAAGATGCGGGAAGAAATGAAGACAAGGGGAAAGTCGATTTGACAAAAAATGTATACTACATAGTGCATCTCAATTAAGGTTTCATGCACAGCACTATCTCATTTGGGTTTTCATACTGTATATCATGTTTAAATTGTTTGGCATATGTGCAGGAGTTTAACCTGACCAATGAGCGTTTCCTTGTCCCTGAGATGCTATTCCATCCTTCTGACTTGGGTTTGTAGAAGTTGACATGTTTGCTCCCATATGCTGAGTTGATTCTAGCTATAATAAGATTTTATTTGATTTTTTAAAGCGGCATGCTCATTATGTGTGATCGTTTGCCCATGTGAGTTGTGGCAGGATATTTCATTCACCAGTATGACTGTGTACTGCTTTGCAGGAATGAATCAGGCTGGATTGGCGGAGTGCATCGTTAGATCTGTCCATTCTTGCCATCCTTATCTTCATCCAGTACTCTTTGAGAGGTACTTTTTGTTTAGATTTTAACTAGTACTAGTTGATGTCGATTTACTATGCATCTCAATTCTTTTCTCATGATTTTATATATCTGCAGTATTATATTAACTGGTGGGAGCACTCTATTTCCTCGATTTGCTGAAAGATTGTAAGTTTACATCTTCACATACATCTATGTTCTCTTAGTGCTACACTAGATGAGAATTCTTTGAGGAAATGTTTATGTTGATGTCATCCAATTATCTGTAAACTGCTTCTCTTTGAAATTATATTTTGAAAATTTTGTAATTTTTCATTGAGAAACATTCCAATTATGCAGAGAAAGGGAGCTTCGCCCACTGGTACCCGACCATTACCGAGTGAAAATAACGACTCAGGAAGAGTAAATACCTCCCCCTACTCAATATGCATGGTTCTTTTTAAGTATTTGATATGAAGTTTCGCTTCATGAGATGAAATCCTTTTTCTTTTTCCCTCCTGAGAACTACTCTATTCCTCTACGTCGAATATAACTCTCACAGTTTTTTTGACTTCCAACTGCTTGTCTAGCCCTATTCGAGGAGTTTGGAAAGGAGGATCACTTTTGGCATCTAGCCCTGATTTTGAAGCAATGTGTGTGACTAAGTCTGAATATGAGGAGCTAGGTTCAGCTCGGTGTCGCCGTCGATTCATGCATTAACTGTTGGAAAATGGAGGCTCTTTTTTTTAAAAATCCTTGGTCTCTCAATGAAATGCAGAGATTTGAAAGCTCTATCAAGGTTGACGCAACCTTTTCAGCTCGTGGTGGATCTCTACACTTGAAAGTGCTCACTTGGATCCAATCCAAATTTGTTCGACTCCAGTGTTAGAGTTCGCTTAGGTGTTTATCTCACCGCATATCTGAGGAAAAGAAGAAGCTGCAAACTTAAGCAAAATTATAGGGTGGGGACTTCAGATTGTTCTTTGAATGCCGCTTAATGTTTGCTGTCACAGGTTTCTTCTCAACACCATGTCGCCACCCAATCTCAATAGTTGGTAGGAACATGTTACTGAAACACCATGCCACAAGTCACGAAGAAAAATGCAAAACAGTTCTAGGCTGTTCTCTGACCCAAGATATCCAACTTGTATTAGTCTTGAAATTCAATTTGTTAACACTTGCAGCTTTGATAGTTTTATATGATGTTTTAGTAGCATTTAATGTCTTTATTTGGAGTTCAGATCGGTTATTCCATGTACTAGCCATGGGTAGGTAAAAAAGGTGAAAGAAACTCATTTAAATAAATTGATGGATCTTATTTTCCCTCTTTTTGTGATTCGAGGAGGCTGGCCAGCCCCTTTTATTTTTACATTTCAGTTGTAAATATGGAGCTGCTCTTTCAACATTTATGATGTGTTTGTGGAAACTTTCTTAACCAGAAATGGCTATTGTGAGGAGGATTGAAATGGCCTCTATTTTAGCAGCTTTTCTGGATTACAGATTATTTATGTTCGTCTCGTGGGCGAAGCTCATATAGAGGGTAAGACGAAATTGCTCCACTACTCGTTTTGATTGATCACATAAATAATAACCTTGCTCATGCGCTTATTACACATACAGACTTGCATTTTGTCTACCCTCTCCCCTCTCCCCTCTCCCCTCCCCTCAATGAAAACAAAAAATAAAGGGAGACATCAAGGAAAAAAATGTGATTAACAAGAAAGCAAACTCTCCCTAGTCATAAAAAATGTTCAACCCCAAAATGTTTCTAATGAAAAATAATGTGGCTGCTACACTGAAATGCTTGTAGTCTTCACATTTACATTCCCTTGCGACTCCAGAAGTTGAATCATAGAGCATTCAACATATGCTGACCAATAGGAATCACAACTGTCCCCAGCCTTAAGAACCGAGAATCTTCCTGGCAAGTGACTCCATTCAAGGTTGAGTAGTGAAGTAGTCTCTGCTGAAGTTCCAAGGTTCTAGCATGATTGCAGGCCACAACAAGGTGGCCTGAATGGAGATTCTTCTCAGCTGAAGTTCCAAGGTGGCCTGAATGCAGGTTCTTCTCAGCTGAAGTTTCAAGGTGACCTGAATGCTGGTTCTCAGTTTTTATTGTAAGGAACAAAAGATGAAGCTTCACCTTGCAAATATGTGGTACTGAAAAGTGAGCAGTCTTAGTTGCCTGGTTAATCAAAAAGTGGGACAGCATCCATGCATAGATGTACCAACTTGCGCTGGTAGTGTCCAAAATATTCACTAACAGCAACAACATCTTCATGCTCGCTATTCATTCCTGGCACAAACAAAAATTTTTCCCCTTCATCTACAACAGAGGAGGCATACTGGTCTTTGTTCCCAGATATCGCAGCAGTTTCTGCAGTCATCTCGTGGCAGGCAAGCAAGAATAGTGCAGCTGTATCTGGCTGCTGTGCTTCACGAAGCGCTGCCAATGCCTCATGCAATGCACCTGCTGCCACATACAAAAGCAGAGCCCTGCCATGTGTAGATTGCAGAAAAAAACTGTCATTTTTTAAAATAAAAGCACACATTTAAGAAGAAAAGTAAATTTGCCTATCAGATTATTCCACTATTTCTCAAAAATAATTATTCCACTATTTAACCCCTGAAACCACCAAACAAGCAACCCATCTATGGCATGGTAAGCTGTATCAGTTCTTGTACTGTATTGTGAACTAAGAAATCAGATATCGGCTGACATGTTGATATGGTCTACATTGGTCAATAATGATTTATTTTCGCCTTTCTTAATTCCAAGAGAACTCTGATTGAATGGGAGACTATTGTCAAATTAGCAGGCTTAGACCTATGTTCTTTGTCAGTGGCAGTCTTTGTCAGTTCTGACAGAGGCTTTTCCCAAGCTTGGATTCTTGTAACTGCAAGGTGGTCGAAGCTAAAGTCTGATGGTAGTTTCAGGGATAACTTGGAGCCAGCAGGAGGGGTGAATTTATTTGTGATTCTATATGGAATTCTGCTAGTAGTGGGTGAGTGGATTCAACACAAGTTGAGATGAGTGCATGTTATGGTCCTGGGTTAAGTACCTATGTCTTCCGCTCCTAACAGGCCGGTCTTTTGGGTAGTATTGGCTAGGTGCTTAGCATTTGGTATGGTCCTGGGTTAAGTACCTAAGTACCTATGTCTTCCGCTCCTAACGGGCCGGTCTTTTATGTAGTATTGGCTAGGTGCTTAATATTTGGTATCAGAGCGGGCTGCCACGTCGCGAGTTCGAGTCTCGGGGAGCGCAAAGGCTGGATTAAAATTACTGGTAGGTTTGGAAGGGGCGACCTAGCGGAGGGGGCGACCTGGAGAACTGCGAAGGGGCACTAGGAGTAGGCCGCTGCTAAAGTAGGCCACCGGGTTGGGCCAGTGTCGTTACGCCGCCGTGGTCGTCGGCTCGCGAAGGTGGGGTGTAATGTTATGGTCCTAGGTTAAGTACCTATGTCTTCCGCTCCTAACAGGCCGGTCTTTTGGGTAGTATTGGCTAGGTGCTTAACAGTGCACTCCATTATGGTCATCACATTTCCACAAATAGTTCTTTGACACACTTGAGATAAGAGGGTGACTCCACATGGTAATAAGTTGGCTTTCTTGGTATTGCTACCTCTATGACAATATTTTGATAAGATAATGGACATTGCTGGGTAACTTGAGATTAGATAAGTGCATACACGTAGATCAGTTGGCTGACACTCTTGTAAGGAAGGGATCTCACATTAACATCTTTATGTTGGGAACTCTACTTGCTCATAGTAGGGGATTCTTATACATAAGATTAATTGAAAGCTATTTAAAACAGTTTACAGAAAAAGAAAAAAAAGCTCTTTGTTCTTGGCTTAACTATGGTAAATTTGTTGAGATGCTTTAATCACAAAAAAATAAACATTCTGACAAACTATGCCCACGTTTGTCAAAGTTGGTTTGTCGAGTTACCACATACATAGAGATGCACTTAAGAACAGCCTTTGGATTATATAAACTAAAACACTTTTGAGTCATTGACCTGAATAGTACAAGTTATGGAAAATAGCTTCATACTTAAAGTAAAACTCAAGTGGTTAGCTTCTTATCAACTGCAACAGCACAAGAAGCCCCAAGGACTAAATGCTGAGAAGGATAACAGTAAACCTTCAAATGAGCCTTCCTAGAAAAACATCAAGATAGATGATCTTACCTCCAAAGGTTATGCTCAGCTTGAAGGACATGATCCCCCCATCTCTGCAAAACCCTATAGGGAAAATACTAGATGCTGAGATAGAACTTTGGGGAAAGTGTTTATGCAATTCAAGACAGCTAAATAAATGGACAATGATCTATTAGTTGATAGCTATTTGATTGATGATCAGCACAAAGTTCAGGAAATAGAACCTGGCATAATCAGATCCCTGCAAATGAGTGGCAGCTAGAGTAGCAGCATCTGTCCAGCACCCAGCATCTTGTAACTGTTGATAAGTTTCACAGCACAACTTTAGGTGGTCATGCTTTGGATAAATATACACTAGAAGTTGGTGATATGGTCAGTCAACACGCATAAACATTGGGAGCATGCATGAACCTAGAATTCTTCTTTTTTTATTTTCTCGCTAAATCCTCTAATTATGAACATTCAAAATAAAAAAGAATATTTCTTAGTACTATTTCTTAAGTTCATTAACTTCTCTATATTTTCCAGAAATAAAAGAAGAACATAAGAATACATAAAAAATTAGAACACTACTCTTGTAGGAACCCTCATCCCACCATCATTAATTGGTACATTTGGATCATCTCAGACGAAAAAGAATTTGGGTGAATTTTTACATGAACTGGCTAGTTATTTACTTTCATTTTACAAATTTGCAATCTGCATTGTACAAGAAAAAAATAGTAGTCTGCCCTAATGGATTTATAATCTAGAAAGCTATAGACACTTAATGAATTGCAAAACTTGAATGAATTTAACCTGAGAACATGCTTCTTGGTATCTACCAACAGCACATAGAAGATGGGTGCCAGATAGTGATTTGTCTGTTCTGACCATATTGGCAGCAACGACCTAGGCAGAGAATGCCATCTGACACACGTCAAGAAAATATGGTCTAAAAAACTCAGAGGACTTTAACTGACAGAGTGAATCCTCACCTTAACAGCTAGTTCATGTAAAGATCTGGATACAGCAGATGAAAGTGCCACTGCACGAAGGGCATTGACATAAAAGTGTGGACCCTCAGGAGAGGTGGAAAGTAGCAAAGACACGGCAGCTTCTAAGTTTCCAACAGACACAAGCCTGGACATCAAAAACTTATCAGAATGTAAAATGCCTAACAAAAAAATTGTGAGCGCTCTCTTTTGTTTAGTAGCAATGGCACATACATTTTTAGTAAACTGAAAATAGCTATAGTTTTAACGAGCTTAAAGAGCAATGTGCATCACAACTTATTGAAGTTAGTTGAATTTCTGTCCTCAAAACAAATACAAATACATTTGAAATCATTTATCAACAGTGGACAGGGAAAAAAATGCAGATAACAGGAGAGCAAAAACTGACTCATGGACCCGTTTTTGAATTGCCTCATCTCCATCCAGTTTCTCATGCCAAGGAATTCTCTCACTGGCTGTTCGCCACAATGCTTGTTGATCAAAGGCCATAAACTTAAGCTGCCCATGATCCTGACAGTGAATCATATCATAAAAGTGAAAAGGGTTAGAACAGTGATTAAAAAACACAAATGACACATCTTTGGATAGACAAATGATTGTTTCAAAATAATTATGAGATGCTGAATGTCAATTTAGCTCAGTGGCCAAAACATAATGCAAGACACAGAATTTGAATATCAAATTGCTAAATGGTTACGGATGTAAGCATAGATGATGTCAATGTGAAAGAGGGAAAGAAACAAATGGCTTACTACAGTATTATTCTGGTTCACAGACACAGATTTCCCCATTGCTTGCACATTATTAGCTTCAAATATGTCTCCATGCTCTGGCCCTAATGCTTGTACAGATACATTCTGAGGAAACTTGTTAGAAGATCTGTCCATTAACTGGTAAAGAGCCGCAGGCAACTGTAACCAGAAAAGGGCTTCTGAGAGTTCACCAAAGATTGCAGCAGCAAAAGCAAACCTTGCAGCACAACCTTTATTCACTATAGCAGCATAAAGTGCTGCTCTCTCATTGTCAAGCAAGCACCCTTTCGAAAGAAACACCCAGGTTAGATACATACAGCGCATCCAGCTACAAAATAGAAAAAAAATAAAAGAACATACCTTCTCTACGATAAGTTTCCAACACCTTAAGAAGCATTTCTGGCACCACAGAATCACCAACGGAAGGAAGCTTCAATTCAATCATATAATTGCGAAGGTCTCCTGTAGAAGTTGGAGATTGAGGGAAATGCTGCACAAGATTATCTGTTGTTCCACTTGTATTGAACCAAGAAGGTTTCACACCCAGTTGCAATATCATCCTCAATGCCTGCAGAGTAAGAAGATTAATGACCTTTCTATTTTTGAAAATGGAAAAATAATATATTACTGACTTCTACTGGCTTTATTTTTCTTTTTTCTTTTTTTAAGGGGTTAGGGGTACGGATTACTTATTTATTTCCTTGACTCTTTCATGTAGTTTATAACCTAGAACTTTAGCACAAAGAGCATCAAACTGAGAAACAATGGGCAGCTGAGATCAGAAAAGCAAAGAATTTTTTTTGAAAATGAAAAGTAAAGAACTTTTACCAATGCATGTGGTGTAGGAAGTAAAACAGGCATACATAATGGCATTGGCCTGAATCTCTCTTTAATTGCCCTTGGCTTAGGTCCAAAGCTGGATTTTATCTCACTACTGCACAATGGATATCATTTAACAGTAGTAAGCAAAAGTGCGACAATATCTACAGAATGCTAGGATTCAAAAGAGAACAGGAAACAAATAGACAGTTGTTTCAGAACACCAGTCTAGCAAAATAAACACTAGAAGAATTGCAAGTTGTATTCAGATTCCACCATGACAAATCTCATAGGTGAAGAGAAGGCAGGCAAATTTACCCAAATACGCATTCCACCATTTTACCTGAACATCTGTACTAAGTTATAAAAGGAAAATTTTGCCCAAATAAGTAAATAAATTTAACCAGACTAAGCAACTTCTGTTGATTTAAGAGAGAATACAAAAAAGAGTTTGCTGTACTGGATTACCTAGTTGTTCAAGTAAGTTAAGCATATTTTGTACTCCTTCATTATTTTATATATAAGCATCCAAAAAACTTTTATTCTATTATTTGAATATTTAGATAATTTTATTCACTCCTTTACACCGTTTTTTACAATGATTTGAGTTTAGCATATCGTTTCATTTTTAAAGTTAAAATACGAGATTTTTTATTTGTACTAACTAAATTTTTTTATTTTTATCTTGTAGAGTTTAAACAAAATATTGTACATTTCTGAATCATATGAACCATAAAAACTTAATAGAGTTTTTAAATATGTTTAAACTTATGCTGGTATCGTTTTCATTTTAATACTTAAATAAGTTGTTTGTACGATGTAGAACATTTTTCAATTTTTTGGGTGGTCATTCTAGAATAATTTTAATCTAAAATTTTCTATATTTTATGAACTATCTCAAAATGAATTTGTCATGCAGTTTTTTATTCATTTCCTCAATGCGCACAGGGCACATAAAGATGAATACCACATTATCCAATTATAGATAAACAGAAATGCAGTAGCTCTCTTACACATTCTGTTAGTTTACCTGTTTGAATTCTCATTGAAAAAATGGGAAACAATCAGGTGACACAGTTTATAGACCTAGATTGGCTTCAAGAGAATAATGTTTGGCTTATGTACATAATATTAACATGTCACCAAACCATGGCTTACTTACTACTGTCAAATACTTTCATCAAATTCTATTCTTTTACAACTGTCAAATTCCATTTTTTTGAAAATAGTATAGCACAAAGTTCCAGCAAGAACATGGAAAGAGCCTCACCAATATATTAAAAAAAACTACTAATGGATGAAAGGAAGCAAGCATGGAGGCAGACATACAGTATAACAGGCATAAGAGAACAGAAAGAGAAAATTACAGTTATTAGGAAAACTTGAAAACAGTAAACCATCCCATAAAATTTTATTCTACATACACATTAATCTCAGTTAGCCGAAAGCTACTGTCTGCCCCAGCAATACACAATACCAATGGTTCATCCTTGTCCGTTCGGAAAGGTAACCAATCAAGCTCCAAGACAAGTGTGCCCGGAAGTTGTGGTTGTAAAAGCGCATTGGCCAATGGATCCTGTGAATCCTGCAAATTCAAAAGACACCCATTTTTTTATTTTATTTTTTTTGAAAGCAATGAGAAAGGGGATTTCATAAATTAGAAACAGAATTATACCCTTCTTAACTAGAGTTTTTTGCTTCTAGTCTATGAATTTGTATATCTAAATATTTATGAAACCTACTGATTTAGTAGAATTTATCTCAGGAAAATCCAAGACTCAAGTATCAGTAAAACTGGAAATTAATAATAGCAGAAGCATATCATCATATTCAGACAATCTTTAAACACTATTAAATTGGGCTATCAGAATGTAAGTGGTATGAATTAAATGATCTAGAAGAAAAAGAAAGGAACCAAGTGAAAAAAGAAATCCAGCAAGGCACAATTTGACTCTGACATTTAATACTGATGAAGTAGTTGCCCTAAGAAACATGATATTCCACAATTTCAAGAATAAATAATATAAAGGAACAGATAACCATGATGTGCTGGAAACATTGGCTTACCAGATCAAATATTGAAAATGTGTTATCAACAAACAGTACAGCAATACGACCCCGACTATGATCACCGGAAACAACTGGGGAAAATTTGATTCTTCGAATTCCATCTCTGTGGGTGTTAAATGATGAAGAAAAGCCAGTTATGACATCCCACCAGCGAATGTTTCCTGACCTGTCTCCCATTACCTGAAAACATGTATCATATACAACCATACATGACACTACAATCACTGTAATAAAATGATAGCAAACTTTGGCAGCTTAAATATCCTTATGCAAGAGTAAAATATTTTAATTAAAATGCAATATTTTAAGGAATATGAGATACATACAACATGTGGAAGGCGGTAAGCCATCGCAGTAACTAATCCATCTGATGAAACAAATGAAGAAGAAGGCCATTTGGGTCTGTAAAGAGCAACAGAAGAAGCATTTTTGAGAAGAACAACTCAAATGGTACTTGTTTTTTCAAGAACTAGTGAATTAATAAGAGAAAGTTAAAACACCTGTAATCACGTATTCTTCTCCCATGAACCTCAAAAACTCCCAGAGCACCATTGACTAATGCAAAAGCAAAACTTTCAGATAGGTCATCACTAGATCCTTCAGAGCCTCCAACATCTGCACGAAACGACACCATTATTTACATGTTTCATTAAGTAAAGTCATGGTCCAAAAATAAAATGACCAGAATTAAACATTAATTTTCCTCACTGGAGTCTGTAGATGCTTTGGGGGAGGAAGCTGCAGGAGGTGAAGCCAAAGGTGAAGGCTCTCTAGAGAAAAATGATGATTGCAGAGATGGTGCCTTCTGTGCTGGTCGAGGGGCAGTAGGAAGTGTCCATTCCAAAACAGTAAATGGAAGAGCTAATGATCTAAGCTACATTGGTAAAGTAACAATATTAAGATACAAAGTAATTGGTGAAGTAGCAATATAAGATACCAGACAATTGGTGAAGCAAAAACGATAAAATACAACTAAGACTTGTAAGAAAGTAAGAGGACGAAGATTTTAATTAAGCTATTCAAGATTTTACAAATTCAACATATCTAGGTGAGAGACGATGTGAATTAAATTTCTTGTTCAAAAAGTCTACTTCTATATTATATTCTTCAATTGCCTCAGTTTAAAGAGCCTTGACAGATAAGCTGATCGTCTGTTCCTTGGCTCCTGCCTTGGCTTTGAAATCCATTGCTCCTTTAACAGTGATAGCATTCCTTTGGGAAGTCCTTGAAGGTTAATATCCCAACCTGTGACATTCTGTGTAGAAGGGGTTTCCAACTGCAAACTCTTACCTGCATGTGCTGTCAAAGAGCTGAAGAATCCATCAATCATTGCTGCTAGGATGTCCTTTTTCTATGGAAATTTGGCTCTCCAACATTTGCAGGTTTGGGCTTTTGATGTGTTTGCCTGTTAGCATTGCTGACTGGCTTGTTGAAATTGGTCCTTTTCCCTTCCCACACCTTGGAAATTGCCTCTGGAAGATGGTTGCTGCAGTTATTTGGAGTTTATGGCTGGAGAGAAATAACAGAATATTCTCTAATCGGTTTGCCTTTTTCAGAGCAATAGTGAAAAAGGTCCACACCTGGTTTTTGCTTGGACTCAGCTTATAACTTTCTTCTCTGACTACTCTGGCTCTTTTCTAAAGATTAAATTGGGCAAGTGTTGCTGTTTCCAGCTTCCCAATGAGGCCTAAAACCATTGCTTGGTCACATCCTCTGGGCTTCCTAAACCCAAATTTTGATAGGAGCTCCACTTGCTAAATGCTTTAGCTGACTCTAAGGCCCATCCTCAGCATCTTGTTGTTAATGTAGCCCAATTTGGCTAGCCTTGTCTTTTTTATTGCTTTTTTTTATTTTATTGTTGCTTTCAGGATTTTTGCCCTTTTTTTAGTAAATGATAAATGGTTGGAAGAAGGTGCTCAGGAATGGTGACCCAGTTGGAGAGGTGTATCCGGTTAAGAAACTTGGTTTCGCCATTCTGGGAGAGGATAAAGAAATGTTCAAATAGAATATAAAACCAGGGCATGTAAAGGTTGAGTCATTTCACATAACAGAAGGTTGTGAACAATGAGTATCTCCACAACAGCACAACAAATGTTTTCTATCAACCAACCTCAACTCAAGCAGTTTCGTAGAGAAATAGCCACATACCATAATAGGACTCTTTGTCATGGCCCATACTTCCACAGGTGCATCACGAAACAAAATAAGGAGATATCTGCAAGTAGTTCAAGTCATTCAGGAGACAACATCAAAGATGTGCAGTAAGTCGATCAGATCACTATAGCAATATAGTAAGAAAGAGGAAACACGAGCAGTAACTAAAACTAAATGAGTAAACATGAGAGTACTGAGTGTCAATCTGCTCAGCATGCAGCAAAGACCACTGACAGCTACTGCAGCCAGAAGTTTATCTTTTTAGCTTTGAGCAATCAGCTACACCTCTCCTCGCTTTCCAATATGATTAAAGAAAAATTATTCCTAAACATTGTGTCTTACACTGTTTTGCTTTTAAGGTAAAGAAAAAGTGTAGTCCATTAGTTGCATTGCAAAATTCTCATGTTTCTTTCGAGGAAGGTGTAGAGAAGTTATAGACAGGAAATCATGAGAGATTGTCATTGAAAGTCATTCCATTTTATGACTTGTATCAGTTGAACTGAGAGGAGACCCCCTTATCAAAATCACCGATGATCTTCTGTCAGTACATGGTTCAAACAAACAGAATTTTCATCTACTTATCTGGCCTCCCTCTGTCTCTGTTTTTTTTTTAGTTCTAAAATGTTTTGGAATCCTCTCCTGAAGCATTTGAAAGTACATGGAATCATAAAGGGTAGGTATTCTCTTCTAAGGTCCTACGACTTTCATTACATCCCTATCATAAAGTCACACTTTGTATTTCTTCACTTTCCTGCCCTGTCCATCTAGTGTAACAGGAAAACAGGCTAGTACACAGGAACGAGATGCTCATTCTTTTCTTCTTACCTCCATTAGTCTTTAGGTGACAAATTTCTTGTTCTCTCCTAATAACTCTCTGAGAACAGCTATTTAAAAAGAAAAATCTTTTGACACATCGTATCCTTGCCCTAGGGTTGGCATCGAACCGAGCCGATTCGCGAATAGCTCGAACTCAGCTTGATTCGATTCGAATAACCTAATCTCGAATCGAATTCGAGATCGGGTTTCCAACTCGTTTAAGTAAATGAGCCAAACCCAAACGAGGGTCAGTTCGGTTCGCGAGAACCAGCTCGTTTACTTAAACCTAGGGTTAGGAATCGGGAGTCGGGAACGAAGGATTCCAAAACCTTCAATCTCCAGTCGGGATGAAACTCTCCGTCTCCAGTAGGGACAAAAGGCGAAATCTCCATCTCAAGCATATCAGCGTTTCCTATTTCAGATACCAGCATCATCAAATTGATCACTCGATCTTGTCCCCTTTCTCCACAAATTTTCTCAACTTGTAGACTCCCCCTTCTCCTCATTTTCTCTCTCAACAGGCACTTATTTGATCTCTCATCCCCTCTTAATTCCCTCAGTACTCCTTGTTTTGTTCCTCAGCTTGATACTCCTCATCCTTAAAATTGTTTCCAGTCTTGAGATGAGATTCTTTTATCATTGATATTCGTTTCTCGTACGAAATTTTGTTTTACACATGTGAATGATCTTGATCCAATTCGTGGATCTATGCTGGGACGGTGATCTGAGCATGTTCTTAAATTGCAGAGGGACTTCGACAAAGGGCATCATGTTTCAGATGATTTTCATGAAGCCTAGGCAAGAAACCAATGCCTAGCCGACTCTCGATAAGTTAAATGAGGTATTCTTTACCTTTTTTTTTTTAACTTTAGTTTTGCTTTCAATTCATGTGATCTTTCTTTTTCTTTTTTCCTGTTTCTCCTCTTTCTAAAAATATTTTGGGTGGAAATTCATTATACTATTATTGGCTATTGATTTTATCTTTAATATTATTATTTATTTCCCATCTTTTGAATTTCATCTATAATTATTTGAATTACTCTGATAATTAATGCAATGGATTTTCACTTCTAACTATGGAAAAGAAAAGGCAACTTTGTAGGTTATTTATTTATTTTGAATACTATAGTGTCTAAATTTTCAATTTGAAATTTATTGAAGTTTGCCAAGCTACATTGTTCGGGTTGGCCCTGGCCAGATATGCCAATTGTGACAATAGCAGTACGGGTTGTTCTTCACTTAAGAAGACCTGATTTGCCATGGGGATAACGATCAGTGTGGTAAAATAATATTTTGAGATCCTATCCATAAAGAGGTAAATTAGTTGATTAATTCCATATCTTAAGATTCGATTTAGCGGACTTTTGCTCCTCTATCTTGTGCCTGATTCTTCTTTCAGCAATTGTTGATGAGCTAGAGTCCCTATTGGAGCTCACATATCTTATCTTATTTGAGTATTGCATGAAAGAAACAAAAGGAGCAAATGCCAGATATTGAGAAAACTCATAGAGGTACGAAAGTGCTGAAAGTGAGCTCTTGGTCATTTGACCCCCTCCCTTGCCAACCTGTTTGCCACTCATTCGCACCCTTAAGAATATGCTTCACCTGGATCTATTGATGTTTTCAACTTCATCAAAATACTCCAGGAAAAGATCCGATGTGGCTTTCTCTCAAGCCCATGAAGACCAACACGAAGTCACCGTTAACAACCAAGGGGGACAAAAATCTCTCAAAATATCTAAGCATGGGTCTGAATTTAAGCATGGGTATAAGAAAAAAAAATGATATTGATATTTCATTTAAATTTTTGTGTTTGATTATTGAATAAAGTTTATGCATAATATTATGCAGTGTTTATGAACAATTTTATGTAGAGAGTATAGAAAATTTTATGTAGGATTTGTGTACAGAGGTCATGCCCAATTTTATGTAGATATCATGCCTAATTTTAAGTAAAATTTATGCATAATTTTATATACAGTTTAGTTGACATGTATTTTATGCAAAGTTTTAAATGTAAGTTGGAGCTCAAACTCGGCTCGAGCTCGAGCTTGAACTCGATTAAAATTATTGGGCTCAAGCTCGATTCCAATTTTAGGCTCAAGGCTGGGCTGGGCTCGAGCTCAAGTTCAAAGTATTTAAATCAAGCCTATTTCGAACATATGCAAGTTCGAGTTCGGCTCGACGCGATGCCACCCCTACCTTCCCCTCAATCTTCAAGCTTTTGAGGTCTAAGTTAAAAAAAAATATTTCTTGTGATCTATATAAGCATGTTTTCCTAGCTACTAGGTAGATTTTCTAATTCTCCGAAATATGGTTGCTAAGTTCATCCACCGATTGCCACCAACCCCATTCTCTGGCCACAAAAGTATCCTTAAATCTTATTTCCACAACCTAAGGACATTCTTAGAAGAATAGTTTTAAATGAAAGACGTATTGCATTTTTTGCTCAAGACTTCAATTTCTTACTTGAATGCTTTGTGCACTTATTCCTTAAAAACAAAACTTTGAAGGTTTCTGAATACCTTTGGATTAGTATCTCTACAACAACTCATTTCAAGATAATAAGAAAATTGTTTTTCGGTTCTCAGAACTAGTACATTCAAAATTTCTTCTGGTAGCAGTATCTTTTTTTGCCACTGCCTTGTCAGAACTATTAGCATTCTACCTTCCTTCTACTGTAATGGTCATATGCATTTTTTAGACAAATGTCATAGCTTTAGAGTGCTTTTTGACCTCCAAATTCTAGGACTATGATCAAACTCCAGTGGAACTCTCTCTCTCTCTAAAAATTCATGTAGAGAACATATTCTATATTGTGAACTGAAATAGAAACAATATACTGCCAAAATTCAAGATGAAAAGCCCTCGAGTTCTTGACAACCTACTTCACTTGCACATGCAGTAGCTATAATATGAATCAGAAGAAGAAAACAAGTTCATGGTCAACCTTCCAGATGACGATGCCCTTAAAGCTCTTAAAGGAGCCCGTTCTGGTTTTTGTAGGATGCGGAATGGGCGATTGAGACCACTCCTAACACAAGTCACAATAAGCCTATTGGTATAACCTCCAACTTTATCATTCACCTGTATTAATCAACATTTTGCTTCTATTAACCATCATATTGAATTCTGATCTCTACATAGTTAAAACTTACAAAAAAAAAAAGAAAAAAAAGAAAAGGAAAGTAAGATAGAATAATTTTAACAATTCACAAGTTTAATAGCCACTTAAAAAAAACAACTATTGTTCGGATGCTTAATTTTTTACTTCACCACCATGAAACCAAAGCTTATGACAAATAATTCTTTGAAAATTCAATCAAAGAATACAAGTTGTGGAGTGGCTTAAATGGGGAACCTACTTCAATCCACTCTGCTTCAAGCAGTAAAGGGAAAAGAAATCAACCCCGTGAGGCAAGTTGGGTTGTGGTAAAAAAAAAATCTATGATCAGCATGATTTGTACCTATTGTATCTCATGATGTTTATACCCTTTTTAAAAAAAAAAAATGGCTAATTAACCGATGGCAGAAGACGAAGGGAAACAAAGCAAGGAGAGGGAACCCCTAACAATGAGAGATTGGAAGTAACCTTTTCTTGATCTCATGTTATGTGCATGTTGAGTAATTTAATTTTAAAGCACCAGTAAGTAACAGGGTTTCCATCTTGATTTTAGCTTGGTCACTCTTAAGTTACTCAAGAGAGTTATCTATATGAGGGCTATTGGTCAACTTTTGGCCTCTACTTTCGATTCCACCTTCATTGTAGGTCTGCATGTACTACTCCATGGTCATACACATATCTAATTATATGGAAAAGAGAGAAGGAGAGAGAGAGAATTAGCAATAAATCTTAAATGCCTGCACACATGTAAATAACTAAATTGATCTGCGCAACCAAAAAGTGAGGATGTTTGAACCGAGAATTATTTTCTAAGTGCACATATACCTGTACGTAGGAAAATGAAACCAGCCGAGAATTGCCAAGCCATCTCAATCCCCTAACAACACTATTATGAACAGAAAAGCTTGCTGCTACAGCATTGGAAGAAATGTCGATGACGTCAACGGTCCCACTTTGAGTTCCCAAAGCAACCAGGGGAACGGCAACAGCAGGATAATTACCCCCACCTTCAAATGGGTCACACAAAAATCAGCTCATGGATAGGTTTTGTTTATATTATTTAAAAAAACGCCAGCAAGAAACACCAGTAAAACAATAAATGACAGATACTGACTTACGGGCCAAAGTAGCAGTTAGAGAAGGAGAGGGTACAGCCAGAGTTGACACCGTTGAAGAAAGAAGATGAAGCTGGCCCACCAAGTTGCTCTGCAGCAGAGGTGTGACTTCCTCAATAAACAGAATAAATCAAAGAAGAGGGATGTTTTTATACTCATAATGTAGGAATGCGGTACAAGTAGATATCTGTACCTAATAAACATCAAAATAATTTGTTATGATCAGGTTTCTGTAATACCACATAACTAGGATATAGAAACATTTAGTTATTCGTTCATCAAAATCATTAAGACCTAGAAAAAATCATTTAAAACAGAGTAAACAGTCAAGTAATTAGAAGACTAGTGGAGTGCCACATAAAAGTGTATATTAATTAGCTCACCAGAACAGCAGAATGCTTAACTATATAGCAAAGCAACAAAAGAAATAATACACCAGTTCAACTGAACCAACCATTGTACTCTCAATTAAATCACACATCTAAACATATCCCTACCACTACAAAAACAGAAACATAAAAGACACCATTATGCCTCCTATGCAATTCTATCTACAATGTATTAATTTTCTTTTTTTTACACCAGTTCAACTGAACCAACCATTGTACCTCAATTAAATCACACTTCTAGACATATCCCTACCACTACAAAAACAGAAACATAAAAGACACCATTATGCATCCTATTCAATTCTATCTACAATGTATTAATTTTTTTTTTTTTTTAAGGTTCAATTCCCACAGACACATACCCCTTAACCCCTGGTGAGACTTGAATCCAAGACATCACATTAGAAACCCCCAGTATGAGCATTGAGCCAAACACCCAAGTCTTCTTAATGTATTAATTTCCTTGTGTAAAATATGCAACTGAGTGTCACAGTACAGGTGGACCACTTTCCAGTCTCTAAAAGGATATCAACAGTTCCACTTGTGGGCACAAAATGGACAGGAAGAAGAAAAATATACAGAAATGATCGCTCAGATGGTGAGTCATTGGAATATTAGGTTCCCATCCATAAACTATGTAGTAGTATCAAGCAGACACTTTCTCAATCTCAAAATATAAGTTCCCTGAAAAAATAAGAGTTATTTACGTAACTCCCTAAAAACAGCATATATGCCTAGATCCCCAAGAAACTAACTACTTAGACAACCTTGTGCAGGATACAAACTACACATGCACCTGCCATCTATTTTGGTTAGTTAAGTTAGATCAGCATACTCTTGCAAAAAACTATCATGTCTTTCTCCTAACATAGACATGTTTATTGAAAATCATAAATTTGATTTGGGAGTCAGCCAACAAGTCTCGCAGCTAAGTAGCAAGCATATTGAGGAATAGTCGCAGCACGTCAATATCCGCAAACCCTCTGCTAAAGTCCTCATGCCACATCTAAGATGGAAAACTAGCCTTTTTAAGAACAAGAAAAGGTAAAAACAGATGCAACTAAAAATAAGAATAACAAGAGAGCCCCGTTATAGAGAACTAAAATCACAGAAAGGATTGTCATCTTTAATCATACCCTGTTTTCAGAGAACAAACAGATATAAGTTAGTGATTTTGAATAGAGATTAGATAAATAGCTATTCACCTGTGGTATATGTAAACAACCCAAATATGAATAGCTATTTGCCTATGGCTTATGTAAACAACCAAAATAAGTTACTTCTAGAGGGTGAACATCACCACTCCCCCTTTAGTCTTCTCTGTAAACTTCAATGTTTACAAGAAGCAGCAGATAGAAGGTGGTGAAGTGGGAGGCCATGTCCTCCCCCAATTTTCTTATCTTTAATATTTTCTGTTCACAAAGAAGTAATATCAAAGGAAAATGGGGGAGGGCAAAAACCTAACCCCCTTCACATGGCAGTGGGACTACTGCAGTCCCTCCCCCTCCTTTCGCAAATGGTGAGGCGCCTGGCCTCCTCCTCCCTTCCTCCTGGAACTGGGAGAGAAGGATGAGAAAAGGTTGCCCTTTTAAAAATTAAGAAAGGTAATAATTAGTTAAGAGTAAATTTGTCGACTTTTTCATGAAAAAATCAAATAAGGGTGTGTGTAATGAATTCTTAACTCTAGGGGATGAGAGTAATTTGGAATTTGTTATGGAGATGAGAGTAAGTTTCCCATTTTCAGGGGATGAGAGTAACCCCTTTCTAAGTTTAAACTTTTTGTCAATTTAAAAAAAAAAAATTCAGGTTAGCTATTTTAATAAAAGCTACTGGGTGTTTAAAAAAAAAAAAAAAAAAGTTAGCTTAACTTCTATAAAGTATGCTGATGATGAGGCACTAGGCTAGCAAGTTTATGACATTTATTAAAAGAAACGACGATCCTATTATAATATTATATCTAACACAATGTGCTCAGAGTCAACCTCAATTGATCCCATCTGTCTGCCTTCCTTAAAGGGGCGAACTCACAGAAAACTAGAATTGGTTCTTGGATTCTAAACAGCAGTGAATGAAGTGGCCCGAGATCCATAAAAGCATAAACATAATAATCCTGTACTCAGCTCTGACCTGGTTAACCCAGTATCAACCTTCTGACTTGGTTAACGCAGTATCAACCTTCTGACCTGGTTAATCCAGTATTAACCTTCTCCAGGGCCCATAAAAAATGAACCACTTTCTTCTTTTTCCTTTATAAATTATTAGTTTTTTTTTCTTTTTTGGAGGGGGGTGGGGTGTAATGGAGTTTTTCTTTGGTGATGAAATAATTTAAACAATAATGAATATTAGAGTTTGAAATCCGAAACTGAACCACTGAAAAATAGGAAATTGATCCTTTTCAGTAGGAAATTGGAACAGTTTTTTGTACCATTCCAAGGAACAACCAAATAGCTGCAATCAAATCCGTCAAGAATTGGGAATAACGGTACAATAACTTCAATAGAAAAAAAAAAGTTTTCATTAAAGAAAAAGAACATATAATTGTGAACTAGAAAGCCTAATGCCAAATGAAATTTTAAGTGGAGCCTTGCTATAATCTTGAATAGAAAGTATGCTCCACTCAGAAATCAAGTTAAATGAAGGCTTTTAATCAAGTCTAGGTAAATGGATTGAGTAGCTTCACCATTTTCACAAAAGGCAAGCAGGCCCCCACTGGTGGCCCATCCACCTGATGTGGTGGTCTGACCACTCATGTGATAGTTGAATCAATAATATGGGCTGTAACGACATGTAAGTATATAATTTTCTCCATATCATTATACAGGAGAAGCTCAAAAAAATATAAAAAGACTGCCCTGGGGTAAAGATCTACCTTATATGACTCCTGTGATTTGATCGACTTTGAGTGTACCATGCGACTGCAACTGCTATTCAATGGCTCCAATTCCTTTACAGCATCCAACTCAGGCCCATTAACAGCAGTATCCACAGGTTTAATATTGTCCTCAGGCATGTCATCTTGATTAACTCCACAATTTACATTAACATCTGTATTAGACTGGTGAGCATCTCTACACCCTACAGCAGTCAGCAGCCATTTCCAGATTTTCCCATCATCGGAAATAGAAAGCACATTTGTTCCAGAGGCATGAGCTTCACAAGGAAAATTGGGAACTGAATAGTTAAAAGAAGATGAGGAAGAAGTGTTTCCCAAGAAAAGCTTGTCGATATTTTGGATTGTAGATTCTGATGCACAGAGAACCACAGCAAGAACACAGGGAGAAGGGACAGAAGTTCCAATTGAAGGCATTAGTTCTCCAATCGTACACAGCACATGAACCTGTTCTCCACTGTGATAATTAAGCCAATAAGTACAGCCCCTGAAGTCCCAAAAAGGGAAAACAAAGTGTTTTGGCAGTGCATTCAGAAGAACAGGAATCAATCTCACACCATTTCAATTGATGCAAAGGCAAAAAATACCAATGAAATCATTTTGGAACATTAAGGCGCCATTATTTGCCTCCTGGAAATTCTTCAAAAGGTAAGAAAAAAAGGTGCAAAGTCGAGATGGGAAGAAAATTAACCTTTTAAAATTTAAATGAGGGATAAAGTTACACGCTTTATATGCTTGAACAAACTGCACACTGTTCCTAATGTTTTGACATGGAGATTTTAAAGAAGCTGCATGGAGAGTAACATACACCTTCCTGCTCTCTTCATTTTCATTTTTTTTTTCAGAAAAAAAAGTTCTGTAAGTCACAAGAACAACAAGAGAACCCACAAAGCCAACAAAAGAATGGAGGGAGAAGGAAGGGATTCTGCCAATGAGCGAAAATACTTCTTCTTCTTCTTTTATTAACCTAAAAATAATAGTTAGTTTTATTATTATAACAAATAATAATACCACCTTTACTTTAATGACCAAGATTTTCTTAAAGCCTTAGGCAAAAAAGTAAAACAAACTAAACAAGAAACAACAAGAAACAAGTGGGCCTCTAACAATAATGAGAAATTGAAGGTTATCCCCTTCCTTCGCTTAAGAGTCAGAAACAAAATTTGCTAAATGAGAAACATGATTCCAGCAACAAACCCAACCACAAGCAAGGTCTAGAATTTTGTGAAAAAAAGTGCCAATATTGCCATGGGAATCCAAATCATTCTTATGTCAGTTGATCACAACTTTAGAATCCCTCTCAATTTCAAGTCAACCACCTAAGGAACTGCAAATTTCTGGGGCTATGAAGGAAAGCATGAAGAGCTAAGGTGGAGACAGAGCAGCCACGAGGCCTACATATGAGGCAAGAACAATCCTTTTTTTTTGGGAGATTTGAACAGACCATTGAGACAAAGGCCCAACCATAAGAACAGTCCCATCATGCACAACCTGTAGAACCCACCAAACCCAATTGGCCCTGGATTTCCAAGAGCATTGCTTCAAATTTTAACTGAAAAATCCTGGAGGAAGAGACCAACATCTTTATGCAAGGATCAAGAACTTGGCCACTAAATTCAAATTGCTCCTAATTACCTAGCCATGATATCCTCAAAATCCTAGTGAAGGCCAACACAAAAAATGATTTGAAAAGAAATCTTCTCAATATGTTGTCATAGGAGTCAGCCTTGCAGTTAAAGCACCATAGGTTTCTTTCCATCCATGAACCCCAAGGAATGTAAGCAAGGCATGTATTCTGCAAGATCTTCCTTATCCTTAAAGGGGGGTGAAAGCATAGCTCAGTGAAATCTCTGAAAGTGGAAATTCCACCATAGTACTGCACTTCCCAAGGTAATCAACATCAGAATTTTCCTATGCAAATCAATCCAAACAAAAAATATTGGGGTGTCAACGGATCCGGATATTATCCAGATTTGATTCTTATCCGGATCAGAAATTTAGGATAAATTTTTGTTCTTTCGGGTCGGATTCAGATGTATAAAAGACACCCGATTAAAATTTGAATCAGAATCGGAATCTATGGATTTGGATCCGATAAATATTCAAATCCAAAATCTCGGGTATGTGTGGTAAGTTTTCTCTTTTATTCCATTAAAACATTTTTGTTGTTTACATATTATTTCTCAAACCTTTCCTCTTTTGACACGTTTCACTAAAATATACATATTATGTGCCAGCTGCTTTCCAAAACTTCCTCTTTATTTTGTTTTTACACGAGAAAGAAAGACAATTAGTGTTTGTCAGCTGTTTTCCAAAAGCTCCTCTTTATTTTGTTACTTCGTCTTTATTTAATTTTTACACAAGAAAAAAAGACAAAGGATTTCATTTCCCTCTTCTGCCTCTTTGTTTTCGACATCTCCTCCAAATTTCTCTATGCAATCTTCTTTGGTTAAGAAGAGTAAGAAAGACATGATGTTTCTCACTTGGCACTTTCCTTTTTCTTTCCCTCCTATGCTTCTCAGCTCTTGGGTAGGCATGAATGTAGTTTTTCATCAAGTTCAATCATTGTTTTCTTCCTCTGTAGAAATATTTTGTCTCCTCAAGTTTTTTATCTTCTCCGGTTAAGAAGAGTGTAGCTTTTGAGTGTTAGCAAACATATTTTGTTACTTTCATTGATTTTTCTATTTAATTTAGCATTTTCATGTTTATTGCCTTCTTCTAGGTCTACTTACTTTTGATTGTGTTTTAGATTTTTTTATTTTTTTTTTACATTTTTGTATTCAGAATCTTAGAAGGTTCAGCTAAGACTCCAGCAAGCTGTGTAATAAAAAAGCAGGCAATCCAACTCCATCCAGCTGTCATAAAATAAAATCCCCCATAAAGCATCCCTAAATAAAGCTGCACCTTACTAGTTTGTCCCTAGAAGTGTTAGATGTACAAGTTCTCATGAGTAGTGTGAATAAAGCTAGTCATTGGAGCTTCCAGGTCACTAAGGTTCCTCCTCGAGTTAAGATTTCATACATGATTGTGGTATTAGAACCAGAGGGGTAGCACCGACAACCAGGATTTTATGGTCATTGGTAATGTTACAGGTCAATGGGTAGGAATTTGAAAGGAGTCCCACACCAGTCCACCATTGTTAAGATCCTTGCAAGAAGAAGAGCAAAATTTGGTATTCTGATGTTCAAGGGAAGAGAGAAAGAAGGAGAGAGGGAGAGGACACAAAATTTTAAGGCTTCAAGGCTCCCTTACATGTCCACTTCATTCTCCTTAAATAGATATTACAACTCTTAGAGTCCAACTCAAATAAGACACTTACCTTATCTCTATTTCAACTCTAATCAATGCCAATTATTCATCTTGAATCTATTTAAAAAAAATATATATATATATATATATTCATCTTGAACTAAACTTCCTTGAACTGTCTTGCTAATATCCCTTGATCCACTTACACCTAAACTCCCCATCCTACCCTTGCCCATTTTACCCTTACAAATTAAATTATTAAATTGCCTTCAGGCTGGCAACTACTAACGACCAATGAAGCCAAAATCTAACAAAAGATCCAATCACTGACATGATATCTGCCTCCTAACTGAAAGTTAGGCAGAAACTGATGATTGATCTCTATAATGGGGATAACCAACATCCATCGAGGGACCACCAACAACTGTAATGTCATCCCAACTTAGTAATAATGGAGTGCCTCCCAACAAGATTTCTGCACATACCAAACCACCAAAGCCACTTTAGTAGAAACGCACAAGTCAAAGCGTGCATGCTTATGACTCCAAGTTCCACCATACTTCTTAGGACAATAAGCATCCTTCCACAACCAAATAATAATACCGCCTTGAGCTTCAGCAAACTGATTTTACACATTTTTCTAGGGAGCCTAAGCATTCAAAGAAAGTAGGTGACTGCCAGCAATCTGGGAGGTGTAAAAATGTCTTAGATTTTGCTTTCCCCAAGTCTCAAATCCAGGAATCTGTATGAATTGTTTTCAGGCTATAATGCTCAGAATAGAACAGCTTAATGAGGGCAGACATGCAGGATACACCAACTGCCAAGTAGCAATTAAATTAACTAACCCAAAATATTATTGAAGCAACATTCAAGGCCTGGCATCAATTTCCCTCCATTCCCATATGTTATCTTTAATCAAGATATAAAAAATTCACTAAATTCCATCACGGAGATGTTTTTTTATATTTTATTTGTTAAAGTTGGGTTCAAGTCCCTTCTAAAATAACTAGCCGAAGTTAGTAGTTTTTTTTATTGAAGAGCAATTACGAAAGAGTCATACATGACTCTCATAGGAGGAAGTCTCAAAGAAGGAGAATCAATATGGTAGAGTCTAACAGGCGTCTCGTGGGAGGAAGTTTCACACGAGTGTTTCAATTAAAGGTGTTTAGTTATTTTAGTTCTCTTTAATTGTTGTTTATTATGATTATAATTAGAGTACTATTCTGAGCATACCTATGACTTGGGTAGTTTAATATCATTATAATTCTATGTATTTCCTCTATTATAAATATAAGTTCAATGTTCTCAAATTAAACAAATCAATGAATTATTTCTCTTTTCCAAAAATTCAACATGGTACTAGAGTAAGTTCAATGAGTTGACTCGGTCAACCCAAAAAGATAATGTGATCTTTTCTGAATCGTCATCTCTATTGGTTTTAAGTTTGTATTTTACTTTTTTCCTCCCCATTATGTTTTTCCTATCCTTGTACCCATTTTTCCTTGGAGTGTACACCTTCATAATACACTTTTCATATTACAAATAATATATTGATGGAAAGGTATTTGAGTCTATTTTCAAACACAAAAAGGATTTCGGAAATCAGATTTTCTAAAAAGAGAGATCAACATCTGAAGCATTAAGTCATGCAGCAAGAAAGGTTCGAGCGACAACAGAAAACTTCATTTTTCGAACTTTTTTATGCCATACGAGACTTTAAATGGAAAATTGCATCTCAAAAGAAAGCTATGTGAGTCTAATTTCTAATGCGACAAATTGTTTCTCAATGTGATATTTCCAAAGAGAAATATCAATATAGAAAGACTCAAGGGTCATTCTAGAAGTATGTTGTTTGTAGAAATCCGAATTTTACGCTCCTTCCTCAAAGATAAGTCTATATTTCAATTCCGCTTGTTTTTGCTTTGAGTACATAAATTGTAGGCTCCAAAGTTTGTTTTTTTAATTGCATGCCTCACCAGTTTACAAGCATGCACATCACAATCCTTTCTTCACTATCAAAATTATTTTTTGCATGTACCATATAGCAAGATAGCAGCCATACATGTCAAAATTTCTCTTTGTTTCTCTCCAGCCATTACCTTCTATTTTTATGCCATAAATTCACTCTTATATTGGTGAGAACTCCTTTAAAATTCCTTCTTCAATAAACTTTTTTTGCTGGACAAAATTAACTTGTCTCCCACATGAAAACCCTAAGTTAGGGTTTGAGGTTGTTTTAAAAGAGAAACAAGAGAGAAGAAGGGCTTATTTCTCAATTTTTTTATTGGAGTTTTCTATTTTATTTTACTAACTTGCTGCCATTGACTCTCAAGCTAAGCAAGTTCTTATATTCAACTCTCTTTACTGCCCTTATGCATCATTGAGATTCTCCAAAAGTTTCTATTTTTTTGGTCAATTGTGGCAAATGTTTTCGTCTCACTTAATGTAACTTCATTTTTTAAGAAAAATTTATAAAATATGATAGAAATCTAGTCTTCTATTTTGCTTTAGCCCTTTTTTTTGCAAGACCGGTCATTTATATTAATCTATTGATTTGATGAGCGCCTCTTTCTTTTTTGGAAGTATGAGTATTGCATTGTCGTTTTCTTCTATTTGAAGTATGATTGTTTTTATATTTATGTTTCTCTAGTATTTATTTAATCTATCATCTCTTATTTTTTCATCACTTCAGAGCAATCCTATAAACCCACTACCAGCAAAGTATAGGAGGCCACCCAACATCCAGAGTGATTCAAGTCTTTTTATTCACCCAAGTGGTGGTTTTTTTTTTCGAGTTGCCCTTAAAAAGTTAGTAGTCTCCTTTTCATGCCTAAAATTAAGTTTTTTTCCCCCTTTGAAGTTGAGCAAGTTTTTCTACAGACTATGATCATTTTGACTGGTGTATGGAGTTTTGTCGTGTAGATAGAAGTGATTTTCTTCTCCCATATTTTTTTTTGTCCAAGCTAGATCTCTGTCTCTTTTATCCCCAACTTGAGGAGGAGAATTAAAAGAAGTACAAAAAAAGAGGTATTTTATTTTATGGGACCAGAATAGTCAAGTAAGGGGAAAACAAAAATGAAAATTTTGCATCTTAAAGAAATTTTTTCAGCCAAAAAAAATTGAAGACTAAAAATCTTTTTCCTTGCAAGCTGAAGTTACAAACTCCAACTTGAGGGGGAGTGTTGAATAACAATTATGGAAGAGTCTTACATGACTCCCATAAGAAGAAGTCTCAAAAAAGGAGATATGGTATGGTAGAGTCTAACGGGAGTCCCAGAGGAGGAAGTCTCATAGGAATGTCTCAATTAAAAGGTGTTTTAGTTATTTCAATTCTCTTAATTGTTGTTTAGTTTGATTATGATTAGGAGTATTATTTTGGGTGTAATTGGGACTTAGTAGTTTAATTTCATTATGATTCTATGTATTTCCCATAATTATAAATAGAGACCTAGTATACTCATATTAAACAAATCAATGAATTATTTCTCTTCTCCAAAAATTCAACATTTTTCCAATTAATAACCACAAAAATTTTCTTGACATTAACCTATGTGGGATTACTCCTACCAACAAGCTTGAAACATGGACAACAAAATTGGGATACAAACTAACAAAGAACTAAGCCCAACATAATAGACACTCTACTCTAATACCATATTAAAGTTGAGTTCAGGTCCATCCCAAAATAATTAATTAAATTAGGAGGTATTTTTTTAACTAACAACTAGAAGTTTTTTCTTGACATTAGCCACATTAGCCTATGTGGATCATTATTGCTATCATTATTCCTTTTCTATAATATAGCCTATAAGCCATTGGATCTGTTCATCTTATGTAGGACCAACCTGAAAGAATAAAAATTTAGGTTCACTCTATGATATTTTAATATGAAGCTGTTAGGTGGGTCTACAATCACCTTCTTTAAGTAGTTTATAGGACCAGAATATAGAAGAGACATTGTAGCACTTCTAGAGGAGTACTTCTGATTTTTTTTTTCATGAAAAAGAATTAAGTGATGGAAATGGACAAATATTAGCAGTAGGGGCATGAAAGGTTCCCTAAAGGTACATATTGAAATCCCACATGAATGTACATAATTTTTCAATTTCCTCCTACTTCTTTCTCTTTCTTTCCCTCTCTTTTAAATTGATCTGAACATTATTTACATATCTGAGCTACAAAAGTTTCAAAATTATACAAAAATGACTTCCATCAATTCTATTTTGAATGGTAACTTATGAATTCATCCCCGGAGGATTTGTCATTGGAAGTTCCCAACAGTGCCCATTAGTGAATTAGCTTCCTTCAATATGCCGTGGATGGCAAATGACTACTTCTTACAGGTAAGGAGGGATGCAGATTGCTAACACTAGTTGCAGGTTCTCTTTGGAGGCTGACCTCAATATTCTATGCAGTTTAGATATATATGCTTTCCCACCACTTTTACCAATGCCTAATCCCTTCCATTGATTAGGAAAAATTCATTTGAAACTCTCTTGGCTGTTATCAAGTGGATTACAGAGGAAAATAGAAATAATCAAGAAAACAAAAAAATGAAGCTTTTGGCAGAACAAAAAGCAAGGGTTCATTCAATCTAACAAGGGCAGGTATTGGTAAGAATTTGAACAATGCCCAGGAACTAATTTTAATGAAAACTAGAGTTTTTCTTAGATTTCGCCCAATGTCCCTATACTCGACCTTGCTTAAACTTAATGGCAGGTGCAAAGATGTTACCTGCAACCACAAGGGACTTATAGGATAAGCCATTCGTAGGGCCTCCAAGTCTTATTGGAGTTCTGTTGCCCTTACTACATGTCTGCTCCCAGTTGTCACAAAGATCAGACATACTTTTCTTTATTATTCTCAAAAATTTTAACCTGCATTTTTTACAGTAGAAGATTTATCCATAATCTTCAGGTCTGGAGAGGTAAACTCAAACCCCCAGCTAATGAATGGCTTCTATTAGTATATCTTTTCCTCAGAAGGCCACTTAAGTGCTGTCCATCTAGTAGAAAGTCCTTTGCAAATGCAAAACTCAGTTGTGCCAGGTCCCATTTTAATATTCAGTCCCATTTTATCCTTTGACATTTGAGTAGAAACTTGAGAGATTCGACTATTGAAAACAATAAAGCTTAAAAAGTACTAAAAACCAAGTCATTCGAATTACCTGACGGCGAAGGGCATTTCAGTAATGCAACTAAAGCCACGTAATTACTAGAAACATTTTTTGTATGAATGACCTCTTTTAAATGAGTAATTACTACTAAAATTTTAACACAAAAAAAATACACCAAAGAAGCTAACTTAATCTCTGTGTAATCAAATATTGTTTAAGTAAGTTTCATGTTCCCGCTCTGACAGTCTAGTTGTATGACAAAAGACAAGAGGTGTTAACAAAAGATAAGATTAGGGCCTCGGCTTAAAGGTTAAAAAAAAACAAAAAATGATAAAATTCTGTCCCAGCTGTTTAATCGATTTATAAAGTCACTTCAAGTAATAGACGGAATTCTTCCGGAAAGAACTTCTACAATGGCACTAGGTATCCAACTCAACGGTTTCATTAAATATAATCAGATAAGCGATCAAACTGAAGAGAAACAGCAATGATGGAAGCATTTTAGTATCAGTATGTCAAGCAGTTAAGGTCGCGCAAAATTCTGATGCAGAACTTCTATCATGAAATAGAGTATTGACAACTTACTCTTTCCGCCTCCATGTGCTGAGTTTACCATCCGAATGAGCACAATACATGAACTCTTTATCCAGATCAGGTATGACATCCATAAACTTGGCTAATCCACGTGGCAATCCCGAGGATGAGAGTGAAGTCCCATACTGCAAATCAAACACAACCAGTTCCTTTGGGAAAGTAACAAACAGAATACTCTTCCAGTGTGGGGAGAAGCCAAATCTCACAGAGTAGGTTGGGAAAACCGCCAATGCAGGCGAATTTGGATTTGGCTGAGCTTCTTTTTCCAACCTCTGGAGTTCAGCAAAATCAGTGGCGTTGGTCTTGATCTGATGCTCCGAAACGACAACATCATCTTCGCCATCTCCAAGTATCGTGGCGGAGAGGAGAAACCCTTTGATTCCAACGGCGCAGAAGTGCCGCGAATCAAAAGGGTCACGACGAACGCAAAAGAAAAACTCAGGGGAAGCATCATACTTCCAGATGCATCGCCCGTTGGTGGTGTTCCACAATGCAAGAAGAGACGGACCGTGAATAGAGGCAAGAAGCCAGGAATCCCCGCGGATCCAGCAGAGATCTTGCACGCCGGGTTTGGATTTGTCCGAAAAAGTTGAAAGCGAGTCGTGGGCTAAGAAGAGCTGGATGGATTTGGAGCGGAGGTCCCAAAGGGCTACGCGGCCCTGGCGGTCGCCGACGGCGAGGGGGAGGTGCGAGTTTGAGGGATCGTGGGAAAGGAGGTCGCGAGGGAGCGGCTGAGGGGCCCACCGCAGGGCAGTAACAAAAGGGGCGAGTGTGGAGGTGGTAGGCCCTGGCATGGGCAAGACGGTAACAAGTTGCATGGAGCGGGCGTCCACTACGGTGACGCAGCTGCCGGCGCCGTAGGCGAGGAGGCCGTGGGTGCTGCAGTCCGCGGCGCCACCGTTGTTTCGGCTTGGAGGTCCCGGTAGCATGCAGTCCCACGCCTCCTGGCCCCCTCTTGGGACCGACATTTCTGTCTGTTGTTCTCTGCTACGCCCGGATCAGAACGGAAATGGAGGAGAACAAGAGTAGGATTTCCTTTGCCCCTTCACTTCACATCATCTTTTAGAGGTTACCATCCGCGAAATCTGGAAGGAGTTTCTTTGCATTTATATCACCCGATTACTGTCGGAACCAGAGTCATAAAACTGTCCATTTCCTCTCTCCCTGTTACGATTTGGAATTTGGTAAGGTGGAGACGATTAGTACTAACGACCGGGCGATCACGAATTCCGTAATCGTGGGTCCTTTCCAGCTCGTTTTTTCTTCGTCAACCAATTGAATTTCTGCGTTCCGGAAATGAAGAGTGGAGGCCAGAGGGGGGATCAAATTGAGTGGAAATAATATAATTAACAGTCTTTTGTCTGGTAAGCGAGGGATTAATTCTTATTAGTACCTTTTGTGTTCTGTAAGAAATGAACTAATCTCCTTTTTTTCAGTCAAATTGCCCAGATGAATATTGCTTGTAGCAGTGGTTTTCTTGTTTTTCAAGCAAACTGCCATTGAGCAAGATCCAGAAACTCACAAAAACACTGGAGTGTCTGGACCCTGGAGTGCTATAACAGTATCATTCAAATGGTTGATGATAATTATTAGTCTGGGTTACTCTTTAGTCTGTTTTCTTCATACTCAAAAGGTTTAATTGTCTAGTGCAATTGAACCCAATCTCTTGTTTGGGTTTCAAGTCTTTAAGACTCGAGAAAAATGAAGATAACTAGTTAACTTGGTAACCTAGTTAGGTAACTCTTATGGGACGCTTGAGATAACATTCTATATGTTTCATACCTAATGATTTTTCGTATTAGATCAGGCCTATATATAAAGATGGACTTAAGTATAATGGTGCATCAAAATTTTTATTTAATAATCAAATTTTTGCAAGAAAAAATGGACGAGAAATATAGTTTATTTTGTTTGGATACACGTGAAAAGTGAAAAAAATAATAATATTAAAAAATTTGAATAATTAAAAATTTCTCTCAAGTTTCTATTTATTTTATTTTCTCCCAAAATTCTATCATTTTACAATAAAAAAATTATTAACTAAGAGAGAAAATATTTTTTTTCTGTCAAACAACCGAAAATAACTTTTACTCCCTTATTTTTTTTTATTAGCTATATTAAAACTCCATTTAAATCATTTTGTAGGGAACCACATGCAAGTGATTTGGTGAACAAATATAACCCATTTTATATTTTTTATTTTAAAGATCCCATTTTATTAAGGCCACTGTGTTCAATATGGTCTTATTAGTGTTATTAGCACGAAAAATTTGTATCCAAATAAAAATTAGAAACATTTTTTCTAGTAATAAATTTCTATTATTTATTTAATTTAATATCTTAGAGTGACCTATTAGAAAATTGCAAGATTTTTTTTTTTGACAAATTTTCTAGTAATTCCTTGTTTGATTTTTAAGGAAATGGCAAAAATTGCTTTATCAGCTTATTAATGTACTGCTAATTGGCTAAAAATTGTCATACCAAACAAACCTGTTATCTCTTCCCTTGATATCTTGCTTGTTCCAGTTTGTTTCTCCAATTACTCTTGCCCGTCGGTCTCAACGAAGCCATTTGTTCTTGCTGGTAAGGATCTACTAAACAGTTCTGGGTCGAGTCCTGCAGTCGGTGCTGTGGGCAAGACGAAGGTCCCGAGCTCCCGTCGGTCTCAACGAAGCCATTCGTTCTTGTTGGTAAGGAACTAATAAACAGTTCTGGGTCGAGTTCTGTACTCGGTGCTGTTGGGGAAGATGGAAGGTCCCAAGCTCCCATGGATCACTTATCGTTATCGGCATTTCAAACCAAGGATTAGGAATATAATTCCACTTCTAATTGCTCAATCATTCAGCAAAAGAACCCCAAGCACCTCCTTGCACTAGGCTTTGACGAAGCTACCCATAGCCCCTAAAAACCTCCATTGCTTAGCCACTAATCTCGAGCAGTGGACCCCTTTATGCTCCTTCAAAAGTGGTTAACTACTCCAATGCTCCTAATGACATCATCTTCCCTTCATCACCAGGCAGATTACTTGTTTGATGAAATTCCTGGGAGGGAAGGGAGGAGACATTAGGAATATCGAATTGAGGTTTTTGAGGGGGAGCATGTGCGAGTGATGGCTGGCCTAAGTAAGCACGGGAGGAGAAAGGGAAGGGAAGCATTATGATTGTTGCGTCGGGGTGGGTGTGAGGGTGAATGGATTTGCTTCCCGAGAAGGCTTACGTCAAAGGGAAGCATGCTTTCCTTCTTCAAGTCATGGATGGGAGAGGAGGGGCGCTCAGGCACTCGGGCACTCCGGCATAGCTCATCCATTTGAATACACTAATCACTGCATGCGTCACATGGATGCAAAAGCTGTTCCTTCCTTAATTTAACTCAGCTTCTTCTTTCCCGTCTTCAGTCCACATTATAAATTATACAAGTGTGCCCGTTTACAGAGACAACCTTTCTATCTGTCTCTCATTTGCTATTTCACTCTTTTCTTATTTTCAGCTCATGCAGTCCTACTGTTTGAAGAAAACACCCAGTAACAAATATAGGATTTTGGTATATTTAAACAAGTGCGTAGGACCTTCCCCACTCCCTTTAAATTGTAAAATCCAAAACGGCACAGTAAAGTAAGAGTTAACCCCATACCAGTCCGCAGAGCAGGCAGGTAGCAAGCACCATAATGGAGCAGTGGCCATAACATGTCAGACCCAGAAAGCACAGAAGGCTGCCTCATCTCTCGCTTCTTGATTTGATATTGATGAAAGAAATAGAGTTTCATTCACGAAGGCCATCTATCTATCATCAGAATTCGAGTGCTTTGCTTTATGCTTTAAAAATTGATAAATTGACAAAGACCCATTTGGGTTTCCTTCTGAACTGTAGAATCATCAAACCTTGTATGCGTTTCCTTCTGAACTGTAGAATCATCAAACCTTGTATGTGTTTCAGACTTCAGTACCTTAAAAAGCTTCGCTCACGGGTGCAAAACCCCAGTGCAAGAGATGATACGGCCTATCATTTTTATCGACCCTCTCTCTCTCTCTCTCTTTTCTGGATTTGAAAGTTAAGGTCATTGGGTTCTGGCTTGTTAGCTGATTGGCTTTTCTCACTGCCCACTGTTGTTTTACCGATACAGATTACAGAGGCCTCGTGCTCCTTGTCTCGACACGCCCTCACAGCCGAAAAGTTTAATTATGGAACGAGAGTCTCCTATAAGTGACACGTGTCAGAAAGCTACAGTAGATTCGGCGCTTCAGCCGGCGGCTAACCGGTAATGACCGTATTTCCCGGGTGTTCTCTGAGTATCTGACCGCACACGACAAGTTTCCTGGAGTCAAAGGCTGTGTGCACACTGCGTAAACAGAGCGTCCGACTCGCTCGGTTTGGGCTCTGACTCGGCCATGTTTGAATGGAAACAAAAAGAAAAAACAAGAAAAGAAAAAGAAAGATGCTAGAATCGATGGTGAGAACTGAGTGGAGACCAGTTGACACTTGACAGGCGCCGGGTATGGCCTTTCTGGCGGAGGGCTTCGCTTTCTCCACCGAGTCAGACTCGTCCACCCGCGCTCGTTCTTTTCTCTATGTCAGAGGCTCCGTCAATCCTGAGCCACAGACGAGTGAGCCTGAAGTACGAGAGAAGCGAAGAAAAGAAAAAGCAAAGCGGCGGGCTGACAATTAACCGGCTGCAGGCAGTTGTCGGAGCAAAGGTGACCGCTACGCCAGTCTAACAGACAGCACGCGAGGTGACCGAGTACGGGTGACAGCAGGTCATCCTACTACTCTGCGGCCGGTCCGGTAGATGCCACACATTCACCTCGGTTCCCTTTCCCTACTGCCCTTTAAATTCCACTCCTCCCTCCTTCCCCTACCTTCGTGTGCCATAAAACCCTATGCTAAACCCTTCTAAGTCCGAACTTGACTTCCGAAGAAGAGAAACAGACACTTGCAGGAGAAAACCACAGTTCGTACTTCATTATAATCTCTGTGTTCTTTTCTTTAGCTTCAGCCAAGACGGGTCTGCCGCTGTGGATGCTTGGGCTCGGCGCCGATCGCTTGCAGGACGACATGCATCGGTTGCTCGCCTTACTCTTTCACCAGGTCCTCTTACTATTTCTAGCCACAATTTACCATTATTATTGATTTGCTTCTTCTTTTTTGTTTGTTTGGGAGTTTCTATAATGCTCGAAGCAAAGTTAAACTTTAGCTCCATGCATTTGTTGGAATGCGCTTTTCCTCAAAGGAATATTACTGTTCGGTCTTTTGAGGAACGAGGACAATGTCCGGTGTGGGAGCTTTGAAGCTTTCTGTAGTAGTTGCCCACCATGCGCTTTTCGAAAAAGTTTCGCCTTCTGAAAGATGTTTGGAAAATCTGGTGCAGGGAGTGCTGGACGAGCAGTTCTTGCAGCTTCAGCAGCTGCAAGATGAGACCTCTCCCAATTTCGTCACCGAGGTTGTTACAATCTATTTCCGGGAATCTGAGAAGCTCCTTAGGAATCTAAGATCACTCCTGTAAGTACTCTTTCGGATTTCGAAAGTTCTCATTTTTCAACCATGGCAAAATTTTGTCAGTCTTTCTGAGTTTGGTGAATGACAGCATGGAGAGACAATATTCGGACTACAAGAAGATGGGAATTCATTTGAACCAGTTCATGGGTAGCAGTTCCAGCATTGGAGCTAAACGGGTCGGAAACGTCTGTTTAGCTTTTCGAGCTGCTTCGGAGCAAAACAACAGAACTGGGTTTGTCACCTTCTTCAATTCTTGTAAAAGCTCAATTTTTTTCTAGAAATTTAGTCTCTTTCCACCGACCAGCTTTCAGAAAGATGCACAGAGATAAATTATGAGCACTTGATTGGATAATTTTCCCAGGTGCTTGCGTTCTTTGGAGCTGCTGGAGCACGAATACTGTTACCTAAAAAACAAGCTGCACGAACTGTTCCAAGTAACTGACCCTCTTTCTGCTTCCCTTCTTTTCAACCTATTCTCAACCAGAAGGTTCGGAACTGAAGATTCTTTCATGTATCTCCTGCAAAATTGCAAAATTGCAGATAGAGCAGCAGCGAGTAATGGCAGCAGGAGTGAGGTATCCTGGTTTGGAGTGAAAAGACATCACTGTATTACAGTGAAAAGAAACCCTAAATGATTCAGACAACAGCGGCAGCGGCGGACAGCTGGAGTTTTTGCAACACCGCTTCGAAAGCTGAAAGGTAGAGCTGACGTACTAAATGGAGAAGAAGAGGACGAGTTCCATTACGAAGCTTGTGTCAGCTGTTTTTACTGTAGAGTTATTCTTTAATGCTGTTCTCTGTGCACGATGTTGTACTTCAATCTGAAACCACTGTTTCTGTATTCTGTGTCGATTCAATGCTCCAGTCGAGTACCCACCCGCTTCTTCTCTCCTTTCTCTTCGTGAAAAGACTGATCGTCACTGTTTTGGAAGCTGTATAGTTTCCTCTTCTTGATTGATGATGCTAGACGTCCATGAAAACTAGCCTCCTGAGTACTCGGTACTCCATTTAACTTGGCAACCTTTCTACAACCTTTCAAAAGTTATACAGTAGCTGGGACGAATGATGATTGAGGAATGTCCAGAATAAACGCTGTAACCACAAGTCTCCAGTACATATAATAAACATTCCTCGTGTAGCAAATAACAATAACAATAATAATTTGGAGAAGAAGATTTAAATTGTTTAATGCCCTCGGCTATTTCCTTGCCGTCCCCAACCGCACAATTCTGCCATTGTTGAGGTTCCATCAGTGCAAATGAGAAGGCTCATGGAATCACCGGGGACATTCACAGTAACGTAAGAAAATAAAAAGAAAATGCTTAGAAACAATTTAGGTCTAGCCGGCAACTCCTAATTCATTGTAATTACCCAAGAATAAAAAACTCCAAACCACCATTCTCTTCTCGTTCCTACTCACCCACTTTTCAAATTGAGTGCATGACTAAGTTGAAAGTAATAAAATTAGGTTTAACTTCATTAAAAATGATTAACTACTTCAAAAACTATACTACTCGTAAACTCGACGAGATCCTGAATATATATGAAATGTTGGCCTTTAAAAAACTGCAATTTGAAAGAGTGAAGGGAAAAGCAACTCTAGGATTCTCGACATGAGACAAATGCAAAAATATACCTAAGTACATATTTTAAATGTTAAAAAGATAATAGTACGAAATTTAAGTATTTTATTAATAAAAAATTTTAATCTTATTTGCATTAATTACTTTTGTCAGAATTAGGTGGTTCCGGTCCACCTAGGTTAGGTTCCGTCCACCATTGATGAGTTAAATATTTGGCTTTCCACACTTAAGAGACCGGTCTGTTGGGTTGTATTGGCTAGATGTCTGACTCAGAATTCTGAAGTTAAGCGAGTTTGGACAAGAGTAGTACTAGGATGGGTGATGTTAAGCACCTAGCAAATACTACCCAAAAGATCGGCCTATTAGGAGCAAAAGACATAGGTACTTAACCCAGGACCATAACATCACACCCACGCACGCGAGAGTCGACGTCCACGACGACCCACTTTCGATGACCTACTCTAGCGACGATCTATGGTGCGGGAATACACTCAAGTCGCCCTTTCCGCATATAGCGGTGGCCCATTGGTACGGGAAGCACACTCTGGTCGCCCCCACCGGGATTCGAACTCGCGACATAGCGCTAGCTCTGATACCAAATGTTAAACACCTAGCCAATACTACCCAAAAGATCGGCCTGTTAGGAGCGGAAGACATAGGTACTTAACCCAGGTCCATAACAGGTAACCTCCTCGGAAGTCCTATTGGCTAGGCATTTGAAATGGTATCAGAGTTGGGCACCACGTTCCGCGTTTGAATTCCGACGGAAGCGGTAAGGAAGTGGAACGGTGGGTGTCAAAGCTAGGTGGTTCCGGTCCACCTGGATTAGGTTTTGTCCACCTGGGTTAAGTACTTTGGTTTCCGCACCTAACAGCCCTGTCTTTTGGGTAGTATTGGCTAGGCGTTTGACATGGTATTAGAGTTGGGCACCACGTTTCGCGTTTGAATCTCGACGAAAGTAGTATGGAATGGAACGGTGGGTGTTAGAGCTAGGTGGTTCTGTCCACCATTGATGGGTTAAATACTTGGTTTTTTGCACTTAACAGATCGGTCTGTTGAGTTGTATTGTTTAGGCGTTTGACATGGTATCAGAGTTGGACATCACGTTCCGCGTCGAATCCCGGCGGAAGCAGTTAGGAACGGGAACGGTGGGTGTCAAAGCTAGGTGGTTCCATCCACCATTGATGGGTTAGGTACTTGGCTTTCCGCACTTAACAAACCGGTCTGTTGACTTGTATTGGTTAGGCGTTTAACAACTTTTAGTTTTACATTTAGGAACAAATGACTTATAATTATGTTACTATAATAGAAGTTAGGAGAACTTAAAACACGAAAGCCACACCCAAATTTTTTTCTTTAAATAAAAAAATTTCAAACTTATTTTCCAAACTATCTGATTTAAGTATTTGAAATCTATACAAGATCTATAAACTTCCAATGTCAGCGAAATTTGTCCTCATGGTACCATGTGAACAAACTTTGTTAATATAGGAAGTTGTTCGATCCCACATGGATTTCAAACGTGGAAACCTAGTAGTTTGGGAAATCAAAAGTTTGTTATTTAGGTAAACACATTTTTTCAATCTGGTATTTTGGTAAATGTCTCTATTCAAAACATAACTTCTTATTCTTTACCTTTAAAACTTAAACATCTAATAAGGTTGTATTAAAGAACTGAGCCTAAAAAAAGCACATCTACATCCTTATATGTTTCAAAAATTTTGCACTAGAGAGTAGACAGCACCGCTGGCTAGAGACAAACCCTAGTGAGAGAAGTTAAGGGTTATGAATGCTTATGAAAACGATCATGAATAGTACATAGAAATTTCAATTCTAATAAATGAACCGTGTTGCACGAACAACAGTTGAGGAGTACCTCCTTGGACATAATTGCAGGAGAAGAAGACCTTTGACGGCTTTTGAAGAAGATAGAAACGTCGGTGACTGTAAAAATTTTGAGTAATTGATTCAGCAGATTGTAAGCTGTTTCCGCGTCTCTGCTACCAAGGATTCAAATCCAGGCATTCGAAACAAGTCGGTGAAACCTTTGTGGAAAACGGTAATGTTTTTGAGGAGACAAGAAGTCATCAGGAGATGCTTGACGATTTGCCAAAGAGAACCCACGCTCACCTACAATGAAGACGATGGACTTTCTCCATCTCCGTAGCTGCAAAAACCCTTTTCATGGAAAATAAATTGATCTACATTTAGTAAGGTCACCGGTTTGGTCTGACCGGGAAAAAAAATTATTCTCGCTCCGTTTCGGTTCGATCTTTAAAGCGTAAATCAACACTCGACACGTGGGCGGCAATAACGCGTGGGCCCAATGAATTCTTTTTCTTTTCGTTGCATCCAACGGATCCCATCCCATCATGAAAAGAAGCGAAGGAATGCGTACAAATGCAACCATATACGACGTAGACGACCCGACCAACCGTATGTACCTAGGTGCGAGGCCTGGCATCGCCGCTATTAATATCTCTTTCACTTCCGTTCTCTCTTGGTGGCGATTGGAAAGCAAGAAAAGGCTGAGATCTAGGAGGCGATTCGTTAGATTTGATTCGCTCTGGTTTCACTGGTTTTATAGTCGAGCGGCAGAGATAAATGGGGAAAGGAATCGTGGAGGAGAGTTTGTGCTACGAGGAGGAGACGCATCTCACGGTGTTGAAGACTTCGCTCTTCTTTGCCGGCGATGGCTTCACTGTTTACGATTGCAAGGGGGAGCTTGTCTTCCGAGTCGACAGTTACGGCCCCGATATGCGGGATAAGGACGAGATCGTTCTCATGGACGGTTCTGGCAAGTGTTTGCTCACTGTTCGGAGAAAGGTACAACTAACTTCGTCTCTCCCTTTTTGATCGCCGCTGTTAGCGATTTTTGTTTTCTTCGTCTGTGTCGTTTTTTCGAATATTGATTCTGGGAGAGAAAGCGGGTGGAGTGGGACTGTAGAAGTAGCGATTTTGGACGATGGTAGACTTGATGATTTCTTTGAGTCGATGTACTTACTTTACTGGTGATTAAGATCTTAAAATGGTAATTTGAACGGAGAGTAGGATATTAAGGTATTGAGCATCTTTCGATCTGGGAAGAGGTTTTTCAATATTTTTGGTTGAATAATCAAATTATGAATTGGATTCAAGAAACGCTGTAGGAGTAAAAGATTTCTTAGTTTTGATTCTGTTCGAATATCAGAATAAAATCTCTTTTTGGAGAATATGAATCCATTCGATCACTTCAAGTTTTTTTTTTTCTTCTTAAAGAAGAATCTTCAATTCTTTATTCTCTTTTATTTCAAACGGAGAAAAGGTATAATTATTCACATCTGAACTCTCCGCGACTCATTTTTTTTTTTCAAAAAGAAGTAACGAAATGCTGAGATTCATCTCACTTTGTTGTTCCCTTCAGCGGCCGAGCCTCCATAACCGATGGGAAGGCTTTTTGGGCGAGCGCACCGACGGGCAGAAACCCATCTTCAGCGTCCGCCGCTCCTCCATTATCGGCCGATCCAGCGTCACCGTCGAGGTGTACGGCCCTCAAATGGAAGAATACCAAATCGAAGGCTACTTTGCCCACAGATGCTGCACGTTCTACAACAGCTCCAGAGACCCCGTAGCAGAGATAAAGCGGAAGGTGGCGGCTTCTGCCAATGTGGTGCTTGATAAGGATGTCTTTCTTCTCTGCGTCAAGCCTGGGTTCGATGGCGCCTTCGCCATGGGTCTTGTTCTCGTTCTTGATCAGATCAACGGGGATGCTTACTGGGCGGTCGATGAAGAGCTTGATGCGGTTGATTCTACTGTTGGTGAAACAATTTCTCCTTCAGCGATCCCTACGTAAAGTCTGTCAGATTCCAGTTCGGCTTTTCTTTGTTAGCTCTGTATCGAAGCTTTCGCTTCGAAGTTCAAAACAACACTTTTTTTTTTTTTTGTCTTTTTTATAGTACTGTTTCGAGTTGTGGTCTTCTGATTGAATTACTGTACATGTTCTTTAAACCTTCCTCCGAGCTTTCTTTTTTTGCTTCTCTTCTGGAAAGAAATAAATTATCGTTGTGATACAATTCAAATCCAGTTATCTTTTCGACATCAAATCAAGCAGAATAAGAAAAGCACAGAAAAATAAATAAGATTTTGTCAGAGAAAAAGATTAAGCCTTTGATTCCATCACCCTTTCCCCAAGCGAGGAGTCAAAAAAACAGGAAGAAGAAAAGACACCGATCAGCGATCGTCGAAGACATCATTTCCCATTCGAAACAGTTGATTAGGCACCAACAGGAGCCTTTTTCCGCCACTGAATTTTTCCTAAAGAATAGAAAATCCGGAAGCTTATCAGTGTACCCAGCAACCGCAATTCCGATCGTCTCCGTTTGCTGTCAGTTTTCGCACTCTCCTTTTTCTGCGTTAGGAAAAATATTTTAGAAAAATTTATGCCATTGATTCAGTTTACCAGCTCGCTTTGATCTTAATTAGTGTAAGAAAGGCCATCATCATTAACTTATAACGTAGCATTGCTTATCTTTCTTTAATTTAATATCTCTCTAACGCTTTCCCTTTCCTTCAATAAATTATGATCATGTCGGCTTCTTGAATCGTATCTGTAGGTTGTAGTCAAGCTTTAAAGCAGGTCTCAATTGGAAAGACCTTTTAGACTGTCGGACAAAGTGGAGGCAATTGGTTTTCCATTTTTGTCACACACATAGCAGGTGGAAATCTTCGAACTGCTGGTTTTTTTTTTTTTTTTTTTTGGACCTGGTTATGGCAACGCGTGGGGTAGAAGATAAGATCAGTTTTGCAGAGTTACAGTTGAGGAGCTGCTCAGAGCATCAGCTATTGCCACATAACACACTGTAATTCTTACCCAATTTATGATCTTGTTGCAGAATTATCCCAGCACTGACCCACAAAATGATTCAGCGGGACAGAATTAGGTGACCAGACTTGCGGTATATCAATAAACAATCTTCTTCTGCTAGAATTTTCATCCGGTGAACTACTGAGATCAAATTTACGAACGCACAGTAGTTTACCGAAAACACTCAGCAGTCGAGGGAGGAAAAACGTTCACGGCAGTCATACATCAGCAACAGTGGTCGGAAAAGTGACTCTTACGGAAAAATATCAGGGCGGAAGAATCTTCTGAAGAGGAAGAAAAACGTCGTGAGGCAGACAAGTGGAGGGCAAGAGCTGAGAATGGGTTACGTGGAAAAAGATTATCCACAAACACGTCTCTGGCCGACTTGTTGAAGATAATGCTGATGATCCTTCGCCTTAATCAAAGGTTTCTTTTGTAAAGATACTGTTGAGGGCCTTGATTAAGGTTCCTCCCTTGAAAACTTTCCGTTTTGATTGTAATTACCTCTGATTTGTAATCTTATGTATATGGTGATATTTGATTATATAGAGATTATAAATAAATCATCTCACCACCTTCGAAACGTGTGGTGGTTTTTATCAATGGTCTTACCCCGAAAGATGAACGTTGTCGGTAGAGTTTTAAACCCAATTTAACATAATATCAAAACAAGTCATGAATCTTCATTTAAATTATCCACTTATAAAATCATAAAACAAAATAGACCTAACGGACCAAATTAAGAGTCCATTGGTATAATTCTAACTGCGATTATATAAATTGTTTTATAAGTATGATAAGAGAGGTAAAGAATAGGAGCGAAGGCAAAAAGCACAGTTGAAATGCTTTCTTTATTCTTCCACAGATTGAGACGACTCACTCTCTTTACTTTACTATCTATCTTTTTTTCAGTTCCCTTTTCCTCTTTCTTTACATAATTACACTTAGAAAAGAAATTTGGGAAAATAAAATAATCTAAAAAAAACACTACGTCCTTGATCATACACACAACATCTCCACCGTTGGATCGGTTCCATCAACTGTCCTCCAGTATGAACTCGTCGGCAATGCGCATCAACGGCTCCAAGCACTCCGGGGCGAACTTCCTCGCGAACAGAAACGGGTCCCACCTCTTATTCATCCCCTCCCCCCAGACAAGATCTTGACCGTACCTTGGCCGGGCCGACCTTAAATCGCGGATCATTTCCTCCCCTACTTCTTCAGGCCAATACGTCCTCGGATGCCCTCCCACGCTCCCGGTCCAGTCCACGTGCGTGAGCGTCGCTGGCACGCACCCCAGCGGGTCACGCATACTGAGCAACGTCGAGAAATAATGCTCCTCCGGATAACACGACTCGCTGTCCCTGCACGGCCGCCTGAACCTCGACCACAGCGCGGTATCATTCACCACCACCCGGGCGTGCCGCCGGGCCAACGCGAAGAACTGGGACCCTACCCGGAAACTCTCGAACGGTACCGCCGGCACCATCGACCCTTCCCCCCGGGCGTTGTACCGCTCCTCGATCCCCGGCTCTCCCGCCAGTATCTCTATGAAGCTTTTCCCCGAACCGTTGGTGAGAGTGCGGTAGACGAAGGGAAAGGAGCGTAATGGGATGCACGAGGGAGAGAGCAGGACGAACATGGAGTTGGCGGGATCGTCCAGGAGGGCGTGGGCGATTAGGCGGCGGGCGGCCGCTACAAGTGAATGGTGGGCCCGACGCGTGGGTTTTGAAGAGGGTATCACCCGGCCGGTGAAGGCGCCGTCGAACGGGAGGGGGTAAGGACGAGATGGATCAGCGTGGATGTAGATGTTGAACAGCCTGGTGTGATTCCCCCGCGCGAAGAAGCGCTCCCAGAGCGGAGCGAACGGGAGGGGCACCGTGGTTAGGAACATGAAAGCGACCTTAGGCGGCAGGATCGGGTTGGGATTTGAACGGGCGGCTCGACGGAGAAGTGCCCCATCCCCATTCAATCGAGGACGACGAATAGCCACTCTGGGTGTATTTTCAACCGCTCTGATAGAGATGGGGAGAATCGATGCGGAACCACCCTTCTTGATCCTGGTAAAGATGGGATGTAGCTGCAGTGGGATTTTGATGCTGTTCGTGTTCACAGACACCAAAATCGAAAAAGGTAAGAAGACGATCAGGAGGCAGCAGAGGAAAAAGGGTGGAGGAGAGAGCATACTGAAGCCCAGACAGTTCAGTTCTCCTGCAGAGGCAGATCGAAAGGTGTCCGAAGGGAGGAGAAAGGGGCTGTCACTTGTTTCCAGTGGGCAGCGGGAGAAAGAAGGAAAGAAAGCAAAAAAGGATTAGCCCCTTCTTCCTCATTCAGATGTGGGGTTAGGCCTGCCGCTGCAACTAGGGAAAAAGACACAGCTCTCTAGTTGAAATCGAACCCTTTTGGAGTCAATTACTCTTGTCATCGTTTTCTTCCCTGTGCATTTAATGAAACTGATGTAAACCCTACTCCTCCCTTGATACTCCTTTCAGAAACTAATCAATCAAAAAATCCCACTTCTCCATTGAAAATACTAATTCCTCCCGTGGCTACTGTTGTAATCAGAGTCTTGAGATTGGGGGCGGCGCATTGGGAAACCGATCAAAGTGAGCGTCTTGGTATCAGATACTGTGTTCGGTTCCTAAGATGCTCTAATGTCGCGAATGAATCCTGGCCTTTATCAAATTTTTAATTCTAAAATCCATGTAAAACTGTTCTTGATATTCAGATCAATTAAACTTAGGATGTGAAGCTTTTTTCTAACATTAACATCTCTTGTCATGTAAAGGCCCGATAGGACATACAGGCATATGGGCCGATAAAAGGAGTCGCCAGGTTTGGGCAAAGAACAAACAGATAGATGGATTTGAGCTCAACCCAATCTAGGTTCCTTTCCAGTGAAGATTCTGCTTGTAGCTACAGTGACAAGAAGAAATCGTTTTCCTGCAACTTGATCAACTGGTAAAACTCAAACCTCTTTGAAACTATTCAAAGAAAATGGATTCTGCTTCCTGCTTCTCGCTTCTCAGAGAGGGACTGAATTGCTTCAACAAGCTTCTCTTTTTCTTCGAAACGATCGTCAATTCGCTGCTCCATGGCTAAATATTTTTGTGCATATACACGGAGATGGTTACAGTGATCATTTAGTAAGAAGAATACCAATAAATTAATAAATAATATAACTATAAAATACCAATTAAGAAGAATTAATAAACTGATTATAGAATCATTTTTTTGTTAAAAATTATTAAAAACCAATTATTTATATAAAATAAAAAGCACAAAATTGTTATAATAATATTTTATAAAAAAAATTAATATAAAAACATAATATTATACTATAGTATAGATATAAATTTATAAAATAAAATAACTATATATATTTTATTAATTTAAATAAAATTATTAAAAACCTCAAATAGGGGCTTCTTCCCCATTGAGAGGTGGTCAATTCTCCTCTCCCAACCCCCTCTCCCCCATTATTGTTTGCTTAGGTTGTCTGCTTGACTGGAGGGAACGAGAAGAAGAGAGTAGAGAGGGGTCAACACCTCACATATCCCTTCTTCCCCACCTACAAAGAGGGTGGGGAGGTATCGACACTGTCTCCCTTGTCCTCTAGCTTCTGTAACGAGATTCCCCATTTGAAACAAAAGAGGATGGAAGGGGGTTGACTCAACTTTTTGGCACCAGCAAGGAGGAGTTCCACCTTCCAAACTATAATACAGGAAGGAATCTTAAAGGCTCTTTCTCCGTAGAGAGCAAAAAGAGTGGGAAAGAGTGGGTGTGCCCTTTCGAATTCAGAGGTGGGGGAAGAGGGGGTTAGCGTACCCCCGCCTTCATTCTTTCTACTTGGTATGGGATGGTCCTTAGAGGACACGCCACACCAGCCTCCCATGGCCGCGTGCAGGTTGAAGTGGTTTTACTTTTGGAGAGGAAGGGAGGGAGGGGAGGAAATGTGGAAATTTATTTGTATCGGAAAGTAAATAACGGGAGAAGTCGACCGTCCCCCTTGGGACGTAGCTGGGGGGAGGGTCCCTACGCCTTGTTTCGAGCTTGTGCAAACACGTAAGGTTAACGACCGAGTGTCTTCAGGTATTCAGACAAGGTACAGACTGGCCTGAGAGGCGAGAGGACAACGAAATCTGAGAATTGGGAAACTGTGCACGAAGTTGCAACGATTAAAGAAACCCTAAACATCCATGTCATGGAGCGGTCTAATCATCCAGAGAGACTGAGCGCGTCTGGACTTGATGCCAGAGCACCACGTGGTGGCTTTAGTCCTCAAACAGTCCTCCTGCCCAGCCATACGGGCGTTAGACACGTGTTTCTGTGAACTTCACTCGCCTTTTCTCTGTTCCCCGTCCCTACCGCTGCAAATTCCATCATCACCCTCACAGATTTGCCCACATAGAAACCAGTCTGGATGGGAATCCGTCCTCTCTCGCCTTCTCTGCCACTTTGGGCCTTTACCTCACTGTCTTTCCCCATTTCGCAATTTGGCTGAAATCGGTGGCTGTTTCGAGACTGAGCTACTTTCGTTCGGTTTCGGTCTACAATGGAGCCACTGGAGGCTCACAGCTCTTCTTACCAACTCCAATAAAAATATCTTATCCCTCGCTTTAGTCTCTATCCATCTGGTAAATAAGAAGAAATCTGTTAAAAAAAAATGGGAGTTGGATGGGACAGTGACAAATGAGAGGGTTATTTTAAAAGGAACAGCAGCCCTACAGAGATTATAAGGGATGTATGAAGTCCCCTCCCCGTTGGATCTGGAGGAGAAAATGGAGAAAGAAAAGAAGAAAACAGAAATCTATGGCTGGGGAGAGAAAGGGGAAATGCCCAGAGGGGAGGCAACCATGTGGATGTGTGGGGGACACATTAACCACAACGAGACCCCTTTTTTAAATTATTGAGTGCACCAAAAGACAGAGAAAAGAGAGAGAGAGAGAGAGAGAGAGAGAGAGAGTCAGAGAGCGAGAGAGAAAGGCAGGAAAGCGGCCTCAACTCAACTCGACGCCCCTTTTCCTTCCTTCCTTCACCTCCCTCTCTGAAATATCACTGTTGCTGGAATGAGAAATTAAGAACCCATTTCCATTTTTAGCGGAGGAAGGAGGAGAGAAGCAGGAAGCGAGGGAGAAGATGCCTCGGCCGGGGCCCAGGCCGTACGAGTGCGTGCGGCGAGCATGGCATAGCGACAGGCATCAGCCCATGAGAGGGTCTCTTATCCAGGAGATCTTCAGGTGGGTGCGTCCTTTTCGTTGTGTCTTGCTATTTCTCTCTGTCCGTTTTCCTGATGCCCTCCGCCTGTTTGTGTAGAGTCGTGAACGAGATTCACAGTCCCACCACCAAGAAGAACAAAGAATGGCAAGAGAAGCTGCCAATTGTTGTGCTCAAAGCCGAAGAAATCATGTATTCTAAGGCGAACTCGGAGGTGGGTGCCTTTTCCTTTCCAGTTTTATATGTTTACATTTTGGGATTACATCAGTTTCCTTGTGTCCTTTCCCTTGGTTTTGGGTTGCCATTTCCCCTCACGGCATGTGGATCTTGTCTCTCCTTTCGCATATCTGTCTTTTCGCCTTCTCCAGGCTGAGTACATGGACCTGAAAACGCTCTGGGACCGAAGCAATGACGCCATTAACACGATTATTCGGAGAGACGAGAGCACCGAGACCGGCGATCTCTTACAACCATGTATTGAAGGTGCCCCCTTCATCTTTTTACCCTTGACAAGTTACAGTCTTTCACCCATTTTTTCTTGCTCCCTGCAATGTGAGTACAACTCGTATGCTGCTAAGCATTTTTGTCTATGCAAAGAGAGACTGGCAAAACACTTGAAGGTGGAGTGGTTTGGGGAAGAATCTGGTTTTCTGGTGGAACTAGGAAGAAGGGGGGACACATTGGGCTTAAAATCTGCGTGGGCTGGTGAGGCCCAATCAGACTTGAATCTACGTTTACTTTGACTTTTCGGTGTCTGGAAAAGGTGAGGTAGCCTATAGTGTTAAAGCTAATCCATCTGAGTGGATTATTTTATTACGACAATTTAAAAGCTCAATTCTCACGTTCTTCATGCACGGTGAAGAACATGAATTTTTTTTAATTTTTTTAATTTACGTAGCCCATGGACACAGTCAGTGTCAAAGATGGTTGCTTCCAACCATCATCCATGGCAATTGCAACTACAAGAACGATGGCAGCATCACCTGGTTTGTTTGATATGATAATTTGAAATTCGTTCATAAAACAGTAGCAAATGTATTTATTCTTTTCTGTAATATATGCCTTATCTGTCTGGGCCTCTGGTCTCATTTGAGATGAAGTGTTTCACTCAAGAAGCGTTTCTTTTGAAGAATATTTGGTCAGTCATTCATGATATTCATCTATTATTCTGTCCTTGTGCTTCAGCTGCACTTAATCTAGGTTGCATTCCCAGAAGAGCTTCCCGGAGCCAACGACATAATACTCCGAGGTACCTGACGCCACAAGACTCTGGCGAAACTGCCAGCATCCCAAAGGCTCCTGAGCACACAACCTATGGTGTACCACATTCTTTACTCCCCATTCAGCCCACTAATCAATCTTCCAAACCATCAGTTCAATTTGCACCATTTTACTCAACCCTTATGACTCCCTCTACTGTAAACACAACTTGTATGGGTTTGGAACCCCGCCCTCATGAGAAGATAGGTTCACCTAATGTTCCTTGTCGAGAATTACCTCCCCTGTCTGAGAAATTTGTTCATTGTAGTCAAGATGGTTATTCAGGTTCCATGGAGATTTATAAGGGAACAAAGCTTGGTCAAACATATCCTTTGTACTATGGCTCCAATCAGACATCACATTCACAGATTGTTTGTGAGCGGAAAACCAGGATCATGCACAACGTTATTGATCGCAATCATGCTCAGGATGCTTCAAATACCTCTCCAAATTTTGTTGGCACATGTCGAGACAGGGGGGATGATGGTTTTGACCTGTCATTACGTTTGGGTCCCACGACAGCTTCAAGTTCATCCTTGGAGCATCAATGGACTCGCGAAGTTGGAGACAGGGGTTCCGGACTTCATGGTAGGTCCAGGTTATGCGATTTATCTCTGAGTACAACAAGAGCTAGGCAAATTGACCCTTCATTTTCGTCTCACCGAAATGATAACATGCTTTCTCTGTCCATGGATGAAAAGTCGAACTCAAGCAGATGGGCTTCTGAAGGTGAAGATATTAATACTGAGGTGGCCATAAGGAAGCGCAAAGCACCAACTGATAGTACTGGTGAGGATGTGCAATTCCATTGGCAAATGAAGCCTTCATCCAGCCAGTTTTTTAATAGGACAAAAGGGGAAGAAAAACCATAGTTTCACCCCTGTCAGTTATGCAAGCTTTAGTTCTAATCCTGATAATTGAGTCTTTTGAGGAAGACTTGTATGTCAAAGCTGGTTCGTACTTCTTGTTCTACTGTTCGTAGTGCAAAATGTAAATAGTTGATCGGTTTTGAGTTTGAATGAGATCCTTTTTCTTGTCGTGAGCTGCTTATATTTTCTTCAGCTGGTTTTGCTTTGTGACCGTCTGATGTGATTACTGAAACATTGATTATGGGTTTGGTTTAGGCAATATCCCCGCCAAGCCTCTAAATTATATAGTTGTTGCATCAAGATGGTGATGATCTGATTGTTCTTTTCTGTTTTTCACTATGATGTAACTGTTCTTGAACACTTCTGAAAGGATTGTGACTGTCCAAGTAGATCCATGACAACAGTAAGGATGGACCTGGTGGTCTTGCCTATCGTTTAAACATTTGTTCTTATTATGTTAGCTCTGTGAAACATGTAGGGTACATCAATGAAGTTGCTAGTGTCGGTTGCAGTTTTTTGTTCCTTGAACTGAAAGTTCGTTTGAGTGCTGGTTCTCTCAGGAATCCCACAAATACTTGTTTGTTCTATGAAGGTGGCTTCGTTATTTATTATTTTCTTTATTTGCTTTACATTGTAACATTTATCAGAAAATCGGTTGATGCAGAAGGCTACCAACTAATTCTCTTTAAGCTCCCATGAAATTGTGACAAAGAACAAGCAGAATGAGTTTTTAACATAAAGAAATGAAGAAAGGAATCTCACTGCAAAATAACCATTATTCTCTGTAATCAAACCATGAAACAGAAATGAATCACTCAGGAATACATCGACAAAAAAGAGGATGAGAAACAGAACAAATAGTGTACGGTGGGATAGACGGCTGTCTAAAAGAAGAAGGAGATGGCTGACAAGAAAGCAGTCACTCCAAAGCCAACGGCAAGAGGGGAGGCCGAGCTGGGCGTGTTACCAGCGCTGCGAGGTGGAGCAGTGGAACCAGTGGGAGCCCTGGCATCTGGAACAGGACTGTTGGGAGAGGTGGGTGGGGTGGTGTCGGCGGAAACCACAACAATGGACAGCCTCTGACCTGCGTTACAGTGACCACCGACTGCGCAAATGAAGTTATGATTGCCGGTGGCATTGAGAGGCACATTAGCAGGGCCGTTAATAATTATTGGCCCGATTGGGTTTGATGCAGTGCAGGAATCAAATTCTTCTTTCGATACTTGGGCTACGTCGTGAGCACCAGTCACGAAGTTGAAAACTGCAGAAAAATTTATGCAAGTTGCAGCGTTTTAGATTAAAGAGTACTCCATAGTCCACAGTAAACTTAGATAGCAAAAAGAAACAGGAGCAGAGAGAGAGAGAGAGAGAGTGTTTGTCTTACCGAGAGTGTCGCCGACTCTGAAGGTCTGTGAACTCGCCCAATTGGAGTAGAATTGAGCTCCTCCGTTTGGAATCGTCCATCCGGTCCCGTCTCCAACCACATGGGTGGTCGCTGCCGCTGAGAAGTGAAACAGAGCGGCAAGAAACAGGGCAGCTCCGATCAAACTGGTGCGAGACGCCATGGCTTTCCTGGATGTGTTCTCGGGTTGACCCTGTTCGACTCTGCAACTCCCAGATGTAACGGATATCAACTATCTGTAGTGGGTGATGAGAAACTTGGAGGGAGGGCATTGGCTTTTATAGGAGGGAGGGGAAGTCAGGGAAGCTTCTGCTGCGGAAACGAAGAGGGTGGCAGGTGTCGAAGACGGGGCGGGGCGTTGACGAGTAAAGGCGGGAGGAGAGAGAAAGAGACGAACCTACCGGCCGCCACAGTCTAAGACGGAGCGGGGTGTTGACGAGTAAAGGCAGGAGGAGAGCGAAAGAGACGGACCTACCGGCCACCACCGTCAAAGACCGGGCGGGTTTTCTTCTTTTTCCCGCCGCGTTCGGACTTTGGGAGAGGGGCCTAGTTTGATTTTCGGTGTCTTCCGACAGAAGAAGAGGCTCAGAACTCGAAAGTGAGAAGAATGTCGATTGGTTGACCAGACGTTACGTACTGTTACCGTCACCGCCGCTGCTGTAATTTTTGCTGGCAAGAAACAGGAGATTACCCTCTCCACTGAAACTCTCGTTCAGAAAAATTTTCAAGCAAATCCATGAAGATAATATATATTTTTTTTATAGAATCACGCAGTAATTCATGGAGAAATTTTGTTTTAACGACGACTCTGGGTCTGAAATTCTTCACTTGGTTTCACCAGTCTCCTTGGGAAAAATCCAAGTAAAAAATTATTCAAACTTGATAAGTTTTTATTGCAAAGTGCAAACAATGAGTTCTCTTTGTACTATGAAAAATTTCCTTAATTTTTTACTTTAAACATCATATATAAAACAAAAAATCATGTTTTTTACTCTGCTCCTCTGCTTTCGAGCTTGTTCCAAGCCTGCAGATATTATTTCAACCCCAACAATCATGAACTGTTCTTCATAAATAAATATCGCAGTTTTAGTACAGAGAAAATTGTACGTGGCCTACTCAAACTCCTTAAATTTAATATATTGAGTAGCGTTTTGATTTTCAAGGACTGGTTGCGTATGAGAAAGAAAGGGTAGACTTCATGGAAGACTTGTTCTTTCAGACCCGAATATTTAGTCTCTAGAGATGTAACGTGTTTGGTAGTTGAGGAAGATTGAATTCAGCCATGCACGTAATCACAGAAACTTCTTCCGAAGCTCTAGTTTTTCTTTGCGAGAAAGAGTCAAAGACCGGGGAGCCTGGATACTTGAACGCGGCGAGGCTCCGTTTTTCAATGTTTTAGACTTGCTTTTTGGCCGTTTACCACAGCTTTCGTGGTTGCTTTTTCAATCTGATCGGCTCTGGTTCTTGATTTCCTTTCCTGTGTGGGCTTCAAACACCAAGCTGAGAGGTGGGTGATGACTGATGAGAGTTTTTTGCCTAATTTTATCAAGACGGAAAGGAAACCGTGTCGATTTCGTCATGCACACAAACACAAGTAAAGAAAAAACTGTGGAAACGAAAGGTTTATGTCAAAATTGTTACGGGCTTCAAATCTTCAGAGCTTTCACTATGAACACGTTTGGGTTTGGCTCAGAAAATTTCAGGAGTTCTATAAATTACACCGCACGGAAGTTTTTTATAACACAAGTCACCCTTTTCCTAATTTAACGATTAGATTTGAAGTTAATGACTTAAACCCTTAAAAAGATATTCTCCTGTAGTAGCAGTAATCAGATAGACACAGAAATACTTCCACCAGTTCTAGAACTGTCGAGGACTCTTTTTCAGTAACTCCATCCAGTCCGTAAAAAGCTCAGACAGTAGATGCTGTTCAGTTTGCAGCTAAAAGTCACAAGTTTGATGAAGCTTAGACTTCGAAAACATGGAGATAGGCAACCCCAGAAAAATCCAGACGGAAAATTCAAAAGTAAACCAATTAATCACCAACTTTAAGCCTTCACTATAATGAAGAAGTTTAGGTACACAAATTTGTAAATGGGTGATGGTACAATTTTGCAAGCTGCCCTTCTATCTCAAGTGATTCGAGATGCAAAAACTTACAAAGTAGACAGCCTTCATCCAATCATGATACTAATACCATGTGTAGCAAGGTTGCACAGCTGGTGAGAACCATGAAGTAGGGCATGAAACCTCCTCTTCCTACTACACCCTGTGATATAACTCCGGCAACAGATGAAGGATTAGTTAAGGCATGAAAAACAACTAGGTAGCAAATCAAGGGAATATAAGAAAGAGAAAAAAAATGGTGGAATTTGAAGGTGAAACCATCCAAAGGCTACGGAATAGGATCGGGAGTAAACGACTGAATGTAAACTTTCTGTTTAAGTGAAAAATGAAGCTTCTGTGTTATGATATTCTACAAACAATTAATCTATGTATCGGAAATCACGATATCTGATTTCCTAGAAATAGGTTTTAAAACTTTAGAATGACAATAAAAGTTAGAAAAGAAACAACAGCAATGGCAAAATGTATATAAATATATAGGCGAACAAAAACGGTGACAGCAAAAGAAATTCTGACCTTCAAAGACAATAGGGATGATGATGCAGAAGACGCATGCCTGAGACCAGTAAAACCAATGTCATAGGCTATGCTCCCATCAGCCTTGAACAATCCAAAGTTCCTCTCTGAGGTCGGACCTGGCTTCTGATACTCATTGAACAAAGCAAACACATAAGCTTTTACAACCCTTTTTGGTCTCATCGGGGTTCCTTTCTTTTTGGCTAGCCGTTTTCTTAGATTATAATTATAAGTTCTAGCATTCTGCACAGTGGCCCCTGCTTCGTTTTCATCCCCTCTCGAAGCCCAACCTGTTTCTGAGACTATAACCTCCATTTTCCCAAAGTCGGCCGCTTCCAAAGCAGCATAGGCCGCATCTATTGTGGCATCGAACATGTTATCATAATGTAGGTTAGACTTTGCATCCTGAATGCCCGGATTAGACTGGAAAAGCGCATAGTTAAGATCAATATGCTCAGGGTCATTCTTGTAAGCCAGAAATGGGTATGCATTAAAATAGAAGGGAGACCCTATTTGTGAGAAGAACTGCAGAAGAGGCTTCATATATTGCATCAAATCTTCCTTGAAAATACATGCCGAGGGAGGGAAAGAATTTGCGAACACAGCCTGCGAATGTGGACTGTTGATTTCTATGTCATCATTCAACTTGAGTTCCTCAAGAGCACTGTAAACATTTTTCAATGCACCCAACAGAGCTTCCTGCAGTTCCGGATCTTGACCACCCAAGATCTCATTCCCAACGGCTATTGCTCGAATGTGGGTCTTAGGCAGAAAGGCCTGAACATTTTCCTTAATCCACTCCATGGCACGATTTTCATTCACACTCATATCTTTCAGAAGTTCATTTGGTATTCCAATAGTCAATTCCAGTCCAGATCCTTTGAAAGCCTGCAGAACACTGTGATCAGCATCATATATTCGTACATTCTTTATCTTTGCTGCTTTAAGTAGGGTTACTACACTTTCTGGGTCAGGTATATTATCAGCAAGTCGGCCATAGTTTATCCCGTACGTTCCAGTAAATGCTTGAACTGCCATAAGATCTGCAAATGAATATACAAGCCAGCAATTTAGCTACTGCTTGTTACATGTATAAATGCAAAGGACAAGAACTTTTGTACAAGGAAATCAGTGAAGATTATGGAAGACCCAGTCTAAAGAGCTATAAGACTGAAGTTTAGGGAAATTCTATGCAACAACCACAGTATATTGCCATCAAGATCCAACTTGTAATGTTTTGGGACTTCAATTTAAGATAACATAACTAGGTAGTTTTTTTGGTTGAAACACTTCTTCAAGAACTATATGCAACAACCACAGTATACTGCCATCAAGATCCGAATTGTAATGGTTTGGGACTTCCATTTAAGATAACATCACTAGGTTGCACTTCTTCAAGAAATACTATGCAAAGCTTTTGTCTTAATAAAAATCAGTATCATTTCGGAAAAAAAAAATACTATGCAACAACCACAGTAGACAATAGAAAATTTATGGTTTAGAAAAGCAGTAGCAAGGACCAGGACTCCAACTGCTGAAGTCAAACTGAGCACAGGTTAGGACATTTCAACCATATATGCCGTGCATAGCCCATAAACTTGATGGCTCATGAGGTCAAGAAAATTCATAACTCTCCTTTGCAGATGGTTACATGGAAATTGTATCATATTACAATCTTTTAGGACATATCTGCAAGAGAATCTTTTCCATGGAAAATAGAGAGATAAATGTAGCTGACTTAGTTATTTAAATATGTGAGATTTAATTTGTTTCAAAAAAATTCTGTGTTCTTCTTTCTGTCTCCTTGCTTTCTCCACCTGATGTTCTCCTAATTTGTGGAATTACATCTGCTGTATCTTCTCTTTTTTCAATAGAATTTCCTCAAACTTCAAAAAACAAAAAAAAAGGGAAATAGAAAGGGTGTTGTATGGCCCTTGTACTCTATATCACTTGGTTCTTCACTTCTTTTCAACTTGAACTGTCTAATTACTTCAAGGATTTGTAGCATGCGAACCAAGTACTGCAATTTTCTTGGTACTCACAAGAGGCATGTAGCCAAGGCGCATACGATTGGTTTGTACCATCCACAAAATCCGGATTCATTTCAGAAATTCAGTCTCCTAGAAGCCTAAAAGTCATTTTACGCTAAGAAAGTTTAAGATGAAGTTGATAGCAAGCTCTTCAAACACATCAACCCCAGTTGTAGTCATGTATAATTTAATTATCGATAATAACTTTAATTAAATGATGGTTCTGCAAGCAGATATACTTATATAATTGATTATAATGGAGTTATACACCAATATAACTACACAAATAGCACTTGAGTGAAAAACCATGCAATAAGTAAAAAAATGGCCTATTGCCTCATGTAGTTTAAAGAGGAGTCAAGAATCCTACCAGAGGAGATCAAAGCGCATAACCTACAAAATATGTGAATGAATCTATTGGAGCTGAGCAATCTAATAGCAAGATTGGATAATAGAACTTCCAACTTCTCCATTAAACTTTGTCAAGGAAAAATTGCATGATAAATATTCCCCTCAGAAATAGCTAATGCTGCTTAGCATCATATTCTAAAACTGAAATATCCCGAGTTTAGAATTACCTAAAACTAGTTTCTCCTTTGCTAAAAAGAAGCAGGTTGCTACCTAACTTAATCACAGAAAGCCATAAAAAGCTCCTAACTATGACGATGGAAGGGAATGGTCCTGCCAGAGCTCAATCCTATAACCGAAGCATCGATTACAAGCAAGACTAACGTTTATCATGTTCTTTCTTTCTCCGGCCGCGACAAAGATTGAACAAGCAGACAAAAGAGAAGAAATTGTGAGGATGAAACATCAAGCTAACTTTAGTCACACAACTCGTAGAATTCGATCAGTCCACCAACAGAAATTGCGTCATCTATAGACAGCCAGAACTAGTCACCAAAAGTCTGACATCCTACCAGGAAAACAAACACAAACAAGGTTCCGATCAAACACCGGATTCCCAAGTAACAAGCACCATTTCAGAACAGATTCAGACTCTAAATGCAGCAAAAAAGAGCAGCCACGACGTAACAGACAGCAAGAACAGTCGCTACAAGACTAGGACATACCACTGAACAAGAACGTATTGAAAAGCAAAAAGGCAAGGGAGAGATGCGACATTCCCATCGATGAGCCACGACTTCTACAGCAACGGAGACGCTTGGAAATGGAAAGGGAGGATTCCATTTGTAGGAACAGAGATCTGGCGACGCCGTGGAATAACAGATTGTGGAAACCTTCCTCCCCTGGCATGCCATAGACAGATTCCAAACACCCAAATAGAGAAATAAGTGAGGGAGGGAGAGAGTTTTCGCACGAGATGGATATGGAATCTATTCCCTCAGTCGTGGGAAAGTAAGGTGTTTAAGCTTTTTCTTGCCCATTTCCGGAGAAGATCATAGTCCTCCTCCTCCTCCTCCTCTGTACTCTATACCTTCCGTGCGACCACCGCCGATGGCAAGATCTCTTCGCCAACGACGCAGCCTATACCACAACCGCAATCCCAATCGTCACCGCCACCGGTACCACCACCCGCGTGGCTGTGGGCCCAAAGATGCTTTAGGGTTGTGCGGGGTTTATAGAGGAGGTTCTTCAGTTGGGATGATTCCTTCGCCTTTCTTTATTCGTCTTCACAGTTCAAAATCTCCGTCTCTTTCCGGTCTGGCTTTAAGGAGAGCTGTGACGACTACAGTCGGCGCTTACTTGTACACCGTCTAGTTGACCAAAATATACAATGCAGTCAATACTGGTATGTAGCTGCAGAAGACGAGTTTTACTGAATAAGATACCCAAAAAACAGAAAAGCTCCAGACTCGACAGAAACGCCAACGCTAAAGCCAACCTTGACCAGCAGCTTTGCATTTTACCCTGGCCTATGTTATGTTATGCCGTAGAGGACCATATTAGATTCGTCGAAACAAAATTAATATCTGCTACCTATGAAAATCGCTGCTACGCAGAATGAGTATTGTGTTTCAGCGTATCTGAACCCAATAACATGGAGATCTGATGAATTTTTTGGGTCTAAATCCAGTGGGAGATACTCACTTTTACACTCTACTTGACGCCGTTCAGTCTCTCCACTGACAATAGCTGCAGTTCAGAGGTGGGATTCGATCCAATGGGAATAGAATCAAATCCCTTTCGGGTTTTCTGAGTTCCCCATGAGTGCAAAACAAAGTTTCTTGGATGTTTAACTCTGGAGTCTGGAATTTCTTATTTCTCTATACTTTTTTCGAGAATAAGATCCACTGGACGATTTGTTAATGCTTTGCATAGCTGATACTTTTGAGATTGATTCGCAGGTTCAATTACTAATCCTATGACCAATGTTCATCTGTGGGCTGCCTTTAAACTAATCAGGATAAGAGAAGAATATCTTTTGCTTATTAATTAATAATCACTCGGCCGTGTGAAACCAGGGCTCCACACGGCTTTTAGATTGATAAGAGAGAAGAAGATGGTTACGTTATTGAATTAACGACGAACGAACAGGAGAAAAAGATAAAAGTGGGATTACTGTCAATGCTGAAATGCCGTGGAATCGAGTTGGTACCATTTTCGGTCTTAGCAGTGAAAGTTCCAAAGCTTGTGGCTTTGTGGGAATTAGACGTGGAAAAGATTGATTATGCTTAACATAAAAGTATCTTTGGTACAAAAGAAAAAGCAGCCAGCAGCTTTGGAAAAAATGAGAAGATATGCTAAAAAAAACCATTTGAAAATTATTATCAGAGAGAGGATTCGGATTTCTGAGCTGGGTCTCCGCACGAGACGAATCAAAGCAATTCATTCAAGTTTGCTCGTATCCTGACCCGTGTCTTAGATAGGATGGGACTTCCGAGAGCGGCAAGGTTGAGATAAAAGTAAAAGGACATGGAACATTACATGCAGGTGAGGGAATTTTAAGGCCCTGGAAATGGCCTTTGGGGAGATACCAAAGAAGCATGAAGAACAAAATAGGATTTTTAAGACTTACCTAAATCTTGATTCTCTTTAAAGTTATCAACAATCAATTCCTTAAATATGAGGAAGAGTGATAGTGCCTTGGCGATAATGATGTCGAACAAGATCGAAGTCAAGTTCAATGTGCTTCCTGCACTAATGGAAGATTTTCGTTTTGTGAAATGTAAATGGTACTCTTACTATCAAAATAAATGGGGGTAGGATGTGATTTCAACTTTATTTATCAAAATAACGGAATCCAAACTTAGGCCACCATGTTAGAATGGTCAAATCTCCACCTCAGTACAATCTTTTTAGGGTGGCACCATGTAAGCCTCCCTCCTTAAAAACCAAAAAAAACGAAGACCTACATTTCCTTCTCGACCCTGTATTTTTCAATTCGGAAGCTCCTCCATTTTACCTTTTCTTTCATCCTTTTAGCCCTCTATTTTTTAGGCGATAATGAAAGAGATTAAATTTCTGAATGAATGTTGAGAGGAAGGAGAAAATTACTTCCCCATTCTCGGGACGAAGTTCAGGAGAGTGCTTTCCCTTCCCTCTTCTGTGGCGAAGACAGGGAGGGAAGGGAAATGACTTCTCCCTCTCTTCTCTGGACACAGGCACCCTCATAGTTTTTATTATACTGTTTCTTCTAACTCTTTATAGATAGAGGTCGAGGGACTTGAATCCTCTTCTTGTGTTCCAATTGATTTGAAATGCAGCAAATTGACTCTTCTTCATGAGAAAAAGGAAGAAATGTTGTATGAGGACAGGCCGTAATGCAAAATTTAATTATGGGCATTATGAAAGCCTCTCCTGTAATTAAAGTATAAAGTAGAAAGTGCCTATCCTTTCTGGTCAGGGCACTTCAAGCTACAGATTTCCTAGGTAAGGGTGCTGTAACCTGTAAGGTTTATATGCCAGGGTAGCAGATGCCCAAAGTAGCATATCTTCCAAGCAAGAATAAATGGGGCCCTATCCAATTAGAGGTTGTTTTACTCTTTATGACACAATAGGTATTCAACAATTGATATGAGCAGCCTTTAAGAAAGAACCATCCTCTTAGACTTCCTTTGCCTTTTCTACCAGCATTCCTTTGTCTGCTTTTCCTCCAATCTCTCAAATGTTTCTCTCTCTCAATTTCTTCCCCTTAATGGCTTTTTTGCTTTTGACCTTTTTCTTGGCATTATCATCAAAGCACCTCAAATTTCCCTTTGCAGCTGGCTTCTCTAAAATCGGGTATAAAAGAAGTTAAACAGTTCCGGCAACTGATTTGTCAGTTCACATACCAGGGGTTTGGTGATTTTTTCCCTAGGGCAATATCAAGTTGTGGCTTTTGATCTCTTGAAATTTCAATTCCTTTTGTATAATATCATGCTATGGATAAATTTTGGATTTGTAAATATTTTTATGGTATGCATTCAAGACTTGATACTAGTCAGAAAAGCCTTGCTTCACTTTGAACATTGAACAAGTTAGGTATGGACCATAAAACTATAGCGTTTTCTTGTTTTTAATGAAAATTAAGATCAGTACAAAACTATAGATTTTTCTTATTTTTCATGAAAATTAAGATCAGTACATTATTTTAAACTATGGACCTATTAAAATGAAACACTGTTACAAATGCATACAGATGGCTTTCTGTTCTTGCCTTAACATTACAGATCATAATGTTTAGACTATACCTTGGGAGGCAATTCTAGAGAAGGTGGTTCAAGTTCAAAGTTTTCACTAACTTCGTGTGGTGAAGGATCTCTCTGCTCATTATGTGATTATGCAGGTAGTGTGCAAAGAAAATTTATTGGGATGATCAATAAAAGTGTGTGTTTTCCCATCCCAAATTTATTGGGATGATCAACTGATTTGTCTCAAAACGAAATTTTAAATTCTTTTGGACACTGGTATACAATATTTGATGATTGTTTCCTGTTTTCAGCTTCCAAGGGTGCATCTTGACTGTTCAGATTCTCAGAAGAAAGCAAGAGAACAATCATTGGATGCTTCCAGCAGCCAAACTAGTCAAATAATCTCTCTCAAGTCAAGGGTTTTGACCGGTGCAGTTGTGATTTCAAGCATTAGCACACTTCTGTATCTGAAGCAGTCTTAAGTAGAGTATTCAGTTGCATCGGCTGCCCAGGGAAACCCTATAAAGAAATTATTCTTCCTTTTAAATAGCTTTGTAAATAATTAACAAAAAAAAAGGAACAAGGTGATGATTGATGGGGTGCTTTTGTAGTGAATAAACTCTAACTGTTTTCTCTAATTTTCAAATGCTTTCTTTGTTAGACTCTCAATTTTTTCCAATGTATCTATTCCAATCATGGAGACTTAAATTTTTCAGGAATGAATTGATAGACATACTAATGTATTCCATTGACTTCTATTGTTTGCATTCAGAAATAACTTTTATGTTTGCGTTCTATTGACACATATGTAAACCCCAACATGCATGATGCCCTTTCTTTGATTATCTGCCATATTTCAATTGCACTTGTAGAAGTATGTGTTTAGGACAGCCTTTGTGCACAGAGGAGCACCAAAGGCTCCAATAAGCTGGGATACTCGGTTCTGCCATATAATGAGTTTCCTCACGTAATTTGTTTGTGTGTGTCCTATATTTTTTATTTGTATTGCTTGCACAGAAGACCTGTAAGTATGATTCAGATGGTTAATTTTACAGTGGATGTATAAACAACTGGTGGGACACTTTCAAGGAAGTTCTTGTTAAGGTTGACTGCTTGGTGGATCTTATTATAGTGATTAGTGGATGAATTTATTCATTAGACTGCAAATTTCATTGTGACGGTTCTCGACAACAAAAGCAGCAGTACATGTCATTGAAAGGTCATAATGCTGTGATCTTGCAGTATGCAACTTCCAAGTCACCAATAGGATGTAGGTAACTAAGGGCATAATGCTGTTGTCAATGCAAATGGCGGTTTAAGCCACAAAACATGAATACCCATGTCTATATTAATTTGGACATAATATGTATTTTCAGATATTTTGCCAATAAAAAAGAAATTTCTTCATATTCATTGAATCTATTTTTAGGTAAAAAACATCATGAAGTAACTCTACTAGGATTTGAACCCAGAATCTCTGGCTAAGCCAGTGTCTTATGCATTAGACTATAGAACCTTTGCATGTAACATACAAATTATGTGGACAAAAAAAATAGTAACAGTTAAGGCTGATTGATGGCATTCCTTTAGATAATACATTGATCAAGTTCTAAGACTTAAAATTTCTGCATGAACAATATAATCATGTTTGCAGTATGAGGTGACTAATACTCAAAGACGTTTCACTCGACAAAAATGAAACCATGAAGCCTTAAACAGCCAAAAGCATGACATTAGATCATTGGGTAGGAAAGAAACCATTTATTAATAGCAAAATCATAACTCCAATTCATTCAAATATCACTTTGAATTAAAGAGTGAGGCCTGTGCAGCAACATTAAGTCTATACCTTATCCCATCCACAGGACATTTAAATCTTTTTTCTTGCATCCTACCACTTTTGTGTTAATTATACAACAATTAAAAAATTATGTGGGGAATCATAAGTTTGATCAAACGAAACCCACTTTTGTGATAATTGAAACCATCAATTTGGGAGAAAAAAAACTAAGTATAGCTTGGACAAACCATCCTATGCTTTGTGGGTTCTGCTGCTTTGCTGAAAATCATTTACTTAACAGCTATCTCAAGGGGGCAAATATTGTTTCTAAACAAGAGGTGGAGAGGACTGCATGACGCACGAGTCCCTCCAGCCTCATGTTTTGAATCTAGCACTCGTGTCTTCAAGACATGAGATATTTTGCCTTCAAGACATACAAAGACAAAAAAGAAGAGAGATTTAGGAGGGAAAAATAAGCTCTAACCTGTCAAACATACTCTGCAATATACACCAATTTAGCATCCATTCGAGACACAAACGAGTCGTGACTGAAAATAAGTAAGGAGATAATGGAGAGACCAGAAATTGGTCGCCCATCCAAACGAGCTGCTCTTTAGGACTTTCTCGCCACAACATCACTGTCTCCCACAAAAACCTGTCACAGGAGTGGAGTTTGGGTTAAATTTTTAAACCTTCGACAGGTTTTTTAAAGGACAATTACAAATCAAGTTTTAAGGTGGGAATGAATTATCAAAAGCTCAAACAAAATCTCCTGTGGCTACCCTACTCACCAGTAGTGACAATTGGCTTCCAACTGCTGCACTGTGCACGTGTTTTTACCAATGCCAAAATATCATCCTCTTATTCGACGAAATTCCTAGAAAGAAAAAGAAAACTTGCTAACAAAGTTCCATTGTGTCAGGCAAGGCAAAGATTAGTGGGTAAAAGAGCCATGGAAGATTGGGGTAGTTCATAAAAACCCAGAACAATGCCACTACAATCACTCCACATCTCTTTGAATTTTCAATTTCTCTTCATTGTAAATGTTTGTGCACATGAATCCCCTCATGTTCACCAATCCGCTTTAAAGCTCTAAAACAAACAAAAACCAACTTCTTCCTAGCAGAAGAGAGAGCTATCAGGAGCTTATAATCAAGAGGTTCACATCTAATCAATCAATTTGTTTTTCTGATTTGCTAAAGAATGGCAGAAAGGCCGTCACTGCTTGCAGGAACCCCATTTATTATAGAATAGAAATGAAAAGTAATCACATCAATATTTCACCAAATCGTTGCAAGAGAGTCTGCATAAAAAACCAGTCCCAAACATTTGCAGTTTGAGGCATTAGCGATCAACAGTAAAACATCTCATAAATGAAAGTGAATGTAGGAGTCTCTAAAATGATTCTTTTCCTGATTTTCGAAGTGTAAGGACACAACATTTCATGTGATTCTTTCTAGTACTAACTGGGTATCATGTCAAAGGCATTACAAACCTCTAACTCCATTTCAATCATCACATCTCGGTCTCAATATATTACCAGCTCCCCACACTTGCAATCCAGCCCCCACGGCTCATTTCATGGTTTCATCTATTGCCCGTTCCCTTGTTTTTTTCTGTATTATTCCGAGCCTCAAAGTACTTCTGAGTTGTTTAACAAAAATGAAATCTTTTCCCTCGTTGAAGCACCAGCCGTCCCTCTTAGTTGCAATTATTTTCTCATCTGTACCCACTGACGGAAGCCTGTAAGTAAAAAGGGCTGAGTACCCATCTACCCTTCTTCTTTGTTATGTTTTTTAAATGGCTATCATTTTTGCTTCTTGGGATTTGCCAGAAATTCCTGCTAACCTGAGTAGCAAAGGTGTTTAGAAGTGAAAGGCAATTGGGCGCAAAAGTCTCCATAACACCCCCCTCCCCCAACACACACACAGACCAAAGAAGAGTTGTAGAGGGTTTTTTTCTCTTTCAAAGAAGAGGAAAAAGTAGAGAGGGAAGGGGGAAGCCTTTTCTCCCTTTTCAATGTACGAACAGGCTGATCCGCAGAAGAGGGGGAGAAGACTTTTCCCCTCATCTTTGTCTTCGTCCATGAGGGTGGAAAGCTGAGAGGGAAGGGAAAGCCCTCTCCCAAAAATTTGTCCAGAGAAAGGGGAAACGATTTTCCCCTTCCTCTCTGCATTCGTCCAGGGGAGGGAAAGCCTTCCCTCCCTCTCGGTTCCCTCCCTCTCGGAATCGCCTAGAAAAAAAAAAAAGGTAAGGACGAAAAAAACATAATGGAGGACTTTTTTTACCAAGAGAGTTCGCCGGAAGGAGCAGTGGCCGTCGGGAGGAGCTTTGGTCGAAATGGACACGAAAGAAAGAACAAGTAGAAGGAGAACGAGAACTGAGGAAAGTTTGTAATTTTGATAATTATAAATTTAAAAATTATGTATTTAATTAGTTAAAAAAATAGTTATTATGACAAAATTTCCGAAATTAAATGATAGCCGCTGAAATGACATGTAACGCTTAAGACAGATTTTCCAGTCTTGCTGACTTGGCAAATCCTAGTGCTCACGATCTTTTGTTATGGCTCTTATCTCCTCTTACTGCCACTCTCTTCCCAAGCCAGAAAGAGAAAAAAATGGCAGTCGCCTGCTTTCCTCCGGTCCACAACGCCGCCTCTGCTGTTTCTTCACCGTTTCTCTCTTCTGTTTCATCTTCCTCGTCTTTGGTAGCATTTCTGCCCGCTCTCAGAGCCTTCAGAAAGAGACCTGGCTCACCAATTGGCCTCATTTGCAAGGCTGCTGCACATGGCACGAACAGACGGAGCCTCGCGGTCTCCTTCACAACGTTAACGCTCTCTGTGGCTGGAGGAGTCTTATTGAGGGAGCCCGATGCTAATGCGGCTATTTTAGAGGCCGATGATGATGAAGAGCTTTTGGAGAGGGTGAAGAAAGATAGAAAGAAGAGGCTGCAGAGGCAAGAACTCATCAGCTCCTCCAAGAAGGAAACAGGTCTCTCTCAACTCTTTTCTCGAAATAGAATTCGCAAATTTCCCAGAATCTATTGTGAAAGGAGGCTGGTATTTTCTCTGTCATTATTGGATTACCCAATTGTGCTCTCGAACCATTTATGTCATCATTTCTGATTAAAATTTGTCGGTTGGGTTAATGGTGATTTAACCAGTAAGAAACTCAGATGGCGCCTCTTTTCTTGATTGCATGAACACGTTCATGGTTCTTTTGGCTCTTTTGTATCATCATCAGTCAAAATAATCACAAGATTCTCATAAGTTACCCAGAATGACAGTTCTGTTTATGTTCTTGAGCTGTATTCAAATTTTCCTTCTGGGTTTCCATCAATGAACTTCTAGTACCAAAGGGTTTTAGATTAAAAAGGCTTGTATTACTGTTGCATTAGCTCTTTTGCAGCTATTTGTTGAAACCTTTCTTTGGTGTCGCAGGATATCTACAGAACCTCGTGTACAAACTAAGTAAGGTGGGTCAAGCCATAGACAGCAATGATTTCTCCACAGCAAGTTCTGTTCTTGTTCCGAAAACTGAGGCCGGTTGGATTCAAAATGTCAACTCAGCATTCACAAAGGTTGTTTTCTTATAGTTAATTAGTTGGGAAATAACTTCTCTAACTTGAGATATAGCTAATGCTTTCTTTTGGTGCTTCAGTTGAGTTCTGGTCCTGAGGAGAAATCTGAAGTGAACACATTCAATGCCTCTTTAGCTCAATTAATCTCTGCCGGTACATATGTATCTTTCTAATAATCTAATGCGGTTTTATCTATTCCAGTTGTTCTCTACCCATTACTGACATACTGTTTTGCAGTTCAAAAGAATGATCTTCAGTCTTCTAAAACAGCATTTGTATTATCAGCCACTGCATTGGAGAAGTGGACTGCTTTGAGTGGTCTGGTGAGTGAGCTCAAAGGCCTCTGATGCTCTCCGTAGGAAAGACAGGACCTTCCCTGTTGCCTTCATGCGAATTCCCGACTTCTCTTCACAGTGATGACGATTGCAATGCAGTTTTGTTAGATAGCAGATTGATTCTTTAATTTGCATTGAGCTCATATTGCCTGCTTCAGGTGCAAATTTGTGAAGTCACTGCATTTATGCACCATCAACACTTTCAAAACAATGTCTGTACTTCTACAAAATCAATAAAAACAAAATCTGTGCCCAACATGCCTAGTACTGCTTTCATGAGCATCATTTTCTATATTTTGAAAGAAGTACAAAGCTGCAAGAAACCCTAGAAAACAACTTCCTCTTCATTATTTTGCTTCCACGGATTAGCACCAATCTTGGTCTGGAGTAAGTCTATACAGATCTGCTGACTAATTAAAGTAAAACTGAAATCACCCACGTGGATCTCTGAGAATGTGCCTTTCAGTGTCTCTCTGTCAGTCTCACCCAGATCCTTGAAGAAAGTTACATATCAATATTCCAAGCACCATCACTTGAAAATTAGCAGTAATGCACCTTGTCTACCTCTTAAAAAACATACTGCAGTCCTTCCAGATTAGCAATTTAATCTGTCAGCATTCGACAACATGTATATCTTCCCTCTGAAGCAGAATGCAGCCTTTTACCCCTCTTCTTGGAACCAAAAACAGCAGTCAAGCAGTTGTCTCTGCATCCAGTTTTAATGTTGATTCAACATCAGAAAGTGTTTCTCCAGAGATGACCTCTGCTTTCTTGTCTTTCTTGTTTTTCTGCTGCTTATGCAAAGCTCTGTCAGCTTGAGAAACAATTTTTGAAACTGTGAAGCCCGCCACTTCAAATATTGGTGCCCTTTGGGGGATCAATGAATTACGCACAGTGAGGTCTACTCCATCATACGTCCAAACACCTAAAACTGCCTCTCCTTTTAAACTTATAGCATACCAACCAAGACCTGCAGCAGCTACATCCACAGAACTCACCTCCCAACTGTTCCCACAGACCTTAAATTCCTTCCTCATCCATTTCCCAAGCTCAGCAACCCGCTGCTCCCCCATTGGTGGCTGCAATAACACAGGAAAAACACCTTCACTATTTTAGTTTACAATCATTACATAAAGAAATAAATCTTGTGTCAATATAGTGAAAGACAAAGGGGTCCTAAGAATTGAAAAGCCAAAATTACCTGCAGCTGCCGGCCAAAATGGGCATCCACCATTGAGGAAGCGTTTTCTGTCTTACCCATATGCAGTGGAATATGGGGGGATGCCCAGACTGTGACATAAACAGTATCTACTGATAGTTCTTCGACATCGAGCCTTGCAAGTCCCCCTATGTGTACAGAATGACCTTCCTGTATGACCATAATACATTGTACATAAGCCAAACAGAAGTAGGTTTGGATAAAATAAAAATATGAAACACTAGAACTGCATTTAAGCAATTATAAGAATGTACCTATTAGTAGCTAATAATACATATAACTATGTCAATGTCATTATCATCGGCTCTCAGAACCCATTACAAGCAAATCAGCACCTTACTAGATAGATATAACCACAGCATGGTAGCAAGGTCCGTTTCAGCACTTACAAACACCCCAACCCCCTCTCCAAACAAAATAAACAAATACATAAAACAAAATTAATAATAAACCTTACACTCCTGGAATGAGTATTTCTCAAATGTTGACTAACTCAAGACCCAACAATTGAACCCCTTCCCAAATGGCCATTGACCTAAAGGCACAAACCACAAAACGAAAATTGCACCAGTCGGGGTTTCTTGGAATGAATATGTGAAGAGCAATTCTATATGTCAAGCACAGAGAATCAAATGTATAATACTTCCACACCAGAAGGCCTGTTCACTTCACGTTGTTGTAGATAAGGATAGAAAAAACAATTCAACCGCCACGATACAGATGTAATTAACAATCTATTTTTTTCTACATATGTCAGCAGACAAAAAGACAGATCAAATTTTCTAGTGTTTAAAGATTGGGTTTTTGGCTCAAATGCCACATGAAGTGGATTCTAGCGTGAGTTCTTGGGTCCAAGTATGACCAGTCGAAGAGTGAGGTGTGCGTGCGTAATCAATATAAAAAAGAAAAGAAATAGATTCCTAAAGAAAGCAGACCGAACAATCAACTAAAAATGCTTACTATAAACAAGAATATGAAATAATAAGCAAGAGACATAAAATCAATTAATTTAAACCTTAATCCTGTAAGTTCTTGGCCTCAACTCCTTGCTTATGTGCACCAGCTTCTGCTCTTCCCTTGTCAACCTTGTTGAGATTTGAAAGGGATGCAAAATCCCTGGTGTATCAAACAACTTTGCCTGACCTGCCAGGACACCTTCTATCCTTATAATCCCTAGTGTGGTCCCTGGTATGGGAGCCTCTGTCAACTCACTAATTTTCCCACCAACACACTTGACCATCCCATTAATCAATGTCGATTTCCCTGCATTTTGAGCCCCTATAGCCCAAACATTACCTCGTGGTCCTATCAACTCCTTCACATCATCGACCAAATTCTTCAAGCCCCAGTTCTTGATTGCACTCACCAAATGAACGCTTGTCAACTTATTTGCACCTCCCTCACGAGCTCGCTGCCTAACCCAGTGTTCTAATCGAGTAGGAGAGAGAGATGGAGGGAGGAGATCAATTTTGGTTACAACAAGGACCACTCGTGGAATGTTTCCTGGTTTCCCTTCTTTCCATGCTTTGTAATTCTCTTCTATAGTGTTGGATACCAGTTTGGCTACTTTGCGAGGAAATGATCCGTCAAAATCTGAGGCATCAACAACCATTATAACAACAGAGCGTGACCCTCTTGCAGTTACTAGCTTTGGACTTATAGTGTGGTCAAAATCAAAATCCGGAAGAAGGTTTTCCACAGTTGTATCCTTCACACTCCCATAATGACGAAGAGAATGGCAACGGGCACAAACAATAGGCCTCTCACTGGCACTGGGATTCAGATTAGGTTGACAACTTTCATTTGACTCTTGAATTTTACCTCTTTTGAGGGAGTTTGATATCTCATATTCTTCAGCAATGGGATTCCGATCAATCAAAACTCGATAATCAGGTCGCTTTTTGGTGGGATGGATGAAGAATCCAGGAAGTTTGGGACTAGAGTTTTGCATGTAAACACCACAACCGGGGCAGACAAGTAGAGTTGTGGAGGACTCATCATAATTTCCATCACGCAAGAAGGTATTGATTGTAGAAGAGAATGTGCGATTTCTTTGTGGAAGCAGAGTGTTTTGGTAGGATTTTACTCTTGGTGCTACAAATGTTAGGAACTGAGAAAGTAACAAGTCCGAAGGATTTGGAGATGAAATAGTTAATAAAATGGGAACAAATTGCCTCAGCTTCGTGAGAGAAGAGCACCTGCGGGCTAAAAACATTTCTTCTTCCTCTTCAGATCTGGTGTATGACAGTTCCAGTTATTTGAAATTCTTGCCACAATTTGATGTCACTTTGAAGTCCTTACCTGCAAGGACCCTGAAAGTCAATTTCTTCTGAAAAAAAGTAAAGTTCCCAAAATGTACACAACACCAACAAAATTTTGGCACATGCTCCCAAGTCATAAAACCACAGCATTACCAATTTATCTATTTATTTAAAATTTTGAACTGTAAAAGACACACAAATCACCAATTTGTACTTTTGCTTCTAATGTTTCATGGCAGCTCTTCATTACAAGCTGACTCATGCAAAGTTTCAGAATTTTAAATGGCACCAGAACTGATATAAAACAACATTTCATAAACTCAGCGTAGAAAGTTTTCTGCCTCTCTAATTTCCTCCTTCATCTCTAAACAGTTCTTCAAGATTATCACAAAAACAGACAACAATTAGATGTCTTTTTCATTCAATGCCAATTTTGAAAGAAAAAAACAAATCGACTTGTTGAAAAATATATCAGCCAAAGCATGTACAAGAAACACATTCAACATGATTTAACATTTAAATAAGCTGATCTCAAGGCTGTTGATATCACAAAAAGAGTCTGATATTGCCGGTCATTTACTCTTGGAGAGAAGCCAAATAGGACAACAGATGAATGTAATGGTCAAATCTAAAGGGAAACCACTGGGAAAATTGGAGAAACAAAAGAAGCAGTAATGGTTTAACGAGGCCAAAGAGAAAACAGTGTAGGCAATTGGTGAAATAAGGAAAACAAGCAAGCAACCAATACTATGTTGACTAAACATATAACATCAACATATAAGCAACTAATATTTTACAATCTTTACGTATTTTTCCCAAAATGGCTGTGCATGGCAGCATAGAAAATAAAGAGAAATAGACTGAATCATGTTCAACTTTGCCAGTAACCAGTGTTACATTCAAACTCCAGAGAAAGTTTTAGCTATAAAATTGTAGTTTTCCTAACTTCCACATGGGTAAACCAAATCCATTTGCTTGTAAGTTCAATAATTCACATGATCATCATCAAATAACTGAGCTTTCTTTAAAAAAAAATTAAAAAAAGGTACAACATTGTTGAAGTTACTCATCAGCTAACCATTACATTTTTTGCTTCATGTGCAGAGACTGTAACAGAGCTAAGCTTCATCCTAAACATCAAAGTTCTGCTTCAATTAACGTTAATATAGATATCTTTAATACAAAAGGTTTCCGCAGGCACACCTCAAAACCAAGTGTTCCAATCGGGTAGGAGAGAGAGATGGAGGGAGGAGATCAATTTTGGTTACAACAAGGACCACTCATGGAATGTTTCCTGGTTTCCCTTCTTTCCATGCTCCGTAATTCTCTTCTATAGTGTTGGATACCAATTTGGCTACTTTGCGAGGAAATGATCCATCAAAAATCTGAGGCATCAACAACCATTATAACAACGAAGCGTGACCCACTTGCAGTTACTAGCTTTTGACTTATAGTGTGGTCAAAATCAAAATCCGGAAGAAGTTTTTCCACAGTTGTATCCTTCACACTCCCATAATGACGAAGAGAATGGCAACGGGCACAAACAATCGGCCTCTCACTGGCACTGGGATTAGGTTGACCACTTTCATTTGACTCTTGAATTTTACCTCTCTTGAGGGAGTTTGATATCTCATATTCTTCAGCAATGGGATTCCGATCAATCGGAACTCGATAATCAGGACGCTTTTTGGAGGGATGGATGAAGAATACAGGAAGTTTGGGACTAGAGTTTTGCATGTAAACACCACAACTGAGGCAGACAAGTAGAGTTGTGGAGGACTCATCATAATTTCCATCGCGCAAGAAGGTATTGATTTTAGAAGAGAATGTACGATTTCTTTGTGGAAGTAGAGTGTTTGGGTAGGATTTTACTCTTGGTGCTACAAATGTTAGGAACTGAGAAAGCAACAAATCTGAAGGATTTGGAGACGAATAGTTAATAAAAGGGAACAAATTGCCTCAGGTTCGTGAGAGAAGAGCACCTGCGGGCTAACAACATCTTCCTCTTCAGATCTGGTCTATGACAGTTCCAGTTATTTGAAATTCTTGCAACAATTTGATGTCACTTTGAAGTCCTTACCTGCAAGGACCCTGAAAGTCAATTTCTTCTGAAAAAAAAGTAAAGTTCCCAAAATGTACACAACACCAACAAAATTTTGGCACTTGTTCCCAAGTCATAAAACCACAGCATTACCAATTTATCTATTTATTTAAAATTTTGAACTGTAAAAGACACACAAATCACCAATTTGTAGTTTTGTTCTAATGTTTCATGGCAGTTCTTCATTACAAGCTGACTCATGCAAGGTTTCAGAATTTGAAATGGCAACAACTTTTCATAAACTCAGTGCAGAAAGTTTTCTGCCTCTCTAATTTCCTCCTTCATCTTTAAACCGTTCTTCAAGATTATCACAAGAGCAGACAACAATTAGATGTCTTTTTCATTGAATGCCAATTTAGAAAGAAAAAAACAAAGTGACTTGTTGAAAAATATATCAGCCAAAGCATGTACAAGAAACACATTCAACATGATGTAACATTTAAATAAGCTGATCTAAAGGCTGTTGATATCACAAAAAGAGTCTGATATTGCCGGTCATTTACTCTTGGAGAGAAGCCAAATAGGACAACAGATGAATGTATTGGTCAAATCTAAATGGAAACCACTGGGAAAATTGGAGAAACAAAAGAAGCAGTAATGGTTTAACGAGGCCAAAGAGAAAACAGTGTAGGCAATAGGTGAAATAAGGAAAACAAGCAAGCAACCAATACTATGTTGACTAAACATATAACATCAACATATAAGCAACTAATATTTTACAATCTTTACGTATTTTTCCCAAAATGGCTATGCTTGGCAGCATAGAAAATAAAGAGAAATAGACTGAATCATGTTCAACTTTGCCAGTAACCAGTGTTTCATTCAAACTCCAGAGAAATTTTTAGCTATGAAATTTTAGTTTTCCTAACTTCCACATGAGTAAACCAAATCCATTTGCTTGTAAGTTCAATAATTCACATGATCATCATCGAATAACTGAGCTTTCTTTGAAAAAAAATTAAAAAAAGGTACAACATTGTTGAAGTTACTCATCAGAGCTAAGCTTCATTCTAAACATCAAAGTTCTGCTTCAATTAACGTTAAAATAGATATCTTTAATGCAAAAGGTTTCCGCAGGCACACCTCAAAACCAAGTAGGAAGTAAAGAGTGCATAGAGCCAAGAGAATGATTTCCACTAGCGCATTAAAACACACAATTATAAAACCTCAGCGCTCCATTAGTAAAACACAGATAATCAAATATAGTTCAAAACTCTAGGAGTTTTAGCAGCCCTGAAAAGAAAAGCTCAAAATAAAACAAACTTTCTTACTAAAGGTTCGGTAGAGAATCACAAATACTTGGGTCAAACCATTCAACGTGGTCGGGATGGAGTGGAGAAGTAGGTGTATCGCAGAGAAAAATATGATTTTGATTTCCCTTCGGCCGGCTGCTCGGGTAAGGGAAGAAGAATAGCGCAGGTCTCTCGAAAAGCCCGTCGGCGGATGAGCAGGCAGGAGACTCCGCCGTAATCACGCCGGGAAAAGAATGGAGCGAATCCGTGAGACTCCGCGAGGAGGAGAAAACTTGAAGACGGAAACGAACCGCGGGCAAGCACGAAATATGGCTTCCAGGAATCGTTACTCTCTCTTGAGGTTAACGGGTGGTCCCATTCCTAGGGGGCCAATTGTACCCGATTATTGGTTTTGCCCTCTTACCTCAATGTAAGGGTGGCATTGACTGAGCAGAGTCAGAGCTGATCCAAACCGAGACGAGCCCAAACCTGCTTTGAACCGAGCATGATTTAAATATTTTAAACTAAAGCTCGAGCCGAGCTTAGTCTTGAGCCTAAAATTTTTATCGAGTTCAAGCTCAATAATTTTAACAGAGTTCAAGCTAGAGTCGAGCCTAGGCTCGAGCCTAAAATTGATATCAAACTCGAGCCCAATAATTTTAACCGAGTTCAAGCTTCAACATTCATTTAAAACTTTTCAAAAAATACATGTCTCGAGTTCGAGCTCCAACATACATTTAAAACTTTTCAAAAAGTACATATAAAATAAATTATACATAAAATTGGGCATACATTTGACAATAAATTGGGTATGACCTCTACTTAAAATTGGGCATAAGGGTGGCATCAAATCCAACTAAGTCCAAACCTTCCTATGTTCGAGTTGAGCTTGATTTAAATATTTTGAACTCGAGCTTGAGCTGACCCTAACCTCAAACCTAAAATTGTAATCGAGCCCGAGCCTAATAATTTTTATTGAGTTCGAGCTTAACCTACATTAATACTTTATATAAAATATATGTCAGATAAACTAGATATAAAATTATGCATACATAAACCCTATACTCAAAACGTCCTAAACCCTATACCCTAAACCCTAATTCCTGAAGTTAAACAAAAAACCCTAGGATCTTAAAAACCCTAAAAGCCCCAAACCCAAAACCCAAAACCCTATCACCCAATAAACCTCAACTTAAAAAAAATTGAAAAAAAAACCTAAACCCTGACAATACCATAAATCCTCAACCCTAAACACTTAACCCCTAATTATGTTGCACCAAACCCTAAAAACACTAAACCCTAACCCTAATAAAAAATTTAAACCCTAAACCGTAACACTAAATCCCACAATTATGCACAAATAACCCCAAATTAGGCACTGAAACTAAAATTAAATCAAATACAACACTTATTTAATCAGAAAAAAATTAGGGTTTAGACATACCTTCTGAAATTTGGGAAAAACCGAAACCGACGTCTGAAATCAAAGCCGAATGGGAAAATCGATGCCAAATCAAAGTAGAAATTAAGAAATCGAAGCCCAAATGTCAAAATCGAAGAAAACTGAAACCAAAATAGGGGAAATCGCAGGAAATCGGAAGGTATTTTGGGGGAAAAGATAATAGCAAGAGGGAGAACGGAGTGAGATGCCGAAAGGAAGAAGAGACAGAGAGAAGAGAAGGAGAAGAGACAGAGAGAAGAGAGGGAGGTTGAGAGGGATAAGAAAGGGAGAAGCGAGCGGGAGGTTCAGAGGGAGAGCGAGTCCGAGATGGAGAGAAGAACGCCGAAAGGACGTTCGCAGCGAGAGATGGAGGTCGTAGAGAGGGAGACCGGAGAGGTACGGTAGAGTCGAGAGAGGGAGCAGAGAGCTCGGGGTTTAGGGAGACGACAAAGTGCTGTTAACGAGAGAGGGGTGCGGGAACGAGCGAGGCAGAGAATGCATCAATATTAGTTTTTTTTACCCCAAATGTTGTTTAATTTATTTTATAATTTTTGAATCTGTCCATAAATTTACTATGACCTCCTTAGTACGTCTAGTTGAAAATTTATATTCTAGGAAAAACTAAAAATGTATTCCCATGTTACATATTTCCAAAAAGTTCATTGAATAAAATCTTATTATTATTAGTAACTTACTAGAAAATTACAAGAAATATTTTAATTTTTTCTTAGGAAAATTAAATAGACCTCTTATTGCTTCTTCTAGGAAAATAAATAAATATTAATAATCAATCTAATATATTACTATACTTATTGATAATTTTTTAATCAAACAAAATGTCAAACACAAAATTGCTATGAAAATTACCTCATGCTAAAAGTATTACAACATCAATAGAAAATACTTATTCAAAAATTTTCTATACGGTTTTCAAGCCCATCTTGGCAAGAAAATCTTACTAAGAAAATTATATGATTTTTTTCGTAAGAATTTTTAATTAAAAAAATATTTCCAAAAAATATGATGCACTAATAGTCCCTAGAAAAGTATTTATACTAAAAATGTATTTTCAATTTTATTGAAAAAAACTACTAATACTCCCTAGAAATGTATTTCTACAAAAATATCTTTTCAATTTCTTCAAGAGCCACAAGGAAGGGACAACTGGAGTATAAGAAAGAGTTTTTTTTTTAGCTTGCTTTTGATCTTGCACGTGCTAAAGCGTCTTCAAGCGTCTTCGCACGCATGGGGGAGGAGAAATTAATTCCCCCTTTTAACTTAGGTCTCTGGTTTTTGGTTTTCTCCACCGAAACGACGCCGAGGGAAGGGGTCTAGCAACGCAGGATCTGTCGTCGGGGATGATGGCGGCTAGGGGTGGTTTCAAACCGAGCCGACTCGCGAGTGGCTCAAGTTTGGCTCAATTCGGTATACCCAAATCTTGAGCCGAGTTCAAGATCCGGGATCGGCTCGTTTAAATTAAAGTAAAGAGCTCGACCGAATTGAGGTTCGGGTTGAAAGCTTGCGAGTCAGCTCGTTAATTTAATGGCACGGGTTTCGGGGGATTTGAGGAAGTCGAGACCAAGGAGTGAGAGCGAGGCGGGAAAATTCTTCCTCCCCTCATCACCTCCTGCCACTGTTGTGGCAGCTTCTATCATCGTCGACAACTGCCTCACCGACTGCTTTCTGCCTTTCCATCATCGTCAATTATGTGGTCGCCGCTCGATTTCTTCCCCCTCGTCTGTCTTTGCCTTTGTTTCCGTTGTTGCCGCTTCCGTCGCAGTCGTTATCCCCGACGAGGGGAGGAAGAATTTCCCCCCTCACTCCCTCTCTAGCTCCCGCTCCCAAGTCCCCGACTCTCGACCCTGTTAAAGAGCCAGCTCACGAGCTTTCAAACCAAATCATGACTCGGTCGACCCAGCTCATAAACACAAACGAGTTTTATCTGGATCTCGAACGTCGAGATCTAGGTATATCGAATCGAACCAAGCCGAAACTGAGCCGAGCTCGAGCCGCTCGCGAACCGACTCGGTTTGAAGCCACCCCTAGAGCCGGTATCGAAACCTGCCTATATTTGAGTTGGGTTTGATTTAAATATTTCGAATTTGAGCTCGAGCCGAACCAAATAATTTTAATCGAGTTCAAGCCGAATTTGAGTTCAACATACATTTAAAACTATGCATAAATTTTATTTAAAATTGGGCATTCAAACATAGGAAAATAATAAGATTTCTTTCCTCTTGTTGAGCAAAGAGAAAAAATAGGAGATAAAATAATATAAAAAAGTAGTTTCTCTTGATTAGATGCACATAAAAAGTAGAAAAAAAAATTAACAAACATGAATTATAACAATGTTACCCTACTAAACACCAAAATAAGAAATAGTTTCATGGTCAACTCATAAAATATAATATAAAAAAAAGCAATGTCACCACCCGAAATTTTTTCGATTTTCCTTCATTGATGTCTCAAATCATTTTCTCCATCCAATCCAAGATAAAATGTAATTTTTCAAGTAATGATACATAATAGCCATGAAAAATCAGACAATACATCTATCTATTCATCGAAGATTAACAACAAAAAATCCTAGTTAAGAAGTATTATATGAGAAGATTTTCATGAACAAAGAGATTGAACATGGGATAGAGTTCATTGACAGAATAAAGAGGGAAGGGTTATAAAGGGTCAGATAGCCGAGAATTCAATTTAAGATTGAGATAAATCGAACTAAACCGATCGAAACCGAGTCCAAGCTCGAGCCACTAAATAATCGACTCAGTTTGATGCCACCCCTAATTGTCCCCAACTATTTAAATACGATATCTTTAGTATGTAAGAATTTGTTCGATTATTAAATAAAACAAGTGCAAGTAAAAGGCATTTTATACATTATTAGCCTATGAACCAAATAAATAGAGAGAATTTCCCAATTGTGTAGGAGACAATTTAAAGATGTTTGGTTAAATAGAAATTAGTTATATAACAAGTAATATTTTAATTTTTTTTATAATACTTTGACGTTATTTATAAGTGGTTTTATAATATATTTTTATATATTATATTTCAAAGATTTTATCTACCCAAGCAATAACTCTACTACTTTACATGATTGAAATAGGTCTCAAGGAGTTGGGAAAATCAGTAAGACATTACATAGTGCACATACAGCGTTCAGTAGTGTTGCCCAACATACAGTTACAATGATCTACAAAACTAAAACCTACGTCGATGACTCATCTGCATCCATGGACTTAACATGTACCACTGGTCCTATTAACAACATTAAACGTCCATTACCATCTAATAGTTACAGTCATCCGAAAGAACCCAGGACCAATAAAGGTTCTACCACCACAATGGACCACATTCAGCACCTCACTTGAGAGGCTGCTGGGGGTGGTTCCGTATCACCACCACCACATCTGGGTCAATGTACTTCCTGAGATTTTGCTTCGCGCTTCTCACCTTCTTGGCTCCCATATTCTATCACTTTATTCTCATTACTTGCCATGTCCCCCACTTGCACTGCTTCTTTCTCCTTTGACATCCGACCCTTACCATTCTCTTTCTCTTTATTCCCATCAAGTTCCAGCTTTTTTTCCCCATCAACAACTTTTTCTGTTTGTTCCTCTTCCTGTTTTTGTGGTTCCTTCTCAGCTTCAATTTTTTCCAGTGATTTAACATCTTCTCCGACTTGACTTGTCTCAGGAATAGTTTCCTTAGTTTCCTCATCATCTTTTTTTAAGACCTCTCCATCATGCTTAACACCTACATTCCTATCTGAATATTCTGACGCAGCTTCAGTTTTGTTATTGTCAACCTTTGGGGCTTCCGTTTCATGGACTTTATCCTTGGTGTCTTCGGAATTGGTTTTGCTTGTCACCTCGCCGTCTATTTCAGTGACCCCTTTCTCACCATCTTTATTATCGTCGGTAGCTCCTTGTTCAGGTCCATTACTTTCCTTTTCTTCCCCCAGCAAGTTTCCCTTCTCGTCATCTTTATTAGCATCACCAGTAGCTTGTTCAGGTTTTTCATTTTCTTTTCCAGAAATCTCGCTGTCTTTCATTTCAATTTCTTTCACTCCTTGCTCCTTTTCCTCAGGAGCAGAATCTTTGGCCTCTGTACTATCTTTCTGGACCATCTCAGCATCCTCCACATGCTCTTCTTTTCCTTCTTGGTCACCCTTCTTTGTACCTGTAGATATCCGACTTCGCTTCCTCTTGGGTTGACTTTCTTTGGGTGGTGTTGCTTTAACCTTTTCACTGATCCTTGCCGATCTCCTAGGCGTTTCACCGGTGCCCCAGTCAAACTCAGAAATTGGGGGCCCACCAGGATGGGATTTGAGATACTGCTCCAATTGCCTTCTATTATTCATCTCTTCTCCAGTGGGTGCAGTAAAAACAATTTCATTCTTCTTTGGTGTTCCTCTCTTAGGCAGAAACTGCAGGAAAATATGATGACTTAGCAATTATAACATCAGCTTAACAATTTAATGCCATCTACAAAAACCCAGGAGACATGGTAGAAGCTCAGAAAAAGTTTTCCAGTAAAAAAATACATAGAAAACAAATAAAGCTATGAGTTTAGCAACAGAATCCAGAGACGCGGATAAATAAGGAAGAAGTAAAGAAAAAACTCAATTGCTGAAACGAGTAAGCCACTTACTCAAATAAGTAAATATCGTTACAAGGAACTATTAATCATGGAGTTCAATAGTACCTCATGTTGAGATAAGACATTAAATTGTAATGTCATGTATAATAAAAATTCTGACAGTGTGCAATATGAACGGACAGGCCTTGCTTCAGAGCTAAAAAAGGTCTATGAGCTACTCTCTTTTTTTCTTTTTTTCTTTTTCTCTGAGAAAAGGTACATTTCATTAAGGCCTTACAAATATAGTTGTTAGAAACTCAAATATACAGGAGTTAGAATCAACAAGTTACAGTAGTTTATGGTGTCAACCCAATCAAGCAATGATTATCCTCCAGACTAGCCACTACTACAGTGTTATGAATTAATAAGATACTAAAGATCCATCGCCTCGTAAATTAGTCACAGGAAGGCTATCAAAATAATGGATATGACAAACATAGCCAAGCATAATATTTCCGCTGCCCTTATTAAGAGATACTGAAGGCTCATCTTCTCATAAAATAGTCACAGGGCAAGCTATCAAAATGATGGGTGTGACAAACATTGCCAAAGCATAAAATTTCAGCAAACCATACTAAGGGGACCTTCGCAGCTTCTACATTCTGGAATATATATAGAATAATTACATAGTGCAAGTCCAACCTGAGGTTGTTTTTCCTAACAAATATTGTGTCAGAAATGATTTGTCCATGTTGGCTATATCAAAGTGTAACTGCTTCAGGGCTGAGAAATGAGAAATCTTTATTAAGAAAGGAAAGAATACAATAGAGCAGGCTGCTCAGACAGAAAAGGAAAGAAAATTACGCCAGAGTGGAAGCCAGCTAGGTTATCACCAAGCACTTGTTTCTCTACACCCTCCCTAGCAAGGGAGTCAAGCAAACTTATTGACTGCACGAGGCATATGGGTACATGCAAGTCGATACAACTAAAGGTGATTGCAGTCCTGTAGAACTGATGGTTTGGAAGCCAGGCAAACCACAACTGTAACATGGTTCCAATTTTAAATTTTTGTGCTTTCTGAATGACTCTTTGCATCTTTATTGTGCCAGCTCACTACAAAGCTTACCAAAGTGTTTCATTGAACTTCAGATGTATTGAACAAGGATAAGAGGACCAACCTCGTTGATTTCAATTAATGCTGATCACATAACCAGCTCCTATATGAGGCAAATTCCTTATTCATCTTCTCTAAATCTTGGAAAATATCTGGAAGCAATGATCCATCCCATCTCAAATGTCTTTACAGTAATATATTTTACTACCATAACTGGCCAACTGGCTACAGTTACCAAGAACACATCACAGGTTGTAAGGCTCGTCAGTCCTAAGGCATCCCTACCTCTGCATAGAAATAGCATGCTTTCCATTTTCCAGTAAATAGCTAACAGGCTGTTTCGCATGACAGAAATGTCTATACTTGATATATAGACCCCAAGCCACATTTGAAGTAGGCACACATTGGGGCAGGATTTCTGAACTGGTCCCCTCTCTTTGGGGGTCCCCTCTCATCAGGAGAAAGTCCCAACCCATGCCTGTCCTAATCGATGACAAGGATTAATCTAATCTAAACCCATCGCAGCCCAATGAACGAATCCCCATTGCTCCCAACTCTGGAAAATGAAAACAAGCCCCGTCCATTTTAGGCAGACTGTTTTGAAAGTATATATATTTTGGGCCCACTCTTTTCGGTAACCCTATATAAATCATTCAAAAATTAGTATTGAAAAAAGAAACCAAAATAGGCATAATTTATTTGATGCAGTAAGCTTTGTTTTCCCCAAATACTGTACTCCTCTAAGCAAGGTGAGGCAGGGCAGTTTCCCATCTACCCTTGCCCCATTGTCATCTCTAATTTGCACCAGAATACACTTCCCAAATATTGCCCCCAGTTGCTACTTCAATTAAGCTTCCACCACATGTTAAGAACCTCCTTGTGATTGAAGAGCATCTCATTTCAAATGTACCCATGTTCTTTTTATGTCCACAGCTGGCTACAAGAAAACCCATGAAACAGCTTCCTTACTGGTCATATTCCAAAAGCAACAATAATAATTGTCCCATCAAGTCATGCCTAGAATCCACAGAGCCACTGGAGATATTTTCTAAAATCTGGTGAAGCTCGACGAAATGCAAATTTTCACTAAGTCAGGCAGTTACAACATGGCATGGATAATAAGAAAACATTCTGCAGAATTCAAGTATGCATTTCATGAGTAGTTCTTGAATTGTATTAATTAAAGCTGGATGAGATTTATATAACTATTCCTATATAACTGCCATTTATGCTTTGAAAGCTTACCACGAACCTAAATGGAGATTAATATTGCTCCAAAATGCATGGTCATTACCCCTTCAGCATAATCCCCTCCTGATTAGTACAAATTAAGCACGTCCCTCTCCCTCCATTCCTCTGTGCCTTAAAGAAAAAGAGATTTTATCGTATGTGTGTTCTTCTATTCATTTCTATTTGAAGAGCATCATATACAGAAGGCATTACAACAAGTTCAAGCCTCGGACACTAGATTCTGGATGCCAATAAAAGCATTGAATCAATTTGAGAAATTGAGACGCATCAGGTCCTCATATGATTATGACTTCTTGCCAGTTTGTAGTAACATCATGACTGGATATTAATGGACCAGTCCAAATTTACTAAGGACTAGTGATTAACGACTCGAATCTCCAAGAAATTCTCTTCTTCTTGAGAATGGTGAGAAATTTTAAGAAAAGAGAGAGCTCCAAAGGGCTAATAGAAAGCTAAAATGAAAGAAAGAAATAAAGTAGAAGAGGAAGAAGAATATAGAAGTATCCAAACGAATTTGAAAAATGAAAACTAAAGTACAACTTAAGGACGTAAGAAAGCCATAAGTCTTCCTGGCATTGTGGAAGAGCACTATGTTAAGGGAGTCAACCAAGTGATTGGATTTCTATACAAATCTCAATCGATCAAGTGGTGGGCCACAACATCCAAAATCTCGTCCAGATACTGAAGCTATGCCATATCAAATGAACAATTGGTAACCCAACTAAAGATGACTGCAGAGTTGGCCTTCACCAGCAATGGCTTGGAGAAAGAACTATTAAGTTGCCAACAGCGGTAATATATACTGTGGTTTCATGCCCTTGCTTTGCCTATGAAGAGTACCCATCTTTGATTGGTTGTTCTGAATAGTTGGTTTTTACATATATGAGAACTCTTCCGAGGGAAGTTATGACTTAGTTAGCATAATTTGATGGAATCACAGCCAAGTAGGAGTTGGAGGTATTCACACGACAGCAAAGCTTTGTAATTGTCAATGAAAAGGGAAACACCTAGCTGAAAAAGAAGCAAGAGTGCAGCTACTAAAAAAAGGAATAAATGCCTCGGCAAAAAGATGTTTTGGTTGTAAGAAAAAAGATAAAAAGGGGCACATCAAAGGATAAACAAACCCTAAAGGATCTTCAAATCGAATGGAAAAACAAATTACAATGATTTGACTTGTTTTGATGCAAACATAAAAAAATTGGGATCCAAGAAAACTTTTTTTTTCAGTTGAATCCCACATTTGGTGAAATTGGAACCACCCCTAATCCCATAGCCATTGAAACAAAAGGACAATCCCACAAGATCCAAGAAAACTTGAAAAGCTTACATGTCAGAAACCTTCTTCAAGGACAGGATGACTCTCAAAAAATTATTTTAGAACTCAAAACATGCAATTAATGCAGTCCCCCATGTTCTAGGACATCTATATATTACAACAGATTCCAAGATCAACCTCATTTTGAACTTGCCTAACTCAAGTTAGACTCGATGCCAGTCTCTTTGGAAGTTATCCAGACTGAGAAACTCCCATGCGATTTAGGGTATTAATTACTTCCAAATACCTTTCTAGTTTCCAACTCATGCCGAACTACATATCACATTCTAGAAATGCTTCTTAGTGACATAGGAAGGCTTGAAATCAAATAGAGTTGAATTTGAAAGCAAATTTATCAAATGAAAAGAAAAAAAACTAATTCCTAGCTGTTCATTTGTCTTTAAGGTAGTTAGTAATTTTGGTTCTAATTATGTTACATAAACATTTCAAAATATTACATCAGAGTTTTTCAACTTTCTTCTTCTTTTTTTTTTTTTTCAAATGGATCAACATTCTTTTTCAGCAGCAATGGTATTTCTTTTTACATACTCCTGAAATAGGAATTTGAACTTCATTGATCAATCTTCGGAATCCCTAATTAATGTAATTCTTCGGTTTGACCAAATTTGATCTTCTGATACACTTTATGCACTTTAAATTCATCAAACAACTTTCATCTAATTCTTTAGAAACTTTGGAAGGCCTTGGCTGTTGGCACTCTGAAATTCAGGTAAATACTACAGGAATTTTCTTCACCACCCCTAACCAAGAAGTACGTCATGGAAGCAACAATCGGGATCCACTCTATACTCCCTTCCGCTGAAATCTAGTTCAAGAAGAAGTTGGATATTGAGTTTCAGAATTCAACTCTAGCAAATTTGCATCTCTCCCATCATTCCATGACCCAATCACACTTTGCAACCCAGGGAAAACAAATAAGAACTATTAGAGGTCTTAATTATTCAAATTAACTTCTCCATTTCAATAATGGAGAGGCTCTCACGTACACCATGTGATTGACCATGGGGAACTCAACTTCTTCACTCGTATATAAGTCAAGTAAACAAGAAATTTAGAAAGAGATATTAACATATTGGACCGTACTCCTTAACTGTTGCAAAACTAAGCACTAATAAGATATATCAATAAATAGGAGTTAAGCCAAACAGCTCAATAGGAGTAGCACCAGGGACTCAAATATTCCAGAAAAAAATGTATCTTGAAAGCAGAGGAAGTCTCAAAAGTGAATCCAAAAATGCCCTTCTTTTGTAACTGATGCCTGTGTTGTCCTCCACTCTATCTTGACAGCTGAGGCTTCTCTCCCTACCAAGCTGTAATTTTTTCATTCTTTAAAATCAGAGCACAACAACATTTAAAAATAAAAAATAACAAAATTCTGGGCCTCACATATTGTCATCATAAAAAAAAATGATGACCAGCCCGTATCCAAGGATCGAACAAGACCAAGACAAGAGTCAACAGATTACTGTTACAGCCCATTAATATCAGAAAGGTCCAAGGGGTCATACATGTAAAGAATTTGTTGTGTTTGAGTTAGATAAGATACACATTCATATAGAAAAGAAACAGCCTCTAGATCATGAGAGATCACCTACGGAATGATTGCCACAATGTTAACAAAAAAAGGAAAGAACAATCACTCTTCTTCTCTATTTAAGGAAAGAGAAAAATTAATGCCATGTCAGCTCAAACTATGCCCTTCTCATGAAAACGAAGCCTTAAAATCATACATCTGGCTGTGAATTCTTCACCAATACTCGCCCGCAAAACCCTTAAAAGTGTCATTTCCATGCGTGCCACTTGTATACCAGAATAGCAGAGGAGAAGTGCTACCGCCACCTTTACATATCAAACAAGAAAGTTTTCTTGGAGAAAATCACAAACAAAACAATTGCACACTCCACTGTTATTATGAGAGAAAATAAGTGAACAAAACATGGTATACACGCAAATAAGAAGAAAGATGCATGATGCTTGCCTCTGCACGATTAAATTAGAGAAATTCAACTTCAGTGTAGCGCTTATTTCTGATCAAATTAGAATTCAACGGAAGGCAAGTGAAGTAAAACAAGCCAAACGCATATAAAAAAAAAAAAAACACAGAAAAATAAGGAAAGTACTACTGAAGTTTTTTAGCAGAAAAACCCTAGCAGTTGCAACTGAACACCAATCAATGTCACGAACCCTAGCATCCTACCCCTCACAAAATAAATAAAAAATAAAAAAGCTATTCCGCAAGCAAAGAATCCAATCGCAGAAATACATAGTACATAAAACCAGTTCATTTGAAGATACATTAAAAGAGGCAAAAGCAGAAACCACTAAAAAATGCACAGTTAAACAGTAAAAAATAGCCAAAAGAACTTAAAATGCTGAAACAACAGAAACTATCACAGAATTACACACGCAAAGTAGCGCAGGAGTATTTATTCCTACAATTACGGCAACAGCACTACTAACTACACATAATTCGAACAAAATTAAACAGCGGAGAGAAAGCAAAAAGACCTTTTTCTTCCAGCCAGCAGGTGCAGGAAGCTCCACACAGACGATTTCAGAGTCGCTCGCCATTTTACTCTGTCAAACCAAAAAACCCGACCTCCAATTGCCAACCCAGAAGAAAAGAATCAAGCTGCAAAACTTCAGGGAGAAAAAAAAAAAAAAAAGCTCCTCCCTCCACCCTTCGAGCTCTAACGAACCCAGTTGAAGAAGAGCAAAAGCAGAAGCTCCAACCCCGTCAATCCGAAGAAGCGAGTGCGCACCCCCAAGGGAAAGAAAGCGTGGAGTCGTCGGTGGTGACCGGTGAAGGAGCGCGTGTGTGAGTGTGAGAAAAGCGACAAACAGGGACACATGCCCTGAGACGGGGAAAGCGCGACGGTTTGGATCACGTTCCTCAAGTCGGCGACTTAACTGAATTGGGATTTCCGTTTCATGTCCGCTCTGGAGCATAATCACAAAAAATCCAAGACAAAATCGGAACGTGAAAAAAGCATATTCCCTCCTTGCTCAGCAGCCGTATCTACTGAATCGGTCCGTACTCTTTTTTATTTTTTTATTTGAATAACATTATCCGTTACGGATGACTGGGACGCGTTTTGTACGTCCAGGTAGTTCTCGCCTCTGCGCAGCTGCCGGAAGGGTAACCGTCCATCTCGGCAGTTACCATTTTGTAGTCGGAAGGGTAATACAACTAATGTGCGCATGCTTGGGGTTTATTGCCACGTTGCAAAATGCAGGCTGTGGTTTAGTCCCACATCGGATAAACGGTAGATAATGAACGTGGTCCAATTAGTATAAAGACGAAGATAAAACGAGGATAAGATATCTTTGCGCTTGGGGCAATGACTTAGCTAGTGAGGTTATAACCGAGGCGCGTCAATTGCTGGTTGAAAACTATTTCCAAACCCCCTCTTTGGCCTGGGTTCCGCCGAGGCCTTCGAGAATTTCTGGAAGGGCTCCCTATCCAAGGGTAAGGCCTTGCAATTCCGACTACAATTGTTAAAATTAGGCGACCTGATGTTGGGCTTTTTATCTGTATCCATGGGCTTCGGTACAATCATCTGAAAACTGATTTTCTACGTTTCTCGGCCTATCTGATTTGTATTTTCCCTCTGGCTTCTTTCCTGTAAGGGTTGCTCAGTGTAAATGAAGCTACAGAACCCCCTTTCATCTCTTCCTGGTGCACGACAGAACGAAACCCTCTTGTTTCTTTTGGAGAGTGACGAAAACAACGTACATTTGTTTCTGGACTAGTCAGATCATTTCAGAAGCTTACGGGTGCCAACGTCCTTTCTGTTTCCTACAGAAGCTTGTCTCCTTCCACCCTCAAGTATATCATTTTCCAGCTTATTCCCTTCACACGTCATGAACAAGAATTTCAGAATCAACCATCGTTTCTTAGCATGGGTTGTCTTCTCCTACATAGTTTCAATGTGAATCAAACGCAAATCTCATACTGTTTCTGGTTCTCGTTTTTGCATCCGTCGGGGTAAAAAGCCTCCTATGAAGCTACAAGAAATGGCACACTCCTCTCTCTCTTTTATCGCCTCAGAACATTTGAAGGAGCTCATCTTTATTCATCCAAACCGGACCCATAAAAGGTTTGATTCTGTAACAGAGTTCAGAGTTCAAATCAGTTTGGTCGATGCAGTATCTCAAACTAGAGAAGCCTTATATTAACTGGCAAGTGATAACTCGTAATTTTTTTTTAATCTTTTACCTGAATCAATCTATTTCTCTTGGTTTCATTAAAAAATTTTCTAAATCCTTAGTGATATTCCAAATTACATTAATGAGTAATTGGGATAGAGAGGATTGATATCTATAGTACTCCTTTTGGATATATATGGGGAGGATGATGAAAGATGGTGATTTTTTAGGTAACCCTAATCTCAGAAAGATGCTAAGGTCTCTACCCTTCTTCTCTAAAGTCTTTATACATTAGTTAAGCTCAAAAAGGTCTTTACAACAACTACATTATATGCTTTTTTGGCCTCCTAAACCTAGCTAATAAGACAATAAAAGTTTGGAATTATCTCCTTGACATGAAACTAAAATTGATTTCTTGATACCTTCATTATCCTCTAAGAATATTTCTCTTCCATTTTCTTTTATTTTTCATAGGCATTCGAACAAGATAAAATAAACCTTTTTTTTTTTTCATTTCTCTCGGGTTTTAGTATTCCAAACACAACCTTAGTTAAGACTCAAACTAGGGATTCTCTGATAGAACAGCCTTTTTATGTCATTCCTATACAGAAATCAATTCTATCCGATGATTAAAAGGTTAGAAACTGTTAAACGATTCAAATTTCAATAGTGGCTACCAAAATCTGATGGGGACTATTTCCATGACTCTTATGGGTTTTATTTTCTTTCCTTTTTGACCTAGCATCATCTAATAGCTTGCACTGTAGCTATAGTGGAACTATCAAGCAAGAATCTCTCCATCTCTGTATAAACTTCTAAAACTGAAAATGCACATTCACTCTTGGTCCCTAGAGATCCATCAAGTAATTAAACCTACACATGAGAAAAGCTGGAGGTCCATGATATGCAAAAGGTCTGGTGCCTGTTGTTAATCCCATCTAATGCAAATCTTTGACCAGTTTTCATTAAAAGTAATTTTTTATCTGCTTTCTTGTTTTATACTTAAAATCTTATTTTATGTTTTCTAATGAAAGTAGACTTATTTTTTTATCTTGTTTAGTTGTTTCGCACAAGAAGAGTCCCTTAAACCAGATTTTTTTTCCATTTTTGCTTTCTTCTTGCTCTGTCCTTAATTGATACGAACACAACCTACACAAGGGCAAGATCAAAATGGATATTTGGAAATTTGGAATTACAGATTTGTTATTTTCATAAAGTCTCGCAGAACAAGTCCCTCTGTTTCTCCCATACACTGTCTTCCATGCATATGTCTGGTTCAGAGAGGACGCAGCCTCTCAAACGAGCCCCAAAGGCTAAAAAGAAAATATTCTCCACCACCTAAAAACCAAAGAGAACGAAGGGCTCAAAATGAAATGACAGGCGGCGGACACCGGCAATCATTCCCTGAAAGATGAGAGAATGTGATGTGATGACCATGCGCCAAAGCTTTGTGGCCATGGAACTTGGGAGACACGGTGAGTCCCACTGCCCAGAAAAAACGCGAGGACGTTTTAATGATCCGTTCACGGCTACCTGTAGGTACGCCTCGATCGATCGTCCTCTTCTTTCGCGCGTGAGAGAGAGAGAGAGAGAGAGAGAGTTTACCGGGGACCCCGAGTTCATTTAATGGGGCGCAGGTCTTTAAGCCAACGGCGGTCACTGAGTGCGAAGCTTCCCTGCTATTTTCTTCCATTTTTTTTAATGACCTGGCAACACGAGACCCGAAGTGGGAGTAAAGAGGTGAAGAAGATAAATGCACTAAATCGGAGGAAAAAAAAGAAAAGAAACTTCACACTTCACTGAGGGAATTCTCTGAAATCGAAAAACCTACTAACCGGCATGAATTGAACGAGAAATAGTCTGATTATTGTTTCGGTTTTGCTCGCCTCTACGGAGTTTGTCTCTGCTTTCCTGAGATTAGAATGGGAAAGATACAGATTTTCAAATTTTCTCCTTTACTTTCTGAACTGGCTTCTGCTTCGATTCTTCCCCTTTTTTTTATTCATGAATGACTCAAGAAGAAGTTGATTCAGAAACCACTAATGGAAGTTTAAAGTTCTGTAAAACGGAGACGAGTTCTTTCTTGTTCAACCCGATGGAAGTTTAGAGTTCTGTAAAGTGGAGATGGGTTATCATCCCAAGAAAACAAGGTCTCATAGTTTTATGCAAAGACCAACTACTGTTGTAATGTCCAAACTTGAGTCCTTCCTTGTGGGTACCCAAATGCTTTCAGCAGCTTTCTTACTCATTAATCTGTGAAACCAACTCTACAGGAATAAAAAAAGGGTCAAGAAAGAACTGAACCAATCTTTCACATGCACCCAGAAGGATTAGAACGAATGACATAAGAATACTGTGGCAAGGACTACGATTTTCTGAAGATATCTTGGGGGCTTACCATCACTCATTCCGATATTTGAATTCTCACCCAGAGAAAATTTTTATTCGTGTTTATTACAGGAAGTGGACAAGGGAGGGAACCTGATGAAGCAGCTTTTATCCCTACTATCATGTCGGCCAAAGAGGACAAACAAGTGATACGATACTGTTTTGCTCTTCTTTGCTTGTTTTTTCCTTCTTCCATTCGAACCTTTTCCTCATCTCAACCCATTCAGTTTTGATTTTTTTTTTTTTTTCCATTCTTTCACGTCTTAAGAAATGTACTCAAGATACACAATCCTCTGGCTTTATTTGTAGGGTTTTTATTCTTTAGTAATCAAAACATAAAGATGTATGAACTAGTTGATCATGCTTGACTAACCAAGCTGATGAATGACTCCTTGCTTGTAATCTTGGAGAGCACAAAAGCATCATATTGTGTCTAATTTAGTTTGATATAGATACAATAAAGTCAAACTCATATTCGCAAACATGCTCCATAGCGAACAATACATGAACAACGCGACGGCCATACTTCACCTCTAAACTAAAAAAAATGAGAAGATTTTGAAATCACCAAACAACGTCGAACTCTAGGAATCATGTCAAAGCCGGAACCGTATGCTCGTACATGATCACTTGTAAAATCAGGTTACTAAAGATGCTTAAGAAAGGTTGCCTTCGAAGGAAACCACTTAAAATACTTGGAGAGTAATGGAACCTTTAGGCATCATAGAGCTGGCAAATAAAACAACATTAATTTCTTCTTTCCTAGAGGTGTTGCAAATTAGGGCTCTAATTAGATGTTTTGGAATCCTAATACGAAGATACACGATATTTCCCCTACTACAAAAATTTCCAAAGTTAATATGGTCGTAGAATCTTTTTACAAGAGGGAGGCGGAGGGCGAGTTGTGTGTAGTCGTTATCTGTCTCAAAATGTTTTATTTTACCCACTTAATATGATTGATTAGTTTCACAATAGTGGTATAGAAAATTAAAAGTGACTTTTATATCACCATTCATGCCCTCATGAATCAAAAATTTTAATCCTAAAAAAATTGGAATTAGTAGAAACTCTTGCTAATGCTTAGAATTCTTACTTAGAAGCTAAAATGATACAAACAATTGAAGTACTCATTGCAAAAGGTAGTCAAGCATCATCTTTGAGGTTTACTTAACTATCTTGTACGTGTGGCCATATTTAGAATTTTAGGGATCAAAATGATCATGGAGCTAGTGACTACATGGTGTAAAATTGTAATCTTTTTGGTCCACTAAGAGTCATGAAGATGCTTGAAGTCTATGTAACCAAACTATGGCCCCCATATTAATAGTTCGTAAAGGGTGAACATGTGGTCCATATATTGGTTTAAGGTGACACTAGGGTTATGGCTTCAATGCAAGCAGACATTCACCATAATCTCCCCATGAGGAACCAATCTAGGTGCATCAAAAGGACAACCTTTAGTGCATGTCTAGAAACGACATAAGAGAAAAGAAAAAAAAAAGAAAGAAAATTCTGTATATGATGAAGAACAGTAGATAGAGAACCATTAATTTTGCCGCCTGATCGATCAGAGCAGCCTTGGCTGCTCCTGAACAGGGCTGAGAGCAGCCGACCGTACGTTGGCAAAAACCCATAATATAATTTTTCTCTCCTGGTCGGATTTTGGATTTCCCGCTTTGGAACCCATCACTTTGTTTTTCCTCTTTTTCTCCCTCTCTTTACATTTATCCTTCCTTTACATTCTGTAGAAAGATAGCTTATAGAGGACGAAAGGTCATCAACAGACTCTTAACCTTTTCTTCCTCTCTTATTTTCCTTCCCTTCGTCTCTCTTTCTTACAAGGGGAAAATCGACTGTTGATCAATTGAGTTTGTAAGCCAGAGTCATGTCGGGTTGCGTTGATGTAGCTTCAGAGCAAGTCTGTTACATTCCCTGCAACTTCTGCAACATCATCCTGGCGGTATATGAACGCTCCCCGTTACATGAACTCGATCTTTTCCGTTTTGATTCTTCCCATCCATCCAAAGCTTAATTTCTAGGTTCAGAGCGCTGAACGACCAGCTCTCTCTTTCTTACCTTGAGATAACTAGCTCGACCTGGGTCTATCTTCCTTTTGATTTTCCCTTCGTTCTTTTCTTCCATGTTTTTTCCTCTTTCGAGGTTTCGTTTTGTTTTTGGTCGCTTATTACTTTGAGAAAGATCCTGGTACAACACCAGAAAAAGGAGGACTACCGGCTAATTACGTTTTCTATCTACGTGAAGAACCCAAGTCAAAAGAAATTGAAGGCGGTGGTTCCGCCATCTCTGGTGCCCTCTACTTGCCACGACTTTTCCTTTTCCGGATACAGGGAACCAGTTTTCATCCAAAATTACCTTATGGTGTAGGCTGAGAGGAGAGTGCTGAGACCGTTTTTATGTTCTTTCCCCTTCTTCAGAAGAAAGATCCCCATGCATGATCGCATGAATCTCGGAATTTTGATATTTTTGCCGTAAATACTAGGAGTATCTAATGTCCTGTACTGCGAAACCATTCTGCATTCGAGAGTGGGGAACAAAGTTTGATGTTTACAAAGTATTTCTTTAGCATCGTCTCATCACTTCTAACTTGTAAAAGCTAGTTTCAGGGAAAAGGTATCTAGTCTAAGGTTGAAGATCGAAGAAGCAAAATTCGCACAAACATCAAGAAATAATTTCTAAATAGTTACTGTATTTCGTCTGTCGAGTGTATTCACCAAGCTTTGGCCGAAATTTTGCAAACTCCATAGCGCAACAGAAATGGTGTTTCTCTGCTTGCTTGTTTCCGCATGGAAGTGGTTCTTTCATTCTTTGCTGTGTCATGGATGCATCAAGTTTCTGCAGAAAAACGACGATGGTGCTACCATTAAAGAAAAAGAGAAAAAACAAAACCCTTTTTCTGATCCCTCTTTTATCGCGCTTCTCTCTTGATATGATTTCTGGTTTGCTTTTGCAGGTAAGCGTTCCATGCAGCAGCTTGTTCGACATAGTGACCGTCAGATGCGGCCACTGCACTAACCTGTGGTCCGTTAACATGGCAGCCGCATTGCAGTCACTTTCGTGGCAAGAGATTCAGGTGAGCTAGGGTTTCTGGTTTTTTTATGTTTTACAAAAGAGACGAATCTCTCATGTATCTACCGATCTACCATTAGCTTTCAGAAATCTAGGCTCGCTGCTGTTTACTGCTTTTGAGGAGAGAGCAGAAAAGCCAAACTTCCGGCCGGAAAAAGATGGGGAGTTTTTTGAAGGCCGAGAAGCCCTATTAGCCGCCACGACGAAACCTATTTTTTACTGTTTATGCGGGGAATTTTCATCCAGAGCTATGTAAAGGTTCAGGGCTTGCCCTCTGCCCTGCCCAGGGATAGCATTTTCTAGGGTTGATCGCCGCTATTTTTAATATTTCTTTTTATGATTTGATTGACGAGCTCGCAAGCCTGGTTCTTGAGTTCCTCTCGTATCAGTCATTGTCTTCTACTGCGGGAACACGTCCCAGAAAGAGACTGAAAGACAGAGATCTGCAAATAATGAAACCAATCACCGTTACTTTTCTTCAAACACATGAAAAAATATGGCTGAAATCACTGAGAATATTGGCAAAGGTCGTGTTCTAATTTCAATGAAACTAAACCCAGATTGACAGTCGAATCAAAAGCAGATATATGTCATTTCCTTTTACTTTCTTTGAAGCCATTACTGGGTTCAGATTTACAACTTCAATTAGGTTCATGTGTTCTCCTCAATTCCCGGTCCGTTCGCCTCCACACTCCACTTGTAGTTCTTCAGCTAGGCTTTCAGTTCTCAAAACTCCAGATTTCTGCTAGACGCGCATTTTGGTGTTTCCACTTCTACTGTGGCTTCCTTCCATGAAGTACAACTTCCTGGAGCCCCTTCTCTTTCTCTGCTTTCATGTCATAGCCTAACAGTACTCAATACTTTACCTTCTTTGCATTCAGTGTTTCTTTTATCTAACGTAGAGCTATCTGTTCAAAACTTACCTCTTCGCTTCTTTGGTGGACGTGCAAGGCCCCAAGCTTCACTGCTCCAGACTACAGGATAGACTTGGCTTCTTCTTCCAGGTGCAACAGGGCCACGAGACCTCCACTGGCTTCTAATGAGGGAAGAACTGATGTTAACCGGCGTAAGTTATTCCTTTCTCTTCTCCTCTTGCTGCCAACTCCATGCTAACATATATCATTAGCTCTCAGTAACATTTTTATCTTTTTTTTTTTTATCTTTTTGGAATCTGACTTCATGTTTTCCCTCTTTTTTCTGTAAATTACTATCTGTGTACAGCCCCAGAGAAGAGGCAGCGAGTTCCATCTGCATACAACCAGTTCATAAAGTAATGAATTCAATGATCTTCAGCTTTGTTTTACCGTAACCAAATTACCAAACACTCCTGTATGAATTCTGACATGACTGTGCTGCAGAGAGGAGATTCAGAGGATCAAGGCCAACAACCCCGAGATAAGCCATAGAGAAGCATTCAGCACTGCAGCAAAGAATGTGAGTTTACAACTTCCCGTCAACTTTTCCTATCAACTTCTGAAGAATTTCTCACCCGCTCCTTATCGCTTTGCCCTTTTGCAGTGGGCTCACTTCCCTCACATTCATTTCGGGCTGATGCTCGAGAGCAATAATAACAAACAGAAGCTCGATGAGGTTTGACCTCCCTTAGGCTCTTACTCATTTCTCCGGTTTTGCTTCCAAGGGGACATCTTCGATCTCTTTCCTTGTATAAGCTATTTGAAGTTACATTTCCTTCGAAGCACTTGATGAACCGATAATTTACCGGGTACAGAAGCAATCAGCAACTCTACTGAAATATTAATATTTTTCCAGCAGAAAGTGATGTTATAAAGTCTGAGTAAGTCTGATTAAACTGAAACACTCTACCTTATAAAGGTAAGACAATAAATTTTTAATTACAGATCTCTCTCTCTCTCTCTCTCTCTTTCCCTCCCTCAGCTCCTGCTCCCGAGGATATATTAGTGTAAATGAAGCTTTATTCAAAGATGACTCCAACTCTGTTACTTTAAATACTTTCTGTTTAAGATGACTTCTGACACAAGTGCTGCGCTTAGATCAGAGAATTTGATTTACATAATATTCAGAATCATAACCTGTAAAAGAGGCCAACTGAAGAAGGCAATAAGTTTTTCATTAAGATGATCACTTTGTATTTTTGGTTCAAGAAGCAAGCAATCATCAGATTGGCATTTTCTTTGCAGGGAGCCAAGAAGCATCTGATGACATAGGCAGTAAGATACAAGAAATGATTTGTAAAACTCTCAACATTTCGATCTGAAGGTCTGAGTTGTTGACAGAAATCAGAGCCTTGGTACTTCTGCTTAATGAGTTGAAGAATGAAAAGTTTGTGTTTCTCTTTGAATTTATTTGTTATTAAATGCAGCCTCTTAATGTTCTTTCATTTATACTGCAAGCCTACTTGTGCTGAACTTTCCCTTCTAGCTAAGAAGACTCTCATGAATGGATTTGGCATACCAATGTTCATTGTTCTTTATTCTTTGGCTGGTCCTTGTCAGGGATTATGTGCTGTAAATGTATTTCTTCATCAACTGGTGTAATAGAAACACCATTACTTTGAAATGCGACTAGACCACTAAAGCTCAACTTTTTGAATCGATTTTCTATAATCGTTTGCTTCATAAGGATCAGTTTAATTCATGGCTACGCTCTAACAAGATCTGAAATTCACTTAAATCCTCAAGAAGAAATAAGAGAAGAAAAAACATTTCAAAAAGAATGAACACAGAGAAGATGAACTATCAATAGGTGATAATTTTCCGTTCGTAGTTTTGGAAAGAGTCATTCAAGATCCTACCACACCCTTTGCACGAAAAATCATAATTTTAGGACTTCTAGACTGAAGCAGTTCTGGTGATATCTGCCATAAGTTCATCCTTGTCAAAGCTTCTAAAGGATCTTAGACATTGATTTCATTACCAAGTACTTGATAAAATAGCTTTTAAAATATAGCACAATCAACTCTACCAGACCAATCAGATAAGTGCAACTTGAAAATTAGGAAACATGGTTTAATTCTTATGAACAATGGATAACACAATACTGGTGTCAAGAAATAGAAAGTCATCAGGTCATCAAATGACCAAAGAACTAATAATAGGAAACCTCGATGAAGAACTAATAAAAAACATGTAATATTCATTAGAGCACAAAATGAAGGGTTTAAAGGCTTGAAATTCATTTTAGCATGTTCTAATTTGAGCATGAGTGAATTAATCCAGAGACTTCACATAGAGAAAAATGCATTGTTTCATTAGAATGAGAAAGTTAAATTCAAAAGGTTTTTATCTGATGGACATCGATTATTCTCATAAAGAAGCACATAGAGAACTAACTAGTGTACATAAATGATAAAAGAGAATCTCACATTCAAATCTACTAAAAGTAGAGGGGTGGGCACTAGGTCGAGTTTCATAGGGAACTTGACCCGACCCGACCCAACCCAAAAATCTTGGCTTGTTTCGAGTTTCACTCCACAAGTCAGGGATGGGACGGAAAAAAAAAACATATTAAATACCAAGTTAGGGACGGGTTTCCACATACCCAACCCATGGGAACAAGGCAAGGATGGGTCAGGTTTGAGGTATCAGGTTTTTTTGGGGGTTTTTTCAGGTTCGGGGTTTAGGAAACCCGACTCCTACCCATCATGTGCCCACCCCTAACTAAAAGCTATTTGAATTAACTTGAAATGGAAAAGACATACTGAGTTTCTTTTGTCGATAAAACACTAGTGAATCCAAGGTAATTTTTAGAATTCTAACAACTAAAGGTGGTCTAATGAACTTTTTTTTTGAAAAAAAAAAACCTTAATCTTGATTGATGATCAATTAATTGAGGTGGACAATCTCTTTGGTCATTTCACCAGTTTTTCACCTACCAATCTAAAATCTAACAAAATATATCATAGTCTAAGCAAATATTAAAACAAAAGACAATGATTGGACTCTCTTTACAACTATCTTTGAAAACACTCATTATAACTAATTCTCAAACTAAAAACTAGGAGAGGAGAAAATATTTATGGTCAAGGTTGGTTAGTTTTCTAACTCACAATTTTTTAGGCTAAGTTTAAAGGTCAGGTTTGGGTTTTTGGGTGAAAGTTAGTGTTGGTTTTCTAAATCCATATTGGATCAAGGAAAAGGAAAACAGTTGGATTGGAGCTAGTTTTCTAAACTCTAGCTTGGGGGTTTTGTTCAGGACCTAGGGTTTGGGGTTGAGAGTTAGAGTTGGATTTGTAAAAACCTAACCCCGATCGGAAGAGGCGAGAACATGGTTTAGAGGTTAGAGTTGAGTTTTTAAGAACCCAAAACCATTTGCAATGGGAGAAGGTATGGACAGGGTTAGGGGAAAGGAACAAGGTAGGCATGAGAATGTTTTACAATCCTAGGTTTTCCTGAGTTTGGGATTAGAAGGTTGCTTGTTTAAAAGCCCGACCTAACACAATTTCTGCCCACCTTATATACACTTTTTTTCTTTTCATGCATTGCATGGGGTTTATGCTAGCTACTTAAACTAAACAAAATACTACTGTTTCTCCTTTTGAACTTTTCCACCCTAGAGAGTTTCCAGTTTTGTTCTTTAGAACTGATTAAAAAAAAATTAAAAAAATTAATGAAAGTTACATTTCTTTCTTCAAGATTCAACTCTTCTGAAAAGAAAAAGTAGTAAAGCAAATGAAGCGTTTTCGTTGTGTTTGTACTCTTTTCCTTTTTCAGATTTTCAGAAAGGCAAAATCTGTTCTCTGAAGAGAATGCGCCCATGTATCTGAATTTTTTCCTCTCCCCATCTGACAGCATAAAGACAAGCTGAGGTTCTTATCTAAAGGAATCTTTAAAAGCTTCTGTAAAAACCGAAAAGCCCCTCCCTGTATTGAATGTTGATAGAGCTCGATAGATCACCTGATTAACGCCCATGAATATTTTTAAAAGCAGCTCATAACGAGAAGAAAGGAAAACACGGTGTTGCTCCCTCAACATAAACGTTAACGACGGCATTTCTCAGCTTTTCTGCAGCTTTTGCTCATCTAATTTCTGGGTGAATACCCAGGGCTCTTAAAGAGATGGACAGACGATTTTAATGGCCATACAAATACTCCGCGTCTTGTTTGACCTTTCTCATTGATCTCTGTAAGAAAGAGAAAAAGAAGGTGAAGACTGAGGGTACTGTTGGATTGTAAAGGCATGCTCAGGCTGGCTTCCTGCTCGGATGACAGTGTGAATCTGATACGTCATTTCGTGCAGTTGGCATTCATTTCTTTTCACGTCGTTTCATGGTCACCTCATTTCTGAAGCTCTCTTTCAGTCAGATCTCCAACCAGCCTTTCTGGACCCTCTCTCCAGGTTCATAGCATGGCTTTTCTGCACGAGACTACCTATCCTCTATTCTCACTCTCACCGAGAGTCGGGGTTGCCATTCTTCAGTACTCCCCTTGAGCCGGCTTAACAGCAGAGGTGGTGCAGGTTCGTGCAACAGCACTAAAGAAGAGAGAAAAGAGAGTTGCAGAAAGATGCTGCAGGTCTCTTTTGCTTTAGTTCACGGCAGCAAGAAGACGAAAAAAGAGAGAGAAGAGGAATGCTTTTTAGAGCTTTCTTTTTAAAATTTGGCTTATAATGATCATCGCAATGACCCTACAGAGCATAGAGTTACAAATATATTCTGGTTTACGTGGAATCCACCTTCAAATGAAACGTAGGATAAAGCGACATTCCTCTTGCTTTCCCATCTAAAAATTCAGTTATGGGTGTCTTCATCCCCTTCCTGATAGAGATAAAGATGATAATGAAGCGATAATGAAGCTTTTATCGCACATTCTGAGTCATAGAGATAAAGATAAGGATTAGAGGATAACAATTACTGAGCTGCAATTTCTGTATGAGAATAAGCATCTAAAAATAACAATTATTGGAGTCAGCATCCTTCTCTCTTTCACTCTCTTTAGTCTCTGCTACTATTTTCGTTTTTCTTTTTCTTCCCTTTACATAGTTATTGTTGTTTTTTTTTCTGGTTTAAATATAACGAATAGAAAAACTTAAAATCTTGTAAGAATGTCCATGTAAAGCAAGACAGAGGAAGGATGCAAGCAACAAAAAGCTTTTAGTCTTCTTCCTGAGAACATGAATTTACAATCTCACAAAATTGTAATGAGCTAAGACAGACATTAAATCTGTTCTTCAGAGGAACTTTAAGTCTACTTTTCAGTTACAAGAGATTCCTGAACACTACAATTATCTTTTCTTTTATTTTCTCTTCACTTTTTGTATTCTAAACACTACAAATGCCTCAAAATCACGTTTTAAGCGTAATGAATTAAAACATTTTACCAACCACCTAACTAGCTTTAAATAATCCATACAAAGCGTTCTAGATTCTACTGAAGGCCAATCACCGCCAAGAGTTCTTAACGATCCATTTCTAAAGATTCAAATTTGTATAAAATATAACAAGAAAAATGTTAGTACTGGCAGATAATGGTCATTGATATGATCAGCTCAGTCCCCTCCATCCAAGAGAAATGAACAGGATGAGTGTTGAGTTTTTTGCAACGTTTTACCATGTTGGAAGTCCGAGACATCGAGGCACAAACAAGGACGTCTCAAATATGATATTGCATGACTTCATTATTACTAAGTGGGTGAAAAGTCTAACCCCTCATAAAAATAGAATCTCATCTGATATGCAATATATCACAAAAAATCACCCTAATTAGGAGTTTATGTACTCTGATTACATCAAGTCAATTAAATTTTTCTCTTTTCCATAAATTCAACAAAGACAAAAAACTCAAGGGTTCAAATGTTCCACAGGTTTCACCATCGGTAGCTTTCACACAGGAGGTTAAATGGTTTGGGCAGGTTAAAGAGGAAAGGTGATCCAGAATGAGAATTGGAAACAGAAATCCTGAGGAACACACAATGACACAAATCAAGCAAATTAAAGAGGTAAAAAGTAAAGCAACACTATCTTCCAAATAGACTGCATAACCTCATTAAACTTTAGCTTACATTCAAAATATACATGAGATTGATTAAACTGCATTTACAAACAGTAACCAGAACTTCCCTCAATCAACTTAAAAGATTACATCGCTCTGTGTCACAAAAAAACGTCAGGATCAAAATAACCATACTGCATCGTCATCATAAGAATCCTGCCAGTCCTAAAATGGAAGGCTATTGAGTTTCGCCACTGTGTTGGCACAATATAGGAATGGGAGTCTTAAAGTATCCTGCAAGTGTGCTCCAGCAAATTCAGGACGGCAAGCATTCACAAAAAATAATCTGGACTCTCAAAAATATATAGTCTAAACAATCTCTTCATTCAATCAGAGCATAAATAAGTTAATATGGTCCAAAAAATCATATGTCAAAGAAAAAGAGCCAACATAAACCTGTTCGTGATAATAAGTATGTGGGTTCTCATCTGGATGAGGCCAAGAAAAATTCATGCAAGGTACTAGTAAGCGATTATCACCAACAATAGGTTGAGGAGCATTAAACATTTTTATCTGCAGCAGACACATTGACCAACCAACCTAAGGACAAAAATACACTTTTAAGAATATAAGCACATACAACCAAAAAAGGTAAAATTTTAAACTGACCTTTTGTGGTACACAAAGGTCTTGAAGCCTTGACAAGCTGGCAAAAAAAAAAAAAAAAACCATCCCCCATTAACCTTATGAACAAAACCATTTGAATTTGCTACCACGTATAATTTTCAAATGAAATTAACTCAATTTCCAGTATTCAGGATCACCTTAAGTGATGAATGCGATTCATTTTGTGTCAGAAGTCCTGCTTGCCCTTGATGATGACAATAATATGTAAATATGTCATATACCCATCATAGAAATGAAGCAACGGGGGAACATGCTTCTCCACTCGAATCTGAAGAAAGCACACCTAAAGTCCAGCCATGTTCATCAGTTTCCACAAGAATGTAGTGTCCATGGAAGAGAACCCAATGATTCATCAAGGTGTTTGACCTTCTGCATCTGGTATGAATACAAGCAATTGAAACCTTCAGGTCAGGCAAGACCCTAACATTCATTCCTGGGAATGTCAGGTTTGAGACCAACATTGCTGGATATTGAAGCTGGGAATGTCAGGTTTGAGACCAACATTGCTGGATATTGAAGCATGTTACGGACGAAGGTCACCTGAAGAGAACTTAGCATAATGATGAGCAATGCCATAAAGAGATCTTGTGATAGGTAAAAGTTTCCAAATGATGGAGCAGTCTCTTCACCCAGATTTTCCTTAAGTCTGATCCTGCTTTATTTTTCTTAAGTATTGGGTTCTGCCAGTGTTTCTTTCGTTAGAGCAGCAAATACAGCACCAACAGCACTGCCGATGTCACAAGCAATGGACAGATCTCGTCAAACAAGTAAAAGATCAAATAAAATACAATAACAAACAGTGCACAAGCTATCATAAATCCATGGATAACATACAAAGAAAGTGCTTCTCCAATTCACGTAATAACAGATAGAACAAGGCACATACAATCAAATGGAGGCACTCATTATTAAGATAGCCAAAGAGCATGATAATGTTAATAACAGACCGCATCTTTCCCCACTAACCTGAAAGACACCTTGCCCTTGTTATTCTCTGAACCAAAGCTAAATTTTGGGACTGAAGTATCAAGAACACTAGAACTGAGGGTGGAGACCAAAGAGAAATTGAGGCTCTTTTTACTTGAAGAGGCGAAACTAAAGGATGGGATGGCACTTTCTTCTTTTGCTTGTGATGGTTTGCTGGCTGAAAAAACTGGTACTATAGTAGGTGTTGGTGGTTCAAAAATGGTTGCCCCACCAAAAGCTGAAGAAACAGGGAAAGTGAAACCACATGCACTGTCAGAAGACACTGTTTGCATCCCATCTCGTTTCACAACAGAAATGGACGTCAAAGTAGGTCTTTTGCTGAAGGAAAAAGGCCTCTGCATTTGAAGTGCTACACTCTGATTCTGAGGAGATGACAACTGGTTCTCATCATCCAATGGATCATTTGTGAGCCTCCCAACATCCTACACAACAAAATGGCAGGATGTAACAATACCCTTCAACACATGCAACGGAATAAAAAACAAAAAGAAACTAGTGCACTTTATGGTTTTTATTTTGGTGATGCAACAATCTTGATTTTGTGTTGTTCAGCTCCACTCAAGGTCAATAAACTACAGCACAGCCATTCCTCAAAAGTTCATAAGCATGAAACCAACTAAGTGTTATAAAACAAACCTGAGGCCACTCAAAAGTTGAATTAGTACTCATCTCATGTGAAACACTACCTAATTTTAATACTTATTGAGGACTTCAACTTGTCTCAATAAGTAATTCAATTTGAAGCACACTTTTTGAATTGCTTTTTCCAAATTTTGTTTCATTTTTTAAAAGTGTTTGTTTGTATTCCCTGTTGTTTCAGCTCTAAAATAAACAAATCAACTCATGTGAGTGAACGGTATCAAGAGCCCTAGATCTTAAGCCAACTCCAGTAAGGAACTCCTTGCTTTTGACAATTTTTTTATACCTTCCTCAAACTGAACTAAAAGACAATCGGGACAGAAATAGCATACCTCATGCATACTGGTCTGCAAGCCATGCACCTCCTTAAAGGCTTGCACGGGTTTTATGCCAAATCTGGTACTAAATGATCCAGATCTAACTGCAGAGGTACTAACTTTAGAAGTAGAAATATCTGCATCCCCCAAACCAGAAGCTAGTTCTGAGTTCTGTTCTTCAGGGCTAAAAGAAAAGGGCCCTTTCTCTTGACTTCCACCCTCGTTAGGCTGTTGTGTTGGTATAATAGGTAAAGAATTGGCAGTGGCCTTCCTCGTTGCAAGCACCAAGCCAAGCTCTTGCAGTTTTTCCTTGGGTGAGGGGACAGCTCTATCTAGGTGTTCCAGTATCTTCTGAGCCATCTTACATGACTGAGGGTGAACACTTGCAGATCCTACACCAGATTTAGTCACTACAGAGAGCTTCACGGAACCATTTCTTTCTAGGGCACTGGATGGTTTGTTGTCAAGAAAACCTGGTGAAGGGGGAAATGCAATGATATTTGATCGAAATGAAGTAGCAGACCCAATCACATGAGAGAAACTGTCTCTTTTGGCTGTAGTAGTATTAGTAGACAGGTGCCTTGTCTGGCGTACAGGTCCCACAGTAGCAAACCCTTCATCCACACGAGAATTTCTCCTCTTTGTTACCTATTTGTAAAGGAGAGATAAGAACATAAGCACAGTGGATGATGTTCGTGATACTAGATCATTAAATAGTACACCTAACACCTCTCAAAATACATCAACGGCAACTTTTACTACAAGCAGATACAAGTACAGAACTTCAAAGATCAACTTTGAAGCCAACATATGGACCAACTCAACAAAGCAACCACCCGATACTTAAATTGAGCCTCAGTATATTCGTGCAAAGCTGCATCTGCGCTTCACTAAAGCAGATGACATTTTCCTTTCAGTGCTCCACCTCCACCAGAAGAAGAGAAGAACATAGAGAGGAGGCCATAGGGACTCAACTAGAAGCAGAAAACGTGATAGTCAGGAGGCCAACAGGGATGTCTCCAGTTCAGTGCTTTCTGAGAATCTTCATCAAATAGTAATGCAATTTTTTCTCCATTTTAGGCAGTAAAATTTTAACATAATTCATGCTTAATCCTTTATTTACAGTTTCATATGGCAGTGAAAGATGTGACCACAACCTAGAGTATAAATGTTTATGAATTTAAGTATGTAGCACAATGCCTTTTACTTCTTGTACTTGGCTTAGTATTCTCTTTCTCAATCAGTTTTTTTACTACAATCAGAAAACAGTAATTCTTCATCCGCAGTTGGAGCTCATGCTCAAGTGGTCACACATTTCCTATATGTGACATAATAGTCTGAGATCTTCAAAGGATATTCGACAATAGCATTATGCAAGACTGGCAGACATGTGCCAAGGAAAAATGAACTTTATGTGATTTTTAAGAGCAATCCTTGAGAAGGAAATCACTTTACCTGGTGACTACCAAAGATAGGATTCTGTAGTTGCCTCGAGCGGGCTGATGATAGGTTCAAAGGTCTCTCACTAACACCCTGGAGCAGTCACATGGAACAAAGGTCAACTTTAGATGTAAACAGGAAAGAGGAAAAGCATAGCTAAAAAATAAAAAATGCAAAACTGGAAACAAACAACTATAAATATTGGGAAAACCTTAGAAAGTCTTGAATAAGGAGTTCGTGGCAAATTATGTAACCCAATTCTGCCTCGTTGAGCTTGAGGTGTGAGGTAGCCCGGAATATCTTGTATCATGGCACCTGGCCAGCAAACGGGTGACTCCAATGAAGGTGGTGATGGAGGCAACCTTGATACAAAGCCAAGGTTTGGACTCTTTTGACTCCTTTATCAAAACATTCTGCGATGCAAAAACAGGTTCTGATTTTTGGGAACCCATGAAGGCTTTTGCAATCTCCACAGGTGAAGAACCAGCATCATCATTTTCCTGTAAAAATGTATAGAAGAATTAATAAAATCAAAACACACCACAAAAAGCACAGAAGGTGAGTGTTTCCTCACAGGTGATTGGAAAAGAGCACTTGAGGCCTTCTCAGTCCTGTAATTCAATGGTTGTGCCTGCTCTTCAGGCAATGGCCTTCTAAATTCTGCTTGATTAAGCACATCTTTGGCACCATCTGCCACTAGGTCACCCATATCCAGATCCTTTCTCAAACATTCATGATCAGTAGAAAGATCTAGAGTTCTTGAACGTAGAAGTTCTGCGAACTGAATGACTTCATCTCTGCACATCGGACAGGGCAAATCATTTTCTACCACAAAATAAATGCAACTCTTGATTAGATAAAAAGAAAAAAAAAACAGAATTGAATCAAAAGCACAAAAAGATTATCTTATAGTTGCAAATGGAGGAGTAAAATGGCGGATGATTCATGTAGCTATAGTTGGTACAAGACTCTGATGATAATGATTACTCTGTTTGAAAATATTGTAAAAATTTGACACAAAAAAAATAGATATAGTGAATGTAGCATACTCCGAAGAGATTCTAAAACTTAGCTCACCTAGAAAATGTATTTTGCTGCAAAAACTGCTCTACTTCTGATATGCCACCAACTAAACTTTTCTTGGCAAAGTCCGTCCTTCTGGGACTGACATTTGCTACATCCACTTGAATCAATGTTCCTTCCTCAGCTGATACCGTTACATTATTCTGAAACTGTCATTCAAACAAAACATAACCATCATTAACTAGCAATCTTCCACAGGCGGGCAAAAAACTCAAAAAAGAAAAACACACACACACACACACACACACAAATCAGAGCCTAAAATTAAGGTTCAGAAGGCATCAGTATGGAGGAAGAGAAAGGGGAAATGAAAAAGAAGACGAGCAAAAGACTTACATCAGGGATGCATCTGTCATCTTCATGACTTGGCTCCTGTCCCAAATCTGTTTAACAAAGGGATAACACAGAAGTTGGCTACGTTGAAAACAAAGCAAACAAGGAGATCTTTTTTCTTGAATGATAAAACAAGGAGATCCTTTTTCTTTTAATTGAATGTTGATTCCTCACACACACGGACTCTATACCTCATGCCCTTGGAGAGACTTCAACCCAAAACCTCATATCAGAGCGCAACGCCCACAAAAGGAAACTTTAAAACCCTAATTCCCGACTTCAGAGGTTTTTCAAATGCAAAAAAAAAAATAAAGAAATGACTTGCCGCTGTTCATACCGTTGGCGGGAGGCGAATCATAGGGCTTAGAGAAAAGAGACGGGAAAAAGCGGGTAACAAGGCGGGAAGCAGGATCATAGAACTTGGAGATCCAGCCATCCTTCCTACGAGCCGCCGGGCGGTCGTATGGAGTCGAGGGAAGCCTCCGATGCGATCGTGTCGGTAACTTTCCGCCGATGCCGCGGCCTTGGTAGGACGCTCTGGATTCCTCTCCTCCCCCCTCTCCCGCCATTCTCTCTTCTGAGAAGCTTCGGCAGATTCGCTTTTTTATCCTCTTCTGCCTCGCGCTTTTTTTTCTGCTAAAGAGCGCGAAGCAGAATTCAGACAGCAGCAGGGAAGCGGGAAGGAGCAAAGCAAGAGCGGCGGCTTTCACTACTCCGACTTACCGAGTTCAAGCGAGTCGGTGGGTTGTCGCCTTTCCGGGACGAAATTAGAGCTTGAAGTGGCAACTGGATATGCGAGACCACATGAAACATTTGTTATTTAAATATATCTATTTTACATTTTCATATATAAAATTTTTATTTTAAAATTTACAATTTCGGTCTTCAGTTTATTTGCTAAATTAAATAAACATAGTACACAAAAGCGACAATGTCAAGTAGTTCCGTCCACTTTTGTAGGCGGTAGTTGTTCGTACCTAACAGATCGATTTTTTAGGTGTATTAGCTAGCCGTTGTCATAGTATCAGAGCTAAGCACGCCACGTCCCGTGTTCGAATCCTGTGAGAGGCGGTAAAAAATGGGCGGGGTGGGTGTCAGGATGGTTCCGCCCACTCTTGTAGGCGATAATTCTCTACACCTAACAAATCGGTCTATTGGAGAGTATTGGCTAGCCTATGTCAGACGATACTTCGACTTAACAATAATGTTGGTATAGAAACTAATATGTTTAATATTAACTATCTCATAAATACTTAAATATCGTTTATTGTTTATGTTGTTATTATTATTTAAGTATACAATGCATTGATAAGTCTTTTTCTATTGGATTTTAATTATTAATTATTGTTATTTTTATGTTTTAAGGAAATTAACCTTTCAAAATCATTTCTCGTCGGATTCCGACCAGGAGGCAATCGGGTTCTCACTTCTCTCTCGCTCTGTTTGTTTTAGTTTATCCTGTTATTACGAAGTGCGCCAGTCTCATTGGTCACAAGTGTAATGTTTTTTCTATGTATATCACAGACTAAAGAAATAGTGTGAGAAGGTAATTTTACATCTCCAATTCATGGCATCGGTGCAGAAACATCAAGCAACCATCATTGACGGAAAAGCAATAGCTAATACCATTCGCAGCGAAATCGCTGCTGAAGTTGCTCAGCTCTCTCAAAATTATGGTCAAGTATGGCGATCTTGCTTGTTCTCATTTGGATTTTATTTCCTTTGGTCATTTTTTTAGCTGGTCTATTCGCTTATGTTTATGTTATTGTGGAGTCGCATGCATAGATATATACCTAACCAAACTACTGTCCTACTTTGTTAGTGATTAATTAAATCCGTAAACACAGAGTGAAGTACTCACATTTAATCAATTGGTTAAGATGGCTGAAATGGTTGTTTACTTGGGTATATTTAATCGTAGAGATATAGCTGAGATGGCCGTTTTACCTCCAAAACTCATATTTAGAAGCTTCTCGGTACTAAGACATGAAACGGAAACTGTGGTTTTAGCTTTCATGTATCCTTCTACATAGGAACTCTTCAATTTCTGATTGATAAAAGTTCAATCCATTGATTGAAATTCAAATTTGGTGGAAGGCTAATATCACTAAGCTTTTATCTGATCGAAAAAAGGAGAGAAGGAAACGTTAGAATGCACTGAGCCCCTACTACAAATGACTGGGCCAGTGCGGCAGTGTCCAGAGAGAAACATAAAGCTTGACGTAAAAATTAGTAGAGTCACTCCTATTTACCCAAAAATTGATTAAAAAAGGTTTGACTCTTGTCTTATGGATCATCCTGTTTTATGATAGCCTTTTAAGTTTGTTCAACTTATTAACACAACAGAATTAACTGTTTCCAAAGAAAAGGTTTGATTTATGAAAGGGTCCATCAGGAAAGGGTCTATTGGAAGCAAAGGGCTAGATTCAGGTGGTTGGCAGTGGGGAATGCCGACACCAAGTTTTTTCACGCTGTCGCCTCGGTGAGACGGAGGACTAACTGAGTTATATCATTATTGATAATTAGGTAACCTCGGATAGATTTTTTATCACTTTAATTAAGTTCTATGCATATCTTTATTCCGAGGAGTGCCCTTGTAGACCCAAATTCCAGCACCTCCGCTTTACCAAGATCTCCAATGTTGCTGCCTCCCTTTTGGAATTGCCCCTCTCCAACAAGGAGATGTGGAGCATCCGGGTGATTTTCGTCCTATTAGCCTCATCTCAAGCTTTTATAAGATCATTGCTAGGTTGCTTGCCCACTAGCTCCAGGCTCTCCTCCCTTTGGCTATTCATCACGGCCAAGGGGCTTTCCTCGAGGATGGAACATTTTAGATTCTACCATGGCGGCGTGTGAGCTCTTTGACCACTTTTCTCGCTCCACTCTCCCCCCCCCCCCCCCCCCCCCCCTTCCTTTTTGCCCTAAAACTTGATTTTGAAAGGCTTTCGACAGGGTGAATTGGGAGTAGTTGGGTCAGATGGGTTTGGGGATCGATGGTGGTTTTGGATCAAGAGTTGCATATCCTCGACATCATTCTCCCTTTTGATTAATGGTACTGTTTGTGGTTTTTTCAAGGGATCTCAGGGCTTAAGACAAGGTGATCTACTCTCTCCGCTTCTATTCAACATCGTTGCAAAATTCATCTCTTCTATGATTTACAAAACTAGAGACCTCAGTTTGTTTGGTTCGACCAGTAACATTGCATCCTTTGACATTCCCATTCTACAATTCACTTATGACATGCTCATCTGACATGCTCATCTTTGACGAAGGGACTCTTGAATATACTATGAAGATTAAGGCTTTATTGGGGCTGTTTGAGATTGCCTCTTTTAGCAATATTTGGCAAGCCTTCAGTAAGTGGAGTCTCTCTGTTGTCGAAACTTAGAGATTTGTCTCGTGGGACATTCACCTCCGACGTGGACTTGATGACTCTGATGCTTTGCTGGCCTCTCGCCTCTTGGAGGCTTTCACGTCTTCGAGGCCCAGGGACACCTTGGCTGACTCGATGGTTTGGTTGTCGGATACAAGTGGTACCTTTTCTGTCTCCTCTGCTTACTCCCTCATCAAGGGATGGACCTCATGCACTTCTAATCATGATGTGACTATAGTTTGGCACCTCAACAACCCTCCTAAGATCAAATTCTTCCTCTGGAGTGTCTGCTTTAAGAAGATTCTCACTGCTGATAATCTATTGTGGTGTGGTAACCATCTTGCATGCATTGCCTGCCCTTTTTGCGCTAGAGAGGAAGAGACTATCAGCCACCTCCTCCTCTCTTGCCTTTTCCCCTGGTCGATTTAGATGACCATCCTCAGCTGGGTGGTCTTCTGTTATGTCTGCCCCAGGACTTCATTTCTATTTTTCGGATGCTTCTTGGGGTCTCCCTCTCCAAGATGGGTAAGTTACTTTGTTTGGCCTACACTGCTTTCACCCCTTGGTGTATCTGGAAGGAATGCAACAATAGGCGGTTCAATGCTAAGGCTTTACCACCGAAGAGGGTTACTAGCTCTATCATTGGATTGATCTCCTCTTGGCGTCATACTAGGAAGGAGTTCTTTTCTCAATTGGGCTTCCCTCAGACAAAATTGGTGTGCTCTTGCTTAGAAGGTCTCCCCTTTCAGACCCCCCACTATTTAGGAATGGCGGCCTCCCCAGCCGGGCTTCCTCAAGTTCAAATTTGATGGTAGCTCTCTCGGTAAGGGCAGCTATGGTGGCGTCTTTCGTGACTCCAATGGCAACCAATTTTTTTTTTTTTTTATAAAGATGTATTTATATTAACAAAAGAAAATTTACAAAAGAAGAGGGAGTAAATCCCTAACAACAAGAGATTGCAGGGACGCTCCCTGCTTGGCTAGCACATCTGCTGTCGAATTTGCAGATCTCGGAATGTGAGACCAAATACAAGAGAGAAGTAAGGTAATATCTAAAATCTCCTGAAAGATGTCCTAATGGCGCCACAGTGGAGAGGAAGCACACTCGCACCATCCAATGACCACCTTCAAGTCCCCTTCAATGTGAATGGGACCACTACAATTGTCTCTGAAAATGCGAAGCCCATTGAGGAGGCCATAGAGCTCTGCCGACGTTGAATCGGAAATGCCTAACGGGCCGGCATAAGAGAAACACTGATTGCTAGATGGATCCGAAATAACTCCCCCAAAACCAACAATCGCCGAGAGAAGAGCCATTAAAATTCAACTTTAGGTAACCAGCTTCCAGGGGAGTCCACTCCTGCATGACTTGAATCTTGGTCCTAAGTCCAATGGCAACCAAATCATCTCCTATTCCAGTCCTTTGGGTATCTCCGACTCCATCTCTGTTGAGGTCCAAGCCCTCTTTCACAGCCTCATTGTCTTTTGCGAGTATCTCTCTGGCCTGCTCCATATTGAGGGTGATTCTGCGGTGGTTAGCAACCGGTGCTCCTCACCCTCCACCCCGCCGTGGTGGCATTGGGATGTATTTTATGATATCATGGATTTACTTCTCCACATTTTTGTATTTGGTCCCAAATTCCTAGATTTGCTAATTTTGTTGCTGATTTACTTGCTAAGCAGGGAGTCTCCCTTCAAGTTGTAAAGGGTGTATTCCCTTAGCTTGCTTGTTTTTTTCGGTGCTTTGCTTGATAAAATATTCACTTTCTAAAAAAAATTTTGATGTATGAAATCTTTATACTTGCATTGGAGTAGTAACATCTGCTTCTGCAACTTGAGGCAAATTGATCAGTCCTGACCTTTGAGGTCTCGCATGTGTGTTGAACTAGTGTTATCTGTTCTGCGTGATTTCATATTATCTATTTTTAAGTGAGATACTTTTTGTTCACATAATTGTTTGAGATATTATGATTAACCAGAAACTTTTAAATGGGGAAAAGAGACACGAATTTCCTCATCCTTATGTGAGTTGTCATGATTGGATACCTGGTTTCGTCTCATGTGTTCAATTGTCTTTATAATTGAAAACAATTGTGGTATTTATTTTATTAACCAGAGAATAAAAAGAAACCTCTTTGGTATCTTTTCTAAAATATCTGTATGTTATTTTCATTGTTTTTAGTTCCTTCTTTCTCAAGAAATTCTACTCGTGCTGTTCAAAAGTAAAGCTCCATCATGCATTTAAAAAAGTTTGACACTTTCTGAATGCTTAGCATATAATTGCTATATGTATTTTCTACAGGGATGTCTTGAACTTCTCACAAGAAGTGGAATAAGTATAAGTGGGAAAGAGCAGTTGTTGTTGGATGAAGTAATATAGTTGGATTGCCTGTTGCACTTCTGCTTATAAAAGCTGATGCAACTGTAACTATTGTTCACTCACGTTCTAATGACCCTGAAAGCATCATTCGTGAGGCAGACATTGTTATTGCTGCTGCAGGGCAACCCCTGATGGTATGCATCTGTTTCATTTTTAACTAGTGAAATAATCTCCAATTCAGAAAATAACTACTAGAGTTCATACAACTGTGATATTTGGATCTGTTACTCGAATCATTGTGGCTTCAGGGTCTATTGCAGGTGCATACTTGATTTTCAAAACTACACATTTAACTTTTTTTCACTGTTTTTTATCATTTAGATAATTTTTTTTTCTTGCTTATTGTCCTCTTTCTTCAAGCAACTGAATAAGTAAGTTTTTGCCATTGGTGGAAATCATGTTTTCAGGTATTCCTGACAAGAATGATTCTCAGGAAAATTACCTGGGATTTCAATGGAAAACTAGGTTAATTTATCTTGTTGTTTTTCTTTCCATTTTATGCAAACAACACTGTATTTTGTTTTGCTGGGCCACATTTGGCCTTTCCTTGATTTTTTCTATTATGAAAACATTTTTTTTTGTCCTTCTTGACCAGATATAAATTTAAGAGTTTTGTAATTCTGTGCTGGTTTAATCTGGAATACAATGGAGTCTTGGCTCTATAACATGAAATCAGAGGATTCATCCGCACATATCAGTAACCATTTGTAATTTAGTAAAAACATGGTTACAAACACTGTGAAGACAGAAGCAGTAAGTGTACACTACTGCTATCGCAATTTAGTCACATGTGAGAAACAAACTCATAAAATTATTGGACATTCCCAGTTTGCGAACTCTTAAATACCTGGTTGGAATAGTTTTACTTTTAGTTTAAGCAGTGGCACTAGACAAAGGTTGAAAGATGTTTCAATTGTTGTTATCCTTGGAACGTTTGCATCTTTTACTAACCCAAGTGAACCACACCGAGCAAGTGGCTGCTGTTTGTGCCCCTAGCACATGTTCTTTAATCCTTGTTCTCAAAGTTTCTTCCATTTTGCTCTTTTTTGCATATAAAGGGAGACTGGATTAAATCCGGTGCAGCAGTTATTGACGTGGGGACAAATGCTGTTGATGACCCAACAAGAAAATCAAGATATAGGCTTGTTGGAGACGTCGATTTTGCAGGAGCGAGTAAGGTGGCTGGATGGCTGACTCCTGTTCCTGGTTGTGTGGGTGGGTCCAATGACTGTGCAATGCTGCTTAGGAACACCTTAGACGGCGCAAAGCGTAAGATTGGCCAGTAAATCCTTGAATCGTATTCATTCAGAATTCAATGCTTTAATTTCATTCCTTCTGTTTTTGGAAGCCTTTATCTGTATAATCTTAGTAACATCTGTTCAAGTAAGCGTTCTCCATCTACTAAAGCAGGGTTGCAATAAGTTTTTTCTACGTCCAAAAGGTCGAGTAGAAAAACCTAAAATGACTAGCTAGGCAAAAAGAAACTTTTAAAAAGTTCTAAAATCTTAGGCAGTGAACATAATTACTGATATTTCAAGGACGTTGGCTTAAATTTCTAAATTTTTAGGGGAATTATTGTAAATTATCTTGCATTTTGCACAACGGGTCAATAACTTAATCATAGTAAAGTTTCATTAGGGTACTTGTTGAACCCTTAAACTTGGATAATTTTGGGTTACCTAATCTTTTATTTTTAAATTTAAATTGATGGATATTTGTCAATCTTCCACTATGTAGAGTGCAGAATAAGTTAAATGAGACAGTGCTCTCTGAAGGAGAAAAGCCACCCCCAATACCCTCTAGACCTGATATAATATATGCTACAAAGCAATCCAAAACATGCAATACACTCTCCTTAGTCTTCCTTCCAGTTCACAAAAAGTGTCCTTTCAGTGAAGAATTCTAAGCCTCCATGACTGATTTTTTCATTTAAAAAAAAAAAAAACGAACTACACTTGTCGTTTGCTGAAAGGGGGAGTGGCAGCAAACCCATGTTTTATTTTTTTAATTTTCAACATGAGTGGTGTTGCATTTAGATCAAGGAGTAGGTTGCATGTGAGACCAGCTCATCCCATGTTGTCTCCAAGAGTGACATTATTCCCCCTCTTTGAAGATGGTGTGAGATTTCAATTCCAAGTAGTGGAGGGCCATGAGTCTGCACATTCATAGGTACACACATTATAAAAACAAAGCTATGAATCAGTTTATTATTTCCTCTGATTCATTGATTAAAAATAAAATCGAAAACCGGATCCCTCTCATTCAGCACTGCATATTCATATACAGGGACAGCAGCAAGCTTCTTAAGGAACATTGTCTGAAGAGGACTTTGAGAGGTCATTTGGAATTGACACCCAAGAGGTGGGAGATGCTGGAAAGGAAGGAACACAACATGTGAATATATGATTCATAGAGATAACTTGCCTGACATTTAGAAATGATTTTTGCTGTTTGATCCTCAATCTCTATTTCTTGTGTTTGATGTTAAGTTGTAGTAGCTAAAAAGGTCTCTTTGGTTTAATGCTTCAAGTCAAGGGTAGGTTAATTTTGGTTAATTGATGCATCTACTTGCCAGTCTACAGTGGCTTTAGTTAAAAATTTGGAGCTGGGAGTCTGCTACTTACAGTTTCTCTAGAAGGGGAAATAATCCATGGTGGAACAGATGAAACACTGAAGTGGGTTTCACATGAAACTGAAGAAGTTTTGCATGCTTCTAACACAATTTGATGAATCTTAAAACTTTAAATTAGACAAACTTGGAAAAAGTATTTTAAAAAAATCCTTATGACAGGGGTGGATTCTTTCTTTCTCTTTACATGCTTAAAAGTTGTCCACAAAGTCTACAGAAAGCTGAAAGAAATAGTTTCATAAAGCTCAATAGAAAACCTTAGGAGCAGATGTGGAGGCATTGCACATAAAATAATAATTAAACAACACTGAGTGGGATTGTGGCAGTGTATAAGGTGGAGTGATCTCATGCTGCAGTCACTCGTCCCTTCCAGCCATTCTCTGCTCCCTCTGTCATGGCAGAGTCAATGCCATCTTTAATAAACAACAATAAACAGATAATGGGTTTGTAATTTAGTACTAATCAAAGTGATAAACAAGAGAAAAACATAAGAACCTTGATGATTAATTGTCAATACCGTGACAACAGAGTAAATACTAAGTGGCAGGGATTAATTAAGCAAAGAGGACTTTTTTCAGAGGCAAATGCTTACTACTCTTATCAGTGTTCACATCGAAAATTTGTTCTGATTCAATAGTGGTAATTTTCAAGATAATTTCCCTTGATCAGGGTTATCACAGTTCTTAGGTGTATCGAGTTTTAATTTTGGTTTAATTAATAAAAGTTTTGGTCGCCGGCTGTTAACCCAACCTGATCCAACTTCATCTGAAACTTTGAAACTAATATTCCGTCATAATTTTTGAGATTTTCCATGTCGCGTCTCGGCATGAGACAGAATGACGGTAATCAGTTCATGTGGGTGTTCCCTGATTCTTGTGCTCAAGAAACTTAATTAGAACGAGTAATAGATTGATTGGTTAATCAAAGAAGTGGAAATAAAATATAATTCGTGTGTTTAATGTTTCTTTCCATGTTCAAAATTGACATTAAGAAACGGACGAGGCGGAACCACATTTTAAAAGAGAGTAGAAAACTAGCGAATCGGTGAAGTTAGTTGTGAAGTCGGGTATCTTCTTTCACTTTCGACCAAGTTGGCAATAAATGCATTTGTTTTCGCGACAGGATTCAATTAACCAATCTCAGCGTTAAATCAGAGGGAAAATCCACACAAGGGAGAGAAACTGAGAAAGGGATCCGATTCGTGTCAAACACATAATGACAAGGCTGCTCAAAGCAGGGCGCTGAAACGTCTTCAGATTTCTCTGCAGCGTGGTTGGATAAGATGTAGTGTGTGGTGGCTGATTTCCTCTGAACTTGTAAGTTTTTCCAGCGCGGGTTGAGTCGATGAGGTCAGTTTGTTAGTCAGTGAAGTGTGTTTTTTATGTTTTTTATTATTGGAACGTGAATTTTTCGCATACTTTTGCTTCAAATTGACGTTCCTTGTGGACGAATAATCCTTCGCCGATTTCGGGTTTGTTTTCTGAACCTTGTTCATGTTCTGGTCTGATCGGATATTGTCTTTAAATTCATTGATGAGCTTGGAGCAGCCATATTAGATTAAGAGAATGCCCGTCACATGTTTTATTTTGAAATTCAGTTTTCTGTGGTTTTTGTGTTAGATCTGTTGATGAATTTACAAATGAATCTCAACATTTTTTTGGAGAAGACGGTTACCGATTTTCTTCTGCATATCCTTACTGAAGTGCTTATGATAAGTTTACACTATGGTTTACTATTATTTTCGTTTTATCAACTGTTCACTAAAATAATCTTCAGGATTTTACAGTTATATCAGATTACTGATGAGGAGTTGTAGCGCTGGAAGTAAATATACATCTTTCTGTATTATTCTAAATTTTTAATTTCAAGCGTCCCTTTCTTTTGTTCTCGTATTTTGTGACATTTGATTTTTAGTGACAAAAATTCATCAGAGTCACCCCTGAATTTTTCATGACTACTCTCACAGCAAGATAGATTGAAGAACCATTCAACTTAACTGGTGAACACATAAACCTTAATTATGCTTAAGTGTATGAACTTCTGACAGAAAAATGGTTAGGGTGAAGGAGCTCATTTGTGTGATGCCCTTTTCGCCCAGTTTACTTTCTATTGCTGTTTGCAGAAAATCTCTTTTTATTAATTTTCTCTCCAAAACTGCTAAGGTCATTTACTTACAGGGCTCTAACCAGCTTTTATTTTTCTTTTCATATTATTTAGCAAGCATCTAATGGCACATATCAGGTTCTCGTTGGCAATGGGCATTCGGGATTTCATACATCTGGCATGTGGCTTAAATCTATTTCTTCTTCTTACTCTCTGCAAAACATGCATGGCCAGCATTCAATCCATAGGAAGGATTTCTCCATTGTTGGAGGGGGCTCAGATGAATTGGGTTGACAACCAGGGCTTGTTTCTGTTATCCAACAACAAGAATTTTGCTTTTGGTTTTACTACAACTCAAGAAGATGTCACGTTATTTATGCTAGTAGTGATCCACATTGGTAGTTCAAGAGCTGTTTGGACGGCCAATAGAGGCTCTCCGGTTGGCAATTCTGACAAGTTTGTATTTGACAATGATGGGAATGTATACTTGAAATCAGGCGATGGGATTGTTTGGTCAACCAATACTTCTGGAAAAGGAGTGACATCAATGGAACTGCAAGATTCAGGCAACTTGGTTTTAATAAAGAATGATTCCTCACCTCTGTGGCAGAGTTTTAGCAACCCCACTGATACTCTTTTATCTGGTCAAAACTTCACAGCTGGAATGAAACTTGTAAGCATTCATAATGGTAATGGTTTGAGTTATTATCTTCAAATCACTTCTGGGGATCTTGTTTTCTATGCAGATTTTAGACCACCCCAGCCCTATTGGTCCATGCAGAAAGATAGTAGGAGAATCACAAACAAGATTGGCGGTGAAATATACTCTGCAGCATTAGATTCCAATACATTGCGAGCCTATGATATGAGTCTAAATTTACTTTGGCAATTCATTTTCTCTGACACGTCAGACTCAAATATCACTTGGGCAGCTGTTTTGGGCTCTGATGGAGTGTTCTCATTCTTCAATCTTCAAAATGGAGGATCACTTGGACCAGAATCAACAAGGATACCTCAAGATTCATGCCACACTCCTGAGCCTTGTGACCCTTACTACATCTGCCATAGTGGCAACAGGTGCCAGTGTCCAGCTGTTCTTAGCTCTTCTAATTGCAAGCCAAATATTGGTTCTCAATGTAGCACAAGAGATGAGGTCGAGCTCATAAGTGTTGGAGATGGGCTTGAGTACTTTGCCACTGGTTTTGTTCCACCTGTGGCTAAATCTAACCTGTCAAGCTGCAAAAATTTGTGCATGGATAATTGCTCATGCCATTCTTTGTTCTTTGAAGAAGTGTCAGGAAATTGCTTCTTGTTTAGTGAAATAGGAAGCTTGCAGCAATCTGAGAAGGGCTCAACTGCCTATATATCATTTATTAAGGTATTGAGCAAAGGAAGTAGCTCAAGTCCTGACGAGGGAGGAACTGGCAAGAAACATTTTCCTATTGTTGTGATTATATCCATTGTTACAGTATTTGTAATTGTTGGTTTAATTTATTGCGGGATTGTGTGTTATAGGAAGATGTCAGCCCCAGAACCGGCCAAAAGTTCCTCAGAGGAAGAAGATAACTTCTTGGAGGAATTATCTGGAATGCCCATCCGTTTCAGCTATAAGGACCTTCAAACAGCTACTAATAACTTCACTGTGAAACTTGGTCAGGGTGGCTTTGGCTCAGTGTATCATGGGGTGCTTCCAGATGGGATGGAAATAGCTGTGAAGAAACTTGAAAGCATTGGTCAAGGAAAAAAAGAGTTCCGAGCAGAAGTTAGCATAATCGGAAGCATCCACCATGTCCATCTTGTGAGGCTTCGTGGCTTTTGTACTGAAGGGACGCACCGACTTCTTGCATACGAGTACATGGCAAAAGGTTCTCTTGATAGGTGGATATTCCAGAGAAGTGGCTATGATCTATTAGACTGGGATAAAAGATTCAATATAGCTTTGGCAACAGCTAAAGGGTTGGCTTATCTCCATGAGGACTGCAGTGTGAAAATTGTCCACTGTGACATAAAGCCTGAGAATGTGCTATTGGATGACAATTTTGTAGCAAGGGTCTCGGACTTTGGTTTGGCAAAATTGATGACCCGTGAACAAAGTCATGTGTTCACTACACTTAGAGGCACAAGGGGTTACCTTGCACCAGAGTGGATCACAAATTATGCCATATCAGAGAAGAGTGATGTGTATAGTTTTGGCATGGTCTTGCTTGAAGTAATTAGTGGAAGAAAGAGTTATGACCCCTCTGAAATTTCAGAGAAGGCCCATTTTCCTACTTATGCTTTTAAGAAGATGGAAGAAGGGAAAATGAAGGACATTCTGGATTCAAGGTTGAATTTTGTAGAAAAAGATGAGAGAATATTTACGGCAATTAAGGTGGCCTTGTGGTGTATTCAAGAAGATATGCATTTACGACCTTCAATGACTAAAGTGGTTCAAATGCTCGAGGGCCTCTGTGAAGTACCTCTGCCTCCGACTTCTTCTCAAATTGGGTTTCGACTATATTCAAATTTTCTCAAATCTGTTAGTGGAGAGGGCACTTCTTCTGGACCATCTGATTGCAATAGTGATGTTTATCTTTCAGCTGCAACTCTATCCGGGCCGAGGTAACTTAGAGATGCTTGTCCATATTGTTTGATTATAGAGACTTACTTTTTAGACAAATTGTACTTTCTTTCCACAAGACCTTTTTTTCTTTTGCATTCTGCGTATAGCTGTGAAAGTTGCTTGTAGATTCTTGATAAATTCCAGCCATGAATTCTAAGATACGAGCATTCCTTGTAAATATGTTGTTCAATAGAAGCCCACCTGTTCAATATATTAGAAGCTGCCAAAACAAACAAAAGAAAATGATGGCACAAAGTCATTTATTATTTCTATTGCCATATCCAGCAGCATTTATCATTTATGTACTATATTTATGGTTGGACATATTTTTGACCAATCGACCCGTCCATTTGATCTTGTTTACTTGTCTCACAGATAACCTGATTCACGGCAGCTCAAGAAAATCTGATCTTTGGAATAATTCCAACATTTTGATGTTTCAAGAAATAGATATGTTAAATATGTGGTAACTGGTTTAATTCCCTTGATCATGGTGTTCACATGGGACACTTCCAGCTCTGATAACAAAAGTCATTGCACTATATTAGCAAGATGCTATCATTCACATGAGCTAAACAGGCTTGATTCTATCCAGTGGCAATTAATCATTTGGTACCAGGTGTTCAGATCCACTTGTAAGGAGCTTTGCTCCAAACTTTTAAGATCATAAACCATCAAAAACTAAGTGTACATTCCCCTAGAAAAAGACAAACTCTTAACAGCATGATTTTCAAGTTGAATTATTAGGTATCATATTCTCTTTAGTATGAAGTGAATGACCTGTGAAACAAGACAAGTACCAAACAAAGAATCTTGCTGTGAAATATTGAGACTGTCAGTCACACTACACATGCACCTGCCAAATTCAGGAGAATTGAGATAAAGAAGAAAGCATTAATCTGGATTGTCTCAGACAAAGCAGAAAGTGTCTATTTTGCATGGGCTATTAAAAATAAATTTTTTCTTTAATCTGAATTTTAGAACAGAAAGATTCATAAGAAACTTTCCATATAAGAGCAAACAGAACACGAGTCAGTTTACAAGTGTTAAATAATCCAGAACCATCCAAGAACTGATCCTCCAGCCAACCCAAATCCCAAAAACAATGCCATAAAAATTCCAGCTGTTTCAGCCTCTTCAATGGATATAACTGAACTTGTCAGATACCCATTTGTTAGCCCAAGACCACTAGTGAGTAATACTATAGGAATTTCCATTCTCAAGACGGGGGGACCGTGTAGGCTTGCTGCAAAGAGAGGATAGAACAGAAGTCGTGCCACACAGAAACATGTCACCTTTTTCGTGTTCTTTGGAATGGATGATGCTGTCAGGCACTTTCCCACCAAGTCAGACACATTGTATGTTGTTATAAGCAAAACTGGGTACCAGTCCCTTAGAAGCTTTGACTTGACATTCTCAGTTATGAAACCTGGAAATATGGATAGAGTCACTGTATAGATGACCACTAGTCCAAATGCTAACCATTGGATTCTTTTCCATACATCCCAAAATTTTGGCTGTAATTTGAGCTCATCAGCATTGGCTTCTGTGTTCGTTGAAGTTGTTGAGTGAGTATGAGTTTCCTTTCTGTGGTACTTGATCACTGGTAACATATCTAGAATGTTATAAAAGACAATGCATACCTGCACTATTATGATGCTGACTATGAAGTAGATATGCACACTTGTTCGTGGCCCTTGTGGAGTTTGAGGAACCGAAGCTTTTGTTATTATTCTCAGAAAAGCAAGCAGGACACCTACAATCAGAAGGTGAATTGAAATTTCTAAATGCATTATCCAAAGTAACTTACAAGTATGAAACCTAATAGACTATATTTTGTAGTTTACTATTTGTGCTATCAGTACTATATAATGACCTGTTTATGAATGTGAGTTTGGCTGAAGTACAGCTGCATATCTAGTTATTATCAACAGTCTTCTGCTCGTGTGAAAGTATTTTTACACTACATGTACCAACATAACTAGAAGATAGAATATTCATATCTGAGGACCTTCCTCACTTAATCTCAGCCTTGATCCCCAAATGATTTGCTAGCTAGTTTCAAAACCAGATCATGCAACATTTGTTCTGGTTTTATCAAGTAAGTTCAATGCAAAGACCGAATCTCAGTTCCCTGTAAACTGATGGTCCAACTCCTCTCAGGTTCTAAAAACCAACATAACCCAAGGAAAACCAAATTTTGGCTGGTTGGCTTTTTCTGGAAAGTGATCAAACTCTCAAATAAGTATTCTTATCCCTCAAATTTTTGAATGGTGGACCCTGATATCATCCATGTATTTGTAAAAAAAATTCTAATGCATTAGATCCAAAAAAGAAAAAAGAAAGAGAGTGCCTCATATTGTTAGAATACCTGAACTTGCAGTCCCTGCAAATGTTGCTTGCATGTATCTTTTAGGCAGCTCCCCAACTGAACCAATCAAGGTTCCTCCAATCAATCCATCAGCCAAGCCACAAATTGCGACGACCATAACTGTAACTTTATAAGCTCTATCCCATCTTCTATCACCACTTTGACATACCCAATCCATAATAGGGATTGTCAGCAAAGAAACAACAAAGAGGGAAAAAACCCAGATTCATTCGCAGTTTTACCCCGGGCTTTCTGCTGCACTTACTCAAGCTGATCAGAACAATAAGAACTGGGAGTGAGGAACCCATATAGGCCACAGGGAAAACCTTGTTCACATGCTACCCTGGATAAAGATATCCAAAATAATCAACAGCTGTTATAAAAGCATTCCATGGAAGCAGGTAACTTGCTCCAAGAATGAAGTGGATGAGATATGGTAACTTATAACCATCTTTTGGCTCCAAGGTCTTCTCACTAAGCTTCTCTGCTTCCATTTCAAATGGATGAAACTGCCTCCTGTTGGTCTTTCATTACTCAATCTGCTGCATTAAAAAGTCACTGAGAGCTTCTGTTTTGATCATTTTCCTTGCTTTGATTGGACTTCATATAATATTACGAAGTGTAGACTTTTGATCATGGTGAAGAACAGCTGGGGGAACTGTGTTTTTTATTCTGATACTGTTCTACAATACACGGTTAGGCTTCAATAATGCCGATACCTGACTGGGATGTAGCTTGGTGCCTCTTGGGGTGTCTGTGATCTCCCGTTCTGCGACTGAGAAAATCAGTTAATAAATCTTTTCTCATAAACGATAAAATTTGAGGAGAAAAAAATAAATAAAAATTTGAGAGAAAATCTTAATCATGAAAAATTTAAAATATTATTTATTTTCAAGCAACCGCACTCATTTGATGAATAATTTTTTTAATATAATATTATTTAGATATTGGATTAAAATAATATAAGTTTGGAATAGAAGTAAGGGCATTTTCATTCAAAAGACTCTGAATCGTGAATTTGACAACTTTATATGTGAAATGGAGATTTAACATCATTTAGTATATAATCTGTAAATTTTCCCTATCCAAATTACACAGTTCAGATACTAAATTTTACGTCGTTGCGGCAGTTATAATTCAAAGAAGGGAGCTTGACGGTGAGAGTGAGACACTTTCTGCTTGCCGAGGCATTTCTGCAGCCTCTAGCTGAAGATGATGATGATGACGACCCTTGAACCGTGCCCTCTCCATTCCTTCAACCTTTTTTCCTCTTCGAGAGAATTCGGATTCCCCGCCAACAGGGGAAGAAAGAGAACCCACCTCCAGCTACAAGCGCAGAGGATGAGAAGCCTCGAACTCGTTGCCGCCAAAAGTGCAAGCACTTGCCGCACCGGAGTTTCCCGTAAGTTGAATTTTTCTTTTCGCGTGATGAAACTTGATACTGCTAAAAGTTCGAGAATGTGATGGCTCGAAAATCGACATCTCCCGGTCTTTCCTTGGTAAATTTCGCATTTTTTATTACTTCTGAAAGGTTGGGTTGCTCAAACCACTTTGTTACCTTCTCAAGCATTCATTTCTAATGATAAATGTTTGTCTAATTTTTGTTGTCAATCATTTGAATAACAGATGAGGACGGTTTGCATACGAGAAGAGAGCTCATTTGTTTGTCGACCACTCCGTTTCTGCTCCCTTTACATCAATTAGTGCAACCGTTGGCCGCTAATGCAATGAAGTAATTCCTGCCACCGAGTTGCCTATTTGTTTTAACTTGTATAAAATAGCTGACACTACGATGATTTCTCGTGCATCTGTCCCTCAATCGATGTCTTGGTGGCAGTTGTTTGTTCCTCTAGGTGCTAATTATGTGTTCCTTCAACTTATATGTTCTAGTTCAAGTAGGTTCCTGATTCGTTCTGGTTTTCCTATAAACATTCGCACAGCAATGTCTTTGTTATGCTTTATTCATGTAGATTTTCGTTCTACGTGACAAGTAATTCTTGTATTATGCTTTTCCTGTTTGGCACTGTAAGGGTAGGTGGTGATGAACTGTCAGTGATCCAAAACGAGGTTAAGAAAGTAGTTTCAAAGGCCAAGGCTCCTGGAATGCTTCGCCTGGCTTTCCATGATGCTGGGACATTTGACTCTGAGCAGAATTCAGGTATTCTTTCTGCCTAATCAGTAGAGGAGGTTATTACTACAGTCAGATACTATGTTTAATTATTTGTTTATTGCTTTGACGTTGTAAGTTCTCTCACTTAAATTGGTCATGGAAGTTTTGAATATGAAGGATTGCTTTTGCTGGACTAACCCAATTTGACAAATCAAACTATATACCACAACGATTTTGAAAGGAAAAAAAAAATGTATCGTAACTTGACAAACACAATATATCATGTAAAGATCTTAAGTATTGTGACAAAACGAAGATACTCTTTACATTGAAGGGATTTTCTTTTCAAACTGGTGAAAAATGGTAATTTTATTGTTTCCTTATTGGTTCACAAGCGCTTCTGCCTTGATTTAGTTTTACTTGTCTGTTTGCTTGAGAAAACTGGTTGCATTGACCAATATCAGCCACACAAATTAGCTCATTAGTGTCTTGCATAACTGTTAATTCTCTGTAATTGCTACAAGTTTCATCATGTGTGTGTCTCTCAGCAATTTAGGCAAATCATCTTTTATAGTTTACTCATTTACCCCCCTGGATATGTTTGAATTTGTGTAATTGCTTATATGCAGGTGGTATGAATGGTTCAATCATCCTTGAGCTTGATAGACCTGAAAATTCTGGACTCAGTAAGTCCGTAAAGGCAAGCGCATACTACTCCCTCTGCTTCATATGTCCCTTTTCAGTGGTTAGAACTGAAGTTTTGTATGATTTTCCTATCACTAATGTTTGATACTGGGTGACTTCTAATGTAGATTTTGAAGAAAGCAAAAGATGAAATAGACAAATATCAACAAGGTAGTTGGTTTGCACTAAAACTGCCTGATAGTTCTAATTTTAAAGATCGTATCACCTCTGGCCTTTACTTTTTATTTTTATTTTTATGTTGTATTACAGTATCTTGGGCCGATATGATTGCTGTGGCTGGAGCTCAAGCAGTCTTTGTGTGTGGAGGCCCTTTCATCCCAGTTCAGTTAGGCAGGATGGATTCAATGTAAAGTGCAAGCTTTTGAGATTCCTGTAGCTTTGATATACGTCAATGATGAAACTAGGGGAATGGCAGGTGTCATTTCAGATCACATAAATAACATTTTTTGTTGCCAAGATTAAGTCCTTGATTTGATTATCCAGTTTCTAGTTGACCACTTGTTTGACCTGTTGAATTAAATTTGTCAAAGTTTCTAATTACATTGTTATTCTTTAAATGAAATAATGCTTAAACACCCACATCTCTGTTTATACATCTTAGTTGTGATTTTTTTTAGGCTTCCTGATGCAGAAGGAAAACTTCCTTCGGAGACCTTGGATGCTGCTGGCCTGAAGAAAAGTTTTCTAAGTAAAGGATTATCGTGAGTTCATTCACCCTCACCTTGGGATCTCATTTTCCATGTATTTTTAGCCCTTTAATGACCAAAACATATCTGTAACTTGATATTATATAGCTCCTGTAATTAAAATATTGTCATCAGCAAATTGTGTGCGTATCAAACTATAAAACTACTTGGTGCCTGTTTAGGGTAAAAAAGATCTAAAACTACTTTGTGCTTGTTTAAGGGTAAAAAAGAGCTAACCTTATATATCTTTTTATTTCGATATGTGGCAATGCTATCACTTTTGTCTTCTAAAAGAACAATTGATGCCATATCGGAAACCTATGTTGGCTTGGATAGTCGGCAATAGAAAACAAAAATATTTTGTCACATAAAAGCACTGCAAGGATGAAGCTCTGTTTCAAAAAAAAAAAAAAAAAGGCACTGGTAAGATTAATTTTGCAATTCCTCTGTTGCATGAGTTGGGCAGGGTTTAAGTTGAAATATCTCATTAATATGAAACTTGGAGGAATTAATAGTGGCACAGTAAGCACGATTGTAAAGAAAGCAGATGCATGTGCATTGTATGTCAGGAGATGATGTATTCTTTGCCCTCTAGAGTAAGAGAATTAATCCCTAGTGAGCATATTTTTGAATGAGGTTTCAGCAGATGAGAGTAGCATTAGCTTGACAATGTTCTATGTTGTTACTGTTTGGAAAAGGAAAAAATATGCTGCTACATTGAACAAGTGGGCTTTTTAATTATTTAAAGGATAATGTGGTCCGTCTGTTAAAACCTGATACTGGTTCTACAATCTGTCTTTTTAACCAAATGGACTTTTCCCTGTAAAGTGTTCGCTTTTGGTCACATAGAACTTTGCATCCAGAAAGGGCTTCAAGGATGCGAGGGGCAAAGAGTTTCTTTATTTTGATTCTTCTCCTTTTAAATGTTGCAAACTTTTCTTCTCTCTTTCTTTATTGAAGAGAAAAGGTTATTTATCATCCTATGCTCCTGATAAGGAAGGGGCCAAAAAGAGGACGGAAACAGTATCATTGAAGCAAAGAGAGTTAAAAACTGTCATATTTAGTTACGAACTGGAAAACTTCCACTGAAATGCAAAGAAAACAATTTACATACATAGAAGGAAAAGGAGCAGTTGTTAGAAGTACTGCCATGTATAAAGATGGAAGCATTTCACCGCTTTTCTATCTATTTCCTTTTCTTTTAGCCTCTTTGGGCCAAATCATCAATCGTGCAACTTGTCATTGATTTTGTTGCCTGCCAAGGGTCGAAACATGAGGAATCAAAGTACTACTTTTGTTTCTTGGAATATTATGCCATGAAATTTGTTGTTTATGGCTATTGCTTAAAGCTGGAGGTTCGACAGTGGTTGACGAACACATCAATATGATTGCTATTCTTTTTTATTTCAATAAAAAGAAAACAATGCAGAGTTTGAACTTTGCTTTGCTATTTTTAGGTAGATAATGGGATAGAAATTGAGAATAAGGTGGAAAAAAATATATTTAAGTTCAACTACATTGGGTATTTTTAGTAGGCTTTATTTTATTCTAAATTGGAAGATAATTAAGATCATTGTTTATTCTTTAATCCTTGTTATAATTGTACTGATTAGCTTAAATCAACAACCAATGCTTAAACTCACTGTCATTTTGTAGTGCCCAAGAACTTGTTGTATTATCTGGAGCACATACCATTGGTGGTAAAGGATTTGGAAATCCGACTGTTTTTGATAATTCGTATTTCAAAGTGCTTTTGGAGAAACCATGGATGCCTTCAGGTATGTGGGCAAAACTAACTTTTGATTTTGTTCTGCCAAATGACTCTATCAAACATAATTTTAGCCACATTACTAACAGTGGAAGCATTTACTTTCATTTATGTGTTTTTTTTTTTCTAGAAAGAATAGTAAAGATAGTTGTGAAGAACGCATTCCAAATGTCCTAGGGTCCACTTTCTCTTATCTGGCAAGAACAATATCTAAAAGAATTGGGTGGCCCTTTGTTCTGTTCCTTTCTAATTTTTGCTCTTTGATGTGCTCTGAAATTCTGTCAAATTACTTCAGGTGGCATGTCAAGCATGGTGGGGCTTCCATCAGACCATGCCCTTGCTGAAGATGATGAATGCATGAGGTACTACTATTGCTTAAAACTAGTACTAGATGCATTACTCTTAAGATGCTTTCTAGTATTGAGTTTCAGTTGTGTATTTCTTGTTCTGCTTTGTAGACCATGAAAGTTTTGATATCATTTTACTTCTATTTGGTTTTAAAACTTTGCCATGAACATCAGACATAAAACAGATTTTTTCTTTACTGTAGGTGGATTACAACATATGCTGGTGATCAGTCGAAATTCTTTCAAGATTTTAAAAGAGCTTATATCAAACTTATAAACTCTGGTGCAAAGTGGAAGAATGCATAGTTTTTCTCTTTCCTTTCTTTCGTATTTATTTGATGTGTTCAAGTGCAGCTATATAATCAATATTATGTTCATCATCTTTCCATTTTTTTTTGTTATCTAAAAAAAAAAATCTTGTTTGTCCTTCCAGTGGCAATATCCTCCACTCTCATTTGACTAACTTTTCGTGTTGTTCTTAACAAGATTCTTACAAAAATATTCTGACTTCCAGACAGAAACTTGGTTCTTCCAAACCGGTAACATCACAAATCTACTACAGTTACAGTTTATTGTTTCTTGTTGGACAGGGATGACTTCTCTCTTATCTCCAGTGTGACCCATTTTAAGTATCCTGAAGCCAGGGGCCATGGCTACAGCTTCCTGAAACTCTAGCAAAAGGTCTTTGCCTCTCTGAGAACCCCTTTTCAGCAAATACTGTTTTCCTGTTCCTTCCCTGCCATTTTACATGGTTCAACTGGCGGGTCCTTATCTTGATAACAAAGACATGGACTAGACGAGAACTCGGTGGTTGGTTGTTGCCACATCCTTTTCCTCGTCCAGAATCCCCTTGAGAAAATACACTCTTTCGATCCTTCTCTTGCTTTTTGTCTCTTCCTCTCCAATCTTTCTTTTCAAGAATTTGATCAAACCCACTACCCACTAATGGCTGCAACATGGATAGTTTTATCGCTCGTTAACACATGATTTGCAATCGTAATTTTCGGAGTATGAAATGGCAAAAAATAAATGAAATAAAACTGAAAAACAGAGCAAAAATGGGAATAAATAGAAGAGTTTTTTTTTTAAAAAAATAATTTCTAATTAATACTTGTCAGCAATAATTATAAATAAATTAGTTAGTTAAAATATATATTGATCCAACCCAGCAATGCAAAAACTAAGTCAATCCCAGCCGTAGAACGTCTCAACTCCCATCGGGCCAAACATGCCACGTGGTCAGTTACGCCTGTAAGTCCTAAGATGATGATTTAACCACACGAATTAGTTATTGAGTGGGGCACAGCCAACACGTGCGATGTTAGAGAATGTTGTCTGGGTTGACGGTAGTTAGACCCAACCGTCTCCAGCCAGGAAATGTAGGTCCGGCTGCCCCTCCGCAAATAGGCACCTGACCATAATTTTACTCGCCTTGTGGCCCCCTCCTCGTGACGTTTATGTGGGCCCTTCTCTTTGCGTCCAGATTTTTTTTGAATTTTTTTATTTTTTAAATATATAAACGGGATTTTCTTTTGTACTAAAATACGCAAAATATTCCTGTAAAACCCTTAAAATAATATAACATTTTTAAAAATATAAAAAATAATATACATTAAAATATTAGTAATTTTTTATTTTTTTAATTGATGCTATATTTTATCAGGGTATATTAAAAATAATATAGATAAAACTTGATTTATAAAAGATTAATGATAATGTGAATATTTTTATTTATTTTTAAAAAATAGAGAATAATGATAATATTGACAGGTGTACGCTGAGTTGTTTTGATTAGACTAATCAGGATCTAAGTAACTACATAATCCAAAATTATCATCAGCATGATGCAGGGAATAAAAAGAGCAAATGGAGACGCTAAGCCAAACGCCGCCAATGGCCCCACGCCCTCCGTCACGTCCGTTTGAGTTGGAAAAAAGTGCCACGTGGGCCCGAACGAAGCCCGGTGGCGGCCGTTCCGGGTCCCATTGAACGACACAACACCGACAACCGAGCCTTATCACAAGCCTTGTCGCCACTCTCATTATTGCCTCCCGGCCCGCTCAATCTCAACTTACCCTTTCGGGGTACTTTGGTCATTTAATAAATAACTTTCTTTTAACTTTAATAAAATTTCCCCGTATTTCATTTCGGTCTTATCCAGTTGTCATCAGCGAAAAAATCAGAAAAATGGTAGAAAAGTGAATATTTACAGTTTATTCCCAATCATACCCTTTTAGGCTATGTGGGCCCCCGTCGATGAACGACGTCAAGACCGAAGACAGCTAATAAATTTGATATTATTAGCAACTAATAATTGCAACCGGCATTTTTTTGGTTTTAAAAAATCCAATTTTCCCCAAGGAGTAATTTTTTTTTTCCGGGATTTTTTAATGAGAGGAGCGGGCGAAGCGGGGGAAAGGGAAAAGAAACCGTATGTATTGACAATGATTCTACGCATTTATTAACCGTCTAACCGTATATCTCATTCTCTTCCTCTGATTCGAAGTCGCTCCCTGCAGAAACGGAGGCTCGTGGGATTTTCGCTGAAGGAAAAGGGGACAGATTCCCCGCTTTCTAACACTCTTTACGGATTCAGTACGATCATGGCGTCCGAGATCCGGCTCTGTAATGCCTCGTAGTTTCGAAATGTTGAGATTTTCATGGTCAAATCCGTAGTCTACTTCGTGTAGTTTGGATGATCGACTCGTTTGAACTTTAGGTGGTATAACTGCTCAAGGTGCTTCTATTTTTGTGGAAATGGATCTTCTCTGCTGTGATTCGATTCCTTTTTGTCTTATACTAAATCCGTTTTTTTTTTTTTTTGTTTGTTAAAATCGGCTACTCGTGAGATCGATTGGTAATGTTTTGTTGTATTGGTTTTTGCTTATTCTCTTTTAGAGCTCGGAAATCGGCGGAGGTTATGTATATGGCGGTGGTTTCTCGTCGGAAATGCGTTAATTTCTATTGTGGTTGCTTTCAAGTATCGGCATTGTAAAATCACCGTGGTGTTGTTTTTCTTTTGCGACCTAGAGCGTGATGGTTCTCTTCGCTGATGTTTACCGCGGTTACGGTGTTCTTTGTGCTGTTGGTTTTTCAGCATGGGTTTGAAATTTGGTGATGGGAATGGGGGAAGGTCTTCAGAGCTATAGTCCTCATCATATTGATTCTTTGCTGAATCTCTCTAGTGTTTTCAGATTAGGCAGATTGAGTGGATATTAGTTCTATTCATTTAGGTTTAATATTTGGATACTCGATCTTACTGCACTGGTGTACTTGGGAACTTATGCGGAACTTAGCCACTTTTAGTACATCAAAGTGCGGCAAACCGCGTTTGTTTAGGTTGCGCAGGCAGTGGGACCATCTATGTATATCGAAGAATTTTCTTTTGCGAGTATCAATTGGAACTTTGGTGTCATATTTGCTTCTTGAAATTGTGTGGTGTCCCCGTGCATTCTGCATGATGATGCTTGTCTGCCTCGGCATTTGCTTGCAACATTTTACGGGAAAATTTCGTTTTCTTGAACGATTAAAAATATCAATTGATTTTGTATGGGAATTTTTATCCTCTATGCTTTTCAACTTCTTCTTCTTCTTTTTTTTTTTTTTTTTTTTTTTTTGCAGTTTATTACCTATTAAGATTGTCTTATAGTTTGTGCAACCCTGAATCATCTCAATCTGTGTTCTAGAATCTTAAATGCCCTTTGAAGTATGTATTCAGTTATGCATTCCAATATTTTTGGACGTGAAATAGTATCATTATTCTGCAGAAATCCTTGTGATGTTGAGTATTTTGGAATTGTTGGATATATCCTCATGAGTTGTATTATAGATGTGATCGTTGTTTTGTCTGCTTTTATCTTCCCTCTTGTTTAATTTTGTTCTGTCTGGTTATGTATTTACATTATGCACTGTTGTGTAGAGTTTGATCAAGCACAAGGAAAACTATTCCTACTCCACTTTTTTGGAGTGCAATGGATGATGATAATGTTATGGCAAACAATGGGAGTGTGTCTGGTCACACCAATGGTGTTCTTGAGGGTACGGTTATGGATAAAGTGGATAGTGTTGGCAATGGTATGAAGAACATCCATGTGGATGAAAGGTCAGAAGACACACAAGAAGAACGGAGTGAAGCAGTCCAGTCTTCAACAGCAGAGATTGAAGGGAAAAGATACAGCATTTCTAAGGTGCACCTGTTCAAGTGTGTTACTATCTAAATGTTAGCTTCGATTGTATGAATATTAAGTAGTCTCAATTTTTTTCTTCTCCTGAAACCTCTAGGAGTCTGGAACTAAAGACTCGGAGCAGGCAAGTCACAACAGATCACAGAAGGAGCAGGAGAAGAGCCAAAACCCTTCATTCAGGAAAGATAAATCTTCAAGCCCAAGACATACTGCAGGGACCTGGGTGAAAAAGAAGAAAGATGGTAAACAGGGGGAGGATAATCCTGTCTCTGTTGATCCTGCCACATCAACTTCCCGACCAAAGCAGAGCTTTGCTTTTGCAACCAACAGGCGATCATTTAACAGCCGGGAGCAAGACGGGAGGAAAGAATCTGCAGACTCATGCAGCTCCACCACCCATCCTACAAAGGTAAAATCAGATTTTGAACTGAGAGAACTTAGTAACTTAGTTAGGTCATGGTTATCCTTGCTTTTTCTTCTTCACTTGTCGACTTTTAGTTGTGGTCAATGTGAAAATTCTACTTTCCCTCTCCTTTTTAGTGATTACTGTTTTATGTCTCTTTGAGGAACATCAGAAATCTGCATCTGCCACCTTTGATGGTTCAAATTCAGAAGACTCGAAGTAAGTTTTTCTCTCTCTTGATTCATCCTTAAATAAGAAAATGGTTTATATTCCTCTCTGAGGAATTTGAATATTGCTGCAGTGAGCAGGTGAAAGACTTCAAGCCTCTGAAAACGGGAGCACTTGTTAAAGCCAAAGAACATTCTGATTCTTTGTATCCCTTGCACTATTAGCTGCATGTGCTATTTTCTTATCCTCTTTGTTTTTTTACTTTATACATGTTTATCTGTCATTCATTATTTAAGTTATCCTTAAGGTCTTCTCAGAAGCCCTACTGAAGGAAGCTCCAAACCCCTAAGAATTGGAACTACTCCTTCATACAGCTTCAATTTCAGATGTAATGAACGAGCCGAGAAAAGAAAAGAGGTTTGTTTCATTTATTTCTCTGGCAACTGTATACTCCTGCCTCAAATGTCTGCTCAATTCAGGTAGAATGCGGTGATTATAACTGAAGTCCAGGTCTTAAGGGTCGTTTTTGGGTTGAACTCTCAGTTCTCGGCTGCAATTGCCACCAACCAACTGGACCCTTGAGATCCAATGTGTATGCTGATATTTAAATCTTTGTAGAGAAATCAACCTGAAAACCTGAATAGATTGCAGGTTGATGTGTTCAGTCTGCTATTTTCCATGCTCTTAATTTATAGTTATATCCTATCTCAGCCACAATCAATCAACTGAAGGTGGGTTACTATTATGTTCTGAATCAGTTCTTCTCTAAGCTTGAGGAAAAGGTTAATGCAAAGGAATTAGAGAAAAGTAACATGCAGGCCAAATCTAAGGTACTATCATCATGTTTCATGTACATGCATTGCTTGATGGAATTTATCCGTTTCTTTATTTTTTTTGTGCTTCATTCTTGTATAGGAAACTCAAGAAGCAGAGATTAAGCTTTTCAGGAAGAGCTTAACCTTTAAAGCTACACCTATGCCCAGTTTTTATCTGGAACCTGCTCCTCCGAAGGTGGAATTGAAGAAGGTAGGTGTGACCTTTTTTCTGTTCATGAATTTTTTTTTCTCTGGATTCTGTCAAATTCTAGCTAGTTGAGCTCCCTTTCATGTTTTATGAAGCACTTTCTTGTTTTGGCTTATTATGTATTTTTTACTTCCTTTTTAATTGTCAAGCATTCTCTATAGATTAAGGCTCTTTAGTTGACTCTTTTTTTAAAAAGAGATGACCCATATCATAACTTATATTAGGATCCAGTACATTTGTATGTATTGCATTTTCCTTGGGTGTATTTGAGAGTTTTTTAAAAAAAAAAAAAAAACTTCAAGTTGTGTAGTTTGAGTAAGTTAAGTACGTAACAAACTCCATGAGAAGGGGCTTAAATGAGTGCGAACATTAGTTAAATTACTTTGATCTACTAACCTGGTTCATTAAACACTTACGGGCACATCACTGATTTATTGCACTGTTGGGAAAGCATTCAAGATAGGTGGGTGGGATTTCCACTGGATAGTATAGAAGAGCAGATATGTGCAAAGTCTTATTCGAGTATAATGTCTTTTTTCTGGGGATGGTTAGAAGTTTACTGGGTAGAGAGGAAAATACACGGGATCCCTGATGGGGAAAAATAAAATAGAATCGCAAAAGAAAAACTAGCTACTGAACAAATATACAAGAAAAGCAAGCCTGAGTAACATGGAATTCTTGTAGTATGTTACGTTTTCTTTTCTTTTCTGTTTTTTTCCCCTTTAGATCTACAAATTCTATGAAGGACTAAGGCTTGATGTTTCTTTGTCAAATAAGGACCCCTTTCGAAAGTTGCCTTAATGGTATATTGTAAAACTGTTACATGGATATAAATGATGTGTTCAGTGCTTTGTTTTAAAATATCTAACTTTTTATCACTAAAAGTAAAAAATTACCCCCTAGTCTTGGACATTCGCTCTAATAGAATCATGCATTCCTTTGGCAGTAGGCCATAGATATCTCTTATTGTTTAATTCATTAAAACTTGAAAGACTCATTTGAATGATATACAAAGTTCAAAGACACATGAGGATGGAGGGAAAGGATTCTTAGAGAGTTACTGTGCAAGTTCACAAGCCTCAATAGCAATTTGAACCAGTCTTCTTAATTGTTTGCAATATAGCACTTTCATTTGTCAATGGTAAAAATTGAGTTTATTAACAATCAGATTTTCACAATTGAGTAGCATTCACTTTCTGTCCAAATGGATGTCAACTCTTTTCTACTGTCTGTAATACCAAAATATTAGGTTTATCGTTAGTTTGGTTCTATATTACCGTCCAAAACAATGATGTGGTATCTATTTGAATTTTCTAGTTGACTTTGCTGGGATTAGTTTGCAATGACTGTTCTCTGATGATGCAGATACCTCCAACAAGAGCAAAATCTCCAAAATTTGGCCGACAGAAAAACCCACCCACAACTGCTCCTGAAGCTACTGAGGCAAAAAGCAACAAGACCTCTCGGTCAGATAGAATGAGCCTTGATGAAAATTCTTCTCAGAATGGAACTGCCAAAGTGACAACTTCTCATGTGAAGAAGCCACAAAGAAAGTCACTGCCCAGACTGCCTTCACAAAAGAATTCTTTATCAAATTCGATGGAACAACCCCCAAGTGAGGAGAATGAACAGAATGATCAGAATTTAGAAGCTGATGTGACTCTAGAAGCTGAAGAAACCGATACTGAATCCTATCCAACAGGGTCTCCGGAGATTGAAGAGCAGGAAAGCTCTGTAAAAGCTGATGATGCTCCAATTGAAAGTGTCCAGTGAGCCTTCCATGGTTCTATAAGAAGTTGTGGTATGCCTTTACCGAAATGGAGATGGAAGCGGTTTTTCCTACAGTATAAGAAAAAAATCTCGTCAATAAGACTTTTGTAGAATACCAGCTGATGGATGGACTTGAGTGAGAGAATTTTGTATTATGTTTGTGATGCATGCTTGTGTCCGAGTTTGCTGCAAGGTTGGGAGAGCTGTATCTGTATGTGTTGTCTACCTTTCTACAGTTAGAACTAACGCCCATGTTTGCAGTACTGTATTTTTTGCCAATATTAATATTTCTTTTCTTTTCTGTAATATGATTTATTTCTTGAAGCAGAGACAAAACCGAACCGATTATGAATTAGCACGAGCAACTGTGAGGTGAGAGTCTTCAAAGATCGGTGGTAAAAGGTTACTGATAAAGCTTCTCTATATTTATTGCGATTGTAGTTATTATTATTGCCGAGATCTAGAAGCCTGCTGAAAATGAAATTCAACTAGTGGGAGGGTTATGTGTAGAATTTACTTTTGGCCAGCCATGTTTCAGACTGGCTACTCACGGACCAATGACAGTGATTTTGTAGCTCGCATAGTTTATTCGGTCAAATTGCAAGGAAAAAAACAGACCTAAAAGACGTCACAGACGCAGAAAAACCCTAATCGGTCTTACATCTTTAATTTTTTTTGTATGGCACAAAAGCGACTGGTCTCTGCAGATTATTAACCATCTGTTCAGCAATTTTGAGTAATTGAGGAAGCAACCGTCTCATTATTTATATAAGATGTATAATATTATTATGCAGTCCTAATTCAGTATTATACTCTTTACTCTCTGCCGACACAGGGAACCTGCAAAGTAATTTCTGCACAAATTAAATATGCCTCCAGTTGGTGCATTTTTTTTGTCTCGCCTTACTGTCTTTTCTTGCTAGGAAGAGGGACTCGCACCACTCTCATATGAGAGACGCTGGAATGGGGAGATCGGTAAGTTCTGAATTAATTGGATAGTAATTCTGTTGCCATACCCCCTTTTACTGTTCACACCCTGGAATGAAAGGCAGAATTAAGACGCTTATTTCAGTTTTTTGTATTAAATGACGAAAAAATAGAGCATTATTATACATATCATAATTTTTCAGAAATTGAAAAACTTATAAGACCTGGCCAATTAGCATTTTTTTGCAATTGCCTCCCCCAAAGAAGACACCTATCAAGAAGACACTTGCAAATTCTTTAGCCAGAAAAGGCAGAAACCATTTGATGCTTCACAAACGAACTAAAACTGTTTTGGGACTAATTATGGGCAAAAACTGCAAATGGGAAGGGAGAAAAAGAGCTGAGAGACTTTTCATTTCACGCCAAGAACAAGAAAACAAAAGCAAGCCTGAAGCCATTCTAGTCTGCTCAACCCCCTGCAGTAGAGACTAAAAAAGAATTTACAGTCAGAAAATTTCCAGCTTCTATCCAAAAAGGATTACATATACTTTTTACATATTTTTTATACGTCAAACAACTCTCTCAAGATGCAGCAGCTACAGGATGGTGATGAACAACTGCTCCACTAAACAATGGTGCTGATTGTGTCTTCTCTTGTTCCTCTTGTTCCTCCTCTTCTGCATCCCACAGGAACCGAGCATACGAGGCCATCACATAGCTGCAAAGTCCATATATAAATAAATAAGCAAATTACACAAGACAGAAGGAAGGATGACTGTAACCATTTTACAGGAAAACTCAAATTCCATCTACTCGGAAAATATAAGGTTCAAGGAGAGATGTAAAACCCATGATCATTTTGGAGAAATAAAACGAAACATTTACGCCACAAACGATCACCAGTTATGCCATAAAGATCTAGCACCAAAGAAAAAGTAAATCTAACCTATCTAAAGGACAAAGAGAGATTATAACCAGTACAGAGAGAAATAAAGAGATCTTTCTGTTTCTATTCGTTTGCCATCTCACCTTAATAGAATGTTGATCCATTAAACACAAGTAAAAACTTACATATAAGAAAATTATCACATCAAATTCAACAGTTCTTACCAATTGTCTGGTTCGGCTTGGACAGCTTGATCGAAGTAGCTCTCAGCTCGTTGAGCATCTTTTTGTGTCTCCCATATCAGATTCCCGTAAAGAGAAAGAACATCTCCATCACCAGGATTAGCCAAGATCGCCCTTGCACAATATTCTTCCGACTTGGCGAGATCCCCTCGAACCTATCACCACAAAGCTCACCAATTTTAGTCACTACTTATCATTTTCAGAAACCTCTGCTGCAAAGGAGGGAATTAAAGAAAAGAAACAAGAAAGGTATCAGAATTCGTCAAGAAACTCGTTTTCTTCTTACATCTTTCAGATATTTAGCATAATTGGTGAGAAGAAGCGCGTTCCCAGGATTTGCTTCGATCATCCTCTGATAATACGCATCTGTGCTTTCATGTCCATTGTTTGAATCAGAGAACCCCCTTCCACCGACATCGTCACCACCTCCATTCCCACCTCCTCCTTTCCCTCCAGAGATCCACCCGTTACCCCCGCCGAAGCCACCACCCTCATGCAGCGGTGACGACTCATCATTCGCCTCCACAGAACATCCCTCACCGCTCTGCACCAACTCGTCCAAGCCCGAACTAGAGAACAACCGTGCGAGCGAAGAAGGCGTCGAATCCAGAGCATTCTCCTCCTCACATTCTTCAACAGGCACCGACGAGAAACTCTTCTGCTTACGCGTGACCGGTTTCGCCCTCGGGTCATGGGGGGGTAACGCGAGGTCATGAAGATCAGTTTCAGATAGGGCTCTATTGATCTTAAAAGACGAAATACGAGAAGAATCGTACCCCGGGGAAGAAGCGCTCAAGGGAGCAGACATCGAGACCGATCGAGCCTTCGTCACCGGCGACGGAAGACTATCGGACTCCGGTGAGGCATCCCTGCATACCGGAATCCATGAATTCAGGATCGGCGTCGAAGAGCTTCGGAGAAGCATCTTGCAAGAAACCACCGAAAACCTTAATCCCCCCAAAAATGGGTCTCAGACTATCAGCAAATTCCCAGCCAAGAGGGCCTCCTTCAAATCTCGCTGAAAGACTAAAAAAGGGCTCAAAGAATTGGAGAGGGATACACCTCAGTAGCTCACGGTTGCAGAGAAAAATGTTCTTCCCAGATCAGAAATATCCCGTGGCTTTTATACTCGACAAGAGCGGCGCAGTCCGCCTGGAGCCGCCGGTTCAGATTTTCCTTCTTCACGTGCTAAATTACACGTGTCGAGGTCCGGTTGCACGGGGTCAGACCGAGACTATAGTTGACTCTGATTAGGCAAGAGGATCACGTGAACTGGCCATTGCTGAACCTTTGATTGGTCACAGTGGGATTTTCACGTGAATGTCGATTCTTCGAAAACCGCCTTTTGGACGGAACTTGGATTTTTCGGCGGCTTTGACGACGGTTTTAGGAAACCGCTCTGGTTTTGTCTAATTGTTTAGTTTATGTAAATAAAGCTTGATCAACTACTAAGTACCTGCTTAGCAATTGTGGGCAAACCAGCAGGTTAAATGAATCGCCAATATAGGCCAACCATGATAAAACGTTCTACAGAGACAGGTGACCATCACTTTGCCAACACTGAACTCTAACCTGCTGTCAACTCGGATCTGTAGAAATACTGGTTGGCCAAATTGCAGATGCTACTATCATGCCATGAATTCTTATTTAGAGCGTTCATTTAACTCCTTTCGCCATTGCTGATGCCGGTGGTGGAGGTGGTCGCAGGCAGAGTGGCTGAATAGAACTAATCCCAGCTACAGACAAACACTACAACATGAGAATGAAAAGGAAAGATATGAAAAAGGTTGATGGAATTGATTGCTATCGCTTCCACCGTTCATATATAATATAGAATCAGATCCACTAGCTCTAGATTTATAAGAAAAAAACATCTCTATGATCTACAATGCTTCGCGTCTACATCTGGCCGGTTTTTTCACACACCACACAGTGCAATTAGATAGCTACTAGTTGATTGGAACTCTAAGAGAGTAGAAAACAGAAAAGCACCGGACTGAATTTTTAATTAATCACCTCTCTGAAGAGCAAAGCTTGCAACATCTTCATCATCTTCATCAAATACCTGAAAATCTGACAGTTATCACCTGGGAAAGAGAATGAGACTTTTTTCATAAGAAAATTCTCTTTAAAAACAACTGTACAACTACTATTGCCACATTTCTGTAACTCGGGAGGGGATAGAAGATTTTGGGTCACATGGCTCGGTTACTCTGCCTTACCTTTAACCTCAAAAGTTGTCACTATCTTGGTAGATAGTGAGGGAAATGTTGCACACCACCTTCACATGAAGATGGCCCCACCGACCGACTTGTATGACTGCTCTCCCCCGTCCATTCATTCACCTGTGATGGGGTCCTATCACCCCAAATGAGTATTAGACTGTAGCCTTGACGCAAAGATGACAGTAGTGGCTGTGAACCACCATTAAAGTACAGTGTCTGGTCATCTCAAGTACAAGAAAAATGTGTTGCTGTCTTTCAAACAAACAGTACCCATTTGCTTACAGGGGTGAAGGAATGAAAAGAGCTCTCTTCTCATCCAAGGCTGCATCAAAGAAACAAGTTGGGTGTCTGGGCAGTGTGTGGCTTGGATTTGTCAACGATGAAGAATAGACTAACAATACCCATTACCAGCAAATCTAATATGTTTAGTTAGAGCAATGGAGTTTCAGAACCACACTTTCTTTGGTTACAATTGATTCTTTATCAATGGGTGTGGCTGTACTTTGCTGGTATCTGATCAGAACTGAATGGAAAAGAAATATCAATATCCTGTAGTCGGTATCCTAAAAGAAACATGAAAAGGTTGCCGGGACAAGATAGTTTGTGGTTGCCAGCAATGGAGAGACGACTTTGTTGATAGAAGAAAGAGCAAGCCCCACCATTTTTATACAGTGTAGATAAGCCAAAAATCGTGAGATTTCTTCAGGGCAATTGAAGATATTCTAGTTTTTTGTTATTTTTTTCTTGTTCTTGTGTTCGACATTTTCGGATTTCTATATAATCAAAGGATGTACCGTTTGGCCCAAACTACGCAATATACTCGCCTCCAGTCTTTTCAATGGAGAAAACCGCAAAGCTAAAAGCATCATTACTCCCTTCAAATGAAAGATAGAGAAAAGGCAACAATCTATATAATGAGTATCAAATTATCAACTCAAATCAAATCAGAAAAGAAACCAACTTGCTAGTAAGAAATTGCCCAGGCGTGCGTTACAATATGTCAAGACAGGTAAGAGTGCTTAGCTGAGTAAACAGTGATGCTGATGGATGGAGAAATTCTGTTTCCCGATTGCATCCGTTTCCTCTTTTGGAATAAGTGAGCAAGCAAGAGGGCAACCATGGAATCTGCTATAAGAGGTTTGAAGGAGAGATTCCTTTTCTTATGATATCAAATTACAGCCATGGAACGCCTGCAAAAGATACGGACAAACATAAAATTGTTTTTTAAGAGATATCAGCATATACAGCCCAGAAAAGAATCGAATCTAATTCCTTCACCTCCTTCACACTTCACAGTAACCCCTTGTGAAAGGGTTCTCATTTCACTGTCGCACTTCTGGAATATCTGTCCTAATGCCGTGTTAGTCACAATCGACATCAATTTTTCTGACGAAGTGGCTCCCAAAGGAAGATGCAGTGATGACTGTATGACATCAGGAGAAAATTGATACTTGACAGCAGGTGAAGGTAAGTCAGTGCTACATCAACAATGTTACTACTGTGAGTTTCTTGTGCTACCAACGCCAAAGGATTTCTACGTCAGACTAGAACCCCGACACCTAATCGCTGTTGTCTCGTTTACAGCTCAGGCAAAAACGATCATCCACTTACATCGCCGTTGCTAATCCACCTGGAAGATGTTAATGGTTTAAGCATTAATTAATCAAAGAAAGATATCCTCGATCAACTATAACACTAAACTTTACGAGACAGATCAAACAAATATACCCAAATATACCCAAATATACCCAACTATAACGTTCTGGTAAAAAAATCCTTTCCTATACAGCTCGAACGCCGTCCATGAAACATACAGGTCATCTCACTCTGAACGAGTAAGCTATAATATCGCTTGTTCGTCTCCTCAAATCTGATACATTCTTGCCAGATGCACAAAGTCAAGCCACCATCAGAAATGATCCAACCTTAGCACGAAGCCATGTCTAGCTACTGCTTATAACGATAAATGCAGCAATTCAACTTCGTCAAGAGCCCAAAAGAGAGAAGTTGCCTGTGAACGGGTGAAGTAGGCCTCACGTCTCTGAACTGTCACTACAGTGCAGACCCACCTGGTTGAACCTACCTAACGGTGCGGCTTCACTTTGGCTCTTCTGAGTCACAAGGCAGGTAAATAGTTTCAAAATACTTGGATGGAGAGAGATAAACGGAAATCAATTACAGTTCTGAAATGGAATAAAAAGATTGAGACATCAGCATCGAGGCAAATAATAGCATATTTTATTTTGGAGCTCCATTGTTAGTGTAATCTTAAGCCTTAAATTTCTGATACATAAGAAGACTAAAATTGGGTACTTCAGTCGCGAGTATTTTGCTGCCTACTATGGCTCATATTTACATGGAGATGCTCCCAGTCACCTTCTGAACCAAGATTTCTTCTTTGGTTTGATGCCGTCGTTTCCATCCCATGCACTCGCCCAGAAAAACAGAGACATCCAGAAAAGAACAGCAAAAAATATTTGTACTCCATCTCGAACCTTGCCAAAGTTCGTTTCAAGATCTGATATAAAGAAATAGAAAAGAATGAGTAAACCAATAATAGAAACATAAAACAGTGAGTAAAGCAAATGATTTTCGGTTGAGACATAAAAATCTGCATAAGTGTGGATTGATTGCCGTTATGCAGGCGTTCTTTTACAGTATAAAAAAACCTTGGAACATTAGGGCGGAATTTTTAAGGAGTAAAGCTGCATAAAAACACAAACGTGAAGAGATGGAGCATCCAGCACTTGTTATACACTCAAATTTTCGATACACTCGATGGATAGGCAAATGACTGATTCTATCTTGCCTATAGATCAAGAGCTTATGATTGAATATACAGCAAAAATCGTGACAATTTTATTGTACAATTGCTCAGTCACATGAGTGATGCCATTAATTTGACCAGCACCCACTTTTGTTGCCTTTCTCATATGGTAACAACCTGAACAGCTTAACATTATTACCTCGTGTCATCCAAGTTCCTTATTCTTTTTGGCGATTTTGAATGGAATGAGGAGAATCCTTACCTTCTGGCTTCTATCACCCATTGTAATCAGGTAAATAAATGAGTTTTAATAAAAATTAACCTATAAAACCTTCAAAACATATAAAACCTATAAAACCTTCCATCCTTCGCAGTTCACAACTGAAGCAAAGACCTGAAGCAGCAACTCATGCTAGCTCACAGCATCAAAGCAGCAACAGCTTCAACATGCTTCAGATGCTTCAGACCACAGTGGTCCTCTGAAAGCATCTAAAAAGAATCAAACCCATCTCAACTGGCAGTCAGACTACCATTCTAGAACATCCGGCACCAAGGAAGCTGATTTAGTACAGTTATGCAGCAGTCCAGTTGAGTACAGGAAAATGAACAAATAAAATGACACTCTTCGTCATTTACTAGAACAAAAGCAGCATGAGACGCTAATGGGAAAAAAAACAGAGAAAAGTGAAGAGATTTGATTAATAATTTTTTTCAAAAATTCTCCAATCAATTTTGTTTCTATGAAGTTTGAGAATAACAAATTTGAATAACTGTTGCAAGAAACAGAGCAGATACAAAACCAGCACTTTGCTGGCTCCAGTTCATTCGGTTTCAACCAGATTTAACCAGTAAGAAATGATAATGCATAATAAATTTCTCTTTATTTTTTTTCTAATTTGGAAATGGAAGCTTCTCTATATTTCCTACCAAAGGAATGATCAATAAATTAGTTTTCAAACTTTAAAAAAAAAAAAAAACCATGCAGTAGGTGTTTAGTGGTAAATGACTTTGCTCTCCCAAAGAAAGTTGAACCAACTGGGACCATTTCATTTTTCTGTCAAAATCAGCACGGAGGGCCCAGTAACCAGTTCTCCCATAGAAACGGGTCTGTCCCTTCTAACAACCAGCCTGAACCCATGTACAAGTCAGACCCAGTTTAACTTTCAGGTCCTATTGACGCCGGACAGGATAGCGATTATCCTGCAGGCAGATCAACTTGCGAATCACGGGAGGAATAGGCGAAATCTGCCTGAAATCGTCGAGAAATTCTCTCAGATTCAAAATATCATTCAACAACTTCCTCTAAAACCTAAACAGTCTTTTAACCGAACGCAACGCCCCCGACAAGCCCAGGCTGCAGCTCAAAATAAAGCAAACCCTAACCCGGGTTCAATACAATAGATCCGATTAAGGATCCGACTATGTACACCGGATCCGATTCAAGGATCCGAATATGTACCCGCATCACATATTTTCGCCTGCATCACCTATCCAGTACTTAAAATACTAATTAAAAATCTCCCACCTAATCATGATATGACTTCAGAATTGATGGATTCTTTGGAATTCCTATTTTAAAGAAGTAGTGGTAGTTAACAACATCTACTTGAATTTTGACATGTTAAAGAAGTCAAAAAGCTGAACAAAAGTTGAAATTTCAATCATTTTCCTCAGCATTGTTAACTTGCAAGCTAGGCATTTGGTCTGTTAAATATTAAGACTAATGATCCTCTGTTACCACGAAGAATACCAGAGGGTAAATACTAGTAATAGAGAAAAATGCATGATGTGCCACTAGGAAAGATCAAGAACCCTAGCCTTTCAAAAAAGGTATACTTTCTTACATACTTGAGAGCTTGAATCAGCTGTTCTTAACATTGAGCATTATCATCTTGAAGAAAAAAGGACGTACATAATAATAAAGCTTGGTTCATATTGGTAACTTGGGAAATTCTACATGAACACGAGTTCTCACCAATGGTATAGCATGTCCACAAATGGACAAAGGACCTTCCACTAATAACTCTCTTATTTTTTTATTAAAGTAAAACTCTAGCATATGATGTCCACTAGGTGCAACATGGCCGTTCATGTCAAATGGCCATTAAAGCAAAGTTGCAGAAACTCTCCAGATTTTATCCCTTGTAACCAGATTAGATCTATCTAGTCATACAATATGGGAATGACAGAAAATCATGCTCTGGGTGGGGGCAAATGAAACAAGAAGAATTATACGAAACATCAAATATTCAGATGCCATCCAACTATCCTAGTTTTGGAATATATCCTTCCCTGCAAAGCTTTGGTAATGAAGTTCCTTTTCATTGTTAGCTCACCATTAATCTGAGGACTGTTCTTCTTTTAATTGTGGAAGATCTTCACAGCATTAGTGATGAATCTCTAAATTATTTGACATGTAACTTGCTTCATTAGCCATTACCAGAGATTAAACTTACTATCACAACAGCAAATAGTTGTTCCGTCACCACAAAAAATTACAGAAAAAAATTCAGATTCCCACAATTGTTTGCCTACAACACATGTCATCAAGTAACTGTAGTGGCTTCTTAATACAAACAACAAGAGCTTTTTAGGATTTTTTTGGGTAATCTACTAACATAGACAAAACTATTTCTTCCAATCTACCCCCAAAGTCTAATTTCCAAAAAAGTAGCTTTTTATCCCTACACATTATTTTAAAATTACTTCCAGATAGGACGGAGCTCATAGATTCTTTCCAACGGATGGCAATAATTACCCGACATGGTAATCTACCCCCAAATGCAAAAGAAAATAAAATAATAATGAATTTGTATTGATGGCATTGCTTGTCCTTTCTGCATATTCAAAGTTCTCAAAAACATTCCTTAAACTGCTTTGCTGTCTGTTGCTAATAAATTTTCAGCAAAGAAAAATGGAAGAAGTGAACAGGTATGTGCAACTTGGATTTGCTGAAAAGGTAGGCAGTGTAACTTGGATTTTTTCTAGCAAACCAACTTTCAGGTTCAATTGATGATTAGCAACTTTAAAGCTTCAAGCGCTGAGTAAACTCGAGCTATTTTAATACACGCCACTGTGATCTTGTCCCACAGTTAACTGATGAACTCATGAAGAACTTATTACCAAGCTTAAACAGGATATGTGCGTAACATAATGGAGTAGCACGCTACGAGAGTCATTTATTCATCAACTGACAATCTGACATCTCCTAGAGTTTCAACAAGTTGAGTCGCTTCACTAGTTAAGTACGAATTCGGCAGTTTCAATTAGCCTCAGACTTTCAGAAAGAAAGAGTTACCATCGCCTTAATTAGGGCTTTTCCACAATTACATGCGACTACAGTATTCGACGTTCCAATACAAGAATCAGGTGCTTAGTTGTTGCAAGAATTGCGTTAAAAATTACAGATGGAATTCAAGAATAGTAACAGTCATTTTAGGGCACGTTGTTCAACTTCATTTGACAAGTGGATAATAATATAGCGCATATAATTCTTCTCTTTTTTTAACAATACTACGATAAGTTACAAGAGAATAACATTATTACGACACTCATTATTTCGGTTGTAACCATGACAGAAAATGATAATTCCAGAAACAGCACCACTAAAAATGAAAGAGTAGTAGCATCAACTTTATCAACATCCAACCAGTAATATGAAGTAGAAAAGCAAAATTAGAAGAACCAAAGTTATCGAAAATCCAACCTGTAGTAGGAATTGAGTCTTCCCCAAACGGATCTTCCGGGTCCGGAGACGGAGGGCCGGGGTTCGCGACCTGGGCGCGACCGGACCATGTAAATGAGCGATATCTGGAAGGAAACACAAGAAGAGATGGATGACGACAACGAAGACCGCCAGAAAAGCAGCGATAAGACGAAGAGAACTGAGAGGCGGGAAATCTGGGTAAGGGAAGGGAAAGACATGATCGAGAAGGAAACGGCGCGTAAGCGTTGCGAGGGCAAGACGCCATTTCGAAGTGACTCCTTTGACCGCTGTTTGCCTCGTTGAAACCGGGCTGCCTCAAATCGGACCTTTATGAGAATCTTCCAACGCACGGCAGGCACTTTGATCTAGTTTCATCTTAACTGATTTATTTTTAATCGGGACCGTCGATGTTCAGAGTTCGGATCTCCTAGTCCGGTCACATGATTTGCTGGACGTCTCTCGGGGCGGGCCCTTCCCTTCTCCATTTTTGTTACTTTTCTTTTGATTTAGCTCTTTGGGAGTCTTATAAGGCTCTTCCTTCTTCTTTATGGTGGTAAACCAGAGCATAGCATAAACAAATATCCAAGCTTTTTATCTTTCAAACCTTTGAAGATCAGATTCTTATGTTTCGCCCTTCTGGTCCAAACAAACGAACGATCACCGTCTCATGCTAACCCACTTGACCAATTTTGATCATTCGATTAAGACCTACCCAGGTTCTTCCTAAATTTCAGAGACCCTATCCATTAAACAACTCTTTGTGTCGAGCCATTTCTTCATAGGTCGGCCTAAAAAACGTATGTGGCTATTAGGACCACGTATGTCGCATCACACACTAAATTATTGAGGTCCCCCATGCATACACTTATCTTGGCCTTTTTATTTGTTCTTATTAATCGTACTCATTTTGGTCTTTTTATTTGTTCTTATTATCAAATAATTTTATTACTCTTATGTAATTGTACGTGACGATGGTAGTTGTATATTATAGTGTTATGACTTTAACCGAGTTGGGTCAAGGGTAAAAATTGATTATTTTTTTTATGGGTGACTCCCAGTTTCCCACCAACTGGCCTTTGAGTCTAGAGGTTGCATCCAATCAAGCCGAGCCTAAACCTACATATGTTTGAACCGGGTTTGATTTAAATATTACGAATTCGAGTTCGAGCCGAACCTAACTTCAAGCCTAAAATTGTAATCGAGTTAGAGTCCAATAATTTTAACCGAATTTGAGCTATTTGTATAAAATATAAGTCAAATATATTATATATAAAATTATGCATATAATTTACATAAAATTGGACATAATCTTTGTATATTAACCCTGCATAAAATTATTTATACATTTTGCATAAATTTATTCATAAAAATTGCATAATTATGCATAAAATTTTATTCAATAATCAAACACAAAAAAATTCATTTGAAAAACAACGGTAGCATTTGTACTCAATCAGATCGTTCTGATTCAAGGACTGGAAAACCAGATCATCGAGATAGAGAAAAAGTTTAAGAAAAATTGTTTTGGATGACTTAATCACATGCCCATTTTTCGTTTTTTCTTCGGAGGATGTTATGATAGTATTTATAATAAAAAAATAGTACGTACGGTTTTCGCTCCTTGATTCCCAAGAAGTTGAGAACAAAAGACTCGAACTCGAAGAGTACACCTTCTGCCTCCTTGCTCGGGCCTTCGTTAAGTTAACAAGCTGGCTCGCGAGCTTTTGAATCAAACCATGGTTCAATTGAACTCGACTCGTTAACTTAAATGAGCCTGATCTAAATCTGGAACTTGGTTCGAGATCTAAATAAACCGAATTGAACCAAGCCGAGCTCAAGCAACTTGCGAACCGGCGAATCGGCTCAGTTTGATGCCACCCCTAGTTGTAACACTAAGGACAACCCTAAGAGTACATATTCCAATAAAAAATTTATAATCGAAGATAAAAAGAATTAAATTAACGAATGACTCTCACTTATTTACGTCAAAATTTCAATCTGTTTCGTATAGGCCCAAGGAATAAATTACCAAGATTATGCCTCCACGTCAGATGGACTTCATTACAAGATTCAGAATAATTCTCAATTTTCGTTTTTCTTTCTCTCCGTATACGCTACCTCATAAGCCGCCTGCTCTGACAGCGTTATTAGGGACGACGTGGCAAGTTTATGCTGCCACTCATCGAGTAAAAATGTAATAAATCGCAACGAGAACTTTCTGCTACGAAATTTGTGGCACTTTTTTTTTATCAGAGATATTATATATTTTTATTTTATAAAGTGAACGGGATAATCATCAGGGGATCGAACGGTTCGATGATGTCCACCTCGTCAATTCCGGAAGTTTCAGTTCCGACTACACGTGTATTTTGTGAGATTCAGTTAAACCGCGAGAGACGATACAAAGTGGAAGTAAAATTGGAGTGTGGACAAATGGTGACAGAGATATTCAGAAATAATTTTCGTCAGCAGCCGTTTGTTCTTCTTCTTAAATTCTTTTACTCTTACGATCGACTTTAAGAATTATGCTACATTGCTTTTGTTATTTGGATGTTATTTCCAAAACTCTCTCTGGTTTTTGCGGTCTCATATCGCAATTTCGATCAATCTAGGTTTGATCTTATGTTGTGATTCTTGTTATTACGTTGTTGTGGTTTGAGCCGTCTTTGTTCCTAATTCTAGTTCCTTATACGAGGTTTGCGATTTTCGGCAGGGCACAAATAGGTGGGAGGCATCTCGAATTGCTGATTTCAATGTGATTGAGTAGGGAGAGGCTGTTATAGCGGTAATGAAGAAGGTCGGGAAGTATGAGCTTGGGAGAACCATTGGCGAGGGGACCTTCGCCAAAGTTAAATTTGCTCAGAACATTGAGACAGGAGAAAGTGTCGCTGTCAAAGTGCTTGCAAAGAGCACTATCCTTAAGCACAAGATGGTGAATCAGGTAGTTCGATTATGCTGTCACTATTGCTTTCTTCAATGATTATTTTCTGCATTATGACATTCGAGGTCCTGTTTGATGTATGCTAATAATGGAATAGATGTTTGTCTTTCTTATCGTCACAGTTCTTGCTTAGTGTCAATGAAAGTTTAACTTGGGAAATGATGCTATGATATGAGAAGAGTTTTTGTCAGATATTGGTTCATTTTTCTGATCATTTCTTGATTCACTCTTTTCTACCAATAAGAGGAAAATAACAATCGGCTAAAACTGATTGTGAGAGATATTTAAGTAGCATTGAGAAGAAAAAAGGATGGGAGTTGAAAGTCATCGGGAAATGATAACAAAAAAGCTGACAAGGGATGGAAAATTTGAGTAACTGAGGACAAATTTAAACACGTGCTATGTCTCAGTCATTGTGCCATCAATACCTGACCTTAAGCTCATATACATAAACGTAAAATTAAAGTTAACTGACAAATTTCTCTAAGCTTCAAAAAAGCAAAAGGTAAAAATTTTTAAGAACAAATTTTGCAATTTATTATCTACTCATGATAAGGTTTCTCGTTTACGGCAAGAAAGAAGTTGCTGACGTCAAGTGCTATTTGTTATTTATTTTCTCTAATTCTTTTATTTTTCTTAACTTCTCTAGTCTCCTTGTAATCGGAATTTCAGATTAAGAGAGAAATATCCATAATGAAGATTGTCAGGCATCCAAACATTGTAAAATTATGCGAGGTATGAATGATTTATTCTTCCTCCTATTTCTTCTGCTATATCATTTGCCAGAGTTCTTGGATACTTTCTTTTTTTTCTATTCTTTCTTTTATTTTTTCTTCTTTGGCTCTCCTTGACCCTAACTGCTTGGAAAATTTTGTTCAGGTGTTGGCCAGTCGGATAAAGATATACATCATTCTAGAATTTGTCACAGGTGGACAACTATTTGACAAAATAGTAAGACTTCTTAAACAGTGACTAGTAATATTGATGGAGTTATGACTGGTTATATTGGTGAAGTTGTGTGCTTGCAATAATCTACACCATAGAATTCATAGGTGTATTGAATTTCTATGGCTTCATCTAGATAAATTTACATATGTTATATAGTTTGCTCATTTTTTATCTCCTGGAAAAAAAATGGACAAATTAGAAATGCAGATTTGGATGGCTACAATGTTAGTGCAATTGCTCATAGTTTCTGTCTGACAATTCTTGGTGAGCTTGCTTGCTCGTGAAGCTGCTAGAAAAGTGAATTTCCTTTTTTATAATCGCAAGTTATTATGATGTAGCTGACCGTTGCTGGCTGTGTTATGTGTTTTGCAATTTTAGTATGATGCACTTTAGCACCATTTCTTTGCATTAGAACATATCAATGAAAAGCCTTTATCCTTGGAATAATGACCGGGACTCAGGACACATATCAGCCCCTGTGAAATCTGGGTTGGCTTGCCTGAATTGGTTCTATTTTCCCGAATGAGTCTGACCCCCTAACTCGACCTGACCCCTCCCAAACCCACGTCTACCCTTTGAGTTGCCATAACATGCTTATATCACACCTAATTTAAGTGGGGCCTCTTTAAAACATGTCAATTCAGTCAAGATTCTTTATGTGCATGCAGCTTCATCCTCATGCATAGACAGTCATTCAATGCATAAATCTTCAATCATGTCTACCATATGTCAAATTAGACTTATGGCATGTGTATCTAATAAAACATTGTATGCTCTCTTATTGAGTCAGTTTCAACAGAAGTATTTTTTTCTTCTTCTTTTTTTTTTTTTTTTTTTGAGAAAGAATTTCTGTGGATGTTCAAAGGTGAATCATAAATTTCAATCTCTTTTTCCCTACTTGGAGGCATGTCTTGGACTATCATAATTGTGGACTTATGAAGTCACTTTATTCTCATTTTCTATTATTTGTTTGCTCTTGGTGTTGAACCTTGACTCTTTATGTATTAAAGGTTACCTCTTTTTCAGCAGGTTCACCAAGGAAGGTTGCGGGAAAGTGAATCTCGACGATACTTTCAGCAACTTATTGATGCTGTTGATTATTGTCACAGTAAGGGTGTTTACCACAGAGATTTGAAGGTTAGGCTTCTTGATTTTTCCTCTATATATTTTGATTTATTGTTATCAGAACTTCTAATTTGTATTTTTGTTCAGCCTGAAAATCTTCTCCTTGACTCCAAAGGAGATCTCAAAGTTTCAGACTTTGGCCTCAGTGCACTACCTCAACAGGTAAGCTCATTTTCCCTTCCTGTTCTTGAGTTATATGACTCAGTTTAGCTATTGACTTTGCATCTCTCGTTTTGTTTTGGTACCTACCTACTTTTAGGGTGTAGGACTTCTGCATACAACATGTGGAACACCAAATTATGTTGCTCCAGAGGTAAATGCTCTTTATGATGGCCTTGCTTACTTGCTTCTGTGTGTCCCATAGTTTGAATAATACATAACTAGGGGTGGCATCGAACCGAGTCAGTTCGTGAGAGGCTTGAGCTCGGCTCAGTTCCGACTCGGTTCAATTCGATTTATCTGGATCTCGAACTCGGATAAGGCTCGTTTGAGTTAACGAACCGAGCTTGACCGAACCATGGTTCGGTTTGAAAGCTCGCGAACCGGATCGTTAACGGGCTTGGGAGTCTTCCTCCCCTCGTCACCGCCGAGCCCCTCCCATCCGCTGTTGTGGCCGTCTTCGTCGTCGTCGACAGCTGCTTGCCGGCCACCTTCGCCGCTGCTTTGTCGATTTCTTTCTCCGATTTTTTCCTCCCCTCGTCTGCCTTCGCCGCTATTGTTGTTGCTGCCGCATCCGTCGCAGCCGTCAGCCCTGACGACAGGTCCTCGCCGGCGCCGCTAGACCCCCTTCCCTCTGTGTCGCCTCGGCGGAAAACCAGAGACCTAAGTTAGGGGAGAAATAATTTTTACCCCCTACGTGTGAAGACATCGTGCACACGTGCGAGATCATAAGCAAGCAAAAAAAAAAAACTCTTTCTTGAACTCCAGTTGTCCCTTCCTCATGGCTCTTGAAGAGACTCAAATTGTTTGTACTCTCTTAATGCTAACTCCACTCAAGTTTTTCAGAAAAACAGATTGGTAGCATTTTAGAGTTGTTGTTGTATGAATCCATGCTTTGAAGAAAAAACGAAAATGGGCATACAATTAAGTCATCTAAAACCATTTTTCTTAAAACTTTTTCTCTGTCTCCATGATCTGGTTTTCTAGTCCTTCAATCAGAACGATCTGATTGAGTACAAATGGACAAAACTAGCGTTGCTTTTCAAATGAATGTTTTTGTGTTTGATTATTGAATAAAGTTTATACATAATTATGCAGTTTTTATGAATAATTTTATGCATAGTGTTTAGATAATTTTATGCAGAGTTAATATACAGAGGTTATGTCAAATTTTAAATAGAAGTTATGCCCAATTTTATGTAAAATGTATACATAATTTTATATATAATTTATTTGACTTGTATTTTATGCAAAGTTTTAAATGTAGGTTGGAGCTCGAACTCGATAAAAATTATTGGGCTCAAACTCGATTACAATTTTAGGCTCGAGACTAGGCTCGGCTCGAGCTCGAGTTCAAAATATTTAAATCAAGTTCGGCTTGAACATTGGCAGGTTCGAGCTCGGCTCGATGCCACCCCTATGCATAACTGATTTCATGCATAATATTTTTCTCAGGAACTATTGCTTCATGGATGATTTATCACACATACTGGTGCATGTGCATGTGTGTGCCTGCTCTACTCAATTCTCTTTTGTGCTATTAGGACACATTAAATTCTTCAATGGTCCTCAAATTTATGCTTCTTGTACTGTTGCACATTTTCACAATATTTGAGCAACTGTTATACTAGTGTTTGTCCATCCTTAAATCACTTCTAAAATTTCTTTAGTTCTAAATAACTTTATAGGCATAAAACTATTGGCAAATACTTTCATACCGTATTTTATCTAAACTTCTAAACATAGAGGTTTCCCTGTAGGTGCTCAGCAATGAGGGATATGATGGTGCTGCTGCTGATGTTTGGTCCTGTGGTGTCATCCTTTTTGTTTTAATGGCTGGATACCTTCCCTTTGATGAAGTTGATCTTCTAACCTTGTACAAAAAGGTATTTTTATGTCTCTATTTGCACATGTATGGCTATGTTGACGTATCTTGTAGCTAACCCAAGAGCTTTTTGTTCATCACGTTATCCAGTGATTCACTGTTACCTTTGTCCCTTTCTGCAGATCAATGCAGCAGAATTCTCATGTCCACCTTGGTTCTCTGTACGAGCAACTTCATTGATATGTCAGATACTTGACCCGAATCCTGAAACTGTACGAGGAACAAAGTTATTTATTTCAATTGATTATGCCCACATGTTTAGTAGGTTCTGCCATTTATTATGAGTGTATTAGATAAGAAGTTTTATATGGTTTCCTTTCGATAGATGATTTGGGGTGTTGATATTGCTCAAGCTCTTGTTTGGTATTTACCTTGAATGTTTCCTTTTTTGGACTGCACGCATAATGATTTTGTATTTATTGATATTGACTCTCTCAAGCACTAGTATATGCAGCTATGATGGAGCATACAGGGGTACCAAGTTCATTGAATAGGGAAACTTTAATGCTTCTTCGGAACAGCACCCCCTCTCTTCTTACCTGCTCAAGAACTGGTTTTGAGACGTTCTAGTTTTGACTCTTATGTATATTACTTTTTGCTGGAGACTTCTTAAAGTCTGCAAGCATGCCTTACTCCTGGGTGGCCACGTGGATGGTGGTCCATCATCTGCTAAAACGCGCTTGTTCATTTAGATTGTTTTTGCCTAACAGCACATGGTGGTTCATCCAAGAGAGCAACTTAACAAAGCATGTAAGATAAGATTGATTCTGGACTAGACTATGAGTGGGGAATGATGGACCTACTTGTGAAAGCCTAGAAAAACTTAGTAACAGACTAAAAATCACTAAAAGAAAATACAAGGAATACCCTATTTGAGCTTTTGTTAAATTTTGTTATATAATCCTGTTGATTGCCATATTGTAACAACTCTTCTTATGATGTTTGTGGCCTTGTGAAGCTGTTGCTGAAGTTTCAGTCTTTAACAGGCTGTTCCTCATCTTAAGTCCAGATGCGTGGTTTGTAAAATGTTTTCATATTGGCATGGCATATGCTTCATAAGATTCAGTTCTCTGTGATCTTTTGACTCCTTATATGATTCAGTTCCTATGACTTCTTGACTCCTTTTTGTGATTCATTTCCCTGTTCTTGCAGCGGATTCGAATTGAAGGGATTAGAAAGGATGAATGGTTCAAGAGGAACTATGTGAGTGTGAGACATGAGGAAGAAGAATCAGATGTTAATTTGGATGATGTCCGTGCTGTTTTTGATGATATTGAGGTTTGTGATCTTGGACCTTCCATTTTCCTTTTGGCATGTGATAAATTTAAGTTATTTTATAGTTTCCATGTTGTACTTGTTTTTTTAATTGTTACTGAGACTGATAATTTGGTGGGTAAGCAATGGATTTGAAGTGGTTGTGAGGCTCAGTCACTTTTACTAACTATAGTTGCATTGCTTTTCTTTTTTTCCCCTCCTAGGACCAATATGTTTCTGAGCAGCTCAACAATGATGAAACGGGCCCGATAACGATGAATGCTTTTGAGATGATTACACTATCTCAGGGGTTGAACCTTTCAGCATTGTTTGACAGGCGGCAGGTACAGCTCTCTTATGGCAATGCATGCATCATGTGTCATCTTTGGCTTCTTCTAACTTGACTTTGCAAATTTTGGTGGCAAGTAGTAATGAGCAAATTAATGTCAGCTGACAAAAGAAAATTCAGTGAAACCCACTAATCAGAAAACTATTTCTATCACCCCTTTTTGAAATGGAATCTGTCCCCAGCAATGCCGTTAGACCCTGACCTGTTCCCGCATTAAATGAGGCAGGTTGGGAGAGTCTATGTCATTTCTTCTCATTTATGACTTTATATTACTTTGCTTTTGTTACATGATAGTTCTACTTCTCTGTGAATGTCTGATCGTTGCAATCTCAAAATTGTATGATCTCTCAGGATTACGTAAAATGCCAAACTCGTTTTGTATCACGAAAACCTGCCAAAACCATTATATCAACTATGGAGGCTGTTGCTGAATCCTTGGGCCTTAAGGTCCATTCACGTAATTACAAGGTATTTATGTTATGTTCAGTTTGCTCTAGGGTCATCCGTATTCTGTAGAGAAACACTATCTAGGATATTATTATTATTATTTTTTTTATGAAATGTGATCTATCTAGGATATTATACTTCACCAATGTCAGTAAATGACTAAGCTTGACAATAGGGACAGCAGAGAAACTGAGATTAATAATGCAGGATGAAGGACTCTAAGTTGGAGCTTAATTTCTCCGTCTTGTTACTGGTGAACTTGCCTCCTATCACCCACATGTCATTTCTATAACAGAAACGGGCCCTTTATTACCTTCTATTCCTATCAAATTTAGGGTCTACTGTGCAGAGTTATGATGAAACAAACAGGAACCTTTAAGGCAATTAGCTATTTATGCATATAAAGAGTTGGTTTACTAAGTTTTTCACTTAATAGGGCTGCATACTGATGGTTTCATTTTTCAGATGAGACTAGAAGGAAAATCTGCAAACAGGACTGGGCCGTTTGCTGTGGTATTAGAGGTAGGTCTAGCCCCTTTTAAGTTTGATGGTTTCACTTTGCTTTGGCATGGCTAAGATTTTCCAGCAAAGTTGGGGTCATCACCTTTTATAGGTTTTTGAGGTTGCACCATCTTTATTCATGGTGGATGTAAGGAAGGCTGCAGGGGATATCCTCGAATACCACCGGGTCAGTTTTTGTCTGTTGTTCATTAATCTGCTACTTTTTTGCTCGTAATTGTAATTCCTTGTTTCTGCATGGTGTATACAGTTTTATAAGAATTTCTGCAGTAAATTGGAGCATGTCATTTGGAAACCAACAGAGGGCATGGCCGCAGCTGGTATATATAATTCAAACAGTGAATTGCTGATCTGATTAATGTTTCTAGAAGTGAAGCAATGCATCTTGCATCCCGGCCTGTCCGCAGTTGTTGACAACGAAGCAGTGATTGTAAAGGGCTCTACCACTACCTAGAGAGGCATGAGATCAAATTGCCTTACAAACAAGGAAGTTCAAGTGGAACATCGAGTGCCTGACTTGTGTATGAGCTATAAAATTTTCAGTAATCCAGACCCATTATGGTGGATGATCTTGCGGCATCCTGTTTGGGCCAGATGCAGGCACAGGAGGACCGGTGAAGTCTGCCAGAACGTGTCTGGAAGTTAATGGAAGACCGTTTCATCCCTTGAAGATGTTAGAAATATATCTATCTGATGCATTAATACGTCGAAGTTTGATTGCTGTCTTTACATGGACAGTTAAGTTTATATATATCGTATGGAACTCGTGAACCTTTCAAGTTGGTTTTGTAGGAAGGTCAGGTCCCTTTTTTGTCCATATATTCCCTAATTGATTTGAGAAGTTACTCGTTTTCTTTCCCTGGTTTGAAAACGATCTTAAAATACAGATGCAGCTTTTCGGCTGAGCGTGTATTACATGAGATAGAATCAAGATACAGATATCAAGGATCAAAGAGCTTGTTTCCACATCTACACTTCCATCCATGATAAGAGTTAATAGCCTTCATCTTCTTGTCTCGCCGCGCTCGTAAAGCTCTTTCTCTGATGCGGAGGGATTATCAGAGTTGCCGTGCAGGGTCTGCAACAGAAGCATTTGTTCACGAAAATAGGTCTGGAGCCCAAAACCATGCGTCTCTGCACAAAGCCTTCGTCGTACTGGAAAATACTGGAACCAACTGGTGATGAAAAGCAACAAAACACAGTTCTAAGACGAAGACGATAAATGGAAAAAGTCGCACATGAGACGACTCTTAGATTTAACCTTGAGGTCAGTTTGGAACACATAAAAAAAACAAAATGGTAGAGAAAGAATTTTTTTATTATTTAGTAATAAAGAATCATTTTTAAAAAAAACTACGAGAGAAATCACTTTATTTTTTAGTTAATAAATTCTCTCAAAAAGGAATTCGAGGAGATAAAATGAAAAACTTAAGAGAAAATTTTAAAATTTACTATATTTTCCTTCTCTTCCTGTAAGATCTATAAGAAAATTACTTATAATCTTAAAAAAATATATCAAAGAAATAATATATAATTATAAGGAATTAAAAATAAAAAAAAGTTAAAAAATCTAATAATAAAATAAAATAAAGTAAATAAATATAAAATTCAAAACATTAACTATTTATTAATTGGATTTTGATCTCAACAATTGATTCAATTTTTACCAAAACTCTGATTTTGATAATTAATTTTTTTTAAAAATCTCCTTACTTTGACCATATTGAGAATGGTTTTCAGGTTCTTTCAATTTTGATCAGGATCAATATTAACCATATGAATCTTCGTTCAAGTTTTTTTTTTATAATTAAATTTTTATGCCTATAATTCAACCAGAATATCGAAGATATTTTTGTAAGATTTGAGAGTGGCGGCCTAGTTGCTTTCATAGCCTTATCCTTGAACATTCTGAAACTAAAGAGAGACCCCGAAACCGACAAGTTTCGGAACTCGGGAACGGAAAAGTAGACGCTTGTACGCAACGGGAATTAGGAAGCGGCTGGATCTCTGGTCGATCTTTATGGTCGGGTCAGTCGGTGCGGTGGACAAAAAAGAATAGATGGGACCCACGCAGGACGTGGCGGCTTAGTTCGTACCGTAACGGGAGTAGGGATAAATTGCTTAGTCAATGTGCAGAACCGGCGGCCGCCCCTGTAAAAGGCGAAATGCCAATTTGGTCCCTGCCTCAGCCTTCGCTCAAGTTACAATTGTTTTTCCAAAAACCTCCTTATAAATCATTAATTGTAAATAACCAATCTTTAGCTAAAATTATGAAGTCATCAACTATACTTCAATCTAAAATTTAATTAATTAATCTTACATGAGATAGAATTACTTTAATACCCTCAAAGTAATCCTCTAATATAATTATCATTTACCACACCCCCTAGCCTTTACTATACTTAATGAGATTTGAATACGATATAAATTTTATTTATAATAAAATTAGAAATAATCGACGATAAAAATAGGTATTAAGTGACAACTTTAGTTTAGTTATCCAAATAAAAAATTATTAAATTATAATAACAAAATATACCTGATTAGTGGTACGATTAAAAAATTTACATAAATCAAAATGTTCTTCATCTTCAGATGTTCCCTTTAAATTCTCTTTAATATAATTACAAATTTAGTTGTTTGTATTTGTTCTTAATGTCATTACACAAATATAATTGGTAATTTCATATATTTTAATACAAAAGGATTTGGGTGGCATTATGAGATTTAACAAGGACTCAACCGGAAAAAAACTCGTCTTATCGTCGTCCACATCCTTCTACCACCGTTCAATCTCACCTTAAAAATCCCCTCTTTCTTCCTCTCCCCTTCCCAAGCTCAAGGAGGGGGGTGCTTATTCAACCCCTTTTTGATTTCCTTGAGAGTGCTTTATCTCCCATCGCTCCTCTTTTTGTTCGGTTGTAGGGTTTCATTCCGACTGTTGCTGTTCGAGGTCTCTTGGTCTGGTAAGAATGTTTAAATGTTTTGTGGGGTGTTACCTGTTCTCTTTTCTGTTTCCGGACAGATGTTGCTAGGCTTCTATCAATTCAGCTCGGAATTAGCTTTTGCAGTCTGGGACTAGTTACTCTCGTACCGAATTTGGTTTAAAACTATTTATTTTATTAGTGTTGTCTTTTTTTTTTGTTTTCCTTTTTTTTTCTTTGCTTTCTGTTTTTTTTTCAAATTTCTGTAGCTTTGGAGCTCAATCTGTTAATTTTTCGATAGGGTATCATTATTTGAGTTGGATGTATGCCCGTGTGTATGTGACAGTTGGCAAAAATGTTGTTTCGTTTCGTATTGGCGGTAGTTAACTGATCGGATGTTTTGGGTGTAGAGCTAACTCAACTTTTACTTATTATAATCACTCAACTTGGCTGTTTGATTAATTCGACTTCTGTCTTATTTTTTATAACATGGATGCTGTTATTTGGGCTTGCGCTCTTAAGAAAGTGTGTGGCATTCACCAGTTATTACATCCTTCTTTTAAGTGTTTCTGGAACTTATGGAATGTAGACTGCATTTACTCGCTCAGACTAATTTTTATATGTATTCACTTTTAGGCTTTCTATCTTGAGATTGTGGCTCTCATCAGTTATTACCTTCTCTTTTCAAGAGTACTGGAACTCATGGAATGCAGATTAGAATTTACTCTTTCAAAGTGCTTTTCAGATGCATGTCACTTTTATAATACTAAGGTCAAAATTGTGACACACATCTTCTTTGTTGAATGACAAAGTTAATACGTTATTTTAAAGGTAAAAAACTTTGATAAAAATGTAAGTCAGTGAATATAAAAATTATTTGAATGATGTTGCATCATTATTCTCCTTAGATTCCTTTTATTAGTGGATTGAACCTTTCGTTCTATGGTTCACATGGGGAGGTTTGTAGTGAGGTCTTAAGTCCAAGTCTTTTAGGAGTACTAGTGGAATAGATGTTAAAAGAAAAAAAAAATCTTTTAGTATGTGTATTAGTAAAATAGGTGGTTTGATAAGGTATTAACCGATCCAACATGACCTTAGCCCTTTCAGTCTCTTAGGTAGGCAAATGAAGGCTACTTATGTGGGACAGATTGCGAAACTGACCATAAGTATGGAACTATTCTGTGCTCTTTGTTGTGCTCAACACATTTTTTTTGTCTTTTCACTGAATCCACATCTGTGGTTAGCTATAACATGATTTGAAGTTATAATTTTTTTATCTGTCGTTACATTTTCTTGCCTTACATTTTCAAACTGTTTAATTTACTGGGCATCTGTGTATTGTTTGGTTTTCTTTGTGTTTTTCTTAAATGAGCTTATGGTGTGAAGTGTTTCTTAACATGTACAGATTGAATTACTTCTTTAATTTGTTCTTTTTACTTCTTTCTTCCTGTCATAGATTTACTATACTGAGTCAATGTTAGCTTACTGTTTGCTCCTTGTCCTCCCTGCTCTTTGCTCTTGTATTATAGTTAATTCTCACTGGTTGGCTTGCTTCCCGTGGGGAGTTGATCTAGGATAACATTTATAAATCCCTAATTTTCACAACAGATGTTTGTTCATAAAATGTTGGATATCCTGTTAAGCTTATTTTTGTGCAGTCTTTTTTTTATTGAGTGATTTTAGTGAGTTAATTTCCCTTCAGATTTTGAGAAAAACAATTTTTTTTTGCCTGGGCAATCATAAAATCAATAAAATTATTGTGTTCATTTGGAAAAGTAGTTTGATTCTTTATTTTATACCGTCTTACTACTACTTGGGGACGGTAACATCATAGAAACATTCCTGCAGTTGGTGTTTTATTTTTCTGACTGTAAAGATTGCTTTCAGAAATGGCTTCCTATGTAAGCTGTATATGTTTGCCCCCTCTTTTTAGTTTCTCGTAATAATATCTTAATCTTCAATCCCTGCAGATTGGTGTTTGTAGTGGTGTTCCTCTCGTTGTAAGAAATCATGGCAGGTGCTCTGATTCAATCTGCTATCCCACCAGCTGCTGTAAGCAGCAGGCGTAAACAACTCAGAAGCTCTGGAAAATCTCGTAGGACAACCAAAATGATATGTAATGTCCAGACCTCTTCTCCTGGTTTGCGTGGCTTTATGGGATTGCGAGGATCCAATTCTTTAGATATGATTTTAAAGCCTGGGCGTGACTTCTCATCTGTGGTGGCGTCCTACATCTCTGCTCCTCCAAGAAAGGCCAGTCGGGGAGTTCCAGTTGCCATGTTTGAGCGCTTCACAGAGAAGGCCATCAAGGTTATTATGTTGGCACAAGAAGAAGCAAGGCGTTTGGGGCACAATTTTGTTGGTACTGAACAGATTCTTTTGGGTTTAATAGGAGAAGGGACTGGTATTGCCGCTAAGGTTCTAAAATCCATGGGAATTAATTTAAAGGATGCCCGTATTGAAGTAGAGAAGATCATTGGTAGGGGAAGTGGGTTTGTTGCTGTAGAGATCCCATTCACTCCGCGTGCAAAGCGTGTTTTGGAACTATCTCTAGAAGAAGCACGACAACTTGGTAATTTGTGCTCTGTCCCTTGTTAAATGAATTCCTCTATTTTTGTCAAAAGAGGGTAGTGTTTTGCTCTTCTGTTTGCTTGCAGCATAGTAACAGTAAACTTTTTATGTGTTAACGATCTATGTTTAGAGCTATGTGATCATAAGTTATATTTCTTGAATAGACATTGTTTGGAGTAACTTGTAGATGCTGAATGTGTTAGGTCATAACTACATCGGATCTGAGCATTTGCTTCTTGGATTGCTTCGTGAGGGTGAAGGTGTAGCAGCACGTGTACTTGAGAACCTTGGAGCAGACCCAAGTAACATCCGTACACAGGCAAGTGGGTTGAAAAATATTTCCTCATAATATGTTTAATCAATTAAGGCATGCTGCTCGCCATATCTATAGTGAACAGTCAGCATTCTAACCCTGTTCTTCTTTCTGTGTTGCATGCAATCAGGTTATTCGTATGGTAGGTGAAAGTACTGAAGCTGTTGGAGCAGGGGTTGGCGGAGGATCCAGTGGAAACAAGATGCCTACACTTGAAGAATATGGGACTAATCTTACAAAGCTTGCAGAGGAGGTATTTTGTCTTTTTTTTTTTAATTCCTTGAAGTTTAACAGTAATAGTTCTCTTTTTCCAAAGGTAAAATGTCTGAACTCATTTTCTGTTTTATAGGGCAAACTTGATCCTGTTGTTGGAAGGCAGCAACAGATAGAGCGTGTGACTCAAATTTTGGGGAGGAGGACTAAGAACAACCCTTGTTTGATTGGAGAACCTGGTGTGGGGAAGACAGCAATTGCAGAGGGGCTTGCTCAACGCATTTCCAATGGGGATGTCCCAGAGACAATAGAGGGAAAGAAGGTGAGTCTACTGTGGTAATGTAGTTGTAACCTAGAAATAGCTTTTGCTAGTTATTGGGATTTTAAGCAATATATAATTTATTTTCAATTTTTATTACAAATTGGAGCCTGTTGTAGTCTATTGTCATCTTTTCTCCTTATAGTTTCATAAATTAGTAACAGTTTTACCTTTAAACATTATTTTTTCTTCAATACATTAAGGTGTGGTCCGACCTCATAAATGTGGCAGTTGAAATCTACGTTTATCATGTTTCCTGTGTTGTTTCTGCCAATGTCTCATAATTCTGCACTTTGTCTTGATAGATTTGAAACAGAGCATATTTTAGAAGCACTGGAACACACAGTTAATCTGAAGTATGAGTTAAAGGCAGAACTTGTAACCTCAGATTCAGTCCAACTCCAGTTGATGCCTCTCTGCTTCTCTGTTCTCTTTGCCTTTGTGATACTTCTCCGATGTCCTTGATTTATAATTGCAACAGTCGAGGTCTTCACTAATGTTCTTCCTTGAGCCTTCTTATTGGTTTCTTATATTTCTTCGTTGTCTACAAATTTTTCAGGTGATAACACTGGACATGGGCCTTCTTGTTGCTGGTACAAAATATCGTGGGGAGTTTGAGGAAAGATTGAAGAAGCTGATGGAAGAAATCAAACAAAGTGACGAGATAATACTTTTCATTGATGAGGTACACACCCTTATTGGAGCAGGGGCTGCAGAGGGTGCAATAGATGCTGCTAATATCTTGAAACCGGCACTTGCAAGAGGCGAATTGCAGGTACATTTCATATTTCTCATGTGAATTTTTTTCTCAGTTTCTATTTTTGAGTTTCATGCTTTGGAAGAGCAACAAGAGCATGGGCTTGATGTTGATCCCCATATTGTTCTTTTCTTTTTTATATATTCCAGAAGAATATCCAGTGCTGAAGTTCTTACTTTTAATCTAATGGCAGTGTATTGGTGCCACAACACTTGATGAGTACAGGAAGCATATTGAGAAAGACCCTGCTCTGGAGAGGCGATTTCAACCTGTGAAAGTACCTGAACCAACTGTGGATGAGACGATACAGATTTTGAAAGGGTTGCGTGAGAGATATGAACTGCACCACAAGCTTAGATACACTGATGAGGCTCTGGTTTCTGCTGCGCAGTTGTCATATCAATACATCAGGTTGTTGTGCTCCTAGTAATAATCAGAATTAGCAAGTGCACTTAGTAACATTTTCAGGGAACTAAAAAGTAATGCCCCCGAACAATTGATAACCATGGTTTAATTTTTGAAATTGATATGCAATATAAACTTCTGACAGCAGTAGAGAAGACTTTTTTTTTTTTGCTTCTAAAGAGCTGTAGATAAGCTAGTGAGAATTGTCTTTATTATTTCACTGGTATTCAATTTTACTATAACTGGGAAGGAGATTAAACTCACTCAGATGCCCTTTACTATAGTATTCTTCAATCTAAGCTGTTGTTTTTGGGCCTTCATAATTTTTTAAACACTTGACGGTGGACTCCCTCTATTTCGCCCTTAACTTTTGACTTTCAGCTGGAAAATTGAAGGCTCCTGTTTTATCTAATATTAGCCTTTTATGTGTTGGCGAACTACCCATACAAGTTCACTTTAGTGATATCTGTTTTTTCATTGTGGCTGCAGTGACCGTTTCTTGCCAGACAAAGCTATTGACTTGATTGATGAGGCTGGTTCTCGTGTTCGACTTCGCCATGCACAGGCATATTTGAGCTTTCTTTCTTGAATAATTTACCTTGCAGACTTGGTTAATTCTTTGTATCCTTTTGATTGAATTTATAAGCTTTGTTGTCGCCAGCTCCCTGAAGAAGCAAAAGAGCTTGACAAGGAGCTGAGGCAGATTACAAAAGAGAAAAATGAAGCTGTTCGGGGCCAAGATTTTGAAAAGGTACTAGCTGCACTTTGTTTTTCTTTTCGTTCTTCACTTGTCCTACCTTATCTACCTGCTATCTTAGCATTTTGCGTACAATATTGTGCTTAAACTACATGATTTTTTGACAGGCAGGTGAGCTTCGTGACCGAGAAATGGAATTGAAGGCTCAGATTTCGGCCCTTGTAGACAAAGGCAAAGAAATGAGCAAGGCTGAGAGTGTCGCAGGCGAGGAAGGCCCAATTGTGACTGAGGTGGACATTCAGCACATTGTCTCTTCATGGACTGGAATTCCTGTTGAGAAAGTGTCTAGTGATGAGTCTGACCGACTTCTCAAGATGGAGGAGACTTTGCACCAACGTGTCATTGGACAGGATGAGGCTGTCAAGGCCATCAGCCGAGCAATCCGCCGTGCTCGTGTGGGACTTAAGAACCCCAACCGCCCAATAGCCAGCTTTATATTTTCTGGCCCCACTGGTGTAGGAAAGTCTGAGCTAGCAAAGGCTCTGGCTGCTTACTATTTTGGCTCTGAAGAGGCTATGATCCGACTGGACATGAGTGAGTTCATGGAGAGGCATACTGTTTCCAAGCTCATTGGTTCACCCCCTGGCTACGTTGGCTATACCGAAGGTGGCCAACTGACTGAAGCTGTTCGCCGCCGCCCTTACACTGTAGTCCTGTTTGATGAAATAGAGAAAGCCCACCCGGATGTTTTCAACATGATGCTTCAGATTCTTGAAGATGGCAGATTAACTGATAGCAAAGGTCGTACTGTGGATTTCAAGAACACCCTCCTTATAATGACGTCCAATGTTGGAAGCAGTGTGATTGAGAAAGGTGGTCGTAGGATTGGTTTTGATCTAGACTATGATGAGAAAGATAGCAGCTATAACCGGATTAAGAGCCTAGTGACTGAAGAACTGAAGCAGTACTTCCGACCAGAGTTCTTGAACAGGTTGGATGAGATGATTGTTTTCAGGCAATTGACAAAGCTGGAAGTGAAAGACATTGCAGACATTATGTTGAATGAAGTTTTTGGGAGGCTCAAGGCCAAGGATATTGAGCTGCAGGTAACTGAGAGGTTTAAGGAGCGAGTGGTGGAAGAAGGGTATAGCCCAAGCTATGGTGCTAGACCACTCAGGAGGGCTATAATGAGGCTGTTGGAGGACAGTCTAGCAGAGAAGATGCTTGCAGGAGAGATCAAGGAGGGTGACTCTGCGATTGTCGATGTGGATTCGGAAGGAAATGTGACGGTGCTCAATGGCAGCAGTGGCATCCCAGAACCCTTGCCACTGTAGGTGCACCTAGTTGAAAATCTTGTGCAATATTGCATTCAAGCAAGTTTTAGCTAAGTTACATGAACTGACCACGAAAGAAGCTGAGGTCTACAGTGCAGGATTCAAGTGTGTTGAGCCAGGTTAGGCTGCAGTTTTCTTTTCCAGAACCCAACAAAGTTGTTAAAAAAAAAAAAAAAAAAAAAAAAAAAAACACAGGAAAAGAAGAAAGGTTTGTAAACTGTGTTAGGCCGTGATAAGAAATACAGATGGGAAGCTTCCATTACAGTTGCGAATTGTTTAATGTACTACTTTATTGACTGCTAAAGAATAAAGACTCCTGTTTCTTGATTAGTACCTGAAAGTCGATTATAGAATGCTGCTCCAAATTCTCTGCCCCCCTATGGAACTCCAAATTCTGTTTCCACCCTGAGAGGTTGGCATCGCCCTTCACTTCCCCCTCAAATTACAGTAATGTGAAAGAGAACAGAGAGAAGGGGGCAAGGGAGAGAGGCCATTGCACCTCTTGGGAGTCTTTGCTGTACACGACAAGGAAGGGATAATAGTACAATCTCAATGTTGAGATAGCCTTGATCATAATCGGATGGCAGTGCACTCATAGAAAGAAACAAATGAAGATGCAATTGAATTGGTCTAATTTGACCAATTTAAATATCTAAGATATTTGGGAACTTGGCAGACTCTTTATCTTTAATTCTAACTTCCATTTATATATCCCTTCTAGATTCAAAAACTAATTAAAGAATTAAAAAACAAAAAACCGGATCCTTAGGTTATTTACCTTGTTATAGAACTCATGCTTCGTAGAAGTATCAGACAGAGTCGACAAATGAATAAGATCTTCACATTATTTGATTCCCTTATCAGCATCCCTGGTTTTAGGTGAAATGAGCCGAACCTAAAACCTAAGACGATTGAGAATAATGGAGGAGAAATATACCCGAATGCAAGATGCAAAGGATTAAAGAATTAAGAGTAGAGCAACTAATCGAAGACAACAAATGATTCTTACGCCAGAAGATCATTGACGAATCTCTTAAAATATTCTTTCGACAGCAGCCGCAGTTTTTCTTTTTTAATATCAAATCTCTGGGGTTTGATCTCACGGATTTTTTTCTTCTCCCTTCCGGGTTACACCTTCCTTCCCCGATCATCAAATCGGTACACGTCAACCATGAAAACCACTGAAAATTATCATGATACGCCCTTGTACTTGAATTTATTACTGAGTTATGCATCTATATAATTCACCCGAGTCCATGCTGAATTAGTGATTTGAGAATTGAAGATTTTACGAAGAACAGAAGAAGATGAAGAAGAAGAAGAAACATAAGAGACGCAATATAATGATATATGGAGTTGCAAAGTACAGTTACAAAGAGGAGGCGCCTGTAAAACTAGGGCTTGGAAAAGGTTAAAAACAACCACCCTCCAAAACAAGGAGAGGGCTGTAATGGCAGACATAGTCCAGCTGCTGCTGCCATTGCCAAAGCCCACGGATTCTCTCAGGCCTCCGAACCCAACTGCCAAAAGCAACCAAACATAACTTAGTACCGGACCCCTACAGTAAGACTCCCAGACTCCTTAAGACAAACCATCCACCAAGACAAACGCCCAGTGGAAGAACAAAATGACTCCAAAGACTTTTTTGAAAGCTTCAACCTACCCACACTGGCATGGCTTCGCTAAAACACATAAAAAAGGGCATAAAAAGGGTAACACCACCCCAAAACAAGACCTAAAATTCCATGACCTGGTAGCTGTATTCTCAGAGACAGTGGCCCCCAAAAGAAAGCTTCACCGATGGAAGCCAAACAGGAAACAGGTCTCCCTGGTAATCAGGGAGTCCTGCAAAAAAGGGGGTAGAGGCCAAGTCCCTGGAAAACAACCAAGCCCTGAGAGAAAAGACCAGCAAAGGAAAGCCCCCACCACACGAGATGAGGTCTAAAAAACCTAAAGTTCTGTTCATGTAAACAGACGGTATGCTTCTGCTTCTACTGACGCTGCTACTGTTTTCCAAGGCTCCTCTCATAGAGTTGCCTTATTCTTCATTCTCGATCCTTCGATCCGGTTAGTAGAGGATGTCGCACCTCCACAACTGCTCCCCAAGCAACTCAACTGCCCTGCTGCTCATAGAACTGCAAAGCTGAAGATTCAGCCCCACCAAAGAGCAGGCCAGATTGCGCAAAAAAGAGATGCTCTTGTCAGAAACATTAGAGCAACCAGAGAGGGAGAGAATCTGCAGATCGAGCTGCTTTGCGCTAGCCAGAGTGGCCACACCAAAATCAGAGACTCCAGACTTTGAAACATCAAGATCAACAAGGACAGAGCAATTATTGGAAATAGCCACCAAGCTCCCGTCTGTGATCTTCCTGCAACCATCAAGATTAAGAACCTCAAGACTCTCGCCATGCAACCTCGTCAAGGCAGAAACAACTGCATCAGATACATTGATGCAGCCAGCTAAGTTGACCTTAACAAGCCCAGCCTCACAGCTCTCAAGCAACATCAGAAGTCCAGCATCTGTGGCTCCACAGATTCCCTCGAGGTCCAGATGCTGCAGCTTAGGGCAAAGCTTCCCCACCATGGCTAACCCAGCACTGCCAAAACCTGGGCAGTTACAGATCGCGAGATACCTCAAAGATTTGCAAGGAGACAGCTGAGTCAATCCAGAGAGTGTTTCCCTGATTCCCATGCACTTCACAAGCGAAAGGGCCTTTAGCTTATCACCGCAGTTGGAAAGAGCACCGAGTACACCAGCCTGGGTGATCCGGTTGCATTCTTCAAGCAGCAGGCTCTCAAGAGAGGTAGCAGATCTAGTGAAAGCCTTGAGCCCTTCATCAGACAAGGTCAAACACCGGCGAAGATTGAACTGCTTCAGGTTGGGACAACCCTTCCCAACAGCTTCAAGACCCAGATCAGTGACACCCTGGCAAGAGATGATTGTGAAGGTTTTCAGCTTCTGCAGACCAACAGCATTGCCAAGGACCCAGAAACCCCTCTCAGTAACATTGTAGAGACCAGTGAAGGAGAGATCAGTCACAGCCTTGCCATAGTGCCCAATAACCGCCAGAGAAACATCCGTAACATTCAGGGCTTGAAGCTTTATCTTGTTAATGACAGAAGATGCTGAAGACATAAGACTGGCGATTCCCTGGTCTCCCACAAGAGGGCAATCTTTAACGGAAATGGCAGTCAGATTAGGGCAGAAACGACCAAAGGCTTCAAGACTCTCATTTCCAATATTTGAGCAACCTTCAATAGTAACAGTGGTCAATTTTGGGCACTTCTTGGCGATAGAAACTAGACCCTTATCAGATATCAAAGGACACTGGCAAAGGTCAAGCTTCTCCAACATAGGACACCCATCTGCAATCTCAAATAGACCCTCATCCCCAACTGAGGAGACATTCCACAAAGAGAGAACTCTAAGAGAGGGACATCCACGAGCAACTGCAGAGAGACCCAGGTTTGTAACCCGGCGGATGGAATTACTTCCTCGGATGCTCAGCTTTCCCAAACCTCCACGTCTAGAGGTACCAACAGCAATAGCCGCAAGTCTGAGATCTGTTGCTTTTTTTCCTTCCAAACACCTTGAGAGGTGTCCGTCGCTCTCCTCACCGATCTCTTCAACAGGGGTATCCTTCGGTTTTGATGATTCATCTGCTTTGGCGCCAGTCAGAACGGGTTTGTCAGCATAGATTTCAGTCCTGCGCATGCTGCTCTGAAGCAAAAGCCAGCGTTTGGAAACGCAGGCAGAGGCGCTTCTCTCTTGGCCCCCTTCCAACCTTCGGAAGATCTCAAAAAGGCACTCATCGGGAAGAACATCGATAGATGCCTGCCTCTCTTGCTCAACCTCTCCGCAGAAAACAAAGGGTGCACTGATGCGGGATCTTTTCCGGGGAGGGCAGTATACATCGACGTAAGGACCGAGAGATAGGATGAGACTAGAATCCATGAGGTTGGAGTACATGGATCCGGCTGAGCAGAAGTCCTCATCACCTGACAGTCAGAACAAAACCAGTTAAGCCAAAGCTCATGCGATCCTGCAAAACTCCTTTAAAAAATCCCCAGAAAAGGAACAAATCCACAACAACCACGGCTCCATATGACAAAAAATACAGCTCAGAACAGAAAAGTAAATCATAGAGCCTGGAAATAAAAAGAATCGCAGGAAAAGCTGAAGGAAAAAAAAAGGATCTACAAAATCTAAGATCCATCAAAGTATAAGCCCATGAAAAAATCAGAGAAAAAAACTCAATATGGTAGATGAGGAAGATCTTTAATAGGCCGAAGCTTTTTATTCAAGATCAAATCCCAGAGAAGGTACAAAGGTAAAACAGTACAAAGAATATAACTATGATTAGATAAAGATCTACCCCCAAAACGTAGTAGATAGAAGAACCTAGAACCAAAAGCCCAGAATAGAAGCACTAAAAACCACGATCAGCCCCAAAGCCTCGACACCCACATCAAATGAAACCCTTCCTTCGAAAAAAATCAGAATTTCCAGAAAAATCCCATCCAAAAGTACCATATTTCAACTACCCAAACACCAACTAAACGACCCAATCAACAGATTCAAGAAGACCAAAAATCTTTAAAACCCAAGTCATCCGCATATAACTAAATAAATAAAACCGAAGATCCCGAAGCTTACCACTGCAATTGACGAGCGTTGGCATGGCGACAACCTCAGAGATCCTACCCGGCAGCGTCTCCCACCGCAAAACCCTCTAAAGAGAGCAAAAAAAGCGAGAAGCAGCAAGAGCACGACCAGATCCAGACCGACAGACGCCGTACGCATCACAAAGCTCCAACGCCAGTTATCATGAGCCCTAGACCAACCCCCTGAAGATCGCAGAGAAAAAGAAAAGGCAGAAAGAAGAAGAAGAGAATGGAGGAAAAGGGAAAGAGAGGAATCCGTTGTTTGTTCAAGGAGTGGTGGAGGTTTTGCTTTAAAGGATGTCGTTTTTGAGAATACATTATTCCCCTCAATTTCCCTTCTCTCTCCTCCTAGATGACATGCAATGAATCCATCCCGAAACCGCTTTCCCTTCCGGAAACCGGAAACCGGAAACCGCCATCGTGGGTTCTTCCCCTTGACGCCACTGGCAGTTTGTTTTTACCCATGACCGGGGCGGGAAGGGTCAAGTGGAGGGAACCTCTTTAATCAACTGTACTTAGCCTTAATTTCTGTTTGGAATACCGAGTGGAGTAGTTTTTAATATGCATGCATCTCCGCGTGACCATTATTCTGGTGACTCTTTTTTCTTCTCCTTTAATTATTATTTTATTATTTTTTTATTTTGAAAAAGAAGAATTGAGATGTGTGGTCCCTTTTTTTTATTTATATTTTATATCAAGAACCATCTTAAAATAAAATTAAAAAAATGGTAATTAATTTATTGTATACTCTCTCATGTGACCAAAAGCTTATTGCAATTCCATGAAATCTAATACGATTTACTATCGGCTTCGAATATTTCCTAGAAAATAAAAAAAATAAGAATTTAACCATTATTTTTAATCAGACGAATCTAAATGGGGGAATCTACTTAGACTTTGGTCAAATGAGAGATTTGATTTTCTCTTTACATTCAAATGAGGTTGATATTAATAAATGAGCAAAAAAACAATTTTTTTAGATTAATTTCTTTGAATTTCTTATAAAACCCGACCAGATGCCGATCCCTAATACATGAAACATCTAGTTGTTTTTGTTTTTTTATATATTTAAATCAAGACAAAATTTAGGCAGCAACCCATAAAAGAATTTATTGTAATCCAATCACCCATTTGATTTGAAGACCAACCTTTAATTGGATTTTTATATATCATAAAGAGGGAAAGCCAGAATTGGAACACCTCATTTTCTCTATTAATTTGGTAAACCAAGCCCGGTTCTTGTGTTCGGCGAAGTCCTTTTTTTTTCTTTTAAGGAGGAAAGTTCCAAGGAAAGCACAGGCAAGAAGGGCCCTACACCGGAAGTGCACTCAGACATGGACGCCTTCGCTATTACGTACACAGACCGCCCGCTCTCCTTCATTACTCAATGTTCATGCATCTTTTCTGATGAAATGACAGGTAAGGAAGATCAAGTTTAGGATAAGAAGCAGAGGAAACAGGAAGGAGGAGGAAGCTGTAAGCATCTCCTTTTTCTCTCCTCTCATTGAATCAGCTAGGCTGTAAGTGTAAAAAAGCAGCTTAACCCAGAGCTTTATATTGTAAGAAAGATAACTGTAAGACCTCCATGCTTTCTGGCTTCTGCAGTTTCTGCTACTCCAACTTGCCAATTTTGTATTTTTTTTCTCTCCTAGCACTGGCCTGAACCGTGGAAGACGGCAATTGCTTTCCCTTGAATCGATGATTGAATGGTGGAAAATGTGTCTGAGAGCCAGAAAGAAAGATTAGAATACGAAAACGCCATGTGTATATCATTTCTTTTAACTGGGTCTTTGTAATCCCTGGCTTGTCAATGCATTACACAAGGTGTTTGTCAATATTCGCCACTGGGGATTTTTAATTACGTGAGACCAGGGGAGCCGGAGCTTGGGGACAGTTCGCGACAGTTGAGCTATGAATGTTATCCCTCTGGACTGGCGCACCTTGAGGACGAGTGTCCTGGCAGGGGTTTGGCTCTCTGGGACACGTAGCTACGCGCCTTGAATTCCATGGAATTCAGCAATTTTGTGTTTTCAGCAGGATTGGCGTATCTGTATCAACTGATACATAATGAAGCTGATGTAGATACAGAAAGAGAATGAAGAATAGATCAAGGATTCAACAGATGTGATATTCTTCTTCTGCAACGTCTCCTTCCAAAAGAAAGCCAAAGCCTGGTGTCATCGGATCATCAAATAGCTGGTAAGTGAGGTTCCAGCACTGCTCCTTCCACGGGAAGAAGAGGTCAAATACCCAAACTCACTCTATCTGAACACTCAAGGCCAGATTGCTGCTTATTCATGTACCCAAACTGCATTCATGAACGCCGTGAAACATAAACGTAAGCGGTGGACCCCTTCGCCTTTGCTTTAGTCAATACGGCATAGGAGATTGGAGTGGTCAAAAGGGACGATGAAGGAGTAGTGTCTGCGTCTGGATTGCACACATGACGCGACGTGGTTTACATGGGCGGCTACATGGACGCGGTTACATGGACTTTCATCCAAACATTGTAAATGCTCATAAACTTCCAAGTTTGAAAATCAACATCAACATGAATATATATAAGATACCAAGCTTATCTGAACTTAGGTTCATATTCCTTTTTTCACTTTGTATTATAGCGAAATTTAAGAATTTCGATGTGATACGCAATAATCATAAGAACATCCTTACTAATCTAAATTCGTTTTGTTCGTTTTGGGAAGGAGGAGAGAAGTTTCCTCCCCACTATAGATAGAGTAGTGATTCCAAATTCCAATCACTCATGAGCCACACAAGGGAGATGGAACCCTGAAACTGACTCTTCAATGTACTCTCACTTTATCCTTTAGCATTCTTTCTCCGTCTATTCCTCTTCCTCCTCTTGTTATATGCTTCGATTCTCCTAGAGGAGTCCTAAATCCCATTTCTCTAAAAACTCCATGAGATTCGGTGTACATATAGTAAGAGACTGATAACATCGTCTAGCGTTCTTTTCGATTAGAACAACCAGAGTCACCTTTAAGATTTTCAAGCTAATTGCAGTATCAGGACCAACAAGAATGAATTAACCGGCAAAAATACAGTTCTTTGTATGCTTTGTGTAGCAGCATCACGACGGATTTATACAAGAAAAAACCCGACTTCCAGAAGTGGGTAACGGAACCGAATCAATCAAGGGGGAAAAGGGTGTTGCTGACTCAAACAACAAATTTGCAGGAAAAAAAATCTCAGTTGAATGACAAGAACATTGCATTAGAGGATTCATCAACTTCTCCATTATCCCCAGCAACAGAGAAGTAGATGGTCCGGCCTTCATGCTTAGGTGGTGAACGTGGCAAAGATGATCTCAAGTGAATAGACTTTTAACAAATGACAGACCAAGAACAAGAAACAGACCTTTTTAAGTTTGGATGACTTTGGCGTGGTTCCTTCTCTCAAGTACAAGAAGAGGCAGACGTAGCGCGTCCATGAAGCGAAGGATGATTTTCATCCGTGAAAGGCCTTCGGGCAATGGCTGCCACGGCGGCCGCATCGACCAGCGACATTAGACCCACACGATTTGCACAATGAACTGACTGTCGTTGACCGATTTGCGTAAGAATTGGTGGAGGAGGAGGAATTGTCGGGAAAACAGCGGATGATGAACAAGAATGTGAAGCAGGTGGGGGACAAAGATTTTAATTTTTTAGAGATTTTATTTACACAAATGTCCGTAGAGCCATCAGATCAATAAATGAGTAAATGGTAATATAAAACAATTTATTCAATACGGTGATAAATAAATATAAATATAAATATAACGAAACGGCCCGTTCTTTTCGGTTGACGAGGCCCTGATCTGTTTCTCTCTCTCAATTAAAGCCAAAAAAACATGTACACTCTGGCGGTTTAATATGTTAAATCAGTTCAGTGGAGGAAAGCCAGAACTGTCAAATACTGAAGGGAGAAAGGTTTGAAAAACAAAATAAGAAAATAGAGCACTTACGGACAGGAATCAGGTCTCCGTGCAAGGCGCTCGCGTCATGATTTTCCCAGCGTTAGCCGAGCCTCGCGATCCACACAAACAAGTTCGGATCCTCTTCAACTCCGCCACCACCTCCCTGGCATCGGGCCGGTCGTCCTTGTCGGTTGCGACGCACCGGAATGCCAGCTCCGCCACCGCGTCCACTGCCCCCACGATGCTCTCTCCCTCCGCCACCAAAACCGGGTCCAGCACCTCCTGCAACCCCCCGCACTGAATCTTCGCCACCATCAGATCCGCCAGCGCGACCTCCCTTTTCTCCCTTCTCAAATCCACTGCCCTCATTCCCGATATCAGCTCGAACAGCACCACGCCAAAGCTGTACACGTCGCTCTTCTCCGTCAGCTGGTAGGATCGGTGGTAGTCCGGGTCAAGGTACCCCGGCGTCCCCTGCGGCCCTGTCCACACGCACGTCGGCGACGAATCGGTGAACACAAGCAGTCTCGACAGGCCGAAGTCTCCCACTCGGACTTTCATGTCCTTCTCGACGAAGATGTTGGAGGAGGTGATGTCTCGGTGGACCACTGCAGGGGAGACGGCGAAGTGTAAATACTCGAGCGCCGTCGCAACCTGCAGCGCCATCTCCAGGCGAATTGACCAGGAGAGGAAGCTCTTACGGTAGCGGTTGTCGGGACCGTGAAGGTGGTCGGCGAGAGTCCCATTGGGAACGTAATCGTAGACCAGGAGTAGCCCGCGGCGGTCGCAGCAGTAGCCGTGGAGCTTCACGAGGTTCTGGTGGCCGATGGATGAGAGGATCAGGACTTCGTTGGAGAAAGGCTTCGTCGTGTGGCGGTGGTGGAGTTTCTTCACGGCGACGATGCGGCCGTCTAATAGCTGAGCTAAGTAGACGGATCCGAATCCTCCGTCACCGATCTTCCGCTTGGAGTCAAACCTGTTGGTCGCGCACTCGAGCTCTTCGTAGCTGAACACGGGCGGGAGGAGACTCGATGAGCGGTGCCCGTTCAAGAATAGCGCGGTCGGGTCCTCCTCCGCTGCGGTAGATCTCAGTCTCAGTCCCTTCCGTCTGAAAATTGCGACGGCAATCGCCGAGATGAGGAGGAGCGACGCGAAAACAAATAGGGAAGTAAGAAGAGCGGCACGATCGGAATCGCTTCCCTTGCTGGGATAATTAGACAGAGTCAGCTTCTTCGATCTGAAGCACAGAAACGTACTATTAGCACCAATGGACGACGCGTTGAAACTGCAGATCTCTTCACCCCTTTCGCAGCTGTTACTTCTAGAAGCACACGGTTCCTCATCTTCCCCCCATTCAAGCACAATTCCGGTTTCAAGGAAATCATTCACCGCCGTGGGGTTGTTAGAACTACACCACTCCGTACCAACACTCTGATCTCTGAATCCACACAGAAGCCGCCGAAGCTCCAGAAGCAGCCGAGACCGCCGATTCGTGACACTGCAATTGCTCGGAGTCCAATCCACACACAAATGAAGCCGAGATAGATTACGACAAGTGCTCTCCGCAAAACGAATGGAGGAATTCTGGCGGAGAAATCGTCGAGAGAGATGGAATTTGACAGCGGGAAAAGCACGGGCACCGCTGCTGCTCGTGAAGAAATTATGCGGGAAAGAAGTGCAACTGGAAGCGGCATTCAAACCCTGTCTCTGCGGGAGAATTGAAAACGAGAAATCAGTAATTTGTGGGCGAGGCGTCCGGCAGCTACACTCGTCGCCGCATCTGCTCAACGCCGAGTATGCGAAGCCACTAAGGACGACCGAGCACACTCCGACCCCCTCCAAATTCGCCGGTGCAAAAGTACCGACCAGAACCCGGAAAAATGAAATGACAAGTACTAGAACCAGAGGGGCCGGAGCCGGAGGCATCGATCCTTCTTCCTATCAGAAGAACCAGATAGAAATTTCTGAAATTATATCAGCATCAGCATCAGTAGAACCAAAGAAGCCGAGAAAGTGAGAGAGGGAGACTGAAACTGGAACTGAAGGGGGGAGAGGATTTGTACTTTTGTAATGGATTCACGTGAAGCGTGAGACGGAGACAGAAGGGGACCGACCGTAGCGTGGAAATACGAGACCTCGCTCTCATGGAGTCTTGGATTGACTCGTAGCTGACGCTGTTCCGTTTTCCCGCTCTTATCAGCGGCAGATAAGCAGGGGGTAGCTGACAGGTTGCAGGTTTCGATTAAATTTAACTCATCGATGTGTGATGATCGGATCTTCAGATCTAAAGAAGGGTAACGTGGCGGAGAGGGGACGGTGGTGGGACTGGGAGGGGTTTAATCACCATTAATATAGAAGCCTTGTTCTCTGACTTGTAGACTCCTGCGACGAGACCGGGTATCCAGTACCCTGGTCTGTGTAGACAAACGTGGGCCCCGGTTAGACTTTGAGCTAGTTTTGATCGAATAGAATAAAGTTCTGCTCCGAAGTCTGCACTCGCCCGTGCGGCTCTCGGGTTCTCTTTATCACGGTCTGCAGTACCGGGTTCGGTTCGATTAATGAGAATTGATTAGATCAATATAATTTTTTAAAGTATAAACTATCTGTCCTCTAACAAGGTCCGTTAAAAGGAGCGACGATTTTCATTAATTAAATATTTCTTTCATGTAAAACGCGTGCTTATCTTGAATTATACTTTTTAATATATTAATAATGTGTTTTATATTATGATTTTAAATATCCATTTGGTGTAATCGAGCCTTGTGTTCTCTACTCTTATGATTTTTTTTATTTTTTTTACACAGTATTTTTTTATTTTTTTATTTTATAGTTTTAAATGTAATTTCAAACTTGAATTGGCTCAAGCTCGAGCTCGAATTTAAAGTATTCAAATCAAGAGTTTGGCTTTGCTCGAAGCCACCTTGAATATGGGTTATTACGGTTCATATAAATTCATATATTTTGAGTTTATATTGTCAAACGCCTAACTAATACAACCCAAAATATCGGTCTGTTAGGTGCAGAAAGCAAAGTACTTAACCCAAGATCACTCTGACACTCATTGTTCCCCCCGGTCGATATCCACTACGGCCCACGTTAGCGGTCTCCTTTCGGGTTTCGAATGCAGAACGTGATTCCCATATCTAATACCTTTTCAAACGCCTAACAAATACATCCCAAAAAAATCGGTTTGTTAGGTGGATCACTCTGACACCCACCGTTCCCCTCGATCGATATCCACGACAGCCCACGCTAGCAGCCCACACTAGTTTGGAAACTAGGTCACCCCTTTCGAGATTCGAATGCGTAACTTGGTGCCCAAATCTAATATCGTGTCAAACGCCTAGCCAATACAATCCAAAAGACCGGTCTGTTAGGTACGAAAAAAATACTTAACATAGGACCACTCTCACATATATTAAGCGGGGCTCAAGTTTGAAGTATTTAGATAAAGCCAAGTTCGAACATCAAGCTTGGCTTGACTCAATGCCACCCTTGAGTATGGGTTATTATGGTTCACGTAGATTCATATATTTTGAGTTTATATTAAATAATCCTAAAATACTGATCAATAAGCTAGTAATTTCAATTGTGAATGTCGGGGCAGGTTTAGGAAGTGCAATAAGAAGAATGAAAAAACATATTTTAAAGTTTAAATTAAAATAGATTGATTTAATAAGCAAGAGATGTGATTTTTTTAAACAATTAAAAATATGATAAAAGATCTACTAAAACAAATTACAACGTATAAAAACGAGGGATTGAGAGATGCCTTTGTATTAATAACGAATATGGAAAAAAGGAAGATGTATAAAGTCCTAAAAGTACTTGCATTTAATTTAATCATAATATTTGAATTAAATTACTTGAAAATTTATGTATTTTCCTATATTTAATTATTATGCCATTAAATATTGAATGGTGCTTAATTTTATACTAATAATAATTTAAATAAAATAATTTTGAAGATATTTTTATTAATAGCATAACATTTTTAAATGAGAAAAAATATATGCAACTATGGTTAATGTACCTTGGGGCGGGCATTGGGTCGGGTTTAAGGAGAACACCACCCGGGCCAACCCCAAAAAACTTAGGTCCAGCAGGGAAAAAACCAACTGGGTGGGGTTAAGTTAGCTTGGCCCAAGTGAAATATGGGTTAAGTTAGGTTTAAGTGAAGGGAGGATATGATTATTATTTAATTATGCTTAAAGTGGATTGTTAATTATAACACAACCATGTTCAGAATCATAGACGCATCTGACGATGCGGACGACGCAACGTTTAGCGTGGTTTCAACCTCCACGGCATAATTTTACATGCAAGCTGGTCCTCCTTTCTGCATGGTCCTCGGACAACGAAACTGGATACCATGGTGGTGTTCTTGTAATTACCACGCGTTTGGTGCACTACCAATTAATATTTGTCCTACCAATTAATACGAGAACGACGTTTTTGTTATCCATTCGATCCCGTAGTTCGGCCTGCGGAGCGATTCTCGTTAAAAGCCTTTCCCCCTCCTACGTTCCTCTCTTTTCGCTCTCCACTGCCTCTCCTCTCTCCCCTTCACACTTCTACATTTTTTTTTTCTTTTCTTTCCGTGCTTTTCGTCCGATAGCGCCGGAAAATAGTGAGCAAAAAAAGAAATACTGAGAAATCTAGAGAATTAATCCCGTTCGGAAATTTAGGGGGAACCGGAAGGAAAAGTTAATCTACTCCTGGCAAATGGAGTTGGAGAGGTCAGTGTCGGAAACCTTGGTTTGTTACGACTTTGATGATGGTTGTGCGAAATTTCCTCTCTCAAAAATTTTATATACTTTTTTCCAATTTGCAGGATCCAAAGATCGTGCGTCGATGAATTCGGTGTCTCGATGGAGAGGCCTCTTTTTTGACGGCGGTCTCTCGAATAAATGCTTCTAAGCAGATCGTTTTCTGCTTGGATCGGTCAGGTTCTTGCATGTATGGGGTAAGTCATCAGTTTATTGTTGAAATTGTGAAATTTTGCGCAATCTAAGGGTTTGATTACGTTTCCTTCTGTTGGGTGATGTGGTCGGATTATCTCCGATTAAATCAGAATCTTCTTTTTCTTGATTGTTACGCGATTAGCGTCTCTTGCTTGGTTTAGTACCTATCTTGCGGACAATGTTTTTACGATGATTGATTTGTCGAAACTTCGAAAACGATCTGGATAATGGTTCGTGGGGAATTATTGACGCGGACGTGGAATCGGTGGTCTAGGGGTGGTTATTTTCTTCAAATTGTTCTACTTTATTTTTGAGGGATGAAACACTACTCGGTGGAGAACTTCAGGAAAACATGGAGTTTACTAGCTATTGAAAGAGGAAAAGATAAAAAAGCCTGTGTTGCATATCACAGTTATCCTGTTTTCTGGCAGTTTTTTAATCGAAGAACCTATAATTTAGATGTCGTTTGCCAGATCTAGGGCTGACCTGACTTACGCGGTCTTCTTGTGTTGTTGATTTTCGTTCTTACAATGAACTTCTAACTTTTAACTAGCCCGATTGTTTTGACGTGGTACCTTTCATGGGAAAAATCTCAGTGATTCATCTTTGTCGGGCGTTCTAATATGCAGGAACAGAGCGATAGTTTTTCTGTACTTAGAGGGTGTGGTCTATCTTAATTCTTAATCTTGACATAATTATTTAATTTCCCTCAGAGGCAAGTGGGTGCAAATTATGTTCATATATGGGAAATATTAGATTTTGAATTGTGAAACTGCAATTCCTTTCTTTGTGGAGGACCTCTCTAGTAGTATTACGAAGATTCTAGCTAAAACTTATGACAGTATGTTGAATATTTTTATGCTCAACACTCGTGCTATTATAGAACATGATTAACAGATGCTATGTTTTGAACTTTTATTATGTTCTGTCTCTCATTGAATTCTGAAGCTGATTTCAGAATGATATTCTTAGACTCTGAGAGAATTTCTTTTTAATAGAGATATTCATGGAGAACCAAATTTCCCAATGCTTAGTTCAGGGTTGATTAAGTTTCTTCAGGGGAGGCTTTCTGTTAACTGCTACTATATGGACTTGTTCAATTTTTGTAATTGTCTTCATATTTTCTTTCCTGTAGCCTTTACTTTTGCAACTTTTTTTTTCTTTTTTTATTAAATTACTATTGATCATCATTGACAAATATATAAACGTTTTATTAATGTACCTGTTTCCTTTTAGTGGTTTCTTTTGCACAGGCCTTTTTTATGCTTTCATGATGTAGGATCATCTGTATCAATCTTGTTATACACAATACTTAGGCACATACCATTGGAAATGTTTAGCTACACAGTTAGCTTACAATTTCATATTTCATTTCTTGTACCTCTGGAAAAGCAACCGTGGTTTTTGGGACTATTGCAAAGGCTATTTTGTCTTTATTCAGTATTAATGTTACATCGTGGCCTTCTCAAGGTCATTAAACTAGCATGCTTGAGAGACATTAACTGCATACAAGTATAGTAGGAATTCATCTAAAATGTATAGTGTGCTCTTAATTTCAAGGGTTGGCCTTAAGCTCCAGGGAGCTTTCTCAGATGCATACATTTCACTATGTCCTCGAAAAAGTGAAAGTGCATCGGAGTCATCTGCTACTGCCAATTGGCCTTAGTGAGGTAGTGGTTACGGGATGATTCATTTTCATCTTTGGAGTTCATTGTATGCCGTCTATATTTTCTTGCGGTTGATTATTAAAGTGCATTACTGTAATTTTCTTATTGCCTTAACTTTTTGACTCATACTATCACAAGGACATCACTTTCAAAAACAGGTCTTCTATCAGTGCACAAGGGCAATTTCTAGAAATTGATTTTCTTTAAAGAATAGGCTGAAAAGTCGTTATTTTCACATTTGATGACATTCTTTTTTCTTATTTATTTTTTTGAATCCATCATGATGTTCACTTAACTTCACTTAGACAATTTGCTCTCCTTCAAGCCAAAAACAGGAGAGTTCATTACTCCCTCAAAGCCATACTTTTTTTTTTTTGGAGAAAATCTTTGTGAACTTAAGTTGCATAATGTGATTGCAAATACAACCTTGAATCTATAGGGAATGGTAAATCGGGGTCGAATTCCATTTCACCTGTTGGGAGTTTGCAGTAATGCAAAGATATTTTGAGAAAGTGAACTATGCTGGCCTGATGTTCGCTCTCTTTTTGGCTAGGTGTATCCCTTTCTCTGTGATTTCTCAGACTTAGGAAGGATTAGTCAACAATGAAGTTGAAATGAAGTTCATGCGTATTACGTAGTTCATTCAATTAGGCCGTTAGTGGTGCACCAACGCCAGCATCATCTGAAAAACGCAGGTAATCCTCTTAAGCTAAAATCATGGAATCATGATTCAGCCCAAATTTTCGAATCATTTACTTGATGCAAATTTTCAGGACAAGTCTTTAGCCCCCCAACAAATTTTTTTTTCTCTCGCTCTCTCTTCTCCCTCTCGGCCTTCCTCCTCCGAATTTTTTTTTTCTCCCGTTCTCTTCTTTCTGTCGTCTTTGCATTCTCTTCGGCTTCTTCTCCCTTCGTCTCTTCTCCCTCTCTGCCTTCCTCCCCCGATATTTTTTTCTCCCTCTCTCTTCTCCCTCTCGGCCTCAGTCACAGAGCCACCATCGCCGAGCCTCCGTCGCAGAGCCTCTGTCACTCTGTTGCAATTGCTTGCCACCATCGCAGAGCCTATAGGCCTCCCTCTCTTCTCCCTCTCGGCGTATCGTCGCCTCTGGCATATCGTTGGAGTGCCGCCTCCATCGCCGTTGCCTGCTGGCCCGCCGTTGTCTTCCTGCCATTATCGGCGCTGTGAGGAAGACGATGCTGTTGATTTAATTTCTACTAAGTTAGGAAAAATTAAACATACGTTATTTTAATACTATAGTATTTCATTAATTAGTATATTAATATATTTTAATGCTACATTAAATCACTTATTAGTGTAGTAACCATGTTTATTTTGGTTAATTATCTGTTTAGGTATATGTTTTATTTAAGTATATTATAAAAAGTTATTTATTTTCTTGTTTACATCATATTTTTCATTTTGGGGCACTAACACTGGAATTTGTTTTCCGGTGCACTTGAACTTTATTTTCATTTTGGGGCACTAACACCGAACTTGAAGTTGAAGTTGAATTAAATCAATACCTTGAATTTGAAGTCTAACTTTAACTTCAACTTCAATGTTGACTAACCTCCCCTTAGTGTAGCTAGCATGTTTTAATTTATCACTCAAATTAAACAAGAGACACTCCTTTCTCTCTTTCTCTCTCGTTTTTTGTATCTATGTATGTATGTATATATGTATCTATCTATCTATCTGTCTGTCTGTCTACTTCCTCTCTGTATCTTTCCATTTTTACATCTAAACGCAAATTTAATATGCTACTGTGATAACCTGTAGCATGATGTTGCCAGATTTTGGTCTTTTCTGCTGGTGAATCTGCCAGAGTATCTCTTATTATTCACTTTATTACTCCATTCCATATTTTTTCTGGGTAAATTTGAAAATGAATTAACTAGTGTGTGTAGGTCAAATTATTTGTGGCTTACATTTCTATACCGGAGGAATACTAAGGTGTATGGTCTAAAAGCAAATTTGTATCTGTTTCATGTGAAATTTCGTGCTAATCATTTTTGTGGTTAATCCTGATTTGCAACAGAGCAGAGGTTGTCTTGGATGCTGTACTATTCCCACTCCAATTATTGCTGTGGATGAGCCATCGAAAGGTCTAAAAATTCAAGGCCGAAGTGTGAAAAAACAGTCAAATATTGTATCGGAGGACTTTTGGAGCACCAGCACATATGAGATGGATAATAGTGGTGTTCAGTCTCAGAGAAGCATTTCATCAATTAGCACCTCAAACCAAAACCTTGACCCCCATGGTGGTGTTGGAAGTACCAGCAATCCCCAAGAATTTGTGAATCACGGCAAGTTTAAGTTTGTTGTTGATGAGCTGTTGGTGTTTGATGTGTCTTGAGGTTTATCTTCCGATTGTGTTATACTTTGAATTTCTTATTTTGCAGGTTTCCTCCTCTGGACCCAAACAAGGCAGCAATGGCTTGGGAATAAGAAGGCAAACAACTTCCCTCAGCAGGTTCAAGAGCCAAGGGTTAGGTAAACTTCATAAGCTTGGCATCTTACATTTTAAGTTGTTTACAGAAATTTTAATGGTTGTTTTGTGAACATGTGGCATCTTGGGCCCGCCCTTCGATTATTCAATAATTTTTGTTCAAATGAACCTTACTTTTTCTGGGCTGTAGAGACAGTTGAATTACATCTTCTTAACAAAATCTGCAAAAACTGGGTAAAACCCTATAAACATGGTTTCTAAGCGATGCAAAATTTCCATACGTGTAGTCTAAGATTTGATTGGTTTCAGTATCAAGGCATGATCCTGAATAATGTCACTGCAGCTAAGCTAAAACTATCAGGCAGTGGCGATGCTAGGCCATCTGCTACTATGCCGTTGTTAGAGAACTTGCATGCAAATAATTGCTATTTTTTAGGCAATGATGTCTCTATGAGTAGCAGGGTATGTTACTTGACGGCCATTAGCATGGCTATATGGATGTGAATTTGTTGAAAACTGTGTGCTCTCTATGTACTTCCATTAAACCTTGTTCTTGTTGCTGAAATGATTTGGGTGCAGCTGGAATGCAACTTATGACAGTTTGCTTGGGACAAACAAGCCTTTCCCGCAGCCAATCCCCCTCTCTGTAAGAGCATATTTACCCCCATGAAGCGGTTGTCCTCAGATATATTGCAGACTGATCATATCATGGGGTATCCCGTTGCAGGAAATGGTCGACTTTCTTGTTGATATTTGGGAGCAAGAGGGGATGTACGATTAGTTGAATGAATCCTGGAAACCGCTGAAATTTCATCTATTCATTCAACATCTGTAAATTTGCTCGGGAATCCGTGGAAGGATTTTGGTATTAAAGAGATTTGAAGGGGGCTGACTTCTCTCTCTTGTCAACTGTAATTTGCACATGGAAAACTCTCATGATCAGGCCCCGAACATTTACTGCATTTTTATCTTCATTTATATAGGAATGGCAGCTTCTTTGTACCGAATGATTGTTGTCTATCAGAACCTTTGTACACTCCTGTTACGTTGTACACGTACTTGGTTTTTCTGTTGGCGCGACTATCGGTCGTAGCGGGTGCAGCCGATCATGCGGGGTGGTTCTGGTTCCTACCATAAACTGATAAGATCAGCGTCCCAACTAGGCTAAAATGGATGCCAAAAAGGCGGAACAGCAACTCGACATTAAACTTTAAAAGTGACGGTTTCTTTAAAACTAATCCTTGAGTCGCCACGTTTTCCTGTAGAAAAGTTGAAGTTGGCTCTCTAAGTTGACACCTGCCTGGGCACTCGAGAACGTGTCGACGCTCTTAAAAAAGTTCAGCCTGGGCACTAGAACGTGTCGACGCTCTTAAAAAAGTTCAGTTATCTGCGCAAATGGCCCCTCTACATATTCGAAATCCTTCGTTTTCCCTCCTGTCGTTATCGCTGTGAGTGAAGAGTCGAAGAGAGAAGCCAAAAAATGGCTCCGAAACGGCAGAAATCCTCCCCCAAGGTTATCAGCGCCGTAGTGAGGAAGTCAACCAGGAAGGTAGTGCTTAAAGAGACTGTTAGAGTTGCCACCATCGGTATCCAAGAACAACCAGATACCCCCGCAGAACCAGAGACAACTGCTGCCAAGAAGCCGGTCGATGTTACGACTTTCAAGGAGGAAGCCCCGGTCGCACCAAGCAAAGAAAAAGAAGCGGAAGCTGCTGAAGAAGAAGAAGAGGAAGCTGACGAAGTTCCACTGAAAGTGGACGCCGAGAAGAAGAAAGCCCATGAAGTTCCCCAAACGGCTGGCACTGAGAAAGAGATGGCCGAAGAAGCTCCCGCGGAGAAGAAGACCAGGGGTTCGACAGTTGATAAGAAAAATGGAAGGAGCAGGAGGAGGAAAAGGAAAGAGGGCGGAGACGGTTACAAGAGGTACGTGTTCAAGGTGTTGAAGCAAGTGCACCCTGGCATGGGCGTGTCGTCCAGGGCCATGATGGTACTCAACGGTTTCATGAGTGACATGTTTGAGAGGTTAGCAGACGAAGCAGCGCGGCTGTCTAAGTACACTGGACGACGGACTCTTTCGTCAAGGGAAGTGCAAGGTGCAGTTAGGTTGGTCTTGCCCGGAGAGCTCGGAAAGCACGCCATTGCCGAAGGCACCAAGGCCGTATCGAACTACATGAACGCACTCAATTCTAGCTAGTTTCCAGTAACTCCAGGGGAAGAAGTTGTTGCAGTCTTTCTTCGTTTTTTTTGTTTTTTGTTTTTGCTTTTAGATGCTTCTGGTTTGTTTTTTTGAGTGGTCGGAAGTGTGAAATCCTCGAACTGCTCTGTATCCGCGGCATCTGGTTTCTTCTCGACAAAGAAATCGCGGTAGATTTCTCCCAACGGGGTCAATTATAATTTTCTTAAGGAAATTTTACCAAAATACTGATTTAAAAAAACTTATTTATAAAACTACCGACTATTCCAACTTATTTGCAAAATTACCGAACTTTGACCGGTCTAACTTATTTGTAAAACTACCGAATTTTGACCGGTCCACTGTATATGTAGATATTCAAAGGCTACACTTAAGCTTTGATTGCTTACGTGTCGATACCTCATCAGTCCAGTAAGTAGTTAAACACATGGGCTGCCACGTCATTATTTTACAGGCGTGTCATTTGACACATCATTATCAATTTCCGTTATTGCCCCGTTATCTCTCGCCATGTCAGCTCATTCCACGTAAGCCCTTCGTTTTAATTTTTTCGTTATGTTTCTTCCTCTGTCTTTCTCCTCTCCTCTCCTCTCGTCTCCTCTCGCCCTCGCTCCTGCTGTCGCCTCTCGGCCTTAGCCGCTCCCCTACTGCTGCCTCTCGGCCTTGCCCTCGACGCCCCCCCCTTTCTCATTCTTCTTCTCCATTCCCTCTATTCATCCTTCCGCCGCCCCCCTCAAGCCGCCCCTTCTCTCATAACCGAAGCTCTACTCACCCTCCAAACCCGATTTAGGAGGGTGATTTTTTAGGGTTTTGGTTAATTGAATATAATTATTGTATTTAATTATAATGTTGATTTGAATTTAGGTGTTTAATTACTGTATTGATTTTTTGTGATTTACTATTTAATTTCTGATTTTATGTTAATGAATTTTTTGCCAAATTAAAATTATTGTAAAGTTTTGTAAGATTTTTAATTAAATAATATATTTTTTAATAATTTATTATTTTGTAAATAAGGTGATAAAAATTATACAAATAAATTATATTTTTAAACACTAAAATAACTTTTTTGTATATTTTTCTTAATTTATAAATATTTTAAATGGATAATATATGAGTAAGACTTAAGAGTAATTTTTTTATTTATAAATATTTTATATGGATAATATATGGGTAAGACTTAAAAGTAAAAAAAATTATTTATAAATATTTTAAATCCATAGTAAATGGGTAAGAGTTAGATTATTTTATTTATAAATATTTAAAAATTTTAAATATTATTATTTTGTAGATAAGGTGATAAAAAGTATACAAATAAATTGTATTTTTAAACTATAAAATAACTTTTTTATATATATTTTTAAAATTTTAAATATTTTAAATCTATAATATATGGGTAATACTTAAGGGTAAGATTTTTTCTATTTATAAATATTTAAAATTTGTAAATATTATTATTTTGTAAATAAGGTGATAAAAAGTATACAAATAAATTGTATTTTTAAACTCTAAAATATTTTTTTTGTAATTATTTAATTTATAAATATTTTAAATCTAATTAATTAATTTATTTTATTTTATTTTTTAAAATATGAAGAAATAAAAAGTGTAACGATTTTTTTAATTAATAAATATTTTAATTGATATTAAATAGTGTTAAATAAGTAAGAGTTTATTTTTAATTATTTATTATTATTTTGTAATAATTTATTATTTTAAATATAAGGTAATAAAAAGTGTATTTAATTTTTTAAAAATTTATTTAAAATTTTGTCAAGTAATGACGTGGCAACTATACTGATGTGGCAGCCCATGTGTTCAACACCATACTGCATCGATGAAGTATCGACACATAAGCAATCAAAGCTTACGTGTCGCCTTTGAATGTCCACATGTACAGTGGACCGGTCAAAGTTCGGTAGTTTTATAAATAAGTTGGAATCGTTAATATTTTTATAAATAAATTTTTTTAAATCGGTTTTTTGGTAAAATTTTCTTTTTTTAATTCAAATCTAAGAAAGAAGGCACGTGGGAAAAGACTCTTGAACCTTCCGCAAGCTTTCCAAGCCACCGGAAGCTCTCAGACGCTTCTCTGATCCCTCTTTATGATGGCGGCTTTTCGCCTCCTCCCTCTTGAATTGCAAGAGAGAAGCAGACAAATAATAGCCTGCGCTTCTCTCGTCTATTTGTTTTACGTTTTTAGTAATTTAAAAAGTTATTTAATTAATATAAATAAAACAGTTAAAAAATATAATTAAGTAGTTCCATTTGGCATCGTAGGATCATCAAGAATGGGCCAGGCCCATGGAATTAGAACCATCGTTTAGTTTGAAGTTTTACGTATTTGCCACCACCCGAATGGCCCGTCGGGCGTTGGTAATGGTCTTGCCTGACTCGTTCCTGTGCTTTCTTGTCACATCGGGGAAAGCCGAGCCCAATCGCGACCGGAGAAGTGTCAATAAGAATGAATCGTCGTTAATTTGTTATTATATTGATAAGTTAAAAGGGCGGATACAGATTTGCAGCGAAGAAAAGATCCATCCTAATTCCTAAATGAGAAAAAAAGCAAAAAACTAAACGGCGAGGGAGAGAGAGAGAGGGAGAGAGGGAGAGAGGGAGGGATTGCAGCAGATTGATCTTTATTTAGTAGGTGAGTCTTGTGACATAGTAGTAGTAGTGGTAGTGTGCGGAGGACTTTTCGCTCTCTTCCTCTTCTCGACTCTTTTTCCCTTTTTTTTTTTTTTTTTTTCAATTTTAATCGTGTCTCTCGCCGCTCTCCCGAGGATCATTCAGTCCGTCTGTCGATCGTCCCGGGGAAGTTGAACTCGCAATTGGGTGGTAGGAGGAAGCGTGCGCCTCCGCGATCTGCCTACAATCTGTTTGTTTAAATTCGCGAGAAAGTCTTTTTGCCGGATTCTTGTGTATATTCCTGTCAAGTCTCCTGCGTCCTCCGTTGTTATGCATGCACGGTGTCTTGAGGTAGACGAGAATGGGGCATAAGAAACGAATCCCGGTTCCCAGACCATCCCGTCCGCCGCCTCCTACGGCCGCCGATTCCCCCGATGGACCAACATCGCTATTTGCCGATGTCGACCGACAAAATAATGTGCTGGAACCTGTGCCTGCCCCTGGTTCCGATCACAGCTCCGTCAAAGTCGACTGCGAGCGGGCCCTCACTGCGCTGCGCCGTGGGAACCATACCAAAGCTCTGCGCCTCATGAAGGAGTCTGCCCTCGGCCACGAGACCTCCGCCCTCCTCCACCGCGTCCACGGGACAATCTACGTAAAAGTCGCCTCCCTCATCGAGGACCCGACAGCCAAACAACGCTACTTGAAGAACGCGATCGAGTCTGCTAAAAGGGCTGTTTTCTTGTCTCCCAATTCCATTGAGTTCTCCCATTTTTACGCCAATCTTCTCTACGATACTGCTAATGATACCAAAGGTTACGAGGAAGTTGTACAGGAGTGTGAGCGGGCCCTTGGGATTCAGGACCCGGTGGACCCTGCGAAAGAGAGCCTGCAAGATGAGAGCCATCAGAAACTGACAACAGCAGAATCCAGGCTCTCCCATGTGCAGCAGGAGCTGCGTTCACTCATCCAAAAGTCCAACATCGCTTCGATCTCAACTTGGATGAAAAATCTGGGAAATGGAACCGGTGAAGAGAAATTTCGACTTATCCCAATGAGGAGGCTCTCCGAAGATCCCATGGAGGTTAGGTTGGTTCAAACGCGGCGGCCTAATGAGATAAAAAAAGCCACCAAAACACCAGAAGAGAGGCGCAAAGAGATTGAAGTTCGTGTGGCTGCAGCTAGACTCCTCCAACAGAAATCCGATTCATCGCAACACAATCACGAAGAGGATAAGGCAGCTGATTCAAATTCTGGGTCTCACCGTGGAGGGGAGAGGAGAAAACTGTCTAACCTTCGGAAGGTTTCTTCAGTAGACAGGATGGAACAGGTTCGGAGCTATTGGAATTCAATGAGTTTAGAGACAAGGCAGGGTTTACTTGAAGTGAGTATTAGGGATCTTCGTTCCCATTTCGCATCAGGAAAAGATGGTTCAGCTCAGGAGCTTCTATCAGAAGCTTTGAGTTTTGCTGATGCAAACAAGACATGGAAGTTTTGGGTGTGTTGCCGGTGTAATGAAAAGTTCTCAGAGTGGAAATCACATATGCAACATGTAGTGAGGGAGCACATGGGGAACCTTTCACCAAAGCTTCAACTAGTTATGCCCCAAGAAGTGGATAGTGAGTGGGTGGACATGCTCACTAATGGTCCTTGGAAGCCGATAGACACTTATGCTGCAATAAAGATGCTGGAATGCAGCTCACACTCCCAGTCTATTATTGAGTCTAATAGTGGAAGGAAGTTAGACGGGGATAATGACAAGGATCTAGATTGGTGCTCAAAAGATGGATGGGATGTTAAATTGGAGGAGGACGAAGTGCAGGATCGGGCGGGAGATTCCAAGGTAAGAGAATCTTGCAATGGAATTCTTGCAGAAAGCCAAAATGATGATGGTTTTTCAAACTTTGATTTGAAGGAATATGGTGGATGGCCATCACAAAGATGGCCATTATCTGATGATTCTGAACGTGTGAAGCTTCTTGAGAGAATTTATAACCTGCTTCAGTTGCTTGTAAAACCTAAATATCTGGCGGTTAGTCATCTTAACAAAATCATTCAATATGCAACGGATGAGCTCCAAGGTATCACGTCAGGCTCACAGCTACTAACACAGGGGCTGGACCAGTCACCCATCTGTATCTGCTTCTTGGGTGCCCCACAACTCCAGAAGGTACTCAAGTTCTTGCAGGAGCTTTCACATTCTTGTGGATTGGGAAGGTACTCTGAGAAGAATGGTTCTGCGCATGAAATGCAGAATACTACGATAGAAAGTGATATTCTGGAGAAAGTCACTCTTAGTGGTGATTCTTCTTGTCTTCTTTTGGATGAACGTTTACTAAGGGGCAAAATTATTTCTAGTGAAGTTGACAACGGTAATGCTTGTGATAGCATGGTGTCTAATGTTTTTGGTGATTGTGAAGAAGGATGTATGGACAATGACTATCTTCTCTCTTGGATTTTTAGTGGGTCCTCTAGTATTGAGCAACTGGCTTCATGGACATGTCTAAGAGAAGAGAAAAACCATCAGGGTATGGAAGTCCTACAGATGCTAGAGAAGGAATTTTACCTTCTGCAGAGCTTGTGTGAAAGGAAAAGTGAGCACTTGAGCTATGAGGAAGCCTTGCAGGCAGTGGAAGGGCTTTGTCTCGAAGAACTCAAGAAAAGGGATCAAGGTGGGAAATTTGTTTCTGGCAGTTATGAGAATGTACTTAGGAAGCGGCAGGAAGAGCTTGTTGAAAGGGATAACGATTTGGTATTTATCAACAGCAGATATGAGCTTGATGCATTATCGAATGTTCTTAAGGAGGCACAATCTCTAAATGTCACCCAATTTGGGTATGATGATACATTGGCTGTGACATCTCGATTGTGTGACTTGGAGAGTGGTGATGATGAAGATTGGAGGATGCAGGACTACTTGCATCAATCTGATACTTGCATAGAAGTGGCTATTCAGAGACAGAAGGAACAATTGTCTGTGGAGGTTTGTTTATCTCTTAGTTGCTCCCAGACTTCTACCACAATTCTAGTTAACTTTGGCACAGCTAGTATGGCTCCTGCAAATTCGTTCTGATAACTGTGCTATCATGTTGTGCCTACTGAAGTTTACTAACATTATTTGGAAATATACCTTCTCAAAAATCAAAACTTAAAAAAGAAATATATGTTCTGATCTTTATTTTCATTTACTTCATGCTCATAAGATATATGATTTGCAGCTTAGTAAAATTGATGCAAGGATTATGAGAACTGTCAGTGGCATGCAACTCCTGGAGCATAAGTTGGGTCCTGTTTCTGCCTTTGATTACCGTAGTATGATTTTGGGCCTTGTGAAGTCATTTATGCAGGTCTGTTCTAAATTGTTGAAAGGTCTTACCTAGATTCATCCACCTTTAGAGCAGTGCCACTTCATTGATTAACATTCTTGGTGATAATGTTATTTTGGCAGGCACACTTGGAGGATCTAGTTGAAAAAGATGCCAGAGAGAAGTCGGATGCGGCAAGAGAAGCCTTTTTAGCAGAACTTGCACTCGATGCCAAGAAGTATGCCTATAGAGGTGGTGACCAGTCAAAGCAGATACAAGAGAAGTCAAAGGATAAGAAAAAGAGCAAGGATTACCGGAAAGCCAAGGATTCTAAGGTTTTAAATGTATCGGGTCCGGGCCAAGTTTCATTTTCTTAGGGTCATGATTCTTTGAAACCCTCTAGTGATGTATTACTAATCTCTTGTCTGTCACAGGTTGTCAGTTCCAGTGAACAACATCTCACTGATCAAGAAATATCGGAGCAAGAGTACGTCTTTCATTCCATTCTCTTTGTATAAATTGCTCAACATTGAGTGGTCAACAATCTTGGCTGAAACGTTTGTAGCACAGGAGCATCATTAACATCTCAGAATGTGTTCAGAGTAACTTGCTGTGACGTTTTCTTTTCAAATGACAATAGTTTGGGGTCATTTCTGATGCTTAAGGGATTCAGGAAAAATTTGAAGAACATAATACTAAATAAAAATATTAAAAAAACTAATAAAATAGCACAATGGATTCAGCTTTCGCTTTAGTTTTTTCTCCATTCTAGGTCCTAGAGAATTTCTTTATCAAAGTTCCAGGGCACAAATGAAGATCTTAAACAGGATTGTTAATTGGACCTGCAGTCCACTGTTAATCTTAGTGTAGTTTTTATAAGTACGTGTGTTTTACACTTTATATTGGGAACTTGACATAATAAATCTGCTTCTATGTGGAGGATGTGAAAGAAGGATTTATTTGTATTTAGAAGTTTGAAGTATTAAACAAGAACCAAAATGTTCTCTTCATTACTTCCTCTTGTTGTGCTTTACTTATAATGTGTCCTCTTTTCGTCCATTACAGTGGGCTTCTGTTTGCTACTGATGGTCACCAGACAGAATTGGACTGTGTTTTCTCCTCAAGCACAGACAATTTGAAGCAAGAAGAAGAAGAAATCCGGCGTAAAATTGAGCTTGAAGCAGAGGAACGAAAGCTTGAGGAAACCCTGGAGTATCAGAGGAGGATTGAAGATGAGGCTAAGCAGAAGCACCTTGCGGAGCAGCATAAGAAGGCTAGCAGAGCAGTCTCTGAGAATAATAAAGAAGGATCATATCTCATTGATTCAAAACCCAATGTTGATTATGTGGAGCAGCATGAGCAGGTGGTATCTGGTGGTAGTCCTCCAAAGGATTCGAAAGGTTCCCATTCTCCTCAAGGTTCCCTACAAGTGGGACATATTATCGAAGGCTTTGATTTGTCCCAAAAATATTCAGGTATGCATGCTGTAGATGCATGAAATAGGTGTTTTCATTTAGTTACCATGGAAAGTTTCATGAGCCCTGTATTAAAATGGACATATCTCTTGTTTGTGGTGAGTTGTGAAAAGACCCAGGTAACTTGCATGTGAAACTAGCAGAGAGAATTCCCAGCACTGGTAAATCATCTCCTACTTCTGGCATTCATAGGGGTAGAAGAACAAATAGTCACTCTAATACCAAGCCAAGATCAGGTTTTATTTTTTTATTAATTTTCTATTCTTCTATGTATTGTTTGTTGTGTTTTTCTTCTTTCTGATTTGCGTGAATGAAATATTAGTTGCATGAATTGCTGAGGCACTCAATTTTCTTTTGTTAGGTGTTTCAAACCGAGGAAATTTAGAAAATGGCTTTTTGTCTTCTGAACAGAAGACAGGGAAGCAATCAAATAGGCAGACCTTTAAGGATGAATCTTTTGGCAATGAAAGTCATGAAATTGTGCATTTGCAAATCAAATCTCCTGTAAAAGAGCCAAATAACATGTGGGCTCAGGATTATGTGTATGGTGGCCATAGTGAGTATGAGTACCATCTCTCTACTCTCTCTACTTCTTCTGAATGAACCATTCATAGTGATTAAAACCAGCTAGTTCTTTACTCCTTCAGTGCCTGCACAGTATAATTCATCAGTGGTCACCAAGGAGGCTGATTTTGTAAATCGAAGCATCACTACAGTTTCTGGTAATTACTTAACCTTGAGTTTTATGTGCCCCTTTTTGCGATGGACTATTCTTAAATCTCATGGAGCTAACTTTTTGAATCATATTGTGTGCTTTTTTAGATTTTAAAATTATTTTTATTCTAGTGTTTCTAGTCAAACTTGAAGACTTCCTGAAATTATATACGTTTAACAAATGTAATAAATAATATCTACATAAATGCTTTCTGTGCTTTTTGTCTTTTAAAGCAAGAACTTAAAGTTGTGCTAACTCACACCTACTTCACACATATGATCCATTGTTCTATATTAATGTTTGGAATAACTTATGTAGATGAAGGATTTGCTTATGAATTTGAGCTTCCACAACTCCTGTTTTTTTGCTTATTTCTGCCATATTCTTGTCTCTGTGTGCACTCGGTGTTTGTCTTCATCAGGCATCTGTTTCATTTCTTCTAAATGCCACACTAATGTCAGCAACTTGGTGTATGAGCAAGTTGATCAAGATGTCCCATGTTTAGGAATGCCACTGATTTCAGTCAGTGTTTGAAATGGGAAAACCATGTGTCATTGGAGAACAAGATTCTATCCAGAGTCAACCTATTATCAAAACTTCTTCTTTCACTTTGCTAAGTATTTTAAGTGTCTATTTCCTTTTCAATAGTTACCCTTAATCTTTTCAAGATCTGGTATAAGTTTGTGCTTTTGTCACTTTGGAAGGTTGGTACCTTTTATTGTGTAGTTTTTAGAACCTGTGTCCATTGATTGAATTTGCAGTTTCTTGAACAACTGTGATGCTTATGCTTTCAGACATGAAATGTGGAAATTTTCTTTGTTTTATTCTTATCCAGTGGAAAATGGAACGAAGACACTTAGGCAACTACATGCTGAGGAGGATGATGAGGAAAGGTTTCAGGCTGACCTTAAGAAAGCTGTACGTCAGAGTCTAGGTATGTTCCAAAGGTTTCATGATTGGCATTATTTATGTGGCAGTTGCTTTTTGCTGAGTATTTTTCTGGAACTGCTGTTTGCACACATATGATCCAAGTTGACACTTTACATGGCATGAGTGATCTGTGTAATGTGCAACATCGGTAAAGATCCTTAAACCTTTTTTACTCTTCTTCCTCTTGATCTTCTTCTTTTTCTTCTTTCCTCTCTTGTCATGAACTGTTGCTGTTTGACCCAGCTCCTCTTTGTTCTCTTTTTTCTTCCATCTTTCCATCTTCCCTCTCTTTCAGCTTCTTTTCTTACTGCTCCCTCTGTTAAAGCTGCCTACAGCAGCCCCTCCTCATATGACATACCCATGGCAGCCCTTTCCTTCAGGAGGAAAAGGGTGTAGGAGAAGGACAGAAGAAGAAAGAGGGAGAAGACAAGAGAAGGGAGAAAACAAGAGGAAGAAGATAAACTCAAAAGAAAAATGAGGAACAGGGAAAAAGTGGCTGGCAGCAGGGAAGGACAGAAGACCAGAAAGTGGAAGGATTGGAACATTTTTTTTTCAAATTATTATACAACGTATTCCATTAAAAATATTTACACAATGATTTGGCAGCTGAAAATAAGAAAGGCAAAAAAAGAGAAGTGGTCTTTTACCAGAAAAGGTATTGGAAGAAGGAACGGTATGATGGAGAAAATTCTTATTTTTAAAGTGTTTTTAGATGTCTGGATGCCATATCTAGTGCTCAACTTTCTGGTCTTGTTGCAGTTAGCATTTTCCACTGTGGCTTTTGCATTTGTGCCAAGCTTCTAGGATGAAACCAGTTTCAGTATTTGACTCATATTAGCAATTATTAACTTGTATACTAATTTTGCACTGAAGTCTTACCTATCCAAGCACTTGCCATGTGTTAGGAAGCGGTGGTGGTTTGTCAGTTATCATTGCCTTTGGCAGATTATTGTTTGGTCTGGTCCATCATCCCAACAATGTCCTTTTTCAACATAACGAATTTATGTTCAATTAAATAACACGACAATATAAAGCTGGAGACAATTTATCCACCTTAAAGTTTTTTCCAAAATTACCAAGCTACCTTCTTGAGTGAAATATAACTTCTTGGGCATAATTAATTCTAATTAAGCTTACACTTTCTGATTAAGGTTATTTCTAACTCTTGGTTTCACTAGAGTACTTTCTTTCATGAGGCCATCTTGCAATAGGAGCTTCCAGGCTACTTCTTTTTGAGAGTTAGCAGTTAAAAATTTCTCTCATACATTTTGCAGCAAGTATTTTGCTTAGGTCCTTTCTTTTTTACGAAGCTGATTTGTTTTTTAATGTAAAAATTAATTGTATTAACAAAAAATCAAAAGTGCAATGGAGGCCAGTGTTTGGGCTGGCAACCCTGATAATGGTACTGTTTTGAAAAGTAAAACAAGACTCACTAAAAATTCATTGAAACAACAAGCTCTTGCTGATTGATTCTCTCCTTAGCTAGACTATCTAGAACTGAATTTGCTGAACGGTGTACATATTGCCAAGAAATTGGAAATGAGACAGCTCTATCAATTATTGGAAGTGCATGTTTATCAAATCTCCATAGAGGATCAAACTAAATCTTTCCCCAAGTAACCACAACAGATAAATTACCTTCAATAACTAATGCCTTTGAAAAGTGCTCTTCATGATTTTTTATAACACCACCAATTCCTATCAATCCTGGATTACCTCTACTGTTCCCGTCAAAATTTAATTTGAGATCTCCAAAAGGAGGTGACCAACTTTCTGTATGAGTTCTTCATACTGGGTGACAAATTGCCAAATTCCTCCAGTTACTTGCAAAGTGATCCTTGTATGATATTCGAAGTCTTCTGTAAGTTGGGCCAACAATAGAACAAAATTCAAGAGCCCTACCTGGAAATACACGGAGAAAAAACAAAGATAGCTGAAAAACTAAAGATAGAACAAAATGAAAGACTAAATAACAAGCAAAGCAGAGTTGAGCAGGGATCAATCTGGTAGGGGTAGGATCGCCCTGACAACAAGTTGTTGCCAAAGAGCTCCACTTTATGTAAGTAAGTCAGCCAGTTAATTGGCATCTTGAGGAATTTTACTTCCAATCAATCTCCAGCCTTTAAGTGATGTCCCTGATCTTGTAAGAAAATCTGATAAATACATCACAGTGGGTGAGTGTGACCAAAGGCCCAGCTAATTACAACAGCTAGGTAGCCCTCCACCACAAGGGAGCTGGAGAAAGTGTCCTAATAATCTCTTAGCCTATGGAGGCTTGCAGCTCAGCCTCAGAGGAGCATGTGATTCCAAAGGGACTGAGTATATAAGGTTGATCTTTCCCGCAGTATCTCTAATCACACCTTCACCATCCAGGCTAGCATACGTTTCAGGTGTTAGGCACTTTTATCTCTTTATCTAGGTTTGTGGCTGCATTAGGCTAACCATCTTGAGTACACAGACCTTTAGTGTGTGATGTCAATAACATCATCCTCCCTGTCGTAGTCATGTCACATTTGGACATAAGAGATGTCCAAGATTTGCATTTGAACAGAAAACACATGATACACATTAATCTTCTCAATGATTTCAAAAGGGCCTTAGTTCCTGTTCTGTAGTTTGTGTGAATCATCTGCTGGAAATGGATATGGTTTCTCTGCTAAGGCTACCATCAATGTTTTGGACTGGGTAGTGCTAATTATCATTTTATCTTCGATAATATTGAATCTTAAGCACATGCAACAACCTGATGTGATGCTTATCTTCTAGTTTCTCTGTTCCTTTCAGACACGTTTCAAGCACGCCAAAGTTTCCCTGGGGTTCAAACACCAAGATTGCCAGAAAGTACATCTTTGGAAACAGATGATTTTGAATGTTCGCTTGATCAACTTCCTGTCAACACTGACAGTGTAAACAGTGTTCTTGGGACAGGTCTTATAAATGAAGTAGGGGACTACAATTGCTTCTTAAATGTAATTATACAGGTTCGAGTTACTCAGACAATTAGTAACTTTTAATTACTATAAACATCATTAAGTTGAAGTTGTTATTCTTATGCTTCATTTTGCTTGCTCTTTGAAAATTCAAGTCTTTGTGGCATTTAAGACGGTTTCGAGAAGAGTTCCTGGGAGCACCAAGATCAGTGCATCAGCATGTTGGAGATCCTTGTGTGATCTGTGCTTTATATGACATTTTTGCTGCGCTGAGCTTGGCATCATCAGATGTACGAAGGGAAGCAGTTGCTCCAACTTGTCTGAGAATTGCTATGAGTAACTTGTACCCAGATAGCAATTTCTTCCAACAGGTAGGCTCTTGGTGCATGATAAGCTCAGTCAGATTATTCTGCTGCAATTATTTCTTACTTTTATCCCTGGGAAGTTATGAGATTTAATTCTCTCTTTTTTGTTGAATATTTAATTTTCTCAAGTGGTAATATCACTGGCTTTTATCATGCATGTTACGTACAAGTTATAGAAACTCAATGCTGATTGAGGCATACCGCCATACTTGTGGTTTGCTCTCATATTTTCTTTTAACCAGGTAGTTTGAGTTGTATTGATAGTCCTAAGGTGGATACTTTGGCACACATTTCTTCAAACTGAGATCAGTAGGAAAATCAGAATGGAGAGAGTTTTGAGTCATGTTAGCAAAGATGGGAAGCTTTATTTATTATGCTAGGATAGCGGATGGACAAACTGCGGTTTTTGGAGTTTCCTTGCATAAATACCACCAGAATAATAGTGTTTTCATATTTATTTGTAGATCAGGCTTTTGGCTTAATGGGAGGTTTCTGGTGAGAGGTCGTGGGTTTGTCTCATCATGATATGGGGTTCAACATTAAAAAATGAGTGGTGCTCCTTGGGAGCCGACCCTCCTTGGTGCCATTGGAAGTCTTATCATGAGATTGTAGATATTGTTTCTCCTCTTGATTGTATTTGGAGTCATGTTCCTAGATCAACTAATTCCTTAGCTAACTCTTTGGCAAAACAAGGGATCTTCCTCTAGTCTCTCGTTGTAACGGGGAGACCACCTTGCCTAGCCTCTTTTAGGTTTCTTCTTGGCTTTTGCAGTGAATAATATTCATTTTTCTCAAAAAATATCTATTCTATAGGAATTTTTTTGGTGATCTACTACCCCTTAGGCAGTTGCTTGAAATTTATTTTTCTTCTAACAAATGGAGTCATTGGTAGAGTAGGTAATTGCAGTAGTTTACACGGTGTAGCCTCTTGTAGTTTTCTTCTTGGCTTTTGCCATGAATAACATTCACTTTTCTCACAAAATATCTATTTTATTGGAAATTTTGTTGGTGATCTACTATCCCCGATTGCCTAGGCGGTTTTTCTTTTTTGAAACTATAGGCAGTTAATTTGAAATTTATTTTTCCTCTAACAAATGGAGTCATTTGGTAGAGTAGGTAATTGCATTAGTTTACAGGGTGTGAAAGCATCATGTGATGTATTTTACTGTTTAAGGCTTGATCTGAGCTCTTATGGTTTTTTAGATGTGTAAGCCTCACAAGTCATAATTTTTTCACATAATTTGGATAAATATAGTTTTGAAATGCATGCATAATAAAGTTATTAAGTTGAGAAAAAGGACTGATTTGGAAAAGCCTATACATAGATTATTTGTTACTGAGCCAGTTTTCACAAGATTGTGTTTTAATCCTTACATATCATAAAAAGATTCTGTGACTTTTTCTAGATTCTCAGTGCTTCATTAAAATTGAATTCAGGTTATCATTTGATCTGACTAATCAGTTTATCAATTGCAGGCACAGATGAATGATGCTTCGGAGGTGCTGGCAGTAATATTTGAGTGCTTGCACCGGTCCTTTACTACTGAATCTGGTGCTTCTAATACTGACTCAGAAGAAAGTAACTATATTGGCTCTTGGGACTGCAAAAACAATGCCTGTATGGCACATGCCATTTTTGGAATGGACATCTATGAACAAATGAATTGTTCCAGCTGTGGCTTGGAATCCAGACATCTGAAGTACACTTCATTCTTTCATAACATCAATGCCAACGCACTTCGGACTATGAAGGCATGTCTTACAAGGATTAGGATCGGTTTATATTAGAGAAAGAGAGAGAGAAGGGACAGCTGTTGAATATAATAATGTGTTGGGATTTATGTGCTTATTATTGACGTTTCCTTTCCATTCCTTCAGATTACATGTCCAAAGGACTCCCTTGATGAGCTTATGAAGCAAGTGGAGATGAACCATCAACTAGCTTGTGACAGAGAGAGTGGAGGCTGTGAAAGAATGACTTACATCCATCATTTTCTTTCTACTACCCCACATGTTTTCACAACAGGTTTGTACTGAAATCTAGATTCGTTCCTGTGTTCGTTCTTATATTTATGTGTGTGTGTGGGTATGATGTCTGATGTGTGTTATTTATCATATTGCAATTTTTGTACTCTTTCTATATTTGGCAGTCCTCGGTTGGCAGAATTCTTGTGAAAGTGCAGAAGATATATCAGCAACGTTGGCAGCTATTACTACTGAGATAGATATTGGTGTTCTATATCATGGGCTTGATCAAGGAAACAGACATAACCTGGTTTCAGTGGTATGTAGAGTAAGCGTTACACAGTTAGTATTACTAGCAATGAATTGTACTGTGTACTTATCTGTGACTTTTCCTTACTAAGCTATCTGTCGATTTGTTTCATGCCCATTATCAAGAATTGAATAGCAGAAGTCAATTTTACGAAAATTTTGCTTAATAACTTTATATAACAAAAGTGAGAACAAAACTTCAGTTACTTTTCTGTTCACTTCAATTGGATCATTTAGTCTGCTGAAGTTCCATATTCTGTTTTCTGCTCTTGCAAATGTATCTTGTCTTATTAGTATTTCCCAGTTTTATTTTTATTTTTATTGGAGAGCATATTTTACCTGTTGATTGACCGTACTGGTAGTATTTTAAACCATTTTAACTTACATCCAATGAAAGGGAAACTGTTTTATATGGAGATACTATGTTCCCTTGGTTGCGTACTGCATTAATGTTATCCATTGCATGCCTAAAATTTTGTTTATGAATTTGTAGGTCTGCTATTATGGGCAACATTATCACTGTTTTGCTTACAGTCATGAACGTCAACAGTGGGTCATGTATGACGATAAAATTGTGAAGGTAAGGAAAACTAAATACCCTCCAATAACGTTCTGCCTTATACTTCGCCTAATCCAATATTGTAGGTGCAGGTTATTGGTGGTTGGGATGAGGTTATTACCATGTGTGAAAAGGGACATCTACAACCTCAGGTCCTTTTTTTCGAGTCTGTGAACTAGGTGCAGTAGAGAAAACTCGTGCTCTTTGTTGTTGCTAGCCTGCTATCCATCTGATCTATATGCCAATCGCATGGGAGTCCTGACTAACTAATTGATCTTTTGGATACTTCCAAGTCTTGACTGGACATAATGATTCTATTAGCAGGACCAGAATCATGCAGATTTTCTCCTGGAAGCAAGCTCTGAAGGCAATTTCACTTATTTGAGCTGGCTTTGATGCTTCCTGAAAGTTGAGATATTATTAATTCAATACTTTCTTGAAGGCACTCGCTGAGAACACTGTCCGGTCCAAGGGCTCTGTTTCTTTATACAGAAAACGAGAATACAAGGATAGGTAAACATACCATTTCCAGCTCCACCATCAGCTAAGGCAGAGAATTGTAGTTTGTCCAATAAAAATGGTGGATTGCTACACTCGGTTATTACTCGGGTGCAGAGATTTTTTTCCTTTCTTTTGTAGGAGTACATGACGGGACAATCGTTTGGAGTGCATCAGGTCTTGGTCTTATAGCAAAGCAGGTGTACGTGAGTTTTTGTTAGTGAGCCAAAGATGTAAAAATCATATGGCCGTAGGTCTAGAGTAGTCTCTAATTTTTTGTATACCTCTGGAATGATAATGCCGATAAGTGATGTCTCATTTTTGCTTTTTTCTTTCGGTTTGAGTCGCTTGGATATGAAAATACAAAGCTACAGTTTATGGATTCTGGTCAAACATTTTTTGTCAAAAAGGTTTTCCAGAAGAAACTGGTCAAGAAGAAGAGTTGGGAGAAAGTGCAAATTCTCTCTTCTGATTGGAGAATGCCATTTCTGGTGTTGTTTTTGTCAAGTATTTTTATTCGTGCTAAGTGGAAGTTGCTATTCGTGTATTTAAAATTCGGTTGTGATCGTCTGGGAGCTTTCAAGCATCTCGTGTGACGAATTATTATTCTCTATCAGTAATTCCGACTCGCACTAAAACATGTAGTGATTTTGATATTCTCTTCAAGACAATTACTCAACATGTTGGGTGCTCAAATCTACAAGGCTACGCTTAGAAGAACAAAACATTATGATAACTCATCCCCTGGCTTTACCTGGTTGAAATTCTCTGTGACATTATTCCTGTTGATGACCAACACCGTCAACATGATCTAAAGAGAATCTCTTGCATGCATGTCTCCCCTGGAACCCACCGAAAGCTAACCAATAGCCTTCTCAGGGGTACATATTATACAGACAATTACAAGAAATTCACTTGTTCTCCCCATCATTTTCCCACTAATTGTAATTTGAAGTAAAAAGGGCTTCCAATAATTTCAAAAAACAAAAAAGACATAGTTCCGGAGAAAAACGAAGTTTCCAATCAATAGAGAGGTGAATGGGTTCCATAATATCCATGATCTGCTAGATATGTTGATGTCAGTCTCTGACTTCCGAGTTTACCAAGGCCCTTCCTTTGCCAATCTGGGCGGCCACAAGAAATGCATACTTACCATTTGGTTACATCAGTTCTCCTGAACTAAGCAATTGGCAAACAGCAACTTAATAACAGCTGAGCACTCATGCTGTTACAGTCAAATTTCGATTTACATGATCAAGGTACCCCTGACCAAATGCAAAAAGTATGAGCTGCAAGTCAAAATGCAATCCGTCGGATGAAAGATAAAATGCAAAACCAGATATGCGACAGAACTCTGGATTTGCAGACTGTTTTCAATAATTTAGAAAAGAACAAAAATATATCAATATCATATCCTTAGAAAATATAGAATCAGAGGTATTTTGGTCTTTTTGCACTTGTACTCGTGCTTTTCATTGGTTAGAAAGCGCATAGGGTAATTGTCTATCAGTCTGGTCCACTTCAGTTTGTTTTTAGATTCTATATTGCTATATATAGCTGACACATGTACTAAGGGCAATATTGTCCTTCTTTTTGTCTTACTTAAGTGATATAAAAACAGATCAAGGATCAACTTTGATCCCTGATGGCTGTTGCTCCTTCATGCAGCTTTCTCCAACTTCTCTCTTTTCTCTTTCTTACTTCTTCTTTTCTTTACTTATTCAATTATAAAATTTTACATGATATCATAGCTACAAAGTTTGAGCTTCGTAAGTTCGAGGTTGTCTTTATCCTTATTTTTTCAGGCTAACAACTTCTATTAGGAGGACTTAAAGGTCAGATCTTTCTCTTTTCTTATGCCATAACCACTTGGTTGATGGTTTGTACTGCCTATTAAGCAGTAGTTATGTTTTATTGTACCCCTATAGGGTTTTCTCCTATCATCTCTTTGCTCTAGAGTGCCTGCATAGACTTACCTAAGTGTATAGTGCCTGCACAGTATTATTATTTGGTAATATTGGGTTTTTTTTTGGGTTTAAAATTGGTTAAAATTGTAGCTAAAGTATTGGATTGGGTTTCTAAGGTTTGTGATATATACCATAGATCAGATTTCTGGTTGTGGGGCCCACCTAAGTACCTGTGCAGGTAGTGGCATATTTGACTATTATTTAGACATTGTGCTTTAGTATTGTTTGTTGTCCTATTAAGTTGTGGTAAAAATGGCTGATTCTGGAGAGTTCATTACTCCATCTAAACCTTCTAAAGATTCTGAGAATAAATACTCTCATTCTATTCAGATTACTACAGTGAAAATAAATGGGAAAATTACCTGAACTGTTTCAGAAGTATCAGTATATTTTTGAAAGCCAAGCAAAAGGGTAAGTACCTTAGAGATGATCCTCCTAATCTTATGATCGAGGACAAGGAAGCAGAATACAATCACTACTTAACTTGGCTTGTTAATAGTATGGAATCCAGGTTCAGTGACCATGTTATGAGTTGTAAAACTTCTTAGGAAATATGGGTTATATTTAAATCTATTTTATCTCAAGAAAGTAATCTATCCGAAGTTCACTAACTACTTTATTGAGGTGAGAGGTATCTTGTAGAAGGTTAGTAAATTTCACCCCTTTATTACAAATGTAGATCAAATTCATAAGGAAAAGAATCAGGCTCAAGTTGCTTGTATCTTAGAAGCACTTTGGGTCGTGATGCAATTCAGGCTCAAATGTTAGCCAACGATGATGTGAATACTCTTGAAAAGGCATTTAACTGGGTCATTTGAGCTAAAGGTGCAGTGGTGCCTCAAGGTGGGCAGAACACTAAAGAAATGTCAACTTAGCTGATGGATCCACTTCACAAGTCCATGGTACTGGACATACTACACACATGTCATTGTCCTTTATTTTATTTGTTCCAAAATTTCCAATGAACCGCTTGTCTTTAAATAACATACTAAGTTTTTGAACTGCTCTATAACCTTTTTTTTCCTACACCTTGTGTTTTTTAAGATTTTCAAACAAAGAGGACGATTGGTTTTGGGCATGAGAAAGGTGAACTCTACCTTTTGAATTATGTGTATATTCTAAAGATGGTGGCACTGTTAACAAATACTTCGCCACACTTTTGACATTGCGCTTGGGACATTCATCACCAACTAAGCTACGTTAATCTCTTACTTCCTTGCTGCCTGATCTCTCATTCGAGTGTGAATCAAGTCAACTTGGGAAGCACCGTAGAGCTAGTTTTCCAACAAGTTCTAGTAAAAGTTTATCTTTGTAAGTAAGTTCATTCTGATGTTTGCCACCCATGTAGGGTCACGAATATCTTTGTTTTAAATATTTGAGTCCTTTATAGATGATTTTGACAAAGTTACTTGGGTGAACTCTTCCAGGAAAAGTCAAAAGTCTTTGATGTATTTAATTTTTTTTTATGAAATAACAAATCATTTTGATGCCTCCATTCACATTTTCAAGATAAACAATGATCTTGAATATCTAAATCAAAACTTTACTTCTTTTTGTGAACTATGTGGGATTATTTACAAACTTCATGAGCATAAACCCCTCAGCAAATGGGGTAGTTGAAAGAAAAACAGGCATTTATAAGAGGTTGCACACACTTTGTAGTTCCAAATGTATGTTCCTAAATCCTTTTTTGGGGATGCAATCTTAACCTCCAGTCATTTAATTATTCGTATGCCATCAATTGTTCCACAAAGATGTATTCCTATACAAGTGTTAGCCTCATTGCATGGTATTTGATGTATGTCCTTGAGTTTTTCGTTCAACATGCTTTGTACAGTCATTTTGTAATACTGCTGACTACTTTAAGAAAAAAGAAGAAACAAAAGAACAAAATTAAGCCACTATATCCTACAAATGGGGTCTCCCACAACAAGAGAGTGAAATAAGACAACAATTCACGAATATCTTTGTTTTAAATATTTGAGTCCTTTATAGATGATTTTGACAAAGTTACTTGGGTGAACTCTTCCAGGAAAAATCAAAGTCTTTGATGTATTTAATTTTTTTTTTTTTATGAAATAACGAATCAGTTTGATGCCTCCATTCACACTTTCAAGATAAACAATGATCTTGAATATCTAAATCAAAATTTTACTTCTTTTTGTGAACTATGTGGGATTATTTATAAACTTCATGAGCATATACCCCTCAGCCAATGGGGTAGTTGACAGAAAAACAGGCATTTATAAGAGGTTGCACACACTTTGTAGTTCCAAATGTATGTTCCTAAATCCTTTTTGGGGATGCAATCTTAACCTCCAGTCATTTAATTATTCATATGCCATCAATTGTTCCACAAGGATGTATTCATATACAAGTGTTAGCCTCATTGCATGGTATTTGATGTATGTCCTTGAGTTTTTCGTTCGACATGCTTTGTACAGTCCTTTTGTAATACTGCTGACTACTTCGAGAAAAAAAATAAACAAAAGAACAAAATTAAGCCACTATATCCTACAAATGGGATCTCCCACAACAAGAGAGTGAAATAAGACAACAAACTTACACTCCACACCACATGAACCCAAGATAACAGATATAAGCTGGAGAAAGCATAAATCTCATCATAATAGCTAAGTAAACACCACGAAGGAGCTTGGGCAGATTTAACCAGTTAATCACGACAAAAGAATCTCCCTCCACAACCAAAGGAATGCAGAAATACAGACTGTAAAATTCCAATCCCACTGAGGAAAGAATGAGTTTTACCTCAGTATTTCTGGCTTTTATTTATTTTTATCATTATCCACTAACATTTGAGTGATATTTTTTGCACTACTAATTTAATTCTCAAAAATTCATTTCTTTGACTTGTCTTTTGTTGCTATATCAGTAAATTTTCATTACTCTCTGACCATAAGTATTTTTTACTACATAATTTCGTCCACTTTTATGTGCATGAAGATTAAATAACAATAACTTCAACATTTTATATGCACATGCTTTAATAAAAATTGTGATTATTTCCAAAGTTATTCTGGATGATATAACCATAAAAGTTATACTCATTGAATGAAAAGGATATGATGATGACTCATAATAACCATTAGGTATTGATTAAAGAATAATATTTTTAATGTTCATTGAGATTTTTTTTTAAAAACAAGTTGTTCACTGTGATTTGTGTTCAGACCTACACTGAGAAACTACCAAAATTAAGCTTATGTCTAGCTACTTCCCACCCTCTCCAGAAAAGATGTTGTAAGCTCTGATTGGTAGTACGGGCAAAATAACTGCTTACCTAGGAACTCAGCACCAGTTAAACTGATGGGTTAACCAGTTGAATCAAATCTAGTCGGTTGACCATGTCAATGTCGATCATGCTTTAACACTGGTACAAACTAAGTCTATATCTATATTTGGATGATATTATTCGAATACATTATTTGCTTTTGTACTTGTCAAGGTGATGCAATGTTCAACATTTATGATTTTTTGTATATTGATTAATCTCTATAATTATGTACTGATAGCATATAAATTATAATTACTAATTTCCATAAGAAACGACTAGGAAAGAACTGCCAGCATGGCAGAGAAATAATTGGTACAGAAAACATTGTACTATTTTATATTTTTCTTTTAGAAAATTTAAATTTACTCTTTTAGTTATTTAATTTTCATAATTCATAAAAATGCATTTCAAAAAACACGACTACATACAAAATAAAAATAATAGAGGCATTTTCAGCAGGTCAACCATATGCTATCCAATTCTTAGTTTTACCTTAGAGGAGATGCAATTTTGTTTTGCGGATCTGAGATTGACAGACCCACATACTTAAAACTCCAACATCTAATCCAAGAAACCGTCCTTGCTCCAGTCTATTGTTCTTAAATGCTTGTTGAAACAAATCCATTGGCAGCATGAACTTCATCTATTCACAAATCAATCAAGTTAAACCCTTGCCATCTTTTCAAAACTATTTAAAAAAAACGCCAAACCATTGGCTTTTCTGTGCAGAAATAACATACTGTGTGAAAGCCATCGTAACTAACATTATCATCTACTTGGTAAAGGTAAAGTTCTGCACCATACCCAGCCACAATGACTTTAACTGTCATTATGAAGTTCCAAACCAATATCTGCATAACCTAACCACTAACTTTTGAAATTCTCTGAGAAAAAAATTGCATGATGCCCTGATGCTTAACGAAGTCTACTAATCAGTAGCTCAAAACCAAAATCATCACTGGTTTCCAACATTTTGATGGTCAAATGATACTCATTAAGTGTTATAAATCATCACGAATATAACTCAATATAAACCTACCTTGAAGTTCTGTAGTATAAAATTTGAAAGAGAAATTGCGGTCTAAGACTTTGGCTCAATCATCTAATTGAGGGATTTCCTAATGTGAGGTATTGGATTCAAGTCTCACTAATAGTGTACAAGGTGGTTTGTGTGTATGCAACCAATACATCCCACACCCAAAACCCAAACATGCAAAGAATGCACAATAATGAAAGTCATTTTGGAAAAGATACTTGAGATTTTCTCAAGTTTTAGAATGCAACAAGACCATTTTGCATTATTTTCTATTTATTGATGATTCTACGTGGATAAAAAGTGGTACAGATTCTGCATCCATGATCCAACTAGCTGCCATATTTTTAGGATCCTCTACATGCATAAACCAAGCATTCTAAAGAAGTTGATCAGTGGGTGCATGGAGGCAACTTACACTCTACTGAAGCTCCAAAATACATGGTTGAGATGGTCAGGCAAGTACTTCTAAACATCTCAGGCATCTGCTAAAGCTCTTCAAGTCAGATGCTAAGTGAAGAATCTTTAAGGCTGAAGCCCAGCATCATGAAGAAACTACTGCAACAACCAACTCCAGTCTAGAGATGAAACCTACTAATTCTCTTATTCGGTGATTGTGCACTCTTTCAGGCATAGTAATACCTTAAGATGACAGTGGGATTTTGTCATTCCAACAGTTTGACACCAAAAATTACTCAGTGACTTAAAACTGAACATTAATTTCCCCATCAAAATAAACCAAGCACAAATTGCCAAAACCACTTCCACATGTTTCACTTGTAACATTCACCAAGATATGAGTATCTTAAGAGAAATGCCAATGAAGCCACCAGTTACTTCAAGAAACAGCGTAATGGTCGGGCAGAGTGGATCTAACTATTCTTCTTCCTGAATAAACACTGTAAAAAGTACTCCAAATAGACATATTCTCCCTGCATCCCTTATATTAAAAAAATGCCCTACTGGTATAGGCTCGACATCCACCTCTCAAATATTACCTAGCTTGCACACTGGTTGATGTCTCAAGGAGACCATGATTGCAATACGAAAGCAAGAACAGGCTTCACTACAATGGTTCAGGGAATAGGTGTCTGAGTAACAGCCCCTGGTGGGGCGTAGGGGGGGACACCCAAGGTCAGCAGGGCCTGGGGGCTGCCCATAGACCCTGACCCATAATATGTACCCTATGTACAGTTGGGAACCCTTCATATCACAAGAAGTGTGGTCGCAGAAATGGAAAAAAGGCCACCATCCATAGTTCTAGAAGGACAACCACTGTCCATAATTGGTGTCCACCTCAAATGAGAATGGTCCACAAAAGTGGCAAGGAGAAGCCTATAAAATAAGGGATCATCTTCACAGATCTTCTGCTCTTTTCTTTTTGTGTGTATTTCATGTGCAGTCTATACCCTCTGAGCATTACGCATTCTTATTTTTAGACAACAATATATTGCAGGGCCCTTTATAACCATGTAATTTTCCAACAAATAGAGATAATATGTTTTCTGGCAAAGAGAAGTCCAACCAATACAATAATTAACAGCTTCAAAACTCACAACATATCATGCATATGCTGCATTGAAGTTTAAAAGAAGATAAACGACAGCGTACAATCTACAACTTATAACAACGAAGAGTGAGTCCATACCTCCTTAGTTCCGAATTTTATGATGTCAAATTTTGGAAAGAAGTAACGCAAGGGCCTCGTCGGTCACCTTCACTTCCACACAAGCTCTAACTGCTGATGCAAGTCGCGCAGCTAGTTGATGCTTGCACTGAAGAAGTAGACGAGATCACAATTTTTTCATCCAGTACTTCCAAATCAATTTTGGTATGAGAGCAGAAATACAAACAAAAGAAGATTACCGTCAGTTGTTCCCCGCGGTTAATGGTTTCAAAAAAGAAAGAGTAGCATGAGCAATAGTGAAACGGGAAGCAAATGTACTCTTCCCTCTTTCGCGATTCTCCCACCACCTGAACTCATATTCCCGGTAAATATAAAAAAAGAAAAAAGAAAAAGGAAATAAGCGAAAACGGAGGACAGACAAGAACCTGGAAAACAGAACGACCGCTTGGTTCCGCAGTAACTCTTTTGACCCCACGCTGTTCGACTATCCTAGTTGCACGCTCCAAGTTCTTCCCAAAGAGAAAATGGAGGCTATAATTGCTCCTCATTTAGGCACTTTGACTAACATTTGCAAAGAAACTCGAAGAGAAGAAAAAAATAACGACGAGGTGACTCACATTGACAGCTGATCGTCCGTCACTGCTTTATATATAGTTGCCAAGAGTAAGCGGGTGAATACACTAGCATTTCTGTAGGTTTTTTCGAGAATACAAAGAAGAGTGAAAGAGAGAACCTGATGCGGATAATCTGATTTCACTCCAGACGGCCTCTGCTACTGAACTGCTTGCAGCCATAGCATTACGCAGTTAGCTTTTCCTCGTGCATTATGTTGCCCGAATCTTCTGGGTAGTGACAATGTGAGATTAAACGATTTATTAAAATATTTTAATTTAACTTTCTAATATTAAAGGATGATCATGAAAAACATTAGATATATTATATTTTAAATCATGTATTAACAATCTTGAATATATATTATGATTTACCAATTAAGTAATATAAGTAATTAACGATGATCATGAATTAAACGCATGATTATGCTATGCTCTGCCTTTATATTTCTCTCTAATCATAAAGGAAAAATTGTTGGAAATATTGTCTGGTGGATGAGACAATGCAGAACAGCTTTCAGGATTGAGGTTTTTGTTGAGTTTTAGGCGGTTCAACTAGCGAAAGTGAAAGTGAATTACTTAGTACAAGTAAAAGTGAATCACTTGTTATTGTTAGTGTGGTATATGTAAAGTGCACTGGAAATAGTGCCCAAATGAAAAATATAGTATAAACAAGAGAATAAGTTACTTTTTATAATATACTTAAACAGATAATTAACCTAAATAAACATAGTTATTACCTTAATAAGTAATGTAATATAGTATTAAATATATTAATATATTATTTAATTAAATAAGATATTTTATTAATATAATAAATAAATAAATATAGTATTTTATTAATAATATAAGATAAATTTTTATATAGTATAAATAAATAATATATTCCCACAAAATTAAAATTTATTATTTTAATTAATTACTAAAATAAAATAATTAAACAAAAATACTTGATCAAATAATTATTTCAATAATATTTTAATTATCATTCTTAAATCACTAATTTAATATAGAAATAAAAATAATTAAATATATTATTTTATTAATAACATAAAATGGATTTTTAAGTAGTATAAAGTAAAAATATATTTTCAAAAAATTAAAAATCATTAGTATAATTATTATAAGAATATAATATTAATAAAAGTACTTGATTGAATGTTTACTTTAATAATATTTTAATTATTATTCTTAAATTACTAATTTAATATAATAATATAATAATTAATATAATTAATAAATAAATTATTTTATTAATAACATAAGATAAATTTTTACCTAATATAAATTGATAACAACACCAGGGATGCAAAGAGAGGCAATAGGGAGCGTCAATTTATGAACGAGGATTTTGGTGGGAATCCTGATTCACCCACAAGTGAACTCCCCTCGAGTGTGTGCGCTAATACCCCATTTGTTGGATTTGCCCGAACAGGAGTTTGAACGTGAAGAGGGGTTTATCAATCCTTTATCTCGGGTTTATCAATCCGTGTAGAAATCAAACCTCTCTCCTCACTCACGACGAATGTATAATTTAGTTTTTTTTTTTTTTTTGGTACACTGATTAACTGATTTGGTTGCCAGTTCTGAATAGAGGATGGATCGGATAAATAGCCAGTAAATCATCTTCAAATCTAATCAACCTAGAGAATCATGGGTTCATATCCACCTAAATTCCAAATCAAACCCTAATTATGGCTTCTCTTCGCTTGCACCCAACCAGGTAACGAAGCAATAGCAGTAACAGATTCTGGTAACATGCCTTTGACTCATTCTCCCCTTGGCCGGCCACCTCCTTTAAACTCTCTCTCCGATCAGCAGCCGATCGAAGACTCTGTTCTCGCATTTTCTCTCTCAATTCCAACAAGAAGGAAGCACGGAAGCAATGGCTGCTTTCTTGATGCCGCTCGTCTTGGCCTCCTGTTTCGCTATCGCTGTATTCACGTCGGAAGCCGCGTCTATCAGTCCGCCGACAGCATCCATCTCAGATGCGAGGAGCTTACAGCTTGGACAAACAGAAGCAGACTTTCCGTTACAGGATTACGGCCCAGAGCTTCCGTCACCGGAGGACGGCCTGATGGACGCGTACCCGCCGGGGCAAGACCCATTGGCGGCGATAGCAGAAGCCCTAGCGCCGAGTCCGGATGATTATGATTATGATACTATGCAAGTAATGTCGGATATGATGAAGTCGGACATCGAACTGGCGAGGGAACGACCGGATATCATTCCCGCTACGGCGCCTGAGATTGCGAAAGCTGAAATTGTGGCTAATGATACTCATAAGCTGGCGAATCAGATTGTGAACGATTCGCCTTACATTCTAGAAAGTCTTGATCGAGCAATGGCTCCGGGAGCCGTGTTGAGGATTGCTCAACCGCCGGTGACCATGTACGTGGACGAGAAGATGAAGAGCGGGGCAGAGAAGGCTGTTGTAGTCTCTATTGCCGTGATGCCTCTCCTCGCCTACCTTGTGGGTTTCTTGTACTGAAAGGGTGTGTCTAGAGGAGAGTCGTCCACTATGTATTTTACTAATTACTTGGGGGGGTAGTCAACCAACTTAAAATTTGATATTCATCTATGGGTTACTTTAAATTCATTTCATTTATCTATAAGAAATTTAACTTCAAACTTGGTGTTAATATGTACTAGTTTATGTGCATCCACTGTTAGTGCCCCAAAATGAGAAAAATATAAAAAACAAGAGAATGAGTAACTTATAATAGTACACTTAAATTAAAATATAATACTTAAACTCCAAATTACGTAAAACAAACATGATTACTACATGAATAAGTAATTTAATGTATAATTAAACTATATTATTATATTAATTAATTAATTATATTATATTATATTATTTAATGATTACAATCTATTATACATCAATACAGTAATTACTTGAGCCAATTAGTTGTGCATATGATTAATTATAACAAATAAATAAATAAACAGGAAAAATTGATCAAATACTAACTTTAACACACTATATTTTTACTTATTATTAAATCATTTGGAGGAAAAACAGCACTAGAGGCAATTGGGGTGGACGAAATTGCATCGTTCGAAGGAAAAACAGTGGCTGAGAATAGGATTTACAAGTTTTTTTTTATATATAAAAAATCGCACGTGTTAGTTCACACGTTGTGCATGACAGGGCGTCGAGGGGGGGAAATAATTTCCCCCCTCAACTTAGGTATCTGAGGGGGTTCTGTGCGGCGTCGGCTTAATGACGGCAACAAGTGGTAAGGCAGTGGTAGGGGGGGTGACAATGATGGGAGAGGGTTCAGAGCAATTGCTCTAGCTAGGGTATTATGAGGCGAGGGCAAGGCTACAGTAGTTGACAATGACGGTGACAAGCGACAGAAAAGGCAATGCGTGGGGGGAAGGATTAGGTGCAGCGGCGGTGAGAGGGAGAAGGGAGATGAAGGCCAAGAAGGAGGAAAAAAAATTCAGAGGAAGAAGAGACGAGAGAATAAGGAAATTGAGAGAGGGAAGAGAGCGTGAGAGAGACTGAAAAAAAAAATTTGACGAGGGTTCAACGCATCCTACCTGCTTCATCCTGATGGTTCGCAATATACTGCGGAATCTGAATTGCTGAAATTAAACTGTGAAGATGATTTTTAGATTCATTTGATTCATCAACATGAATTAGGTGTTTGTGCTCCATTAACGACTTCAGGAGATGAATTGAGTAATACGGCTAAAGTTCATCTCCTGGGTCAAGTAGACTAACCGCCCCCCCCCCCCCCCCCCTAAATTCTGTTTTTTTAAGTTGTGTTCTTCAATTTTTAAGTTTCGACTTTAGTGCCACTTTATTTCTATTTATTTATATATTTAATTGGGTAATTTACTTTCCAACTTAATCTTTAAATTTAAATTAAATAACTTAAAAACAATTTCTTTTTTTATTTTTTATTTTCTATTACATTAATATTAGTTCGATATTTTTATTTTTTATTAATTTTAATAATATAATTAAAAAATAAACATAAAAAAATAAAAACATGATATTTTAGTAAATAAATTAACTTTTTTTTAAATAAAAAATTGGGAAAAACCAACTTGGCTTCTTTATGCCATAATTTAAATAGCGTGCTCTAAAATTTAAAATATATTTTTTATTAAAGCAAAGTCTTATAAATAAATTATAATAAATAATCCCACAATGATGTGGGTCCCATCATCAAAATACATATTAAAAAATAATTATTAAAAACAAATACACGTTCTTAAACGATATAAAAACCAACGGGTCATCCATTTAGTGAAGTGAAAGGAAATGTGAACTTGGGTCAATCAGGTTGCACACCGGTTGACTCGAGTTGATAACATTATTGAATCTTTTGAAGAAATAGCTGAAAGAAATGTCTCTCTTGGGGACCTTTGGGATGCATGGGTTTGCGAAAGAGGCATTAATGCTTGGGTAGGATGCAGGAAGAGGTAGTTCTTCTCGCCGTCTTGATTGCATGCAGCCATGCTGGCCTCAGGGAGGATGGTTACCGTTTACAGTATGGAGAAGCATTATGGCATCGAACCAAAACACGAGCACTTCACTCGGAGGAGGCTTTTATGCTCATACAAGAAATGCCCATGAAGCCTCTTGCCTGTGTGTGGGCTACATTACATTACTGAGCGATGCTAGAATCTGTGGGAATATTGAGCTTGCAAAGGTCGCGGCAGAGGAGCTTGTACAGCTCGAAGAGGCCGGTGAAGTGGAAAAAGAAGATGGCATTTAGGTTGAAGATGATGGAAGGTTATTTCCTGTCACTAACAACTCTGCTTCTATAATTGATTGCCTTCTTCATGAAGCAAAGCCCTGTCCATCAAATAACTCTTTCATGCTGCTCACCTGAAATACTTGCCTTCTCTAGTGTGTTTCCTGTTCTTGCATTTGTACTTTATTTAGACGTTTGTGGGAATCGTTCACTTAAATCACAAATCTAACTTAATTTGAGTAGCACTTTTGAAGTTTCTAGTTTGATTATTAGCTGAAGAGTGAAGACAAGGAACTAGCAAGAACATTTGTCTACTTCATAATCAGCATAAATCGCATATAAAAAACCTTTAATCTCAAAGTTCTTCGAGACTCTATAAACCGCATCACGAAGAACAACCAAAGGTGACTCTATAAATCGATTGATCACACTAATTGCAAAAGAAATACATGATGGGGTTACTGTAACATATAACAAATTGTCCACCAATTTATGACAGATTTTGACAATACGAGTCAAACCCATTTCCATGGGAGTATCTATTAGTTTTATTCCTAGCAACAAGTTTTCTGTAGAAGATCTGTCACATACTTCCTCTAAGATAACAACATTTCGGACCGACTTAGGCTACCTCAACCTTCCTAAATCTTTGGTCTGAAAATGGGATTGCAATCGGTGTTCAAATGACATAAACTAAGTGAAGAAGAATGAATATTTGTACAGAATACTGGGTCGAAATAATACTTGTGACAGGCTGACTAACATGTGAGATGATGAACTGTTAAAGCTGGCGCATGCCTACAAAACTGTTATTCCATTTCACATTTAGCAGGCATGGGCTTAGACATCGCTGGGGTTCATCATTTCAAAGCATAAAGCACATCCCTCATATTACGTAAGTCATCACATAGCCTATGCTTTTCTTGAAGGAGACATGGCATACAGCTTGGCGTTGGACAGAGAATGTCTCGACCCATCATTGCCTCAAACACCTCACCTTTCACCTCTCTTTTATCTCTGTTTCAAGTGGAACTTTTTTGTTCTATAAAAAACTATATGGGAATGTAGGTGATAGAGATAAAAAGGACTAATAGAATTTGAGACAGTTTCAAATTCTAATTCAGAAGAATTATAAACTCTGTTGGAGATCACACTACGATACCTGTTATAATCCTATAAATACTATATACCTATTCAATGAAAATCATCGGAAAATTATTTGTTCCTCTTTTTTATAGCCGATTCTAGCATGAATCGTGATTCGGAGCGAGAATTCGAATTGGCTCTGGTTAAACCCAAGTTTAATGATTTTTTTTAACTTCAGAAATTGGATTTAGTGACTAATATGAAATTTCGATTAAAGAAGAGTATTTTCAACCTCACTTAAGACTACTTATCTATAAGAGCATGGTAATCTGGGCGAGTATGGTTTAATTGAAATAGATTACCTAACCATTGAAATAGATCCGATCTTTTTGAGATCCCTCCCTGAGTATGGTAATCGGGGCGAGTGTGGTTTAATTTTGAGAATCCGGATTCCACAGTAGTACAGAAAAGAATATTTTACCGTATTTTATATTCATGAATTATAAGTATTTATAAATTACAATGGATCGGGGTCCAAGAGGGGGGAACTTTTTCAAACCTATCCTCGTTCCTTGTTTAATTTGTGTAGGAGACCATGGTCCATGCACATGCAAGTTGTAACCACTTGGATCAAACTCACGGATACCTTTCTCTTTTTAATCATTCAAATTCCTTTTTCCTTCTCTCTTTCCACACTCGTGAATATACTTTTTAAAATGCAAAGACTTAGATGTGATCCACGATTGATTATTACGGAAAGCTCTCTGGCTTTTTCTCGATTTGAATAGCGTTTTTCCGAACTCCATTAATCAATGGCGAGCGACATTTCTCTTTCTTTGGTATATGAACAGGTACAGGGATTGCGATCGTTCAAGTTGATGTCGGATTTTTAATCTTTCTTTGGATGTTTTTCGTCTAGCACCGCGTGGCTGAATGTCTCGAACTCTCAGGTCTCAAATACGCGTAAAATAATCAAAGTTATCAATAAAGAAGGCGCCGTAAAGGGACGTCCAGAATACCCGGCGAATCAAATACAAGCAGCAAGCCCTAAGCAGGTTTTTCTTCAGAAACATTTTCGGCCGGGTCTCACTAAGCTTGTCCCTCCTCTTTCTGCTCATATTCTGCTTCTCCACAATTCAGTCTTCAAGTAATAATGGAGTCAAGAGAGCCTCGTTGACGTCGTATGCTTCGTCTGATGTAGGCTTTTGACTCAATCGGAATTACCTAATCCGCCGTCGGTGCGCGGAAATCCCATCGTTCCATGGCGACGGAATTTCCCCGGCTTCTTATCACAGAAATATATATAATTAAAATTATGGAATAAAAAGAAATTAAAATAAATAGAGGACTTAGTTTAAATTCAAATAATATTAAATAAGACAAAAAAATATTTTCAAGGAACCAAACTAGGGCTGCAAACCTGATGACACGTTGCATGTGCATCCGATTGACACGTGGAGCACGAAGCACCGCTGTTAACCGTCTCGCGCCTTATTAATGATAATTTAAATCAAGTTCTTATTTCAAATAATTACTTTTAGTCACTCTTTATGAGAATTATGGCGGAAATAAGGATATGATAAATACCCGACACGAAGGCCGGCCTCGCAGATACGTGGCAGATGTGGACATGGAGTCAGGCGTGAGTGGTTCAACTAGTTTCTTCGCTGTCAGAAGCATTTCGGCGACTTGGCCAACCGAGACGATTTACCTCGGTTCCGGTTCAGAAATACTCAGTACTAAGGTAGTTAAAAGAGACACTATTATTTAATAAATTACAGTAATGCCATCTAAAATTTCCTTTAAGAGAATTTTTCGCGGAGATGACTCCACATTGAGTTTTATTAATAATATTAAAATATTATAACGGTAGTAAATAAAAAAATATATACTTTTTATCAATTTATTATTAAAATGGATAGTTTATTCTTAGGAAGTTAATTCAGTTTACCATTAATTGTGCAAACTGCAAAGATTGCAATAAAAGGGGAATTGAGAGGGCATGTCTGTAAATTTAAACGAAACTGACGTCCGTCTTCGGTAACCGTACTGACCAAATCTGTACCCTTAAATTCCAATTAAGAAAGTAGATTTGCGTTGTTTGTCAGAACTCAGAAAAACAGAAAAGGACATAATTGAGTGCTTTTGACCCGAACAAAACAGACATAATTGAAACTGTCCTTCAGGTCGCACTGATATTAATCATAATTAATGAATTGACGGCTAATATAATCTCGAACTGGATTCGACATTGGAAAATACAAAAACGCCCCGTGATCCAATTGATTAAGAGAAGTACGGTTAGAACCGGACCGGAACAACGGGTTTTGTTTATTTACGATGTAGATCCGTCCAACAGATCTAACCATCCTATTCGGCTCTTTTCTCTTTGATTGGTTGGGTTCAGTTTTGATAAAGATGATCGAAAAGAATATTTACTGGGTATTTTCGTCAATTCAGAAGATCAGTTCGTGAGGAGAGCACAGTTGTAGTTTCTGTAGCGCCCCTAGATGGCATATGGATAGTTGAAACTCGTGAAGACTATCTTCATCGGTTTCCTCTTGGCTGCAGACCATGTCACCGCCCAAGCTCCGGCATATTCGTGAACACAGAAAGAGGGCTAAGAGTTTTTAGTTTGAATACGAAGCAGAAGCGGCAGCGGCAGCTGCTGTGATTTATGGGGAATTGCTGTGTGAGACCGTCGTCCGGCAACGACCAGTCGCAGCAGAGAGGGAAGAGGAAGCGTCGCCGCAGGGGTTACCAGAGGGAGCGCCGACCAAACCCTTTTGCCGAGGATCCTATACGGTCTCCGGCTCCAATTCGCGTCCTCAAAGACGTCGTTCCCTTCTCTCACCGGAGCCGGATTGGCGACAAGTACATCCTCGGCCGGGAACTTGGCCGCGGCGAGTTCGGAGTTACGTATTTGTGTACTGACAGGGAGGCGAAGGAGGCCTTGGCTTGTAAGTCTATTTCAAAGAAGAAGCTGCGTACGGCTGTAGACATAGAGGACGTGCGCAGGGAGGTGGCAATCATGTCGTCTTTGCCGGATCACCCAAACATCGTGCGCCTCAGGGCCACGTACGAGGACGACGAGGCCGTGCACCTTGTTATGGAGTTGTGTGAGGGAGGGGAGCTTTTCGACCGGATAGTGGCTCGGGGGCACTACAGTGAGCGCGCCGCTGCTGCGGTGGCCCGCACTGTGGCGGAGGTCGTATGTGTCATGACCATGGAGTTATGCATAGGGATTTGAAGCCGGAAAACTTTTTGTTCTCGAATAAGCGCGAAAATGCTCCCCTCAAGGCCATTGATTTCGGGCTCTCTGTGTTTTTCCGGCCAGGTCTCTGTTTCTTCTCTAGTGGCTTGAATTTGAAAGTTTTTTTTTTTTTTTTTAACCTATCTTGAATTTGAAGGATTCCTTTTACGAAATTATATAGAAAATTTTCGACAGGGCAGCGATTTTCGGAGATAGTGGGGAGTCCTTACTACATGGCGCCGGAAGTTCTGAAGAGGAACTACGGGCCGGAGGTCGATATCTGGAGTGCTGGGGTGATTCTATACATCTTACTATGCGGGGTCCCGCCATTTTGGGCTGGTATTAATTCACGGATGACGGAATAGTTCCCTATCTGTATCCCGTCTTTGGCTTCTGAATTCATCCCATCTACTGATTTTCTTGTTTGTTCTCATTGATATAGAGACCGAGCAGGGGGTCGCTCAGGCAATTCTTCGCGGCGTGATAGACTTTAAGAGGGATCCATGGCCGAAGATATCAGAGAGTGCTAAGAGTCTTGTTCGGCAGATGCTGGAGCCAGACCCGCGGCGCAGACTGACTGCTCAGCAGGTGCTTGGTAAGTAAGGTTCTTTATAACGCTTTCACGCCTTGGTGTTCGTATTCCTAGTTACATTGGCAGGCAAGTTGTTATGCTACTTACTGCTGTTAGGTTTTGCATTTGGAATGTCTGACTGAAGTCCTCTTTAATGTAAACCTATCCCCCAGTGTGGACGAACATGTCTGCTCTCTTTCCTGTTCTGTCTGATGTGATCTGGCTGGGAATATAAGATCACTTTTGAATTTAATTCTGTCTAGGTAGGAACATTCTAGCTCTTCGATGAAATGTGCTCTCATGGATGCATAGTTGCAGTTTGAATTTCCCACTAATGAAATGTGTTCCCAGGGATAAATACTTAACGTGTAATTTCTATTTCTGTTTCGCCATAGTTTGGTGAATGGTAAAGTTCATAAGTTACTTCTCTTGGACATTGAACGTTGTAGCTTTTCTTTCATTTTTATTATTTCTTTTTTTGGGTGGGTAAAATCTTCATCGTTGCTCGTAGAAGAACACTTACAGAGCAGTTTGGGAAGATGGTTTCCTCTCAAGTTGTAGGATTATGAATTTGGAAACCTACTATTTCTGAAATTTCTGAAGGTATCAAGAAGTTATTTCAGTAGCATTGGCAAACCGGTCCAGGTGTCTTTCCGGAACTAAATTATCCATCTCGAGTCTGTGACATGAAGTCAAATGCAGGCTTAGGTTTGGTGGGCTGCTAAAAAGCTACCCTTTCTGATCTTGAAATTCGAAACATAAAAAACTCTTGAGGGGCTACACCCCACACTTGGTAGGATCTTTTGTGCAAGCTGCCCATTAGGTTGGGTTCCTTGACTGATAGGACACCCTGTTGTGGTGGATGTTGAGGGCTTGTTCGCACAGTTGGTGGGATCTTTTTGTGCAAACTGGCTTTTGGTGTGGGTTCCTTGACTGATAGGATTCCCTGTTGGGGTCTGAATGTTGAGGGGCTTGACCCCACAGGTTTGGATATCTAATGCAACCCAAACATGTCTCGGAATTTCTAGATTGATACCTCTCCTTCCTGGTTCGGACTTATGTTGAAATTTGGTAAGGTTGACTCTGCCACGTGCACACGAAAATGACTCCCAAATCCTTGCCACTTGGTGAGTTCCTGAACTAATTATTCCCTACTGCCTGAAGATAGTGGGTGTGGAAATGAATGGGGTGAAGGTGATATTACCTTTTTTTCTATTCTGTAATCTGATATAGATCTCTATGCTTCCTAATGCTAGAGAAAGGATCAGCCATTTGGATGTATGAAATTTTTATGAGTGTTGGACCCTTAACCCTTGTGACACTTTTAACACAAGATCTTACATTAGAGAACTTGCCAATGTTGCCATGATGAGATGTTGCATTTGAATATCAAAGGTTTATGAAAGAGAACTTAGCTCTAAGTAAACCTTATTTGCATTCATCTGTTTTATTGCTCAGTTATGGTTGCTGCAAAGGCCCTATTCTTATGTATCTTTATGAATATTTTTTTCTTTTGATTATTTAGACCACGAGGGGCACAAAATGGTTAAGTTTTTTAGTTTGTTAAATCTTAGTATCTGTTTGATATCTGAGGAAAATATCGATGTCTATGTTCTCTCTTTTTGCATTTATGGAAGGTTCACATGTGATTATTACTGCATTGGCTAAATGGTAATCAACAGAAGGTGCTTTGAGTGCATCCGTTTATGGCCAATAAATATATTAAAATGCCACTGCTTAAAATTGCTTGAGCATTAACATTTTTGGTAGCTCTTGAAGGTTTCAATTTTCAGTTGGGAGAGTGAACTATGATATATTGACACTCTGAACCTTATCTCAAGAGCATGCAGACCTGAGTGAAGTACACATGTTCTCAATTCAAAGTGCATGACTAGCCAGTTAGTTAAAAACTTTTGCCTGGAACCTTGAACACTTTCTGCTTGCAATTTGAGTACTGTGATGGCTGTGAGTTTGATGGCAACAGCAATGGGAAAGAAAAGAAATTTTGAAACTTGTGAGATGCTAGAATAACTGCATAATTTCAAGAAATGTTGTAATCTGCTCCCTGATCTATGCTTCTTGTTGCCAAATACTCTTCTAAGAGTTAAATAATGTGACAGGGTATTTTAGCCTTTCACTTCTGCTCTGGTGAATATAACTGTAGCTTTTTGGAAAATACGAGATGCAGCTAATTTTTGTGCATGCAACCATAGCCATGCCATTACAGTGTCTTTCTTACTTCCCTCCCCCTCCCATCTCTTTCTCTTTAGAGCATACCTGGATCCAAAATGCTAAGAAAGCTTCAAATGTCCCATTGGGTGATATTGTGCGGGCAAGGCTCAAACAGTTCTCTGTGATGAACAGATTCAAGAAGAAAGCTGTTCGGGTAAGTATCTGACAGCATGATTCTGAAACTTGTTTGTTTATTCTTTTGCAATTCTACCAGCAGCTGAAACATTTGTGTTAATTTTGTGAACGAGTATTTCAGGTGATTGCAGAGCACTTGTCTGTTGAAGAAGTAGAGGTCATAAGAGACATGTTTAGACTGATGGACACTGACAAAAATGGAAAAATAACATTTGAAGAACTGAAAGCTGGTCTTCAGAAGGTTGGGTCCCAGCTAGGTGAGCCTGAGATGCAAATGCTAATGGAAGTAGTAAGTGTTCCTGCTCTGTTGTGCTTTATCTTTTCTCCTAACAGTTCCCTGTTCTATTAGGATTTAATGTTTAGGGGCTTTGAGCCGTGATTTATCTGTCTGTAGACTTAATCGGATACTGCAAATGTTTTGTAGAACTCTCAGAAGAAAATCTAGTCCCTTTTAAAGATTTAAGAGTTTTTGTCGTTATTTCAACAAAGGAAGCCTGGACTTCTTTTATAAATCCATTTCATCCAGGATTGTAATTCAATATTAAACAAACATGGCTTTGTTTACTTATTGTGGGATTGTGGTCACTTTTTGCAATCTTGATCTGGTCCAAGACATTTCAGGCGGAGGCACTGGGCTAATATATCTACATTGTGTTGGATTTTAGGCTGATGTAGATGGCAACGGCACATTAGATTACGGCGAGTTTGTTGCTGTCACAATTCATTTGCAGAGAATGGAAAATGATGAACATTTCCACCGTGCATTCAAATACTTTGACATAGATGGGAATGGGTACATTGAAATGGATGAACTTCGAGAAGCCTTAATGGATGACAACCGGGAAACTGATAATGAAGTATTGAATGATATTATGCTTGAAGTCGACACAGACAAGGTGCATGCTGTTACTATCTCTGTAGTCCTTCTTATCTATCACAAAAAAATTTAATTGGTTATCGTCACAATTCTCTTAGGATGGCCGCATAAGTTACGAGGAGTTTGTTGCTATGATGAAAGCTGGGACCGATTGGAGAAAGGCATCTCGTCATTATTCAAGAGAGAGGTTCAAAAGCCTAAGCATTAACCTCATGAAAGATGGGTCCCTGAAGCTGGACACTGAGGTTGAGAGTTAAGAATGCTTCAAGTGGGACTAACTCATGATTGTGGTCAGTTGTTCTTTGTTTATCATGGTGAGTGTGGGAGAGTGAGAAATTTTGAGCTGGCATTCAGAATCTGGTTGGGGTACATGAAATGAACTTTGATTCTCAAATGTGCTTAAGAAATTTGGCTTCTGGGGAACAGAATTTTTTGAAGCTGTTGTTTCATATCGGCATGGTGGAAGTATGGCAAGTGTGGTGATCATTCTTTGTTTCCCATTTTGTATCAATTTTACTGTAAAGTGTATCAGTAGCATCAACGAAAATCGCAACCTGTTTGTAGATTATTGGCTTTTATAGCTTGTGCATATTGCAGTCTGCATTTGACAAGAATGAGAATTGAGAGGTATTTTTTCAAGTCTCAGACTGGTTGGCTTTCTACTTGGCTGTTCTCTAGTTTAAAATTTTCAGCAGTTTCAGGTACACACAGGTTCTATTCAAATGAAAAATGTCAAACTCATCTTTTGTGACAAGAATTGGATTCGAATGAGTGCAGTGGTCAATGTAGGGTCTCTCACACTGTAGTTTTCTTTAGCAATTCATATTTGGTCCTGAAAAAGGCTAAATAGTATTTTTTTTCAAATACTTCCCCAAATTTGCAGTGATAGAAGTGTACTTGAAAAATTATGCAGTCATTACATGGGAAGAAGTTTTCTGGATATTGACTTGACTTTAAACTTGTATTGGAATGGATACTTTATACACTAAAGATAAGATAAGATCAATTTTATATCAAATAAGAAAAGGGTTCTATCCATTTTGTGAATGGTTTTTTTGGTAGATTTGTGGCTATATTAAAATCAGGGTGTTTTTAACCCAGGATCAAGACCTGAAGAAGGTTTTTCAAAACTCAGTATGAGTTGGCTGAGTCAGTTTGGCTCGGACTTGTTAAATACAAGTAAAGACGGATTAAATATCTTAATTTTTCTTTAAGATGATTATCTTGATGTCAATCATAAACCCAACAACGAGTCATGTCACACACATTTTCCATCATCACAGGGGAAAGCACTTAGAAAAATATTGGACTTGGGCCCGATTCTTTTTTATACACTTTGGTTGGTTTTTATTTGCAGGGACATGGATGACGTGGGACAATCATGAAAATGGGCCAACATAATGAAATAAAAAGGATGAAAAGAAAGAAAGAGAAAAAGGGGAGAATATTTTTATTTATTTTTATGTGGGTTCCAAACAGCGTAAAAGAAAATAAATAAGTACTTACGCCATGCTGCTGTTACACCAACCTTATTCTAAGTAATTCATGTCACAAATTAAATTATGGCCAAAAGAGGAAGCCGTGATTCGGGATTTGAGCTCTCAGTCGCAGCCACGGTGGATCCATCTTCCGGATTCGAATTCTGACGTGGTGATTCCGGATTAGAGACTAATCTATTCAGTGGTTGGTATGTCGATAAGATCCGACGTGATTCTTTTGGGGGCGCGCAGATTTTTTTTTTGGGTCATCAAATGAGAGGGAAGATGGTGCGTGCGCTTCATTCACACACATTTGCGTGTCGTGCTTCTCTTAAAATAATCCTGTCGGTCACATGCACTGTGCGTTCCGTGCGTCCTCCTCGTCTCTCTCTACTTCTTATTTCCGATTCTGATCTCTGCCTTGTTTAATGAATCACTGTTGATCTGGTTTGATATGTAAGCTTAATTTCTCGAATAATGCCCGTCGTATAGCTACAGCATATGTTTGTGCATTGCGTGCGACGTTTACAATCTCGCAATGGCGAGCCTGGTTGCCTGTGGGAGAAAGTCGTGAAATCCTTCTCTTGCTCCGAGGGGTAAGGATCTGGGTAAGATGGGGATTTGAGGGATAAAATAATAACGGAGTCCGCTGTCAGGAATTTCGACAAACACTTCGTGGGTATGCTAACGGACGACGTGATGTACTGTAGCCTGGTGGAGATGGCTCACCCGTTACATGGGATTTTAACCGCGAAGCAAGAAGAGGAAGTAGAAGAAAATTTCAAGATCCAAGAGTTGAATTTGAAGCTTTTTTTTTTTTTCTTTACTGATATGAAGCAGTTAATAAAGTTTTCATTACTGATGTGGCTGGATTATAGAAATCGAGCAGGAGGGTGTCTTCTTTTAACCGAGAATTAAAAGAGTCGGACTTTGAGGAAGGCAGGTTTCCATGAAAAGCGCGTCTTTAATATTTCTTTTCCAGCTCGAAGTCATTGGCAGTCAAGAAAAAACGGGTAACAACAGGGGCCCCTTCATATTGGGCTGATGTATCCGCCGTCGGATCGCGAACCGTCTGGATTTTTCGAAGTTGGTCGGTTCACAGTCCATCCCGACCTCACGATGACAAACAAAGAGCATACCCACAAGCAGCATAGACTTTCAAACGATGAGAACTCCAATAATTCGCATATCATAAGCCTTAGGAAATCTCTACTCTTCTGTCTGATTCGATTTCCCTATTTTCTCAAGCCACAGAGAAAACGAGAGGGAGAGAGGGGGAGATGGGGGTGGATTACTACAATATCTTGAAAGTGGGGCGAACTGCCACGGACGATGACCTGAAGAAAGCTTACAGGCGGCTGGCCATGAAATGGCACCCGGACAAGAACCCTAAGAACAAGAAGGAAGCGGAGGCCAAATTCAAGCAGATCTCCGAAGCTTATGACGTCCTCAGTGACCCGCAGAAGCGGCAGATCTACGACCAGTACGGCGAGGAAGGGCTCAAGGCCGGTGTTCCGCCCCCCTCTTCCGCTCCGGGAGGGCCTCAGTTTAATGGGTTTCGATCTCCGGATGATATATTTGCCGAATTGTTTGGCGCCAGTCGTGGCCGGAACGGCGATTTCCCTGCTGAGTCTTTCTTCAGGACGTCCAATGGCGATACTGGTCCGAGAAAGGCACCGCCGGTTGAGAACAAGTTGCCTTGCTCATTGGAGGAGTTGTACTCTGGATCCAAGAGGAAGATGAAGATATCAAGAAACGTTACCGATGTGTACAGGTAAGTAGAGTTGGCTTTTGTATCTTTGTTTTGGTGATGAGTTCAAATGTATCCGGTCTTTGTAAGGTGCTTTGTAGAAAATCTGTTAGAATTCTGTATCTGCGTGAGAGCGTTACGTTCTTTCATTCTGAGTGAATCTTGCGTCTTAGGTTCTGGGTCCGTCAGCGGATTACTCAACGATCTTCTCCTTCTTCTTTTTTCCCAAAAAAGAGAATAGAGTAGATGATTAGTTAACACTTCTTTGCAAATTGATAAAAAATGAACTATGAATATATCGCTGTATCCCAAATTTTATTTTCATTCCTTGCAAAACGTTCTAGCTGGGTCATAAGCCTACTGTCAAATTTTTCCGAAGGCATTTATGTCGTATGAGTTGGAATGTAAAAGGGAATTAATGATTTCTTGGGTTTCTTCGCTTTAAAGATCTTTGAATGTTGCATTCCATAAAGCCCTTAAAGTCTTCCTCTGGAGTTTGAGTTCAGAGGAGAATTGTGTCAATTACATACTTTTGAAACGTGAAAAAAAAATGTCAATCAATGTTTATACTAAGATATTCATTATTTAGATTGTTTCCTGTTGACCTAAAAACAATTGTTGCATCTATTATCTGTATTAACAAAGATTATTTAAACTCGTCTTCTTGTTTGAAATTGCTTTCTCTTAGGAATCAAAACATAGCACGTGTATTTTACTTGTCTTTGAAGATCTTTAATTATAAGCTTCAGGGTTTTCTATTCATACAGTTGTATATTACTTGGGTTGTGAAAGAGTACGTGCTTTCTTTGCATAGAGCCATCTGTTTATGGGCTCCACATTAGTTTCACTTGATCAAAGGGGCCATTTAAGACTAGAGTGGCTAATGAATACTCACATCAAGTTAGCACTGTTTGGACTACTGATCTTGGGCAAAAGCTACCCCAAGTTGGCATACTTTGAGTAATCTGTTGGTGCTCATTGTGGATCTTTTGATTGGATGAACAACTAGAGCCTATTGATATCACTTACCAAACCATTGGTTGCCTTGCTGATGGATCAATGGCCTTATTCACTGAGGGGCCAGTTCTGCAATCAAACCATTTAACCAACTAGGTAAGCCAGGTATTTTTCCTCCTCTTCTGTTTTTTTTTTCCTTTAGAACTTGCAAAAGGAGCAGCTCGGTTGAATCTTGTTCAACTGGCTGGTTTGGTCTGATCTAAACCTTTCACCCAAAACTGGATGTGAAATAAATGCAACACTTCTAGTATTTGCTATTTGCTATTTGGATTACCAAATAAGTGATATCACCAATAACCTTTTGCGGATTTAGTGTTTTCACCAATAGCCAAACTAAGTTGGTCTTATTTGAGCCATCCTTTGTAAATTTACTGATTACAAAGAGTAATTTGTCCGAATTTGGGCAACATCATTAACTTGTACAATTGGTCATTAATGGATAACGTGGTCATGTTAATTAAGTATGGGTCTTCTAAAAATAAAACTACTTCTACATACTCCTTAATCCTGTCGATGCAAATTCGTGACTCTTCTCAACTGTTCAATGACATAGCTCAAACCTAAAATAAGTTGGTAAAATTTGTATCATCCATTATTGGGTAAACTAGCTTCTTTTAAAACCTGTTGACTGGATGACAAACTGCATTTGAGCAATACCACTCGATTTATCGCTGAATGGATGGTTTGAATTACTTCAACTTGTTTTAGTTATTTGTTACCAATGAATGGCAACATAACATCAACTAGATTTGGGTCATTCATTTACATCTTGCAGTTTTGGTTGAACAGTTCAAATATTGTGAATTCACGGATCTGATTTGAGCCTTCAATCTCAAAGTGTGGTTTGACTAATATGTATACATTAGTTATGAGAGCCATAATTGGAGGTACCCATTATGTATTGGCTTTGTTAGTACTTTACATTTTTTATGATGCACGTGCATATGCTAGACATGAGGCACTATTGTAAAACATCGATGACTATTTGAGCTTTTTGCACATATACCTTCCATTTGTTTTGATTTTCGAGACTGCATTACTATTTCATGGTATATGTTCTTTGTTACTACCTCAATCTTAGGAAGAGCATCTATTATAATAAGATGGAATTATGATATGTTTTATTAAAAAAAAAACTGTGATATCTTAAAAGTGACCGGAACAACTTTACTATACTTCCTTGATATGGTCAAAGTATAAATCTTGCATCAGGTGCAAATCAGGGGCCTGCCTTTCCATTGTCTTAATTGTTTCCTAAAGATGCCATGTCTCATCATCTGAGAAAAAATATATTTTGTCTGTTTAGAGAGTAGGCTCTCAAAATGGATATTCAGAGACCCTTCTAGGGGTTCCTTCATCTTGGAAACTCCATGGAGCAGCTGATAAAATGTAACTGATTATAGGTCCCTGTTGTCTGGTTGAAACGTTCTGTTCTCTTGTCTTCTCAGATCTCTTCGATTGCTTTCAAAGCTGCCATTGAATTCGAATACTTCTGAAATTTAGCTGTGAAGTACAGTTTATGTGCAGAAACATGTCTGGGAGGGTGACAGTACTATAGTGACAAATAAGATGTTGGCGTTTTGAAATCAGCTGGATTACATAGTTTTCCTGCTATGCATATATCCAGTTACGTGTACCTGCTTTGCAATGGTTACAAGCCCAATTGCTGTGTATTTTCCTATGTGCACCAAGAGTTCAAATATATTACTGAAGTGAATGTTTCATGTGCTGAGCATCGTGCCTTTGTTTCTAGGGAAATTCAGGGCAGTTCTCTCTTCTATTGATTCTCCATGTGGTGTTAGGAGTTTAATAGCATCAAAATTTCATTAGTAATTTTTCAGTTGCCTAGTGTGCCCAGAAATGCAATGGTGGATATTCAAGCAAATCAGTGATTCTGAAACAATGTCATAGGGAAAACAAGAGTAAGGGGAGCATTAGTTATTTTCTTTTGATGTGGCTTCGGGACAATGATGAACAGGTCAACGTCAACTGGACCAGATAGCTGCTCTCCAATATTTACTTCCCATTAGTTAACTTGATGAGCAGTAATAATGCATCTGTTCTAAGTACTGTGTAGGAATCTACACTGGATTCTAGCACTTGAGAGGCTCTAACTCTGTCTCATGGGAGCTGGGTTACTTTTTCTGCTCCACTTTTCTATTTGAGTTCTTTAGGCAGTGGTGTTTTTGGATGATGAAACTAAACTCTTTCTTGTGTACTCTATGTATTACTGCATCTTGCATTCATAATCCTATTATCATATCTCCTTCAGGCTGTTCAATTCTTTCTTGTGTATATCTCCTCTATTCTGTGTTGTCATTGATTTTCTTGGGAGCATTTATCCCTATATGGAGCCGTTAATTCATGATGTGCATAACTGTATTCCATGTTGAAAAGTATTGTTGTTCTGTTAGTCATAAAATTGTGTCAAAATATTGTCATGGTGCCTTATTCCATTTTTGTTTTAGTTAAAAAACCTGTGGTTCATTTTGTTGTTATCCGTTTGCAGTAGAACAACCACTGCAGAAGAGATCCTGACCATAGACATCAAACCTGGATGGAAGAAGGGCACAAAAATCACGTTTCCTGAGAAGGGTCATGAGCAGCCTAATATCATCCCTGCTGATCTCATATTTGTCATAGATGAGAAGCCTCATGCTATTTACAAGAGAGATGGGAATGACCTGGTGGTACACCGCAGGATATCATTGGTGGATGCACTTACAGGGACGACAATTGAACTGACAAGTCTTGATGGGAGAAACCTTACAATACCAATCACAGATGTAATCAAGCCAGGGCACGAACTAGTTGTCCCAAAGGAGGGAATGCCCATAGCAAAGGAGCCAGGGAAGAAGGGGAACTTAAGAGTTAAGTTTGATGTGAAGTTCCCATCAAGACTCGCAACCGAGCAGAAGTTGGGTTTGAAGAGGATTTTGGGAACTTGAAAATGCAGAATGAAGCTGTGACTAATGTGAATGGATAAGTTTAGTTGCAGAACCTTGATTTCGGAAGGTGTGAATGTACATAGTATTAATACGGATGATGACATTAACTTTTGTCATTGAAGGTGTGGGAGCTTGGAACCAGGTACAGAGGAATCATATGAAGCTTTTGATGAAGGAAGGTGTGACCCAGATTTGCTCTTGGCGGTTTCTCTGTACATTTCATGCTGAAACTGTGGTTGATTGACATAAAGATGTTAGTTGATGCACACATGGGTTTTGGGGTGGCACAGAGGGGCGGCCACAGCAGTTACACTATGGGCCTCTAGCTGGCCCTGTATACTAGTTTTGTTTTTTCCATAATCGACTGCCGAGAAATCCTGTTAATATATTCAAAATGAAACAAGGTGTAGAAAGGCTTTTGCATAATTCAATTCATCTGTAGTGTCAATGCTTTCAAGCTCTTTTTGCCTTGGACGTTTAAACCATTGCTTGATGATCCGAAGACAACACGTGCAAAAGTAACATCCTATGGCCCCCTTAGCATCAAGAAGTTTTTCTTGCTGTTTTGTTGTTATTGTTGCCATGATAATGAAACAAATGCCTTATGGTTTTGACCTTTGCTTGTGTTCTTGTAAACTGTAAAATAGGCATCAGCAAGGGGACTGAACTTGTCTGAATTCTAGTTTGGAAGGCAAAGAAAATTTTGAAACTGCTGGGCGTTTTCATTGTCAAGGGAAGAAAACTTCGGTAGCGCTAGTGGCTTCTAAGGAATTTTTCTGGTGCCGTCCCACGCGCCTTTGATTTTGGGCCGTGATTCCTCGAAGGAACGTCAAACTGTTTGTGCTGGATATTGATGCTTTTGCTGAAAGATTATTCGGTCTTCCTTCTTCATCTCTTTAGTTGGAAAAGGCATTCCTTGACCGTGCTTTTATGAAATCGTAGTTGACAAATTTATTAACTTTAAGTTGCCCTCTTCTGACCCTTTTTAGGTGGACTTCATGATCTTGATAGTTCGTCAGTGGTCGTAATTTAGACCGTTGGATATTGGACCTTCGTATAGACCTTGTTGACGGCATCGACAAGATAGGACATTGAGCCTATGGTGAGTCTGTCCTTGGTGTCCATACTTTAAAGTGGCCGATGACGCTTAACCCAGTATGGATAGTACTTACGTAGAGCACGACCAAGGGTTAGGTTTTGATGATGTTGATGCCTCGTTCAAAAAACATGTAAATTCTTTAGCAAAAAGTAAACAAAATGCTTTGCTACATAGGCATTAATACATATTATAAGCCATTGCATATATTATTTTGAAACCCCCAAAGTTAGGCATTAATATAATATTTCGAAATAGTACCGTAATAACAAACTTTTATGTAATAAAATAAATACTTTTGATTATTTGTTTTAAAATATACCAGCAACCTAACCTGCCCATCAGACAACAAAAGACGAATCTAGTTAATGAAGGTCGGGGATTGGGTTTTGGTTTAGGTTCGAGTTCAGGTTTTGATAAAATTCGACCCTGACCCAACCCCTATATACTCCTAATTCATGCAAATACAAAAAAAAACGTCTTAAAGTGAACGAATCAATTATAAACTATTAGACCCGATCTGCATTATGGTTCAACCTATATTATAATTATTTAAACCTATATTTAAAAGGATGATAAACTTAAGTAAATAAAATCAAATAATCGATTCAATTATCAGGCTAGCTAAGTCCTACTAATTTTTAATTATGAACTAATCTTATTTTGTTTCCCAAAGATGAGGTTATGAGATCCCATGTAGACATTCCCACGAAGCTCTAAAAGCAAGGGCAATGACAAGGCAGGGAATAGAGATCCCTCCAGTCGCAGTCACCATTAGGCCACGAGCTACGAGACTGAAGAAAGAAGGAAGACTGCTGAGCCACGCATTGCATATTCTCGTGCTTATCCCAGTCGGAATCCGAATCCTATTTTTATAGTCATAAGGCCGTTGCGCATTTACCGCCTCTCGCTACTGCTTCGAGACACTTCTCTCGCGGCTTTTCTGATACATCTTTGTTAAGCTCATACATGCACCAGACAACAACCAAAAGTAAGGAAAAAAAAGAAGAAAAAGGTGAAACAGAGAGCACGAGAAAGGAGGATTAAGCAGCTCCGCCTTTTTTGCTTTTTACTTTTTGCTTCATAACTACTTACTGCTTTCTGCAAGCTGCTGTTCTCGTCGGTTTTTTATTCGAGCTGCATCCTCGGTGAACATACCGGATTCGTGGAATCTTGGATGCGGATTCTGTGACGGAAGAGGAGAACGAGGACGAGATGGGGGGGAGCGGTGGGGCGAAGATAAAGGTCGGCGTGTGCGTCATGGAAAAGAAGGTGAACTATGCGTTCGAGGTTTTTGGTCTTCATCCTCTCGTGTTTGATCGTTGAAATAGATTCAGAGATCTTTTTTTTTGTGGTTGTTGCGATACTGCGTGCGATCTGTTGTGTTATTTTATACGTTTGCTTATTTGTTTATTTACTCTGTTTTCCGTTGTGATGGACCTCCTAAGTTTAATGTGATATTTTTTTTCCTTTCTGTCAGGTGTCATCGGGTCCTATGGGCCAGATCCTGGATAGATTACAGGCATTTGGTGAGTTCGAGGTATGTACTGATTGGTTTTTCTACGACGAATGTAGGACTCTGTTTTTACTTCTCCTTCTACGTTCGTGTTGTCTTTGGTTGATTATGAGCTTTTGAATTTTGCTTGCAAATGTGGAATCGGGAAGACAGGAGCGTATACTCGTTTCGCATTTACTCCCTCGTCTTTTATGAACTTTTTGCCCGGTCTTACCTTCGGCTTAAGAATATTCTGAACGGAGATTTATTCCGTGACCGCATATTTCCAACTTGCGAAAATGCAATAAAACCTGTATGATGTCATTCTTTCTCCCTTAACCTCCAATAACAACCTGGTGATCGTTTCCTTTGCGATTTTTATAGATGGTTTGGAGCGTCCACTATGCAAGAATGCTTTGCTAGTTGATCACAATTAGCTCATCTACCATGGACCGTCTTCATGTTATCAGTTCGTAAAAATCATCTGTCCTTGAATTGCTTCCACTACCTTACTCATATTGAAGCATCTCACAAGTTAAAAAAGACAAAAAGTTGGAAGTCTCTCTCAAGTGGTTCAGCCTAATACGGAAATGAGGCCATGTGATGGGAGCCTGGTCTGTTTTAATGAAAATTACGATTGCCAAGTAAATCACCAACAATTATAGAAAGGTACAACCAAGCCTAATATTCTTCTATAAATTTACGTATAAGAAAGCAATTTTTTTGTTATATCTATTGCTTTGGCATCTGAAGAAACCCTTTCCTAACTCATTTCCAGATAAGCATTTCAAACCAGTTTGAATCCAAGTATCATACTATGTGAACTATATAATCAGCCATTGTGACCCCACTAGTGCAAACGAGGTGATCCCCTAATTGAGTTCATTAGGATGTTGAGACTTTGGATTATGAACCATAAACATACAGTGCAAGCAAGATGTATTATTATCAACTTAAGGCTGCCATTTTCTAAACGAGGTGCATGCTTCATTTCTGAAATGGGACTGATTGGAGAATTCAGTGTTTACTCTTCACTGCCACTGGGCTCATATCTACCTGGATCCGCTCCCGGAAAGAGTTTGCCTACCTCTCTTGTGCCCCGGTCCTAACCACTTGGAAGATTATCGCTCAAATATCTGTCCCCAATGCCCCCCGCCAAGTTACTGTTTGGGAGCCTCCTCCCTTCGGATATTATAAGCTAAACTTTGATGGTAGCTCCTTTGGGAACCGGGTTTGGTTGGGTTTGGTGGGGTGCTTTTTGATCCAGGGGGCACTGCCATCCTTTCTTACTCTGGCCCTCTCGAAATTGTTGACTCGACCATTGCTGAACTCTCCTGTCTCCTTCACAGATTGCGAATTTTTTAGAACCGCTTCAGTGGTCTGCTTATCGTGGAGGGAGACTCCAAGATTGTCATCAGATGGTGTTCCACCTCATCTTTCTCCCCATGGCGTTATTGACAAATTTTTCTTGATATTTTGGATATTGTATCCACCATTTCTTGTACTTGGTCTCATGTACTTAGATCAGCCAATTCGGCTGCTGATCTGTGTGCTAAATGAGGCCCCCCTCTTCAATCTCTTGTTGTTAGGGGAGGTCTTCCTTGATGTATTTTCTCTTTCTTTGAAATAAAATTATCAACATTAAAAAAATAAAAAAAAACTCAATACTTTGGTAAGATCTAAAACTATTGTCTGCTCCAAATCATTTTCTTGGATTTAAGCATAAATATATTCCTCTTGTTTGTTCTATTGATCTGTTTACTAATAAAAGATTACATGTTTTGCTTGCAGATTAATATTTTCGGAGACAGGGTTATTCTTGAAGATCCCATTGAAAAGTATACCTTTTTCATTTTTCTAGTTGATTTTATGTTTTGTCTTATTTCATGTAGAGCATATATGTGTGTGTGTGTGCATATATATATATAAATATATATTTTTTTTCATTTTATAGGAAGTTTAATGTCTAAGGACTTTGAGTTTTTTTTTTTGTCCACCTTTAGAGGAAATTAGTTGTTATGTATTTATTTTGCTTTTTTCGTGTATGCTTATTTTGCTTGTAAAAAAAATCTCAAGGAGGCATGCAACACAACACAAGATGCTGGAGGGGCATGGAGAAAGATGAATACTGTGAGGAAGAGGAAGTGGAGGAGAGGGAGTTCACACCGAAAGATGTTACTTTATCAGCTCCTTGCTTACTAAATTATTTGCAATAAAGTTTGTAGAGCTGGGAGTATGACTTAATGTGTTGAGAAATCTCATATCATATACTGAAATTTCCTAAAAGAAGGGCCAGAAAATTGCCTGGCAGAACATGGAAGCTAATTGATAGAAATTTCAAGCTTCTTTATTACAATCACTTAATTTTCTCAATTGTGTGACTTTTGGGTTTGCTACAAAAGAACTCTCCCAAGTCAAACCATTTAATCTGCAGCTGATCTGGTTTTCTCCCCTGTGAATTTCACAACTATTGAAAGTATGCAGGAAGTTACTTTTAGATTTTGCATATCTTCAGAGGTCTTCAGTTTTCTTTTAGATTTTACATTTTTTCTGGGTCCTCCAAGTTTTCAAATCTCATGTTGTGTAATGGAAACAACCTGGTTTGTTAATTTTCTCAATTGTGTGACTTTTGGTTTGCTACAAAAGAACTCTCCCAAGTCAAACCATTTAATCTGCAGCTGATCCGGTTTTCTCCCCTGTGAATTTCACAACTGTTGAAAGTATGTAGAAGATTACTTTTAGATTTTGCATATCTTCAAGGGTCTTCAGTTTTCTTTTAGATTTTACATTTTTTCAGGGTCCTCCAAGTTTTCAAATCTCATGTTGTGTAATGGAAACAACCTGGTTTGTTAATCAGATTTTCTAATAATTGTTCAGACTATTGACTCACTGAATGCTTCTTTCAGTTGGCCCATTTGCGATTGTTTGATTGCCTTCTACTCAACTGGTTATCCACTTGAAAAGGCTGAAGCATATGCAGCTTTGAGGAAGTGAGTACTTTAACCTGCCTAAACTTATTTTCTGTTTCTTATTTTTGTTACTGTTCTCTTCATCTTCATTTCTTATTTTATTCGAAGAAAGGTGAGATTGAAAGTTTATTGGCTTGCTGTGGATAATATTATTTGACCTAACTCTGTTAAATACCCCATCGATAGATAGTTTTTTTTGTTATTTATACTTTCTTATGTTGTTATCCTTTCTATGCTTGTCTGAAATGGTTATTTTATGAGGTGTCATTTACTACTTGCTTATGAATATGAAGGTCTCTTTCATGTTCTGGTTTAAGTTAGTTTAGGGAATTTATTAGCAAGGCGTTTTTTTTTTTTTTTTTTTGTGGGGGGGTCAGTGTAAATATGCTATTGACTAGGGTGAGTATATGAATAATTTTTCTAACTATCGATTGCAATTTTGTTTCCTATGTTTTAGTTTAAAGAAATTGGCGTCCATATGAACCAAAAATTAGTTGAAACTAGATACATGCTAATGACCAATTATCTCTCATATTTTTATTTGTAGATAAGACACACCCAAGAAATCAGCATATGCATATATCCTAAACTGTTTTTCTGCATTGCTTTATGCATATTTAATTATAGATATCCTGTTACAAATAAAGAGTTTTTGGACATAGAGATTATCACTTCTAATCAAGTGCAAAAAGGTGTCACATGAATGCATTTTTTACATGTTTATCGCAATGTCTGTATTCTTTTTCCTTTTAAAACAATATCTATCAGTTCATAAATGTTTTGTGAGACTCTTTTAAAATTTCGGATGTGCTTTGTAGTCCATTCTTGGTGAATGAAATTGAACAACAACATCTTCTCCATGATAGGAGGAAAGTCTATGAGGTACACCATTCAATATTATCTTTAAATTTTATTCATCATCATCATCATCATCGTTGCCATCCTCGTCATCACCATTGTCGTCGTCATCATCGTTATCACCATCATGATCATCATTGTTATCATCGTCGTCATCATCATCATCATTATCATCATCAATGTTATCAATTATCATCGTCATCATCATCATCATCATCATCATTATCATCATCAATGTTATCAATTATCATCGTCATCATCATCATCATCATCATCATTATCATCATCAACGTCGTCATCATCATCAATGTTGTCATCATCCTCATCATCATGATCATACCTCTCATCTTTACCTGATCTGCTTGTTAAATAGTATTTCCAGTTTAGGAGTAGAGTTTCTGTAGTAGTAAATTTTTTTTTTCTTTACCTAGAAAGTGTTACTAAACCGAGACTAGACCTAGTGGGTTCAACTAGACTGAGTACTCTACTGGGCCTGATAATGCTAAAACCTAGGGGAAGGGGAAATACCTGCTGACCTAGCCCTTTTTTGTGGTTTGACTGCTCTCTCTTTCCCCCTCTTCAACTTCGCAGATGGGGGAACTTCTGTTTGCATACGGCAGGATAGGAGAGGGTGTGTAGATCCTTCCTACTGCTGGAAAGTAGGGGGAGGACCGCACATCAGTGGGATGTTATTGTCCTGGGTTAAGTACATGGCTTTCCGCTACCTATTAGGCCGGTCTTTTGGGTAGTATTGGCTAGGTGTTTAACATTTGGTATCAAAGCGGGCACCCACGTTGCGAGTTTGAATCCCGGATGGGGCGACCTAGCAGTGTCGCTAGAGTGGGCCATCGCTAGAGTAGGCCGTCGCTAGAGTGGGCTGTCGTGGTCGTCGGCTTGTGAAGGTGGGATGTGATGTTATGGTCCTAGGTTAAGTACTTGGCTTTCTGCTACCTACCAGGTCGGTCTTTTGGGTAGTATTGGCTAGGTGTTTAACAGAGAGACAGAGAAAGGGGTGGAGGGGTTGAAGCCCCCTGCCCTAGGCCCTCCCCGGTTACCTCCCCTGGTCGATTTTTATAATAACCTAGTCTTCGGGAATTCCATTTCTATTTTGGGACAATTGACATAAAATTCTTTAGGAGAGAAAAATTTTCTTCTTTGCCGATCTTCTCTGGTCCTCTGTTTCTCCCCTTTTTTACCTCCCATTTCTCTATTTTTTATTTTTCTGTCTCATTATTCAAACAATAATTTCATATAAACATTGTTTAACGAAATCCAAAGAACACATTAGCTCTGGAATTCTGTATTCTGGAGAAAAAAATCAGAAATCTATATTTCGAGTAGCACCTATTTTTAATATCTAATTTCATGACATAAAAATTGATAATGCAATTTGAAACACACAAGATCCCTTTAATTCTAACTAGGCTTTAATGCCTTTTCGGTGGCACCTTTTTTGGTTTCTTCTAACTATATTCCACCTTCCTGAACTTCATAATCTGTTTTTAGCCTCTAATTCAGCCTTATTGGAGAAAATTTTTGGCAACCTTTTCTAGTCATCCTCCTTAATCCTTCAATGTTTAGTAGGCAAACAACTGGTGGAGAGCACACTGTGGAGAAACTTTATTAACTTTCTTCACCTCATAAAGGATTTTGTTGGCATAATGACAATGTCTATGTTAAACTAGTGACTTGATTGGGAACCATAGCTGGCTTTTTGTTTTTACTTGCAAAAAGATTTATCAGTGTCAAGTTGGAAAGCTGTTGCACAGTTGGCATTTGCTTGGCTGTCTCCTCCACTTTCATCAACATCCAGAGGTAGGATTGAAATGGTTTTGCTTGCATCATGTATTGCATCGTATGCAAGGATTCTACTATGCACAGTGGTCACTGTAGTATCCTATATCCGGCCATCACGCTGTGCTTCCTTTCTCCTACATCTCTGCTCTGGCAATCCTTTTGACAACATTTCTTACTGATTTTTCCTTCAATCTTTCGTACTATTTATGGGGCACATGGTTCTTCTAAAAAGTAAGCTGTATATTTTCCTCTATCATCTATTTCATTTGCATAATTATATGCTTATGTGTATCACTCGCATTATCCATTTGTTTTAAACTCGGTGCAAATTTTTGCCTTCTTGTCTCTTTAAACCATGATATCTTTAGCTTGAAGTCTAACACATTTCTTTCATTCCCAAGCGTCTGGAAATGTATGGAATTCCCGTCCCCCCTTATGCTCTTGTTAATAGGGAATACCCTTATCAAGAGCTTGATTATTTTGTTGAGCAAGAAGATTTTGTTGAGGTTCATGGAAAGCGTTTCTGGAAGCCTTTTGTTGAGAAGCCTATAGATGGTGAGAAACTGCCTTATTCTTTTGTGGAAAATATGTCAATTATATGGTTCGTCTGAAAAATGTAACACTCATCTGCTATTGTCATGTTTGCAAAGGGGATGATCACAGTATAATGATATACTATCCTAGTTCTGCTGGAGGGGGTATGAAGGCACTGTTTCGGAAGGTGAGGCTGCTCAATGATACAATATGCACTCACTTTATTTGTAGCTTTCAGTAGGGACATGTGACAAGATGTGATGTTATTCATGAAGTTCATTGCCATTCACAATTTTGCAATCTCAAGGCTGAGACTTGAGTCCCAGTGTTGTCCAGTATGTCCAAAAAATTTGCATTCTAAGTATTGTGGTTGAAGATCCAAAATTTAGACAAAATGAATATTGTTATCTAATCAGTTTGTTGTCATTCTGTGTAGAACAATCAAAAGCCAAAAAGAAAACCAAACACTTCTGTTGAACATAAATTATTGCATGTTTGTAAAACCATGGGTTATTTGGCCTGATATATGATAGAAGGCATTATATTTTTGCATTTAGTTACTATCTGATGTCTGAGGTGATTATTTTAACTAATCTCAAGAATATAATATTAGGAACTACCACAATAACTTTCTTGATAAACCATGTTGTGGGTGCACTCATATTTTGTTATTCTGAAAATCAAATGCAATAATTTTTTAATTATATAACATTCATGCTTTCAACTATAGATTGAATATAGTGTATCCACTTGAGAACACTTGAGTTCCTCTTTCCAATTTGTTGTAGGACTAAAAATAATGTCCATTTCAATTGTACAAAATCCAAAATGAATGCAACTTTTAACTAATATGTCTTACTATGGTTATGATTCAGGATTAAAAAAGTTTATTTTTTCCTTTTTTCTCTTTAAAATCAATTTTTTTGTATTGCCATGTACCTACATAATGCAGGTTGGGAATCGATCAAGTGAATTTCATCCAGAAGTTAGGAGAGTGAGACGTGAGGGATCGTACATATATGAAGAATTCATGCCAACTGGGGGAACAGATGTGAAGGTAGTTTTTTTTAAAGGACGGTTGTATTATTTATGTTATTGTTTTTTTCCTTGATTTAATCTTTTATTTTATTTCTCTCATTTATTTTTTGATAAAGCGTCTTGATTAAATAATATTTGTTTATGCTTCTGACCATGATTATTTTGGTTTTAATATTTTTCTCTTCAATTTGAATAGTTGTTTTGATAGTTGTTGATTTCTACGGCCAACATATAAACACAAGAGATATCAAAGAATGAGAGAAGAGAGGGACTCTTAACTCTTGGGATAAGAGGAGAGAAGAAACCAAGGGAGAGAAAGAAGAGGAAAAGAGAGAGAAGTGTAAAGGAAAAAATTGAGCCAAGAGGAAGAGGCTTGAATGCTCTACCCCATGCTTTGAGGTTATATTTATAGTTATGGGAAGTGTTTACAATGGCTACAATGCCCTTAGGGTTATATGCTTAAAAAAAAAAAAGTCATAAGAGGACATATACCAACTTACACAATTACAATTTTATGCCATCTCTATGGAAGTTTTCCTTATTTACTAGCTATGACACCCCTACACATGTGGATGTCTTTTACCACTCCCTCTCAAATTGGTCAAACAGCTTTGTTTGAAAAAGAAATTTTGATTGCCTTGCTTTGTTTCATCTGGTTCTTGTTCACATCTTGCTTGTAGTCTTCATCATGTTCTCCTCCTTACTTTGATATTCTAGTCACATAAAATTTGATTACCACAGTGAAATCCTGTAGTGTAGATTATACTTCTTCTCAAATGATAGCAACACCCATATTTCAATTCGGAAGGAGGACAACCGTTGCAACATTCAGCTTCCAATCCGAATTCTTACACGTAAAGAAAATAAGAAGAGGACATACATCAAATCAATAGAGTAATGAATGTGACCAGATTGATTCAGCTTGTAGAGTCCATCATGGTAGATTCTGTCACCTATTTCATTCTTCATACTTCTCCCTCTATTCTCCCTCTCCGATCCCAGTTTGAAACAAAAAAATAGTTTTAGTAATTATCTCCTCCATCAAGGTGTCCCAAGGATAAGTACTCAATCGGACACAGACTCTAAAAAGTAAAAACATGGTTGATAAAGTAGGAATCAAAACCAACCTCAAAGGATTTCGATCAAGATAGTGATAATAATCACTAAAGAAGGTAATGACTGTCACTAAAAAGACGACGATATAAACCCAAAAGGAACTAATAAAAAGTCTCAATGAACTTAAAAACACCCATTTATAAAAAAAAAAAAAAAAAAAAATCATCCGAAGCAACACACTGAAGGGTTGACCTAAGAGGGTAAACGAGAGTAAAAAAAGAATGGTAAGAGAAAGACAATTAAGTAAAAGTGTAATGGGGATTAAATGAAGAGAAAATAACCACCACCATAATAAGAAGGGGATTGTAATGGTAGTACTGAAATAACTTAACAAATTTGACCAAGTATGACCCAAAAGGGAGATTAAAAATTTCTTCATGATGAATGAGAAAACTTAAAAAAACTGCAATAAGAAAGTTTTGAGATGAAACATAATAATGGAGACTTTCTAAAAATAAACATCTCATATAAGGCAATTAGTTTTTAATACAACTTGACCAATTTGGAAAAGAAAATATTCAAGAGATAGATTCTGGAACAAGGAAGATTTATGACATCAATATTTGGAATTTAGAATGAGGAAACAAGTCTTTCTAAATAAAAAAATTCAGACTTTATAAAAAAGTAAACTAAACTTATATAGGGAAAGACTTCTCTTAAGGAAACTAATGTGATGTGAGATCAAAGAAAAAAAACTTAATGAAGGAAAGATACTCAAGTTGGTAAAATATTGACTAGAGTTTGAAAACAAATAGGAAACTTAACCAACATTAGCAACTCAAAAAGTGAAGTAAAAAATCCGGCTTGAATTTGGATTTTGCATTCAACAGGATACCAACATGATTTTTTATTCTTTCAATGTGGACATCTCTCTCTAGAAAGATCAGATTGAGAAACGGTTTATTGGGATAAAAATTAGTCTCACATAGCTTTCTTTTGAGATATAATTCGTAATATAAATTCTCAATCATGTTGATATAAACCGTTCAAAACTTTTCTGCTACTTAGACCTTTGCTACTTCAAATGTCGATTTCTCTTTCTAGAAAAATCTGATTCCAACAATTCTTTTTGAGTTGAAAAGTAAACTCAATGATCTCTCCAACAGTATATAATTTTCTATACAAAACATATAGTAAAAGAGGTGAGAAAAAAAAAGGAATTGGGAAAGAAGACTAAAAGGAAAATCGAGAAACTCCCTTATTGATCCATTTCCATTTTAGTGCTTGATCTAGATACATGGAAACATACATCTTTTAAAATGGGATTTTGGAGAAAGTGATTAGAAACAAAATCTGTAGGGTATTACATTAATAGGTCTCTAAGGATTGTACTTTGGGATACTTATCCAGGGTATTAGAGGTGAGAATCAGGGTTCTCATGGTTTGAGATCAGATGAAAGGGACCAGTAAAGGATTTTTCATTCATTTTTCCATCGTTTTATGGTAGAATGGTGATCTTGAGCTTTTAGTATGAAGTGAAAAGCACATTCTATATTATTAGGAGCTTCTCTGTTGATGCTCTCGGTAGCTGAATAGAATGGTATTTGTTGTGATAATTTCAGCCCCTTCGATTATGGAGGGTCTGTTAGAGATTGCTCAGCATGAATCATATGCAAATTCAGTGTGTGCGGAAGAATCCTAAAGGCACAAATTTTTGTTGTCCATTGCTTCGGAGAATTGAGAATGGGAGATCCAGCACAGTTGCATTTGAAGGAGTTCAACCAGTTAATGGATTTGACATAGAAAAAACATTTTTTCTTGACTTGAATTTTATTAAAGAAATCCTTGCCCCTTGCATTGCCTTGCGTATTAGGTGACCCTGCTTTTTTTTGTCTACTTACTAGATATTATGCCTTATCCCCAGCCCCAATGGAACTCAGAATACACACTAGAAGCAAGACCACGGGTTGTGGTGTAGGGTGTTCCCTTATTCGGGGGCTGATTGTTGTAGCTTATGTTAGCTTCTTCTTCTTCTTCGTAACCTTCTTCTTCTTCTTTGTAGCGTTAATACGTGAATGAATACCTAAGGCCGTTTGGTCTAGTGGTATTCTGTTTACATTAGGTGCGTAAGGTTGCAAGTGCAAATCGCGCCACGCCCCTCTCAAAAAAATATGTGAGTGAAATGAATGCTTGATTTTCTGTCATATCACAGGTATATACTGTTGGTCCAGAGTATGCGCATGCTGAAGCAAGAAAGTCCCCTGTTGTTGATGGAGTGGTTATGCGGAACCCCAATGGCAAAGAAGTATGTCTACTCTTGCCACCTTCAAGTTTTTTTTTTTTTAAATTATAAAATTTAAACACACAGGTGATGGTTTATCTGTTTACATAGATCAATTTCTTCATTGTAGCTGTTGTTATACCACTATGTGTGTCTTACATCTCAACTGTACATATGTACTCTTGCTTCTTGTGTTAGGCTTGTAAAATGTTGGCTTGATCTGCAGGTTAGGTATCCAGTATTATTGACTCCTGCTGAGAAGGAAATGGCAAGGGAAGTTTGCAGTGCATTCAGGCAAGCGGTAAGGTTAACTAGATTTCTCCCTATCTTTCCACTCCTTTCGCATGATATGTTTGGTTCTGTTTACTTAGTGCATTAGTTTAGTTACTATATTTTTTATTTATATCAGGTCTGTGGTTTTGATCTTCTACGCTGTGAGGGAAGGTCATATGTCTGTGATGTGAATGGTTGGAGTTTTGTGAAGAATTCTCACAAGTAGTACTCTCATTCTTTTTAATGTGTAACAAATACTTGCTCATTATCTACCCGTTGGCTTAAACTATGGAAGTAAAAATTTGAAGAACATTTTTACGTTGCTTGAGATTATTTAAGCCATAAAAATGTGGTATACTCAATTTCTATTTCTGATAGATTCATCTTTACTGAAGTGTAGGAATTCTGTTCTAAAATTGATCTTTCTGCATATAGGTATTATGATGATGCTGCATGTGTTTTAAGGAAAATGTTACTTGATGCAAAAGCCCCACATCTCTCCTCAACAATTCCACCAATACTGCCATGGAAAGTTAGTGAACCAGTTCAAGCTTCTGAGGGTCTCACACGTCAAGGTAGTGGAATAATTGGCACATTTGGGCAGTCAGAGGAACTGCGTTGTGTTATTGCTGTTATCCGTCAGTAAGTTCTAACCATGTTGTCTCTCTCTGACTTGTTTTATTAGTAATTGCTGATTTCTTACATTTTAACCGTTGATAGTGGTGATCGGACGCCTAAACAGAAAGTGAAACTCAAAGTTACCGAGGAGAAGCTTTTGAATTTAATGTTGAAATACAATGGTGGGAGGCCTAGGTCTGAGGTGCTCTTCTTCTGAAACTTTTATTAGTATTGCCACCGCAAAGCATAAAGATGGTTCACTTATATCTTAACTCTGGCAGACAAAGCTTAAGAGTGCTGTTCAGCTTCAAGATCTTCTGGATGCCACACGCATGCTAGTACCACGGAAAAGGTATTATTCTGAAACCATGTTTAGTTCTTTTGATTAATACTTGCGTTACCATATTTAGTTCTTTTGAGTAATACATGCACTAAATACTCATATAGTGATTCATTGGTTCATAACAGTGCTGAACATACCCTTATATTGCATATGTCTTGTCTTCCCACTTAATGATCATCTCATCCTTGTCTATGTGTGTGTCCATTCTTATGATTATTTCATTGTTTTAGCCATGCCATACTGGATAATTATGCAATTAGAGGTGTCTAACTTATTATGTTCACATTTTTATGAGTCTGTTGGTACTCATCTTGTGACTTGGTTTTTAAGGTTAACAGCCAAGTGCCCCTACTATACACTAGAACTATCTACATGTGCTGTTTGTGAATTTTCTTGGATATAAGAGAATAAAGGGGAAGCCTATGGAAATTATTAGGTCAACCTATGGTAGATGTCCCACTCAATCTGCATTCTACAACACAACTCAGTTGCAGTTGTGCAGGGCAATGACACATAAATGGCATTCTTGAAATAAATGGAACAGATGAAGAGTAATGTGCAGGTTGCCCGTTTTTTAAGATACTGCTCTGTGTACTTTCATGAGAATTTGGTACCGAGTCATCTTTATCTTCCATAATGTAGAAGTAGCATTATTTTTCCCAGTATCATTCTTAAAAAAATATAGGCATCTGTACACACTTATCTTCGGCAAATTGTTTACTTGGAACTTCACTGTCAATAAGTATAATATTGACATGAGCATTTCTACATTTCTATAAAATACTGTGTGCACCTCTCTCCAATTCGCAGTTTCTAACTTTAGAAGTTATCCCTCTGAATTAAAAAGTTTAAAATGGCCAAGTAGATGCATTCTATAAAGTAGATCGTGTAATTCCTATATGAGCATCTACATGCATACTTTTTTGTTTTAAATCTTAACATGTTCACCATTGTCGTGTCAAGAGTACTGTTTTGGGTATGTGAAGGTCAGATACATCTTGTCCATATGGCTGATATTAAGTGTTGTGTTAGTCTGATCAGAAAGGCTCTCAAGTTCATGTCATGTATGCACTTCTATTTTAGAAAGTAATATATTGCATTTTTTTTTAAAAGTAATATATTAAAAAGCAAGTCGACTTTGGCCAGAATTATGAATTTGATATTAACTGGTTATCAACAATTCATTATTTAGGTCTGACCGAGAGAGCGACAGTGATGCTGAAGACATTGAGCATGCTGAGAAACTTCGCCAAGTTAAAGCTGTTCTTGAGGAGGTTATTGTTTCTTTCTTCCTATATTTCTAACATCTCCATGCCTCCAACTTCTATGGTTTTCATGATTACCTCTGGCCGTTGTTTGCATTACGAATACCTGCCTTCCAAGTCAGGGTCATGCATAATCTGCGTAGTTTCTAAAAGATTAGGGTCATTTCAGATTTGTTGGTGCTTCCATGTTGTATCTTTTTGTCTTTATTGAAAATGTCTCTTGAAGCTAACTGCTTGTGGGTGTGATGTCCTTTTCTCCCAAATAGTCTCTTGTTTTTGGAATTTGAGGCTTTGGTTTCCTCCACTTTGTTTTTCTATTTCCCTTTGACATTTTTTGTAGTCCTTTCTACTTTCCTTTCCCTTCTCTATGAGTGAACGTGCAGTCCTTTTAGTTAATGTTTAAATGTGATCAACTTGTCTGAGTATGAGATGTCACTTGCAGGGTGGACATTTCTCAGGTATTTATAGAAAGGTTCAACTGAAGCCATTGAAATGGGTCAAAGTTTTGAAGAGTAATGGCGAAGGTGATGAAGAACACCCTGTTGAAGCTCTGATGGTTCTTAAATATGGAGGTGTTCTTACTCATGCTGGAAGAAAGCAGGTAATGAGACCTCTTGTCCCATAACTACGACCCAAAAAGAAAAAAGTTTATTAAATATGAATCTGTTTTTATGTATTTATTTATTAATCTTTCCTTTCTCAGGCGGAGGAGTTGGGAAGATATTTCAGAAACAATATGTACCCAGGTTTATGTCTGTTCTCGAAGGCATTTGTAGTGAATTTTAAAGTTCAATCATGTTTTACTTTTATTTTACATTTCTGTTTTGTTAACTACATCAACTTTTCTCTCTATAAAGTGGAGCTAGCTTTCATGTGCCGCACTGATCATTTCATATTTGTTCACACCTTCCATGAGTCTTTTTGTGTATTTTACAGTTCCTGTGTTTTTAAAAACTTGTTCTTGTCTGTAAAAGTTTTGCTCACATTTCCTAACCTATACAACACTAATACTGGTTTCTCATCAGTGAAGTCTATTCTCAGGATTGAAATAACTCCGTATTATACAGTTAGAATTATTTGAAACTATTCTCCATAAAGAGAATCAAGTTCCACTTAGCCCAAAATTCATATTTTTATTGTTGGAGTCTGACATCTTAAGTCGAAAACCTTATTCTGTTAAGTTACTTATATTTATCATCTAAAAGAATTGTTTGGAGCATTTAGAATACTAGAATGGAATTTGGAGGCAATATGAAAACAACAAAGAATGTTTATTCCTGAGGGGCAGAAAACTTCATGGGATGCTTTTTTATCTTTCATCTCTGACGCTTTCTCGCTCCTCTTTTAGAAATTGCCCCTGCAAAAATTAATAGTTTTATTTCTGAGCTGCAATTCCAAGTCCAATCTTTCTTCCTTGTTTGTAGTGACCGACCCTTACAACTCTTTCTGCTTGGCCTGGAGATGTATTTCTGTCTTGATATACTTTTTGAAGTGATGCTTTGTCTATGCAGGATGAAGTTCCTTTAATTTTTTAACTTTCTACTCACAGCCTCTGTCACTCCAGTATATGATAAAAAGTGAAGGCTGTCAAATGTATCACTTTCTGGATAGCTTTGTTATTCCTTTACTAATCATTTGCACTGCCTTTGAGATTTCATAGGTGAAGGAACTGGCTTGCTTCGACTTCATAGTACTTATCGTCATGATTTAAAGATATACAGCTCAGATGAGGGGCGTGTGCAGGTATACTTTACTATACTGTTTGGCATGTGAAGTTCAGTTTAGTTTTTGAAGATGTCTTCTCCAGCACTTTTTGGTTTGTCCCCATCAAGAGAAAATCCTTTTTATTATTTGCATTTGTTGGAAGATGTCTGCAGCAGCATTTGCAAAAGGGCTACTGGACCTTGAGGGGCAACTAACACCAATCCTGGTTTGTTATCTATCTTAGACTCTTTTATTTGTTGTTTCTTATGAGTTTGTATGTGACTTGTATATCTATATATCTCTTTAGGTGTCTCTTGTTAGCAAAGACTCTTCAATGTTGGATGGGCTGGATAATGCCAGTATTGAGATGGAAGAAGCAAAGGTTGGAATGTTAAATCCTCTTTTTTTTTTTTAATGTTGTAATTTTCTCTTTCTATTGTCTAAGGTTTTAAATTTGTTGGATAACTCTTGTCAATAGATTTATTAATCTATAGTAACAACAAAATTCATAGATTTTTCGTTTTCCCCCTGAAAACAGCACAAATAAGATTCCACTGAGAAGAAATAATGTAGAAAGGATTTATGAGTTCTAATTTATTTTTTGTAATTTACTTATGAATGCATTGCATGTATAAATTTGTCGTCTTCTTTATTCTTTCCTTCCCTCTATCTTAAGGAATATGTGTGAAGGATGAGAGTGTCATCTTTGTTTGTAACTCTTCTTTGAATTACATCTTTCTAGGCTAGATTGCATGAGATCATAACTACCAAACCAAAGGTGGCGCAAAGCATCCAATCTACTGAATTACCATGGATGGTTGATGGTGCAGGTGTGCCTCCAAATGCATATGAACTACTGCCTAAACTGGTAAGTCCTTGTGTCAGGGCAAGCCCATCCTCTGTTTCTTGTTTAGTCATTTTCTTTTTCTTTTTTTAGCAAAAGCGTTAATGCGTTTTGGTCATTGTTTATGTTTTTAAGGAACTAAATCTCTAGTATGTCTATAGTCTGTGTAATTCATTTTTCTTGTACTTTTTCTATATTTCTTTTAATTTACAACAAATTCTGGTCACTGTTCTTTATGTTGCTAATTTTTTTCTTACTGTGATTCTAGGTAAAATTGACAAAGAAGATCACAGCACAGGTGAAGCTTCTCGCTAAAGATGAGGATGAAAAACTTGCACAAACAAGCTCCTATGAAGTGCTTCCCCCATATGACCAAGCGAAAGCACTTGGAAAGACTAATATAGATGTGGATCGGATTGCAGCTGGATTACCTTGTGGCAGTGAAGGATTCCTTCTGATGTTTGCTCGCTGGAAGAAGCTTGAGAGGGACTTATATAACGAACGGAAGGAGTATGTGTTTTAACAGAAGGAACTTTTTTGTTGTTTCTTTCCCTATGTTTCTTGATTTTACTGATACTCTATAGTGCAGACGGTTTGATGTTACACAAATTCCGGATGTCTATGATTCTTGCAAGTAAGTATTAAGTTCTGATTGTGCATATCTATTTTCAAGGCATTACTATAAGCAGATTTTGGTTTCCCAAAACAGCCTTAAAATGACAAAAGAAGATATGAGATATTGTGGTTGATATGAAACTGCAAGCCACAGCAAGACACCCAAGGTTGTCACCATCAGCTTGGCTGAGTAACTTCTATTCTCAAATGACTCTCAAGACAACTTTGAATATGAAATGACTCGTATCTATTGAATCTACACAAATGATTAGTCCATGTGTTATATGCCTATATCTAGTTTCTTTCAGTGCTTATGTTTGCTGTGTTTGATTATCACAGATATGATCTCTTACACAATGCACATCTTAATCTTGAAGGACTGGATGAACTCTTCAAAGTCGCCCAGGTATTTGGAATAGCTACATACTTGCAGTTTTGGGTGATGAGTCTACCACTAAACTTATTGTATGATCTTTGCATTTTGTTGTTGTTGAAGTTGAGCCAGTTCCTCTCAAAATGATTGGCTGAAGTTAGGAGATTTCTTACAATTCTAAAACACAGGATTTTTCAAACCCAAACTGGTTTGGGACTAATTCTTCCCACAGAAACACCACTTACTCTCAAATAACTAGTCTGAGATGTGGCAGTGGAACACATGCATGACTAAAAAATAGTGGGATTTTATCCTTTAGCAGTTATGATCCTTGTTATTGGGCCATCCTAAGAGACTAACTGTCATACGTTGACATTTGACTTCTGCAGTTGCTTGCAGATGGTGTTATACCTAATGAGTATGGGATAAATCCCAGGCATAAACTCAAGATTGGCTCAAAGGTATGTATTTCAATGTATTACCGGCCATTTTTTGTCTCTTCCAAGTTGTGTCTTGGTTATGTTCTGTAATTTTAGCCCTGGAAACTTCAAGAGTATGTGGACCACATAGTTGCTTTTTTCTTTTAGGTATTGGATTAAATCGCACATATCTATGGTTAGGGTGTGAATTAAAAATATATTCTACCAAAAAAAGAAAATTTCTAGTGTGTTTTCTTCAATAAATGCTCAAAACTTCTAAAAAAATTATATTATGACAAAACAAATAAAAATGAAAATAAAAAATAAAAAGAAGTACATGTAAATAAGGTTAACTTGTAATTTCATTAAAAAATATATATTTACAAAAAAAGGGGAAAGAAAGAAAAGAAGGTGAAGAAGAGATAACATTAAGGGTTAAATAGTGGTTGTTGAGATTAGGGGTGCCTATTAAATAGAGTGAAAATGGAACAAAAATTCTTACCCAAAAGTGGCATTCGGGTAATTTACTTGATTACCCATTTATTGGTTATTAAATGGAAAAAATGGATAAGGGTCAATTTTGTACCCATTTAACTGGTTACTCGATTATTTATAAGAGCAATTCCGTAAATTTTATTTGAGTGAATGTATGTTGGAGATAAAACATGATCCGAGTGCCTTTTTCTAAGGAATTTGTAATACTTTTTTAGGATTTTTGTTATATATTAAAATGATATTGTTCATAGGCTTCTGTTTATATTATAATATGATTTTTTTTTACTTTTTACGGATTAATAAATTTTCAAGCCATTCTTGTTATTATTCCATTTATTTACCGGATTACTTGTTCAATTGTTTGATAAATAGGTAAATGAACAGTATATGGAACACCTTATTCTATGTACCAATATATTGTATATTAATGGAATGGTACACCAAACAGCCTATTCCATTCCATTTATATACTATTTACACCTAGATGACACAAGTAACATGAGCATAGTTTGCCGATCCATGTTTTTCATATAGCAAGTTGACCTTCTTAATGCCTAATTAGATTTGATACATCAAATCCCAACACTTCTTGCATGACTCAGATTGCACGCCGGCTGTTGGGTAAGATTTTAATTGACCTGCGGAACACTCAAGAGGAAGCAATTAGTGTTACTGAACTGAAAACTAATCAAGTTCAAACTTCGATCTCTAAAACACGGGGGGAAGAGACGGATTACCAGCAAAGATCTCAGAAGAACGAGGATGCAAGAACTAGTTCTACTAGTGAGAAGTCACTGGACCAAGATGATGAGGAGGATAAGGAGACTAAATATCGTTTAGATCCACAGTCAGTGTTCATATCTTCTTTCTTTAATTTCACATTTTTTAGAGTAGATTTATTTGTACTTTAAAGACATTCTCATCTATCACAGGTATGCAAATGTCAAAACGCCTGAGCGTCACGTCCGTACACGCCTTTATTTCACATCTGTATGGTCTTCTCAATCTGATTTACTAGCTGAAAATTTTTTAGTTTACTATTTTGTGAAATCTTTAGTGGCTCTAATACTGCAATCATTAATAATGACAGGAGTCACATATACACTCATTGATGAATGTTCTCCGCTACTGCAACTTGGATGAGTCCTTGCAAGGGGAGGCTGGCCTTGTTTGCCAGAGTGCTTTAGAGCGACTGTATAAGACACGGGAACTGGACTACATGAGTTATATTGTTTTCAGGCTATTTGAAAATACTGAGGTTAGTAACTTAGGTTTTTGATGGTTTTGAAGAGTTTGTGAATTTTTGTGATTACTGGGCAAGGAAAAAAAGACTTGGAACACCCCTCTCCCACCGGTTGCCCAAGTCACAAAAGTTTGTATTTACTCTTACCAAGTTTCATATTATACCCATTTCCATTAGTATGGAGCTTATAATGCATAACCATGAATAGCACATTACTAGTCAGAACTCATGAATATTGTGTGTGCGTGTTTTGGAGAGAGGGGGGGTGGGGTGGTTGAAAGCAATCCTGGATGGCTAACCCATCCATGGTGAACAGAACTGCTGGGGTTTACGTAATCGGACATGTTGATCTTTAAGTGCCGTATCTAATAAAAAACTTCTTCTGGCTTCTTCAAATTCTTGAATGATAATATGATGAATGATCCATTGGTGGCGACTGATGTTTCGTGTGTTTCAGTTCCTTTGCCTTTACTACTTGCCCAAAAGACTGTCCAGGAACTCCTTTCTGCTATCAAAATCACCCACACACTCATCTTAACCATTTTTTCAGCTGAAAAATTCTGAACACATATATAGGACCAGATTGCTGCTTCGGCCCAAACAATGGATCCTATAATATCCCATGCCCAGTCTGGAACCACAGCCTTTGAAGTGAGGTCATCTTCAATCTGTACATACTGAACAGCCCTTGTCTCGGTCCTGAACTCCAACTTCCAGGACACGATTACCTCTCTTTATTGAAGACCACAGTAGATTGAATTACTTGGTCCTTGATCCTCTGCCGTGATCCTACCCTGGTGTCCAGATGACTACTCTGTATGCGTGTGTGTATGTATATGTTTGAGTTATTTAGAAAAGTAAATTTCTTATTAGGATTTTATAATTGATATTCTTATCTGGTATTGTATGTGGAATTGCAAAGCAGGTGGCACTAGAAGATCCCGAGAGATTTCGCATGGAAATGACATTCAGTCGTGGTGCAGATTTAAGTCCTTTGGAGGTACTTATTCTTCTGTATCTATTATGTAATCAGATCTGATGTAATGAATTTTCCCTTGTTAAATCACTCAGTTTTTTTTTTTTTTTTTTTTTTTGTCTTTTTCTTGGTTTATTGTTCTACAGTTCAAAGACAGTGAAGCTGCTTCTCTGCATCAAGAGCACACATTGCCTATAATGGGACCAGAAAGGTTACAGGAAGCAGGGTCATATCTCACTCTAGAAAAGATGGAGACTATGGTTCGCTCATTTGCTATGCCAGCAGAAGATTTCCCACCGCCGGCAACTCCAGCAGGCTTCTCAGGCTACTTTTCAAAAAGTGCTGGTGTGTTGGAACGACTAGTAAGCTTGTGGCCTTTCAACAAACAGGCCAATTCAAATGGGAAATAGCCAAATGACTCCATTGCCTTTTGCACGCCAGCAGTGGCTCTACCAGTTCAGCCAGAAATGTTCCAGTGCGGGGTAAGCCTGCAAGCCCTAAGCAGCCTACTGAAAGGTGAGTAATAACAACCGTCATTTTTCATTCACATTGTAATCGTGTACTGTGTATAATTTTGGCGGGCATTTTTTTCGGCAGCTTTAGAATTTCGTCACTTTCTGATGGTGCCCGTATCAGTATCGGTTGTCGCCAAATATATATCGCACTAGAAACAAAACTGATAATAAAAAAATATTGAACTTGATATATAACTATTAGCTCACCTTAAACTTTGATATGTATCCGGTATCTTGCTCAGTAAGGTCAGCCTAGCAACGGCACTAGCAATCAATTGACAAAACTGGGTTCATGGAGAAGTAGGTGATACCGGAGGAAGACTGGAGAGTAATTATAGATAAAAGAAAATATGAAATTTTTGCACCCATGCCTGACACATTCAGAATACGTTTGAAATTAAAGAGTTCACGAACTATTTGCTTGCTGTATTTGTATTCACCAAGTAATTTCTCAATTTTTTAACGCTATCATCGTAATGTGCTTTCACACTAGCAGGCGATCCTTTTTCCACAGTTTTTTAAGACAATGCACAGGAGATTTTTTATGCAGAATGTCTACGTTTAATTTTATGGGGTAGATCGCCTAACTAATGCAGTCTCACCAGAGAATCTGCTGCAGCCATCGTTAGTTCCCTCAAAAGCCTATTAGCAGACTCAGAATAGTGCAATTCCTAGCAAAAGGACGAACGTGTTGACGCATCTACCCATTTCACAAGAGGATAACCGTGAGACGAACCAAATAAAGAGAGCTAATGATTGGAAAAAAATGTTAAAGCTATGAGCAGCTGGGGAGTCCAAACACCAAGTGGTGCGGAAACTGTTCACCTGAACGCACATCTAATAAGTTAGTAGATCATGGTTTAGTTTGGTGCAAGCTGAAAACCTCGACAGAGCTATACATGCTAATGATGATGGCATCTCGAACAGATGCTATTATCATTGCTTCAACAAAAGAGTCAGGAAGATGATTGCATATATGAAAATTTAACTGTTCCACATTGAGTTGCAGATTCTTCCTCCACAGTGAGACAAGCCTAGTTAAGTAAAACCCAAAAGAAACCTACCCATGCGGCTCCAGCATAATAAACATGCATACCATCACCTACCTGGCTCAACCTCAGTAGACCCATGGCCACCATGCATATACCCCCCGTGATGGTCGTACATGGTTGTCCCACCACCAGACCTTCCCCCACTCCTGCCCCTCGAATTGTAGTTTCTTGAATAATAGTCAGTTGAGTCAAAATATTGGTTACGTCCATTCTGATAGCCACCACCTCCACCCCGTCCACGGCTGCCACGGCCATTTGCATAACCCCTTCGACCACCACCACGGCTTCCACCTCTTTGATTATAAGATGCTCTGCGGGGAATGGATTCCTTAGTCTCTGCCTCTCCTATCTCATTCTGTTCCTCCACATCAAGCAGAGGTTTCCAAGGATCTTGTGGGATAGCACTATCAACCACCACATTTGATGTGTCCAAATCATCCTGCATAAGAGCCTCTGATAAGCAAGAGAGAGAGAAAGAGAGAAAGAGGGGAGAGTGAGAAGAGAGAGAAAGAAGCTTCCTCATTCCATTAGTTGCTACCTTTGGAGTTTCCTCATTGGGACTAGACTGATCGTCAATAAGGTCCTCTTCGAGATTTGCCACTTCTTCACCCTGCACAAACGTGTACATATTTAGAAACATACACCTTATCAAATATTTGATGACTTGGAAACTTTATTAGCATATAAACAATAGACAATGGCCAGTAAAGGATTGGGAGGATGGTTACAACTTGTGGTTCATCCTAGTTCTAGAAACCAGGATTTAATAGAAGCTAAGTAAGAGCTCACAGGACCCATCTACTTCTGAGAGCATTCCAGGACATTGGGCACTCCATGACCAATTGCAAAATAGACATCATTTCCACTAAACTAAACAATAGCTTTATTAATTTTAACATCCTAATGAACTTTAGATCAACAAGCAATCTTTCTCTGTTATAGTTACATCAACTATCAGGTTTTTCTGATCTGGACTTGGGGAACCAATTTGAGTCGTTCAAATTGGATCAGGACTCACGAGTCTGCCTACTGGACTAAAACAAGTCAGGGTGACTCACCAGAATAGAAGGGTTGAATCTGATCCCACAACCTAACCCACCCACCCACCCCAAATCCAAGTCAAACAGGTTGAGTCGTGGGTCAACTCAATCAGTGGGAAAAACACATTATCAAGTTTTGAAATTGCACTTCAAATACAGTAATCAGCTTCCGATGAATCCTTTCCTGTTGTTTTTATAGCTAGGATGTTGCAATCACCATGATCCAATTAAGAAAATTATGGCCTCTGAATTACAGCAAACAGAAAAAATGCCCTTGTCCTTTTTGAATTGGAAGGTTACAAAAGCCTTGTAACGAAAGATCATATTACCAGATTCTCTGTCCGTCTTTTCTGTTCTGAACTTTTAAGTATTTGGCTTGACAACATGAAAATTAACCAGACAAAATTCACACAAAAGTTTGAAATTTAAAACATAGCTTTTTTAAGAGCAACTGCATACCTATTTTTACACTGAAATAACTCTACACCATGATCAGAACATTCATTTCCAGAAACAATTCCAAAAAGAATTTTGGATCAAACATCCACATGGTAATGTTTGTGAAATAGTTTTTGGCTGGAAGCGTGTATTGCAACACAAGATCTAAAGCACTTTAAAGGAAGGAAAAAGAGTCTACCACCCCACAAAGAATCTCTCTTCCTGGAACGTTAAATATGAGCTTTTGCAGTCAGAGACAAGTCAATGACACTACATACCAGTTGATACCTTTTATTGGACAAGATGCCCAACCACCGTTATAACCGTAAAACTTTCTTGTCAAGGCATAATACCACGTAATTTGTCAATAAAGAAGGAATTCATATAACATAAAGAAACATCGAACTCAAATCTTGATAAAACAATTGTTTTCAGCCAAATTATCAAGTATATTTGCGCTATCTCTCTAACGAGAGTGTCCTGCAGGCAAAGAATTGATATCTAGAGCAAAACCATAGAGGTTTCTAAAGTTAATTAGCTATACAGCGAATTTCAATCAAGACAAGAAGTTCCATAGAAAAGGAATGTCATCTTCGCACTTGAAGGCCTGGCACAATCTCTTAGCGAGTATGTTGAAAAATTTCACCAAATTTTTTAACCTCGCCATTTTCTTTTTAACAATAACACTGATAATAATATATAACAATTTTGCCTTTATTGGTAGAATTCAGTTTAAAGTTATAAACATCTAATTTAACCCTACAACAATAACTTGACAATTCACAAGTACACTGAATCTTATCTCAAAAGCCCATTCTTTTATAACTTATTTTTGGAATATTTAGTAAAAAACCAAACAAAAATATGGAGGGGCACAATCACAGCAAAAGCTGAACTAAGGTGGGTTGATACAAGCAATTTGGTATGTTCAAAACGATAGCCGGTCCATATCACATTCTCTATATTCAGTATTGACATGGCAGACTTTGGACCTTGCTAGCAGTTCTTGCTAAACTAGATTTTTACAATACAAGCAATTTGGTATGTTCAAAACGATAGCCGATACATATCACATTCTCTATATTCAGTATTGACATGGCAGACTTTGGACCTTGCTAGCAGTTCTTGCTAAACTAGATTTTTACAATACAATAAGTTGAAGGAGGCTGTGCCTGCAATTAATACAAAGATCTTTCCCAACATCAATCAGGTAAAGTAGGGTTCATTTCTACATCATATTCCTACAATCTGTTCACTCTTTCTCATTCATAAGAAACTTCACATATAAAACTTCCATCCAACAATTCTGACAGAAACTTTATTATCCCAGAAAAGAAAGGATCAATCAGTGAAACACCTCCCATCCCACAGAATATTTGGCTTTCGATGCAAACCCTTAAGATCATCAAGCTGAACAAATGTCTGGACACTAGTTACTGACACTGCAATCAGCGATATCTACCTACACCTCAGGTGTAGTTTAGCTCCTTACCTCTCCAGAAGAGCTACCAATGGTAGCTCATACAGAAAAGATCGGTTAGCTATGCCTATGAGGCAAAGAAACCTTATGATATCTACCACCTACTTCTATGAAGATAATTCTACAGAGTCAATCTCACTCCCTCTCTTCCAGATACTTCCCTCTTTACTACTATTACATTAACAATGACACTCAAAGCCATGCCATACTGGATTATAAATGAAGATGCCCTCTAGATAGTATCTTAAATACCATTCAAGTAGGATTAGAACCACAATAGAGAATAACTGGAAAAGAGATCATGTAAGAGGACCATCTTTACCCATAATCGTCCAGACTAGAGAAGAAGCGACAGGTTAACATATGCAAAGAAAAAGCCAGAAAGACTGATAACATCATTGAAGAAAAGAAAGTCTATGATTCCTGGAGAGTGAAGATAGCCACGAAGAAAATATCCTCTATACTATACAGCACGCAAATGCCACATTCTCTTTCCCATCTTCTTAATTAAAGTACTTCATTCCAACAAAAGGTTTTGATCCCCATGTTACTATATATTCTGACGTACAATAATAAACTTGGTAAAGAAGTGGGAGGGTATCATTGGTAGAAGTTAGAACTGAGGTGAAGGCCCAACGTTAAGCTAACTTCACTAAGATCTAAGACCTAGATTGCGAGCCATAGTTGCGAACTTCCAACAACAAACAGAATAAATCCTCGACAGACTTAACCTGGTTAAGAACATTCCAAGAGTCTAAAATTAACAATCTAACCTTTTGTTCATATTGCTCAGTCAAAGTAACTTCCTCCTGCGATTCCAGCACCTCGGTTTCTGGCAAGGGTACCTGACAGGGCGCATACTTCCCTGCAGCAGCAGCGACATCAATTGGAGCCTTCATCTCTGGCGTCGTAGTAAAATAATCCGAAGCTAAGATCTTGTTCAGCCGCTCCCTCAATCCGGCGTCTAAAAATACACCGATAAGTTATTAGGAGAAGGCAACAATGGACAAAATTAAATGAAGGGGAAAAAAAAAAGCGAAAGTTACAACTCACAAGTAATGTCAGTCCCGGGCTGTATAGGCTGGTTGGAATTGGCAAGCCAGAGTTTGGCGTGCTCGACGCAACTCCGAAGCGCGTTCTTGTGAGACAAAGTGGAGTGAAGATGCCGAGAGATCAGGAGTCCACCGAGTGAGGAAATCTGGTCCAAGTCCCTCTCCCCGAGCAGATCCGTTGCCTCATCAGTCACATAATCATAAGTCAAACAGCATTCCCTCTCATGAGTTCTCGTCAGCATAGTAGACGTGAACTCGCTTTGAGGCATCACATCAAACAAGGATCCAAAATAAAGCAGATTCAACAAATCCTCAACAGCCGTCTCCGTCGACAACTCCGGTTTTTGAAGGGGAGAAGCTGGGATTTGAACGTTCGTGCTGGCAACGGAGAGCTCCTCCTGGACAGCGTTGAAAAGCGGCTGTCGCAGCTTCTCATACTCTTCGATGAGAACAGCGACCGCAGACTTTGACCGTAGTACCTCTTCTTGTTCCTTGTTCAGAGCTTTACCCAGTGCGAGCGTCTCTTCCATCTGAAGGATTCGGTTGTACTTTTTACGGAGGTTTCGGAGGCGCTTGTTCACGTAGCTAAGGACGGGACCTTCGGGGACTTCGGTGGCCGCCGGTGCAGCCATCGGTAGCGGTGGAATAATCGGCGAAAGGCGTGAAATTAGGGTTTTTGTGGGAAGTATTGGGGGTTTAGGGGAGGGGGAGGGGGGGTGGTGGTGGGTTCCTGGGTGCAACAAATTTACATAAGAGGAGGAGATGAAAGGGCGGGTGGGATTTTTGAGGCACCGAGCAATTGAAAGATTTATGCCTCTATAATATAATGGAAGCAATTAACGCTCCTTTTAAGCCCAAATTATGATTTTATATGAACTTTAAGCGAACACTTGGCCGGCATATGTTTCTAAAATTTTGAGCAACTACGGATCGAGTTTTTCGAAAAGTTATTCAAATTATAATAAATAACTCGTTTTCGTCTCGATTTCCTCTTCAATCCCCTTCAGTAAAATAGACTAAGCTTGAATGACCTTAAAACTTCTTACAAGCTATTCAGTTTTAACTCTCCACTCACATAATTTACAAAGCACCTTCAATGACATTTATAAAGCCCCTTCGACCTTCAGTACGTCTAAATTTCTGGTATTTAACATCATCCCATGGTCCCCAACAGTTTCCTTTAAAACCTACCCGTCAACATTTAATAGAGTTTGATCATCAAAAGAGACAGATAATACAGATCCAAGGGATTTCCGACACAAGCCTAGTGTCCAAAGCCCTTACTGGATTAATTCTTAACTGTATTTCTAGCTTATCAAGAAAAGGCCGTAAAGTCATTCAAAGTGTGATATATTAAACGTCCTGAATAGATAAAAACTACAAACATCCGTATAAAGATGGGTACATGCCACAAGCTGTTCCCTCAGCACTAATGACACAGTACTCCTTGTTCACTGAGGGTAGATCAACGTAAAAAAACTTTGCTGGCACTGTGACCCACTTTACATCTTCCACCGTGGAGCCTTCGGCAGTCTCAAACGGTGTAAGCTTGCTGAATCGTATCTATATCCAGTCCCTTCAATCTCACCACCGACTCTACGTGTCCTTTCAAGGTGTGCAGTTCCCTCAACCTGCGACGACAGTAAATATCATTAAGCTAAACTCCTCGTGCTAGCTAGCAGCATTCGATAAGATTGATGTCTCTAAACTAAAGAGAGCAAGAAAGAGAAAAATCGAAGCTGCAACAATATCTACCAATACAAAAGGGATCAGACAAGAACTTCTTTCCTAATATCAAAATAAAAGCCTAACCTTGCTATCTCTGCTCGCCGTTTGGCTTCTTCCGCCATCTGATTAAGATCAGTAAAGTTAGTTCTATCATTGAACATCTTGGTGTCTGGAGGTTGCAAGCCGTGCAGAGTTCTCTGAGCATGTGCCCACTTAAGCTCTCTGGCTTCCTTGCCAAAGTCTTTCTGCCTCGTGAAGGCAATCTGCAAGTACAGGAACCCATACAATGAACTATTTGAAAACACAAATGACAAGGACAGACCCACACAAAAAGTAGGTAGAATTTCATACCCTTTGCTCAATAACAAGATCCCAGGCCCTCCCGCTGTGAGCATAGCGGATGACAAATTTAATGATATCAAGTGGGAAATAAAAGATTATATTATACAGCCAAACAACACCAGCCCAACCCCATCCAATGCCTTCTATTGCAGCAAATGCCCAATTTGCATATACTGCAATTAAAGTGGCAACCTGCCAATATATAAGAAGTAAAACAACATTAACTGTAAAATTTGAGTATCATAACTCCATAGTAACGTAACAAATTGGAAGTCTTGAAGGTACCCACCAGCTGAGCAACCAGAAACGCTGAAACAAGCATCAACCCAGGTCGCTCCACAAATGACCAGCTGCGTGATCGAGTCACAAATATGAGAGCCTGACTGACAGTGCTTACTTGCAGGTATATTGCCGATGCAAGCTTTTTGAAATCATCCTGTGCTGTTTGCTGAAGGCTAGCAACTCCAAATGTACGCTGGCAAATAGCAAAATAGCAGAGCAAATATCAATACCATAAACTGAATAAAAAAACAGAACAAACTCTCAAACAAATAGGCACTATCCGAGTGGCTAGGGCAATTTGTAGTCTCGAGTTGGGCTAGAGAGGTGCACAAAGAAAAGGAGATCTGTGCACATGACCCCCATTCATTCAAGACAAACACAAGTTTGTCATAAAACATGCTAAATATACAAGCACACAAATATGAGAGCCTGACAAACACAGAGTTGAGAAAAAGCTCATCCAATCATAACTAATCAAGTCTACATCAATTTTCATACCGGGAAGAAGTCAGTTTTATATGCTGCCCAGAAAAAAATGACTGTCATCATTGCCAAGTAACTCCCAAGAATGATACCAGTAGCAAAGATCTCAGCCAGCTTCCAGCTGTCTGGTAGAGGAGATGGTTTCACCCTATCCTTCGATATTGTCATTATTGTACCTGATCAAGAGATAATAACTTACATGTAAATTCACCACAGAAACATATAGAGCAGTTCAAATGAACTTGACAATAGAAACAACTAGCCTACAACTGCATGGAAAACAAAAATGTTGGGCGGTGAATAACACAAACCATCATTCAGGATTGCAATGATAAGCACCATGAAAGGAGGAAAGTCAAACTTCCATATAAGAGCTAGCAGCATAAAGCCAAGCTGTCAAAATTAAACATGATCAGTCCATCAAGATGAAAAAGACACCATCTAATGTGACATACAAAATGAGAAACATCAAAAACATTAAAGAGATCATAGTTATGTGCATGAATAGTATGAAGGAGATTATAGTTATATTAAGAACGCTGCCAAGTTCCTCATACTACCGTTTAAGAGCATAATTAAAGACATTAAATTTTACCACTATACGGATGGTGATAGACACCGCATAAATCTGCAAAAAGAAAAACAGCAAGACCTGCTGTTAAGAACAAACTGCCAACACAACTAAAAGGAAAAAAATCGGCATATTTGACAGCATAGAAACAAGGGCGACAATCTAATAATAACTGAGGAAGTCATACAGTGTAGTTTTTCATTCTCTGAAATATGGCACGACTAGTAAGGACAGCACTAATGATGACACTGAGACCAGGTTCTGTGAGAACAATATCAGAAGCACTACGAGCTGCATCAGTTGCATCAGCAACTGCAATCCCAATATCAGCCTTCTTTAGAGCAGGGGCATCGTTCACTCCATCACCAGTCATCCCACATATATGTTTCCTTGCTTGTAAACGTTTAACAATCTCATATTTGTGCTCTGACCAGGACAAGTAGTGGAAAGCACATGTCAACAAACAGCAGTGATATGATGAAGAGGCAACTGTAATTTGCAGAGTGAAAATTAAGATACCAGGGAAAACACCAGCAAAACCATCTGCTTTTTCAATTAATTCATCAACTGGTAAAGCAGCAATTGATTCGTCCTTGTTCTGACCCAGCAAAGCAGAAGAAGGATACATGTTTGTGCCCATTCCCAAACGACGGCCAGTTTCTTTACCAATTGCCAGTTGGTCACCTGATCCATGAGCCCCAAAAGAACAAAGTAACCAATTATACGCCTTAGTAATAACTAATGTAAAATAGGAAACTGGTCAAGATGAGTCTTAGTAATAACTAGGAATTACATTTCACTCTGATAATCCAAGAACAAAACCAGTTATGTGCCAATATACGTCTGCCAAAGGCCTATGGAAATATTAAACTGAACTAGGGCAATGCCTACTACCATGCTCCCTACGCATGAAGTTTCACCACTTTTAGCCTCTTTTTGACTCCATGGTGCACACTCATGAGTTAAATAAGTAGAAACACATGGCCAAGTCAAAATCTGCATATCCAATTTACTTTAGCAAATGGAAAAGATGCATAATGATAAATAAAGAGGGAAAAAAAGGTAAAATCCAAGTCCCCCAACACTTCTTTGGCTGGCAGTACATCAGTTGCATTTCTTTGCTGTCAAATAGCAAAGAACCTGCCTTGTTTGTACTTACAACAGACGATACTTTCAAAGTTATCAAAGAACTGCATCCAGTTTTTTTTTTTTTTTTTTTTTTTTTTTTAAATGCAGTCAGAATTCTGATATAAAACAATTAATAACAAAATCATCATACATGTTTCAGCAAAATACTAATTAAGTAGCTATTCCTGAAAATACAATGAATAACATCAAGTCAAAGTACAAACAACCTATCCGATCTAACAAACTTCACAAACAGCTAAGGCCTCATTGTCCTTTCAAGTGGAGAGGAAGACAAACGAAAATAGTAGCATTAATAAAAGAAAGAGAAAACTACCAGTGATCATTTTGACATTCACACCCAGATTGAGAGCCCTCCTGATTGTTTCTGCACTGTCATGTCTAGGAGGATCAAAGAGAGGCATCAGACCAATGAATTGCCATGGACTTCCTGGACTCTCTTTCTTTCCCTCGGGAACCTCCTGCATTTTGCATCAAAGATTTCAAACAAGAAGAAAATTAGAAAAACATCCGTAATCAAACAGTAAATAATAATGAATACCCAAAAATATAGACAAAGACTACAGCATACCTGATAGGCTACAGCAAGCGACCGAAGACCTCGCTCTGCGAATTTGTCAATCACGGAGTGAACTCTTCGCTCTATATCAGACTTGTTGTGTGCAAGATTCAGAATCTGGAAAGCCCTTCACCATAGTTATCACTTACAACAATAATCTATTCATTTTTTCGTTTTATTTTTAGTTTCGGAGTCACAATTTGTTGTTAACTAAAATGCCAGAAAAAATAATAGAAAAGGTACCTGTTCTGGTGCACCTTTGCTTACACGGTGCATTTTCCCGTCTTTGTCAATATATGTAAGAGCTGTTCGCTTGTCCGTTGGATTAAACGGAAGGAAATGCACCTCTTGAATTCCAGCCCGAGCCTTTTTTTAGCAGCAAAGGAGAGAAATAATCAAATTTCTTTTTCTAAGATGGCTACTAAAGATTTATTTGAGAAAAAAAAGAGTATGAGAGATGATGAGGTGCAATGCAATAGGACTGGGAACGAAGAAACAGGAGGCTAAACAAGAATTAAACCTGACCCCACCCAGTTTAGTGCAGGGAAAAAGTTGGATCTTAACCAACATAGAGGGGATAGGGACAAGCTTCGGGACACAAGCCCATATGGACAGGACCAGGATTTACAAAACCTACACCAGGGAAAATGCACAACACAAATAATCAACTATTTATGTTTTTAAAGCAATTTTTGTAACTAGGCAAAACTTCATGTAGTGTTTTATATACCAAAATGCTTTCGTTTATTTTTAAATAAAAATATCTCCGGGAGGGCTTTTATTCTTTAAGGCAGATCGGGTTAAACAAAATCCTTCACAGACCATCTTGCTGCCATAACTAGCTACCAACCACCTCTAATCTACAAAATAGCACCAGACAAAACTAACGAAAAAGACTACTAGTTAAAAACGACATAGCTTACAATTACCAATCTAAGAAGTACTCCAGCAACAAACTACAAACCAAGGCCAAATGAGAAAAAAGTGTGGCAATAATCTCAGCTCCAGAAACTGGACTCTGCTAGTCATCTAAAATTTCTTTGTTTCCTCTTCCTATGGGTCCAACTTCTTCGAGTCAATAGTGAAATCAAATGCATGACAAAAGAACCCATATGCATCAAGGAATAAATCAGTGTTTTAGAAGGAATAAACAGTAGAACTTCTGGAATACTCCTAAGTCACAACCTCCTACATGTCTGGAGGAGGATTACTTAAAACAACAAGCAACGGATTTGGTAACTGAATTGGAAACCAATGACACCTGAAGGCCCCAAGAAAACCCAATTGATATGGCTTCCACAATCTTGACTGTTGTCCCAAAACTAAGTGGACATAATCACGAGACTCCTCAAACACTTATCTTAGAGAGAATTAGGGACGGGGGTAGCAAAAAATGAGAACCTTTTTTCTGCTTGCTATTGCAGATAATAGATCCCCAGAAAATACCCTCCTCTTAAAATAAATTTCAAGACCTATGAATTCTTTATGGTTCAAAGACAACCACATTATGCTTATTGCCATGACCGTTCTCTGAACCCCAAGAATTCGTTTCTTTTTTGTTAATTTTAAATTTTTATTACACATATATCCTACGACCTTTTTCCCAATTGAGATTTGAACCAAAGACCTCACACTCAAAAACCCCCATGTGACCATTGAGCCAAAGGCCCAATCCACACAACCTTGGAGTTTTGACCATCAAATTCCAGAAGGAAAACAACATGTGTGTATCTTCAAGAGCCCATGAGAGACTACAACGCTGCACTTCTTTACCTCCTTCGGATCTGCCAGCATCCCCACAATTGCAGTATCAATAGCATCTTGATTTTCAGTTCTGGAGGCTCTAGCAGCCATTAGAATCACAGTATCCTGGTCGACTCCTTTAGCAAAAACCTTCATCGTGATAGAAAGAGAGACAATCCAATGAATATCAGTAAGCCATTTTAAAAGAAATGAAAAAGTAAATGTTCAATAACTGACCTCAACAAGATTCTTATCCACTGTCAGTTTATTCAAGGTTAGAGTGCCAGTTTTGTCACTGCACAAGACATCCATGCCAGCCATTTCCTCAATTGCAGTCATTCTTTTTGTAATGGCACCCTGTAATTAGCAAGAAGAACTCAAACTGACCATCTATAACCAATTAATGATGATCCATCCACACAAAAACAATCATGCCAACCTGCTGAGATAGCCGGTGAGAGCCAATAGCCATTGTGACGGACAGAACAGTAGGCATGGCTATGGGAATCCCTCCGATAAGAAGGACCAAAAGATTGTCAATCCCTGGTCGGTATTGGCGATCTTGAATCGGATACATAACAATAATCTCCACAATCATTCCAACAGCAATCGAACAGATACAGAAATTTCCAATTGCAGTCAAGACCTAACAAAGCCAATAACTACTGATGTTAAAATATTCAAACTTTCAATGAGAGCAAAGGGAGAGACAGAGAGAGAGAGAGATGGAGAGAGAGAGAGACGTGGAAAATAAAAAAAGAAGACTAGTCTGTAAATATTAACCTTTTGAAAGTGGCCCACTTGGTTCGTCGAATCAACAAGATGAGCAGCCTTGCCAAAGAAGGTATGCACACCAGTGGCAATAACAATGGCTTCAATCTCTCCCTGCTTACAGGTGGAACCTGAATACACACCATCCCCAGGTCCCTTGGTTACAGGGAGAGATTCACCTGTTAGGGCAGACTGGAAAAGCCAGAAACAATGAGTCATAAAAAGTTCAAAGTCTACTATTAAATTTTTAGCTTTATGAAGCAAATGATGATACCTGATCTATTTTCAAAGGATCACCATCAAGGAGGCGAGAATCAGCAGGAACGATATCCCCAAGCTTGATACTGATTATGTCCCCAGGAACAAGCACTGCAGCATCTTGTTCACTCCACCTACCATCTCGTAATACCTGAGTTGCAATTAAAGAACACAACTTTGTTAAATCCAGTAACTACTATCCACATACATAGTAAAGTAGATATCCAATTATCACAAACTTTACCACATCTTTTTTTTTTAAAATCATTTGAAATTGTAGGGCAAAGTAGTTCATTGTCGAAGTCGAAGTTCTACGCAGAATAACAAACTCTTGACCAACAACCATTAGTGGCTAACATAAGGAAGAACAAAAATATGTACCTTTGCTTTTGGTGCAAGACGAGCCATGAGTGCTGCAGCAGCATTTCCAGCATTATTTTCCTCAATAAAACTTATGGTGGAGTTGATAATAAGCAGGGTTATAATTCCAACAAAATCTTGCCAGTCTGGCGGTTTCCCCTGTAAACGAAATTTTAGCTTAGTTAAATTAAAAAAAAAAAAAAAAAAAAAGATAAACGGAAGTAACGGATTAAAAAAGGCAGGAGTTACTCACTCCTCCGTTAGCAAGAGCAATGGCCATGATGGCAGCCGCTTCCATAACCCATGAAAGCGGGTTCCACATAAATCCTAGGAACTTCAAGAACTTACTCTCCTGTGCAATCCCAAGGCGAAACACAATTTAGGAAGAAAAAACAGTAGACAAAAGATCCGATCAAAACAAAAACAAAAATAATACAAAAAATCGTCTAAAAATTTAAAACAAACTATACTAAAGGAGATGTAGAAAAGGACCTTTTTCTCTTCAAGTTTATTGTGACCGAAAATTTCCAACCTCCTCAGAGCATTATCGCTCGTTAAACCCTCCTTATTACATCTCAGAGTCTGAAAAACCTCCTCAATTGGTATATTCTCCTGAAGTCGCAGATATGATAACGAAATGAACCGAATGAAAGAGATTATAGAAAACAATCACGAATAACAATTCCTACACACAAAAGAAACAACAAAAATGAAGAGCTCAGATCTAGTACCAGATCGACAGCCTCCTTCAAAACAGCCTCCAGACCTTCATTCTGGCCGTCCATTTTTCTACCCCGTTCCTCCAACGCGTCCACTCAGTCTACCTTCAATCCCAAAACCAAGAAACGATCAAATTACAGGAAAGAAAACTTTAAGCAGACTAGGAAAGAGACGATAGAAAGGCAAAGAACAAACTCTGAAAAAAAAAATGTGGCGATATTCTCTTTCTACTACTCAGAGAAGGAGGCTAGAAATCGAAATGGACATGTAGGAAAAAGCAGCAGTGGACGAGGCAGTCCCATTTTATGAGGCTAGGGCAGAGATAAAGAGCAAAAGCAAGTAGCAAGCATGTACTTGGCGGGTACACTCTGGACTATTAATTTGGTTTTCTTCACTTCCATTTCTTGATTTTTTATAAGCAGGAAACACCGGAAAATGCCCAGACTTATTACCTTCCCTTGTGCTAATTCCCTGCCTGAAAATGTACCGAAAGTAGATCGCCCAGAATGCAGTAGATCTCTTCCAAAATAAATATCCTCTTTTGAAGACTGTAAATTACTCCATCAAAAGCAACAAAATTTACTTTCCAAAAGAAAGAGAGAACAGACTCTTTAGTCTCTGCCGTTGATCAAACTGAAAACAATTATTTACGAATCATTCCACCAGCAGCTGAAAATCAGCATTTTTCTGGAAAGAAAAAGGAACAAACACATCATATCACCATCGAAGACCTCCGAATCTTAAATCCTAATTCTCTCAGAATAAGAAACTCTGAACCCAAAGCCCCAACCAGGACTCCATAAAATAAAATAAAAAAACAAAAAGCGACAGTAATTACAGAAAAAAAAGTCACAGTCGCAACGTAAAACGGTTGAACGAACCCGCTACCCGTCCTCCCTGGCCTTCCACCAAACATAAGAGGAGTCGTAAATCACAGCGACTTCTGGTCTGCAGTCACGCCCATGAGCGCCCATAAGTCCTCACACTGTCAGCAGTCTTTCATCTGTCCAAACTCCAATCTTGTGACCGAGTCCGCTTTTTAAATAATTTTACACGAGCTTTTTTTCAGTTTTTTTCCCCTTACTGTTGAAACCTGTCGTGTTTTCAAGTGTTCTTGCTCCACTATTAATCCCCTCCTTTTTTTAATTTTAATTAAACCGATTTCTTTCCCATCCGTCGTCCGTAGCCCGCGGGCCTGAACAAGTAAGTGTACAACTAAAAAGATACGTGGACATGGGAGCAACGAAGGGCGCTCGTCATGAGTCCCAAAACTAGGAGAAAAAAAAAAGTGGACCACATGACCCTTAATGAGTGAGATCCACACCTTCTGTCGTGGCTCCCATCTCTCTTTCTTATTTTAATCACTAATTGAATACAAAAACCTGATTACGCCGATAAGTAATTAAACAAACTGGTTGTGGACAAGAGAATGAATCCAAGCTGGAGAGAGATGGGATTATTATTTAGCGGGGACCGCCATTAAAAGATATCAACTTTATCCTCGTGTTGCTTCTTGTTACACACATGGGTTTAAATGTGATTCTTTCCAGCCAAGGACCTTATCAACAATCCATGTCAAAACCCTGAGTTAACTCACCCCAGTCCAAAATCCAAGTAATCCTAAATGATATTTAAATTTTACTAATTATCTATTGATGTCTTAGTTAGGTATACCAACCTTGATTGGACCTGACTCCTAGTTATCCTCCCTATATAATGTTAACAAAAAAATTATTTATCTACCAAATAAAATATTTGGTAGGTAAGAATCATACAAGATCTCATGTTAGAGTGGTTTTGTCCACTCTTATAGGCGGTAGTTTTTCGTACCTAAAAGATCGGTCTGTTGAGTGTATTAGCTAGCTGCTATCATGATATCAGAGTTAAGCACGCTATGTCCCGCGTTCAAATCCAGTGAGAGGCTGTCAAGAATGGGCAGGGTAGGTGTCATAGTGGTTTTGTCCACTCTTGTAGGCGGTAACTTTTCGCACCTAAGAGATCGGTCTGTTGGGTGCATTGGCTAGCCGCTGTCATCTTCCTCATCTAATCCTTTCTCAAAAAAATATTTATTTCCCTCGAAACCAATCAAGTTTCCTAATCACATTATATTATTTTCAATGTGCTCAATATTGTGTATTAATGGAGATAGAATCAAGGAAGTGGATACTGGATCAAGGTCGACCAAAAGGGGGTCCATCACGTGCACGGTCTGGGTCAATTAAGTGACGTCCATGTGCATCGCTAACAATGAACCGGCTTCGCTTCAACTATTTCAGCCGTCGGTCCGTACATTTAATCTCGTGTAAACCCTTTTAATCAGTTTAAATAGTTAAACACGGTTAAATAAAAAAGATAAATAATACAATTTAATATAATATATATACATAAATAATAAAATTAAGTTATATATAAAAGTGATTTATCTTGTATTATCTAAGAAAGAGTTAATTATAAATTATCACGTATTTATCTACGCGTAATTGAGTATTCTCATCTGCAGCGTCGATACGCCGTCCCATCATCCGGGGCCCAGCATCCATTGGACCGAGTTGCATCCGAACTGGCAGAACACTCGCAGGTGGTGGGGTCCATAGCTTATTCGTTTTAAAAAGTTGTCTTGTACGGAAGCACGGAACAAAGATATCTTCCACATCAGATAAGATCAGAATTTTTTTTTAAAAAAAAAAACCCAAATTGCGGAACAGAGTGACGTTAAAGAGGCCACCAACCTGCATTTGGCTTTATTCAGCCGATAGCCATCATATTTTCCCAAAAAAGGTGTCGGAGGGTGTCTCTCTCTCCCAATGCTCCTTTACTCTTTTTCGATTATTCGAATTTTGATATGGGCTGCGATCGAATGTGAGTTCAGCCTTTTGTCTCTGACTTGTGGATACCAATCTTTGATTTGTGAACTGAAAGGAGGAAAAGGATGGGATTTTTTCACTCTCCAGAATTTCATCGGAATTCAGATTTCAGAAATCGTCTCGAGAATGGCACTGTGAAATGGCTTGCGATCCAAGATCTTGATCGTCGCAGTTCGGATTTTGGAGATGATGATGAGAGCCAGGAGATCCCTAACTTCCAGAACACAAACAGCTCCAGGTTAAACAATTACAGAAGAAGACAATCGCCGGCCTTTTATTCTCGAGACTAAATTCAATTTCACGTATTTTATTGTTTTTTTCTTTTCAGCTTTTGTGGACTGTATTGTTTTTTATTGTTGTTAATGTTGTTGTCGTTAAACGGTAAAAAATTAGAGAGTTACGGGGTTAGTCCATAATGAACTTGAAATGAAGTGAATAAATGAATTGAATCAATTTCAACTCATCCTTAGGTGTTAACGAAGACAAGTTCAAGTGCACTGGAAACAATATTCCAGTGTTAGTGCCCCCAAGGGGGGTTAGTGAACATGACTCAAGACATGATTTTCATGCGCATTACGCAGTTCATGTCCTTATGTCGTTAGGGAGCGCCAAAATTCGTGTCATGTACGTGAACATACATGACTCAAGAGTAAAGAGAGGAAAGTGTTCTCTATCCAATTTTGAGAATCATCTACATGACTCTCGCGCGGGCTCTCTCTGGCTCAAACCGTCTCGCTCATTTCTCCTCATTTCGTTCCTGCAGCCCCTCTGTCGTCTCCCTGAAGCCCGAGCTCTCTGTTGCCTCTCTCGTCTCCGTCGTCCCTCTCCGGTCTCCCTCTCTACTACCTCCATCTCTCGCTGCGAACATCCTTCCGGCGTCCTTCTCCTTCTCGGCTCTCCCTCTGAACCTCCCGCTCGCTTCTCCCTCTCTCTTATCTCTCTGTCTCTTTTCCCTCTCTTCTCCCTTTCGACTTCTCACTCCCTTCTTCCTCACACTATTATTTCTTCCCCCAAAAGACCTTCTAATTTATTGCGATTTTCCTTGTTTCAGTTTTGGTTTTCTTCAATTTTGACATTTGGGCTTCTCGGCCTCCCTCTCTTCTCCCTCTTTATGTACCGTCGGAGCGCCGCCTCTATTGGCGTTGCCCATCGCCGTCGCCGTTGCCCGCTGGCTCGCCCCTGAGGAAGACGACGATAGTTTTTTGCCCTTGAGGAAGACGACGATAGTTTAAAACTATCGTCATCAAAATCATTAATTTATAAAATTTATTTATAAAATAATTATTTTTATTTATTTAATACATTTATTTTATAATTAGTATATTAAAAATAGTGATTTAATAGTCATAATTAAAATATTTTTAAAATAAATATTTGATAAATTATTTTGGCATAATTATCTGATTGTTATAGTTAATTAAACCAATGGTTTTAAATTTTGTGATAATATATTATTAATTAATAATACATAAAATATATTATGTACAAATATATAGTGTATTACTTTCAATTTTTTATTTATAAAGTTATTTATTTATTATTTGTAATTAATCATGTGCGTATTTCATTGGCTCATGTAATTACCATATTAATGCATAATAAAATATCTAATTCAATTAATAAATATATTAATATATTTAATTATACATTAAATAATTTATTCGTGTAATAATAATGGTTGTTTTACCTAATTTGGGGTTTAAAGATTATGTTGTAATTAAGTGTACTGTAAAAGTTTAGAGATTCTCTTGTTGGGGCACTAACACTGAAAACTGTTTTCCAGTGCACATGAAGTCGTGAACACTAACACCAAGTGCGAAGATGATCTTCATGTACATGACTGACATGATCTTCATGTTGGACATGAACTTGATCTTCATGTATCCATTTGGGGACTAACCCCCCTAAATGAAAAATATGATATAAACAAGAGAATAAGTAACCTTTTATAATATATTTAAATATAATATATACCTAAACAGATAATTAATTAAAATAAACATGGTTATTACATTTTTTTGTGATTTAACGTATAATATTAGAATATATTATTATCTTAATTAATGAAAAATTATATTAATTAATGATTATAGTTTAATATAAATTAATCCAATAATTACATGTGACTAGAATAAATTATTAAAAATAATTAAATAAAAATAAAAAATAACATAAGCGAATATAATAAATAAATAATTTATTTTTTAATAACATAAGATATATTTTAACATTAAAAATCACTAATTTAATACAATAATAAAAAAATTAATATAAAATATTTTTTTATATATTATTAAAAATTTTAAAACCATTAGTTTAATTAATTATAGTAATGGGATAATTAAACCAAAATATTTATTTTAAAAATATTTTAATTATGACTATTAAATCACTAATTTAAAATAGTAATTATTAAATGAATATATTAAATAAATAAAAATAATTATTTTATAAATAAAAAATCACTTACTAAGCAAGGTAAAAATCAAATATAAATAAAAAAAAGCTAAATAACTTTTTATTAAAATAATTAATACAAAATTATCACTTCATTTTCCTATAGTAGTCTCGTCTCTGATTGGTGATTGGCAAGCAAGCAAAAGCAAACCTAGGAGACAACGCAACGGGTTCAGAAAGAAATGGCTGCAGGATACGTTAGGCCCGTGCATTCCGTTCTCACTGATTCCTTTTGTCAGTTTTTCCTCCAAGAATTGAAGATAGCATCATTCGCCGTTTCGCTTTCTGCCACTGAACAGCAGCTTTTTCGGAATCACTTTCTGGAATACCACTTTCGTGACAAAAAAGACGACACTCGGCACCTCTTTTGAAAAAGCAGAAAAAAAAGATTGACAGGACCTGTAGATTCTCATGTTACATCTCCATCAAAGGTGATAACCTATAGATTCTCTGCGAAAAGGAGCTTAGCCACTGGTAATTCCATCATACGTGAGAAAACACTGCGCACTGCCTTCAAATTGACCCTCGAATTTTGGAGAAAAGAAAGTGGAGATTTCGGACTCTGGAAATGTTATCTTCTGCAATTTTCCCTTTCACATTTCCGTCATTCTATTGCGATGACTGAATATCGAGTCAGTGACAGGGATCGATCGATATGAAACCTCCCTGTAAACAATTACTTGTTTCTCAATCTGATCATATTGCTGTAGAATATGCATCTTTTTGTGCAAAATCATCGAAGAAAAAGCAAATAGACCGATGCAAAAATTGGAACTGTGAGAAGGAGACCTGTCAGACTATCACTGATTTCAGGCAGTTGATGGGACGCTCTTTCGGTGGATCGGTTGGTGGCTTTGTGTACCTAAAATTGCAGCCTTCGCTCTTTCGGTGGATCGGTTGCTGGCTTTGTGTACCTAAAATTGCAGCCTTCTTGTCTTGATTCTGAGTCCCAGTTCTGGTTCTCTTCATGTTGTCATTTCCTTCTGCAAACCAACTCTGGTAAATTTTCTGTGAGATTGTCTCTCTTTGGTAAAGACAGGGGGGACCTTATCCATTTCCTGCCAGAAGTTGCTGATCCCAGCTTAATCCTCCGCCATATCACGGACTAGTACGTGTTTTTTTTGTACATATTTGTATCTGGGCAGTCTGGCAAATCTTTGCTGAATCTTACTAGTTCCAGACTCAGAAATAGAGTTTCAGGAATGGAGCAAGGAGAGTTTTGAGACTATTCTCAGAGGAAAGCAAACGTCAATAAAATGATCAGCGGTTAGAAATCTCGTTTCTGCTGTCCAGAGTCCTGTCTATGTAATCTTAGACTCAGTCTATACAAATGAAATAGAAATGAACTGAGTAGGTGAAAATTCTATCCCCAGTGTCACTCATAAAGCGTCACATTGCTATCGGTACTGAGCACATCATGGGTGGATTCGTTACTCATTCAAGTGGCTCCACTGCTACAATTAATGGCGATTAAATCCACTTGGAAGATGTCCTCAGTATGATTAGCATTAAAGGCTACCGTAGCAGAACACTGCAACTTGGATTGGAAATCTGGCAATTCTTCTTTTGTATCTGTTATCTGATAATTTGGTCATACCAGACACCTAATATTTTCTGCATGAAAATGGCAAGAATGGAGTAATGCGAGGGGGCAACTGGGTTTGAATCCATCGAAATGAAACGGTTAATTGACAATAAATGCGGATTAAGGAACAGTGATTTATCATTCAATGCAATCTTCTAGACAAAAAAATCGAAATAAGGATTTAAAATTTTAACCAAACATACCAGTTCTAGAAGACGGCCCTGGATTTTCTGCATTGCAAGATCCAGTTGTTCTACCCTTTCGTTCTTTTGCCACCAAAGTGTTCAATTTGTAGGAGTAGAAAGTTAGAGGAATCTCGTAGCTGTAGAGGACACAAGCCGTGAAAGATTAAACGAACGGCAAGACAGGAACAAATTACAAACCGACAAATCTAAAAAAAGAGATTTAACTACAAAGAAAGTTACAGAAAATCATAAATCCTCATCGAGCTTAAACACATGGATGGCTCCACACCCGTTGAGACTGGACATCACCGAGGCCTTCTGATACTCGCCGACCCTCTTCTCAAAGAAGTTCGTCTTCCCCTGCAGGGAAATGAGTTACATCCAATCGAAGGGGTTCTGCACGTTGTAAATCTTACCGTACCCCAGGACCCCCAACAACCGATCTGCAACGAACTCGATGTACTGGCTCATTGAGTCCCTGTTCATCCCCACAAGAGCACAGGGCAATGCATCGCAAACAAACTCCCTCTCAATGTCCACAGAATCGGCAACGATCTCCTTCACCCTCTCGGCACTTAGCTTCTGCTTCAAGAGGCTATAGAACAAGCACGCAAAAATCGCAATGTAGCCCTTCATCTCTGGAATCTGGATATCAACTCATTGGAGAATGTAAGAACCGGCATCAGCCCATGCTTCTTCAGCCAAAAAATGGCACAGAAGCTTCCAGAGAGAAAATCCCCTCGACGCAGGCGAAAGCAATCAGACGCTCGGCAAATGAATCCTATCGATCCATTTAAGGGCACAATCAGCTTTTTTTCCCGACGTAAGGGACCGTGTCAATAGCACGAAACAGTCGGGATTTCTCCATGTGATCTTTGATGAGGATTCGAGCAAGAGACTATACATTTCAGAGTGGATGTTCTCGATAGCGATCTGGAAGCCGTAAAATGCCCGAGCCTCAGGGACCTGAACCTCTTTCATGAAGCGCCCGGAAAGATTCTCGAGGACGATGCCATCAGAGGCCGCGAAGAAGGCAAGAACATGAGAAATGAAGTGCCGTTCATCATGTCTGAGCACCTCCCAGTGACGAGTATCCTGAGAGAGATCTACCTCCTCGGCCGTCCAGAACGACGTTTCAGCCTTCTTGTACATCTCCCAGATTTGAGGGTACCGTATCGGAAACATACAGAACCTATCCGGGTTGGAAGCGAGAAGAGGTTCTTCCGGCAGAGCTGGCATCTTTTCGGAACGAAAATTCTCTTCTCCTCTCCAATGAAGTAATCGGTTTCGGGAGAGGGTTTGCGGAGCACGAAAGACCTGGGCAAAACTTCATATAGGAGTGAGGAAGAGCAGGGAAATTTGAAATTTTCGGAAACGGCCGTAAAGCTTGTGAGGGAAGGAACGACAATGGTTCATATATTAAGACGAAAATACCCTCTCTTTCCGTCCATGAGAAAGGAGGGTAAATTCGTCATTTACGCGGGCATAATGTACTATTTCGGCGCGAATGGATTCGATGAGCTGATCTTGGCAACCCTAAGGACGGATGGCACCCTTCGTAAATTGAGGTGCGTAAGGGAAATTCCAAACGAAAACTTGCGGTGGAAGACAATGTCCATGTATTAAGACGAAAATACCCTTCCCTTCCGTCCATGAGAAAGGAGGGTAAATTCGTCATTTACGCGGGCATAATGTTACTATTTCGGCGCGAAATGGATGGCACCCTTCGTAAATTGAGGTGCGTAAGGGAAATTCAAAACGAAAACTTGTGGTGGAAGACGAATTTAGTAGCCGCGATTAGACAGCTGGTTCGAATTCAAATAAATTTGAAATGTTGAGTGAGATGTTTGATGGTAGAGACGGACAGTCCCGGCATCGTCCGTGGTTTTCTCGTTTCAGTTTTTATCCTTTTAAAATTTTGGCGGGAGCGCGGTTTTAGCGCCAAAATGAAGGGACCCCGGTTTGAGTAGGTGCAAAAGAATTGCACAAGAGTCGATTCTCTCCTTACAACTCTAGTCATGAATCGATCCAAGGAGTTATAAAACTGATCAAGACAGGAGGATGGAACACTGTAACTCCCACTTTCAGTGCCAATAAAGGAACACTGTAAATGATAAACTAAGCACGAGTCTACAGATGCTTTCCATGTTTTCATTGCATCATTAGTCGTCCTACTGATGCTGATGTTTTTCGAATCTGCACTCTTCTCGCCCAGCTACTCTTGTGTTTTTGTATCTTATTCAGGAGTTCATCCTTCCACGCCCCAACTATTCGCTCAATTTCTGTCCCCCTCTTCACCAGCACAAACGTAGGCATCGCATCCACTCTCCATCGTCAGCCACGTCCTGTATAAACTCGATTTTGTTTGAACTTGGAACTAATTACAAGCTCTAAATCTTGAATTCATGTAGCACTTACCATGAGCTCATCGACGTCGATCTTCACGAACACCGCCTCCATGTGCTCAGATGCCCATTCATTCAAGAGTGGCTCCATGAATCGACATAGTCCGCACCAAGTCGCGGAGAAGTCGATCAACATCTTTTGACGAAAAATAAAAACAAGCTATTCAGTCCAGATCCCATAAAAATTGGGAGGAGGGAGATTGATCGATTTTTGCACTTACCAGTCGATCGGTTTCTTTGATAGAGTTGAAGTGCACTCCTGCCATCCAGCCTCGGAGTGGAAGGAGAAAACAAGCGATGGTGATCAAGGAGAAGGTCTCCACCCTGTCTTTATAGCACAAACTGTCAAACTACTAGATTTGTGGCCATTTAGGGTCTAATAATCAAATTGTAAGTCCTAATTGTGTGATTAGTGTTATAAATTTTATTACAACCCATAATGATAAACCAATACTGAGAAAAATATTAATAATTATTTATATGATTTTATACTAATAATCAATCACAAGTAACATATTAATGTAATAATTAAATTGATTAAATAAATAGGCATATTAAAATTTAATACATTATTGTTGTTATTGATCACTATTTTGTTTTTTATTATTTTATGTGTTATGTGGCTTAAAGAGGAACTCGAGATACATTAAAGATGGTTCAATTGGCTTATCCGAAGTGATGACTGGTTTAATACGTGGGGGTTTAGTGTTTTTTGAAAGTGAATTTCCTAGTAAAAGTGAAAGTAAATTATTTTTTCGTGTTAGTGTGCGCACTGGAAAATAATTTATTATGTTAATGTATAGTAAAAAGTATAGTGGAAAGTATATAAGAAATTTATTAATAAAATACCCCAAAAGATTTAAAATTTATAAGATATTTCTATTTAAATTTTCTATTAATAAGTTAATATAGATTATAACTTGTCTGAAATAATAAACAATTAACAATTAAATAAATTTTATTTAATTAACTAAAAAATATATAATTAAAACACTTAAACAAATTTTACTTTCATAATATCCAAATGCTTAATCAAATTTTTATTTTTTAATATCTAAATTCTCTCTCTTAAAATACTAATTAAATATAATATTAAAATTTATAAATTTACGTAAATGAAAAAGAGGATATTTTATTGAAAAAATTACTTTTATAAATTTAATTTTATAAAATAGTTTTATTTAACTAAATTAAAATATTTGTTGACTTGTTTAAATTTGAAAAAAATAATATTATTATTTAATTAATTAAATATATAAAAAAATAAAATATTAAAAAAGTCCAAATGCAAGAGTGAGAGGGCAGAATGAACATAATAAGAGTGAGAGAGCGAGAGATAAGTTTGGTCTTGCTCTCTCGTGTGCTCGATTCATGGGAGAGGGCCCGTCCCTCCCTTGTTTTCTTCACATTACTGGAAATAACGACGGGAATTGCTGAATATGTCTAATAGCAAATCTGTGCAAAACACCTCGTGTTTTTCCTACGCATTAAGTGGCTAACGTGAGAGATCAGTTTTGCCCGATTTGCGCCTGCAACTTGGACCCCTCAGCTTTCTCTCTAATCTAATCAAAGAGAGAAGAGACAGCAGCTACCGAAATTCTCTCCAAGTCGTTCATGCGCATTCCTGCTTTTGTTGATGATTGGAACGAGCTCTGGAACGCTTCCCCCATTTGTCGTATTTATTTCAATCAGTCAAAAACGTTCTTGGATTGAACTTTTCTTTTTTGTTTCGTCTCGCCAAAGCCAACCCACTCACATCTCCTAGTCTTCTCCACAAATGAGACAAAACCATTTCCAGAGGAAGCCAAACTGAATGACAATACTTTCGGTGGCCATTTTATGGATCTGGATGAGTGGATATTCCTGGCTAATGCATCTGCGGTTTCTGGTCAAGTTTGGCCTCGCAATCTTAACTGCTTCCAGTAAGTCGATCGATCAGCGGTGGGCAGGAAGGTCGAGCGAAAGGGAAAGCGATTGATGTTAAATATTTCTGGGTTAAAAGGGTCTGGAACGCCATGACCGACCTGCACCGGATTTCTCTTTTTTTTTTTTCTGCAAATAAAATACGTTTCAGAACAAGTGATAGAGGAGAATCCCGTAAGAAAGTGTCTTGATAATCTTCAGATTAGAGATTGAGAGGATCAACGAAAGCGTATAGAAAATCTCAGGAAAAAACAAGCTCCCGATTATTTAATATCTAAACGACAGTGACACTGGGAAAATACCTGTCGTCTCACAACCGTAGTTACCTAATCTGGTTTAACCAGACACAGTTAACCGAGAGAAGAGGCACAAGTCCAACGCAGAAGGGATCGGGTAAAAAAATTGATTTGTCTTGCTAATTTTTATAAACATAAAACTTATTAATAGGTAAAAATTTCGCTCGAACTTGCATGAAACCAGAGTAGCCAACCGTGTTTGTGCATTGTCGCAGTCTCCCACAGGCTCCTTTCTCCTCAGAAACCAACAGATCGCAGTCTCTCTCATCCATCCTTCGATGGCTTCGGCCTGGCCACAGGTCATTTCCACTGCCCCAAAATTGCAAGTGGTGGATCGAAATTTCTTCTGTCTAACTCCGAACTGTACAATATAATATTCAACTTTGTTTATCTTTTTCTGCTCCACCTTCAATTATTTGATGCTGATGTAATCCCACCCACCCCTTTTAAAACCTCATTGCCCGTGCTTTCTGCAACTCGATCGACTCTTCCGTTTCTTCTTCTTCTTCCTCTATCTGTTTTAAGTAGAGGAAGAACTGATCAGTAGCGTCGGCCGTGATAATGGAGAGCCCTCAAAAATCTCCTCCGGAGGAGCCCAAGAAGAAGTACAGAGGGATCAAAGTCATGCCATACATCATCGGTGGGTTTATCCATTCGACTTCTCATTTTTGGTTTCGGATTCAGGGTTCCACCCTGTTAGTTAATTTTTCTAACGGACAATTTTTTTTTTTCAGGAAATGAGACGTTTGAGAAGCTTGGGACGATTGGGACGTCCACGAATCTCATGGTGTATCTGACTACTGTGTTCAACTTGAAGAGAGTGACCGCAGCTACCCTTATAAACGTCTGGAACGGCACCTGCAATCTGTCTCCCATGATCGGGGCCTTCCTTTCCGATGCATACTTCGGCCGATTCAAAACCCTGGGCTTCGCTTCTGTAGCTTCTCTATTGGTATTTTTCGTCTTCTCCTGGCACCTCGACATTCTGATGAACCAGAACATGTCAAAACTGTTGTCATATACTCATGAACGTCGAATGCCTGTTGCTTCTCTGCGTCCCAGGGGATGATCCTATTCATGCTGACTGCAGCAGTGCCCAAATTACACCCTCCACACTGTGTCACAGATGGAACGGACGCCTGCAGTGGCCCAACAACGTACCAACTGGTCTTCCTTCTAACAGGTCTTGGATTCCTGGTAATAGGCGCCGGCGGCATCCGGTCGTGCAACCTCGCCTTCGGTGCCGACCAGTTCGATCCCACGACGGATTCCGGCAAGCAGGGCGTCAACAGCTTCTTCAACTGGTACTTCTTCACGTTCACCTTCGCGATGATGGTGGCGCTGACGCTGATCGTTTGGGTTCAAGTGAAAGTGAGCTGGAGTCTGGGGTTGGCCATCCCAGCTGTGCTTATGTTCTTGTCCTGCACCTTCTTCTTCGTGGGGGATGGTATCTACGTGAAGGTGGAGCCGGAGGGCAGCCCCTTCTCGAGTGTAGCACAGGTTGCAGTGGCGGCCATTAAGAAGAGAGGACTGAAGAATTCACAACAGCCGGAACAAAGTCTCTTCAATCCGCCACACAGCAGTTCCCTCGTCTCTAAGCTTCCCTATACGAATCAGTTCAGGTAATATCTCTAAGCTGATCCAATCACAAATTAAGAATTTTTTTTATTTTTAAAAAAATAATTTATAATTGTTTTAAACGGAGCTCGGTTGGGTTCATTTCCTCTATTATCAACTCTGATAATTTATTTCTTAAGGTTCTGAGTAAATTTACTATTACGTGATAATGATGACAGGTGTCTGGACAAGGCTGCCATAATCACCGACAAGGATGAGATCACCGCCGACGGATCTCCGGCCAATCCATGGCGTCTCTGTGGCATCCAACAAGTGGAAGAGGTGAAATGCATCGTACGAGTGATGCCCATCTGGGCGGCCGGTATTCTCTTCTCTGTAGCTGTCGTTCAGCAACAAACTTACGTCGTAGTCCAGGCTCTTCAATCCGACCGAAGACTCGGAAAAAGATTCGAGATCCCCGCAGCCTCGTTTATCGTCTTCTCCATGTTCGCTCTCACACTCTGGATTCCGATCTACGACCGGATGATCGTGCCCGCCATCCGAAAGATCACCGGCCGGGAAGGAGGGATCACTTTGTTACAGAGGATGGGAATAGGGGCCTTCCTGACAGTAGTGGCCATGGTGGTATCCGGCTTGGTGGAGAAGCACCGGAGAAGCGTCGCGCTGCACCACCCAACTCTTGGGACTGCCGACGGTGGAGGGCAGATCTCCGCCATGTCCAGTCTTTGGCTGGTCCCTCAACTGATGATCACTGGCCTCTCCGAGGCGTTTGGCTCTGTGGCGCAGCTCGAGTTCTACTACAAGCAGTTTCCGGAGAACAGGAGGAGCGTTGCTGGGTCGCTTATATTTCTGGGAATGGCAGGATCGAATTACCTAAGCAGTTTCCTGGTGACTGCCATTCACAGAGCCACAGAGAGAGCCGGGCGTGTCAAATGGCTGCCTGAGGATCTAAACAAAGGGAGACTGGAATATTTCTACTTCACCATTGCTGGGCTTGGGATCGTGAATTTCGTATATTTTCTTATCTGTGCTCGTTGGTACAGATACAAGGGAGTTGATACAGATTTTGAAGAGATTGAAATGGCGAGCAACAAAACTAAAGCTTCTCCCGTTTGATTTGAGATTTGTTCAAGGAAAAAAAAATTCTCCCAAACACACGCCACAATTAAAGACGACAGAGGACAGTTCATTGAAAATTTCTGGTCCGGAGTGAAGATTTTCTCCAGAACACACGCCACAACTAAAGACGACGGAGAACAGTCCCTTCAGCATTTCTTGTCTTGGAGTGAAGATTCTTTCTGCTGGGGAGATAATTGTGCTAAATTAAAAAGAAAATTGAAATTTCCAGTGGTTTCTAACTTTCATGTCCTTTAATGGAGCTGTACAATTGTTCGACCCAGTGATTTTGATCTTCTACTACACGATTAAACCCCCCACAGATCCCGTTTCCTGCAAACTGAATCCCGCTTCCGTCACCAAAATCCCATGAATAACCACAGAAATCGTGAGAAACTAATGTGAGGTAGGCAAAAGAAGAAATGGGAAGCCACATTGAGACGCAACACCGTAACTGATTCCATGGCTACCGTGGCAATTTGGTGAATGACAACTGCCTTGCCGAACCCAGCTGGACAGTCGCCTGATGAAGTACGCAGAATCTCTTCAACATCTCTGGGGCAAATCCAAAATAATAAATTAAAATATAAATTAAAATAAAAACAAATAACTTAATAACTCAATGACTCAGCCACGTCACCTCAGAATGACTCGACTTGCTATTGAGTTCACAACATGGAGCGGTAAAACAAAATTCTATAAGATGTTAAATTGAACCCTATTTTACATTGAGTTGAGATTGGTATCAGGACATAGTGTGCAACAGGGATAAGGATAAATACAAAGAGAAATAGCTAGAAAGACTTTTTCTTATTTTTCTTGGAAAAAGGCACTTATAGAACCCTAGTTTATCTATGCACATGAATTCGCTCCTTTCATCTTAAATAGTGGAAGAAGCACTAAAGGTGGCTTAGGGTTTAACGATGTTTCAACAATGATCTCCAAAGAGCTAATAAGACATTGATTATCATGGTTAGTGTTCTAGTTGGATTCATTATGTAGTTTTTTAATTAAACAATTGAAATTTTAAGGGTAGCAAAATTAGACCCGACCTTAATTTAATTAGATTATTTGACTCAAACCAACCAAGGTTATAAGCTGGACGAGTTCAAATTTAACATAGGACCGAATGGATGTGGTTAAATGGCTCGAAATTGCAAGATTTGGTCTAGCTCAACAAAGACAAAAGCATACCTAATTATGGAATTTATAATTAATATATTTTATTTATTTATTAATTTTAAGTAAATTGACCCAAATCTCACAAGGCCAAAAAATCCAAGTTGGGTCCGCATCCTTGACCTAATTAATAATCAACCCATCAATGCCCCTAAATGGGACCAAATGTCTTTGTTTTCTAAAGCAATTGTTCCAATGGTAACAAATATGTGTACTAGGGGTGGTAGCGAGCTGTGCCAAACTCGAACCTGTATATGTTCGAGTTTGACTTGATCTGAATACGTTGAACTCAAACTCAAGCATAAAATTGGAATCGAGCTCGAGCCCAAAAAATTTAGCTGAGTTTGAGTTCTAACCTACATTTAAAACTTAAAAAAAAATATTGTGATGAACTTCGAGCTATTAGAGAGGACTCCAAGACTTTATAATGGAGTATACTAATGTATAATAACCAATTTAATAGACCTAAAAAAAAGAACAAACACCTCCATCAATAGTATTTATTTCATTAACAAACAACAACATTAGATATTGAAGGAACCAACAGGTAGCATGATCGATCGTCTTTGAGGTTTGAGGTAAATAGAACAACTATCAACCAACTAAATCTATCTTAACGGCTCACGAGGTAACAAGCTGAACATGAAAAATCTCTAGTTTGATTTATTATATTGAACCTTATTTCAAGTTTGAGCTATGGTAAAAACTAAATTGAACTGAGTTTTTTCGAGCCGATCTAACGTGTACCGAGAGGACGAACGGGACTATTTATATAGAAAAATGATCAAAGGGGATTAATGTCTTTGAAAGTTGATGTTCAAGCAAAATCTGAACTCACCGTTCATGGCTACCCGTATGCGCTATCAATTTTGTAGCTGATTTCATCTCAACCGATACAACCACCTGTTCCGATCTAGTTCCAACGGTAACCGCCAATGTTTATCAGTTTTGAGTATTTTTAGGCTACCTTCACACGGATCCAGACAACTTCAAAGATCCCTTCAACTTCAACTATAGATGGACATGAGTGCTTTGCACTTCGATACTTTCTGTCTGTTCGTCAATGCGCCGCCATGAAATTACAGTTAGATGTGTTCTTCCAGGAACCAGCAAAGGCAGGCACGTACCAGTTCTCGGAGAGCGAGCGTTTTGCGCCGGAAACCTGCTAGTCAGTTTCCAATTCTCCGTTATTTTATTTTTTTCCGATTTGTTGTGAAAGAATCGACTTGGAAACAAAGGAAACAATCAGAGGAAGAATTAAAGAGATAATCAGAAACAACCAAAGAGCTAAAAAGATACGAAGAGGAAATGTAAATAGCTCTCTCGCTCTCGGCAATTTCTGTTTTCTTCGTCTTGCTTCCTGCTTTGCTGCCATTTCTGCTGAAACGGCACATATTAATCTTCCTTTTTTTTTTTCTTTTCTTTTTTTAGCTTCAGACTTTTGCAGATGTGGTATAGAAACTCCCATTAATAAAAACACGGTTTTATAAGGCAAAGCTTGATTAGGAAGACTGCTATGTCCACTTTTATGCCCATATACAAGGGACATGCTCCTAGTTTCAGTATTGATAAACAAAGCTTATTCAGATGATTTACCCGAGCCTGGCAATTTCAACAAAATGTATTGCCAGATAAAGACATGGCAGGATTACGTTCCATACACATCAATAGGCAAATGACCGTGGCCTCTTTGACACATTCAAACACGCTCTGGAACTTTTCAGCGCTTGTGCATATTTCTTCAGCTCCAGCTTCTCTGGAGTATCATGACTACTGTTCAACCTACAGTCTTCAACTGATTCCATGGCACCCCCTTCACCTAATATCATTTCTTTGTACCCACGTTGTGATCCCAAATCATCATGTCCATCTCCGTCAGTGGTCTCTGTGTTTCCGACAGAGCTTAGTTTCCTCAGGCTCTGGATATCTGAATACGAACTCACAGTACCAACGGAGACACCTGCTTTCTCTTTTGTCCCCATATCCAGTATTCTTAAATTGGTAAAAGATTTTGATTTGGATTTCCTGTTCTCATATGAAGAAACTCTGTCGTTTGGATTATTCCCCGTGGATTCTCTGGAAGATATAATAGAAATGGATGCTCGTCTCTCTGAAAAAACAGAGCTTGAATCAGTTCCATCCACAGCAGAAAGCCTGTTGCTGCTAACACTATTACGCTGGTGCTGATGCTGGTGATGGTGATGGCCTTCCTTTCTTGAAACCAATCTCTTGAGTTTACTAAATAACTTGGATTTGCTTGAGCTTGAGCTGCTGCTTCGGTTCTGTGTTGAATTGTCACACAAAAAATCATCGAGTTCACCAGCCTCTGTAAGGGTAGATGCATGGGATGAAGAACCACACTCTGAATCAAAGTCTATTAGCCTATAGGTGTTCTCACCAGCCCTTGAATTTGCATATTCGAGTATAAGCTGTTTGGCCTTTTCCTCGGATTTCGGGCTCAAGGTTTTACTAAGATCTTTTGCTGCAGTTTTGCCAGGAGAAGGTTGATAATTCCTAAGCTCATACCTCAAACAGGCATTGACCCATCTGAGATAAACTAGTTCTTCAACATCAGTACACCTATCTGTTTGGAGCCGCTCAATTTCCTTCTCTAATTCACTATTAGAGTCCTGTAAATGCTTGATTTCTTCCTCCATGCGCGTGACCTGAGAAAAAAAAATTATGTTGATTTGATAAATATTGTAACCCAGTGTGAAACTCAATACGGAATCTGATTTCATTAAAGTAATATTTCATTATTTTTTATTTCCTTTCTCTGTTCCACTTATGGTAGAGACATTATACCTGTTGTCTGCTTGTTAAGTCAGGAAAATGAACTAATGGAGTCTTCAAGAGTTCTGTCTTGCTACCAATATGCTTTACGGTTTTTAATTCTTTTAATTGTTTATTTTCCCTAGTCTGATCTTATCTTTGCCTGTCTAAAACTGAATATCAGAAGACCAAGTGGATAACTAAATTGTACCTCTGGGTCCTCAAAAACTGAAGAGGCAAGGATTTGGGTCGACTCCAATTTCGTTGCCAACTCCGAATTCTCGCACTGCAATTTTGAATTTTCATTCTTGAGCTCCATCAATTCATCCTCCAAGCTCTTCAACATTTGAACCTTCTTCAAAACTTCTGCATCAAGTTTGGCCACTCGACTTTCCTCTTCTTGTAAGGCGGTTACTCTCTGTTGAAGGAGACTGAGCTGATCCCTGCTTTGTTCACCATCTGTTTTAATCTTCCTTTTAAGCTGCTTTATCTTACCTCTTGCTGATTCAAGCTCTGCAATAACTTTTGCATGTTCAGATACTTGAGCCTCAAGCCTCTTGTTCTCAGCCTGTAAGGATTCTATCTTAAGGGTGAAGAATTTAGCTTCCATGTTGTTTATCTTCAATCGATTTCCTAGCTCTCGAACGGCCAACTCTTGTTCTTTCAGACCATAATACTCAAGCAACTGGATTTCTAAATTTCTCTCCCTCTCACCAAGGACTCTAACCATGCTACGAAGGTTAATAACTTCTTGCTCGAGTGGATCACCGACAAGTTTGCTCTTCTGCGCATAGGCATCCACTTCAGCCATTGTAGGTGAAATACAGGTTGATTCGAAATCTTTCTGTACAAGATCATTGAATTCTGGCAAGAGGAGATTCTCTTCACCACCAGAAATTTTACTTGAAGAAGAGAATACAACCAATCCAGGCTTAAAAGCATTCCTAGGACCTTCTTCCTGCGAAAAGAAATGGTGGCACAGCTTCAGAAAGACAAGATCCATAACAGAAAAATAATTTAAATTTTACAAATGGGTTCAGGTAAACTGCAATATTTTACCAATGGCAGCAAAAACCTATAGAATCAAGAGCTAAAAATGACTCATAAAAGGCTAGAAGAAAATTGAAAGACGTATATGATAATTCAAAACAAAAAAAAATTTAGGGAATCCCATGATCCTAAAGGTTAGGCAGGAAATTGAATTATAAAACACCCAATCTAGAACAAGAATTTCGATGATCTAGGACAGAAAACGGAAAATATGTCAATGGAGCTCTCAAAGAATAAAGCTAAAGGATATAACTTGCTATAAAGAGGCAGACTGTATATGGCTGTGAGATCAGATACATACTTTCTCATGCGTACTGGAGTACCGTATTTCCTTCAGCCCAGGTCCTCCATCGACCTTCCCACCTAAACAAAAACCAGTGTGATCATTCTGCAACAAGCGCGCGAACAGAAAAGAAGGGAACAACGGCGGAGGAAACGAAGATTACACAGATACCTGGGGGCGGGGGAAGGGATGGCAAGACTCTCTTGCTTCTGAGATGAGAGTAGAGATAGCCAGCAACCGTAAGAGCTAAAGCAACGCTCAATTTTAATAAGATGGGTCTCATCATCTCACTCTCGATTGGCAGCATAGTCTTCTCTGTTCTCTCCCTTAATTATATCTAGAGCAGCACCTATCAAATCCGATATGAAAACAACAAAAGGGTCTATCCAACGCCTTCTGTCTTCTTCATCAAATTCAATACCTCCTCTTCCGCCATCGACATTCACATAAGCAATCACCTTCCTTCCTACCAAAAAAGCAAACACTTCCCATGATTCGTTTGTCCGAAATCACAGAAACAAATTGGAGTACAACATCAACAACAACCACATCCTTGAGAGGTTGAACGGAATCAAACCCAACTCAGAAAGTTTCTCTATTGCTCCGCCGCTGAATCGATGGGAAAAACAAGAACAAACGCAGAACAATCTGGTGCACGAGACACGTTTCGGTTTTCGTCCAAAACGTTGTTTAGGTGGAAGAAACGGAAGAAAACAGAAAGCAGAGAGGTACCCATATCTTCTCTTTTCAGTGGATGCGTGTGAGAAGGGAGGTTTTATATTTATGGCAGACGTATCTATCGAAATCTCTATTTTTCTTTCTGTCAACAGCACCAACCAACAGGGAAAGCCAGTGCCACCACGGAACCGTTTTCAAAAATATGGGCATCCGGTTCCAGCGCGCGTACTTCTGCGCCTTAGATTTCTCCCATTTGTTTCGTTCCCGACTTGGATTAAAAAACAAATCCGGATTATGAAACAGTGCGTTTCCTATTCTCAGGTGCCTTCGCTTTCTTGACCCACTTTTTTGTTCTCGCCCTATTTGGGCTAACTGAAAACCATTTAGACAGACGGGACTGTCGATGCCTTCTCTAGATTCATTCCCCAACCATGGAACAGAATTTAATCTCATCTTTAGATGGATTAAGCTTCAGCAGTAATATGAAGTTACAAATTATCTATAAACGTTAGGCTTTTATCAGCCATGAAATTCAAGAAAGACCAAAAAAAACAGAGACCCATTTCCAGTAATACAGTTAAGGTGATAAGAAATCCAGTTTTTTAGGATTATTATGGATTCGAACCAACTCCATCGATCGGCTCCTGTGCGGTAAAACTGAAAAGACAAAAATGGTGGCTACTGCTTGTAGTTCTGGATCATCCAAGTTGGGAATAAAAAACCATTTAAAGATGAGACAAATGGAGACAGTTGAGTAAAAAAAGAAAAAAATGTTTCCACTTGGAAAAGTAGCTTTCTCACGAGCCATTTCATGCATGGATACACAAAGATGTAATTGAAAATATAAATAATCGCCAAAATGCAGTTGGGTTTTCCCCTTAATCTAAGCTCTCTTGATCTTGATGCCAATTTAGAGTTAATCCAACAAGTGATTAGTTCAAAAGATCCTTAATTAGTTCGCATGGTTCAACCACTTACACGTTATTGCAAGATTCATGTGAAATTCAAGCTTTACAAGTGGCTTAATGTGGCACCATAGTTGAAATATTGATCGAGTCATTGATGTAATCCTTGAAATTGTTTCTCCACCTTCAATTGTGTCAATCTTTTGTTTGGTGGAAGATGAGGTAGATTTCATTCGGTGGGGAATGCGAATCTTCCTTTATGAAAATTCTAAAACATCATAAATTAGATTTTCATTTATTTATATTTTAAAACATCATAGTATAGTAGTGAATATTCCAGCTTTGTCACGCTTGTAACCGGGATTTGATTTGGGGTATTGGCAGTATTTTTGTTTTCCTCTTAGGGGTGTAAATGGGTAAAAACATGTCCCTGCCCCCCTCCTCGCTTTGCCAGCCAAACTAAACCAAACCAAACCAAACCAAGCGAGTCGAATGCATGGTGTTTTATCAGCCATGATTTCTGCAACCATGGTTCGTTTTATGTAAAAGATAGTGGGTAAATAAAGTGGATGTAATTGTTATGGTTGTATATCACGGTTGGTTTTAATTTTTCTTAAATAATAACACAAATAATCAACTTTTTAACTTAATATCATAAATACTTAACTTTAACCAGTCAACTATATATATATATATGTATAGTCAAAAGTGATCTCTAGGCTTTGACATCTTATGTGATACCACGTCATCATGCCACATCAACACATGAAGAGCCTAACGACATGTTACCCGCCACATTAGCGAAATGCCACATTATCTTCCATGTAAGAAGTATCGGACTATATAAGAATATACTTAGATGTGCATGTACTAGCAAAGGGCTGGAGGCTGGTCCCATCTCATCTATCTTCTTTTCAATCCTCTAAAAGTGCCCTTTACTTATCTCTAAAGTTCTTTTTGGAACCTATCGAAAAGAAAAAAATAGAATTTAATTATTATTATTCTTAAAAATAGTTAGTAAAAATAAAATAATAATCAAATTCTTATTTTTATTGACTATTTATTTGGAATAATAATGGTCAAATTCTCATACATACCCTAAATATCCATGTCTCTCGACTTTTTTTGGTCTTAATGTAAAATTCTAAAACTGTCCTCGTCATTTATAAAGAAATATTTATTTTTAATTTTTTTATATATAAATAAAATGTACATAAGCATTATCATATTTAAATAATTTATTTAGTAACTATTATTTCTGCTTAGAAAATTATTTTTTGTGAATTTTAAGCCAACGTCATTGTGTAAAATATGAAGGATAGAATGGTAAAAAACCTCACTAAATCAAAGTTTTGGACAGCCATCTTGCCTCGACAACTACAAGTAACTTCTTTTTTTCCTTCTTTGTGTTGAGTAAAAAAATCGAGACATTTGTGCAATTCGTTATTTGGCCAATCGTAACACCAAGATCCGAACTTAAAATATTCCGATATTTCAAAATCGGATCAGAGATTCATGTTCGACTCAATCCATTCACATGCCCGCCAAGATGATGTGTTCGGCGGGGTCCAGAAGTTGGGCGCACCTTCTTTCCTTCTGGCTTTGACGACTCTTCCAACAGTTTAAAGGAGGGTGGGAAGCAGAGACTGAGGAATTTACAGACTCGAGACTAGAGACTGGAGAAAGTCCAGGGCAGACACCTGGACAAGTGGTCTCAGACTTCCGAGATCCGCTGCTACATACTGGAGCGAGAAAATGGGCGGTACTATTTACACCCTTGCTTTGGATTTTGCATCTTTTTGTATTCCAATTTTGCTTGGAGAAATGGAACTCGGGGCTTTCTCCGCTGACGTCTGGGTGATGTATGTGCAGAAGCAAAGACTACGAGCAGTAATTCTTGTAACAGCTTGTGGTTAGCTCCTAATCCGAGCAAGAGATGGGGGGAGCTCTTCTTCCTACTTTACACGCCTTTTTGGCTCACACTCTGTCTGGGAATTGTTGTTCCCTACAAATTATACGAGGTGTTCCTTTATTTTGAGTTTTTCTTTAATCTTTATTTTTTTTCTTACTTGGGTAATGGATTATGTCTGGATATTTGGCTGTGGATGTTCTACTCCCAACTGTAGTTGCTACATTTTAAGTGAGAATTTCTTTTTCTTTTTATTTTTTATGTTTAGGAAATGTATTTATAAATAGAGAAATTTCGTTGGTGGAATCTGGTTGGCGTTTGAAAGTAGCATTTGGAGATCCACGTATCGTTGGAATTAAGGCGAATTCATGTGACTCTTTGATAGGTTATTGTGGTTAATTGCTAGGTCATTGCTGATGTTTGATATGTAGTGTTATTTTGCATTTCTAAGCATTAGAGCCGTTGACTGTTTAGGCAAGTCTTCTTATTCTCTCTGATAACATAACCAATTGCAAGACCAAATGAAGACTCACCGCATCTGGTTGTTTGTTGTGCTATTTCGAATTTTGCAATCTCCAGTGGTTTGGGTGAAAAGAACTATGTTAGTTAGATTACCAGCTAATGTGGTTATGATTGTGGTAATTGGCAGAATTTCAGTGAATTGGAGTACTTGCTTCTCGGACTAGTTTCTGCTGTTCCATCTTTCTTGATACCAGTTCTTTTTGTATCAAAGGTAACTTTTGATCTGCTGCTTGTCTTTGCACCGGTTCTACATTAGTGGATTGTTGGATCCGTTTTCAGAAAAAAATCATTGCCCCCCCTAATAAATATGAAAGAGCATGTTTCCTATGGTATTTCTGAGATGCTCATTTTAATTTTATTTGTTTTTCCCTCTGTTTTAAAACCATGTTTTGAGTTGCTGAGCTAACTACCATGTTAATCGAAAATATAATTTCTTCGCTGATGCTGCATATCAGAATGTATTATGATTTTGATGTATATCAAGGAAATCTTTAGTTTGTAGTGGCCTTCCCTAACAACTGGTTCTGAAGTTTGATCTGGTTCTTGTTCACACTCCATGACTGATTGTTATATTTTAGATTGTTCTATTCTTTTCCTTTTTCTTATTTATTATATTGTTTTATAATTATAGTTATAAGGTTTTCAATATGTTGCAGGTAGATACCTCTAAGAGCTGGAAGGATCGGTATTGGGTCAAGGTGGGTTTTGCTCTTGTTGATCTCTTCCACATTAAACACAAAACTGTGATAGTTTTTCTTTCTGACATGCCATTAATGTTGTTTATCACTGTGAAGTGTGAAGCATACTTAAATTTTATTTACTACATATATGTGATCCCTTGTCCTGTTTCTGCGATGTTACATTCTTTGCCAATTGTAGGGGGAACTTTGTTGGTGTGAAATTTATTTAGGTTCCTTTGTACAAAAGTCGGTTTTTTCTGGTTTAGCCTTGGAAGACTTCATTTTGGGAGTTTATCTATTGTCTACATAGGTACATGTACTTGTTAGTAAATGAAGGCTTTACCTACAGAAAATGCTGTGCTTTCCATAGTTTGAGAATATTGAAATAAATAATGACAACTTTCTGAGATGCTTCTATGCAGGACTGTCTGTTTTAAGTAACTCTTTTTTATTTGTTTGTACATTCACAAATAAATTACTGTGGCAGGCCAGTCTCTGGATTATTATCTTTAGTTATGTCGGGAATTACTTCTGGACTCATTATTTCTTCACAGTTCTTGGAGCTTCCTACACCTTTCCATCATGGAAGATGAACAATGTACGGCATATTCATTTCTGCAAGATATGGTTCTCTATTTTAGTTTCTAATAACTTGCATTCTATCTGGTTATTTATTATTTATTAATTTCTTTATATTCTGTTAATTTTGTTAAATTACTCAATTTAACAAAATTATATAAGAAGCATATCTTTGCATTGAACTTGAACTTCCTGGCCGAAGTGGATTAAACTTTTCAATTAAAGTTTCAAGTGGAAAAGTTTCTGTGGAGAAGCTTCAGAATAAAGACCTTAGTACAGTCAAATGGAGTTTATTTGATGCATTGAGCGAAGCATTTATAATCTGAATAAAAATGAGCTTCAATTTCCTGGCATGACTGAACATCTAAGGGCATCTTCTTTGTTGTTTTGAGACGGCCTTTGACACACAGAACTCCATTTTTGCTGGATCTGGTTGTTTAATTTCAAGCAGATGACATTCACATGGTGGAGGGATTTGAACTTTGATTACTAAATATTATGAACTTGAGCTTCTCTTGCCTTTGTCGATCTGCATTTGGGGCCTTTATAATCAATTTTTAGCAACATTCGGGTGCCATTATATTTTCCACCCTTATTGATAACATGTCAGGTCCAACAATTGAAATATAATTTTTAATTATATACTCTGGTTTATAAATAAAAAGTGATACGAGTGAATGACTCAACTTGGTGTTGCTGAAGGTGATTAATCTACACTATCAGATAATAATAAACTTTTTTCTTTTTTTGGCTAAATATCTCAGACACTCTCATGCTTAATTAATTTATTTTTTGGCATGCATAATTTATACGGTAATGTGCTGATGGTAGTGTATCTTTTCATGGTTTGTAGGTGCCACACACAACATTTCTGCTTACCCATGTGTGTTTCCTATTTTACCATGTCACGTCAAATATGACACTTCGTAGACTTCGCCATTCTATAGCTAGCCTGCCTCAATCAATTCAGTGGATGACTGAGGTTGCCTGGATATTTGCTCTTTCCTATTTCATAGCGTACTTGGAGACTTTAGCTATTGCCAATGTAAGTGATCATTTGAGCTCATACTTATTTCTCCCCAAAGAAGTGGTAACTGTATCCTGGTTCTGGGCCTTCTTCCTCCAATGCTTTTTGTTTGTTTATTCTAAATATTATCTTCACTGTTATTTATTCTTTCCTCTTAACATGATATGTATTCAAATTGCAACTTTCTTCCTTCATGTAGTTTGTATGTTTGATGTCTTCTGTGTATGAAGTATTGGATCCCTCCTCTGTTCATTATTTTAGTCATTAACAGAGTCAATGAATGAAGGGGGTCAAATAAAGTTAAAATGGAGAATGCTAACACCAGTGGGATTTGGACGTCTCTATGACTTAATGTATTCTATGCATATCTCTTGATCCTTGTCTTACAAAATGTATGTTTCCAGAAAAGTTAAAGGAAGAAACCAGCTAAATGCGTAATAGTTGTAAAAGCTTGCTTGACCATGACACTTATGGTTGTGGAAGTCTCTTTAGATTGTCATGTAACATATACTAATGCTGAGAATGACTCTTTGATCTTGCAGTTTCCCTATTATCAGTTTGTTGATCGGGCATCAATGTACACTGTGGGGTCGTTGTTCTATGCAATCTACTTTTTTGTCAGCTTTCCTATGTTTCTGAGGTATGGTGTCAATTTTGTTTTTTATTTTTTGTTTTTATGGTCAAGGGGCATGGTATCAATCCGTGCATATCCAGTGATAGCATCTCTCTTGTCTCTCTGCACATGATTATCATGCTTCCTTTAGCTGGGCTGATTATTTGATTGTGGATTGATCATTATCAAGAAGACCTGGAGCCCTATCCACCTTAGAGAAGCTCCTTTAAGGGGTGGTTGTGCACATTCTTTTATGAAAACATATAAGGAATTTGATTCTGATCTCTGAAGTTCAGATTGAAAATAAGCAATACTAGTGAAGTTGCCTTTGGAAACATAGGAAACTCATCATCTCTAGTGGTTCTGACAGTCCAAACCGCAAGGAACTCATTCTCTGACATGAGAGTGTGCTTGAATAAACACTTGCTATACTGGTTATGTATGTATCTATCTCTACATTTGACATGTCTTTGTAGTGGCGATTCATCTGAATCGAGTTTGTTATTGTGGTCCCACTAAACTTGCATTTTCACATCTGCATGTTTTTTTTTTTTTTTTTAATTTAAATATGATTCTGACAGTTTCCTGCTTCAATATTTTCCCAAAGCCCTCCTAATTCTAGGTTTGTTTGTTTTTCAACATATGCAGGATAGATGAGAAACCGGGAGATCCATGGGACATACCCAGAGTGGCCATTGATGCTCTAGGTGCAGCCATGCTGGTCACAATAGTACTAGATTTGTGGCGCATATTTCTGGGACCTATTGTCTCTTTAACTGATACTAAACAATGTATTCAACCAGGTCTGCCATGGTTCTCATAAATCCAATCTTGTACTCAACTAACTAGGTCCTTACATTAACAATTACTTTATTGTGGAGTAACTTAAAAAAACAAATATTGACCATCAGTGTTGTTGATCTTCAAAGTTTTCACTCAACGTTTTGCAGCTTGTTGTAAAATTGAAGCATCCATTGTCTTCATCCAGCCCAAAATTATTATTATTTCTACATAAAAAGTTTTGAGTTCAAGTAATTAATGTGATAATAGAATATTGGTGGAGACTCACATTAATGGGAATGTGACTGGACCAAGTAAAATCCAAAAAGAATGTAAGAAATGCATCAGGTGCGATCAGACTCAACTAGCAGAGTTGTTGACAAGCAATTGTCCCAAATAGAAATAGTTTGACAATTCCCGAAACAGCAAATACCAACCAAAACGATTTCTTATTGGCCATTTGGAACGAGTCACCAATCGGAGACAAAGGCACGTCCCTCCAAGCCCAACCGACTTCCGGACCTTGTGACAATATTCAACTCAACTAACCGCTTTTCTCCACCAAGAAAAGGGAGGAAAGCTAGCTAGGGCTTTTGGAGAGGCTGCCACGGAACCGCCAAGATGCCTATTCCATATATTTCATGACTGTGTCCCTCTACCTTCCGCAACGTGCCATCTGGTGCCCTCCTTCACGTTACACGATCGACAGCTTTTCGGGCAAGTTTTCTTGGGCCCACCCCTAGGCTCTGGTTATTTCTGAGGTTGTTGGGAATGAAATCTCGAATATGGCGAGTCGTTTCGCTTCAAAAATTTGAACTCGGTTCAGTCTGTTTGGTCGGGTTCATTAAATAGGTCCATTGTGGGCCAGAGGTCCCTATACGGATAATTCGTGGGATCATTTGGATTTGTCGGATCGACGGTTTAGATGGTGTTTACATTATACGTTCTAATTCTACGCCTTAAGGTTGCTACACGTTGTCTTCCCGAGTTCCTGTGCTTCGTTTTTCCTCTTTGATTTTTTTTTTCTGTTATTTTAATTTTTATCATCATCCTCCCCTCTTTATGTTTTTTTGCTTCCTTCCCTGCTTTCTCGTCCCTCCCTCGCTTGCGTCGGTCGGTTGGCACTTTAATAAAGATCTGAGATGGATTTCCGGCGGAGCAGATTTCGGTCATTGGAGATTGTTCCGAGGGAGGAGAGGTCCTTCAATCCCGACCCTCGATTCGCGTCTCCGTGTTAGTATGGCCGTTGTCGAAGGTTCGCTCCTCTCAAGCGCAAGTTCCCCAAATTGGAAGCCCTCGTCTCTCCTACTCTGATGATTGAGTGAATGAATGGCAGCTGCGCTCTCTCTTCTCATTCTCCTCGACGGCCTCTTCCTCGCCGTCGTTCCCTTCCCCGCTGCCGCCGACGACCTCTCTATCCTCGATTTCGATTTTGACGGCCATGATTACGCCCCGCCACCGCCCCCGCTCCCGCCGCCTCCTCCTTCTCTGCCCTCCGTCAAATGCGTGGATGATCTCAAGGGGATTGGCTCCCTCAATGACACATGCCAGCTGGTTATGAGCCTCGATTTCGATAAAGATATTTACATCGAAGGGAACGGCAATCTGAATGTCCTCCCTGGAGTGTTACTGAGATGTGCCGTGCCGGGTTGTTCGATCACCGTTAACATGTCGGGCGATGTCACCCTCGGGGAGAATTCGTCCATCATCGCCGGTTCCATTTCTGTCGAGGCGACCAACGCGACCTTTCAAGATGGCTCGTCGATTAATACGACCGCCCTGGCCGGGGACCCGCCTTCGCAGACCAGCGGGACCCCAAGCGGGGTCGATGGTGCTGGCGGGGGTCATGGAGGTCGAGGAGCCTGTTGTTTGAAGGATAAGAAGAAGCTGCAGGAGGATGTTTGGGGTGGGGATGCTTATGCCTGGTCGTCGCTGACAAAGCCGTCCAGCTATGGGAGCAAGGGTGGCACCACTAGCCCGGAGGAGGATTTTGGCGCCGGTGGCGGGGGTCGCATTTGGTTTGTTGTGAAGGATGTTCTGGAGATGAATGGAACTGTGAGTGCCGATGGAGGTGATGGAGGTCTGAAAGGTGGCGGTGGATCTGGCGGCAGCATTTATATTAGTGCTCTGAAAATGTAGTCTCTCGACTCTTTTGCTTATTTCAAGTTGACCTGTTTGAACAAATAAATATGAAATATAACTGTATGCGACTAGGAAATTGCTCTTTGATGCTTTTGCTATCGTCTTTAGTTGGGGATTCGAGTTTAGTTACCCTTTGAGTTATCTTATTCCTTTGGATAGCATAAACGCTAGAGTCACTTTTAATCAGACTTATACCACTTCGACAAGGTTTAGATTCTAGATCATATGAAAATTACATGATGCCTACCATTTGGTTTTCTTTGAAGAGTTATAAGAATTATTTACGTGGGGAAGTTTTGTGGGTTCCCGCACAGTCATGGCATGTCCTCCTTGTATGTGGTCCATGTCCTGACTTGTAGGCACTCACAAGCTTTCCTAAAGAAAACATTTGTGAACCTAGGAAGAACTGTTATTGATTGATTATTTTTTTTCCATTTTTTATGTTGATCACGCCTGCACACACAAACTACACCTCATACTCTGGTGAAACTTGAACCTAAGACCTCATGGTTAAAACCCCTCATTGTGGACATTGGGCCTAAGATCCAATCAACAAGCTATCGATTGATTGAGGTGGTCATCATGGTATTTGTGGATTTCTTTTTTTCCTGAGGTCATAGTGATGGCTTAGGCAACAATGGAAGCATTCCTTGACACTATCTAATGGTAACACTTGAGCGCTCATTTAGTTTTGTTAAAAAAGGTCTGATATTTATTTATTATAACTCATTAGGAATGAAAATAGTGGATGGTGCTACACCCTCATTAGAAATCATACTTGGTGGGTTTTTTTCCTTGAAAAAAATTTATACATATCTTATGGTTGAGCTACTTCAACAGTCTATTGCAAACCCGTTTTGCAAGGGTTGAGTGGCCATCACTGGCACTCTGCTAAAAATGTGTCTAACCATGCAAACTTGCTGAAGTTTAGGCTAAGTGGGTGGTCTGTGTCACTAAGTGACTTATACTCACATAAAATTTGGGTTGTTTCCTCTATGGTTTAGATAATGACAGGGTATACCGGAAAACCAAAGACGACACTTATCTGCAAGAACATTTTAAACTCTCATACAGCAGTTTTATCTAAACTCAATATATCATAGTTAGTGGGCTCATTGCTCAATTACTGTTTCGCGGCAAATGTTTGCAAGGTGATTGTTGAGCTGGAGTTTGAGAGGTCTACAGTGAGTTCATTAAGCTTTAAAGATATCACAAATTATTAAAGTGGAAAGGTTGGAGGACTTGAAGGAGAAATAGAAGAGGCTTGAGAGGAGAAATGAATAGGCTCTGAAGATTGAAGAAACATAGAATATACTGAAAGAAGGAAAAATTTGTCAATCACTAATTGTTGTGTTTGCTTCAGGAAGAAATATAGAATATACTGAAAGAAGGAAAAAGATATATAATTGCTAATTGTTGCCCTTGCTTCAGAAAGTGATTTCATCTTTTCAATTTGAAGTTTAATAACCATTCTTCAGAGCTAGGGTTTCTTTTGAATGGAAGATTTCTTTGAAATAACTTTGTTATTTTCTAATTTTGTTTAAATGTTTGTGCTTGCTACCCTTAAAACTGAATGGTCGAGTTGATGACATGGCTGGGTCAGCAACATTGGCTGTACAACCAGCAGATGAGGATGGATCTTCTGGATATTTAACATTACATATTATTTCTTTTGAATCAACCCAGAAATGATTACCAGATGTAGTCCAGTTTCGAAAACTTATTTGACTAATATTTTTGGCTCACTATATTCATGATTTTATATAGAAAGCAATGTTTTCAAGGGAATGAGCTATTTGTCCTCTTCAATGATCTAACAACTCTTCTATCACCACAAAAAACAAAACAAAAAAAAAAAAAAAAAGTTTTCCTCCTGGTGATCATTTGAGCTAACTTTTTTCGTCCTTCAGGTTTGAGCAGGTTTCTTTTAATGTCGTTAGGGGATTTGATCCGAAGAGAAGCTTATATTGACATTGTTGTCTGCCATGCTTTTGGTTGCAATGAATGAGTGATTTAAAGTTGCTTATGCCAGTCTAGAAGGTCTTAAACTTTCAATTAGCTTAGATTTTTTTGGCATTATCATCATTTATAAAGAATCTATGGGTTAATATCCGTGTTCAAATATATAAGACCAAAAAACTAAAGAAAAACCATAGATAGGCCATGTATTTATTATTAGTGGGATGCTGTTCATTTGTATCTCTAATACTTCGACGCTTCAATCTTTTTCCGTTTCAGCTCGCTAACAAAGTTTTATATTCTATTTTCCTTATCTTTTAAGAACAGGAAGGGTAGTGGCAAGATAAGTGCCTCAGGGGGTAATGGATTAGCAGGAGGTGGTGGTGGAAGAGTTGCTATAGACATATTCAGCAGGCATGATGATCCAAAAATCATGGTTCATGGTAAAGCTGAATTAGTTGTTCTTTTGCATAAACCTACAGTTGTTTGGCATTTTTCACTGGAGAAACAGTTTATATGGTTCTGCTGACTGAAACAGAGATGAGTATTTGTGAAACAGTTTATATGGATGTGCTGACAGAAACAGAAATGAGTGTTTGTGAAACATTTTGGAGCGAAGCAATTTCTGAAATCTTGTTCTTATACTGAGGTCTTTAATCAGTTCATCTCTGGATTTGCTAGAGTGCACTCTTTTTGGGGGTTGAGGCCAATTAACATTGGTGGGGAGATATTTTTGCACAACTCAGTACTGAAAATTTTATGTTGTAGTTAAAATTTATTAGTATTGGGCAGCAGACTCCCTTGCAACTTGCAAGTGGCAGTGCCTTCCGTTAACACTTTGTTGCTGGAAACACTCATCCTCTGTATTATTATTATTATTATTATTATTATTATTATTATTATTATTATTATTATTATTATTATTTGCAGTGCTCTTTTAGTGTATCTTTGTTCGCTTTCCCTTCTTTTGGAGGCTTCTTGATAAATCTTTTTTTAATTATCTTCCTAAAGAAAAAAATTATGAGCAATCTTATTCACCAAAAAGGTTTATTTTATTTAATCTTTATCAAATCCCTGAGGCTTGTATTTGTAGATTTATTCTTCATATACTCACACTTGTATCTACTCGCTGAATTTCACCAGTTTCTTAGTGGTTATGCTTGCTGCATGTTTCTTTCTTATCTAATTTGAGCTATGTTAATCACCTCATTATTATATTTTAATGTTTAAGAAGAAGTGGAATAAATTATTACATGTTCTGTGGATACAACTCAGTAAGTGCTTAGTTCCCCGATAGTCATTCTCCTGCCACCATGATCATCATGCTACCAATTACCATTGTGCTCTTCCATATTAATTACTATTGCTCATTTTTGTTTGCAGGAGGTAGGAGCTTTGGATGCCAAAAAAATTCTGGTGCTGCTGGGACCCTTTTTGACTCAGTCCTGCGAAGTCTTATTGTAAGCAATCATAACATGACAACAGAGACGGATACAGTTCTTTTAGAATTCCCAAATCAGCCACTGTGGACAAACGTCTATGTCCGAAATCATGCTAAAGTTGTAGTTCCTCTTCTCTGGAGCCGTGTGCAGGTCAGTAAATTTTGTTGTAAATTTACTGCAGTCAGAAGTGAAGATCTTTTATCTGGTTTTTGCACTTGATGGTATTGCATTTAGAGATGCATGGTAAATCTGTAGTGATGTTTAACAACTTAATCTGGTGAAATATTTCATGGTCTGGCTACAAAATTTCTTTTTTATTGGTACTTAATTCATGCATTGGTCTACAACAAAATCTATTGTATTGGTGCTTTATCTACAAAAAGTAACAGTTGTATTGATACTCTATCTCTTATTTGTGTTTTGAAGGTACGAGGACAACTTAGTTTACTTTGTGGTGGAATTTTGACCTTTGGTCTTGCACATTATCCTTTTTCTGAGTTTGAACTAATGGCTGAAGAACTTCTTATGAGTGATTCAGTTATCGAGGTAGGTTTTACATTGCTTGATCTGTTTCACTTTTTTAGTGAATTTCTTTTTCTTTTCCAGGGGATAGTGGGTTTTTTTTTTTTTTTTGAATGATGAAATGAATCTATCCAGGCAAGGGGATGGTGGTAATTTTATTTCCTACTTTGAATTCTTATGGCCCAAAACATTTGTTTTTGGGCCTTCAATTTGTATCAAATGATTATGTTAGCTTCTCATTGAGAAATTTTCAAATATTTCCTTTTGATTGTTGATCATCAAATCTTGTTTGAGTACATCAACTTCACTTTTTTTTTTTTCCCCTGACCGTTAAAATAGTGAAATTTTATTAAAGGACAAAGGTACAGAGTGCAACCATCGTAGGGGAAATACGAGGATGGATGTCTGTCTGGGGGCAGGGGAGGGAGTGAGAGAGACTATGGTGAAGAGCAAGGATATTTTTCAAAATGGCAAAGAATAACTTAAAAAAAAGTGACAGTGAAGGACCAGGCTTTGGAAGTTGGTACGTCCCCTCGTAATGGAATGAGGTAGTTATCAGTCGTATGCTGCACGAGTGTGAACCCAAGTGATTGGCCATTTAAATGTATGCATCCAAGGTGACCTAGTACAAGCTAGAATATTCTTCCTTTGTTGTTCCAAAGTGAAGTTTGATTTAAGATGGCCATCAGAGGATGTATTGGGAGGTACCACAAACTTTATTTTGTTAAAAACAAATTTGGCTCATTTTCTAACCAAAAAAGTGCTTACAATTGACTCGGTCCAGTTGGTGCTAACAATTGGTTGATTCAGTTAAACAATACTTTCAAATATAGCTTTATTCTATTTTGCTACTTTTCAACCCTTTGGGTTCCTCTCTCCTAATAACATAGTTTCTTTTTCTTGGGTGCACATTCCTTGGCAAGTTATAATTCTGATTTATTAGCTTGAGATGATACTGTCAATGTCTTATTGTGAGTGATACTGTCCTTCTGTAAATTCATCTGGACCTATGTTCCTTTCCTTTACTTTCTCTTAGTAAAAGTTCTCATTTTATCAAAAATTTTTTATCAAACAAAGTGTTATGATGAAATTATAATATTGTTAAAATAGTTGATGAAACTATGAAAAAGACTTCTCACAAAAAAGGGGGCAAAATTGAAGCTGTGCTTTTTTTTAAAATAATTTGGAGCTCTGTTTAAGTTGTTTTGATAGCTACCATGATTAAAAAAAAAAAAATGACTGGTTCATGAACTTAAATTTTTGAAAAATCTGCTCTCTGTTGATCCCAGTCTGGAACTAATACGTTTCTTCAAATTGCGTTCATCAAGTAAAAGTTGTGACCATAGGAAGGACTAGAAATCATGCATCAAATTGTTGATTTGTTTTCTCATATTTTGCTGCATAGGAATCCATACATGTGCTTATCCTCCCTGTTTACTAGACGTGTATGGTTTTTATTGTAATGGATGCATACTTAAATCCAGAAGACTATGGTTTAGACTTGTTGAGAAACACTTAACTTGTGCTGTGGCTAGGTGGGGATTGATATTATTTGCTACATACAGAAAATGGGTTCCTTAAAAATTAAGTGATGAATACATTTCAAAAAATTAAGTGATTAATAAATATAGTAAAGTTCTTGGAAATATTTACGGTGTATTTACTTACATCATGTCACATACGATACTGTAATTTTACCTCAGCTCTAACCATAGAAGTTTCCTGGATGCTTGAGGTCTTTTTGTCTTGTTTTTGATTGGGCTATTTGCTTTTACTGTTCTCTCACCAATTTTAATCTATTGAGTCTAGGTATACGGGGCTTTGCGTATGTCTGTAAAAGTGCTCTTGATGTGGAATTCAAAAATGCTCATAAATGGAGGTGCTGATTCTATTGTTGCAACATCCTTGCTCGAAGCCAGCAACTATGTGGTTCTCAGGGTATTTTATGCATGGAGCTCTTTACCTTCATTTCTATTGATCTTTGACGTCCATTGTATGATTTTTTTGATTGTCTGTGTCCCATATTCTATTTCAGGAATCATCTGCTATACATTCTAACTCTAATTTAGGAGTTCATGGACAAGGCCTGCTAAATTTGTCAGGACCCGGAGATCTGATAGAAGCTCAACGTTTAATCTTATCACTCTTTTACAGTATTCAAGTAAGCCCTAATTACTACATTTTAGTTCAGTTCATTCAAGAAATAGTCTGGCTAGTCCAATTCTGAGCTAATTGTTTTTACTATATTAGATGTCAATTTTGTTCTTCTTGTTGGTTAATGCCCTCTTGATGATGGGGCTCTTGTTTTACAGTATTTTGGTAACATGGGTCACGGATACACCATTGGACACATAGAAAGAAACCTTTTTGAAGTGTCATTGCATACCCAAATTAAGGATAGGACTAGTCAGTATATTAGTGGACACAATTCCATCAGGCTAAGTTTATGGTTTACTAATTACATTTTACCATGTTTTTCTTTTTCTAGTTGGAGATAATTGGAGTTGTAATTTGCACTCAGATTTGCATGTTCTGTTTTCTTGTCTCAACAGTTTTCATGTTTTTCAGTTGCTTACAGGGTTCTTTTCTGTTTCCTTTATAGGTTGGTCCAGGATCTGTTTTACGTGCTCCCTTAGAAAATGCAACTGCAGAGTACATGTAAGTTTAGTTACTTTTCAATCATTCTACTGCGTCTCTCTTCTGTTAACTCTCCTAATGTTATTTTTTATTTATTTGAATTTAAGGGCCTTAGCTTTACATCCCTTGCAGGACACCGAGACTCTATTGTGACCGCCAGGATTGCCCCGCTGAATTACTTCACCCGCCGGAAGACTGTAATGTGAATTCATCACTGTCTTTCACATTGCAGGTGGTTATTCTTGTTAGATTCATCTTGAAGCCTTAGGTTACTTCTTTTGTTTCTTCTCAATATGGGCTCATTACCTTCTCTCTCTTTCTTGAATCTTTGACTGTCTGTATGTTTGCAGATCTGTCGAGTTGAAGACATCACAGTCGCAGGCCTAATTAAGGGAAGTGTTATTCATTTCCACAGGGCAAGGACTGTTGTTGTTGGCTCTTCTGGAGCAATAAGTGCATCAGGACTGGGTATGTATTCTTAGTTTCTCTGCTTTGAGAGTAGGAAAAGTTCTTCCGTAAACAATTGGACAATATTGATTCTCTGGCTAGCAATGCACAATCTTTTGTGGGACTTGAACTGAGTAGGTTGTGTACAGGTTGCAGAGGTGGGATCGGTAGAGGAAAGGTTTTAAGCAATGGAATTAGTAGTGGAGGCGGGCATGGTGGAAAGGGTGGAGATGGGTATTTTAATGGCAGTTTCATCAAAGGGGGTGATGCATATGGAAGTCCTGAGTTGCCTTGTGAGCTTGGTAGTGGCAGTGGGAACAATACATTGGCTGGATCCACAGCTGGTGGAGGCATCATAGGTAGCTATCAATTTCATCCCACAAATACATTTTTATCTTCACATATTGCTGAAAGAAACATCAAAAAAATTTATGTTTGATATACATCTTTTAAAAATCAATTCCATTCTCTTATGGCAGTAATCGGCTCACTGGAACACTCCATATCAAGCTTGTCTGTTCATGGTTTGCTTGAGGCGGACGGTGAAAGTTTTGGAGGAAATGGGATCAATTCAAATGCAGGCCCTGGTGGAGGGTCTGGTGGGACTATTCTACTGTTTTTGCGTGCATTAATACTTGGTGATAACTCTATTCTCTCAAGTGTTGGTGGGCATGGTAGTCACATTGGTGGAGGAGGTGGGGGTGGTGGAAGGATTCATTTTCATTGGTCTGACATTCCCACTGGGGATGAATATCTTCCAATAGCAAGTATTAAAGGAATAATGCATTTAGAGTACGGATTTTACTCTCATCACTTGATGCTTTTCATGTTTCTAAAGTTTCCTTATTTCTCAATTAATGTTCATATTCTATCATGCATTGAGTTTTTTATTTTGTGGTTTCAACAGGGGTGGAATAGGTAGAAAGCAAGACTGTGCTGGAGAAAATGGAACTATTACCGGGAAGGACTGTCCAAAGGGGCTTTATGGAATCTTTTGCCAGGTGATCTTTTGAGTTCTCATGTTTATTCTAAATGGGAATGCATGCCACATGCACAAAGGTAGCGAGTTAGGCAGTTACTAACTACATTCCAGGAAATGAACTCCCCTATGGGCTAAAAGGTGTTAATGGAGAATATGCAAACTAACATGTACCAGCACATTGTCCTACATCACTGTCTTTTGACTAAATACTAATTCTGAAGCATGAAATGCAGGAATGCCCTGCTGGAACTTTCAAAAACTTGAGTGGTAGTGATAAATCACTCTGCCGTTCTTGTCCACCAAATGAGCTTCCACATCGTGCACACTACATATATGTTCGAGGTATGTTCATGAGAAATTCTCTCTTCTCTCTCTCTGCCTTTCTCCCCCCACTCCAAATTTGTCTATAGCACATTGTCCTATACCAAATATCTAATAAAAGTTTGAAAATCTTATTGTTAGCTTTATGTTCAACTCTCTCTCTTTCTCTCTCTCTCTCTCTCTGTCCATCTCCCCCACCCCAAATTTGTCTGTAGCACAGTGTCATATACCAAATATTTTATAAAAGTTTGAAAATCTTATTGTTAGCTTTATTTTCAACTCCCTCCTGAGAAAATCTGCCTTTTTTACAGGCGGTGTTTCAGAAACTCCTTGTCCTTACAAATGCATATCGGAGAGGTACCACATGCCCCACTGCTATACTGCTCTTGAGGAGTTGGTATACACATTTGGTGGACCTTGGTTATTTGGTCTCCTTCTTTCAGGACTTCTGGTTCTATTAGCTCTGGTGCTAAGTGTTGCACGCATGAAGTTTGTTGGTACTGATGAATTGCCTGGTCCTGCTCCAACTCAACATGGTTCCCAAATTGATCATTCCTTCCCATTTCTGGAGTCTCTGAATGAGGTTTGCTTTACTTCTAGCATGACTTGTGGTTAAGTTGCTGATAAATAACACTTGCATGCACTTTTAATGTTTTCCTTGCCTCCTTGATCTTTAGTGAACTTAGAATTTCATATCATTTATGTATCAGGTGTTGGAAACTAACAGGGTTGAGGAATCTCAAAGTCATGTGCACCGGATGTATTTCATGGGTCCAAATACTTTTAGTGAACCTTGGCATCTCCCTCACTCTCCTCCCAACCAAATAACAGAGATAGTGTAACCAATACATTGCCATCTTCTTTATTAATTTTTGTTTTAATTTTAAAATTATCAGAATATTCTAATTTCTGCATCCTTATTGACAGATATGAGGATGCATTTATCAGATTTGTTGAGGACATTAATGCTTTGGCTATTTATCAATGGTGGGAAGGATCAGTCTATAGCATTCTTTCCATTCTTGCTTATCCTGTTGCCTGGACATGGCAGCAATGGCGTAGGAGGAAGAAGCTGCAAAGACTTCGTGAATTTGTTCGATCAGAATATGATCACTCATGTTTACGTTCCTGCCGATCTCGGGCTCTCTATGAAGGCCTTAAGGTTCTTCAATTGGACTTCACAAAATGCTTACCTTATTCAATGATTTAGTTCCATATGCTGAAACAGCTGACATCATTCAGAGTTTCTGTTCAAAGTGTTTTTGAAGAAACCTCTTGAATTTTGCGCTAGGGTTTCCAGTGAACTTCTTAGGGAATGAATCTGTAATACTAGTTATCTTATAATTTTAAGCTTTAGCAACAACATAGTGAAATATTTTTTTGTTTTCGCATTTGAGTCATTTGTTGATTCATCTCTGCAGGTGGCTGCTACCCCTGACTTGATGCTGGCATATGTAGATTTCTTCCTTGGTGGAGATGAGAAGAGACCAGATCTTCCACCTCGCCTTCATCAAAGACTCCCAATGCAATTGATATTTGGAGGAAATGGAAGTTATATGGTTCCTTTCTCACTTCATAGTGACAATGTTCTTACAAGTCTCATGGGTCAGGTTTGTCTCTCATTACTAATCAAAGAACTTTTGTTTTTTTATCTGAAGCTTGTCCTTCTTCTACAACATCCTGGGGCTTTGATTAGGTTCAGTTCTTCTGGTTATCAGTGGACTCTCTTCAGTTACCAGTTTTCTGTATCTGTTCCTTATGCCAAGGGACTGTTGATTATATGGATACTTTATAATTTCTTGCAGGCAGTTCCACCAACCATCTGGTACCGACTAGTGGCTGGTTTGAATGCACAGTTGCGTTTGGTTCACCGTGGTAATCTGAAAGCAACATTTCAGCTGGTCCTCAGTTGGCTTGAGACTCATGCAAATCCTGCTTTGAGCATGCATGGGGTATGGGTTGACCTTGCATGCTTTCAGGCAAAAAGGTGTGGCTATTACCAATTTGGGCTAGTTGTATATGCCATTGAAGAGGAGTCAGAGTCTCCACCAGTTGACAATGTAACTGGGCTGCCAAGAAATGAGTCAGCATCCAGGTATTTCTTATTCAAAATATATGATAAATTAGTATTTTAGTGAGCTTGTCTTCAGATTTTACTGTGAAAATGTATTTATGCTCCTCATTGTTAACTGATTTTTCACATTTAATCTGTAGTCTTTACGGTAACCGGAGAGATAGCCCAACAGGCCACTTGAGTGATGAAAATGTACAATTGCATAAAAGGAAATGTGGAGGGATTTTAGATATGTACAGCTTGCATGTGCTTGAGGGGAAGAAAGACATATTTTACCCATTATCATTCTTAGTGCACAATACTAAACCTGGAGGCCACCAGGTAACTTTTACATGTTCCTATAATATGTTATATTGTTTATTCAAAAAATATTTTCTTGATGATCTCACAGACCTCTCCATTATCTTTTATTACAGGATCTTGTTGGTTTGTTCATCTCAATACTTCTTTTAGGAGATGTTACCTTAGCGATGCTTACTTTGCTTCTTTTGTATTCAATGTCACTTGGGAGCTTCATTTTGGTTTTGTTTATCCTTCCACTGGGCATAGTTTTACCCTTTCCTGCTGGAATCAATGCTCTATTCAGCCATGGGCCGAGGAGATCAGCAGGTCTGGCACGTGTATATGCTCTCTGGAACATTACATCTTTAGTTAATGTTGTAAGTGACTCTTCTCTACTAGAACCTGTTGCTTTTACTGTTATGTTTTGTCAGATGTAGGTGCAACTTTGATAAAAAAAATTTATTGTGTTTGGTCTATATAATGTCTTGGAAATTTTCATGCAGAAGCAGGATTCATATTCTATTATTTATTATTTCAGTCATGGCTTGGATCTCTTCAAGATAGTTTACATTTTATTTTTTAACAGGTGGTGGCCTTCATATGTGGATTTGTTCTTTATAAAACCCAATCTAGTAGAAGACACCCGAGCTTTCAGCCGTGGAGTTTTAGCATGTAAGAAAATGATTGTCTTCAAGGTCGAGTGTTGTGATTTCTATTTACTGGATAGGAGGTGTCTTCTGGTTGACTCCTTTTTTATTTGGTTGTGTGACAGGGATGAAAGTGGATGGTGGCCGTTTCCGACGGCGTTAGTGGTTTGTAAATGTATACAGGCACGACTCATTGATTGGCATGTGGCTAATCTAGAAATCCAAGATCGCTCTTTGTATAGTAACGACCCGAGCGTCTTCTGGCAGTCATGATGTAACTTCAAGGAAATCATTGGGAGTTTGAGGCATTTTTTTTTTTTTTTTTTTTTTTTTGTGAAGTTGAGAGAGAAATAGGTGAGTGATATTGCCTGTTTACGCGCGTTCATAATGCAAAGATCAAATAGAATGGGCGCCGAGTGTTTCTTCTGTTCATGCTATAAATCGCCTCTTCTTCCGTTGATCGCAATCTTCTTTGTCTTCACCATGCAACTACTCTTCTCCATTGTAAATATGAAACAAAGAGGGGTTTCCTCATATGGAAGGGGATGACCGAGGTTGCATCACAGCATTTATGTTGAAGCTGAACTGCACCGGCAACACTAAATACAACTACCGGCAGCTTTACTCTTTCTAACCATAATAAACATTATTAGATAGATCCCTTGCAATTTGATATTTCTGCATAACATTCAACTTATGTTGCCTGGTTGCCCTGTTGAGACCAACAACCCTCCATGTGCTTCATTACTGATCATCATCCAACATATCTCGCATTTGCAATCTCGCATTTGCAGTTTCTAATCTGTCTTTATATTAGATAGAACCAGAGTTGTCCCTTTATGTGGGTCTCACCTGAAAGGACAGGACAGTCTTGATTCTATCTCATGCTGAGAGACACAAAAATGCCAAAGTAAGATAACAGATGAGGTCTTCAATACAAGCAGTATTGTTTTTCTGTAGAAGTAAAAGATGGTAATCAAGGAGCTTGCTCAATACTGTTCTGGGAATAGATTTTTTTCTTCTTTTTCACTCTTTTGTTGTTTTGGTTCACAAGTCCTTCAAATCGAATCTCCACACAATGAACATGCAGTCTAGAATTAAATTTGGCTGTGGCTGGAACTGTTACAAGCAATAGAATATCTATGAGTCTTTGAACCTTTTACTCTAGCAATGAGTAGAAATCATGAAACATTCAAAGCTTTTATTACTTTTAGCCTGAAAGTGTAAGGTGGTGTGAGTGATCCATTCATGCTGGGTACTTGCAGCACTCATACCACCCAACTCTCTCCCAACCACCAATGGCGACTGAATGTACTAGGAAATTATCATCGAATTGACCTACAACTGAGCTTCAGTAGTTGTAAGCTGTAACATGGGAAGCCTTAATGGCTAATGGAGTTGGGAAGATTGCATAATCTCCAAACAAGCCACATCTTTATCTCCCTCAACCACATGGAGGTGCTTGTCTCTTCATTGATTAATATACATACATGGGACATGAGAGCTGCTTTTAATTCTTTTTAACAACTACAAGGACCAGAGAGAACTCTCTTTAAGAACAACGTCCTCCTTGGGGATCTTTTAAATCTTCACTGGTTTGAGGGATCTTGAGTCGTCCTTCCAAGTCAGCCATCGTTCATCATCACAAGTGGAGTAGAGGAAGAAGGTGAAGGGAGCAAGATGAGGAGCCACAACAGAGGGTTGGGACTGTTTCTCACCATATCATCCCTGCTTTTCTCTTCCATCGCCAATGCTCAGACAGATTTGAAACTGGTTCCTGCCATTATCACTTTTGGTGATTCTGTAGTTGACGTGGGTAACAACAACTACCTTCCCACCATCTTGAAGGCGGACTTCCCTCCTTATGGGAGGGATTTCGTTAATCACTCCCCAACTGGAAGATTCTGCAACGGCAAGCTGGCCACAGACCTCACAGGCAAGCGGAGAACTTGAATATTCACTTGAAGATTTCTATCACGACTGTCAGTCACTAGGAAAAGTAATTATTTTCGAGATTTTGATTTTGTTCTTTGTTTAACTTTTGCAGCTGAGACTCTGGGATTCACCACCTTCCCTCTTCCCTATCTGAGTCCCGAGGCCTCTGGCAACAACCTTCTCATAGGAGCCAACTTTGCTTCAGCAGGATCTGGTTACTATGACAAAACAGCCATATTTTATGTAGGTGGTCTCTTTTTCCTCTCCTAGTTTCTACAGAAAGCTTGCAAGTAAATTGCTTTATCTGGAGTGCAAGACTTGACGTCTTCTGTACCTGCAGCATGCAATTCCATTGACTCAACAAGTGGAGTATTTCAAGGAATATCAGTCTAAACTGGCAGAAGTAGCTGGAAGTGCCAAATCTTCGAAGATCATATCGGAAGCCCTGTACATTGTGAGCGCTGGAAGCAGTGATTTTGTGCAGAATTACTACATCAACCCAATCCTTAATAAATTTTATTCTGTTGATGAGTTCTCTGATATACTCATCCAGAGCTTCTCAAGCTTTGTCGAGGTACTCCTTTCTCTTTCTTCGTTGATTTTTTAAGTGGCTTCTGACCATTTAAGCGAACAACTTCGGTGCTGAAAATAGTCTAGTTCTGTGGCTGATAATAGGAGCTCTATGGGCTAGGAGCCAGAAGGATTGGAGCAACATCCCTCCCACCACTTGGGTGCTTGCCAGCCACCATCACTCTTTTTGGTTTTGGGAGCAATGAGTGTGTTTCAAACCTTAACAGTGATGCACAGTCGTTCAACAGGAAAATAAACTCTGCTACCAACCAGCTACAGAAGCAGCTTTCTGGACTGAAGATAGTGGTTTTTGACATCTACACGCCTTTATATGATCTAGTCAAGAATCCTCCCAAATATGGTAATTGCATATACTGCTCTTTTCTAATCGTTTCTTTGACAGATGAATATAGATCAAATGTCAACAGAACTCGTGAACACTAAAAAAAACTTCTAGAAGATAAAAAGTCTTCATCATTTCTACTGTTGAATCGTTACAGGTTTTGCCGAAGCTCGCAAGGGTTGTTGCGGAACAGGGACTGTGGAGACATCGGTTCTGTGCAATCCAAAGTCTCCTGGTACATGCAGAAACGCCACCCAGTATGTGTTCTGGGACAGTGTTCACCCTTCTCAAGCTGCCAATCAGGTCCTAGCCGATGCCCTCCTCCTTCAAGGCATCAATCTCATTTCCTAGATCTCCATTACCTAGTGCGGCATATTTGTATCCCCAAGGAAGAAATAATCCTGAAGCGGGAGTGTTAATGTACTTTGTTTGCCTCTTTCTTTTCTGCTTTCCATATCAAACCGCAAAGTGTATGTGAAATTAGTGGGAAATAATGTAAACGCATAGTTGATCGTGTATGAAAGATAGATGTTGGTTTCCCAACGTTTGATGAATTGAGAATCAAATTAGTGTCTGTTCAAGGGGAACGAGAAGGGGTGTATGAGGGTCGGACCCTCGGTCATCTCCCAAGCTACCTCCCTCCCTCTAACAATGGCGAGGGAGGTAAGCAGACAGTTTGGAAAAATTGAAAAAAAATTAAAAATAAGAATGTTACGGCGTCTTTCTTTACAAAGTACACAGACAATTCATCCCTTTGTCGGCAGTGTTCCACTAACATTTTCGAGGTTCGATATCTTTGATTGCTCCTTAATCCTCAGGCTGGTACGATGGGAAACAAGCAAAGGAGACAGGCAACTACACAAGGGAGAAAAGTAGCCCAAATCAATGCAGCACAAAATGCGATTCAATAGATTCATTGACGAAGAGAATAAATAGTAAACAGACAACTTTGAAGCAAATGGATAAGACTGTCTCATGTTTACCACTCTCATACTGTGCTGAAAACCCCAAATTCATCCTTAAAAAATTACATTCCGATAGCCATTACCACCTTTTTTTTTTTTTTTGTTAGCATAAAGAATGTTAAAGTCCCTAAAAGTAAGCTCATCTGGTTGGTGTTTAAAATCTTTTTTCACCTAGAACTGAAAATGTTTGTGCTCTCTCTACAGAGAATATTCATTAGAGGTTTTATGTGAAGTTTTTTTCACCCTCAAACAAAATTGATTCAGCACTAAAAATTTATCCCAATAAAATAAATTTTGGACTTTTATGCAACTGATGCGATACTTCATTTGGAATGTTGAATCCCTGCTTTGGTGAGATTCAACCCTAAAACCTCACACTAGAAACTTCCCCATGTAACAGACCAAACTCTCTAAAATTCTTGCACAAAACAGCTGGGAAACACAAAGTCAAATGCCTAAAGCCCCTTACCTTTTGTAATCAAACCATGCATGAAGCAGCCAAGACAATAAATGGGCCTGGATTGGTGTTTTTCACCTCCTACTAGAGATGAATCATATTACAGATAACATTTAAAACCCTTCAACAAGTAAACAATTCACAGTGGTTTTAGAACTTGATGGGTATATTGGCCTTACGTGAACGTTCCAAACAGATAAAGCATAACAGATCAACAAGTAACTTCCTCCGAATTTCAAGTCCTGTGACGCCCATTCCCGGCCTTGAGTTTAATAATTAGAAAGATTCCATGCGGAGCACTATCGTTACTGATTGCTTTCAGGAATTGTTGTTGTGCATCCAGTGACCGTTCAGAATCAACCAAAACAAAGGGCTCTCCAATCCGACACATCATGAAATTCCTGTCTTTCCCTGTTACGCAGTTTTTAAAAACTAGACTTCGCCGCCACTGGAAAGTTGCAGGTGACGGAAGACGGGAAACCACCCAACAACAGCAACACGACCACTAGCAATAAAATGAACGAATGAGGCGTCAACTGATCAATGAGCCATCCCCGAATAAACTATTTGCCTGTTGCATCATTCCCCATATTTTTTTTTTTTCAAAAGAAAAGAATAAAGCGGAAGTAGGCAGAAGCAAATGCATATCCAGTGAAGGAGAGCGGAAAGAACAGGCCAGTCTGGATCAAAGAGGGATGACTTAACATAAAAAAAAAAAAAGGCTACCTAAATTCTCATGGCAACTGGAGTACAATTTGACATCCATTTAATGCTCATCATGCTCTTCTCCAGAATTCCACCCCTCAAGAAATGACCCACCATTACATATATGTACCTGGTGATGGTATCATCAGTTTCCCTACTCCGTTCCAAACTCCCAGTCCAGCTGAGTGTCACTAGAGGAAGTGTGGCATGGAATTCCGGTCATAAACCTCGATGGACTTCATGGCAACGACCTGGAGAAGAGGAGGGAAGTAACGCAGCAGCTGCATGAGGCCTGTGAGAACTGGGGCTTCTTTCAGGTAATCTTCAGAGTAAATGACTGGGCAGTTTTCTTTTATGTTCTTTTATTTTATTTTTATTTTTTGAAGACAAGGAATATTTCCTGTTATGATGTATCTTCAAAAGAATGTTCCTTTAGTTGACCATGTCATATTAATTCTTCGATTCCTGATTTTGCAGGCTTTCAATCATGGAATCGACGAGGACTTAATAGAGAAGTTCAAAAGATTAGTAACTTGCATTATGAGGAACAAATGAAGCCATGCGTCAGATATGGCAAAGGGAGTCTTACAAGAGAACCAAACTTCAGTCAATTCCTGTGCAGCAGACAGGGAGAGTAGTTTCTTTGTCCATCACCAGCCAAAATCCAACATAGATCAATTCACACACCTCACAGATGATTTGCGGTAACTGTCATAAAATCCTACTTAAAACACGAGTTCATAGCAATAGAATCGACTGAGAAATTGTTACCTGTCATCTGCAGCAACACAATAGAAGAGTATGTGAAGCAGGTGACCAAATTGGCTGAGACACTACTGGAAGTCATGTCAGAAAATCTGGGGTTGGAGAAAGACTACTTGAGGAAACAATTTGCAGGAGAGGAAGGAGAGCCTTGCATTGGTACCAAAGTTGTCAAGTACCCTGAGTGTCCAAAGCCAGAGCTGGTGAAAGGTCTTCATGAACACACTGATGCTGGTGGTATAATATTCTTACTGCAAGATGATCACGTCCCAGGACTCTCAGTTCCTTAAAGATGGGCAATGGGTTGACATACCTCCAAGCTCCTTTTCAAGTGACAAAAGTACAATTTTTGTCAACACAGGTGATTAACTGGAGGTGATGAGCAATGGGTGCTACAAGAGCGCTTTGCATCGTGTGCTTGCTACCAAGGCAGGTAGCAAGGCTCTCTATTGTTACCTTCTACAACCCTGCAGCCAATGCCCTAATTTTCCCAGCTCCTCAAACTCTTATATCCTCAACATTGCCGTTTCCAAGATTACCTTAACCTATATGCCACTGCAAAGTTCTCACCTAAGGGCCCCAGGTTCCAGCAAATGAAGAAGAAGATGCTTCTTACTGAATCCACTATCATCATCAGTAACCACAGTTTTATGAGTTAATGAAGAGATCCAAGTGAGGTTGAAAGATATTGAAATGTTTGATTGTGTTTGCTGCATCTTTAGGTTACTAGAGTGTTCATATACATCACCTCTCGTTTCTTGAATCTTCATCTGTTCCATACACATCTACCAAACTTCAGGCTATGTATGAGTAGTGTTAAAGTGAATAAATTGGCCAACCGATGATGATACATGATTAGACTAATGTGATCATGGTCATTCTACCATTGAAACAACAACCCAGTTTCCAGATAAAGCAGTAGCCAACCATTCAAAGTTGATGATCTCATGAAGCTAAAAGAGCAAAGAATTAGCCCACATTGGACAGCTGATACAAGTTATAATCGACAATAAGCACGAGTAAGCTCGTAGAAGAAAAGAAGATCATGCACTAGTAAATGGGTTCAGACCTGCTCAAATGTGCTGGGATCTCATTCAGCTCACAAATCAGTGCATGCTGTTCTAGAGACACGCACTTGACGGAAGATCCAGTCTCCAAGTAGTTCAACAGCTATTATGGACTCTTGCAGCAATAAAAATACCAAAGTTACGATATTTACAGGAATCGTGAAACGGACAACAACTACCAATCCTGCCATGCGAGGTTAACACATCAAAGAGCAATAGAAAATAAAAGCTAAATCCAACTTCAGAAGAATGAGAATCGATGAACCCAATTTATGGCTAAAAACTACATTACAGGTTATTCAGTTTTGACAATATAGATTTTGTTATGAAGGCATCTGTTTTCTCAGCTACTTTTGCGAGCAGGAGTTTATTCGAATTGATGGAAGGGTCACGTTTTCCAACTAAAGACAACAAGCAGTTACTGCATTTTAACGATCTAGAGATTCTATCGGTCATTTCGTCAAGCACATAATCGACCGAACCCTGGGTCAAATAGATATTCTGAAACAAAAGTAAACAAAGCTTCCGTTCATACCAATTCATCTGAAATCAGACCTTCGGTGGCTGTGAAAACAAAAATAACGCTTGACCTCTTTTGTATTGAAATTTGAAAAGAAGTCTCTGGCTTCTACGTCTTGTCGTCTCATCTGTGAACAGCTCTGAAAACAATTTTACCTCCTCTCTAGCTCTTCGTCAGAAACTGCGATCCATTTCCCCATTTTTTTTAAGAGCGTCTTATTTTTGGTCTTCCGGTCAACTTTCTACTCTTTTTTAATTTTCAAGATGGTGAGTACAAGTTAAAACGCTATGAAATTAATGATTCTGCGAGACACATTGGTTTACGATCTCACTCTAGATATGTTTCCCGTCAAGCCTAATCTCTTTGTGAGCGTGATAAAATATAAACATCTGAAAATAATCCGAGATTCTATTGGTAAGCTAGATAGATAATCATACTATTCCCACTGAACAACAAATCCAATATCTAAAAGACTCCAAGAGAAATTTCATCTACCAAAGTTCTACTCAAGAAACTGTTAGAATTTGTTACATCTTCGCAAGTAAAGTTTTTCCAATATAATACATTGACGGGCTAAGACTCTTGCTAGTAGAGCTACTTTCAAGTTGATCAAGTGGGGTTACTTCAACCTTGATCTCTATAAGGAGTCCAGATTAATTTGCTCACATCAACATCTGGACCTCCTCTGCCAGCAGCTTTCAGGTGGCGATCCAGAATCTTAGGGTCCGCACAGATTGCATGTTGCCCTTTTCTATACTGGATCAGTTCTAGAGTCTGAAGGGTGCTCAAGATATCATCAGCTTTTATGGCTGTCATATCACTAAGTTCCTGCACCAAAGTAAAAGAAGTAGCTCCAGATCAAAGTCTACAATGAGATGCAAATAACTGCGTTTGAAAGAAGAAAATCAAATAAACAATTTGGATCAATAGTGCTCCTGGCCTTTCATGGAACATGAAAAGGAGGGACAGCACACCCATTTCCTTATGCAAGACTTGAACTCAAACTAGAAGACCCTTTCACGTGGCCATTGAGCCAGAGGTTCTATAATTAAAAAAAAAAAAAAAACACTTAAATTGACTTCAAAAGAAAACTTTGATTCAGTAATGTGATCCAGTAGACAAGAGGTCCTTGACTCCAGTTTTGCACTTACTGAATCATGGTTAGTCCTAACTTCATGTTTTTTAAATATTCTCTTTAAGATCCAAAAGCTAATTCAAACAGTTACAGACTATAGTAGCACACTAAATCTTTACTTCTTTTTTATTTTTCTACTGAATGGCACAGAGTCTAGTTTTCAACTATGATACAAGCCTTACAAGGGGTGCTAGTCTGATTTTGCCTTCAATGAATTTTAAATATGTGATATTGACATGCTAAGGAGTTATTACAATTTTGCAATAACATAATCTCTTGCCTTCATTCAAAAAGCTCATCATTTACCAGAGATCTTCCAACAACAACTTCCTCTACTTGAAAGTTATTAATTAATAATAATAAATAAATATTTTTTTACAATATGCCTATGTTCAACCGCATATTTTAGAAATAACATTATCACTTATGTCAAGTTTTAAGTTGCTCTAGGGGGGTCAATTTTCTGGATAATGTTGAAACTTATATAGGATAGATTTATCACCAACTTTTTTTTTTTCCTTTTTTTGGGTGAGAAAGTGGATCATCACTTTTAACATAGGATCACCAACTTCTATGGCACAAATAGGATTATAAAATTGAATTTAATTACTACTTTCCTTTTTTCTTTTTTTCTGGAAATGCCTATCAGCTTTATCCAATACTCTAATCGTCTAAACTACTTCTTAGGTGTCTGTAGTTCACTGTAGTGTTTGCTCATCCAAGGTTCAAGAATCTGACAGAGAAGATTATGGATTTATCAGGAAACCAAGAATCAACCCAAAATAACTTTGTCTGCCCTTCAATAAATACATGAACAGAAATATAAACAAAGATTTAATGTTCTCATGTAAGCTAATTTTGACAGAAGCTAGCCTTAATACCTTGATAGAGATGTTGCTTTTGTGTTTTTTCAAGATGTCAAGAAGAACCCTAGTCCAGTACCCTCTGTAGCTCAATAGTCCAAGATCAGACAACGGTCGCTCTGGAGTTCCCACTTTGCCCTCTTTCTTTGATAGTTCATAGGCTGCCTTAGAATAGGGCAATATGTAAAACGAGTGCCAACTCAACAAAATTAACAGAAAAACTTCTGTCAAGATGCATGCATGCCTTAAATTACCAATTTAACTAATAATACAGATACCAAATTTACCCACTAGTCACTATCAAACTGGTTGAAAAAAGCATATAATCCATATAAACAATTAATTGAGTAACAAAGGTTAACTAATAATACAGATACCAAATTTACCTACTAGTCATTATCAAACTGGTTGGAAAAACATATAATCCATATAAACAATTAATTGAATAACAAAGGTAGTTGCATATTGTATGCAAATAATAAGAGGTTATTATTTTTAGCTAAGTGATTAATTCTATTAAGATTGAGACAAATTCCATTCCAAAATGACTCGCCACTTAGGATGCCTATTGCTCAAACTTATAAACCAACAATTTTTCTTAACATCTATCTAAGTGGGATTATTCATCCTATACTCTCCCTCACATCTAATCTCACACACGGACCTAAGACATAAGCAACACAAATGGGATACAAACTCAACGGGACACAAACTGGGCCCATTATGCACATGTCCTGCTTTGATACTATGTAAAAGTGAAAAGAAACTGAGAAGTGCAGCAATCACAGGATGAGGAAACTGTCCACCTAATTTTATTCCAACAACTGAATTAGAGCAAATCATGCCCTATTAACTTATGGACATCATCTCAAAGATAAAAGGCTAAGATACCCTCAAGTTACATTGAAAAATAAGTCAAATTAAGTTAAGTGACAAAACTACACCCTCAGTAGAGCAGCATAAAATATAAAAGAACTGAATGAAAAATGTCACAATAGGGTCACTCTCTCTACAATCTCAAAGATCAATTTATGTTTCAAATGCCAGCCAGGAAACCTTTTCTAATTATAAGAAATCCAGTCATTAGCTCAGCTGATCCATTAACTTCATATAGTACTTAAGGAAAAGACAGAGACCAAAAGGTGAAGCACTTACAAAATGCAATCAGGAACTTCCCATATCCCTTCCTTTGGTAAGGAGGAAGAGTGAGAATGCAAGCCAAATTGTAAGACTCCTCTGAATGTTTTTCCTACATCATCCGTTAAAACAAGGATCAAGGAAATGAATATAAATTTCTCTTCATCTATGTAAATCAGAAGAGAAATAAAAGGAAGTCATGTTAAACATTCTGGAAAAGTATAGCTAAAAAAATAAATGAAGACATAAGATCTGAACCAATTCTAATCTTCATCATACGCTCTAAAAAGGGCAGAGAATGGTAGCACATGGAGGCTCTGTAGGATAGAAATGATTTATAAAGCCCTTTACAGAAACATCATTTGGAAGACACGAACACCTCAATTCAAGCAGGTTGAACTCAACTCAGAGGCATACGTCATCAAATTTATCCTGAAAATCCAAGTTACTACAGAACCAAACGACACAGGAGGAAGAGATTCTACCAATAAATTTAGGCGTATAGGCTTGTATCACTCTAGGCAGTTTGTTTTTTTTTTTTTTAATTTTAATCTGATTTTGGACCCAAAGAGTGAGAATGCTTGCTTAGCCTTGAAATTATAACTTTAGGTAAGTAATTTTCTTTTTTCTAATGTTACCTCAAGGTAAATAACAAGAAAGGCTTTTAAGATTTCAGAGTGAAGGTGGTGGCAGTACAGCTACAGCACATACAACCAGTAAATTCCAATAATCTAACCAACTGATGCAGTTACACAAAGAAAGGAGGAACTAGGGGTATGGAAGAGTACTCAATGAACAAAAGGTTGACGCCACCAAGGTCAAGAGGGTAAATTAAAAATGATAACTCTCTGCATCCAAAGACACAAACCTATGAAAATCACTATTTTTGAGTACCTATCAAACAAAAAAAAAAAAAACCATTTCTTGAACAAAAAAATGATTTTATTAAGAGCAAACGACTTTGGGGGAATAATTCTTTCTCTACTTCTTTCTCATATTATAGCCAAAATTGTTAAATTACAAAACTAGTCTTCAAGAAAAACCTAAATGACGTGTAAATTGAATTTTCTAAGTGAGCTGCGCAATAAAGGGAAAGCAAGTACAAACAGAGAACAGGTAAAGATGGCTGTGCTTTAAATGATACAATTACAGAACTTACTAGAAGAAATGGTTTACCTTGGAAAAATACCCAACCATGTGGCACCCTCGATCATCACATTCACAGAGTATGTAAAACAGAAATAGGTCGACATCATAGTAAAGTGTCTTGTGATCAAGAAACAATTTTGCCAGATAGCAAAGGTTCTGCCCATACACCTTGTTTTTCTTGCCATCAACCTGTTAAATAATGTCAATGCTCAGAGAAATAAAGCAAGTACTTTGCCGATGCAATGGTGTAATCAATACATATTCAGTAAAATAATGTACAAAGGAGAAAGAGAAAAATCACAATGGTCACAAAAGTACTTGGATTACTAACAGACAATTAGCCAGATGATGACGAAACAGTAAGCATGAAAATTCTGCCAAACATCTTCCACTAAAAGGAAATGACTAGTAAAAAATCCGCAGTAACAGAGACCCAGCATTTGGAGAAAGGGAACTCACACCTACCACTTTGAACTAATTCATTTATGCACAAACCATAATAACCATAAATTGGCTCAAGTTACTTGCCTCAAACATTGACAATGTACTGCTACGGTAGATTTCATCACCAGGGGGGTGCTTTAGATCACATTTTCTCTGTACACAAAGGTCATGCAAAGAGTACCAACCATTAACAAAATAATCAAACCCACAAGGACGAAAAGTTATGCAGTACTTCTGGGCACAAATCATGGAATGCCACTAGCACACTTGGACAAATAGCTATAAGATGAACAGACAACTGCCCGAAACTGACTGAGAGCATCACCAACTCCTATTGAAGACAAGGAAAAAAATTTGTGCTTACCATATGCCTTTGAAGCTGTTCTTTTCGCTTCATGAAATTAAGGCAGAATTCGCAGAAGTAGAGCTTTGGAGTACCATTGTATTCTGGTGGAAACGGTGAAAAGTACCATGTGTCGATCTCGTATCTTCCAAGTTCAATGGTTGCTATATTCTTAACCTTTGTAAATTCCTCATGTTCCCTTAAGCTGGCAGCATCAAGCTCCTCATGGCCTGGCTATTGGACAAGGTTACGAAGTTGAAACAGATACAATTGGTAAATATATTTGCATGGGAGAGATAAGCAATAATTTGCATGAAGTGCCAAGGAATTATCCACCAAGAACTATTTTAGGATCATTATCCTTTAATACTCAAGGGGGGTAAAGCTTATTGATTACATTAAGTTCAGGCAACACAACTCGTCATGGTACATAAGTAATCTCTAGATGCAGGGACCATTCTTCTCCTTCATATCAGAAGTATCCAGAATCAAAACTCAAATGGCAACATCTTTATTCAAATCAGCATTACCTAAAACTTCCAAGCAGAAAGGAAGCTGAATAAGAGTGAATTTTATCATATAAGATACTAATTAAAATGCAGATTCTCAGTCATACATTTACTCTCAGTTCTAGGCATAAACCACTTCAAACTGCATATTTATTCATATCAACTTCTGCAACAACATGGAGCAACTCCAGTGTCCCTTGCGGCTTCTAAGGATGATGATTCTTCAGTTACTTGAATTAATGATATAAGGACATACAAACTTCTCAACAAAAATAAAAAATTACAATTAAAAATTTAAGTCTTAGGAATAGTTACAGAAAAAAGGTACAATTTGGTTTTTATCAGTATAGGAAAAGGTTGTGGATATCATAACATCAAGCTTACCTCCACATGAGTCTCATCAATTTTACGCTTCTGATGACGTGTCATTTTCAAGCTTGTAGCCTGAAAATACCATGTGTAAGAAACTTCTCCCAAGCTGTGAATTTAAAACTAAAGTGACAATAACAAATATCTAACGAAATCATCTATTTTTGTATGGACAGAAATTAGACTTTAAGAACGGAAGTTATAGATTAAGAACCTTGTCCTCCACTTTTTCATCCACATCTGTCTCCACAGAGTCGAGGTCAAGTTGATCAAGCTTGACCCACTCATCAAGCCTTCTGTTAACTGCAAGAGGTAATGCACCCATAAGTAACAATTGTATGTAACTCTGAAAAAAATAAAAACAACAGACAAGATAAAAAAAATAACATCATCAAGCTTCTTAACTTAAAAAATCCACTACATGCAAATTATGCTTCTAATTGAAATTGAAACTTCCATGTCACCAGTGCTGGAGTTAAATGACATTACTCTTATCAATTTCTACAAACATATGAAACAAAGGAAAAAATAATAAGTGAATATATATAGAAGTCCCAGCATCAGCCATCAGATATAACTAAAAGTCAGTAAGTCACAATTAAGTGTTCGGATGTGAGGAGAAATAAATTGGAACTGCGATTATTGTTCAATTCACTGACTTCACTAACTTGACTTTCTTTGGTGAAAGACCTTTTCATTCTCTGCAGACAATTCCCAACTTACAAGCTTCTCAAGGCGAACTCTCACTTTTTTCCCCGCTATGCTGGGTTCGGCTACATGAATGTGGGAAGGGATTCCGCCCAAGGAGAATAACCCAAAATCAGTCAGAGAAAAAAAAAAGCTCATTTTTCTCAGAGCAACTTTGGAATTGTGCCAGAAGTCACAGGCAAAACCAAAGGTTTCGTGAAACACCGATTCTCGAAACTTCAGAGCCCCACCAATAAATTCCAAGAAAACACAGGTATCCAACTTTTTACAAAAATGCATCGTGCAAATGATTTTTTAATCATAAGTAGCCATCCTAAACCTAACCCTAGCCATACAAATGCTCCAAACAGGCAGTAACTTACACTCAGTGTAATGAACGTAGTACTCGTACTCATTATTTCCGTCGCAGGTCAGTTTCCGGCGCTCGATGACTTTGACAGGGTGGAACTTGCTATCGCGCCAACGACACATCACGCGCGTTCCAACTTCCAACGGCAGCAACCCAGATTTTGGATTCTCGGGGAGCGTCCCGCCGAAGTCGCCGTCAGCCATGAGCGTGTCTTCAGTCGAAGAGTTGCCGTTGGAGATCGGAGTTCCGCCATTCTCAGCCCTCGATGCTTCCATCGAACTCGTATCCAGCCGAAACAGACGCAGAATGCTTACTACAGGGAAATGAAGTGTTACCTTTATATGATTAGGGCCACGGGGATGTAGCTCAGATGGTAGAGCGCTCGCTTAGCATGCGAGAGGCACGGGGATCGATACCCCGCATCTCCAAATAGTGTTTTATTTTTCTGTTTTTTAATTCGGACGATGGAATTGACTTATCTGAGATGACGTAGCGTTACGAGCGACCAATTATAGGGCCCTTCCATGTACACCATATGCTGCGTAAGATATACCGACACGATTATCTAACTGTTCCAACCGTTTAGTCATACAAATATAGGAAGCTTTACTATGTTGTTTTTCAATGGTGGTTCGTAGCTACGCCAGCTGCAGTTCAAAGAGTTCTTGGGAAATTGAAAAATGTTCAAAGAGTCTCGTTTCCAGTTGCATGAAATACCGAATACTGAAGACAGCCTGCCAATGCGTATGATTTACAATAGACGCATTTCGCAGCCAGAGAAACCAAGCACATAAGAGGGTCTCTAGCTTCCTCCGAACAAGTTAATTGATTATTATCCCATTCTCTACCAAATATTTAATACATTGCCGGCAACTTTAGAACATAAGAATTACCGGGCAAGAAAATTAAAAATCAGTAGCGAATTTTTGCTTCAAGCCCTAGTTCAGCTGCTTCATAAACTCGTCACGTACATTCCCAATTACATATCTTGTTAGTCCTTGTTTGCACCTTCCACCTGTAGTAATAAAATTCCCCATCATTACTTGAGACAAAACCAGTATAAAGAAACTCAACTCTGAGAGATGGCTGAAGTTTTGGACCGGGACTCTGCTTTCCTTCTAGTAATAAACTGTCTCTATTCTTATAAGTTAATTAGAATCTACGAGTACATCAGATTCTTGAGTAGAAAGGTTTATCTGCTCTTGGACATGATAGGTATACCTGAGATTGATTTCCTTGCTGAACACCCGTCCTTAAGAAATTCAGAACAATTGAAGATAATTCAACTTGATGAGAAGTGTACCCATGGTTGGCCCCTTCGATGATATGGAGTTTGTGGTTAGGTATGAGCTTTGCAAACTCTAAAGCAGCACTTACTGGAATAATTTCATCTTCTGAACCATGAACAGTCAAGACCCTGCACTCCACAGTGATGAGATCAAGGAACCAGAAAGTAAGCACACAAAAACATCCTTCATATAGAGAGAGTGTACAGAATGGCAAACAGCTTCTAAAAAGCAAGACCCCGTATAATGCAAACCCCATGGCCACGAGCTACTAAATAATATAGGGAGCCACCAATTAAGAACCCTAAAAGAAAATGTATGTTATGAACCTGCATTCGTTGTTGATTGAAAGGGATGCTGCACGCATATCTGTAGTTAACCGATCCATGAGACTTTCTTCGGTCACACGGAACTCAACTTCTCCTGCATAATGGTGTTTCATTAATCAATGTGATAAAATTTCATAATGACAAACTGTTCGTAGAGTAATACACAAACAGTAAAAACTAGACATGTAGCCTTTTGAAGTATGTTCAGAAACCAAAAATGAAAGAGCAGGAAGCATAAATAAACAAACTAAAGCGACAAGGATACTGTTATAAAAAAAATTTAAATAAACTATAATATACAAATATGAAAGTACAAAATCAACAATGATTCAATCAGTACAAAGATTTCAGCATAGTTTTTTTTTTTTTGTTGTTGATTTCTCGGGCCTTCTCATAATGTTTACAAAGACTTTAGAAGAAGGAAGAACGAGGAGAAGGAATAAGCCCTAACTCATGGCGGAGAGAAAGAGAGAGAGAGAGAGAGAGAGAGAACGAATCAAGAAGAGAGAATGAAGAGAAGTTGCATCTCTTACTATAAAAAATACACCTAAAGTCTAAAAACACCCCTAAAGGCTCTATTTATAGTTGAAGAGTAATGTTTACAATGCCAATAATGCCCTTAGAGCTACACCTCTTACACTAAAAAATACATAAGAGGACATCCACCAGCTTATATAATTACAAAGTCATATCACCTCTTTAAGAGAGTTGTCCCATTTACAACTTTTGCAATTATGTCAAATGTAGGTGTCATTTTAACACTCCCCCTCAGCCGGTGTAAATACATCATAAATCCCCAACTTTATATAAGTATTATGAAGAGTTGTTGTTGATACAGCTTTGGTAAATATATTTGCAAGTTGATTATTTGAAGGAATGTATTGTAAGTTGATCTCTCCTACTGGTAATTTTTCCCTTATAAAGTGACAGTCAACTTTAATATGCTTAGTCCTTTCATCAAAGACGGGGTTTGTGACAATATGAATTGTTGTTTGATTGTCACAATAAAGTTGCATAAGATGTTTAGATAAAAAAACTCAATTCCGATAATAGAGATTTTAGCCATATCATTTCACTTACAACATGAGCTACAACAAGTTATTTTGCTTTTGCGCTGGAATAAACCACCACACTTTATGTTTTGCTTTGCCAAGTGACCAAGTTGCCACCAATTATGGTACAATAACCAGAAGTAGATTTTCGGTCATCAGGATAACTAGCCCAGTCTATGTCTAAAAAACCCTCTATCTTAACATATCCATGGTTCTTATATAATGAACCTTGTCCAAGATTTTTCTTGAGATATCTCAAAATTCTTTCCAAAGTCTGCCAATGTAATATCTAGGGTCATACATAAATTGACTGACAATACTTACTGAAAAAAAATAAAAATCGGCCATGTTACAATATGGTATATTAATTTGCCAACCAACCTACCTCATCATCCAATATCTACCTCATCTTCTTCTTCAGTATGCAACTTAACATTTCGGTTCATCAGAGAATCAAGAGGCTTGCAACCTAGCGTTCTTGTCTCTTTCAATAGATCCAATACACATTTCCTGTTGAAGAACAGATATGGAAGAGTCTTACATAGACTCTCACATTAAAAAATTTTATAGAGCCAAAATTATTATGGCATGAGGTCTTACAGAAGAGTTTCAGTTAAAAAGTGTTTTAGTTATGTTAGTCTTTTATTTATTTTCAATTGTTTAATTATGCTAGGACTTAGCTTTAAGTGTTAGACTTGGGTGTAATCTACTAATTTCTTCTACTATAAATAGGGGCTCGTGTACTCAGATTACAACAAGTTAGTGAAGTTTTTCTCCTTTCCAAAAATCAACATTTCCGTTGTGATAAAATGATGTCATTTTTCATTGTAAAACTTCAACGCCAAAAAATTATTTTAACAAGCCCAAATACTTAGTTTGAAAAACTTTGCTAAGTTCATTTTTAGTTTTCTGAATTTTAATCTTGTCACTTCCAGTCAAAATAGTGTCATCCACTTAAACTTTCATAAGAACTATACCAAAACTTGTGTTTTTAACAAATATTGAGTGATCAGTTTAACACCTCTTGTATGTTAAACCAAGGATAACTTTGCTAAATTTTTCAAACCATGCTTGAGGGGATTACTTTAAACCATAGATAAACTTTCAAAGTTTGCATACTTTCTCCCCCTCAACCATAGAACCCAGTGGTTAGAACATGTAAGCCTCTTCGTGAGTTCGTCATAGAGAAACACATTCTTAATTGAAAAGTTAGAGGAACCTCTTCCTTGAGAGACCTGGCTGATTTCTTGTGTTTTTGGTTCTTTGGTTGGAATAAAATACATAGCAGCACATATATCATCAAAGGATGGTTTGGCATAGAACTTAGACTTTGAGGTTCTGCCACATTAAGATAAGGTTTCATATTAGCCAAACATATTCTCCCAAAAAGTTATTCTTGTTGCTTTTCTCGGATAGCAGTGTCAGTGGAATAAAGTTGAACCTACTCAAAAATTATGTTAAGGAATAGTCCCACATGGATTAGTGAGTACGAAGATCTTGAGTTTATAAGTTGGGAAAGAGGTTTCCTACGTTAGCTAGTCATTTTGGAATAGGGCCTTGGACCCAATTTAACATTCATTCATGTTTTAACCTTGCTTGGTGGTGTACATGACCTGAAAAATACCATAAAGTCTTTGGAGGCTATCAGTAGTGGACTATAACTTAGCACAAATGTCCCAAATAATTTTTTTCGTATCAAAATGAACCACATTGTTAGCCACACTTTCATCCATGTTGTTAATCAGTCAATTAATCACCAATATATCTTCTTTTAACCATCTTTTACAGTTGCACCTTCTTCATTAATTGTTGTGTGGAGGTTTAATAAGGTAATCAGCCAAATCTCATAAGAAATCTTTTGACAGATTGAGCCCAAGAAAAGTAGTTTAATACATCATTAAGTGGAATTGTAGTTATTTTAGAATTTCGTTTCCAAATTCCAAAGAAGGCTGATCTGAAATTCCTTCCATGGTAACAAATAAGGTATCGACTTAAACAAGAAATTAATAGAGAGAATACAAAGAAACTCCCTTGGCATGATTCAATCAAGTAGAATAGGAACAAAAAAAAAAAGGAAAGTAGAATCTCACTAGATGATCTTAGAATGCCCTATTTTGCATGCTAGAAAAAAAAAGGAAAATTTTGCATGCTTTCTTCTTGCAATTCGAGTTTAGGAGCAAAAGAAAAGACTTTCCCTTTTTCTTTTAAAAGAATCAAGATGTATAAGAGGTGCCTCTGAGAGTTACTATTTCTAAATTAAAAAAGACAAGGAAACCCATGCTAGGACAAACATATAAAAAGGATGACTTGAAATTAGGGTTTTAAGGGCAAAAAGAATATGGATTCCAACCACTTAGTGAAACCTTAAGGCTGTTAAAGCAAAGAGAATTAATCTGTTGATTTCATAAAAACGACTGAAGGAAGATCTTCTAAGAACTTGGCTTTTCCAAGTACAACAATGTATGCAACAATGATACTCACGTGCACAAGAAGTATGAATGGAGTTTGAACAAAAATCAAGGAAAGGCTGATCAACTTATATAAAAAACTCAATCTTCAATATTTCAAGAAGAATAAAAACTTCTCTTTAAATAGGAGTAATGCCAGACACACTCAATTCTTCATGATCAGCCAGCAACACCTTCTAATGAGCCTTCCTTCAGCCAAAGAAAAAAAAATTGAGCAGCTTGAAGCAAAGTCCCTACTCCCTAGAATACCTATTCTGATACCATGTTTATTTCGAGGGCCTTTTCATAATGTTTACAAAGGCTTTAGAGAAGAAGGAAAAGGAAGAAGCCCTAACTTGTACAAGGGAGAGAGAGAGAGAGAGAGAGAGAGAGAGAGAGAGAGAGAGAGAGAGAGAGAGAGAGAGAGAGAGAGGATGAACCAAGAATGAAGAATGTAGAGAAGAGGGAAAGAGCTGAATGCTCTACCTATGCCCCCAAGGGCTATATCTATAGTTAAAGAGTGATGTTTACAATGCCGAAAAAGCCCTTACGCTACACCTCTTAAAAGAAAAAAGATATCAGCGGATATCCACAACTTGTATAATTACAAAGTCATGCCATCTCTTTAGGAGAGTGGGCGTCATTTTAACATTTTTTATTTTTTATTTTTCTTTATTTTTCATTTTTGGGGAATCAGCCTACCTATGCAATTTAGAATAATTGAACCTGTCAGGGTCTAAGCCAGGACAGAGAGTTAGGAAGCAATTGAAACAAATCAGACCTAACCAACCATTTGAGTTTACCGACTACTTATAACTGCATGGGACATCAGGTCCCCAACTGTGCACATGTAACTGGTATAAGTTCCACTTATAACATAGAACGATTGAGATAGTTCTATCCTGACAGGGTGTAAGCTAACCAAACTGATAGCAGTATGATAATGTACACAATCTTTACATAGTTTGGACAATGGTGTAAGCTAACCAAACTGATAGCAGTATGATAATGTACACAATCTTTACATAGTTTGGACAATGGTGTAAGCTAACCAAACTGATAGCAGTATGATAATGTACACAATCTTTACATAGTTTGGACAATGGTGTAAGCTAACCAAACTGATAGCAGTATGATAATGTACACAATCTTTACATAGTTTGGACAATTCCAGGAGAGATTCAGTACTATTAAATTTAAATGCTTCATAATAAAGGAAACTACTCATTCATATGCTTTGTGTCAGATAAGCATTACCTGTTTTGTCCTTTACATCAATAAATCCGTCATTCTTGATTCTCTGCATAAAATCTTTACCCAGCCGATCTTCAATGCCGCCATCAAGAGCAAAACGACCGGACATGTTTACAACTGTATGGATATCATTATATACTGAAGCATAAAGCAAAACTACATTTCCTCCTGCAACAGAAGTGTTTATCAAAACTGTAATCAACAAATTCTCAATTGTAATGAACTCTTTCAGTGCACATTGTTCTTTACCTTTGTGAGCCAAATTCACTTAAATTGCCTCACAAGATGTAAACTGACCTCACCTTTACTGTGCCCAGCGATAGCACTTATTTCACGTTTCTGTCCAGAAAAATGTAGGACCACAGCATGTAGGTCATCAGCTTCACGTCGATAATTACCATACTGAAATGAGCCTTCACTTTCCCTGAAAGGAAAAAATTATCAGAAGTAACATATCCTTGGGAGAGAAATATATAGAAAACAATAGGTCCAAGGTTCTCGTCAAAGTGAAATAACAGAATGATGCCAACAGTTGAGAAAAGACACAAACCAGCAGCACATATGTCAAATCTGAAATCAACATATAATAAAGTGAGAACAAAAGAGGGAGGAGAAGGGGTTTGTCCCTTTCTTGGGGGGAATTTTCTGTACTTGGGAAAAATTCGCCCTAAACCTCTTTTATTGCACTTAAGTGACAACAAAACTAAAACATCTTTTTTTTATTTTGAAAGCTCAAGTAAATACCCTTATACAGAAAAGAGATTAAACCACTGATAAGTGGTATGTCCAAATTACCCCTAAATACTCGACATCATGAAATATGACTGAATTGGGGGTAATAAATTTTTAATACAAAAGCAAATTTTTCTCATAGTTTTGAAAGAAAAATATCATCTCAAAGCCCTATTCAAAACCATCATTCCCTAAAGGTACATTGATATAGAAATATTACCAGTTAGGATTCACTGAGTTCAAAAAAAAAAAATGGCAGTTTTGCAACCTCAGATAATAGCAGAACTCTGCAGAAGTGCTTTATTATGAATGTTTAGAACAGGCTTGTTCTTAAGAGTGTGCTTGGCTCCTAGTAAATTCAACCAAAAAGCATTAAAACAAACTACATTTGCCGTTGAGAGAGATAAGAGAAATGGAAAGAAATAAAAAGTAGAAGGAAACCAGGAAACTCGTGGAAGGCAGAATGAATCAAAGTTCTAATTGTCATAACACAAAGATAACGGTCCTCTCTTGGACCAACAAGATCATGCTTATCAAGCACCAGCTCCTACACAACAAATCCTACCTAACCTTATGGTAAAGCTAATGATTTTGAAAGACACGAGTTTGAAACTCTGACACATAACAAATTCCACTCTTTCTTTTTTTCTGAAAATGAAATTCTACTCATAACTAAACAATATGATAATTTGTTAAAAGAGAACAAAATGCAAGAACTTTAACTAGAGAGGAAGGAAAAGAAACAAGAAAACAAATTTGAGGACTAAGATCCACAAAAAAATTACATTCTTAAGAATTGATTCTTAGAGTACTATTTTACAAAATCACAAATTACTAATCTTACTACACTCTTGGCTAATACGTACAAATTCTTCTTTTTATTTAGATGCAACATTGAAAAATGTAAGGATTCTCACAAGGTTTTTTTAGTCCAGAATGTTATATTACTAAGGATCACAAACCCAATTTCATAAAAAAAAAAAAAAAAAAGGATCACAATGCAGCAAAAGTCTTATCTAGAGACTCTATCTTCAAAAATACTTAAAAGGGCAATCAACTCAATAATTACAATGTGATTGGTAAAAAAAAATAATTCATTGGACATATACAGAGTCCTGTGTAGGTAGCTGCGGAATGACATGTCCAAGGCAACAAGTTTTCAAGGTCTACACAAGAATAGTCCTAAGAAATGACAAAACTTATCCAACGGGAAACTTGACAGACTGCATTTACTATCCTTCTAGAGTTAACTCACCCATTTCCAGCAAAGTCGAAATGGAAGACGCTAATACCTTCACTTGTTAAAGCATTGGCCAGGTTCAATATTATTTGATGGTCCTGGAGGTAGACATTGTGGTGCATCAAGAACAATTCATATGCAAAAATATCAAACATCTCTTGTAAAAAGGACAACATTGCATACAATGGATGGAGAGAATCAATCAAAATAAAGCAAAACTCTAAATAACACAGGACAGTCTTAATCAAATCAAAAAGTACATAGCTCAAGAAGATATTTACGAAATTTCTATTTGAATCAACAAAAATTCAACAACCTAATTAGCTATTTGAAAGTCTGTGAAACCTATCTCAGCGTGCACCAAGCTCCAAAGATTTGTTTGAAAAGTTCCCTTTTCCATTATTTTCTCATCGAATAACAGAGTTTCCGTGAATCTTTCACAAAATAAAGGTCGAGCAGTGATCAGTTTCAAGACTCTTCCTTAAGCTCCGAAAGAAGCTACTCCATTGCACACACTGGTTCATGTTTTTTTATCACAGTTAGTTTTGAGGCAACAAGAGTGAAGCGAGGCATTTTTTATATATCGTGCCACAAAATTTTTAAAAAATTCTCTTTCTGAACTTGCAAGTTTTTTTTCTAGAAATATTTATGTGACCAATAGACACCGTAATTGTAAATGATTTAACTTCAATTATGGATTATCGATCTAATATCATTCAAGGTTTTTACCTTCCTTGTACGAGAAAAAAAAAAAAAAGGAGATCGGGAGGAGAGAGAGAACATTGCCTGTAACACTGTACGACTTGGTAACGCCTTCAGGTAAACGAGGATAAACCTTTTACAATAAAACAGGGATTACATGCATCACACACTAGAAGCAATTATGCACTCTTCGGCATCGTCAATAAACGATAATGGTTAAAATGCCAACTAACGAGAAGAAATTCAGATGCAAGTGGCTTGTGAGTTTTGACCACCTTGGAGGCACGAAAACCATGACACAGAATTACAAGCTCCTTAGAACCAGCATCACGTAAAACTCCGATTAGCTTCTCACCATGATTGTTCGTAATAGCAAGCTTCTTTGGTTCCATTCCTGGTAAAAACAAACAAACGGGCAGGCTATAGTTCATGCGAAGGTCGAATCACAAATCCGGGAAAATTTGGGAGAAAAAATAAGAAAAGCTATAAAAATTATTACCGAGAAGTTGTGCTTGCTGGAGTGCAAGTGAGTATGTCGTTCTTTTGCGGCTAGTCCAGCGCCGGGAGTCCGCGGAAGTGACCTGTGATTCTGCTGTGTGAAATAGTTTGATCTTCGTAAGGGAATTAGTTAGAAGCTTCGGCGTCGGGTACGGTACCAAGAAGTGGGGAAGACATCCGATTGCGCTTGACGACATTTTCTCTCTTCAGACTCCTGCGGTGTAACCAAGCCGACAAACCTATGCCCTATGGGTACGAGCCTATGGATTTTTTTTAATTTAAGTTATAATGAATGATTAAATATAACTTAATTTTTTTTATGCTGGATTGGTCCCAAGTAGGGATGGGTACGGGTCGGGTCAGGTAAAGCTTACCAAAATCCGAACCCGAACCCATAAAAAACTTCAAATCATCAAACCCAGCTTTTGCACATTCACGCGTCTTCTTCTTCCTTAGTCTCTAAGTCTGCGCTTTAACGCGAACAAAAAGAGAACCAGAAGCTGGAAATGCGAGTCAAGGCTGCAATGAGCATTGCAAAAGGGAGAGAAGCTGGGCCAATTTCTTCATCCGATGTTAATTTCCACCACTTTTGGATTATCAAGGAGCAGACGAGTAAAATGATCTCTTTTACTGAGAGAACCCAGTCGTCAGCTTCCACCATTATTGGTTAATCGTAGACCAGAAGAGTAAAAGGATTTAGTTTACAGAGAGAAAAGTAGTAAACAATCAACTGCTTTCATTAATTGGCCTCCTTTCCTTCGTTAAAAGTAGAGAATCATCCAAATCCTTAAAACTTCAACCGCAAACCCTCCTCGTTCTCACTTTGCTTCCTACCACAAGTCCACACAGAAGGTCCTCTTCTATGGTTCCCGCTGTGCGTTTAATCTAATCGCAATCTGCTCATTTCATCGATGCGATCCAGTTCAATGATCTGAGCAAGAAGAGGAGCTCTCAACTGCTGAAGTTGAAATCGAGTCATCCATGGCGGTGAGTAACAACATCACGGCCGTTCTGAACTTTTTCGCGTTCCTGTGCTCCCTGCCGATAATCGGTGCGGGGACCTGGCTAGCATCGAAGCAAGACAACGAGTGCATCCATGCGTTCAAGTGGCCGGTCGTCCTCCTCGGTGTGCTCGTTCTCCTGGTCTCCCTCGCCGGCTTCGCCGGGGCGTACTGGAACCGGAAGGGGCTGCTGGCGATTTACCTCTTCTCCATGGCGGTGCTGATCGTCCTCCTGATCGTGCTCCTCATCTTCGCCTTCATCGTCACGCGGCAGGATGGCTCCTACGCCGTAGCCGGCAGGAACTATAAGGAGTACCGGCTTCAAGGATACTCGGCCTGGTTAAGAAACTACATCCAGAACTCGGAGCATTGGGCGCAGATCAGAAGCTGTCTCGCCCTGTCGGACGTTTGTCCCCGGCTTTCTCGGGACTTCTTCACTTCGGATCAGTTCTTCGTGGGCGATATTTCGCCTCTCCAGGTGCGTTATCCAAAATGACCCTCCTTTATTGATTTTATTTCAGAAATGCCACTTAGATGAATTGTTTATGGAGGTTGTTATGATTGGTAGACGGGTTGCTGCAAGCCTCCCACCGTATGCGGGTACACGTACGTGAACCCAACGGAGTGGGTGAACCCAGTGAACTCCATGGCGGACCCGGACTGTAACATCTGGAGCAACGACCAGAGCATGCTGTGCTACAACTGCAGCTCTTGCAAGGCTGGCCTGCTGGGCAACCTGAGGAAGGAATGGAGGAAAGCAAACACCATCCTCATCATCACGCTGGTAGCGCTCATCTCGGTCTATCTCATCGCCTGCAACGCCTTCAAAAACGCCCAGACGGCGTCTCTCTTCCGCCGCTACAAGTACGGCTACGCCTAGAACAACAACCGGTCATCACTCCTCTTTGTGATATTTATTTACTCGGTATTAGTCTTTCTTCTTTTTTCCAAAATTTGCTTTGTTGTAAATCGGGCATTTGTAGTTTTTCTTCCTTGGAATGTGAAGGTCGAATTTTGTATAACACGTTTTGGGAATCTGCCATTGTGGAAGCAATCTCTGAGAATATGAAGAACAGGAGGAAGAGTCGGAGCGGAATACTACCACCAGACATGTTCCGTCGCCGACGGAGGGCAGTAGGAGCTGCTGATTGCTGTTTGTGTTTTTTGTACTTATAAAGTTGATTATCTAATGATTGAGCAACTTGTTGGGGTAAGCAACATGGACTTAAGATTGCACTTGGCCAATTTGGAGGCTGATTGGAAAAAAACGAATGATGAGTCCTTCTAACCGGAGGGGGGGGTCGACTGGGCGAGGGTGACCAAGCTGGAGGGGATGACCCGAGCACACGTTACGATAACTTGGTTTTATTTTATCTTATAAGATGTGAATTTATTACCACCAATCCATCGCGATTTATCGATGTGGCAATGGGAACAAGAAGTAACTATCCAGCGGTTGCAGAAGCGACAAAGTATCTATTGATCTAAACTCCAACGACCACGTGTTATTATCTTCTCAAACGGTTAAAACATCGCAGTGGAAAATTTCGTCTGCGGAAATGATAGCAGTTGTTGTAGAGCAACAAGTAACAGTTCCTAATTTCTTACAGGTTGAATTGAATCGAACTCTTTTGTTTTCCTTCATCCTTGAAGATTGGAGATTTATTTTCATCAATTTAATCAATCGGAAAGCGAATGAATCTTGGCGGATTTTCGACATCGGAAGACCCTGAAATTGCAATGCGGCGAAATCGCCTGAATCAGCAATCGCACGGTGCTCTCCTGCCTGACCACTGCGTCTTCCTTCTCCACAAGCACCGCGGCTTCGATCTCCTCGTATCCGCCACCTCCGCCGGCGACATAAGCCACAATCGCCGCCTGCAGAGGGCCCAGGCTCGGGTTGTACGCCGCCGACTCCGAGTAGGATCCAGCGAAGACACGGCCTTGCGAGTCCATGAGCGCCACTCCGGACGGGCAACCCGTGTAAGGCGCGTGGGCTCGGTTCGCCGCCTCAACCGCCGCCGTTCTCAGCTCCTCTTCCGCCCCGTCCGTCCCGTTGCGCGGCGCCCAAACCAGCCCGTTGTCGGGCGATTCCAACAGCAGCGGAGCCTCTTTCTCGAGGAGATCATCGGGCCCGAACCGGTGCGGCAGTAGGTAAGACAGCGGCTTGTAAGTGATCTCCTCCGATTCGGTGATCACAAGGATCTTGATCTCCGACGCGCCGCGGATCTCCTGAAGAAATTGCCGGCAATGGCCGCAGGGGATGGAGGAGACAGCGATGTAGTCAATCTTGGTGGCGCCGTGGATGGCAGCGTTAGTGATCAAGAACTGCTCCGCGTGTATCGAATGGTGTAAAGGAAGACCGGAGAACTCGAGGTTGACTCCGATGAAGATCCGGCCGTCGGAGGACAATCCGACGGCACCGACGTGGTACTTGGAGATGGTCGGTCTGGCGAGCATCTTGGTCGATTTGGTGAGGGATGCAAGGAGGTCTAGCACGGTACCCCCGCAGTTCTGGACGAGGGCTTCCACCTCCTCCGATTCGATTACGAATTTAGCCGTCCCGGCCATCTAAGATCTGGATCCGCAGCAGGAAAAATAAATATAAATAAAAAGAAAAGAAAATGAAAGCCAAAAAATTGAAACAGAGAGGCTTTTGCCAAAGCGTTTCAACGTCTCCGAGAGAGAGAGATCGGTGCGTGTTGGGCGTCTTCCCTGGCGTTCCACAGCAGAAGGCTGAGGGAGCCATATAAATATGAAACGGGTTTTATCTAATTGGTCAATTAAGATAATAAGATGATCCAAAAACACACACGTCCCGGGCACCATCAGAATTGCACGTTGTCGCAGGGTGTGTATGTGGCCGATATGTCTTCATTGTGGGGTCAGTAGGGGCGTATCGGCCGATATAGATAAGCCCAACATAGATTGGATTTTAAAGGTCTGAGGATCATGCAAAAGACAAGTTGATTTGGTGTCGGATTAGGAGACTTTGGGAGGGTCAATTATCTGCCTGCTTGCATGCAAAGGTAATGTATCCATTTTGTCCTCCTGTTCACGTTTCAATTTTGTTGTAGTGGAAAAGGTGGATACGGAACCACACGAATATTAAGCTTTTGGTGACAAACAAGAAACAAGCAAAAATAAAGAAAGACCCTTAAAAGCAAAATTGCCTATTCCATAGTAATGAGCATGAAATCAGATATAAATCCAAACCTAACCCAATTCCTATCCTCACAACTCAGTCTTCTTAAATAATCCAGAAGCTTGAGTTGCTTATGTTGGCAGCTGAGGAATTCATTCCTCTTTGCCACCAGACAAGAGAAAGAACTATTCCCCCACTCTATTTCCAGAATATTTCATGTGCATCTCTGGCTAGTTGCACAGCATCTCATAAAGATGAGGTGGGGAGCAGTTCTTGGATCAACACACCTACAAGTGGCTTTGGCTCTAGTTCTTCTTCTCCAACTCATATTGTCAATTTAATCCAACAATTGTACTCCATGATTGAAGGATGATTATCGTTTTGTGCTTTAGCTCAAACATGTCAATTATCCTCTTATAGGTTTTTTTTTGTCTCTTTTCTCTTTGTTCTCAAGTTGTTCTCTTTGTTTTCATCAATAAAAAGTTAAAACAGTAGAAGACACTTTTTTGTCATATCAGAAAAGGAAGACATTTCATTGCCAAAAGACATTGAAATCATGACAACTATGTCCAGCTTTTATCTTTCAATTCAACTCCATGTTGTCACAACTACAACTGGAATATCCTCCATCAACAGAACCTTTCATTCTAAAACCTCCATGGCAGCCATAAACAACAGAACTCAAAGCTTCCAAAAACATATATGAGCAGCAGATACATGGGTTTTCTTCCCTCATCTCAGTCTCTCTCCTCTTACTAAAAACTGTGGTGGAATAACAGTTGGTTCATTCATCTTCGAATAGATTATAATTTTGTTTTACAATAATATGATTATGTAATACTAATAACGTTTCAATAAAGGGTCCTTAGCTCAGTGGTAGAGCATTTGACTGCAGATCAAGAGGTCACCGGTTCGAACCCGGTAGGGCCCTATCTCTTCTATTTTTAGCTGTTTCAATTTCGATTTTTTTCTTTGTTACCATTTGCTACCACTCCAGCCCAAGTAGCTGTTGTTCTGAGGTTTTTTTTTCCTTCCGCAGTCGCTTTCTGCGACTTCAACCCAAAAGGGAGGATTTTGAAGCTTTTGAATTTAACGAAACCGAAAGCCTTATAGAATCTTGTTGCAGGTGCAACAAGATTGACAAAGTTGTTTCTCTTCTCGGGCGCTCTGTCCAGGCAAGGTCCGTCCCTTCTGTTCTCTCTTTCAATCTTGTTCCTTCCAGCCTAGTCAAAACCGGTAGACCCCGATCAGCTTTGCGTCTGATTAACTTCATGAAACGGTTCATAAATTCGCTGGACGTTGTTTCTTTAAACATCGTTATCAATTGCTCTAGCAAAACCCGTCAGACTGATCGTGCAGTTGCAATACTAAATGAAATGAAGTTCTCCCATCTCAAGCCCAATGTTGTTACCTCTGACACTCTTATTAAAGGCTTTCGTAGAGAAGGTAGAACCTGAGAAGCATTTAGGACGCTTGATGAAATGCATGACAATGGCCCTAGTCCCAATGACAGAACGTTCTCAACTATCATTGATTTTCTATGTCGGTCCTCTCAATCAGAAGAAGCATTGGGCTTAATTCAGAAGATGTATCGAGTAGGATTAAAGCCTACAACCGAATCTTACCACTCCATTTTAGCTGGCTTGAGGAAGGTCGGATAATTGTAGCTATAATGCTTTATGCGAAGATGTTTGAAACCGGTGATAATGCCAATGTGCTTACTTATACTGCTCTTGTTAGTTAGATCGTGTAAAGAGAAGAAGTCCAATAAAGCTCAGGGGCTTTTCAATGAAATGGAGAAGAGTATTTCACGGAATGTTGTTACTTATACTGTATTAATTAATAGCCTTTCTGCTATCTGCAGTTGGAAAGCAACAACAGAATGCTTAATTTAATGTGTGGCAATGGGCTTTATCCAAATACAGTAACATTCACGGTGATCATGGGTGCTCTCTTTAGAAAAGAAGTGGAAGAAGCTTTGAAACTCTTAGATGTTATGATATGCCATTGTCTAGAACCGAATGACTACACTTGTAGTATTTTGATTGATGGATTATGTAATACAAAGAGATTAGATGATGCAGTCGAATTATTTAAATAAATGGAGTTAAGATGTTATGCCAGTATTGTCTCCTTGAATATATAAATGGGGGGATTTTGCCAGCTTGGATGGATGGAGGAAGCAACCAAGTTATTCCAAGAAACTACGGAAAAAGGACATGGGCCAGATGTTGTTACCTTCAATACCTTGATGCCTGGATTTTATAGAACTGGGGAGCTTGAAGCTGCTAAAAAATTGTTTCGTGACATGGAAGGGCAGTGTCTTGTTCCAAAATTGGTTAGCTGTAGAGATATTGAGTGTGCTTTAGATCTAGTTGAAGATGCAGCCAAAATTGGACAAATACCTGATATGATAACTTATGGTACATTAGTGCATGGGCTATGTAAAGTTTGGGAGGTTTCAGATTGCAGAAAATTTAGTAAAATTGAATGACTGAGAAGAGGGTTGTGGTAGATGTTGTGACTTATTCATCTATCCTTAATGGGTATTGTAAGATGGGGAATTTGCAGGGGGCAAAGAAGATTCTTGGCCAAATGTCTAAAAGAGGTGTTCATCCAAATGATATAACATATAAAGCTCTTTTTGAAGGCTTTTCTATGAAAGGAGTCATTCAAGGAGCTACTAACGCAGCCCATGACATTGCAGCTTCGAGGATTGCTCCATCTTCTCATATTGTTAGTCTTTTCCTTGAAAATATTTCCACATTTGCCCAGCTTGCAAAATGTCTGAGTTGCTTCTTAGTTCTTTGCGAGAATCAAGGAAAGGAAGATGATCGATCATAGTGATTTGGTGGATGTTATTTGTGTGAAGTTCAATCTATCTAGGCAGAACTTTGAAGTACATAAACCAAGGAAACAAAATTGGAAACTACAAACAAGAGGGAAAAGACAAAAGAAAAGCAGGAGGTGTGGTGGATATGTTTTTGAATTGTGCAAACTCAATTAGGTGAAACCGAGTTGCCCCTTTCTCAGTGTGATAGCATATTCTAAAGGTATACCCTATACATGGGGAAATTGTTAAAATTGTCATCAATTAAGCATTGTTAAAGAGTAATAATTAGTTAATACATTCTGTTTCAGGTTGAGGCTATTCAACTTGATGAAGATAGAAAAATGAATTACGATTGACAAGTAAAGGTGTTAAATGGGAGGTGGCTGACTCCATAGGTAAACAGAAAGATTGATTTTGCAATTAGTGACACCTTTTTTTTTTTTTGCATTAAGTGGTGCACCTTTCAATGTGCAAAAAATATTGAGTTGATTCCGGTTCCATCTTATAATGATTAGCCATTAACTTTTCTTCCCATTTCTCAATTTGGAATTTTTTTCCACTCAACACTCTCCCCAACGTATAGGGAGAGCGTTCTTATGCATCTTCTTGAGCAATATTACATGATATTTTTAATGCCTTGGATGGACTTCTTTACCGAAGAAAACCTGCAATGCTTTTTAAACATCAGTACAGAATATTAAGTGTTTTTTAATGCTTAACAAAACTAGTTAGAAGAAGTTTCATCGTTAGTCCTGGTCGAAAGAAAGTAACTAGCTCTAAACATTTCTTGTTTTTCAAACCATTGCAGAAATAAATCCTATAATGGTAGTGGTTTAGGCTCTTTATCTCTTCCATTTTCTCTTCTATTTTCCTCGCATGAGACGTACTTGTGAATCATATTGATGTTTCATATTTGCTTTATCAGGTACAAAAACAATCTTTTTTTGCATAAAGAGCCCTTTGTCTTGTATTTTAATATATTTGTTGCCTCTATTCTAGTTTCATTAGCATATTACAGTGATTATGAATATGCATATTATTCTGATAGCTTTTCTGGATTACATATGATGTTATTTTACATGAAAGTACCTCTAAATCATGGGACAGGCTTGATGTGTATGTTTAATCATATGTTTTGTATTTTTTCCAAACGAAAATGATTTAGAACTTCTACATTATTACTCCATTGAATCTAATCTGCATGATCATCAGGGAATCTAATATAATTTCATTTGTTTTGCATTTGAAAGTGAAATTATGTTCTTTAGTTCACCTACTGCTATCAAGTAGTGGGTCTCTTCAAAGGCTGCACTCCAGCTATTATTCAATGTCCTTGTTATGATATCTAGTTCAGGTAATGCACTTACTACGATTTCCATTTTCGAGGAGGCTTATTCAATTTCCATACTGCCATTACATATCTTTGCAGAGACACCTCCAAAAAAGAAGTTTGAGATTGTAAGTTCTCTTTCTTACCTTTTTTTAATTAAGTTATAGTTGGAAACCTTGCTTCCTTCTTTTTTGAGAAAAGTTGTTAATTTATGTTCCTTATTGTGTCTCTTAGATCCAATGTTATTAAAAAAGACTGGCCATTGACACAAAGAGGTGAGAGTCCAGTTCAACCGGATGATGTCATAATCGAAAAAAAAAATGTTCAATAGGGGCGAAGAAGTTTCTTCCACTGATCTGGTATTACAAAGAGGAGGGGGCTGTGGTTAAGGCCTCGCCTTCCCCCTTCATTTTCTGCTATGGGGAAGGATCTCCACAGGTGCAAGGGGGATCTTCCTCGTCTCCCTCATTTGTTTTTTCTGTGACAAGAGAGGAGCCTCTGCCATCTCACTGCTGATGCAGCAAGGGTATGGATTTCTCTCTTGCTGCTGCACATATGAGGGGAGGGGAACATGACCATGCCAATCAGTCCAGGTGGCCGGTTTTTCATTTTTTGTTTTTTTCAGTTGTTCGACCCGGTAAGGGGCCTAGGTTCGGGTATTACACACTGCTTGAATCTGGCAGACATAATTTCAGATTATTTGCTGTTTCATGGAATCAGAATCTGTTGTTCTTTTTTATTTCTTCATTATTTTCTTGAAAAAACTCATGTCTGTATATATCTAAAAGCAAAGCTTTTTCCTGTTCATGTGACAGTCTCACTCTGACCATGCCTCCCATCTGCATCTCACGCTAAAAAATTATCATTCCTGCACTTTCCCTTTCATTCAGCATTCTTAGCACCCTCCTTTCTCTCGCCTGACATTTTCCCTTTTTGATCTCTCTCTCTCTCTCTCTTCAATACGTTTCTGATTCCGGCTCTTGCCTTTTTTTCCTTCCGTTATCTGGCACAATTATTTTTAGTATTCTGTTACCTTTCCTATTTCTCTCTTTTTCCTTGGTAGAGCCTCGCCATGAAGAAGGTGAAGGAAAAGGGTGCCCCGCATCACACTTCTCCCTGGCAAAATCTTCCTTTGATGAGGGGAAGAATAACTATCCTTTCTCCAAACTTTGGCTGCAGGTCTTCATTTTTATTGTCTTTCGTTCTTAGTCAGCCCCTCTAGTTCCTTGGGACTTTGTTTTCTCTCTTACAGAAAACGTACATGGCTGTCTGTTTCTTCTTCACTTCGTACTTCCAACCGTCAAGATATAATTTTGTACCAAGTTGCTCTTGCTTGGATCAAGTTACAATAAAATCTGTCACCACACCTACATCTATTTAAGAATGATTGCTGGCATGAGTACATCCATGCAATTAACTAGTTTTTGGTATTGCTGTAGTTCTGCTTCATCAACAACTACATTATCTGAGGACCTATAATGACAGTACTTGAACAACTGTTTGCTGCTAAGTAGCCTGTTCTCTTAACTTAGTGGCCTGCTTCTTACGGGGACCTTCCTGATGAATTTGTCTATTCGAGCAGCCAAGAAAACCTTTCGTTTGGTTTAGCTACAGATATCAGGCACCGTAAGGGTGAGTTTTCAACATAAATTCTTCCTTTTTTTCAGAAAAAAAGTATTCTAAGTGTCTAAGTATGTGTTTGATTTCAATTCTTGGTATTTTGTGGGTGTTAGAAGATGAGAAGTGTCCTATTATATTGGCTTGCTTAATTTGTGCAAGTGATTGATGATGCAAATATGAATCGTCTGATTTATTTTATCGTCTAATTTAAACAGATTGAAGAAGCCTCCGGAGTATCTGGACTCTGATTAAGCTGAAACACAGAACAAGAATCAGGCAATGGATTTAATCATCTTTCTCATCTTCAAATTCCATAAACGAACCAAAACACAAAATGATGAAACAAAGAGATGCAAAAAATTTCATTTCGAGGGTCAACTATATTTTCTTGTCCACCACAGCCAGTGAAATGGTGGGTGCCAGTGAAAACAAAGAAAAGAAGCACAGAAAAGAAAAAAAAAAAACTGTTCAAATTACAGCTTTCTTCAACTGAAGAGGAACGGCAAGATGTTGTTCATTCGCTTCTTCCCTCTCTATTATCCGTCTGAGATGAAGAAAATCCTCTACTGAGCACGGTAACCTCAAAGGCCCCTCTGCAGGAAACCCGTAAACATCCTGCGCTTTCTCAAGCAGCTCCCTGAATTGAGGGTAATACAGGTACGATATAGGAATCGTGAACCTCTGCTTTCTTCCGTCTCCTTCTTCTTCCAATCCAACGGCCACAGCTAACCATCCTTTCTTCGCCTTCATCTTCTCCCCCTCCGGCAGATCTGCAACTGCTTCCGTCTGTTTTCCGGGTAGAGACTTGAGAAACTGAAATCAGAGAAGAGGCTGCTTATATAGGGAAGAGACGGCGCTCACTGGATCGTAGTCTGGCATGATTACGGAAACCCATGATCATTCGAGTGTTTGACCTCCATTTGTGAGTCGGAAGATTGTTTTTTAGTAATAGTTCCAATACATCATGTGCTTGTTCTGATGTGCCGCCTCTACTTTCCTGATAACGAGTACGAGCCATTTATCATTTGATTGTAGATGGAATTTCCGGTCGAATTCTGAAGACCAGACAAGTGTCAGAGCTTAAAATGATGGAATCTAGTCAACTCAGGAACGTGCAGCAACACCTGTGTTTCCCGTGGAACTGGAAAGCCGTGATTTAGCTCCAAATCCTCGGTATTTTGACCAAGATGCCGATGCTCGGTCTTTGCTCTTTAGAGTTTAACCAAATAGAGTTGACCGCGCATTGCATGCGATCCATTCAGGCTCTCTTTCACTCCTTATGACCACTAATAAAAGTTTGAATAAAGGGAAAAAACAGAAAATTCACCTCTTTAACTTCAATTTATTATTTTAAATTATAAATAGAATTATGAGGCACTTATGAATAATGTGTATGTAAATATGATAAACACAAAAAGAATGGTACAATTGACAACTACCAGACAACTGTGGCTTGTGTGAAACTAAGTGTCTCTTAACTTCGAGCCTAAAATTAGAATCGATCTCGAGCTTAAAAATTATAAAAATAAATAAATAAAATATTATGATAAATATCATTGAACTACAAATTATCGCAAAGGAGTTCAAGACTTTGCAATAGACCTAAAAGAAAGAGCAAACACCTCCATCATTAGTATTTTTTATTGACAAATAACAACATTAAATGTTGAGAAACCTAAAAAGATTGAACGATTGTTCAACTTTGAGGAACCTTACTTCAAGTTTGAGCTCGAGCTAATTTGGCTTGGTGCCACTCCTAGTCTTAGTCGTTCTATGTCCACATTTTACTAATTTTGGTTTAAGTTCATATATTCCGTCACTAGCCTACCATCCAAACCTGTCCTTTTTATAACTGCTCATGCTTAGAATTAACTCGGGCCCTGAAAAACTTAAGCAGGATTGCCCAAATCAGGTCAGGTCACCCTCTAAACTTGGGCAAACACAAGATAAAGTCCTAGGGATACACACATAATAAAAGAAACGAGTCCAACCCCCTTAATCAAGCATGCCCTTTTCCCCAATCTGAGTTGACCCAGCCAAGTTACCGAATCAGAAGACCATGCCCACAACTTGACTGGGTTGCCCTTGCTAATTTGAACGCAGAATCAAGACAACAATTAGTGGCGGAAGATTAAATTGACTAAATCTTCGAACAAGTTGGAGGCATGGAGATCATGAATCTAGAAAAAAAAAGTTAAAAAATTTATAGGTATTGATACAAATATAAATATTCTCTGAATAGCACCATTTTAGTCATAACTTGCAGAGCTGTTAAACCAGTAAATAACCACACGAGGGCGAGAATAATCTACTGGGAGGAAGGCCAACTGCAAGGACGATCCTCTGCCTAAATTGGCAATCATATTATCAGTGAAGCCAAATCAAAGCAGTTAAATGAGCATCAGGAAGCCTTTTTGTCGTCCTCTTCATCTTTACTAACCCACTCACCTCTCAATACTCCATTAGAACGATCAACTTGGCAGTTTGAAGAAGATGTCAGCAAAGGCGGTGATGAAAAGGTGAGAATCAAGGTGAAAGCTTAATGATGAGGCCGAGCGCTAGTTGCAGGAACCAACTCATCATTTATAGCCACTAGATCACACCTTCTATAGAGTCCATTGGTACCAGTTGCACAGAGCTTACATAACATCTTTGTCATCTTTAAGGACGCTGCTCGAGTTCACCTAGCCTGCCAACATCCTTCCCATGTATCAGAATATTGTTCTGCCAAAGTTTCATTTTATGTTTGTTTCTTTATTCCTTTCAAATAAAGAACTCTCTCATTTCGAAAAGAGCTACATATCCTCGCGAGACCCTCACAAGTCCGAGAGCTGTGTGAAAACTTACAAGGTGAAGAATCTGGTACCTACCCCTACAATATGGTGGAAGAAACAGATATTTGTGTGGTGGGTGGATCCCATTCAAATGAAGTGCCATGGATGTCTTTCTCAGTAGCTGGGTACATCTCATTTATTCCTCTGTGCACAAATGAAGTGTCACAAGCAGCATAATGGAATAGGATCCACAGATACTAGTTGGATGGATTTTAGGGCAAATAGATGGGAGAGTAGGAATCTCAAAGTTGAAGGAACTTAATGTAAGTGCCTTAGTTAACCACGTAAAGGTTGAGTGAACCCACCACCCCCACCACCTATCGATTACCAAACGAAATTTACTACAAAAATTGAATTTTAAGATTCTTCTGTACTACAATACCCAAAAACCAGCTTGTAAAGAGGTTAAGCTCAGAATTGAAGTAAAATATCTACCTGTATTCTTAACAGAGTGTTAAAAAACTGCATATTCTTACCTTGCACTGCTGTTGAGTAGACATGTGCTCTTTTGAATTCACATGAGTTTACGGGTGCAGAGAATATTTGCAGAGAACATATGAAACTATAAAAGAAAAGTAACAAATATATACCTCGTAATTTTTATATTTCTGAACCATAGCATCATGGTGAGCACAACTGCAACCATCACTAAACATAAGTGCTCCAAGGAGTGACCACTGATAATGTAATGATTCACACCATAAATTTTCTTATCAGCAAGGGATTCAAGTTTTGCCAGAAGGTAAAATCCTGCATCAATTGTAGCTTTTCAGGTAATAAATTTTAAAGACCTCTTTACTGTACTAAATACAAAATACACATTAACTGCAACCATATGAGCGCTTTGTGAGCACGTCAAAATATTAACTTGTCATTTTTCTTATGAGTTCCTTAATATCAGATATAAGTTCTGTCACTCCAAACAAATACTTCTGAGTTGAATCACATAAGATAGATGAACAACTCTGGTGAAAGAAAACGAGGAAAGAAAACAAAAGACAAAGAAAGCCATGAATACTTTCGATGTATATAAAGCAAACCTGATGCCCAAAACCAATATCTTGAAAGAGTATACTTGGGTGGAAACAGTAAGGCCATGGCTGGAATTGCAATACAAGGAATAAGATGGACCATCATGCATAATCGAAGATCATTGAAAGCCCTGCAATCAGCTAATGGAGCACATTCAAAAGAAATCATGTCAGGTGGACCTCAAGTTATTAGGGTTCCCTATACAGATGTAAAAAAGAAAACCAAAAATAAGCAATAAAAGGCAGTGAATTAACCTTTCATAAGCTACACTCGTGAGCACAATTATGAAGAGTGAAAATAAACAGGTAACTCCAATCTTCTCATTTATTCTCTCAATGACGAAGCAAGAAAAGAGTGATGTTACTGCAACCATCATCTGCACCCCATTATACTTGTTACATACAGTACAAGCTTAAAATTAATATTTTAAACCAGAGCAGGAAGCAATAGCAAGAATGAAAGCATGAAAATGTGTTACTGGAAACGAGGCAGAATTTTTCAAAATTATGAATGAATAGCCTGGGTTAAGACTCATATGGAATCTGAGACATCAAGCTCACCAAAAATCTTATAGGAATGTCATAAGGGCTAAAAATTTTAGTTCTTTTTGAAGCCCAAAACCTTGTTTTTTTTACTTTTTTGAAAAGAACCAAAAACTTGATTTTAACATCAAGTAGCAGAAAACACTATAAAGTTTCTCTTGGACAATAAAAATTCGTGTTCATAAGGTTGGCTTGTTGAAAAGGAAGACATGAAATTCACAGAGCATTTACAGAATGCCAAGAATTTCTGATTTGTGGAAGTGCAGAGATTCTGCTTTGTGGAAGTTCCCTTTACGTCTCTCAATTCTTTCAAGGTAGCCACTCCTCCCACCCTCAATTACAATGAAAATAATTAGCAAGCCACGTAAGCTGTTGCACTCAGCATTTTTATTTATTTATTTTAGGTCCATCATCTAGCCTTCATCATCTCTACGTTTGCGTAAACTTTATCTTGATTGCACCAAGAAAAAAAAAAATTCTCCCTGCCCCCTTAATTATTTGAGTTTATCAACGTTAAATTCATAATCACAACTTCAACAACTTAGCAAATTGATAAGAAGATAAAAAATTAAATGATAAAAACAAAGTCTAATTGAAGTGCAAATGAAGCAAATTTCTCACAGGCAACTGATCACAAAGAATGCGAGTGTCATCGGGCTTCAAGTGATAGTAAGCAGAACCAAAGGCTGTGGCAGTAATGCCCGCGTAAAAGAGTATCCAGCCCCAAATCTCTCCGCGCAGACTGCAATAAAAAAAAAAAGCCAAATGCAGCTAAAAACAAATAAAGAATATGCTCGAACTAGATTGAGTGATCCCGAAGAACATACAGAAAAGGTTAAATTACCTTATGCCCAGATAATTCCCGTGGAGAGTGAGGACTAGGCCGACAACTCCGACGACTAAAAACGGGAAATTGGTTATCACGTTCAAAGTATTTGGAACCCCTAAATCAATGGGAAAGAAAATTAGACCCAGACCAAAGTTAGAATTCAAAAGACAAAATTTCAAGTGTTGTGATTATTTATACAGACCGAAGAAATTTCTCATATCCGCGAAAAGATGATGGTTCACCGAAGGAGGGATTCTCGGGGTGGTCACCATGAAGCAAAACCAGAGGAAAACGACCGCTCCCCAGAAACGAGCTCGCTGGCCTCTCAGTTCATCGAAAACCACCATAGTTCCGCGATCGATCGGTATCAAATCTCAACAGCTTTCATAATTCCAATTGATTTCCCCGATCTCGCCAATTTTCATGGCTGGCTTCAACCACCAAGTCCTCAAAGCGGAAGCCGCGAACTACAGTCCCGGAGTTCCAACCTCGGAACTAAAACCAACCAACGGTCACCGCCTCTCTCTGGTTTTTACGATTTTATGTACACGTGTCACAGAACTAGGTCACTTAAACGTGTCAGCATCGCGAAACTATCTGATTAATCCAACGGTCATGAATACAAGTGCTTACTTTATTACGGCGAAGGAGCCGTCACCCGTTTCTTCTTTTCCCCATGCGGCGGAGAGGGAAGCGGAGGCCGTTTCGGCGCATGGCGGCGAACGGCTTCTCCCTCTTCCTGCCAACTCAACTAGCACTTTGAATTCATACTCGAATACCTCAACGAACTTGATCCAACCAGACTGTACGTGATCAATCTGTCAACCTTGAATTTTGTGATCATATTTCTTCTCTCAGTGTTGAGTAATCTCTGTACATAAATAGCTAAAGAATCCGCTGCTTGTTCATTTGTCTTTGTTTTGAGGACCTTCACCCCGGCAAGACACGCACCGTCTTACTGTTTCTTTTCACTTCCCTCGTTCCCCTGTTTCCCAGTTTGCATATTTTCAACTTCAGCTGAAAGATTTCCTCGATACTTCAGCTTGCAGACGTGATTCAGTTTATCGTTTCAGTTTGCAGACGTAATTTTTCAGCCACTTTCTCTCATTTTTCCATCGTCTATCTTAGAAATTTAAGCTGTTTCGTATACCGATCATAGCAGTCAGTCATAATCGTAATGACGTTTAATCTATATTTCATGAAAGCGCTTGGTTGTCTTATTTGATTTGATTAAAACTAATTATGACTTTAATCACTCTTTTCAACTTCATAATCATTGCGACGTTTAACATTTCATGAATATTGCACCGGTTGTCTAATTTGATTTGTTTAAAACTAACTACAGTTTTGGTTAATCTGCTGTTGTCCCCTTTTGTGCTTGCCCTACTTCACAACATTGAAAACTTTGCACTTGCTTCGACAGGTTTTGGTTAAAATGGTGAGCCCCAATGCAATCAGGAACGTCGTAGGCATCATCGGTAAAGAATTTTTCCTGTCATTCTGTAACTATTCTTTGTATACTCAAACGTTTATCTACTAATTGGGTTCACTTTGCAGGAAATGTCATGGCCATTATCTTATTTCTCTCTCCTGCGTAAGGCATCTCCACGATACACCTTTTTTTTTTAGTTTTTTGTTCGTTCTTCGTAACAGTGAAAAAAACATCTGCAGGCCGACTTTCTACAAGATTTGGAAGAAGAGAAGCACGGAAAAGTTCAAAGCAGATCCTTACCTCGCTACAGTTTTGAACTGCACCTTGTGGGTCTTCTACGGCCTCCCTCTCGTCCACCCCAATAACCTTCTTGTTGTCACCTCCAATTGCGCAGGCTTTGCCCTCGAAGCTATCTTCCTTATAATTTACTTCACATTCGCAAACAAGAAACAGAGAGTAAACCCAAATCATGAAACTCCCAATATAATCCAATGCCATTATTATTACATCTTTTTTCTTTTTTTTGTTCTGACTGATGTGATCACTATTAACACAATACACTTTCTGCAGCGGAGAGTGGCATTAGCTTTGCTGATTGAAGTTGCTTTCGTTGCTGCTGTAATAAGCCTGGTGTTAAGCCTCGCTCATACCCACAAACTGAGGACACGAATTGTGGGGATTATATGTATGATTATCAATTGTGCGATGTATGCTTCACCTTTAACGATAATGGTAAAAAGCTTTGAAAATGTTATTTTTTTTTTGCTTAAACCCTAGTCGGTGACGACTATTTAAGCTTATCCATGTAACCCCGGCTTATTTTTGGTATGCAGAGGATTGTTATGAAGACAAAGAGTGTAAAATACATGCCGTTCTACCTCTCTTTGGCCGGTTTTCTCACTAGCGTTTGCTGGGCGGCGTATGCGCTCATTGAGTTTGATCTTTTTATTGTGGTGAGTATTCGATTTACGATTCTCAACCACAAATCGATCACAGAAGTGAACTAGATGAGGCTAACTTTGTTTTAATTTCTCCTTGATTTGCAGATCCCGAATGGTGCGGGCGTCGTTCTGGGAATCATCCAGTTGATATTGTATGGATGGTTTTACAGGTCAACAAACTGGGACGATGATGAAGCCCAAATACCTGAAGTGCAACCGCCAAAGCCTCTTGCTCAAACGACGTGATATCTTTGTCTGCCCGTCTTTTTTGTTTCACTGGATTAGTCTTAATGAGATTTTTTTTTTTCGCATGAACGATATCAATGCTATCAATTTACTAGTGTTACTCCTCCAATAGCTCGTAACTAACATTTCAAGGGCTCTCCTTGTACTGCTATTTATCTATTGCTGGCAGAATGGGTAATCCAAATCTGGGTCAATCCCAGCAAAAACATCTCTGAACAAGTTCTAGACACTTAAATCATTAATGTAGGTGGGACTATCCTTCGGGTACGATGACCGAACTTTACGTGGAAAAGATCCCTTTACCGTGGGAAAGGTCCTCTCAATGTTCTAACGCCCACACCGGATGTTCTAAATCCAGTTCACTTCCGGTACCAAGATCTTTATACTCACTAATATATGTGGTATTATCCTTTAATAATTTTTAATTAATAAAAAAATTAAATAAAATTTGGAACCCACTTAAAAGAAAAGGGACTCTTTTAGTTAATAAATTTTATTTCACAAAATGATGAAAAAAGAAAAATATTACTCGTAAGAGAAACTATATTTCTCAATCATTTTCAAAGCATTCCAACAAAAGAAAATAAAATCACTTTCTGTTCCTTCCTCGTCGGACTGTCTGTGTTCCAAACACAGCTGAAGGAAAAAAATAGCAGATCGGTGGGGTTTGTTTCTCTCCGTACAACGAGCAATGAGGCATAGTGTTCGGAAAAGTCAGGCGGGATTCCTTCTCCAGATTGAAATGACACTAGATTCATTGTCTGCGTACCCACCTCTATTTACTCGTCAGGAACACACGGACAAGAGTTTCTGATATTTGACAGTCGATGCTCGCGTTCAGACTGAACCAAGCTCCATCCAGCTCGATTACTCTTTTCTTCCAGGGTTTGTTTCTGTTCTGATCTCACTAAGAATCAAAACAAGCAGACAATTCTTTCTTCTCCGTTATGATTATGTACCTGTGTAGGGACGACAACACTGTCTTGCCTCTCGACCCTTTCTAACCTAACCCCATCATTCTTTTCCATTGCTAACAGTAATAAAAAAAAAGCCGCCAAAGTACGGCTTCTTCAACCAGAGGGAAAAAAAGAAAATCCATTCCTTTGTCCGATGCGTATGAACCAGGGTTTTTTTTACTAGGATTGATCCAATCACTGGACTCAGGGTGAGTCGCTCAGAATATACGAGTCTCAAGGGAAAGGTAGTATTCGGAAGAGAAGAGGCTCGATTTTAAAGTAATGGAAAATCATCTTTGTATTAGTGACTCTTATAATGATACTTATCAATTGTATTAGTGAGATTTGTTGAGAATTTAATATCGATCGGGGCCGATCCCTCTTAGAGGTTTTAACATAATTGGTTTCAATATGGTATCAGAGCAAGGTAGGTCCCGTTCCCACCTGTTTACATGAGCCACAAATGGCAACGTGCGGGGTAGTGTTGAGAATTTAATATCGACCGGGCTGATCTCTCTTATATTCATATTGCGCCTTTACTATTGCCTCGAAGTTTTATCGCAACTGGTTTCAGTAAGACTAATCATCTTTGTTTGAACTACAAAATCGACAATAGTACCTATTAGGTTCACTTTCTTATTGAAAAATGGATTATATGCATGCGCCCAAACAATTTTTAGGGTTTGTTAGAACCATGTGGAAAAGATTTTTTTTATTTTTTTATAATTATTATTCCCAAAAAATATTTAGTGAAAAAGAAAATTTAATCATTATCTCATTTATACTTATTATTTTTTAAATAATAATAACCAAATTATCATTTTCTTTTCTTTTATAGGGGTTGATATGTTCATGTTCACTAATGTTCACCATCCAGTCCGGTGGGCAAGTAGTTTCCGCTTTTACGTCATCTTCTCATTTGTTATCGAAAACCGAATAAGGCCTGGCCAGTCTATTAAGTCTGAGCAGAAAGATGTCGAATAAGAATTTTGAAAAACAAAAGAGGACCCTGTCCTTTTTACAGTTCTTCTCATTCCTGCTTTCTGACTTCTGAATCCACAAAGATTGCAATCTGGGTACGAAAGAAGAAAGATATTGGCATTAGAAGAAGGAGAAACATTGGTTTATTAAAAATACGAAGAAGACAAAAGGGGGATGCATCAGGTAACGAATGAACGAGACGGACAAGCTCTCTCTGCAAACATGGTACTCCTTTCACTGTTTGACAGATCTTGAAACACACAACGAAGAAGGTCCACAACTGCGCTCTCCAAAGTCACAGAACAGCAGCGAATGGAAGAAAAAGTGAGAAAAAGAGAAGCGAGAAAGAGGAGGTGGGTTAGACTGCCATTATGCAAGGAAGCCAGAGCGTTCTTCAGAGATGCAGGATCCCATGTGAGGGCTTCGCTTTCATGCACGTAGCTTCACTGTACACTATCTGTTCTTCTGTACCTATGCGACGCTTCCCACCACGTGATTCCGTGGGTCCGGATCTCCACAAAAGATCTCCCGTATCCTCTCTTGTCCTGATCTTCGTCCCTGTTCCGCTGCCCACATATTACTTAAGACTAAACCCTGTCCCTCGCTGCGCATCCTTCTTCTTCCTTTTAAACGTGCTCACAGCGTCCTGGCTCTTGCACCACAGAGATTTCCCGACATGGTAAAGTTTCTATTCACCTGGGAACCCTTTAGATGACACTCACACAGGGTTCTGAACTTCACCCCGTCCCTCCACAGGGTGTCAAATTAATAGCTTTCTCATCCCTACATTTAACTGCTGGGTGGGACAGAGCCGCGGGTTCCCTGTGAAACCCATTTGGTTGCCATCCTTACGCATGCCTATTCCATCGCCTTCTCTCTCCTATTGTATGCATATAATATGCTGACTATAGCAAAGAAAACCAAGAGAGATGTAAAAACGGCAGAAGTTGAGGTTTTATGTAACTGTGTGGGTTAATAAATTAATCGACTTATAGAGGGGAAAGGAGACAGGAAGGAGAGATGCAGCTTTGAAACCCTAATCTGATAGGGAATGCAGTAGATGATCAAGCACTTGATAATTGACATTGTTGAGTAGTTTTGGATGCTGGCTTTAATATTTGAATCAATACAATTTTCAATTCAAGAGAAACTCTTCGTTTTCCTTGTGATCGTCTTTAGATTTGTTCTCTGGCTCTCTGGATTCAATGAGCTGTGTCCGTGAGTAGCAGAACACCAAACTGATCTGAATGGACTCTTTGTGCTTCTCAGGCAAGTGGATTAGGAAAATAAAAAATAATTTTTTTGCCTGAACGAGTCTCCGTTTTTTTCGCGAGGGTGCGCCGACTCTACAGTGTTCTTAACGAATTCCAACTCACTGCCTGGGAATTTGCTTAGTCGGCCAGACAATCCCACCAGAGAAAATCTCAGGGGTGTAATCTTCTTTTACATCTGTTATTCCTCTTTCCACGTCGTCTTTCTTTGGATGCTTTAGGTTGGCACGAGTTAGCTCGCCGAGAGGGGAGAGAGAGACTCCCTGCGGCCTCCCGCCCAGGTCAGCCCCCTCGTGGTCATTCTCAAACCCACCAGTACCTCCATACCAACTCTGGATAGTCTCAGTCACACACGAACCTTAAGAATTCAGCTTTTTTCGCCAAGAGATCATGTTTACAGTGTAAAAGGATTGAAAAAACTGAGAATCAAATCTTGGATAATCTTCGAGACGAAGATTTTGTTTGACATGATTACTGATAACAACTGAAACCATCTAGGATTAGATTCTGTGCTCTGGGATTTTCACCTTACTTTGGTTGAAAAAGAAAGGAGAAGAAGCAAGATCGGATACCATCAGGGAGCGGCCTCTGTCTGATTGTTGGCCGAACAGATGAGGAAGAGAAGCTGGGTTACGTTACCTGCTTCTTGTGGGTCTCCACCTGTTGCCATATCGGGGGAGCTACACAAAACATTTCCTCTCTCACGTGAGTCTTTGTCTCTCACCCCCCACCCCAACTCTGGAAACAGCCCCATCATCACCAAATAAAAGAGAATATCTCACCCCCTGCGCGTGTTTCTTTTTGCATTCTTTTCTTCAAACATGCTCATGAAACCAAATTTTAGAGATATCTAAATGGACAAAGACATAACAGGAGCAGCCACTTGCGTTATCAGTAGAGAACTACTTTCAAGCTCATGGGTATATATCCTTGTAGGCTGTATCCAACCCAGGTTTTTTATTCCAATGTGAAGACAGAAGATTATCTTCCCATCAATCTTTCTCTTTGTATAGCCAGGATTCTATTTCGACTCTTTGTTTGGTGAGAGGAGACTGGTTTTACAGCAGCACCTGGGTGCATTTAGACAAGAAATGGCAGAATGGTTCAAAATCCTCCTTCATTCCCTGGAAATGTATTGGGTTCAAGTCAACTTCTAATCTCCTATCTTAAGTTGACCAACAGAACTCATTTGGGAGGCTCATATTGATTAGTTAATTGACAATGTCAACACGATAAGCAGAAAATCTTGGTGAAAGCAAACGTGACAAAACGTTTCGTAAATGTTATCCGGACAAATGAATGAACGAACGCCAACGATGAAACGATCACCAAAAGAACATTCATGAAAGGTTAAGAAAGGCCCTCGAGGTTTATCTCATGGGTAACTCTACTATTTGCAGGATCAAGACTGGACATCGACATGAAAATATAGGGGATCTTGATCGTTCAAAGCGACGTGGACTTGTCGAGATTCGTTGCGATGGTGGACCGGTTAGGCCAAAAAGACTTGAATGAAAGATGGTGGGGACGGAGATCCGGTAAAAGAACCTAAAATGTGGATTTGGAATTTGGAGGGGAATACTGTGATGGAGATCTAGAGCCACCTGCAGACGAGTACTCAGTTTTGTTATCTTTGAAAAAGCTAAACAGGTTAACCCGGGAGACGTTTGGCCGAGACTGATCCCCAAGATCTTCTCCCCATCCATGAAAGATTTCTTCCTCGTTCTCATTCCGCCACCTTCTATAAATAACCAAGCAATCAAATCTCTCCCTCGGCCTCTGGTACTACCGCATATCTACTCCCTTGATCTCTTCTGTGCAGTGTATTCCCTCCCTCCTGGTTTTTTCCCAGATGCCTCTCTACTAAACGAGGAAGATGATTCTCTCTCCTCGCTTTATTTTCTCTCCTTCGTGACTCTGTGCATGAGCCCACTGCTTGCATCATCTCTCTCTCTCTCTCTCTCTCTCTCTCTCTCTCTCTCTCTCTCTCTCGCTCACTTTGCACTCCGTCGTCCGTAATTTTCCTATATATATGAGTCCGCTTTTCTCCATCTCTGCCGACTGCCTTCCCGTATCTCACTGGTATTCACTTCACTGTCTCCCTCTTAGCCTCTCATCGGTAAATATAGACACGACCTCTCTCCTGCTGGGTTCCTGTAACTAGTGCTTTCCTCTCTCAGAGAATGGAGGGAACCATGTCATCTGCTTTCGTCTTCGTAGTGGTGTTTGTCATAAGCCGACTGATTTCGATCATAGGCCAGGTGCGGCCATGGACGGCATTGCTGCCAACTCACCTCCTCGACCTTGACATCGCCACCCGCCTCCGTGTTGACTCATTGTCGACCGCCTCCGCTTCCACCGACTACGGCAATATGGTCAAACCGGCCCCTGCGGCCGCCGTGCTCTTCCCCTCCTCTGTGGACGACATCGCCACTCTCATAAAGACCTCCTACTCGTCTGTCAACCCTTTTCCAATTGCCGCCAGGGGCCACGGTCACTCCGTCCATGGGCAGGCGATGGCACCCAACGGCGTCGTCATCAATATGCACTCTCTGCACGAAAGTGACGGTGAGAAAAAGGCAAGGATTAACATTTCGTCGTCACCTTCGTCCACGAGCTCGGTGATTTTCTTCGCTGATGTGGGTGGCGAGCAGCTCTGGATCGATGTGCTGGAGGCCACCCTGGAGCATGGGCTGACGCCGAGGTCATGGACGGACTACCTGTATCTCACCGTTGGTGGGACCCTCTCTAACGGTGGAATCAGCGGCCAAGTTCACCGTCATGGCCCACAGATAACCAACGTGTACGAGATGGACGTAGTCACCGGTATCTTATCTTATCTCTTCTCAAACTATATTTCTACGTTCTCGATTGATTGATCGACTGCCGACGTTGTTCTAAAGATGCATACATGCACGTACTGGCTTTGGAGCAGGGAAAGGGGAGGTCGTGACTTGCTCGAGAGAGCTGAACTCGGACCTGTTTCATGCTGCACTCGGAGGGCTAGGCCAGTTTGGGGTCATCACTAGAGCCAGAATTGCACTTGAACGTGCCCCACAAAGGGTATATACCCCCACACATTTTTTTATTCATTCATTATAAGTTCATAATTGGAGTCTCTCAAATAATTTGTCCATGTGGCTGGGTCTAAGGCCAATGGTCAGGTAGGTACATGAAGATAAGGTATCCATGAAAGATGTACAACCACTCCAAGTTAACTGGGAGTTGCGGTACAAAATAGGTTACACCACATCCATCTCAGACCATGTCACAAACTGAGATCTAACTATAGAACTATATTATAGTGTGCTCTGTTATTAAAAAAAAAAACCGGTTATATGGATTGACAGGCGAGGTGGGTCAGATTGATGTACCAGGATTTCTCAGCTTTTAGCAGGGACCAGGAGTATCTCATCTCCATGGAAGAAGGAGGCAGAGGGTTTGATTATCTGGAAGGCTCTCTCATTTCAGATGAAAGCCTCCTCAACAACTGGAGGTCCTCGTTTTTCTCCAAAGCAGATCACGCCAGAATCAGATCTTTCACTACTAGACATGGCTTGATTTATTGCTTGGAACTATCGAAATATTATGACCAAACAACCGCTTATAGCATCGATCAGGTTGTTCTTCTTCTACCTTGCATTGTCTCGTATTTAAATCGTCTGCTGACGGCCAAAATCTGCTTCGAGTGGCAGTAGATTAGCTACCCAGAAAGATAAAAAAAAAAAGCAAAAGCTCTTGTCCTCTTCTTTTCTTACTAAAAGAAGTGATTTATCCGGTGACAGTAGGAAGGGTTTGTTGAAGATTGACTCACAGGGTCAAATTTTAGAAGATGACAACAGAAGTGTGCGGAATCCATGGAAGAACAGACACTGCTGTACCATTGGTAGAATGTTCGTCGTGGGAGTTTCAGAATTTCTGATATCGACCAAGGTCGAGTTCAGAATCTGAGAGAATCTCGCGATCGCCATGGAAGCTCCGACTGCTGGTTTTTAGTTTTTAAATGATTTGAGATGGTATTTGAATCTCTTTACTGCATGGTGACAGGAAGTCAGCTCAGCGCTCGAAGGACTGAGCTTCATTCCCGGGCTGGTTTTCAGCAACGACGTCACGTACGTCGAGTTTCTTAACAGGGTGTATAGAGGAGAGCTGAAGCTCCGCGACCAAGGGCAATGGGATGTTCCCCATCCATGGTTGAATCTCTTCGTGCCCAAGTCGAGAATTCACGACTTTGATGCAGGAGTTTTTAGAAGAATCCTCAGGCAGAATTCATCGACGGGACCCATTCTCATTTACCCCATGAAACACAACAAGTAAGCTGTTTAAGCGAATTCCACGTCGTTTACTCGATCAATTAATTACGGTTGTGAATTCACTGAAGAATAATGACAAACATCAAAATATGAAAATCAAAATATGGGTTGTTGCAGGTGGGATGCGCAGATGTCTACAGCAGTTCCAGATGAAGAATTTTTTTACTCGATCGGTTTGCTGCGATCGGCACCTGATGATTGGCAGTACCTAGAGAATCAAAATAAAGAAATATTAAGCTTTTGCGAGAAGGCTTGTGTAGGGTTTAAGCAGTATCTCCCTCACTACGAGACCAGAGCAGCGTGGGAGAACCATTTCGGTCCAAAGTGGGAGAAGTTTCTTGCAATGAAGATGAAATATGATCCAAAAGCCATTCTCTCTCCTGGGCAGAATATCTTCACTTCTCCATTGTAGTAGCCGTTTCTTCTTGAAGCTTCGTCAGATTAGACCGCATGCCTTTCACCATCAAGCATAGTTAATTTCCAGTTATCGTTATCGAATCCTTGTTTTCTCTGTTAGATTAATATCCTACGTGAGTACTCTAGCTATTCTGTAAACTGGGTAATTGATGAGAACTTATAAAAAGAAAAAAAAAGAAGAGAGGCTTGTGTAGAATCTTTGGATTTTTGAGTTACCTGCTACAAATCTTTCACAAACCGCAAAGAAAAATATAGTGGAAACAATAAGCAAAATAATTTAAAATTTTAAAATAAATATTAATTTAATTAAATATAAAAGTATTTCTCTTTCTTCTCCCATAGGGTCAGAGGTATTCAACTCTCCCAATGATTTGTGGCGCTTCTGTACTTCGTTCTTCTCAATTGTTCGGATTATTATTTTCGATAATAAACTTCATTAAAGCACAACTAAATTAAAATATTATTAGTGGCAATATTAATTGAATCCGATTGACAATCCCAGATCCATCGTGCGTAGCCGACTGATAATCTAAAAATTGTAATCGCCATCCTCAGTGTCTTCGTCTTCCCCTCGGCGTGGTGGAAGACCTCCGTGAAAGAAAGAAGCAGAACTCTGTTTCTCCCACGCTCAGTCTCTCTCTCTCTCTCTCTCTCTCTCTAGAACCTGCGATGGCTGAAGGGTAAGAACTGTTTGTTCTGGCTTTCTAGGTGGAAAGCTGAGAGTGTGAGGTATCGAGTTCCTCCATGGCACGTCGTTGTTGATTAAGTTGTTGGTGGAAGACATCAATCCTTCTTTCTTTTCTTTCCAACTTTTCTTTTTGATAGGCTGAATCCTTCTGATCTTTTCTCTCCACCACATTGGGACCACCGTTGAGTGTCGGTGAGAAGAGCCTTGACAGAGACGAGGGTCGAGAGGGAAGCAGAAAGAGGAGGGCCTAGAGAGAGATGCAGAGAGTATCGCAAGTGAAAGTGAATTCAGTGGGTGAAACCTCGGATTTCACGTTTACTTGTTTTACACAAAAACGAATTGTAGACACCAAGGGAAAGTGAAAGTGAGAGTGAGTAAATTCGAAATTCACTCTTACTTTTCACGGGTCCCATAATCCAACTAGGGATTATGGGTACAATAATATGCCGATATGAAATCGGATTTCCCCGTGTGTTCGGTCATCGATCAACATCCAGAACCCGATCACCACAAAACACCAGAGACTGTTTCTCGTCTCGGATCGGCGTGGGGATCAGAATCAAAAGCTGTCTGTTTCCTCCGAGAGCCAGCTGCGATTCGACGTGATGAAGCAACAGTTTGGTAGGGCCCTCTTCCGTGAATCTACAGAAGCTAAGCTTTGACCGGCGTAGATTCCCCTCTCGCCATTGCTGAGATTTTGGAATAACGGGTCGCCGTCGTAACGCTTGGAACAGGGGTAAAGAAAAAGCCGCGTTAACGAGGAGGCCCTCTGTAAATGGAATTAATAATTGGCTCCATGAAGCAGCTATCCAAGTCTAAGTTTGGCTCTACTTACTTTTTTATTGTAATTATTATATTTGATTTTTAATTAATTAAAATATAATCTAAGTACATGAACCCTTATTTATAATAAAAAAAATTAACAGAGTCTAATTACAATTAAATTACTTTTGTCCTAATTATACCTAAAATCGAACACTTAAACTTAAGTCCTAACATAATAAAACAACTGAACATAAATAGAAAACTAATATAACTAAAACATCTTTTAAATAAAACTTTTATGCGATACCTTATTCTATAATAAATCTGGCTCTATAAGAGTTTTTATTGTGAAAGTCATGTAAAACTCTTCCATATCTGTTTTTCAACACTCTCTCGAAAACCGAAGTTTATAACTTCAGCTCGTAATAAAAAGTATTATTGGTGTTCAACACTCTACCCCCTCCCCCGTGCAAAAATGATCTCAAGATCATAAAGTAAAAAAAAAAAAAAAAAAACTTTTACCTCTCGAAAAAATTAAAAAAAAAAAAAAAATTATAAACTATTAGTGTCTCATGTTTTTTTAAACATTTTTCTAATTGATTTTTTTTATTAAAAATCATATAATTTTCTAATTTAGATTTTTGTACCAAGATGGGATAGAAAACTGTATAATTTTTTTTTGAATAAATATTTAACAATTGATGTTGTAATACTTTTAGCATGAAGCAATTTTCATTGCAATTTTGTGTTTGATATTTTATTTAATTAAAATTTTATTGATAAGTATAATAATATATTAGATTGATTATTAATTTTTATTTATTTCCCTATAAGAGACAATAAAAGGTCCATTTAACTTTCCCACGAAAATTTTAAAATATTTCTTGTAATTTTCTAATAAGTCACTAATAGTAATAAGATTTTATTTAAATGGAATTAATAATTGGCTCCATTGAAGCAGCTATCCAAGTCTAAGTTGGCTCTACTTACTTTTTTTATTGTAATTATTATATTTTATTTTTAATTAATTAAAATATAATCTAAGTACATGAACCCTTATTTATAATAGAGAAAATTAGTAGAGTCCAATTACAATTAAATTACTTTTGTCTTAATTACACCTAAAATCGAACACTTAAACTTAAGTCCTAACATAATAAAACAACTGAACATAAATTGAAAACTAACATAACTAAAACATCTTTTAATTGAAACTTTTATGCGATACCTCATTCTATAATAAATCTGGTTCTATAAGAGTTTTTATTGTGAAAGTTATGTAAAACTTTTCCATATCTGTTCTTCAACACTCTCTCTCGAACCGAAGTTTATAACTTCAGCTCGTAATGAAAAGTATTATTAGTCTTCAATTTTCTTTTGCTAAAAAATTCTTCACATATGCAATTCTTCATAGATGCAAAAACTTATCTTTTGTACTCTTCCTTTCTTGAATATTTTGGTCACATAAAAATTACCATAACATGTGGAATTAAATATCTTTTTCTTGTACTTTTTCATCTACTTCTTCCCTCAACCTGGAAGGTATCGATGTAATCCAAACTTTGAAACAAAAACATAATTGTATTTATTATCTCCTCCGTCAAGGTGTCTTGAGGATAAGAACTCAATCGAACACAAACTCTCAAAAAATAAGATGGGTGGTGTATGTATATAAAAATGGGAATTTCACTTAAATACCTATTTAAAATAAAATATTTTTAAAAATACCGATGTCATCAAAATATTTTTAAAACTACCCAACTTTGACCGGTCAAATGCCTATGTGTGCAGTCAAAAGCGACACATAAGCTTTGACTGCTTATGTGTTGCCACATCATTTGCACAGTAAACATATTCGACACGTCGTTTGCCACATCATTATTTTACCATGTCATATGCCACGTAAGCTGATACGTCATTAAAATTTTCAAAATAAGTTATTTTAAATTCCTTATGTGTCCCCTCCCATCTTTCTCTCTCCTCTCGCCGCCCCACTCAGCCTCCTCTCCTCTCCTCTCGCCCCCTCTCCTCCGCTTTGCTTCGGCCTCCTCTGGCCTTGCCGTCTCTCCTCTCACTGTCGTCGCTTGGCCTCAACCTCCTCTCCTCTCCTCTTTCCCCCTCTCCTCTTGCCATCTCACCGCCGCTCGCCCTCGGCCTCTCTCCTCTCGCTGCCGTCTCCTCTCCTCTCCTCTCCTCTCCCCCCCTCCCCCCTCTCCTCTCCCCTCTCGCAGTGCCTGCTGCCGCCGCTCCCCACCGCTCGACCTCAGACTTCGCCCTCGACGCCCTTCTCTCAAAAAATTTAAAAATTTAAAAATATTTTAAATCGATAATAAAATATGTTAAATTAGTAAGAGTAAATTTTTTTAATTAATTATATATTTATTTTATTTTTAATTATTTTAAATATAAGGTAAAAATAAATTTGAAAAAAAACGTATTGATAAATTTGATTTTTAAACTCAAAACTAAAATTTTCAACATTTTTTATTAAAATAAATTTTAAATCGATAATAAAAAGGTGTTAAAATGGTAAGAGTAAGATTTTTTATAACTTATTATTTTAAATATAAGGTAATATAAAGTGTACCGATACATTTATTTTCTAAACTCAAGTAAAATTTTTATTTTTTAGTTAATAAATATTTTTAATTGATAATAAAAGGTGTTGTAAATTTTTAATTAACTAATATATATTTTTAATAATTTATTATTTTGTAAATAATATGATAAAAATTATACAATTAAATTGTATTTTTAAACTCTAAAATAATTTTTAGGCTTCGAGACATAACATTTATTACTTTTCCCAAAGATGAATGTCTAATATTGTAGATATTAGGTAATAAAAAATGTATCTGATTTTTTTTTTTTTTAAATATTTAAATTTTATTTAATGACGTGTCAGCTTATGTGGCAGGTGACATGGTAAAATAATGACATGGCTGACAATGTGTCGAATATGTTTACTACACTGATGACATGGCAACACATAAGCAGTCAATGCTTATGTGTCGCTTTTGACTGCACACATAGGCATTTGACCGGTCACTGTTGAGTAGTTTTAGAAATATTTTGATGACGTCGGTATTTTTAAAAATATTTTATTTTAAATGGATATTTAAGTGAAATTCCCTAAAAAAATTTAAAACCAACCTCATAGGATTTCAAACAAAAATAGTGAGAATAATCACTAAAAAGGATAACGTTTGTCACTCAAAGGGTGACAATAAAAACCCACTTAAGGATACTCATAAAAAAAGTCTCAATGGACTTAAAACACCCTTGTGTATAAAAAGAGAACCTAACCAAAACAACACACAAGATGTTGGCCCAAAGGGAAATGCGAGAGTAAAAAAAGGATAGTAGGAGAAAGGTAACTGATAAAAAATGTATTTAGGGAATGTAATGAAGGAGAAATAACTATGATAATAAGGAGACTACAACGATAAAAAAAAATAATTTAACAAAATTGACCAAGTATGACCTGAAGATAATTTCATGAGGGTGAGCAAAAAATTTCAATAAAAAGATATACAACCAAGTTACTAAAACACAACTTGAAAACAACATTTAATATGGAAACTCTAATAATTGTATAACTTACAAGTTTATGTTTCCAAATTGATCAGTCTATATGGGGGACCTTTCTAATCAAATACTCAATAAATTCATATTTGGAATACTTTCTAAATTTTGCATAATCAAAACAAAAACTTTCCCATGATAAACTTTCTTGAATTAGCCGCACTTTCCTAAATTTGACTTTCTAAATATAAGAGATTTTTGGTATCAAAGAGGCTTCAAAAAAGAAGATAGTGTTGAAGTCAGACAAAAACTCTCTAATTAGAAGGAGATTTGGCTAAAAACTCGGATTTTAAGAAACAGGAAATTCAATCCACGTTAATGCCTGGAGAGAGAATAGGGAAAAAATAAATTTTAGGTAGAATCACAATATACTTCCATATCAATATCTTCTACAATATAGCTCAGAGTCACAAACAGTTTATTGATAAATACACTAGACTCGAAGAACTTTAATTTGATACCCAATTTGACACAAAAGATTTGTTCTTGAATATTTTATGACTACTTGATTCTCTTTATTCTTTAGTTTCATCCTTGCCGACGCCAATGCAAATATCTCCCTAAATATAGATCAAATTGACTTGAAATTTTCTCATTATGAAACTAGACCACAATAGCTTTCATCCGAGTATAATTTTTCTTTATAAAATATACTTAGTTTGAGATAACGAATATGATAGATTTTGGATTCTGTAATCTGGCCGAACTGAGTACTCTTACTTCTTTGGCGAGCATGATCATTGACTCTTTCGAGATTGATATTTTCCTCTAAAAAACTCAGATTGAGAATTGATTGAATATGTAAAAAAAAAACAGACATACAAATATTTATGTTGATATATAATTTTCTATATAATTTTTTTTTCTTGATGGCATAAAATGGCTAAAAAATTCACACTATCTGTTATGATGTAAATTCTTTCTGATCATGTCAACTCACCGAACTTGCTTTGATACCATGTTGAATTTATGAAAAATATTAAAAACTTGACTAACTTGATGTAATGTACACGAACCCCTATTTATAATAGAGAAAAGTAATAGTCCAATTACAATTAAACTACTCTTGTCTCAATTATACCCAAAGTCTAACATTCGAAGATAAGTCCTAGCATATTTAAAAACCTGAATATAAATAGAAGACTAACATAACTAAAACACTTTTTCACTGAAATTATTTTGTGAGACCTCCTTCTATAATAATTATGGATATGTAAGACTTCTAATTGTGAAAACCATGTAAAACTCTACCAAATTTGCTTTTCAAATAGAAACAAATGTAATTGTTCCATGACACTTTGAATCATCGATCTCTTGTATAAAATGAGGATATGTATAGGCTCTTAAGCATAAATGACCAATCAAGTCATGTATGGTAATAAATATTATAAAATGAGGATATTAAGAGTCTACTTATATTTACTTAGTTGGTTTTTTTGTGACTAATGTATCTACTTATATTTATGTCAACAAGTATGAAAATCTACGGGTTTATGGGTTAAGTTTTCTAATTAAAATTTTTTTCTATTTATTTTTTATCAAACTTTGCTTAGAAATTGATCCAAGTTATTAACTGAAAGAGTTAATAAAATTATTTTTTATAATAAAAAAGTTAAAAGTTTAAGCCGAGGGAGGAATTCTCTCCTGACCTCCCAATAACGGGGGGAAGGTAGCAAAAGCACACATAAGGGAGGGAGTGAATAATTTAATATTTAATTATTAATTAATCAAATTTACTATTAGAGTCAATGATGTTAATTTAATTATTTGATTGTAATGGTAATTAATTAAAATAATTATAACTACGGATACGCGTCGCTCCGTGTGTCTTCCGTGTAAAACCCACAGACGGAAACGGAATATTGTCGGCAGACTCGGAAAAAAGTAAATGCCACTCCATGAAATCCACGTGGGCGTTTATGGGGACACGCAATTCTATGCGACCTCATTCCTTTTCACGCCTTTTTATTTGCCTCAATGACCAACTTAGCCTCGTTGGTCAGACCACACTGGGACAACCCCTCGTCTATTAGTCAAACCAAACCAAAGCAGCCACCGAACCGGAAGTTAAGTGTTTCAGATTAAAATAATTTAATTATACTGTTAACTATAAGTAACATATGAATCTAATAAAATAAAATATAAATTATATTATTCAGATTAATATAGTCTAATTAAATTAGTTTTTAATGACTTTATTAATTTTAAACTGGATTTAATGCATTGGTTCGGTTTGGTTCTAAAAAAAAAGTTTGATGGCGTAGACCATAGCGGTTGTGGTTCATGGCTATTTAGAAGTTTCTCGACCAGGTGGAGGTAGAAGGGCAATATGGGCATTTAAGTAGTTTAAGAACCGGCTAGTTGGATAAAAAAGGCCAAAAATGACATCTTGTCAGCTTGTTAAAAGATGATTCTTCTGCGTCCTATATATATAGCAGAAGGGCCTCCCAGGGGTTAGATATCGTGTCCTCTGCAAAACCAGGTCAGGAGTAGAGAAATCTTGTGTTTGTTCCGCTTGTTTATTCTGTTTAGAAATGGCCACCTCGGAGGGAACTGTGATCGCCTGCCATAGCCTCGACGCATGGACGAAGAACTTAGAGGAGGGCGCCGATAGCAAGAAATTGGTATTGTTTGGTCACTCTTTCTTTGCTTGTTTAGTCTATAGTTTCCGTGACTTTTAGGGTTTCAAGTAGCGCCTTTTCTTTCTCTTTGCGCGCTTTCTAGTGCTGTTGTAGCAGTCGTTCTGATCAAATAGTGGTGTCTTTTAATGATTACGTTTCTAGTTCTGTTCTTGTAGTCGCCTTTTCTTTCTCTTTGTCGCGCTTTCGAGTTCTCTTTCTTTGATTTCTAGTTTTGCATAAATGCTCTGATTTGTATGGTGGCTGTTAGGTTGTTTTTGAACTTGTCTCATGCCCCTGAGTCTGGGAAAGTTTCTGTTCACTTGTGGCATGGCTTCTGTATATCATATTCTCGATTTATGTTGCGAGCAGTTTGTACATTACGATACACATGGGATCAAAGACTTTATCTTGATTTATTGCTATTATAATTTGTTTCATGATCTTTTTGGTAAATGATTTTATCGATTTAATGATTAAAAAACAAGGGAAATTTAATTGTTGCACGCTTCATCATTTCTCACGAAAGAGACCAAATCCCCTAAGACACTGCTAGATGTTAGTCTACCATATTTCTTCTCCGCTGGACAAAGGTAATAACAAAATAAACCCGAGTCCATTTCAATATCCTTAGGAAGTTAACGTTTTTTCTCCAAAATGAGGGCTTTAAGTTTTGGTTAATAACAAAAAAAGAGGACATCAAAGATGGCCTATTTTCATAAGGACAAATGCCTGAGGGTATGTGTATCTAGAATATAGACAAAAACCACCACATGATGCATACATTCTATTTCATACAAGTATGGGTCAGGAACTCATGATAAGAAAGCTTCCAGTCAACATATGGTGGTTACAGGTTGAGGCTTGTCCAATTCTCTCAGATCTCTGCCACCTCATCAAGTCTGAATGTTTAGTGACAATCCATTCAAATGTTTATTTGTGAGCGGCCTCATCATATAGATTTTATGTTTATTTTCCTACATTCAATATGTCTTTTCTCAAGAATGTGAGATCAGCATCTGGATGTTCATGGTCACCGACTGAGAAGTCGTACAATTTCTGTAACCCTTTTTATTACTTTATCAATTCTCTAAGTGAGAGGTCCGGAGTGTTCTGAAGATGAAATTTCTCCCATTAATTGGAGAGTAAACCCACTAAGTTCAGTTTTATTGAAAAATCCCCTAAAGTGAAACCAAATTCCTGGTCTTCCGGACAGTCAACCTGTAGAAGGTGTAGAACTTTCTTAAAGCTCCTAATTCCACTAGATCAGGACTACTGATGTGGCTAAAAATACAGAACTCCGTGTGTAAATTATATTTTCTGGCTTAGGCCTTTCTTGGAACTGATCATTGTATGCGGAGGCTGCAGCCCTTGGGAGGAACTTTCAAGAAAAAAAGGACACCAATGTTTCCTATCAGATGTTGAGTTACATATGTGGTAGGCTCAGTATCTAGGTCATATGTCTGGATTTATACACTTAAAATTTCCAGGTAAACCATGTCATGCATTTGTCTTAAAACCTCTTGTTAGCTAACTATTGTTATAATCAGCTCTTGCTTGGATTGGATATTAACCTGATAAGACGAGGACGATTAACAAGTTTTGAAGCTTCTTTCCATGTGGTGAATTTTTTTTTTTTTTTTTGGATTTCATATTCCTTGAAGAGTTTGAAGTTGTGTACAAAATTGTTTTGAATGATGTTCGGCAAAGAGTTAAAAGAATGAAGTGATGAAACTTATTTTTCATGGATGTGCCGGTGAGTGAGTCTATTTGTGCTTGTCATTCCTGTGGTTGATTCCCTCATTGCCATGGTTTTCCCATGTCAGGTGGTGGTGGATTTCACTGCTTCTTGGTGCGGACCTTGCAGGTTCATAGCCCCAGTGTTTGTGGAGTTGGCTAAAAAATTGCCCGATGTGATCTTCTTGAAGGTTGATGTTGATGAGTTGAGGGTATGGTCTGTTCTTTTTAATAATCTGCTTCTGATGATCAATGACATTCCTTTGTTAAGGAGTACATTAAGGTTACTGGAGACTCAAGGGAGGGAAACAACAATACCGGGAACTTTTGAAGTATTTAAAAGATTATGATTCACTGGCATACAAAAGTAATTTTTTTTTTTAATTTTCACAGTTACTAATATTTTGATCATCTTTGGATAAAGAGTTCTGTATTTCCAAGTAAAACCATATTTGGATTGGTTAATCTGTTATCAATTCTGGTACCCTATACACACCCATTTTGTCTGGAACAGCAGGTAGGAGGGCACTTGTTGTTCATCTACCCTACTACCTGTTGGTATTAGTAGTGTTTTTTGAAAAGAAAGTTTCGTAATGGAGATAATATCATCACAATAGACTATGGAACTTCAGTTTTGGTAATTTTTGGCAGTTTCTTTAATATTTGGGGATTCGATTCTGCATATGGTGCAGGATGTTGCTGCTGAGTGGAAAGTGGAGGCGATGCCAACTTTCATATTTATTAAGGAGGGGAAAGAGATTGACAGGCTCGTGGGAGCAAGCAAGGAAGAGCTGCAGGACAAAATAGAGACCCACTTGGTCCCTCTCTCTGCAGCATAAACATAAATATTACTGTAATGGCTTGGAAACATAAAATGCAAATGTTTAATAGGTCCCTCAGAGTATGTACTTTTTATCCTCGTAGGAACATGGCTTGAAAGCCACCTGAAATAATGTGACACGCATCAGGCTTGCTTGTGAAGGGATGAACCCTCGTTTTCCCCCTGCAATTACGCAAAGACTGTCATGATATTTCAAATGACGTCCTCGGTGCCACGTCGTCATTGTGGGTGGGTTGATAGCAGATGCCGTCCATATTCATCCACGTCGCGTGAGTGAGTTTTATATTCAAAGAAGGAATATCTGTTCTCCGTGCGAAAAAGGACGACGACGGTTCACAAAATTCCAATTTGGCCCGCACCGGCACCGCGTTCACATGCATTAAGTACGAGCCATCGAGAATGACTGCAACCAATAATTTAATAATAATATTATTATAAGGGGCTGGCTCACGGGGTTTTGAAGTGAGACGGGACGATGTGATGTCGTCACGGGCGCGGGTTCCTTAAATTGGAAATGATTCAGGTTGTTGGTGGATTGAAGGATTTTCTAGAAACAAAAATCAATAAAAAGTTAAAAATACTGGCGGGACCCATGAAATCCAATACACACATGTTCATACCGGGTAAATCCGATATACCGATATGTAACAAAATTTTGTTTCGCCACGGACATTGATTCTCCCTTTGAATTTCTTACGTAAAAAAAGAAAAAGAATAAACTTTCCGGGAATCATAATTGCATGATGGCTGTCATGCAAATTGACCCGGCTATGATCCACATTTATCGGGAAAATCAATTCTTTTTGGAAAATTTCAAAATCCAGACTAGGATAAACCGCGAAATTTTTTCGGACAAGGGCTAATATTTTGGCTGCAAATTACATATTCCACCTCTGAACGAGACAAATAACAAATCGCTCCCCTATAAAATTCAAAATTTCGGTGGCGGACGTGGACGGCGGGTCTCGTTTCAAAAGAAAAAAAAAGGGCAAAAGAACCGAGAGCCGACCCCCATTAATCGTATAAAATTATGTTTCATTCCTGTTTCTGCTTGCTTTATTTACGCGTTTCGGTAACCAATAAACGAAAAATGGGGGGTCTCGGGATACATAAGGGGGGGTTAGTGCCCCAAAGTGGATTCTTGAAGATCAAGTCATGTCCAACATGAAGATCATGTCATGTCATGTACATGAAGATCAAGTAAGAATTTGTGTTAGTGTTGACGACTTCATGTGCACTGGAAAACAGTTTCCAGTGTTAGTGCCCCAACATGAGAAAAACATAAAAAACAAGAGAATTTCTAAACCTTTACAGTGCACTCAATTACAACATAATCCTTAAACCCCAAATTAGGTAAAACAACCATTATTACTACACGAATAAGTTATTGAAAGTATAATTAAATATACTAATATATTTATTAATTGAATTAGATATTTTATTGTACATTAATATGGTAATTACACGAGCCAGTGAAATACGTATATGATTAATTACAAATAATAAATAAATAACATTATAAATAAAAAAACAAAAGTAATACATTAAGTTATTAATTTATTAATAACATATGATATATTTTAACCTAAAAATGAGTAATTTAAGAGAAAAAATTGATCTAATCATAACTTTAACACACTATATATTTGTACATAATATATTTTATGTATTATTAATTAATAATATATTATCACAAAATTTAAAACAATTGGTTTAATTAACTATAACAATCGGATAATTATGCCAAAATAAGTTATCAAATATTTATTTTAATAATATTTTAATTATAACTATTAAATCACTATTTTAATATAGTAATTGTAAAATAAAAATAATTATTTTATAAATAAAAATAATTATTTTATAAATAAAAATAATTATCTTATAAATAAAAATTATAAAATAATAATTTTTATGAAGATAGTTTAATTTTTCCTAACTTAGGAAAAATTAAACATCTTCGTCTTCCTCAGCAGCGAGCCAGCGGGGCGATGGCGACGGGGCCGGGAAAGGGAAAGGCAATGGCCGGCGACGGCGGCGGGGGGCAATGCCGACAGAGGCGGCGCTCCGACGGTACGCCGAGAGGGAGAAGAGAGGGAGGCCGAGAAGCTCTGCAAATGTTTGACCTCCCGTGCTTTGCGGGAATGAGAGAGGGCTGCGGAAATGAGAGAGGGAGCAGAGAATGAGAGAGGGTTGCGGGAATGGAGACGAGAGAGGGCTGCGGAAATGAGAGTGGGAGCAGAGAATGAGAGAGGGTTGCGGGAATGGAGACGAGAGAGGACTGCGGGAACGGAGAACGGAGACGAGAGAGGGCTGCGGGAACGGAGAACGGAGACGAGAGAGGGCTGCGGGAACGGAGACGAGAGAGGGCTGCGGGAAAGGAGACGAGAGAGGGAGCAGAGAAAGAGAGAGGGCTGCCGGAATGCAACGGCAGAGAGGGTGTGCGGCAGAGAGATCCCCGAGAGACAGCCCCGCGCGAGAGTCATGTACATGATTCTCAAAATTGGGCGGAAAGCACTTTCCGCCCTTTACTCTTGAGACATGAACTCTTGATTCATGTATATTCATGTACATGACATGAATTTGGGTGTTCCCTAACGACATCAGGACATGACCTGCGTAATGCGCATGAAGATCATGTCCTGAGTCATGTGCACTAACCCCCCCTAAGTGTAACTGTACTGTGAGTCCGTGACAAGCTCCGGATCCAGAGAGGGAGACTGCAAAGGAAAGTTGTTCTCTCGTTTCTTGCACTTCGTGGATGCAGAGCATCTAACTGGGTGGTGGATTCATTACAGTTGGAATTTTGCAAGACTATCTGGCCTCTGGCCATTGAAATGGAAACTTGCATTTATGCTGATGAAAGTTTGATGTTTGACCGTCTTGAAGAGGAAAAAAAGAAGTTGAAAAAAGAGTGTTTGGATGAGGATACAGGGAAGATGGTCATGGAGGGGGCAGGGGTGGAGAATGTGGGTCCCAAGTAATCCCCTTCAGAACTGCACATTCGGTGCATAAAAAGCGGCTGCAAAGCTTGCTTGCTGCTTCATTGCAACTATTGCCTCTTGCAAGGCAATAACGTCGCCTCCTCTCTTTGGTTGAGCTCTCTTTCTTTTTCTACTTCTCCTTCTTATTCGTTCTTTCAGAGGTGAGACGCCTCTCTGAGAGGGAAAAAGCTTCCTTGCTTTGAGAATCTATTATGGATTTTGCGGAGCCGGGCATGTGCGGCAACAGGAGAAGCAGATTTCGGCTTCTGTTGGGAGTTTTGACGCTCTGTTCTTGGCTGTCTCTGGCACAATGCTCTGTTACATACGACCGGAAGGCGGTAGTCATCAATGGGCAGAGGAGGATTCTCATCTCCGGCTCAATCCATTACCCGAGAAGCACTCCCGAGGTATCGAATTTGTTGTTTTTTTAAAATGTAGGTGATGGGTATCTCTGATTTTTTATAGCATCCCTGCCTTCACATATTCGTTCGTTCAATGGGTTTGCAGATGTGGCCGCATCTTATTCAGAAGGCAAAAGATGGAGGTTTGGATGTTATTCAGACTTATGTTTTCTGGAATGGGCATGAGCCTACGCCTGGCAACGTATGAAATCCAACTAATTTTTTTTTTTTTTAGATATTATTTTTTCGGAAATTTTTTCCTTCTGTCTACTGGTTTTCTAATCCTTTGGCTCTGCTCCATTTTTGTAGTACTATTTTCAGGACAGATATGATTTGGTTAAGTTCGTCAAGCTGGTTCATCAGGCTGGCCTCTATCTGCATCTTCGAATTGGGCCATATGTTTGTGCTGAATGGAACTTTGGGTAATAAGAGAAGAGGAAATCGCAGATAAAAAATGAATTCTTAATTGCTTTCACTTTGTTTTTGGATTGACGTTATGTTATTTTTTTCTAAAATACCAGCGTTTTGATTGCTCATTTCCCTGTTTCTTTCAGAGGTTTCCCTGTTTGGCTGAAATATGTTCGTGGGATCAGCTTCAGAACTGACAATGGTCCTTTCAAGGTTGGTTTACAAACTCTTGGCAAGTTATTACACCATTCTTACTGTTCTGAACTGGGCATCGATCTTCTTATATATGCTTCTCTGACACGACTTGTTCTTGATGCGCGTGAACCCATGCAGTATTACATGCAGCAATTCACAACGAAAATTGTGGATATGATGAAGGCGGAAAGGTTGTTTGAGTCTCAGGGCGGGCCGATCATTCTCTCGCAAGTACTCGTTCAACTACTCTCCAGCCTTCTTTTTAGCAAGAAAAAAGGAAAAATGAAAAAAATCTCTCCATCCGTTCTTTACGATCTGGGATCCTTTCTCGTCATTTTTAGTGACCAGTAAACAAGTTCAATTCGCGGAAAATTGATTGGACCTTCTATCTTTGTACTTTCGCAGATTGAGAACGAATACGGACCTATGGAGTATGAGATTGGTGATCCTGGTAAGGCCTACACACAGTGGGCAGCAAAATTGGCGGTGGATCTCGGCACCGGCGTCCCTTGGGTCATGTGCAAACAAGATGATGCTCCCGACCCAATTGTATTGGCTACTGCTATTCTTTTCTTTTTTTTTTGGCTTTTCGTTCTTCCCTTACTGAACCTCTTATCAGTTTTTTCTTTTCTAATTTCTAGTGGCTTGTTACTGTTTCTATTTTCTCAGTAGTGATGTCATTGTTTTTTTTTTTTTTTGTGAGATTTTACTGGTGTTCTCTTTTAGCTGTATGCTGTCCCACCATATCCCTTTTCTACCTTTTTCGGTTGTATCCATGTGTTATGTTTTGTTCATACTGAAGTTCGTGTCCCCTCTTGAACCTTTCTTCACCAATAACAAGCTCTAGGTAGCAATGATGTCCCTAGCCTTAAGTAGTTTCCCTGCATGAATTAATTCCATTTCTTTGTTTGTTTTTAAGGAAAAATGGGCAATTTTTTGTGGAGCAAATGTTTTTGAATTTATTTTCCTTGGAGTGGTTATTTAGAGTTTGTGCAAATTGCCGTTTCTAGGATTTTCTCAGCTTTGGCTTTGGTTATATTGGTTCTGATTTTGTCCAGTTCAAGCTTTTCAAAATTGGAAAGATATAGGTGTGGTTTCCTCATTTAGGACTTTTTCATTGATCTTTCCACAGATTAACAGTTGCAATGGTTTCTACTGTGACAACTTCTCCCCAAACAAGGACTATAAGCCTAAGATGTGGACAGAAGCATGGACTGCATGGTGAGATCCGGTTTTCCTGACTGTTTAAGATTTGGAAAAAGTAAAGCTGTTACTAATCAACAGTCTATTTTACTTATTATTATTCATTTCAATCGTTTTTGGTATTTGCAGGTTTACCAAATTTGGGGGTCCAGTTCCTTGGCGACCTGCTGAAGATTTGGCATTTTCAGTTGCAAGGTTTATACAGAAAGGCGGGGCATTCATAAATTACTACATGGTTGGCCCTCAGACGATTGGTTTGATTGTAGAATAGTAAATAATTTGTAAATGTGATTATGGATACATGTCTAAATTTTCTTCATCCATTCTAGTACCATGGTGGAACCAATTTTGGCCGAACTGCTGGTGGTCCTTTCATAGCCACAAGTTATGACTATGATGCTCCAATTGATGAATATGGTATGTCGCAATTTCGTTTTTCTTATTCATTGCTAATGGAAAGATAAGGGAACTTTAAATTTGCATCCGGTGATATTATTTGAATACGTCTGAGTGGATGACTGACTAATTTTCCATTTTTTTTTTTTTCTCTTGTAGGGCTACTGAGGCAACCCAAATGGGGCCATTTGAGAGATCTGCACAGAGCCATCAAAATGAGTGAGCCTGCTCTGGTTTCTAGTGATCCGGTTGTGACCCGACTGGGAAACTATCAAGAGGTTTGACTCGCAAAACATATTCACCAAGAAATGTATTGTTATCTGGACTTGACTCCCTTTTTGGATTGTTCAGGCTTATGTCTTCAGATCAACATCTGCTTGTGCTGCTTTCCTTGCAAACCTCAACTCAAAATCTTATGCAACAGTGTCCTTCCAAGGGAGGAGCTACAACCTTCCTCCTTGGTCTATCAGTATCCTTCCTGACTGCAAAACTACAGTTTTCAATACAGCAAGGGTGAGGAAGATTTTATATGAATGGATCATCTTGTGTGCCTCTGTCTATTCAAATTTCTTTCAATATCTAATCTCTTTTCCAATCTCTGTTCAGGTTGGTTCTCAGTCAGCAAATCTGATTATGTCTCCCATAGGTGGAGGCTTTGCTTGGGAGTCGTATAATGAAGAGACCGCCTCTTACAGTGATGACTCAATCACCACAGTTGGCTTATTGGAGCAGATAAATGTCACAAGAGATACCACTGACTATCTGTGGTACATGACAGAGTAAGTGCCAAAAAACCTTTACCAGCAAAGTAACCTGCTGAAAAAGATTTTATGACATACATTAATATAAGCTTCTCTTCTTCAGTGTCAGAATTGACCAAGATGAAGAGTTCCTGAAGAATGGAAAGTATCCCTGGCTAACTGTGATGTCAGCAGGCCATGCTTTGCATGTTTTTATCAATGGTCAACTATCAGGTGATTCCTAGGGCTGACTGAATATGCCAATTCATTTTCTGTGAACCTTTACTAATTACTGCGTGTTGTCTGGCAGGGACTGCTTATGGTAGTTTGGAGAACCCCAAACTGACATTTTCTGGCAGCGTAAAGCTTTGGAGTGGTATTAATAAGATTTCCCTTCTGAGCCTAGCTGTTGGACTTCCGGTTAGTTCTTTTTCTAGGGAGACTTTCTTTATGTCTTTAATGGAAGAAAATTTTGTTTCACTAACAATTTTTCATTGCCTAAACTTAGAACGTTGGCCGACATTTTGAGACATGGAATGCTGGGGTGCTGGGTCCAGTCACATTGAATGGCCTCAACGAAGGCAGGAGAGATCTCTCATGGCAGAAGTGGTCATACAAGGTGGGTCTCTTCCTGTCCTTCTGAGTTTTAGAATTTATCAGATCAATAATTTAAATATGTATGTGTAGGTTGGTTTGAAAGGGGAAGCATTACATCTCCATTCACTTACTGGAAGTTCCAGTGTTGAGTGGGTACGAGGATCACTTGTAGCCCAAAGGCAACCTCTGACATGGTACAAGGTAAGGATTGCATAAACCTGTTTTTTCCTTTTGAGGCATAGTATAGTCAAAATGAAATGATCAATCAGTTTTCATGCTAATAGGCTGGACATGGCTTTCTAACTTATGGTTTCTTCAGACTACTTTTAATGCACCTGGAGGACAGGATCCGGTGGCCTTGTATATGGGGAGCATGGGAAAAGGTCAGATATGGATCAATGACCGGAGTATAGGGCGATACTGGCCAGCTTATAAAGCAGAGGGAAGTTGTGGTGATTGTAATTACGCTGGGGTATACAGCGAGAAAAAATGCCAAACTAACTGTGGAGAGCCCTCCCAAAGATGGTAACTATGGTTGATTTCTTTGACAGACCACTACATTTAATAATAGTGAATCTTTAATAACTGATGGCATTTACTATAATTCTCAGGTATCACATTCCTCGTTCCTGGCTGAAGCCTACTGGAAATCTATTGGTTTTATTTGAGGAGTGGGGAGGAAACCCACATGAAATTTCTTTGACAAGAAGAAATGTTGCAAGTGTCTGTGCTGATATTTTTGAGAGACAGCCATCATTAACAAATTGGCGTATCAAAGGCTATGGGACGCCTAAAGCCCATTTGTCATGTGACCCTGGACAGAAGATATCATCCATCAAGTTTGCTAGCTTTGGAACACCACAGGGTGTATGTGGAAAGTACCATGAAGGAAGTTGTCATGCTCACAAATCATGGGATGCCTTCGAAAAGGTATAGTCCAATTCTCTCACTTTCCTACATTTTCTTGACCTTTTTGTGATACTTTAAACATCTAATTTTAACACTGGAGAATCATGTGCAGAATTGTATTGGTCAGCAAGAATGCTCAGTAACAGTAGCTCCTGAAGTTTTTGGAGGAGATCCATGTCCTAATGTCATGAAGAAGCTTGCAGTTGAGCTCATTTGCAGTTAATTAGACCATCAGAAATAAATAAATTAAACAAAGGAAGTCCTGCTCACTTATTTGGTTTTTGTTATGATGGAGATTAAACAGAGGTTTTGGACCATTTTGTTTTACTCGTCCAAGGTTCAAGTCTACTGAATTTTACATGCGGTTCAAATTTTGCAAAGTGCACAACACCAGCCACAAGCTATATTAGGTGGAAAGGGAAAGGAAGTTTAGTGTACATATCATAATCTATATATAATAGCTGCCTGCAAAATGCAGGTTGCAAGTATTACTGAGAAGAATGTTTTGTTGGGGACACATGGGAATCAGATGGTGGCCCCATGATATGAATTTTATTTCATTTATTGCAAGCTTTTGGCTTATCAGGGATTGGTTTTCTTTTGTAAGCAACCCTCTTGGGCAAGCAATATGTTTCATTGCTTTTGTCCAACAAATAGTCTAAATATTATGATATGATCTTTTGTCATTATTTTATCATTGTAATGGTGAACAAGCACAGGCAATAAAAATTCTGCTCAAGAGGTGTTGAAATTTTTAAAAGTTTTCTTGCAGTCCAGACATTTTCTCATCACTAAATTCATAGGGACTACCATAAGTGTGCAATTTCACCTTTTAACAACTTATACTTGCTTCCTTTCAAGTATTTGTATCTCTGGTGCTATTTAGTAGCTGCAGACTTGAGAACAGACAAGCAGGTTATAGCTACTGCATTAATTCATGGCTGAGGCAAACTATTCTGGCTGGTGCAAGATCTGCTGCAGTTTTACTTAGTTTGGGCTTACTGCTGGTGAAGCCAGTCAATCCTAAAACCCCTCAGAATCCAGCTCTTGGTAATAATGAGAATGCTCAGGATGCTGTTACATGATTTAGTACTTACAAGAATGGAAATTGGTCCCTGTTGGCTTAAGGGCAACCCTCAGTACACAAAATTTTCTTAGTAGTAAAGAGAAAAGTGCCCACATTCTCATACTGAGGTTGCCTCAGAGCTCTACAGGACATTATCTCTAACATATTTTTGACTAGTAGTATTATTGCAAGAATCAAACAGCCACCAGGTTTCAATAATGAAGCAGAACCTGCAAGGTTCTTTTGGGACTCTGTCGTTTCAAACTGGACCCCTGAAGTACTTTTTGTGTTAAAATACAAACAAGAACAGGATCCTGTGATCTTTTGAGCCTCCTTTTTCAAGGCCCTTTTGGCACTTTTAACAGGCACTTTCACTCTCTGCTGCTTAATTAATCTCGGTAAAATGAATTCCACCCCGACTTTCTAGTGTTACTAACATCATGCACCCACTCGAGGCGACGAGAAATTGAGAATCCAAGCGAGCAATCGCTTTACTTCTTAACCATCGACAGAATATTCAAGGGCCAAGGTTCTCTGAACTACTCCCGCGGGCCCACATAGTTGGCCAACGAAACGTGCGGAAGTCCATTTTGTCCATTATCGGCAAAGCCCTTTATAATAAGAGCTTAAAAGACAAACTATATAAATAGGAATCAAACGATAATGAAATTTCGATCATGGCCGGGCCTCCTAACTTTGTAGGGAATGCTTGCGACTGCAAGCAAGCCTCCAAGTTGGAGATGACTGTCTTTTCAATCTACGGATGAACCGAAGAAGATAGATATCGAGAATTCAAGATATAGATTGGGAACAGTTGTGATACCCAGGTGTGAAGAAAAGCCTTACTTGTGCGAAAATAAATGAGAGAAGATGGCGGGGGAGAAGAGCTGATGAGGAAGAAAACATGGTTGGAGAGTTTCCATAGAGATCTTTTGGCCGGGGCGATAATGGGTGGGGCGGTGCATACTATCGTGGCGCCCATAGAGCGGGCGAAGCTGTTGCTTCAGACCCAGGAGAGCAATATTGCCATCGTTGGCGCAGGTGGGCAACGGCGGTTTAAAGGAATGCTTGATTGCATTTTCAGGACTGTTAGAGAAGAAGGCATTCTTTCGTTGTGGAGGGGGAACGGTAGCAGCGTTCTTAGATATTACCCTTCTGTGGCGCTCAATTTCTCCCTCAAGGTATATCGCGGTTTTCTTCTCTTTGCACCAATATGGTTCTTCTGAAATCGCCTGGGATTTTTCTTTTTCAAGTTTTTATTCAAGAACGATACGAATATGGTTATTCTGAAATCGTCAGGGATTTTTCTTTTCTGAATTTTTACTCAAGAACGTCACCAATATAGTTCTTCTAAAATCTTCTGTGATTTTTCTTTTTTAAGTTTTTATTCAAGAACGAAGCCGGGCGTTGAATGTGTTTGTTAGTGCCATCGATTCTTGCCCCGAGCAACCCAAGTAGATTCAGCAGCTGGATAATTCCCCGCAGGTTTTGCACAGTAATGAATAATGCCACCCTCTCGTTTTCTTGTCAAGAGAACACTGCATTCGAGAACCAATTCTGCCTTGAAAGGTAAATAAGTGACTGATAGAAACACCAGTCGATTAGTATACCTAGGACGTTGATCAATGCATATGTTTTGCAAACCGAGAAGACTACGCCAGTCAAATTGCAGAAACCTTTCATGGAACCATTCTGATTTGATTGGCGCAAGAAACGTGGAGGATTTGGCTCCATGAGATAGGGTTTAGGCTTCAACAAGAATCCAACAGAATAATGTTTCAATCTTCAGGGTAGTCTACCCCAAATGAACTCTGCCGGATAAATTTCTGGAGTCCAATCCAAATAGGACATCCAAAAATTGAAGCTTGGCCAAATCCTGAGTAGAGATGCCAAAATCTTGAGATCTTATGAAGAGCAGGAAGTCTCTGCTATCACATGGGACTCCGGAAATGGTCATAAGAGCTACCATGACCAGCAGGCCAAGGATTGACACCTGAGCTAAAGACTTTTAGCAGACTGCAATTGAACCCTTGGACATTTTTTATCTGGCAGTAAGATAATATTCTTTCTTCCAGAAGCTAATCATCCCTCCTTTGAAATCCACTTAAAGCAATCAGCATGTCCATCTTAGGTGATGCTGTCTTCACATTCCCTGCATTTGGTCAAACATTTGCATTAATATTTTTGTGAATCGTGTAGTCCGTAAGAAATCCCGAGAATAAATTACTAGTAATTATAGAGTAGGCCTAGGATTGTATAATGTGTGCCTGAGAATTCTCGTGTGACTTTTTTCTCCACTATTACAGATAACACTTCCTCCCTGTTGCACCTGAATTGCCTGAGAACTATCAATCATTCCTCAGGTAGAATAACACCAAATGTTAAATATGGAATTAGATATTTGGGGTTTTGGGCTACCAAATTCTTAGATATCAGAATCCAAGTATTTCTACATTTGCTCTATAGTGCTATCTGATTGTCTTAGTTTCCATGTAAAGACAAAAGAAATTTGAGGATTTAAGAGAACAGTAGTATTTTAGATTAGATGCCCCATGGCTCCATAGAGATGTGCCATGCTCTTGTTTTTCCCTCTTTGGTTATTTATCTCTGTTTTAAGGTTCTCAGGAAAAAAACAACTTCTGTGCAGTTATTATACACAGTAGAATTTGCCAAAGCTCCTACAGGCATCCCTTTTATGTTCATATCTTTGTTGCTATTAAATCTTCTGAACTCTCTGGGTTTTCGGAGTGGTGATAAAGTCAGTGCAAGAACTCTCCTAGCTCATTTGATCGAGCACTGTATTTGTGCAGACATGGAACTTTTTATGGCACCTTTTCCTCGACCATCTAACATAATCGTATCATTCATTAGTCCAGAAATACATCACCAGATCTACTTTACTAGATTTCGTTTTCTTTAATTCTTTCACTGTTGGGGACAGAAATTCTAAAATCCCATTTAGAGGAAGGGAAATTGGTTTTTGCCTGCAATGGAGTTGTAGTTCCCTTTCTCCTGAAATGACAGTGCGAGAAAAAGAACAGTTTAGAATAAAAAATTGTCATATTTTTTTGAACTTTGTCAAAATTTTCTTTGCCTGATCTGGAAAGATGTCATGACCTGTTAATAGTGATTCATGTCATGATTTGTGTTTTACATGAAAATCTTCCGTTTTTCCTGTATGATTTAGTCCTTTCCACTCACTTTGGTGTGTTTTTTTGACATAAATTAGTCTCCAAATGCACAGGACCTGTACAGAGCCATGTTAAGGAACGGCCAATCTCAAGATACTAATTTGATGTCAGGGCCCTTTGCTAATTTTGTGGCAGGATCAGCAGCTGGTTGTACAACATTGATCATTATCTACCCACTTGATATTGCTCACACCCGACTTGCAGCAGATATAGGCAAAACTGAAGTTCGCCAGTTCCGGGGCATTGTTCACTTTCTCAACACGATTTACAAGAAAGATGGCATAACAGGTATCTACCGTGGCTTACCTGCTTCTCTCCATGGGATGATCATCCATCGCGGGCTGTACTTTGGTGGGTTTGATACTGCAAAAGAAATGATGTCTGAAGAGTCAAATCCTGATCTACCCCTTTGGAAACGTTGGGTGGTGGCTCAGGCAGTAACAACCTCGGCTGGACTTTTGTCCTATCCTTTGGATACCGTGAGGAGACGAATGATGATGCAGTCAGGTCTTGACAAACGAGTATATGAAAGCACTTTAGATAGTTGGAGGAAGATTTATAGGACAGAAGGAGTAGCTTCATTTTATCGGGGAGCAGTTTCTAACATGTTTAGGAGTATGGGTGCAGCTGCTACTTTAGTGTTATATGATGAGATAAAGAAGTTCATGAGGGGTGGTTTCTAACCTTACTTTGGATTCAGAAGACTTTCACTTATCTGGCTAGTTGTATTATGGCATGCCATAACACAGCTTCTACCAGGCAAGTGAAACTCGTCTGAATCCGAAGACAAGTTAGAAACCTTTGAAAGTATTAAAGGCAGAACCAACCTGATTGCATCATGAGAAGGGGGTTGCCATCATTTTTATTTTATTTATTTTTTTGTTTTTTTTTTTTCAGGCCGCATTGATAGACTATGTTGTCACTCTTGCTCTCAAATGAAGAGCACAGATTTTGTTCAAATTTGTTTTGTACCCCAAAAGAAGTTGCAATTGATTCCAGGAAAGAGTAAAAAATTGCTTTGCTGAAACAAGCGAGGGTTACAGTTTATTCCCACTTTCAGTCGTGTAAGCTTTTTGGATCAAACGAACGGAAGTGAAAAGGCGAAATCAGACGGGTGGGGGGTATTTCTTTTCCTTATGCCTACTCCAGTCTTGCTTCTGTTAGTTGTCAGTGGTCAAGAACGACGATATCAACAATTTCAGTAAACGAAATTAGACACAGAAATTCCTTGAAAAGAACAATACCTCTTTCTCCTAGCTAGAACACGACTTTTTCTAACTGCACAGACCCTTCGACACAGAAATAAATGCTATATATACCATAAAATAACTAGACTTGACAATTAAGTAAATGTAATCTTAATATAAAACATGGAACCGACTCCAGAGTTCATGACTTTTTACTTTTCAAAGAGAAACCACCTTCAAAACTCTCCCAGAACCCATCTCTTCGACCTCATACACCCACACCCCTTCTAACCAAAACCGAAATGAAAAAAAGACCACATCACAACTTACTAAGGTGAAAAAATAAATCACAAAATCTCAACCGTCCCATCCTTCATTCTGTTGATACTCAAAATGGGCTCAGAACAGAGCTAGCGCAGGGCAACACACAAAAGCCTCCACACCATGCCCTCTCTTCAACCCCACATGGACCATTGTCTCTACTGCTGCTTGCACTCTGGAGGCCTCTCTTGGCCTTCCCCATGGGGTACTCCGCTCTTCTGCAGGTTAGTTCCACAAAACGGAGGTGTATAATAATCAATATCAGTTATCAAGATAGTAGTGGTAGAGAGGAAGAAACAGATAAAGAGGAAGAAAAGACACACACCTTTCGTCCAGCAGATACCTGGAAGCAAAATTGGCAAATAGTAGAAGAATAATCAGGATCCATCTACCAACTGCAGGAATTAATTTAAGCTGAAAAAGTAATTTATTCACCTTCTTTGGCCTGTTTTTGGCAGCAGTGTCCTCTTCATCATCCTCATCCTCTTCTTCATCCTCATCCTCATCTTCATCTTCCTCATCATCCTCTTCATCATCCTCATCTTCATCAACGTCTTCATCATCTTCATCCTCATCCCCTTCTATATCATCAAACTCGTCACCCTGAACAGCCTCTCCCGTAAACCATGAGACAGCATGTGGGATAATTTTGTCTCTGACGGTGGATCTGGAAACATAACAAATGAGATTGAAAGTTGTAAAATGATAAAGTTCCCAAAAGAGATTGCATTGTAAGGAATAAAAGAAGGAGACGGTACCCAATATCATAATCTTGTTCCATTTGATTCTGAAGCTGTTCAGCCTGTCAGGATAAGGGTGCATAATACGATCAGGTAATCCAGAAACAATAAAAACTACAATACCATGCCGAAGGATGCTTAACTTACAGTTTCTTCATCAATATCATCATCATCATCAGGGATTTGTGGAGGACTGAAGAAATTAAAGAAACTTTCACACTTTTCAGTTTTTGTGATGGGTTTGGTGTTCTTTGATCCCTTTTTAGGCTTCTTCTTCAAAACCTTCTGTGTCAAGCTCTTCCCTGGAAGCCACTGAATCTCTGTCCTGGAAGAAGCATCACAAACAAATTATAAGCTCACCATGCATGGCACAATAGTACACAAGCAAAAACCTTGAATGCAACAGATAGTGGAGTAGAAAGCACAGTTACCCTGTTGCTTTCTCCAAAATGGGTTCATCCTCATCAATCATGTGATAAGTTTTGACCAAGACAGTATTTGTAAAATATGGATTGGGATCAAAAAAGAACTCCAGCTTGAAGCCCTTGGGATTATCAATCCTAGACCACTTGATATCTTTCAAATATTTAAGAGCACCTTCATCACGCTCTTGTATCTGAACTTTAACAAAGATAAAAACTGTTTAGAAAATGTAAACCATATTTTTGTCACCATACCCAAATTACTAAAAATAATACAGCCAACTGACTCACCTCCTCTGCAAGCACTTCATTAGTTTTCATCGCCGTAAGCCAGAAATTTGGAACACCTTTCTCTACAAAAGAATGAAACGTATAAGCATCTACTAAATACATAGTTCTAACCAAATTAATCATCAAAGGTCAAAGTATTACCTTCAACTGCATTTTCTTCTCCAGAAACCTCCTCAACAGATTCTGTAGATTCTTCGATTTCAATTACTCCATTTACTATCTCATATCTCTGTAAAATTTCCAAAGGAATTTAGCCAGGTGATGGATATAATCTTGATCAGGATCAAATATGTTGCATGCCCATAGAATAATAGTAATTACCTTGGTATATAGTGGTTCATAAAGTTTCTGGTACTTGGCTTCAAGAGCTGCTCTCTCCTCAAAAAATTTTGCCTCAAGCTCATCATGTTGTTTCTGCACATCATAAATTCATTTAAAAATAAATTTAAAAAAAAAAAAAAACTGAAATCATACCTTAAATTTTTTAAAACTATGGCCTTTTAACCTTCTTCTCTTCAATAACATGCTTAGCATCTCTCCAAATAAACTACCAGAATAAAAAATTTGAAAAAACCTAGAAATATGAAATTACCAACCTAGTAATTCATCATTTTCAATCTCAATAAAGAAAATAACAAGCATCCATTCATGCAAAAGCAACCATGTCATCACACAAATATTAGCCCATAAAAAGATAAAATCTCCCATTGAGACATTAATGTGTTCCCTGTGCCATAACCTAATGTTAATGTACAACTGTAGTCTAAACATTGACAAATGGAGAAAGCTGAAAGAGACATAACGTTATTATAAGCACAAATACCAACATATATAATCAAAATATACTCCAAAAGTTGCTAAAACAGTGTGGCAGAAAAACTGAACCTGGCCACCTACAGGCACCCATATTACCATTTAATAGAACTTTCTAATTCAAATAGAAATTGGCAAAAAGTCCAAATCCCAATTATCGTCCTAGATTTGCAGCAGCTGTCAATTATGGTTATCAAAAGATTATAAATTAGGTCTAACTTTAGTCTAAAACTGGGGCAACCAAGTTCAAACCACCACATTAGAGCTGCGGTAAAATTTGTAACACAAGTCACAGGAATCATAGATTAGTAAATAACAAGATAGATATTTAGAGCCTTCCAATTCTATCTTTAACAATCCTGCCTGCTGGAAAGATAAGAACTATCACGACAGGAAAAATTGATGGAAACAGCATCAACAACGGAACCATAAGTCAATGAGAACTTCATATAAAGGTAAAAGTTTGGTAGAACCAGTATGATGATAGACATTATCAAACACGCAAAGAACCATCTAAAAAAATATGTCCACCGCAGTCCTCAACACACTCTCTCATGACAACACAAACCAATCGGCAAAGGCCTACTATCATAGCTATGACTCAATACAACACAGTGCGGACAAGGCAAAATTGAACAAAAGGAAGCAACTTGCCACTGAAGATAATGTTTTCATGTATTTAGCTTTGTAACAAAGATACCAAAGAGACAATTATAAACAGAAAGGTAGAAGCACGTGACGCAGCAGCTCAAAGAAGACCAAAGCAACAACAACACAAACAACAAAACTTTCAGGACCTGGTAATAGCATGTAACGCGGACCTGGTAAATAACTAAGAAGCAGTATCAGTTTCAATATTACAACAATATTGAAACAAGTAAACGGGAGGCCTAGAGAACCATTTTTTTTTTTTTTAAAAAGAACGCAAAATGCCAAGCGCCCAATAATCAGAAACCCTCGAAAAGAATAGGACCAGAAACCTGAATGTCACGAAGAGCTTCAACACGCTTTCTGACTTGAGGGGTTAGGGTCTCGAGAACATCCGAGTGTTGTCCCGCTAGACGCTGAAGCTTATTCTGTGATTTAAATAAATAATCAAAATCATATTTCCAAAAATAGAAAAAATGCCCAGAAGATATAGTAAGGAAGTAAGTAACAGAGACTCAAACAAACCTTTAGCGCATTGACGAGTCCCTCCCTATCCTCGGCACTAAGACCTGCAACTCATTACATGTAAATCCAACCCCAAGTCACACAAGGAACCACAAGTAAACCCACAAAAGAAAGAACAACTAAACGAAAAGACATGTATAGTACCGGCACTGAGATCAGACATGTCGAATTCGTTCCCTTGCTTATTGTTACTCATGGCGGCTCCGCGTGGCTACTGAAATAAGTGAAGAAGAGCCTAAAAAATAAAAACCCTAAGGCTGAGGAAGAAGAAGGGAAAGAGAGGATAGAGAGAGCGCTGGGAAAAATAGACGATTTTCTATGTGGCGAGAGAGGAAAAAGGGTGGTAGTGTTGGGTTTCTTAAATACGCGCTGGTTTCGAATCGCTTTGCTTGCGCGGTGTGAGTTGTGAAACACCCCGACACGGGGCTTAGGGCTTTGGGCAGGCTGGGGCCTTTGGCTCATTAAATTATTTATTTGCTGCAGTGCATCGCACGAAACAAACTTACTACCGCTTTTGGTCGATACCCTTCGCACACTCTGCATCAACTGATTGTTCTAAAAGAGAAGAAAAAAGTGCTTCTTGATTTCATCAAACCCTAAATGCTCCCAAAACCTTGTGGGCAGATGATTGAAACTTGAAAAGTCTATGAATTATTGTATCAGCATAAGAAAAGAAAATATTATTTGAACAATATTTTTATGGACAAGATATATTTGTCGTCTCATAAGTGGAATATACCGATCTCACAGTCAGATCTTCTGATAGTTGGATCTTTCTGGTTTTCCAAATACACGAATCCAAGGGTTTTTATCTTGTAAAAGCTCAGAACCAAACAGACATTTTGAAGTGACTTTTATATTCACGCCTAGCTTAGCATTACTTGACACTGGCAACCCATTTCCTTCGGCCCCAATGCCAGCATGATCTAAAGTGTTTTGTTCTTATCATCTGTACGAAGCTCTATTCTGCAAAATTCATATCTACTAGTGTAATATAATGGTCGTTAAAATTGATATCTAGACTTTTTATATGATGGAAAAACTGATGCTCCATCCGCTGTTCACGTATACAGCTTGACTCATGTCCACCACCAAGCTTCCTCTCTAAAATCTGTTCCTCTAACCCCTAGCTTGCCCACCAATAACACTCAATGCTGTATGTATAACAAGATGAAACAGCCACATTCCTACAGAAGACAGTTGATAAATATAAATGGTTTCATACTGTATTCTCCCTAGTGTTGAAGCACAAGGAATGTGGACGTTATGAAATTTGTAACTCTTCTGAATCCTCCATTTTCGGCATGAAGATGTCACCTATGTCAATCCACTTCCAAGCATCCAACTACTCCATAAATACAATAGATGGACTCAAAAGATGCCAGTGCAGCTCAAAAACCATCCAGATGCAATGCTAAATCCAGAACTGCTGTTGTAGGAAAATTGCTGGATGAGTACACCAATTAGGACCATTTTCGGCATGAAGATGTCACCTATGTCAATCCACTTCCAAGCATCCAACTACTCCATAAATACAATAGATGGACTCAAAAGATGCCAGTGCAGCTCAAAAACCATCCAGATGCAATGCTAAATCCAGAACTGCTGTTGTAGGAAAATTGCTGGATGAGTACACCAATTAGGACCTTTAGATATGGGTCTTGTCAGTTTGTGAAAGACTTCAGTTTCCCATTCTTTTGCCTGCAGGAAGAAGTATCAAAACCACATAAGTGGTGCCCCAAAGATAGATTATGAGTAACTTAGCATTTTAAGTGCTGGACCTACCAAAAGGAATCCTTTTTCTCTTGGGCAAGTAACTCCTCAAAAGAGATATCAGAAAACTCTGCCTCTACCACCTGGTTAGAATTAGCTTGTAACTCCATGCAAGAAGCAACTTCAAGCATCTGAGAGACATACAATAAATCAGTTTCTCTGTATACAGTATTGAACATGCTAAAAAAATATGAATAGCCGAGTAAGGACCTTCTTATAAGCAGGTGAGAGCTTCAGTTGCTCTTGCAATCGGTTATAAACAAGTGTATCCTCCTCTAATCTTTTCTGTTCTGCTTCTAGCTTATAAATCTGTAGATAGTAACAGAGCAGACCCCATCTCAGAGCAAACCTTAAAATCAATTTTTTTCTTTGTCACTCTTATATGGGGACAAAAAAGTGTTGCTGCATTGAGGTGATGAGACAAACCTGTTGGCAAAGGCGGTCAAAAGATGACCTGTCTGCCTTGAAAAGAAGTGCCTTCGTTATTGTAAACTTCCGCTGGATGAGCTCAGATCTGCAGCAAAAACCAGAGATTTGTTAAGGGCATCATACAGTGGACCAAATTGAGTGATTGTCACAAAGGCAAAATAGCAAGCACACCACATAATAAGTAAGTTAATTATACATACTTATGTTGTAATTCACTCCTTGCCTCAATCAGGCAATTTGCAAACTGCCCAACCTGCACAATCAGCAGCAGAAGATTGATTTTAGTTCAGTAATGAACAATAAGACTACCAGGTAAAAGTGAGGTCTGCTAAAAGAGGTCATTTGAAAAATGGATAATAATTGTATAAAGGAAGATAACTATGAAGCGCTGTTCCAAAAAAAAAAAAAACGAAAAATAAAATAAAATCTCAGGTCACATTGACAGAGATGAAGAAAATGGGTAGTCATAATGAGAAAATATATACTCTATGACTATCATAATATATTGCTCATGGTATGTTAAAGTTGGGTCCAAATTCATCCCAAGACTAGCCGAAGATAGAATTCCTTTTCCTAACTATAACTAAAGGATTGGAATTATTTTCAATAACACTCTCCTTCATGTCCAAACTCAAACAAAAAAAACAACTAATCTAAGACTTGAAAACATAATGGTTGAGAAATTAAACAGGGCATGAACTAGGCCTAAACTAACAGAGGTTAATACCCACAGAATTTTTTCTAAATTTAATCTAAGTAAGATTATTCCCAATAATATGATAAATGATTACAAGCTCCATAATTATGCATATTGTATGAATCTCTAGTCTCAGCTACCATTCGTAAAGAAAAATTGATAGTTTGAGAGTATAGACCTTCTGGATGTCCTAGCAAGGAAGCAAGATGAAGTTATTTGTAACACTTCAAGCAAAAAGTTTCTTAGCAAGAATTATGACAAAACTGCGTTGCACTTCATTTTTTTTTTTTTTTTTTGCATTGCTAAATGAGTGTCCTGGGAGAACCTTAAGACTTAAAACTTTCCAATGAGATGAGCAATTTATTATGGTAAAACAAGGAAATCCCAAACTCCACCTTTACCACAAGAGTTGTCACTAGGCAATTTGTCAACTCTGACTGGATGGTATGTTTTCTGTCCCCTACTTCTATTTTCTTCGTAAAATTAAAAAATTAAAAAAATCCCTTCATAACTCCACTCTTTGATGTGATACCCGATCACTCAGATGCTGACACATCCTATGAGTAAAAACTTTTTGTTGGCCACACAAGTGCAGTCAACAATTATTTAAAATGACCACGTGCTCATTGAGCTAAATTATTTCCGGAGAACAATTTAGGTATCCCCTTGAATGCCAGTGAGTGCATCTATCTATGAAAATCCCCCTATCAGTTTAGAACATTTCTATTAACAGTGACCAGAAAAGGTACGAACAGAAAATAGCTAGTTACTTTCATCTTAAGCTTTCAACCCTTTTTTAGCTGATAATCTACTGACTCAAGGCCGAAGTTCCCAAAGATAATAATAAAAAGCTTTCAGCAGCTATTTCAAAAAAAAAAAAGAAGCTTTCAGCAGCAATTGAAATTTCAGTATATCTTTATTCTAATTATCTAATAGTTAAGTAACATAATTGGAGCAAGGTCTAAAGAAAACAGTGTTTCTGCAATATACCCAAAGATTGACATCTTTGGATGTTGTTTTTAGGACTCCATCATATCTGAACTTCAAGGTAAAAAGTGGTGAAGGAGAGGAGGAAGAAGGAGAGAACAAAGAAGAAGAAGAAGAAGGAAAGAAGAGAAGGGGACGGCTAGAGAAGAAAAGAGAGGGAGCACGTAGAGAAGAAGATGGGAAGAGATAAAGGTTGTGTTGAATGACTTTTTTTTTTTTTTGAAGAAGATGTATTAATAAAACAGAAGAGAATTACAAAATTTGTGGATGCACGTCCCTTACAACCAGTGATTGTAGGGTAGCTCCCTTCCTGGCAAGCACATCAGCCACCGAATTAGCGGATCTTGGAATGTGAGACCAAATACAAGGAACAATTGAGGTAATATCTAATTTTTTTTTAAAAGTATCCCAATGCCTCCACGGAGGAGAAGACGCGTTCTCACACCAACCTATCACCACTTTGAAGTCCCCTTCAACATGGAGAGGCCCCCTACATTTATCTCTGAATATACGAAGACCGGAGAGGAGACCATGCAATTCAGTAGACGTAGAGTCTGATATACCAAGGGGCCGGCATAAGTGAAGAGCTGATTACCGGAATGGCTTGAAATAACTCCTCCGAAACTAGAAATACCAGGGTTGCCAAGAGATGAACCATCAAAATTTAACTTTAGGAAACCAGGATCAGGAGAAGTCCATTCTTTCATGACCGGAGTCTTTTTCACAATGTGCATCAATGCCAAGTTTCTTCAATTTTCACGAATGGAGGAACCGAGATAAGGAGAGAAAGCTTTCTTGGTTAATAGCCAAGTTGATATTTGCCCAACCACTCTGTCCGCAACTCGGTCTAAAGATTCACTTTTTGCATCAAAACGTCTTCTATTTTGCTCATTCCAAAGACCCCACGGGATAAAACTAGCACATGCAGAGAGCATCATCTTTCCAAGACGGTTGTGTTGAATGACCTAATCCTCCCCCTTAAGTTTTATTTATAGTGGTCAAGAATACATCAATTACAAGTATACCCTTCACCCTAATAGGAATGAATAAGAGACAAATAAAAGGGCTATTACATTAATGCCATTGAAGCTTTTGACTATATCTTCCAACAGAAGCTTTTAAGGATTTGCTGGATGTATTAAATGTTTGAACCATGTTTCTCAAAAATCTGACAAAGATGAGATGCCACACTTTAAGCTCATTCAGACACATTTTACATTTCCTGATCTCTTTTCAACGTTTGATACCGTGTTGTCTTCGAACATTTGCAATGAATTACATAGGCATTCCCATAAAACATACAAACTGCACACATAATCTATTTTGAGTAAATATTCACAACTTACCCTTTTCTTTCAGCTAAAAAGTTCACAGGGGTAGTCCCTCTCTCCATCTAAACTAACTTTTTACCATAAAAAATCAAATCAGAGTTAACATGTTTCCAATAAGCCAATGAGCTCAAATTCTTACTCACAAAGTTCAAAAGACCAATTTCTCTAAAACATAAAATCAATACACTAGTCACTTGCCATTTACAGTTAAACAGTCAATTACCACATACTATATGATCTTGTCAAGTGATTTGTGATATTTTATTGTGGTTGTTCGTCATCCACAGTTCACCAGTCACTTGCTAAATACCAAATGATCTTGTAAGTGACTTGTGATGTTTTCCTGGGGTTGTGGAATTTGGAAAATCATCTCCAAAGTTATCTTCTTGTGGTTTATGCAGATTGGAAGAGTTCAAAGTGAACCAGTTACATATAATAAAACTGTTGGTTAATCAGTTCATTGCAACCCCTCCCCTCAGTTTACTGGAAATCAAACTGAATAACAAGCATGATGATGTAAACATAAGTAAGACTTCTCAAGTAGCACCCGTGATGGAAGTTCTCAGATATGGAAAGGCAACAGACATGTTCAGTTGGACAAGTTCAAGAGAGAGAATGCCATGGAAGTAAAGAATTTTTCCTTTTTTTACAGAGACATAACCACTTCAGAAGTAAATAAATGTGGACAAGTTTCATAGTCTCTGACCTCTTCAAACTGTTAGTCTAAGGTTTAGCAGCAAGCTTATGATACTTTCTGTCAAAATGTAAGGGACTTTGAATACCAGCAATGACATCCAAAATTCAATTGAAATGAAAGATAAAAACAAAGACCATTTGCCAAAAGCACTCACGAAGCGGATGAGACGAATGAGTAAGTCTAAAGTAGGATAAATTACAACCTAATAAGAGAACTACGTTCCAGGAGCATCTGCTTGTTCCATGAGGTAACTGAAGATTAAGTAGCCAATTGTAGGGTATGTGTGCCTCCTAACATATTGGTACCTTTAATGTTATTAAATTTTGTAAGGCACAGCCTCTTACCAAGATTAGTAACTTGGACCAGTTTATTTGTAGTTTTGACAAAATCAACATGTCATTAGCTATTAAGCTCATTCAAGCTAGCAACAAGTGGTAGCTGCAAGAAGATTTGTAAAGTATATGGACAACCTTGTGTATTTGCAAACTGAATTTCAGGAGTTCTCAAAATGAAATGTGATCAATTAAAAATTACCATTTGCAAAATTCCAAGACTTACAATCTCATACTATTAAGTTTCTAAGAGAATGAACTCTATGATTCATTGCACAGGAAAGCAGTTTTTTCAGAACTACTAGAAAATATACCACTTGAGGAACCATGATTCGCAATCACTTGGTGACAACTTGAGAAACAGTTTTTTTTTTTTTGCCTTTTCTTGAGAATGAACTCTAGCTTTGAGGCTTTCTCATTGTCATCTTATTATCAAGACCACATTGGAAATCTACATAGCATAAAGCATTCATCTGATCTACAGTGGAAGTTGTTTCTGTAATAGGTAATAGTTTGTGCAGCCACATGAACTTATTGAAAGCTGCTACTTCATTTTTTCCTCTGTTTTATCTGGACGCCATGCAACTTTGATCCTAAAGTAATTATTATTAAATTCAACTATGTCCAAGAGTGTAACACTCAATGCAACTTCTGAAGAATACTGAACTCCTAAAACTAGCCCACAGCAAGAAGCCAACGGGAACCTTTACTAGAAAAAGAACTGAAAATATCTTTTGAAAAATGTTTTTTTATATAAGATTACATAACGGAAAATATCTTTTGAAAAATGTTTTTACATAAGATTACATGAACTGGTATGTCTAAGAAGCAATTTTGTCGATTGTAAAAAGCAGAAGTTGTTAAAGAGAACTACAAGACGAATATGACGAACAAAAAAAAAAAATCCTATTCCTAGTTCTAAAGAGAAGTCATCAAACTGAGGACCAAGCGACGAAACAGTTAACAAGAAAGAAGAAAAAATTACCTGCGTCATCGTCAAAGCCTTGGCGTCATTCGCCTTGACCAGCTGATCATAATGCTGTTTAATCTTCCTCTGAGTCACACTCGAAGAAGACGTGAAAGGATACAGCCAATCCATATTCTCCTCACCCACAGACTGCTCCGTCTCCGTCTGACTCTCCTCATGGGGCCGAGAACCGTGCCGTTTCTTCTTCCCTCTCTTCTTCTTTCTCTTACCCTTCAATTCTTCACTTCTTTCACAATCCTCTCCACCATCGAATTCCAACCCATTCAAGCATTCACTATTATCAACCACACCACCGGGGACGCCATCACTGACAGCAGGCGAAGACGATCGAAATTCGGAATCAAAAGAATGATCAGATGTGAGAATCTCTACAATTAGGGGCTGATTTTTGCTTTGATGGGCATTCTTGGCAGCTCTGGACAAAACAAACTTCAGAACAGTGGCGGGGTTTGGGTCTTTATTTCGCTTATTATACAAGGAAATGAAAAGAAGCATGAGAGAAAATGCAAGAAAAAACAGCGCAAAAACTGTAATTTCCATCGGACAGAAAGGAATCAGTGTGTGCGAGAAAGAAAAGCGAGAAGCCGCCATGGAAGCTTGTCATTACAAGATAAGAAGAAACTGAAAAAGAAAAAAAGAAAAAAGAACTTGTAGAAGAGAGTTCTGTCCGGTCTAAGAAACAAGAAAAAAAGAAGTCTCCTTCTTTCTTTGTGCTCGGACTTCAGAGGAGTCCACTTTCTCTCATTCCCTTTTCTCTGAGAAGCTTGAAAACGAAGTGGAGTGGACCGTCTTAGGTTCCCAGCATTTTCAGTTTCTGGGATTTGGTGTTTTTTCCCTGTTGAATAACCCTTTTTCGGTTAATTTTTGCGAAGGACTCACAAGTCGCAAGTTGCATCACTGATAGAGAATTGAAGACCTCCAGTTTTGGCATTTTGATATGTTTACGTGGTATAACTTCTCCACCGTACACGTGGCTTGATGATAACGAGAATTGGTTGTGCAACATATCTAACACATATCATTTGATCCGTAACGAAATTTATTATCATAACACCCTTTAAAAATTGAAACTCGCTCAACACGAAAGCACATATGTTGATCAACTCAAAAGTGAGTCAACTCGGCCATGGATCGAGAGTTGGCCAACTGCTGGATTAGTTTAAGAGACCGGAGAGACGTGTCGCGTGAAAAATTATCAGATTATTGGAAATAAAATCATATTTATATGAAAAAAGATTTTAATTATATAAATATTTTTTCAAATAATCATGTTTAATAAAAAAGGAAATTGTTAGAATCTTTGTCCATATCAACGGCCAAGATTGTGCAATCTAGTGGGGTTTGCAGTTCAGTAGTGCGAGCAACGGTAGCTCTATTTTCACAAGCATGAAAAAAACCAACCGCCTTTCCGTAGGCCGAAGAGCACCGGCGACTGGTCCCCTTTTGACTTGATTAGGTCTCTAGTCCGGCAGCTCTTCTCTGTTGGTAGAGGGCTTTTTGAAACCGCGAACTGCAGATGCCACGACGAGCTGTGGCTGCTTCTTCTGCCTCTATTTTCTTCTCGTCTCCTGCTTTACCTCTCTGACTTCGCATTCAGTCCATTACGAGTTGCATGAGCCGCTATGACAGCCGCGCCACCGACCCCGGTTCTTACCGGGAGCGGAAGAGGTGACGCCAAACTTTAGTCTTACTGGACCGAACGAAAGTTCTCATTTCTACTAATTAATTGTGCTGAACAGCTTTGCACTGTAACTTTATATTTTTTTTTCTCTCTTTGTGCGGTTTGCAGCGATGGCACTTTTGGCCGGAAAGGGGGTGCTGGATTCGATAGTGCGAGGCCGTCGAACCGAGAGGATTCGACAAACTTCGGTAATAATTTGCCGAAACAGGACTTTGATGGGCTTACCCCCTTTGAGAAGAGTTTCTACACCGAGTCTCCCTCAGTGGCGTCCATGACCGAGGAGGAAGCGGAGGGCTACAGGCTGAGGAGGCAAATCACTGTTGAGGGCCGGGACGTCCCTAAACCCGTGAGAGAGTTCCGGGACGTGGGTTTTCCAGGTATTTGTTCTCTTCGGGCAAGCGCTGGTTTAGTTACTACATTATTTTGAGTTGAATGGGCAACGTCTCTCTCCTCTATGAGTTTATATGCCATGCGGGGGAATTAAAATCTTCATGTGCGTACTAAATTGCCTCAGAGAGGGGTTTAGCCAGAAACTGGTTGTACTTTTGTCATTGGAAATGACTAATGTGGCTTACTAAAGTGTTCTTGTTTAGCTTCGTTTTAATGCTTTAAGAAGGTTTCTCTGCTCGTATAAGCATCTTCGGAAGTGGAACATCTCCTAAGTTTTGTGTCTATCTCAGTCTGAGGAATTTTGTAGTGCCAATGTCATTGCATCAGGCTGGATATGACTTTTTGGCCTTTATAGGAAGCACTCCACTACTGAAGTATCTGCTTAGATGCTCCCTGAAACTTGTGAACGGCTGATCTTAATGGGAACACCTCGTTCTCTAGTTTGTATTTTTTTTAAAAGATATGATGTACAAAGCATCTGTTTAAGAGTAATCACTAAAAAAAGTTTAGATAGAACCCGAACTGGGTCTTCAGGCATTAATTGGACGGGCATTCCATGCTAGTGGCGTGGTTTTTTAGTTTCCCACTTATGGCTGATAAACCGCTTTCCTCCCTGGCTTCAACATAGTAAGACAAAGGCTTTGATGATGATGATGATGATGATTGAATATAGAGCCAATGGGAAATTTCACTTTAAAGCTTATGTATCAAACTTATGACTCATTTTCAAATGTAAATGTTGGATTTGCACTTCTTGCTGGAAGTAGAAGACAGTGGCTTATACGAGAATCAGTGCAAGGAATGGGAATGATAGGACCGTTGTTAATATTTTATTTTTGAGCTTCTCTTCTCTACTCTCTGGCATTGTGCTACTGAGGAAAATAATGGCTTTGCTGATTTTGTAAATTGAATATTATAAAGAATATTTTCCAACTCCAAATATCACATGACTTCTATGATACATGTCTGCAGTTTGTGCTGACCTGCAAAGCTTTTGACAATGGAAATATATGCTTTGATCCCTCATAGTGGTTGGAGAGAACCTTGATCATAGGACAAGAATAATTAAGCGAGAAAGTGTCATAGCCTAGAAAGATCTTCTCCAGCAGCGGTTAGCAGACCTTGGAATGCGAGACCAGGTAACATCCATGTTGGCAATAAGATAAAAAACCTCCTCCATTTGAGGCAGCAGCCTCCATGTTGGTGCAGAGTATTTTTTGCCCTAGCTAATCACGAAAGATGAATTTCCTTCCACAATAATAGGCTTTCTGAAACTATCCTTGGCAATTTGAATACTGTGAAGAGGTCCATAAGTCTCAGCAGATAGAGAGTCAGACTGCCCAAGATGGCCAGCATATGAGATAAGCTGTCTTCCATTGTGATCATGGAAAATTCCTCTGAACCCCACTGGCCTGGGGCAGCCACGAGCACTTCCGTCAAAATTGAGTTTGGTGGAGCCAAGAGGGAGACGGGAGGAGAAGGGGGAGGGTGCAATGGGTGATGTGACCAGGCTTTTCTGGTCTAAGGGATGCATTGTGCAGCCAATCCTTCCAAATAAAGGGGCTGCTGAACTCAGAAAAAAAATCCTTCTCTGTGCACAACCAAGCAATGGATGTTTGCATGACCTTGTCTATAAAGGCCTTATAATTTTCCATCTTTCCTTTAAAAACCCTGTTGTTCCTTTCTCTCCACAAACACTATTGAATTACAGCCCACAAGGTTTTCTACAGTATATTGCCTGGAGAAGAGAGAGATTTGAGTATTATGACGAATTCAGTCAGCAAAGGAGGAAAAAATGGTGAAACATTTGGTACCATATTCAAGTAGCAAAAGGGCAATGGAGTGAGTGGTCGTCCATCTCATCTACTTTACAGCAAGCCTTCAGAGATTGCTGATAACCATGTTCCCCCTCCTGTGAAGATTATCATAAGCAAGAGTCTTATTTTTTACGGTGCACCAGAAAAGAATCTTGGGCTGGGCCAGATGCTTCCAAACAGTTGTAGCAACTTCTGAATTTTGTGGAGTATGAGGAGGAGTTTGCTTGTGGAATAAGGAAATCAAGAACTTGCCATCAGATTCCCACTTCCAAATGATAATGTCTTTATTGTTGAAGACATGTATTATTTTATTTTTTTTCTCATGAAATTTGAGTGACATTCTTGTAATAAGTGAGAAAGAGTGGCAAAGATTGTAATTAAGAGAAGGAGATGGTGCCACCTAGAAAATAGGGAGGGGATGACCCAACTCCTATATTTAGGAGATGTTCTCCTCGTTATTTTGAAGGGGTGAGAACTCCAAATGAGCCAAGGATCTAGAAGAATTTAGGGTTTAGCTTGCGTTGAAGCTAGGGGTTGCCCTCCACATAGTAGTTTTTGTATAATTTCCCTAGTCTCTCATCTATAAATAGGGAGCTTCTCAAGCTTTGTGTTCATTCAATTCTATAGACCATTTTTTTCTCTTAGTTCTTTTGTTCCTTCTTTTGTGTTATTTTTTTAAATTAGTGTTGAATTTCTTCATGGTATCAGAGTAATAGTTGAAGAGAGGAGAATTGATTAAGGTATTTATTTTCTCTTTTTTTCTCTTTCGGTATTGGGAATTCAAGGCAGACTTCAGCTGGTAGAAACTTTGCTCCACTTAGACTACTTGTAGGGAGGCAAAGAGAAGGTTTTTTCTCTCTTATTTTCGTCCTTTCTTTGAAAGCTGTTTAAGGGCAAGGTTTCAAGGTTAATTTAGCCCGTAATGTATGGACAGAAATATGTCTATTGTGGAGCCTAATTCTTGTGTTTGGCAGAATTTTGGATTTGAATCTTCTTCCTTTTGTTCTATTAAGATTGTTATGTTTGGTACAATTTCTTTGGCATGTTTTGATTGCTTGGTGGAGGAGACAGTTCTGCTATGTGCTTGAGAAGTTCAAAATTGAATATTCTTCCTTTTGTTCTATTAAGATTGTTATGTTTGGTACAATTTCTTTGGCATGTTTTGATTGCTTGGTGGAGGAGACAGTTCTGCTATGTGCTTGAGAAGTTCAAAATTGAAGCTTATTAATTCAGCTTGATTGTGTGAGAGTAGCTAGTAAAGCTTTTGATAAACTCTTGAATGTGTGTTGAATTGGTTGATTGATTTGTTTGACTTATCTTTGGTTATTCGACTTTGTTTTTTGAGATCAAAAGTTGTTGTTTTTGCTGTGATTTATGGCCTCATATATTGGAACTAGTGGAATGACTCAAGAAAGAGTTTTGCTTTTGAAACAGTTTTGTAAAACGTGGGTCAAAATCATCTGACCAGTCATTACTTTTGTAAAATTGAATGACCCAAATTACCTTGAATGGGCTACTTTTGCTCAAATTTACATTTTTGGGAAGGGAAGAGAAAATACATTCTTGGTGTAGAAAATAAACCTACCTGTTGACTCCAATGTTTCATAAGTAGGATCAAGAAAATAGCCAAGTTATGACTTGGATATTTAACTTTGTAATTGCTAGCATTAGAAAGACTTATTTTTTGTTCTACTGCCAAAGAGATGTGGACATTGCTAGAAAATACATCTTATGAGAGGAGGAATCATGTGAGAGCTTATAAAATCAACAATGACCTTGGCAACCTTAAACCGGGCAGTAAGACTGTTAGTGACTATTATGCTAGATTTCAAGGTATATGGGCTGAATATGACCAATATAAATTAATAGAGAGGAAGTGTTCAGAATATAGGAAATTTTATCTTGGGATGCTTAAGAATCAAAGGGTGTATAGATTTTTGGCTGGTTTGAATTTTTCTTGGATAAATTTTTTTCTTGTTGATCTAGGCATTTCTTTTAGTTCTCTTTTGATGCTGTATTTTGACAATAAAGCTGCCATAACTATTGCCAACAATCTTGTGCAACATGATGGCACAACATTTTGAGATTGATATTTGGTGCATGAAAGGCGTAAGAAATTGTGTGCCTTATATTTCCTCCAAGCTTCAGATCTTAGACATCTTGACTAAAACTCTTCCTAGTGAACAATTCAAAAGATCTCACAAGCAAACTGAGACTTTACAACATCTACATCTCAGCTTGAGGGTGAGTGTTGAAGACAATATTATTTTATTTTCTTTCTTATATAATTTGAGTGGCATTCTCGTAATAAGTGAGGAAGTTTGGCAAAAAATTGTAATTAAGAGTAGGAGTTGGCACCACCTAGAAAATTAGGAAGGAGGTGGTCCAACTTCTATCCATTAAGGGATGTCCTCCTCCCTATTTTGTAGGGATGAGGACTCCTATTCAGCCAAGGATCTATGAGATTAGCTTGCTTTAGAAGCTAGGGGACATCCAATGTTAGTCCTCTGTAGGAGTTTTTGTAGAAATTACCCTAGTCTCCCATCTATAAATAGAGAGCTTCTGAATCCTTGTATTCATTCAACTCAATAGAGCATTTTCTTTCTTGTTGTTCTTTTGTGCTTTCTTCTTTTTTTTTCTTCTTTTTGTGTTCTTTCTTTTAAATGAGTGTGGAATTTCTTCAGTCATGATGCCTTTGGGTATTAGGCAGCAGGAACATCCATGAGATTGCTGGTGACTAAAGCTTCAAAGTCATTAAGTTTCTTCTGAGATTCCAATCCCATTCTTCCGTTACATTAGCGACTAGAATATCTTAATCCCTAGCAATGGAGTAGAGCTCAGTGTATTCACCATCTTAACTTCTCGTCCCAATCGAACAGTATATCCAGAATCTCACTTTAGCACCAGACTGTACTCTGAATCTCGCCCCAACAGTAACAGCCTCACTAAGTTTGAGAATACTTCTACATGATGTTGATGTCCACCTTGTAATAGAGCCAGGATGGAGCCATCTGACTGCAATTACTTAGCAGCAATAGCCTTTCTCCACAAGGTGTTGCATTCGTTTCCATTTGTTGAACAGCGCCTTGTTCATTTGATTAATTCTCCTTATCCCTAGCCACCAGAGTGTTTGGGGGTGCAAACCTGAGTCCAATTTATTAAATGATTCTTGAAGCTATTGGAGGATCTCCTCGAAGGCAATTTCCTCTCTATAGCTTCAATCTTTGATGCAACACTAGCTGGTCATTCGAGGAGAGAGAAAATAAAGCAGGAATCTGGTCAAAGTGGACTTAACAAGGTTCAGTCATGTTCCATGTTAGTGCTGTCTTATAAGAATACAAATGCTATAGGATCTGAAATTTTCGCATCAAGCTGTAATATCTTCCATTTCTGCAAAATTTTAGATGCAAGAAGTTTTTAATTAGTTCATTGATCCTCATATGGTTTTGTCATCTGTAGTATGTAAAAATCTGTATAAAAAATTATGTTTTTGGGTGCCAGTACCATTTTTGGAGTATGGAAAATGGAGTGAGGTTTTAATAATATTGATTGTACTAACTGGAGACTTCTTTCTCTGTTCCCATCTCTATGTGGAAAAGAGGAACATTGTACAATGAAGAAAATTATATATATCTCTTGTTTATCTCTTCAGATTATGTCATGCAAGAAGTTGTTAAAGCTGGTTTTGTTGAACCAACTCCAATCCAAGCTCAAGGCTGGCCTATGGCGTTGAAGGGTCGTGATCTCGTTGGTATTGCAGAAACAGGGTCAGGGAAGACACTTGCTTATCTGTTGCCAGCAATTGTCCATGTCAATGCTCAACCTATTTTAAGTACGTTAATATCATTTTTTTTATCTTATATTCTTTCACTATTTTGGTGGACTTATCTACTGGTGCACATTATGTCAGGTCCTGGTGATGGCCCAATTGTTCTAGTATTAGCTCCAACCCGTGAACTTGCTGTCCAGATACAGCAAGAAGCAACCAAATTTGGGCAATCATCAAAATTAAAGAATACGTGTATATACGGAGGAGTTCCAAAGGGGCCTCAAGTTCGTGATCTACAAAAAGGTTGTAAATTTTTTGTTTATTGGTTCAGGTTATTGTTTGCTGATGCATGATTTGCAAGACCAATTTGCTTTGTGTTTTTTTTCTCTAAATAGGTGTTGAAATTGTCATTGCTACGCCTGGGAGGCTGATTGATATGTTAGAATCGCATCATACAAACTTGAGGAGGGTAACTTACCTTGTTTTGGATGAGGCGGATCGGATGTTAGACATGGGTTTTGAACCACAGATTAGGAAAATTGTTTCTCAGGTGATCTTCATTTCTTTCAATAATTCATGGTATCAATTGATAGTGCTTGTGTACTTTTAAATTTGAAGAAGTGGATAATTAGTTGTTTTTTCATGAGCTGAATGTTATCAGTCTCACTATCCTTTACTATTAGCTAATAATACATCATTTTCTTTAAGCTAAGTCTCCTTATTTGCCCATTCAACTATGTTTTCTTTCTCTAGAGATGTACACACTTGACTTTATTGTTTTATCTGCCTTTGATTCTAGTGACTTCCTATTTAATATGGGAAGCACAATGTTGCTTTTGGGCTCTTTGTGATTCTGGATGTAGTTTGCAGAGTTTCCCCCTTCTCTATTTTTTTGAGCATATCAGCTTCACATTTCTCATGCTTTGCATTTGGCTTTCCCTAGGGGTTTGCAAATTGTTTATTTTTATCTTTGGTTTTTTTTGTTGCACTTGTCTTTAGTTTAATTTACCATCCTCTAAGCACTGTACTTCATCTGTGGCTGTGGGGGTGGGGTTTTGATCTTCCCTCCTGCTGTCTATGTAAACTGTGGATTTAGGTACATAATTGATGCAAGTTTGAGATAGTATATGTAATATTAAAGGTACTAGTTGGTTCCTTTCCTTTTCTGATAAGTGATTGATACAAACAAGATTGGATGTCAAGTGATGTTTCTTTCCGGTATTTAAATTGTTGTGAGAACCGTGAATACCATCAGCGAAATCTCCTAGAGTCTTTACCTTCCAGGATTCCTTGGCTTGGCATTGTGAAGTTGTTTGACTTTAACTTATGGTTGCTTCAGATTTTTTATTTATTTTTGGTTGAAATGTAGATTCTTATATTTTATTTCTTTCTAATTCACCTCCATTTTTCTTCCCAGAATTAACAATATTATAAAATCAAACTGGACAGGTTGGTTGAACCAGGTTCAACTGGACCGGTCCCTTGTCCGGGTCAGAATATCTGAAGTCTCGGTATTGGATCAAATCCTAGTTGACTAGGCCGAGCTTTTTGTTGAACCTGGTGATCCAGCCTGATCAGCTGGATCACATTATCGCGCTTAGGCCCCAAGAGAAGGATGCAAAGGAGGCAAACACCACCTTCCTCTCTTTTTGCACTGACAGGGGAGGAGCCCTTTCCCTTCCCACCATTGATGGCGGGAACGGCAGTGGATCCTCCTTGCCTATTCCAAAAAAGGGGAGGAGAGAGGCAGTAGCAGCAGTCTTCCTCCCCTCTCTTTCTACAAAAAAACATAGAGGGGTGGCTGCCCTTCTCCTCCCCTTGTTAACTGCAACATGGGAGGGATCTTTCATGGCAGTGAGGACAGGGATGCTTTCCTGTTGCATCAGGCAAAAAAATTGTGGGTGTGTGTGTGTGGGGGGGACAAGAGGCCTATTTGTTCACTAGCAGAAGAAAGGGTCCCTGCCAACAGAAGAAGGGGGGAAGGGCATTGCTCCCCCATGATCTCTCTCCACATGCGACCAGTTCTTGATCCATATCTTTCATCTGATACAGTAGATGCATAGTCTGAGAAACCCGCCCCACTACCTAGCCAGCTGGATACTATTCGCTTTCTTTTCCTTTTTATGGAAAAATTATGTTGTTTTGATGTCACTAAGGATCAACTGGCAGTCACACCTGGTTGACCTGGGTTCAGCCAAACCTGATCACTTCATTGGGTTGATTTCATATTGGCTTAGTAAAGATGTTTTTGCTAGAAAGCTAAGTTAAGGGTCCTTCTTGATGCTGCTTTTGTTGCAATTTTGAGAATAAGTAATAAGCTGTCAAACCAATTTCTGGACCTTCGTTTAGGAAGTAGGTCTGGAATGTTAACATTGTTTTCCTTACCTGCATAGCATTGTCTAGCATATGTTGACTTGATCATTGATTTTGGAAATGGGCCTGGAAGGTTAAAGTTGTTTCAATTTCTTGCATAGAGTTGTTTACAATACGCTGACTGGACCATTTGAAAAAAAAAAAAATATGCTGATTGGATATTTTACGAACTTGAATTAGCTTGAGGACTGCTTGACAATCTGCCTGAGTAGATTGAATCATTGACTTACAGTAGAAGTTTTGTTTATCAAAAGCTTTCTTTTTGTAGATCCGACCTGATCGTCAAACTCTCTATTGGAGTGCCACTTGGCCAAAGGAGGTTGAACAACTGGCAAGACAGTTCCTTTACAATCCGTACAAGGTGAATATGACTGGCCCGTCTAGCATATTTAGGTTTTCTGATTCCTTTCATCTCTATAACATGATTGCTTCCCAATTTTAACACAGGTAGTTATTGGTTCAGCAGACTTGAAAGCTAATCATGCAATTCGCCAGCATGTAGATATTGTCACGGAGAATCAGAAATACAACAAGTAGGCCTTATCTTTTTATTGATACTGTTATTAATGTTGTTTTCCATTCTATGGCCAGTATATTGTAGATGTATGACCTGCTATGTTAATTGCCAGATTGGTGAAGCTTTTGGAGGATATCATGGATGGTAGTCGGATTCTTATATTCATGGACACCAAGAAAGGATGTGACCAGATCACAAGGCAACTTCGAATGGATGGTTGGCCTGCTCTGTCAATCCATGGAGATAAAAGCCAAGCAGAGAGAGATTGGGTCCTGTCAGAATTTAAAGCTGGCAAAAGCCCAATTATGACTGCTACTGATGTTGCTGCTCGTGGTCTAGGTACGTAAATAATATCTAAGAGCTTGGCATTTTTTATTCACATGTTTCTGAATGTTTCCTTTAGAAAAAAGGCAAACCTCTTTGATGCTACAGCTGCCGGTACATGAACTGTCAAAAACCATTCATACACTTAAATTACTTTCATCTTAAGAAAATACTTTCTGCTGAAATGTGGTGACCATCCTCCTCCAAAAATGATTTCCTGGTCTCCCTCACCCTACTATTGGTTGAAGTTGAATCTTGATGGCAGTTCAAAAGGTAATCTGGGACCTGCTGGTGTAGGAGGTATTATCAGAGATTCCTTTGGTCAATGTCTTTAACCTATACTGGCTCTGCATGAGACTGTGGTTCAGCCGAAGCAGAGAGAAAAGCCTTGCTAACAGGAGCCAACCTATATTCTCAGCATTCAGCAACCAAGAGGTGATAGAGGGGGATTCAGCCTTAGTAATAAAATCCTTTGAGGAAATACCTCTCCCATGGAAGATAAGGCACATATTTGACGCTATATCTCCAAATTATTTGGCAGAAAATTGTGTGCTGCAAACAACTCAGCTGATAAGTTCACCAAGGACGGGATCTCTCATCCTGCTATTGTATTTGGGGTTTCCATGCACCATGTGGGGGGGGGGGGGGGGGGGGGGGGGGGGGGGGAATTTCTCCCTCCTTGTACACTGGTGTATGATTTCATTCATAACTTTCATATGTTCAAAAGAAAAAGGACAAAAATCTTAGTACAAATTGTTTTGATTATTCTGTTGCACTGTCTTTTTCTTCAATCTCTTATGGCAGATGTGAAGGATGTGAAATATGTGATCAACTATGATTTTCCCGGTTCTCTTGAAGATTATGTGCACCGTATTGGTCGAACAGGCCGTGCTGGTGCCAAGGGAACAGCATATACTTTCTTCACTGCAGCAAATGCAAGATTTGCGAAGGATTTGATTGGTATCCTTGAGGAAGCTGGTCAAACAGTCAGTTCTGAACTGGCTGCAATGGGACGGGGAGCCCCTCATGCTTCTGCCGGTTTTTCTCTCTCTCTCTCTACCCTTCTGTGCCTTTCCATCTTTAGGTGCTTTTGTTCATAGTTGTTGTTTCTATGTGCTGTTTATGGGTCAGGTCATGGGGGCTTCCGAGACCGTGGGAGGGGCTTTGGGGGTGGACGTCCCTGGAGCTAATTGCCATCAAAGAGAAGTGCTCATCTCTACAATTAGGGACTTGCACTTCTGGTTCTTCTCAAATCCTCTTCTGTAATTCTGAAACTGAAGACTTCATTTGGTGCAAGGAGGGTGGTTGCGGTGATGTGGGGATTGTGTTATCCATCTTAGCTGCAAGAGAAAAAATCCCTGGTTGAGCTTGCACTCTGTAAAAAAGCCAATATTTAAGAGGACGAACTAAACTGGCCCAAATTTGTACTGTTGTTATTTTTGGTGTAATCGGAACTTAAAACATCAATTGAGCTCAGGGAATAATGAATGACAGCCCTTGTATTAATTGTATCAATATGCCGGACTTTAATGGAGAAGTTCTTAGGCTTCAAGCAATGATGAAGATGCTAACAAACAACCTCCTAACGGGACAGTTTGTATTCTCCGTTGGACTTCAATTTTTTATATTTGTTTGCGACTTAAGATTTTGAAGAAGATTACTATGAATTTCACTACTTCTTCAACAGTTCTTGAAATATCTTTTGTACGCTTTTCGTTCAACTAAAGGATTCAGCTTAATGTCGTATCTTAAATTCTTATCTCATTGTTTGAAGTCTGACAAAAATATCATGCAATTATTGTTTGAGCCGGAAGAGAAGCGAAAACCGTCCGCACGAAGGTCACGCTGCTGACTACACACTATCGAAGTTCTGTTCTTCTTGCGAGCTGCCGAGGTAGCGGCGATGGCGATCACAGCAGCGGCTGCGGCTGCGGCGGCCATAGCCTCGACGCATCACTTCTTGTTAAGACCTTTCCCATTTTCTCCTCCATCGCCCATTTTTAATCCTTCGAAATGCCCAATCCAAAACGGCGCAGGCGGCAGGCAGGCCCTTATCGCTCGCTTTTCGTCATCGTCTCCCTTCCGCAACGGCAGTGCGCCGGAGACGGACTGCCCCGTCCCCTTAGAACAGCAACCCATCAATGAGTACCAAACCCTCGCAAGCTCACTGCCCTTCTCTTGGGCCGCTGCCGATCTCTCTCTCTACTCTACTCGCCTTCTTGCCATCGGCACTTCATTCGCTTTCTTTGTTGGCCTCCCGGTTGCCTGGTTCGGGGTCGTCAGCCCTGAACGTGAAGCCCTTAGATGTGCCGTTGCCGCTGTCTCTGCTGGGATTCTAGCCGTTACCTTTGCCGTTCTCCGCATCTATCTCGGTTGGGCCTATGTGGGGAACCGGCTGCTCAGTGCCACTGTCGAATGTATTGTCTCTCTCTTTCCTCACTTCTAGTACATAGTATTTGTTCTTTCTTCCTCGTCGTTTTCTCTCCATGATTAATCATGTGTTTCTTGCTCTGAGCAGACGAGGAAACTGGCTGGTACGATGGCCAGGTAAAACTCTTTTCTTCGAATCGTTTATGCGTATTTTAATTTAACAGTTCGACAAGCGATGTTGCAAATTATGTCAAGGGTGGAGTGTTTCACAGTAAGCGCAACACTCTGCTTCCCTTTTTTTCCAGGAGATCATGCTGCAACTGGTAATAGAGTTTCGTATGAATACTGGATGATTACTCAATATAGGACTTGCTCCTTAAATCTCTCAACAAACACAAATGCTCCATTTCAAGAGCTTGTTTTTAAGCTCTCTTAATAAAGTATCTGGACATTCAAAAAAACAAAGTTCTCAACTAGAAGCCGTTCATCTTTTTGTTGAACTGGTATGGGGATACTGGTCAAGATGAGCCACCGAAGTGGGTTGGATCAAATGGTGAAACTGATGTATCTTGGCAACATTACTCACCAGCAGAAACTCATCAAGCTTTGAATTTATCATTTGATTTTGAATTACTGAGACATTGAGGAATTGGCTCAGAGATTAGATAATTTGCATCAATCAAGGACAGTGCGTGAGTAGAATTCATTGACTTACTCATAAAACTATAGAAAATGAAGTCCTACATATTCCATAAGTACAAGACAAACCTGGGATGGAAGTAATAATTTTTGCTTCTGATAATTTTAAAACCCTGCACTCTCAGTCAATAAAACTTTTGTGAAATTAACATCTCAATGGGTGTCATATTAAATTTACAGCACTATAGTGTTTTGTGATAAATAAGATCTCTAAAGGATGTTTTTTATAATAGCTTTGTTCTTTTTGAATGTTTACTACACACACAAACTACACCAAAACCCTGGTGAGACCAGACCTCAGGTGAAAATTTCGATATTGAGACAAAGTTCTAGTCCACATAATAACATCGATTTTTAAACTCTATCAACTTTGTAGTATGAAATGATTCTGTTGCATTGCCTTCATCACTGGCTGCTGGACCACTTTCTGCTTCAATTTGCCTGTTCCTTAGCAGAAATTGTGAATTTTGAAATTCTGATTTAAATTTTTTTTATTATTAATGTTTTTGTGATTACACCCACAAGCACCCTAGATACCCCCAGGCATCTGTGAGGACTGAACCCAAAATCTGATGAAAACAGCACACTTCCCCCTTCATTGTAGCTATTAAGCCAAAGGGTCAGCTTTTGTCAGTACCACCACTTACATTTGGTTATGTTGAGTGAACAGCTCAATTTTCTTTAATGTGCTGGGTTTTATTTTATTGAAGAGTCAGCTTCTTCTTATTCCTTTTTTTAAAAAAAAAAAACAAGTATGATCACACCAAGGAAATAGGATTCACTGTTAACTCTTAGATCTCGCAATTGAAGAACATCTCTCTGTTGCAGCAGAGCCTCTCTTTGCTTCTGTCTTGTCTTCCTTGATTCACTTTGCCACGGAAAGAGGGATGCTGTTTATTGATGTCTCAATGGCGCTTAGAATACTGATTCTGTCAGCTTTTCTCTGGGTCCTTTTGATATGGTATCCTGGATTAATATGCACATTGGCAGTTCTGTTCTTGTTCAAGTCTTACTGGTGATCCTGCTAGTCCGGTCTTCAGAATAAGCTGTTGGTATAGCTAGATTTCTATGTGGCTTCTGACTAACCAAGATTTTTGAACAGTACGGGCAGAAGTGTTAATTAGTACATTCTAGTGCATCTTTCTTTCGATATCAATCTAGACGGGGAGAAGTGAATCCATCTATTTGTGTTCCTTGCAGATATGGGTTAAAACTCCTGAAGTTCTAGCTCGTGATCGCCTTCTGGGCTCCTTTTCAGTAAGTTTCTGGACCTTATTACCCTGAGCGTGCCTCTGGAACATCACCTTGCAGATCTTTCTGAGCTCATTCTTTGACTACTCGAGCAATACTTCCGGTTAAAAACGTGAGGCTCTTTTGCAGGTTAAACCGGTACTGAATAGAGTGAAACTGACCTTGGTGGGTCTGGCAATATCATTATTCATGTGTATTCTTCTATTTGTCAATGCGGAGAGTCCAAAAGAAAAGAAGACATCATCTGAAGAGATCGGTGGGAGAAGTATACCTGGAGTTTATAATGATGCTTCAGCTAGGTCATTTGAGCCTGATGCGTTCAGTGGTGGTGAACCTTAACTTGATCTATAAAATAACCTGTAAAAATTTGTACTCATATATGTATTTATAGTTCTGAGTGTATTTCAGATAAAAATGTGATGTATAAATATGTCAAAAAGGTTTTTAATGGGAACTCATGCCAGAATTCTTTTAGAAAAAAATATGTTCATTTATTAAATTTAACTTTTTTTTTTTTTTATACTGAAAGTTCCTGTCCAGTTTGTAAGAAAATGAAAGCAAGAGCTACGAATCTACAGCACCAAATGGTTACGCGATGAAGGATCCAGAAAGAAAGAAAAAAGGCTGAAAATAAACACGGGCAGTGGATAGATCGATAAACATGGCAAGTGGGGAGGCCCGTGTCACGACTGTGCCGTCCCTTCCGTTTTCCTCTTTTAAAAATCTGAACGTTGCCGTCCCTACAACGTTCCTTTTATCTCCCGGCCTGTCCCCAAAAGCCAGAGAAGGGTTGTTGGAATCCTCGACCTCTTTTATTTGTTCTCTCCCGCCCCCAAAATCTTCTCTTCTTCCCTCTCTCTTTCTTCTCTATTTGATTTCTGGGATTTTCTTTCTTCCGAGTCAATCGGTCTCTGAGCCGGTGATTCGCTGGCGAGAAGTCGACTATGACGACCTACGGGACCATTCCGACCGCTCGTCCGGGCAGCAATCTCGAGTTCATCTCCCACGCGAAAGACCGGGCGAGATCAGCCCTCGCGACGCGGCGGCCGTGGAAGGATATGGTTCGTCTCCACGCTTTTGGGATACCATCCAGCGTCGGTGAAGCCGTTTCCAGAGTCCGGACCAATCTGGCTTATTTTCGGATGAATTACGCCATTTTCGTGCTTTTCGTGATTTTTCTCAGCCTTTTTTGGCACCCCATTTCGTTGATCGTCTTCGTGATCATGATGGCCGCCTGGCTCTTCCTTTACTTCCTCCGTGACGAGCCCCTGGTGATCATGAACCGAACCATCAATGACCGGGTTGTGCTCGTCGTGCTGGCCATCGTTACCCTCGTCGCGCTGCTCCTCACTCGCGCCACTACCGAAATTTTGGTTTCCCTGCTCGTAGCAGTTATGATTGTGCTGGCGCACGCGGCGGTGTGGAAGACGGATGATCTGTTCTTGGACCAGGAAGGTAGTCCAGGTGGGATGTATTCGGTTATTGTCGACCCCAGCAATCGCCCTCTCACTCAGGCTTCCGCGCCTTCTTCTTCTTCCTAGTTTGGCGCAAGAATTGGAATTGTCCTCTTATGGGGCGTGAATGTATTATTTGTCATCTGCTCTTCTTTTCCTTGTAATTTCTTTAATCGGTGTTCGGGTTGCAGGCCATCTTGATTGATCAATTGGTGGGTTATCTCATATTTTGTTACATTTGACCATTTCTCGCCGCCTGTTCTCGGAGATGTCACAGTTCTCAGAACGTGCTTTCTAGGCTTCTTTTTTCTCTGTATTCAGTTTTGTTCATTTCGGATTCTAATAATCATCCTTTTTCATGGGAAGTTATCTCAATTCGTCACAGTTTTCATCCAAGGAAAAAAACTGTTTCCACTTATATCAACCAGCCTGATGATCGTGCTGGTCAAGCTTGATCATGGGAAGCGAGAGGAAATTTCTGGGGAAACAGCTGGTCAATCTTGAATCCTTAATAAAGAAGAAATATAGTTAGACAATTCCAAAGTAGCAGAAGCCTGATATTGCTGTTTCGTATTGGGTGGGTTCCATTGACATTCAAAAGAAAACAACAAAAGAGAATCATAGTGAACGTTATCTTTTCTATTAGTAATTGGACTTACATTGATGGAACTAACTTAACTTCCTCATCCGTATCTGTTGCCGAAATTGCTTGATAGAAAATGAACAGAAACCTGCGGTAATGAACAAAATCAGTGCTTTGGAATCAGGAAGATCCATTTAAAATCCAACGACACCAATGTTAGGGAGTTTTTAATTCACAGAAAAAAGAAAAAAGGCTTCTTTCCGGCCTTCACTTTCACCAAAAGTTCTGCTCGATATGAAAGTGAGAAAATCTGTTTGTTAAGTAAATGCTCTAGAAGACGCCATATGCTAAAGAAGAACAACCTTCACGATAAAGTGCTGCTGTCCGTCCTCCAGGGAACTTCCATTCCGGCAACCTTGTCTTGGCACCAATGGCTGCTGTGGATGGGAAGAGAGAAAATACAGGGATGAGGCTAGCAAGTTGCAGGCCAAATTTCAAGAAGTGCACAACCAACAACGTTTTCCAGACAATTTAAACTGTAAGAGTAGTCCTGTGACAGTATTTTTTTTTCTTTTCTCAAAGTAATCCTATCACGGGATATAACACAAGAAGACATCTCCCCAGCTCCAAAAGACTCCTTCGCCTAACCTGCAATTATGCTCATGATACCCATGGATGGATGGAGTAAAATATGGTCTGGAAACGACAATAAGAAATCTTGTAGCAATAATGGAGTGATTGAACTAATACATGAGAAACAGGAGACCTACCTCATCATAGTGAACGAAATTTATCGAGAGAAGGCACTTTTTGCATTGTAATAAACAGCAACACCTCAACTATCTTTACTGCAATTTATCCAGTAGTACAGAGGAATCTTATTGATCCAGCAATGTCATTACCATAAAATTGGAAAACAAAACACTTGTGGTCCTATAAAGCGAGACTTGAAATTTTCAGGTCTGTGCAAATGCATCTACTATCATTTTCAACGGTTTTTATACATCATATATACAGAAGAGTTTATTAACTGATAATACAGTAGCCCACATTAGGGGTTTAGAATTACTTTTCAGCAAGGGGTATTTTTCAACTGGATCAAACATTTCTTCGACAAATTTGCAATAGAATCTGCTATTACTCGTGCACTTGACTTCATATAACCACCTGAAATGCAATGCAAGCATTAGTTGAGCTGAAATCAACAAGACTGTCAAGCTACTAGCTGGTGTAAGTTTAGTGAACCTGAAGTCACCATGACAATTGGTACTTTTTTATTAAGTGAAAATTTGAAAACCTTTTCATCCCTCTCGATAACTCCCTCTGGACTGACCTGCATAGGTGAAAGTATCAAAGTTTCGAAATACCTGTTGATTAAACTCAAATGCATCCAACACGCCACACTGAAATCATGTTTATTTAACACAGGTGGCGAGAAATATTCCACTAGTGAGGCATCTGATAAGTCTAGTGGATGTAATTTCCAGGATTATATAAAAAGAGAATTTTACCTTCAACCTGCCCAAGGGATCTCCATCAAGGATATCCGTGCCAGCATTGTATATGATTAACTCGGGATCAAAGGCATGCTCAGCAACCTAAGTTCAAGTGCAGATTTTCACACTTACAAAACAGAGAACAATGTAAATTGAAAAGTTTCTTCACTGTCCCATACTAAAACAGTGTTTTGGCCCCTTTTCGTTAAGGAAAGATTCATACCTGGAGTGCAGTGTCTAATTTTTCCAGATAATCGCTAGTTGTGGTTCCACTCTGACAGTGTGCAACTAACAGTTATAATAAGGAATGATGATAAGGCTTTAAAAAGTGTGCCACTGTACTGTAACATTCGTAAAATAATATAAAGAAATGATGTGCTGGTTTACCACTAACTCAACCTTCTGATCAATGAATCTCCGTGCCTCCATGTCCTGACAAAAAGTTTATGTCCTCAGTAAACCACAAAAACATGTACTATATAACAGAAATAGAGTAAGCAATAATGCAGACATTCTGTCACAAGTGTGTTTAAAGCTCCCTTGCAAGCATATAATCCTTCTTTGTTGACCAAACTTTTTATTTATGTATCTTTCTTTTCTTCCTTGATGGTTGTGAAGGGGATTGTCTCTCTGTAGTGAGATGAGCAATGGGTTGCAAGAGGTAGCAAGCCTCATATATGTTCCACCTATGTCTTCAAGGAGTAAATGATCCAATTCTTTCCGTGAGCCAACTCTGCAGTTGGTCCTCCAGAAAACAATGTGCTTCCAGATTTGCACCTTTTCATGAGGTTTTCTTTGACTTAGTTTCTTCAAGATCCTTGGCTTCCAATTCTCTATATTTCCCTCTTATTTCAGGATACAGAAATCACCATTCAAAATACTGAAGCAAACAAGTATGAAAGATGTCTACTTACAAAAGGATAGATTCCAGAGTTGTACATGTCCAGAATATAAACCCTACCTGTCAACTTAACACAATTAGTTAAATTCACAAAGACAGGAAAAATTGAAAATTTTTAACACGCTGAACCTAACTGTCATTTGGGAAATCTCTTTCATGCCCATTTCCTTGATGAGCATCAAGATCTATTATCATCACCCTGTGTAATTTACATACAACAGAAGCAATTCTGGCCATGTTAAGAAGGTTCTGAAAAAGAAAACTATATTACTTATGTCTTTGTTCAGACTTAAAAAGAAGGAAATACACATACCTAGAAATATTTAAACGAACGAATGCATATTGAATGCAGAGAGAGATATCTGCATACACACAGAATCCTCCTCCCCTTTCTGCAGAACAGTGATGGAACCCTCCACCAGCATTGATGGCCCACCCACGCTCCTTGGCTAATTTTGCACCCAATATGGTACCTCCCACCTACAATATCTTCTGATGGAGATTACCTTTCTGAAGCATCCAACTACTTTTTCTCTCGCATCATTACATGATACCCAAGGTCTATCATACATTACATAGATTCATACCTGTTTACGAAATGGGTAAAGCACTTTCTGTTGCACAATACAGTTAGGAAGTAGTGCAATTGGTGGAACCTGCACAATTTAGACAAACTACTTAGTACTTGTATGTCAAGGTAACATCAGGTCAAATCAACCCAGCATCAGGCTCAACAACTAAAACGTGCCATTAAGTCTCTTTACTTGAAAATGGCACAATGTTCTAAAACAGATTGGAGAGCAAAACAATCAATGTCACTTTCTTCTGCTATTTGGAACAACATTTTGAACTGAGAGTATAGTTATGGAGTAGTGAAAGGCAGCAAACTATTCATGCTAGATAAAAAAATAGTAATTTGTCGATTTCTCATGATTGGAGTAGCAAAAAATTCCGTGATTTCTCGACATACTCAGCTAACTATGAGTTACCTAATTGCCATTACCTCCATTATAAGGCAGACGTTTGAGCTACTTTTCAGACTGTGCAGGTACACTTTTGAGTGAACCTATTCATAATAAAAATAGGATGATCATTCTTAGCCCAAAGAAACAGCATGACAATCATCTGATTTGGAGAAAATATGTTCCACAATTATATATTGGAAAATAGACAATATGAAGACTATAATGTGTCATCACCATTATCAACAAAGCCTTGTCCAAGAAAAATTAGGAATATAAATCCTTTTTATCCCCTATTTAAAAATATGATCCTGTTTATTATATTCTGATTACCTGTAACCAAATCTATCGTCAGGTGAGACTTTCAACAACTTGCAAGAACAAATATTTAAAAGAAGAAAAATACCTAAAATTAGGAACATGAATCCTTCTTATTTACTATTAGGAAAAAGGATACTTTTAATCCCATTCTGGTTACCTCCGACCAAATCCTTTGTCAGGCGAATGTTTCAACTACTTGAGGGAGCAAATATTCAAAAGAAGAAAAGATGGCTAAACCATTTTAACTTCATGATCCAAAATTTGTACACCTTCATAGAAAAATGGATCAGCGTTTAACAAGAGCTAGAAAAATGCTTTTACACCAGTCACCAACAAACTGAGCATGTCAAATCAACTTAAATGAGCTCAGAATCAACTGAACAAGCTTCCAAATAATAATCATAGTCTCTTATATCTATAAACCTGTACTAGTAACCTTCTCTCAGAAAATGCATGGCATATTCACCAAAATTAAAACAATAGGTACAGAACAAGCATTAAACTCAGAGGTGCTTTATAGGTTAATGTTCCAAGGAGCTTTTATGCTGCTAATTTTGTTGAAGAGACCATTTTCTTTTAAATGTGGTTTCCTAAGCTTAATAATAACTTCACAAATCAAGCTTATAGGTCATTGGTATTTGAAAGACAGATATTGGGAGAAAGAAAACTTTAGTAATGACTTTACACCTAAAATTAGTGTATCTTGTTGATCTTTGAAAGGACAAACCAAGGGAGTAAAATTCTCAACCATAACATGAGGTAAGAAAGCAGGCAACCTTTTCTAATTGAGGTTGCATTAAACTTAAAGTGATGCAACTTTGAAATGATAGAACAAATCCATATCAACATATCCAAGAGTAAACATGCAATGCTACACCATGTAGCCCAAATGCTTCTACCAAAAAGGTCTGTGGGTTACCACTAGAAGATCCTCCTCTGAAGCTTCTACTGGCTCCACTATCTTTTTCTTGTCCAAGACACCATCTTCCATGAGGAATTGACATATGCGACCCCATTTTGCTGAGTCAAATGGATGCCTATGCAAATTATAAAGGCAAAAAAACTCAGACAAGAATAAAAGAACAACTTAGTGCCAAACATGGTGAAGGAAATTGAGCATGTATGCTTCATGTTTCTTGATGAAGCCATATTGTATGAAATAAACAGAAACAATTCATATTATCGTCAATTCAAGCATAAGTCTAGACACTCTGCTGAAAGACTGTCAATGGTACAGTGATACATCATAAGATTTTGTCATCCTTCATACAAATATTAAGGAGCTTTTACTATTGGTGGGCATATTGGTGATACGTCATCATCAGAATATCTCAGATTTTGATTCAAATAATATTTTTAGCCTGAGACAGATGCACCACACATCATAGTGGGATTTCATCCAACAAATTGCTATATAATGTACAACAAGACTAGTAAGAGAAGCCCAGACCAGATCTCGATACAGCAACCATAGACAGGCCTAGAATAAGTTAGCCCATTGAATACAGATGGAGGTAAGGGAAATATGTTACTTCTTTTTGGAGTTTGCATATGTAATTTTAATGATATTATACATCTCAAACTCAGAAAATGAGAAGCATAGGGTAATCTATTACTTTGAAGCTTGTTCCAAACAGAAAGGTCTTCTTTTGGCTCTCTAAATACAATAGAAACCAGCCTAATTGGTTTTTCTTTAATTTGGTCTCCTACTTCGTTTAATTGATCTCTCTCACTTAGTTAACCACATAATTTGGCTTCTTCATCTCCCTTCTAGCTTTTAACACGTAAAATGAATTAATCCCTGAACCAACAACCACTATTGTACTTACTAAGGCAAGTAATCCGCAAAAGCAGAATCCATATCACCACAAGGCACAAAAAATGTACTTACAGTTTCTCAATGCCCATAAATGCGATGTTGTAAGACGAGGAATAAATGAAAGGAACCTGGAAAATATAGATAAGAGACGGATATAACAAAAAGATACATATGGGTATTCATGACAAGATTCAAAACGTGGGAGAAAACAAACATAGGCGAATCAACCTTGGAGAGAGGAACGTCGAAGTAGAGCTTGCTGGTAAGAATTTGATTAATTCGGAGCATTTCAGCATTGCTTTCTGGAGGTGCGGAGGGAAGATTAGGGGCACTCAAGGAAGAACTAGCCGCCATGAATCGGATGCCTGAGGAAAAGAGCCGGCAGGCGCTGACTGACAGCAACGGAAGTGAATTAGAGGGAAGAGCGGAAGAGCAGAAGGGGAATGGTAATCGGAGCCTTCTCAGGAGTGGGTTTCATTTTTCCATGTGGAGATGCGGGATGATCTGCTCCACTTGAGGCACCTACTGCCTGCGTCTCACTGACGCCAGCCGCAGCTTTCTTTTGCTCTTTCAAATTGTAAACAGAAATTTTCACTATTCAAATTTTCGGCATTCGGAGACTGGGTCAGGATCTCCTACTCGGGTCTTTTGTGGGTAACTACTCTTTAACTGATGGAAATTGTATGTTTTAATAATAATCATTTAAATAATATGAAATTATTTTAATAATAATCATTTTAATAATAATCATTTTAATAATATGAAATTATTTAAATAAAATCCTTTCATAGATAGGAAAAGCTAACATAATACAAGTGAGAGTATCGCTGTTACAGATTTCAACGTTTAGAGGTAAAAAAGTTCAAAATTTCAACGTTTAAATGTAAGTTTGGACTTTAAAATTCCTTTGGGCTCGATCTAAGCTCAAAGTCTTCAGATCAAATCAAACTCAAAGATATACAGGTTCAAGTTTGGCTTGGGTCGATGTCATGCCACCCTTTGGGATTTCTTTCTGCCTTACCACCAGGATATCCCGCTATCACGGGACCAAAGCTCTTACAGATACCACTCTCCAATGGAAGCTGGGTTTCTACAGTGGTTGGATTTCCAGGTATCATGAAAATATGGTAGTCAACTGTAGCTACTTTAAATGAATTCATCTTCAATATCATGCTAGATGCTCCCCATGTTGGGTGAAGCCTCTTTTATTGGGATTCAATCTTCAATGCCTCCAAGCAAAACAGCTAAAAGAAGATTCTTGGTTAACAAGTTCTAACAGATAGGAGATGCAAGGAATTATGAGAATTTTCTTTTTATCTTTTTTTCCTTTTTGCTTTGCATATGGCACCTTGCATTTATCAAATAATATAAAGACAATAGGAATGTATTTTCCCAGAAGGGATTGAAGATATATATACAAGTCAGAGGGTGGGGAAGGCCTTAGAGATATTCAGCAGCAAAGCTGAATAGGAGATTAGGCAGAAGCTGCCGCTTGTTCTTCAACGGTCTGAGAAGCTGGCAGAAGGGTACAGACGAGATTACGGTCGCCATAAACATTGTCCACACGACCTGATTGGATGGAACTCAATTCTTGTTAGCATTCATCCATCAACAAAGATCCCATCCATCCATATAATCATCACATGCAAGAGGATAATAAGCTAGCAAAAAATACTAATCAAACATTGGAAAAAATCTCTGGTATCGAGGAAAGAAGTATTATCTTCGTCTTCGGAAAAGGGATCAAACTGTAAAACCAAATCCTTCTATAAAATGCAAGAAGCACAATAGAAGAAAATAAGATTAAGAAGAAATAAACGCTAGAATCATTATTGTCATTAGATATCTGGATCATCAGATAATAAGATATTACCTGTTGTTGGCCAGAACTTTGCAGCTCGGAGCCAGGCAGCCGGAAAAGCTGCATAGTCCCTTGAGTATGGCTTGGTCCACTTATCAGCCATGAGGAGAGATGGTGGATGAGGAGCTCCCTGCATAAACACTTCTTCGGTCACTTCCAACAATAGAAGCTAGAAATACAAACAAGGTAGCTTGTATATGAAATTCTAGCAAATAAGAGATAGCTCCCTGTACCTTGAGGACATTGTTGTTGATATCAGCTTTTCCACTCTCAATTTGAGCAATTTCTTCTCTTATTGATATTAGAGCATCACAAAATCTATCTAGTTCAGCCTGTCAAGGAAACACGAAGAACCGTATGAGCCAATAATTTACACAAAGTGGTAAGGTGCTTTTTTTTTGGTTGGTGGTGGTGGTGGGGAGGGTTCAGGAGTGTATACCTTGCTTTCACTTTCAGTGGGTTCAACCATAAGTGTGCCTGGAACAGGCCAGGACATTGTGGGTCCATGAAAACCATAGTCCATAAGACGCTTTGCAACATCTTCTGCCTCTATACCAGCCGTAGTCTGCAAGAACTAATTGTTATAAGATGGGAGCCAAAATAGTTTTTCATGGAGAACAAGACAAATCACTGCATGAAAACAGTAAATATCCAAGCACCTTGAAGCCTCTCAAATCAACAATGAATTCATGGGCAACAGTGCCGTTGACACCACGGAAGAGAATAGGGTAGTGATTCTGTAAAATCCAAAAGAATACGTAAGCCCATAATGAAAGAAGGATGAAACTGTATTGATGAAAATTTTAAGGAACCTCTAAACGCTTGGCCATGTAATTTGCATTTAAAATAGCTATGTTTGATGAATCAGTCAGCCCCTTGGAGCCCATCATGGCTATGTATGTGTATGAAATTGGTAAGATAAGTGCTGAGCCCCATGGTGCAGCAGAAATGGTACCGAGTGGTTGCACTTTTTCTGGGGCTGGTATCCCACCAGTGGGAACCTAAAAATTACACCATCATAAAAAGTTAGCATCTTAGTTAGCAAGATCTTTAGCAGGTGAATCTCATGATCAAAATAAATTTAACAACAGAAGTTCCTTTTTAGCTATAAAAACTGGTCCAACAACATCTTACCACAGGGTGAGATGGTAGAAATGGTGCTAAGTGCTTCTTGACACCAATTGGACCCATGCCTGGACCACCACCACCATGTGGAATACAAAATGTTTTGTGGAGGTTAAGATGGCAAACATCTGCTCCAATCCAACCTGGGCTAGTGAGACCAACCTGTACAAAAACCAATGACACCAATTAGTAAAAGATCCAGTTACGCCCTAGAAATTGCAAGATGAAACCCTGCAGAGCACAATATGTGGACTGTTTGACTAGATAAAAAATATTATGTAATGTTTTAACATTTAAAGCAACTATAAGAAAATGAAGAATCTTTCGCAAGAAGAAGGGGAGCGGAATGAGAAGATCGTCATAATAGATAATAGACTATGACATCTTATGTAATACATGGTTTTTTCAATTTTTCTACCCCAATAACTAGTCAATTTTGTTATAGAACTGTCTCACCAAAAAACTTGAATTTTTCTGAGGCTCACTTCCTTCGCTGACAACTAAGTTTATCACAAAGTTCATCAATGACGTTCGCAGCAACTAGGTATACATATCCTAAGATGATTACACAGGAACATGGTGCAAGAAATACCTGTGCATTCATGTTAGCGCCATCCATGTAAACTTGACCTCCGTTGTCATGGATTATCTTGCATATTTCATCAATGCCCTCTTCATACACACCATGGGTTGAAGGATATGTAACCTGAAAGTTCACGATAAATAAGCTGATTTGAATATTTAGGTACGAAGTGGTCCACTGAGTAAGACGTTTCTAACCATAAGCATATATGTTCATGTGGAATTGGGTGTATCAAGCCAACAATAATATAATCACAACATAAGCTCTTCCAATATCTGGAAAGTATGGAACTGGGAAATCAACTGGTGCTTTCAAAATAGTAAAATAGATACCATGAGAGCAGCAAGATTTTCCTTATTCACTTCAGCAGCTTTTTTCAACTCCTCGACGTTGATGTTTCCCTTTGAATCGGTCCCAACAGCAACAATTTTCATTCCACACATAGCTGCACTGGCAGGATTGGTCCCATGTGCAGAGACAGGGATAATGCATACATTCCTATGAGTATCTCCCCTTGACTGCAGCATATATTTCATGAGGTGAATGTCCATAGCTTGTGCAACTTTAAAAAGCCAAAAGATATGTACATGAAGATTTATAGATCACTTACAATATGGTATGCACGGATAACCATCAGGCCAGCATATTCACCAGCAGCACCAGCATTGGGTTGTAAGGAGAAAGAGTCGAACCCAGTGATGGTGCACAAGAGTTTACCCAAATTATCAAACATTTCCTCCACAAGACAATGAAAAACACATCAACTGAAGGCTCATTAGTAAACACAAACAAATGAAATTTGACATAGAAATTATAGATACCTGATAACCCGATGCTTGTTCAACTGGTGCAAAAGGATGAAGGTCTGCAAAGTCTGGCCAAGTCACAGGCATCATTTCAACGGTTGCATTCAATTTCATTGTGCAAGAGCCCAGCGGAATCATGCTATGGCACAGGGAGAGATCTTTTGATTGTAGCTTATGAATGTATCTCAGCAGCTCATGCTCTGTGTGACACCTGCAAGATCAATGTGCTAACTATGAGGGCTCATGAACCGAAACTGCAAGAGTAGCAACTTCACTTTGAACACACGTACGAGTTAAAAATCGGATGAGTAAGATAGGGGCTTTCTCTCACAAGCCCACTTGGAATGGTGGAATGAACCTCTGATGCTAGAGATGCAGCAGTGAAGGGCACCTGAGAATTATAGGCAGATGATATTGCTTGAGATATGAGATATAATCATGTAGAGGAGGACTTGCAGTGAAGCAACCATCAAACTTATAAAAGCAGATATTTGATGTCACGATAAGTAACTGATAACGTTTGTCACTGGCTATATATCATTCACTCCAAACCAAAAGATTAGCTACCAAACAACATATTAGCATCAAAACAAATTAACCAAACAAGTAATAAAATTGTAAAGCATGCATTGCAAGTTCACTTTTTTCATAATTTTACATTATTTAAGCTGGAGGCAGTCATTTATTTCAGCAAATTTGGTCAATATCCAACCCAAAGTTAATTCGGTGATACGTGGCTTTACTTACACTTGTTCTTAACTAATACTACAGGTTAGGTAGTGCATCAAATTTTAAGAGATCTTGTTTCTTTTTTGACAGCTGAATTTTAGAAAATTTGGTCACTCAAAGAAACAAAAGTTAAGAGGCTTAACATATTTCTACTCTGTTCTAGCAATAACAACAACCACCTTGAGAACCTTTTGTTTTTTTGAGTGACCAAATTTTGAGAACATATTTTCTGGTTTCATCTGATGCTTTCCAACTGTTAAAAGACAAAAAGACGCTAACCCTGTCAGTCTTTTACAGTATAACATAAGTTCAGCTTTATTCGCTTTATAAGTTAAAAGTACACACTATTCTCACATGACAGAAACAAACCAGAAATATAGAGAGAATACCATTAAGAGGGAGACTTACAGATTTCCCACTAGCAAATACTTGGAACAACTTGTCAACATCCTCCAATGTAGTTGTCTCATCAAAGGATGCAGTTATCTGAACACATACCAAAAAGCATCACCAGCCATAATTCCAATGCTCCACATGATTCGAAGGACCATGGAAAAAGATCTATTAGAAATTCGAAACTACTCACAGTGTTTGAGTCCAAAATTCGCAAATTGATTCCATTCTTGTAAGCCGCATCTGCAATTGCCTTAGAATCAGCACACTTTATCTTGACTGTGTCAAAGAATGGCAGTTCCTGAACCTCAACAGTGCCAAATTTCTTCAGCCCCTGAGCAAAAACTCCTGCAAGCCCATGAACTCGCTGTGCAATAGCCTTAAGCCCTTCGGGACCGTGATAAACGGCGTACATTGCCGCCATATTTGCAAGTAAAGCCTAAGGAAAATTCGTCCAACTTCAGGAACAAAAATACCCAAGATACAGACAACCATCTGGCCTCGCTACAAGAAGTAGAAGAAAGTACCTGAGCTGTGCAGATATTGCTGGTAGCCTTGTCTCTGCGAATATGCTGCTCTCTAGTCTGCATTGCCATCCGAAGTGCCGGTTTACCACTCGAGTCCACACTGACCCCAATAATTCTTCCGGGCATCATCCTCTTGTACTCCTGCGAGGTGGCCAAGAAAGCAGCGTGCGGCCCACCGTACCCCATTGGAACACCGAACCTCTGTGCAGATCCGACCACAATGTCGGCTCCCAGCTCGCCGGGTGGCTTGAGCATCGTGAGGGCGAGAAGATCAGATGCCATTACGACCTTAACTCCCTTCGCATGAGCATTCTTTATGAATTCTCCATAGTCCAGTACCTCCCCTTCCGTCCCCGGATACTGCACAAGAACACCGCAGACATCTCCGGAACTGAAATCAAGATCTTTGAGATCCGAAACAACGACTTCCAGATCGAAGCCGGCTGCTCGCGTCTTGCAGATGTCTATCGTCTGAGGGTGGCAGTTACTGGCAATGAGAAAAGTCTTCTTTTTTGAGCGTTGGATGTTGTTGCACATCGCCATGGCCTCTGCGGCAGCCGTGCCTTCGTCGAGCAATGACGCGTTCGACATGGGGAGACCTGTGAGATCGGTAATCACCGTCTGGTAGTTGAGCAGCGATTCGAGCCTCCCCTGAGAAATCTCGGCCTGGTAAGGCGTGTACTGGGTGTACCAGCCAGGATTCTCCATGATATTTCTGAGGATCACACCAGGGACGAGAGTGTTGTAGTACCCCATTCCGATGTAGCTCTTGAAAACTTTGTTCTTGGCAGCCAAATACTTCATATGCTCAATCATCTGGCTCTCCGTTAGCCCCTCATCGAATATAGGCAGCTTCATCTCCGAGATCCTGATAGATTTCGGGACTGTGGCATCAATGAGCGAGTCCAGCGACGCATACCCGCACGACTCCGCCATCTTGGTCTGCTCGTCCGGGGTCGCCGAGTTGTGGCGACGGGGGAAGGTGTCGGACGGCTTAAGCGCCTCAACGGAGATCGACCTTGCATGAGGCTGGAACTCGGGTCTCAACGATCTGTTAGCCGACGAAAAAATGGACGGCGCCAGAGAAGAAATACAACGCCGGGATGCGGCGGCTTGAGACAACTGCGAGTTCTGCGCCGCCCTTGATTCGGAAACAATCCGACGAAGAAGTGCCCTGTTCGCGAGACGGCGAGCTCTCTCCATTGCAGAGGACTAATAACAAGTAGCAGAAAAAAAAATGTCGAGGAAGAAAGGAGAAATCCGATATAAATACAGGTCCCCTGGATGGGAACGATCAGTGGGGGTGGGTGAAGGGTGCGCAGCTTATCTCAGTTCGCACCCTAGCAGACGTGGCAGGCGTATTGTCCAGCAAGCGCCCAGCATTGAGGGCGTCAAACACCAAATCCGCGAACGGGAGGTGGAGAATTGAGAAGGGATGGAGAATGAAGGTTCAATGGACGAGAATCAGTTCCTGTTTATATTTACTACGAAAATAAAAAAAACCACAAAGAAATTTGTCAATTTGATTTTTCTGCTCTGCCGCTTCTCTTTCACAGCCTGCTTATCGTTTTCCTGCTTCACCTCCGCCTCATAAAATACTCCTCCAATTGAAGGGAAGAATTCCCCACTTCCCAGACACAGAAATTTATGATTTTTGCACAGACAGAAGGTTTTGTCACGACCCACGAAATCGTTTCTTACTAATTTTACCCGGATACGAACAAAATGAGTTATGTCATCGCGTGGCGAGGAATCGTTTTCCTCGGGAACAACACTGTTTTTGTGGTCGCGTTTGTTAGATCTGAATCCTGGACCAAGGCCTCTGTGTTTTCAGTTTTCACGTTCTTTCGAATTTTTTTTTCGTTTTTCTGCGAAGATGGTCGAATCTCTGGAATCTGATTGCACCCTTTGTAATAAATCAACGGAAAACAATTTAAAAAAAATCTAGGGCCCGGTTAAGGAGGACTAAGGAGTTCATCTTTCTGCAATCTTCAGCGGCCATGAAAAGGGGCCTTTTCTGCTTTCGAGTTACTGAATTTGAACATGACTGGCAAGGAATTTGACTGGTAAAAGGAACAGAAATCAGAATAATGCTTCTTGCAGCAAAGTGGTAGGTGGGTGATGGGTTTGCAGAATTTGATGTACTTACGAGACTGTTCCATAGAAGAATTTTTCCACCTGAGCTCCTAACTCTTTGGAACAATTCTTCGGCCACAAAATAAATAAAGAAATAAATAAAATCTGAAATTCTCAAAATTTCAAGAGCATATAAACGAAATAAAGAGGGAGGGAAATTATTTTTTTAATTTTTAATTTTTAATTTTTAATGAGGGAGAGAATTATTTTATTATTTTAAAAAGGGATAAGATTATAAAATACTTAAAATTTAGAATTTATTTTTATTAATAAAATAACTTAAATTTCGTTTATTTCATCGTTGTTGCAGATTTAATCTAGACCGTTGAAGTGAATTCGCTCTCCGGTTTAATTTTTAATTTTTAATTTTTAATTTTTAATTTTTAATTTTTAATTTTTAATTTTTAATGAGGGAGAGAATTATTTTATTATTTTTAAAAGGGATAAGATTATAAAATACTTAAAATTTAGAATTTATTTTATTAATAAAATAACTTAAATTTCGTTTATTTCATCGTTGTTGCAGATTTAATCTAGACCGTTGAAGTGAATTCGCTCTCCGGTTTAATTAACACACTTGCTAAAGAAGAGAGCATTCGTTCTTCCACTTCGCAGTCATGGCGTACTTGAGCATGGGCGAAGCTCACAGACGCATTACCGATTACCTCAGCCGCCTCTCCGACGCTGTTTACTCCCAGGACGGGCCCACTCTGACTTCCCTTCTCGCCGTCTCCTCCAATTCCTCTCAACTTGTCCACCTTGCGGATGCTCTCAATGTCTTCCAGGTCAGTAGGTTTTCTGCTGCGCTTCTTCATTTAAGTTAGGGTTAGAAAATCTTTATTCAATCTTGTGGGCTTTTTATCTTTCTTTTACAGGACGCGAACAGATTGATCAAACAGTCAGACAAGTACTCACAGATCGGTGAAATCGTTACACCGCTTTTTCGGTGTCTGCAAAGTTTCCGGACTTCCAACTTGGTTGATGCGTATAATGCATTCGAAAAATCTGCAAAGTGAGCTATTTTTCGATTTGAATTGCAATGTTGATTTGGTGAGTGTATGTTTGCTTTTAACCCCCGGCGGTACAGTGTGTTTCTGCTGGAGTTTCGAAATTGGGAATCTTCGTGGGCGATGGAAACTATTTACACTATTGCGTACGAGGTTAGAGTTCTCGCTGAAAAGGTGAGAAATTCGAACTCTAGCTTTCTCGGTGACTCTCGTTTTCTGTTTGTTGAGTGATTAAGGTGCGATTCTGAGGTGCAGGCTGATAGGGAACTGGCTTCCTTGGGGAAGAACCCGGAAAAATTGAAAGCTGCTGGTTCTTTCCTCATGAAAGTTTTTGGGGCACTTGCGGTACGAAGTTTTTCTCTACCTAATTTTACATCGTTTTTTTTTTCACTTTGTATTTCTTTCTTTTAACCGTAAAGGTGTAGATCATTGTCGGATCGAGATATTAATTATGTTTTGCAGGGGAAAGGCCCAAAACGTGTTGGAGCACTTTACGTGACTTGTCAACTTTTTAAAGTTTATTTCAAGGTTTGTGCTGAATATCATTCGAAAAGTTGCTGCAGCAACCTAGAGTCACTTGACCTAGCCATAATTCTTCTGGTCCTTCCGTTTTTTAATGAATTAGTTGATTCCTGCACATTGCAGCTTGGCACAGTTCACCTCTGTCGAAGTGTGATAAGAAGCATTGAAACAGCTAGAATATTTGATTTTGAAGAATTCCCAATCAGAGACAAGGTTAGAATGAGTCATTGATTTTCTAGCTAATACTTATTGGTTCCATGATTCCTAATTTCAGCTTCACTTGTAACAGGTTACCTACATGTACTATACTGGTCGTCTTGAAGTATTTAATGAAAACTTTCTTGCTGTAAGTGTTTGCACGCCTATTTGGTCTTTTGTTTGTGTGCTGGAGAGAATGATTATATTTGGCCTTTTTTTTAATATTTGTCACTAATCACTATTTAAAACAGGAAATAAATTTTCTTGCCATTACTTCCTCTTTGTATTTAGCAAAAATAGTGATCAGGTTTATATATAATATGATTTGACAGGCTGATCAGAAACTCACATATGCCTTAAAACATTGCAACCCACGGAGAGAAGCAAACATAAGGTTTGGCTCTGGTCTATGAAATTTCTTTCATAAATCACTGCATTGAAACTTGAAAGAGGAAAGATCAAATATTGGGTTTCTTATGAGAGAGGATGGGTTGATTTGATCTAAGTTTTCACAGTTGTTCAGCGTGGTGGTTTAGAAGTAAGGATGAGAAGCTACAATTTTTGAGCCACTGGTTTGAAACAGGGAATTTTCCCAGTTATTGAGCACAGTCGTTAAAATTTCAATTCATAGAAACTGCTACATGCTACCTTTTGTTCATAATATTGGCCTAACACTTTTTTTTTTCATTGACCAAGGATGATTCTGAAGTATCTCATTCCTGTCAAGCTTTCACTTGGGATTTTGCCAAAAAACTGGCTACTTGAAAAATATAATTTGCTTGAGGTATGAAATCTCTTGCTTAAACCAAACCCTGTGAGTAGTATGGATTTTTATTTTTGCAGGAAGTCAACTCTTTTACAAAATAAATACTACCTTGCATGTCAGCTAATGGGTCTTGTTAGTCCCAGAAATTAGTAAATATGTCTCAAAACTACAAACATAAACTGTGATAGAGTGCTTGTTAAATTTCTTCTGTAATTTTCTGCCCCTTGGGTACGTTGTCTCGTGTAATGCAGTCCTTTTTGTGCATTCATGGTTTTGGTGAAATATAAACTGCAATAGCGTGCTTTTTAAATTCCTAGAGTTTTGCAATTTTCTGCTTCTCGAGTACATGCTTTTGTGTAATGTGGTCCTTTTTGTGGCATCATGGTTTTGGTATCAGTTTGAATTTTTGAAGATTATTCTAGACAGATAGCAATTAATACCTATTGAGAAAAGCGTAAAACAACCAACATCCATAAATCTTTATACAAAGTGGAAGATGCATCTGAAACATGTTTTTATTAGTCAGTCTAAGGCAACCGATTACAAGGCTAAAACAAGCCTTTAGGTTGAAATTCTTTCGAAATGCCATTATCAGAATGCTTTGTCTTGTGGACAAGTGGAGCTCAGAAATTAGCTGTACACAAGTCACATCCCAGCTTAAACAGGCTTGTGATAAGTGTTAGCAGTCTGGGTTTCTTCTAGGTTTCTTCAGGAAATAAAGCTTGCCACTTTCATTGTTCTATTTTCACTATTTCCACTGGATTTTTTGGATTTTTATAGGTAAAACTGTAGTGAGTATTTGTTTCTGTAGTATGCAGATGTTGTACAAGCATTAAAAAGAGGTGACCTCCGGCTTCTTCGGCATGCCCTCCAAGAACACGAGGATCGGTAATTTTCTTAATGCACCTTTATATTACTCGACTGAGATCCATGATTTTCTGTCTCTGAGCCTTTGAGATTGTCAGATTCTTGAGATCAGGTGTATATCTTGTCCTGGAGAAGTTAGAACTCCAAGTCTATCAAAGACTTATAAAGAAAATGTAAGATTCTCTTTTCATTTCAAGCCTTCAGCCATTAATAAATAATACATACATCAGTTAATGAAACTGATTATCCTTGCAATCCTTTGGCAGTTATATCATCCAAAAGCAGAAGGATCCCACCAAAGCACACCAGGTGAAGTTGGATGTAATCGTTAAAGCTTTGAAATGGCTTGAGATGGGCATGGATGTTGATGAGGTACTTTTAAATATATTTCTATAATGGATTGGACAAACTTCGTCTTCTTGATGCCAACATCATCTCTTTACCTGGACAGCACTTTACGCAAAACTTTTTGCCTCTATCTTATTACAGGTTGAGTGTATTGTGGCCATCCTCATTTACAAAAACCTTATGAAAGGCTACTTTGCTCACAAGAGCAAAGTTGTCGTTCTTAGCAAGCAAGATCCTTTCCCTAAATTAAATGGCAAGCCAGTCAATTCTTAGGCCAACCTATCCAAGGTACAGATTTATCGACAGCGTATCAGGCAATCCTCATATACATTGACTTTTATGAAAGGCTTGATCAGCGAACCCTCTAGAGAGAGAGAGAGAGTAATCATGTTGGAGGACGACTCAGCAAAGAAACCTGACAGAGAAGATGGGATAGGATATTCAATACCCTTCAATTTAATTTTATACGTGTTGCATAATCAACTACTTTTGGATTTCTACAGGAAAGCATTATGTATGCTGTTGATTGTTAAAATTAGGTGGAAGTCCATTTTAAAAAGACGAATTGAAGATCCTTGTAATCTTGGGTCCATATGAGACTCTTCTTAATACTTACCTTCAATTGTTGGTCTTCAGTCTTGATTTATCTGAAATCGTCTAGTCAATTAGTTAAACTACTCTAATTCTGGTAAAAGCAGGCCAACCAGGAAATGTGGCATTAATTATTTGCATCAGGCATGCGAAGAACCCTATTTCTGTACAATATCTTAGCAGTGTCAACCATTCAATACCTTTCAGTGAAGATTAGTCACAAATGATCTCACATAAGCATCCCCCACTTCGCCCTCCCAAACCAGCTATTTACATTGAGATTTTTAGACTTGAAGTGGTTAAATCAGGTCCAAATAAAGATGAAATTAGCCCTCTTAGGCTATTATTCAATGTAAGATCAAATTGGACGGTTTCAATAAATTGAGATGGAGTGCATCCTCCCTGAGGTAAAAGAGAAGAAAACAGAGAGGTAGAAAATGGAGAAAAGGAAAAAGAAAAGAACGGAAAAGAATTTCTGACAGTTCAACCACAGGGTTCCGAGTTTCAAGTAGGTACCACCCACCTCTTGCTCAAGCCTCAAGCAATCCTCAGAATGATCCTCTGAAACACACGGAACGAACACGATGAATGTTTCCGGTTTAACACCCACTCCATCAAATATCAAACCTTCGTATCTGTGATGGGTATTAGGCACTGTTTTCAAAAATTTTATTTTTATTTTTTCTTCTCTTTCTTGTGTGGGAACCGAGTTCATGTTAACAGAGAGAAAGAATAAGATGAGAGATCAGAAACAGAAATCATATACTGAACTAATAAAATATCTAACAGGAGCTTCTTATTTAAGTAAGTTACATCTCAGATATGCATAGGATATCAACAACTTGAAAAGTTTCAAAATCTTCTTGGCCATGTTGATAACTGTAGTATCCAGTAAATAATGAAAACTGCACCTTGTTGTTGGGTCGAAAATGTCATCCCAGTAGTCCAAACATGAGAAACGCGAGAGTATTAACAAGGAATTCCTGCCTATACTAAAAAGGCAACTCCATTTTGCTCTCATACAAATTTTTCATGCTTCTCCTCCTTGAACACTAGTCAGCAAGAAGTATGAGAAAAATCAACCAATGCCATCATCAAAATCATCTCCTCGGAGCTTCAGATCGAACTCTACAAGTTCACCACTCTGGAGCAGCTAAATCTCATTCAGTTGGCAGAAGGCAGAAGCATCGATTTTGGGAACGTTTCTGATCCATTATTGGCTGCCCCATTTATCTTGAGAATTGAAGTGATCAAATTATAAATTTGAACGTTCTCAAAAGATTGAACCTTCGTCCCTCTGGCAAACTGGGGTCCGTGGGCAATGAAAATTGTCCTCATTGAAAAGAATGCATTATCATAGCCATGAGCTCCTCCACATTCTTTCTTCTTCGACCTCGTCTGCTCTACTTTAAATCCTTCTTCGACCAGTCCAATAATCGGCGGGATTCGGTCACTGGCATGGTAATGAAGCCTTTTAGGTAAATCTTCTTTAAGAAACATCTTCAAGTATTTGCCATTCTCCATCTTGCCAGAACTCAAACCTTCCATCATTTTATCCACAACATCTGAAGGAGAAACGCCGGGTGGTGGCCGAATTGCAAGCAGGGGACTGTAAGACTGAACCCAAGTCTGTGGAAGGTCGATCCATGGAGCCAAATCGTCGAGGAAAATCAGTTTTTTATCACAAGTGCCAACCATCCCATGATCACCCACCAAAATCAGGGTGACATCCTCAAAAATACCTCTACTCTCCAGTCCATCTATCAACCTCCCAATCATCTGATCAATCCTAGCCACGGCTTCCGTAATCTGAGGATCATCTGGACCTACCTTGTGACCCTGATGATCTGGATCCTCAAAGTACAACGTCATAAAAACTGGGATTTGATCGCTGGGAAGATCAAAGAATCCGAGAACTCCATCCACCCGATCCGCGAATGGAACAGAATCGTTATACTTGGGGCAAAAATCTGATGGGCAAGTCCAGTTACCTTTCTTCACCTCAGAGCCGGGCCAGAAGTAGACCGCAGCCGGCAGGCCGTGGTTGACCACCGTCTCCCACAGCGGCTCTCCCAACCACCACTTGGGCTCATGAGACTGCATCGAGAAAAAGTCGCCGGTGGCAGGATCAGTGAAATAGTTGTTAATAACACCATGAAAAGCCGGGTAGAGGCCCGTGACTATGGAATAATGGTTGGGGAAGGTGAGCGTAGGGAAGACAGGGATAAGACCCGTCCCCGCTTCAGTTCCATTCGCAATCAAACGACCGATATTGGGCATCGGCGTCTTGAATTGGTACCCAAAACGAAACCCATCAGAGGAAATCAAGATAACCACAGGCCTCTGAAGCTTGGAGAGAGGACGGGCGACGGCATCGAGAGCGGATTTAGGGGAACTGCGTGAGGCAGGGGAGAAGAAGAAGAGAAAGGCGAAAGCTACGGAGAAGGCGATGGAGATGCAGGTGACGATGAGAAGCAAGGTGAAGAGAAGCGAGCTGGATTTGGAGGAGGACGGAGAAGTGGTTGAGGATTCGTCCAAGAGAAGGGCAGTGGAGTGGTTCGACGGATCATTGTCCGGAGCCGGAGAGGGCTTAGAGGGTGCTAAGATGGAGAGAGAGGCAGTGCCCATTTGGAGGTTTCTGCTTCTCCTTGTCTCTCCCTCTTGCGCTCTCGCGCTCTCCAACCTATCGAGGATAAGACGAGAACAAAGATGGGTGGTCTGATCTGGAATGATCAGGTCGTCGGACTGAGCGGAGAAGAGAGTAGGGGGTAGAGTCGTTGAGGGGTCGTCCTCAAGTGGGAACAAGGTCCGGGTCGCTGTTGGCTGGTTGTATACAAATGACTATAAGTCTGTAACACGGGTAAGAAAAAGTAGAGCTGTCTCCGCTTTCATTGGGCAAATACGAAGAAGGGAGAAGTCCTAACACTGGCCAATCCCACAAGAATGATTTTCGTTTTTTCGTTTTTTCTAAGTAACAAGGATTCATCATATCAAATGGAGCCACTGCTTTGTGTTTACACAATTTTCTTAGCAATTCGACTACCCAATCCACCATTACTAAATTACTGCAGATGCTGCAATTCGGCAGATAACAGCGTAGTCTTATCCAGAGAGAACAAACCGCTCAATCACGAAGAATGAAAAACATACATAAGTTGCTTCCATTCAAAACAACAAAAATGTGTATTGGTTCTGAATGAGTATAAAAAACATTAAAAAAAAAAAAAAAACTAAAACGGATTCCAAGGCAAAACTATTCAATTAAACGATCATAACAAAATGAGACAAAAGACGTTGTGCTACAAACAAGAACAAATTAATCTTCTTCCTCGGCCTCGTTTTCTGCAATATTGAAGTAGCGAAGCTCATAGACGTTGCGGTCCTTGTTGGAAGCAATCACTCTCAACCAATCCCTCACATTGTGTTTCTTCAAATACTTCTTCGTCAGGTACTTCAAGTACCTACAATCAACAACCGTGCTTTTAACAATTTGTTCCAACCATTTCACGCACAAAAATCACCTCAACGAGGCAATAAACAGCAAATTTGCTTAGATGATCTTGGTAATAAAAATGAAATCTAAGCATACGATAGGTATTCAGACATAGCCGACATTAAGCTCAGTCAATAGGCCTTGCACATTTGCCTATAAAATACATTCTACCAATCAACTCTTGTAGGCCCACTACACGAATGAAGATCTGAAACTGGAGGTATTGCAGCTAATTGACTCGAATGTTGTTTGGTAAGAAAAAATTAAAAGAAAATGCTAGCTTTTATTGCTCTAAAAACACATGTTGACTGCTACCACAATAAAATGTTCAAACTATTTAAAATGGAAACTTTGACTATTACAAATTTCTTCGATAAAACACTAGCCAAATGAGATTTTTTCAGTGAAACACTAATAAAATGAAAAAAAAAAAATGGAGTATTGTCACTGGAAGCTTTGTCCAGCAGGGTAACAGACACTGCAGTTTTCCTTCAGTCTATATGGAATCTATTTCTCCTATTTTACAGATATATATCTTACTGGTACAATTAGAATTCCCAATAACAATAAGAAAGAAATCATTCAACTGATTTGACGAATAAAAATCTAGCAAACAGTAGTTAGTTGAAATGTCCCATCATTTACTGAACCTTCTGCTACCAAATTCATAAACAGATGTTCGCCCAATAACAACAGAGTGACTATCCCTGAAGTTTACGGGAAGCATGTTCAAAGAGTCAACGGACAACTGCTTTTATCCTTCAGTTTACCCAAGATTTATTCTTAACAATTTATGTGGATAGTTTAGATGTCTTTAGTATAGAACAAAACCATATACATTCACACCTAATCTGACCATTCCAATCCAATTTATAGTACTTAAAATGTCTCATCATTTACTGAACCTTCTGCAACAAAATCACACAGAGATTCACCCAATAACAATGAAAAGACTATCCCTGAAGTTTATGGGAAGCCTGTTCAAAGAGTCAACAGACAAACTGCTTTTATCCTTCAGGTTATTCAAGATTTATTCCCAACTATATGTATGGATAATCTAGATAACTTAAAATCTTAAGAAGCAAAATATGTCATCCCCTCATATGGCCATGTCCAATTCAATATAGTGGCAAATCATTGCCAGACCTTTGGCTAAAAATTCACATAAAGAGGCTCACCCAACAACAGCAACGTCATCTCTAAGTTCAAAACTTGTGTTCAAAGAAGTAGCAACTGCTTTTTACCTTCGTGTTATCTTCTAGTAACTTGCATTATAGTGGTTTTTTTTTGAGAAAGGTAACTTACTCTATAGTTATTTCGTATAGATAGTCAAGTCAATGTAACAATATGAAACTACCACACAGTAATTAAAAGACAAAACATCCCTACATTTAACTTATTATGTGTATCCAGAACATCTACTTAGTTATAATTTCCCATCATTTACTGAACCTTCAGCTATTACAATCACTCAGTGGTTCACCCAATAACAAAAGAAAGCTGTCGCTGAAGTTCACAGGATGTGAGGCAACAGACAATTGTTGTTTTTTTCCTTGAGGTTATCCAAATCTTTTTGTGCAATTTTATGTTTGCTTATATACTTTAGAAAAATATTATATGACACCAGAAGACATATTTTCTTACTTTGTCCGAGAATGTGCAATCTATCCTAGAATTATTAAGTAATGAAAAATATGACCCCTATCTCGATAAACTATCGAGGTACTATACTACTTATTAAGGGCCCAAAAGTTGCGCCAAATGCAGATGATAGGCTACTACTTGCTTATTCTAGGTCAATTCACATAATATTTAGACGCTCTATCAGAAAGTTATCTAGGCAAATAATAAACAAATATCTCAAAGATAACAGAATGTACCAAGTTGAACTAGCACCAATGCTCTAGCTCAATGCCCTACTCAACTAAAGTTTCAAATTGACTTCACAATATTTAAAAAAATGAGTAATCACACTTTACTTTTTAGGGCTTCGACCATTATAATCTACTCCAGTAGCAGAACCAAAACATCCACTGCTAGGAGCAAGGCAAAAAGATTCAACAAAAAATGCTACCACTCAAAGTCACATGACAAGTAAAAATAATGTAAGTTCGTATGTTCATAATTTAAATTGTAAGTTTGACAAAACAAGCAGAGCGAACGGCCGAAAAAGAAATCTAAGAAAGAAGAAATTACCTCGGTATACTAGACACTACACTAACAAAAATGAAAATCGCGCCAATATGAAAAAACACATACAAGTAAAACATCCACAAAACCAAACGAAAAACAGAAAAGAAAGCTACAAGTAGGACATTGAAAGAGATTGTCGCAAAGCATTATATTGAATGAGGAAAAAGGATCAAACAAAAAGGAGCATTCAATTGGAATAAGCTTCACCTCTTGGAAAGAGGGTTATCGGAAACAACAGTGATCTTGCTCTTATCGCGGGTGATGGTGATGGCATCACCCAGCGCTCCAGCTTTCCCCCCAACTTTGATGCGCTCCTGAAGGAACTTCTCCAAAGAGGCGATGTCCATGATTTTGTCCTCGACGGGCTTCGCGCAGTCAATCACGAAGCTCGCCCCCTTCTTCTTCCCGCCTTTCGGAGCACTACCTCGACTCATCTTCGCCGACTCTTGTCTCCCAGCTCTGTAGAGTCCCCCCTCTTCTTACGGCCGCAGAACCCTAACCCTAGAGAGCCAACGCTTAAAAAGACCGCGTGCTAGTTTTATATCATTTTGGTCCAGTGTCCCTTGCTGGGGCTCTAGTTTTCCATAGATTTGTATAAATGGATCTTCCAGTGTCTGAAATGGGCCGAGATCCTCACGTAGAATCACGGCTTTGAGTCTTGAAAATATAAACCCGACCTACTGACGCTTATATCGTATCCCACCCGTGTGCGATTGTCCAGCCCATAGTTTAACAGGAATATCTTTTCAGGGTGCCCACATTTGCCATTAATTCAAGTTCGTACCAGACTTTGAGTCTGATCTTGAATTTATTAATTAAAAAAAAAATCTTAAATTGGTAAATTATCTTCACTGAAAAGTGAAAAAATTTCACGAACTCCTAGGTTCAGATGTCCAAATATGACAAGGAAAAAGTTGTGGCGAATAAAGAGTCCCTTCCATGTCTAATCAGCGTAGCCTCGTGTTTGACCTGGCACAAAGGACTGTGGGTCTTTGCTCCCGTGGGTGTAGACGTCATCAACTGGCCAGGTTCGTTCAGATTTCAGGACGGTGGAGCGACCGCCACTCCGCCTAGACGGTGGCTCCATGGGATCAACATCTAATTATTACATTGATTTGAAATTTTAAAAGAAAACCTAGTTCTATCATTATCTTCGCGATCACTCTCCGGCGAAATGAAATGGACACCCCTAGTTGGGAAGCGAAAAACTTTCACGCATATCTTAGGTTCAGATTTCGGAATACGATAAGGAGAAAGTTGCAGTTAAAGAGTCTTTTCCATGTCCAATCAGTCCTCCTTCGTGCTTACCCGATACAAAGGACTGTGGGTTCTTGCTCTCGTGGGTGTTGATGTCATCAACTGGCCAGTTAGGTTCAGATTGCGGCCGCCACTCTGCCTATAAGGTGGCGTGGCCGCCACTCCGCCTAGACGGTGGCGCTCTAAGTGATGAGATTGGCATCTAACTATTACATTAATTTAAATTTTTAAAAGAAGCTCTCGTGGGTTTTGACGTGATCAATTGGCAGGATGCGTCCTCAGCTACTGCTGTCGATCTCTTCGTAAGGGACTGCAAATTCCCATCGTCTTTGCTAGTCACCGTGGCGACACGACCAGCCATGACTCGTTTTGTTCTCTTCGCCCACAGGGCCCGGTAGCGTGCATGCCAATGCACTCGCTTTCGAGTGTATTATATTTATATTTATTTTATTTTATTTTATTAATTAAAATGTTAACTAATTAAATATTAATAAATTTAAATCTATTATAATATTTTATAAATAAACTGTGTAACGCACGTACCACTTGATTGAATCATTATTAGATTCTTTGTGACGTTCGACCTTCCATTTATTAGCCAACAGAAGCGGTTGGAGGTGGTTGGCCAAGAAAAGCCATTACAGCTTTCACTATAATAAGTTTAAAATGCCTCTTTTACACGGTGTAATTTAGAGTTGTTTATTTGCCGGAAAAAGTTAATTAATTGACGTTGTTTTAATTCTTACACTCAGGCGCGATCCGGTGCAGCGTCAATTCTCTTATAGCTTGCACGTGGCTGAACCGTGGTTCACTTCACCTGTGTATCTGGCACGACTCGTGTAGTGGAGAAGACGAGTTAATTCACTCTCCTTTCTGCTGCCAGCAGCTTTTCTAACTCGGACTCACTCAGACACATAAAAGTCCGTTTTGAATTGGCTGAGTCGGAGCGGGATTTACCAGTCTTATGACCAAACTTGAGATAAGTCCGAAGGGATTTGGTTCGAAAAACGTGTTGGAGCACTTTACGGGTTGTGATCCAGTTTGGCTTGGGGGCCACCCGTTGTAGCGAATAGGCTCCCCGGCTCCCCTCGACCCGAGAGCATGAATACTGAATTAACGCCAATGACAGGAGTACGAATTTGTCTGTGGTCGCGGGACTACCAAAGTTGCCCTCCTCAAATTAAACCGGGTGCAGCGAAGTGTAATCAAGCTAATGAAGGCGATATTGAACGCTGTCAACCCGAGTCTTCCCCTGCCCTGCGCTCCTCTTTGGAAAGTTATACAGTCGTACCATCTCTTCCAGTCCAGGGGGAGAGAGCTGAGTGGATCTTAATCTAGCTCATGGTCATCGTCAGGAGAATATGGATTCGGTATGAACTCATGATTCTATGTTTCAGGCTTTTTTTTTAAAAAAAAAATTGTTTTAATTTTATGTTTCTATGTTTTATCCTTATCATCATCTTCTTCCTCTTCTTTTCTTTTTTATAAAATAGTTTTCCTGCTCCATTTTTGCAGAAATCGAGCTCTCTAACGGTTGGAGAACGTGTCTGCGCGGCGTTTATTCCTTTTGTCGCTATTATGGAAGCGCTTATATTTGCTCTCGTCGATTGTTTCCAACCGCAGCCACGGAAACAGCGTCTTTTATTTAAGGATCTCGTGCTTCTCTCTCAGGAGTCCATATGTCTGCATGTTTTACTCTGATTTTATTTTCTGCTTTTGCTTTTCCGAAGTTTCAGTGACTTCATCTCTTACAAATTGACAGTTTCTGTGAACGAAGTGGAGGCGTTGTACGAGTTGTTCAAGAAGTTGAGTTGCTCAATCATTGACGACGGGCTCATCCATAAGGTACTATTGTTTGGGAAACCCACGTAGTCTGTCATGATCTCCAGTTATAAGGCAACCATTGCTATAATTTCCTTTTTATGTTTCTTTTTCTTGTGTCTTTCCTTAGATCAGGTAAAAGTTCTGCTGCTGTTGCAGTTTTTTTTTTTTTTTTCAACCGATTGCCACTTCGCTAGAAACTCTTACTTGATAGATCCTTGTGTTGGTTGACGAAGTAGAAGCTTGCAAAACTGAAAGCTGCCGCTAGTTGATAGCAAGCTGGAGATTATCTTGGTTCTAGCAGAGGTGACCATTCTTGATGTAGGACTTGGTGACTACACTAAGGATAAGAAGATGATTGAGCTTGAAGCAGATGGCTCTCTAGGGCTTTTAGGGATAAAGAAAATCATCTAACAGCAGTGAACTGATTGTTCACTGGATGCGATGCAACTATGCATACACTTGTCATAAGTTGATATACATTGATATAGTTTAGGTTGATACATATTAAGATTCTATTATTTGACATGTCCAGTTGGGTCCTATGAATCAGCATGACTTCTTAAAACTCTGTGGGAATTTATAATTAACAAGGTTTTCTAAATATTTGAGAAAATAAGAAATTTTTAAGCAAATCAAAAGGTATACTTGTCAATTGCAATGTAAAAATGGAATCACTATTAGATTTTTTAGATTTATTGCGGAATAAAGAAATCGAAATAGGCTTATATTCTGCAAAATTTCAGACATCAATGATGTTTTGCAATAGTATGCAGCCAACTGAAGTACTGATCTTGATTATGTTTCCCCCTTTATCATCAACAAGGGTTAGGAAAAGATTCACCCTTCCCCTTCCTCCTTATTTATCGACCTTTGGGCAAGTTTGGACTTGTCAGAGTTCTTTGAAGGCTGTGAGGTCATTTTGAAATTATGTGTATTGTTAATGATCTCCTTGTTAGCATGTTTCTTCCAAGTCTTTGCTGATGAGTAGCTGATTCATTTTGGATGAATTCAAATTCTTATTTGCAGGAAGAGCTTCAATTGGCACTCTTCAAGACTCAATCTGGCGAGAACCTTTTCTTAGATAGAGTAAATTAATGTTTAACGCCTTCTTTTTCACTCTCTCTCTCTCTCTTTCTCTCTCCCTCTCTTAATCACATATATATATATATAAATACACACCTGTCTATAATTCGTTTTGGGTGTTATTCTTGCTGGAATAATATTTTTTTCCATTGAGCGTTTATTTGCTGGCCAGTGGATCAGTATATGCAGCATAGTTCATCTTTTGTTCTGCTTTTCGGCTCTAGTGGTGTTTTACACTCTGGAAATTCTTTACGTTTCTTGCATCTACAGGTATTTGATCTTTTTGATGAAAAAAAGAATGGTGTCATTGAATTTGAGGAATTTATCCATGCTCTCAGTGTTTTCCACCCTTGTGCACCTTTGGAGGATAAAATCGACTGTAAGATCTTTTGTGTCACAATAATCTAGTTGTATTCCAATTTATACTCGAGACATATTCTGGAAAAGGAAACATGTTATTTAAGTTTATCTTGTTCCTGCAGTTGCATTTAGGCTCTACGATTTGAGACAAACAGGTTATATTGACCGTGAAGAGGTTATTACTGTACCTTAATGCTACCTGATAATAAATTTGTTGGTTGATCTCAAATTTTCATTTTGACATCTTTTTAAACACAATTGGAAGAAGCTTTCATCAACAATGCGTTTCTTTTTTCTTATTCCAGGTTAAGCAAATGATAGTTGCCATTCTGATGGAATCAGATACGAGACTGTCAGATGATCTACTTGAAGCAATAATTGATAAGGTTAGGCTTTTTCCAAGTTCAGCTTCTTAACTGCTCTTCTTTAGTCTTTTGAAGGACTAGCACTCTTGACTCTGTTTACTTCTAATGACAGACATTTGCAGATGCTGATGCTGACAAGGATGGTAGAATTAACAAAGCAGAGTGGAAAGATTTTGCCATTCGCAATCCTTCACTTTTGAAGAACATGACTCTTCCATATCTGAAGTATGTCATTTACTTTCATTTTTTGTATTCATTGTGTTCAATACAATTTACCTTGGCTGAGTAACAGATGGCATGCTGCTACTTAATGTAATTACTTGATACCTATATCCTTTCCACAAATGTTGATCAGTATATCTGTATATCTTATACCAATTAACTCTGAATACTCATTAACCAATATAATCGATAAAGTATATCTGAATGCTAAGTATATGATGGTCTTTGGTCCTGGACCTCTACAGGTCAGAATCCTCTAATCTGTGGTTACTTATTCCAGTTCCAGCTAACTTACTGCATCCACCTTCCACCCTTTCCACCTTCAAACACTAACATTTTTTTTGGAAAAAAAATAATATCAGAATCAATTTGATGGTTTATGTCCATGAAGACTAAAAACAAAGTCCAAGCACATTTGAAATGCACATGGTCTTGAGAGTTTTTGTTATTCAAGTATTTTTTAAAATTGAGAGTGCTAAAACAATTAAAAAAAACTTCTTTATCCAACCCCTGGTGGAGAATTGATACATGGCATTCGAGAAGTAGGATGAGGTTTGTCTTTGTTTTTTGGAGACCTCAGAGACTGAGCATCACTGTGTCAGTTGAGGTCACTCATGTGGACAAAGGGGATAGTTATTGAAGCCAACAAATTAAGAAGTAATTAGTTTAGGGTGGGAATGTATGGGATTGGTAAGAGAAATTATTGAAGAGCATGTATGAAAGAGTCTCACATGACTCTCACCATTAGCATTCTTATTGAGTCAGAATTATTATGGAAGGAGGTCTCATAGAAGAGTTTCAGTTTAAAAGTGTTTTAGTTATATTAGTCTTCTGTTTATGTTCAGTTGTTTAATTGTTCTAGGACTTATATTTTAGTGTTTAACTTTGGGTGTAACTAGGGTAAGGGTAGTTTAGTTGTAATTGAATTCTACTTGTTTCCTCTATTATAAATAAAGGCTCATGTACTCAAATTACATCAAGTTAGTAAAATTTTTCTCTTTTCTAGAAATTCAACATGGTATTAGAGTAGGTTCTGTTAGTTGACTCGGTCAACCCACAAAGATAATGTGATTCTTTTCTGATCTATCATCTCTAGTTGTTTAGATTCGTACTCTATTTTTTTCTTTCTTGTCCCAGTATTTTTTATTTTTTTTGGCGTTCGCACCTCCATACTGAGCTTTTCATATTGCAAATTATATATTGACGGAAAGATCTTCGAATCTACTTTCCAAAGCAAAGAGAATTTTGGCAATTGGAGTTTTTTACAAAGAGAAATCAATATGTGAAGCAACAAAGGTTTGACTACAAGAGAGGCTCGAGCAGCAATAGAAAACTTCAACTTTCGAGCCGTTTTATGCCATCAAGAACGAGACTTTATATGGAAATTTTTATGTCAAAAGAATGATTTGTAAGTCCATTTTCTACCTTATCAAACCAATTCTCAGCCTGAGTTTTCTAGGGGGAGATCAATTTCGCAAGGGTCAATGGTTATGTAGGCCAAAGAAGAAAGAATACTCAGCTCGGCTAGATTACAGAGTCTGAAATCTATTAGATTTTTCCTCTCAAAATAAGTATATTTTTTGAAGAAAAGTATATTTGCAAACAAAATACGAATTTTTTTCAGCTAAAGAAAATTGAAGACGAATAATCATTTTCATTGCAAGTTGAAGTTGTAAACTCCAGTCTGAGGGAGAGTGTTGTAGAGCAGGTATGGAAGAGTCTCACATGACTCTCACTACGAGAGGTTTTACAAAGTCAGAATTATTATAGAAGGTCTTGCAGAAGAGTCTCATTTTAAAAGCATTTTAGTTATGTTAGTCTTCTATTTATGTTTAGTTGTTCAATTATTCTAGAATTTATCTTTTAGTGTTTAACTTTGGGAGTAACTAGGATAATGGTAGTTTAATTGTAATTGGATTCTACTTGTTTCCTCTATTATAAATAGAGGTTGATGTACTCAAATTACATCAAGTTAGTGAAGTTTTTTTCTTTTCCAGAAATTCAACTGAAATAGGTGGTAAATTTTGCTTTATGTTTCTTGGAAAATCAGAGGTGTTTCCTGCACTTATGGTCTCAAGAATCTTCTGAGCCAGGCATACGCATCACTGCTCCCTTGTATCTGTAAAGGTTTTCTATCCTTTAGTTTCATTAAACATCTACCGGCAATAATAGTAGCAAAACCAACAAAGGCCATCCACAACTTGGCAGCAAAAGTATGTGCCTGCAAATTTCACTAAAGCATTGCAACAAGAGAACACAACCATTACAGTTGAAAGGCCTAGGCTCCTATAAGCAGTAGTTTGCCAATGACTGTTAACTGCATTTGCAAAAAGGATACTTTTTCTGAATATAGTTACTTTTTCAATATTTCAAACGGGTCATGGTTAGACAACCTTTCATTCTTTTTTTCTCTTTCTTGCTATGTCGTGTTTATGATAATCTAGTGTCGTATAAAGGGAATAAGAGATGCAGAGAGAAAATCAGAAAGGAGATGTACTTGAAACTTGAAAGTTTAACTTCTAAAAATGTACGAATATGGGCATTTCTGAATTTTTCTCTCAGTTCCTTGACTCAATTGATGGTAAAAGAATATGATCAAAGTAACTCAGAAGAAATAACTGCAATAGTGACTTTGTAGAGATGGTAGATAGTGGTACCACTGATTATCAAGATGTTTTGAACCTCATTAGTCATTGCAATGTGTTATGATGAATGTTGAAGTGGAAATTTCGCATTTGCCATAGGGTTTAGAGCTTACTACTCATGCCTGTGGTGAATTCAACCAAGTTATATAGTGGCGGCTGATGGACAATTTTTTTGTGTGGATTTACTTATTTGATCAAAAAGGAAAATGAAGGGATTATGTAGCCTGTCATAGCACTGTTAGGATGGAAGGTTTTGATAAAGATGGCGATGATGATATTCTCTGTTTGAATGAAACATAACATGAAAGTATGTAGTTGCATGTTATGACTGCTCTAATTTAATTAAAATATTTTACTGCAGAAATAAATAATAATAAAATTGATTGTGATTGGAACATGATGTAGAAAACTAGACATTTCATAGGTGATGAGATCCGGCTCTGATAAGGACAACAATGATGACAGTCGTGAAAGCATAAATCAAACCTTGAAGTATTCATTCTTCTTTTATCTGCAATCGTGCAGGAATGTAACTACAACTTTCCCAAGTTTTGTTTTCAACACGGAAGTTGAAGACTGAATGATGGAAGCTGCACAAAACCTGGTCATGCTGGTTCACAACCAATTGGCCGTCCAAGGGCTATGTGCTTGGCTCATTGAATTCATCTGCGTATTCAGGAAATGATTTATTGTGGCAGGAGATTGGTGCAGCTGTTTAGTGGCCATTGAATAGTTGTCAGTCATTTGACACTTGAGGCTTGGTTTGCGTTAGGGCACTGAAGCTTCTACTTTTGCTATCACAATCACGCTGATGGCCTTGTACAGGAAAGAAAGAAATGTTATTCGTTGAACTTTTAGCTTAAAATTTCAGCTGAGTTGTCTATGTTTCATTCCTTTTTCCTTGTGTTGTTCTCTGTTTTTGTGTTCCCTCCATTCGTTGGGTGCTGTCTTCCTGTTGTGAAAGAGATCCAGTAGGTAAGAATCCAGCTCGGAAATGCTTCCAAAAAAGAAAAAAGAGCCCGCCCGGATCCTAGAATGGAACTCGTAAAGACTGTTACTACGTGATTCAGGCTTCAATTCTAAACTGAATTTTGTATCCGATGTTCAAATTTTGTCTGCAGACTGCTTCCAGACAAGTACTTCCCATGGCATCGTGTGCATCCCTCTTTAACTCTCAACTTTGAAACAGGTCATACTGTAAATTTCTGGAAATGTACAGTCCTATCCGCCAACTCATGATGTACTGATTATATTATACTCATGTGAGTTCAAGCTTCGTCTTTTGTTTTTTTCCCATTGGTTGGTTTTTTAGAACTCCCTTCGGGAAGATTTGATCGCTTTCTGTGTGTGTCATGTGGGGGCGTGTTATTAGGTTGTTGGAAAATACATGTGCGGACCTCTTAATGCCAGACGGTCTGTATATACTTCCCATTTATTATCTCTTAATTCTGGAAAAAAAAAAAAAAAGTGTTGGTGGATAAACACAACTTCCCAGTCGATCTCGTCCATAAATGAGCTCGCCAAAACAGCGAGGAGCAACAAATGAAGCCTGCCAGTTGCAGTGACTGATGGATGAAAAAGGGCATATCACGGTTTGTATTAAGTGTTGGAGCTAACTTTAGAGGTCTGAATGGACGGAAAATTCATTGTTAGTGGAGGGGGTGCAACTTGAGATGCTGATTACGCCGCCTCGGTCCTTTTCTTCCGTTTCGCCCGTGCATAATACACGGGCTTGTTTTTGGCGATTTCACCAGAAAGAAACGGACGAGTTCCGTAGTTCTTCGAACTTCTTAAAACTAGAAAAAAAGGCTTCTTAATATTCGGTATCCAGTCCCCTTCCTCACGCTGGGTCCCAAAAAACACGAGGACACACGATAAGCATGGACCGTCTGATCGAGATCACAATAATTAAATTAGAAACATTATTGAGGGTTCTTTGACCATGGATTGGATCCGCTTCATCGTCTCTCTAGCTCCTTCCTCGTCTTCTTCTTCCTTTCCCACCTCTAAAAAACACACCACTGAAGTTAAAAACAATTTAAAAGATGTAATTACGCGCCTTAGTTAAATTAACATAATAATTTGGTAATCTCATGTCCTGGCTTTGGAGGGAAGGCGATGGGTTTTAATTAAAATTAAAATTAATTCTGATATACACACGGTCGATGGTAGCTTCACCGGTAAGCCCACTCTCTTGCAGCGGAATAATGGAATCTCCTTTGGCAGAGGGGTGCGTACATTAACACTATCGTTAGCCCCATTTCTCCCTTCTTCTCAGTTCTCCCCAGGCTGGGAGCATCCACTCGTCCGGCCGTCTGGATCTCCGCCATGTCGAAGATGAAACACCTCCTTCGGAAGCTGCACATCGGCGGCAGCGTCAGCGACCACCACCGCTTGCCGGACACGCACCGCGGTTCGCCTTCTTCGTCTCCCTCGGCCTCCTCTTTGTCATCTTCTGTTGGTCAAGCGTCGTCGTCTTCTTCTTCGGTTTCCCCCGCGGTGTCTGCTAATTCTGGTGCTAGGATGGCTGACGGCGACGCCGAATTGAGAAGGAACGGGGTGGATGAAGGGGTGGATTTTAATTTTTTTGAAGAGGAGTTTCAGGTGCAGCTTGCCCTGGCGTTGAGTGCATCCGATCCGGATAGGAGGCAGGACGCGGAGACCGCGCAGATCGACGCGGTGAAGAGGATTAGCCTTGGGAGCTTGCCTGGTCCTGTCAACAGTGCGCTGCTGGACTTTCTCTCGCTTCGGTACTGGGTATGTTAATTTGTGTGATTGCGTATTTGTGTTTTTAATGTTTAGGGCTTGTTGGATTGGATGAGGCGTGTAGCTTGAATTTTCAGTCAGTAAGTGTGATTTTCGCCTTGGGGGAATCTTTAACTTAAAAGAGTCTTCTCTTTAGTGTTGATCCTTAGAAGGACCAGTGGCCCAGCTACTTCAATTATCTCGTTGTTAATAATATGATCTCGACGGAAACGTTAAGTGCATATTTATAAAATGACAACGAACTTGTTTGCTTACTGTTGTTCGTTATGTACTCAACTACATTTCTTCTTGTTCTGCATATTTCTGCTTTTTTTCCTTTGTTTTCAGTTAAGGAACCATTTTCTACTGCATGTGACAGCTTATTGGGTGATCTTCTGATTTTGGGAAGTACTTGTCGGGAAATTTCTGCTGCTACAGTATTATAGTTATCCAGGGAAATTTAGGTTTGCACTTGAGGTCCCGTTGTAAGCATCTAACCTATTTTTTTAAAATAGTGATTGCACGAGCACACTTCCCCTTACCTTTGGTGAGACTTGAACCCAAGACAGTCACAGTAGAAACCTCCCATGTGACTGTTGAGCCAAAGTTGTATGGGAGCTCTTCTCACTCTAAGCGACACTTGAACATTTCTATCTTTTCTGCTAGTTAGGAAAAGAAAATGACTTTCAATTTTTTTACTTCACTTTGCTCTCTTTTTTGTGCATTTGACCTCATAGTTGATTTCTCTTTTTTCTTGCATTTTTCCTGTATGAGATAATTTTTGTTAATTTGGTTGAGAAACTATTAAAGTATGAGGGAATCCATAAGGATTAACACCAACAGACTAGAGAATGAGAGAGAGTATTCTAGGATACTTTGAGCAGGTTGAATTCAGGACAATGTGTTAACAATGTTGGTTGATTGGATCAACGAGAAATTTGAGGACCAAAAATGTCATGATGGGGATTTTGAGTTACTGTACTCAACATCAGATGTGATGATTCAATGTATCCTAGTAAATTTTTGTACTTCTTTTGGTCTTACTGTGCCACTTGGAAGGTCTGCTATTGTATTCTTTCTCATCTTATTTCCTCAAACAAAAATATCCTCATAAAAAGGAATGTGAAAAAGGGGCTGTGGATGGTTAAGTGAACCAAGGTAGTGAGTGATTCTATTGACTTGGATAGGTGAAACTATATAACTAATAACTGTATTATGTGCAGTTTCTACTGGGAATATGGTGAACTAGATCAGACATCAGATTCTTCATTATATTGAGATCTAAATTCAACTTCCAAATGTTCCCAAAGAAGTGAACTAGTGAGAATGTTAACCTCTTCATATGGTATATATCATCCAAAAATCTTTTTGGGAAGACAACTCGAAGATTTGTTGTAACGCAATTGGATTCTTTGAATAATTCTAATTGGTAGGGATCAATGAAATGAACTGGAGGATGGGTGACATGATGTGGGAATATCTGATATAATGTTGGAACCTTTGGTTCTAGTTACTGCGTGTTACTTTCATCTATCAGAGTGCTATTTTGCATATCTTAATCTATATCATTTTTATATATTTATTTATTTCTGGTTGATGTGTTAACTGTTGACCTGTTTTATTTATCTTTTTATTTTTTATTTTTTCTTTATCTGGTTATCTTATATTTGTTATTCTTATCTTCTATTTATGTCTTGCTAGCTTTTGTAAAGTATACCATGCAGTGTTACGTGTATCTAACAATGTCTTTGTCAGGGCTTTACACCTTTCTTTTTTTTTTTAGTAAGGATGCTTTATTTAAAGGGCCTGAAGGCAAAACACTTAAGGAGGAGGAGGGGGTTCTTGCAATGAGAGATTGAAGAGTGACCCCTTCCTTAGCTAGAGAATCAGCATTACAATTAGCAAATCTATGGACGAGTCGATTTACAAATAATGCCAAAAGGAAGATCCTGAATTTCAGAGAATGCTGACCAATGACACCAAGGTGGATCCATAGGAACGGAGCACGGAGAGATCACATTGCTTGAGTCTCCTTCAATGTTGAGCTGGCCATGAAAGATACTCCTTCAAGGCTCTACTTGTAGATCATTTTTTTCTTTTCATCTTCTCTTGAAACACTTCTTTACTTACCTAGAAGGGGTAAGATTATGTTAAAATGTGAACTAAATATGGTGTTTGAATTGCATTAAAATAATATGATGTTTGATAACAATTGTTGTGTAACCTTTGTTCTTTCTTCTAAATGGCCTTTTCTTTACACTGATATAAATCTCTTGAGGCATTTAACTTAGAATGGGTTCACTTTTCTCTGCAGAACTATAATGTTGTCAATTATGATGAAAAACTCACTGATGGATTTTATGATGTCTATGGAATTATTTCAAATTCTTGCCCTCAACGGCAACTGCCTTCATTTGTGGATCTACATGAAACATCTGTTTCTGATAAGGTGGATTACGAGGTGGTTTTAGTAAATAGAATGGTGGATCCAGTTCTACAACAGCTTGAGAAAAAGGTAGTTTCAATTGCAATGGAATGCCGAAGTGCAGTGACTAGTCCAATTGTAAGTGGGCTGGTTCAGAAGATTGCTGATCTTGTTGTTGATAGCATGGGAGGGCCAGTTGGTGATACTGATGATATGTTGAGAAGATGGACTGCTCAGAGCCACAAATTGAGAATGTCTTTGAACTCCATTGTTGTTCCTCTTGGCTGCCTTGAAGTGGGGCTCTCACGTCACAGGGCTTTGCTTTTTAAGGTTTTTGCTGTCATTGCTTTTATTTATTTAGCACTATCCTTGCATTGGCTCTCATTTTTTAATTGAGTGGGAAAAAAGTCCCACATGGAAAAATGGGAAGAAAAGTTAATGACTTATAAGGTTAAGTATTAGGCCTCCTAAGTGGCTAGTCATTTTGGGATGGAACTGGGTTCAACCCACAAATCCAACAGTGGTATCAGGACAGGTTGTATGTGTGGGCTGAGACCCAATTTTTGCTCCCCGAGTTATCCGTGTATTGTGGGCTCCACAAGGTAGGAGTCTGTGTGTTGTGGGCTCCACAAGGTAGGAGTTTGTGTGCCCTACTGCGAGTTTGTGCCCACGTTTCAAGCCGTTATATGTAAAGCCTGGACGTGAGGGGGAGTGTAGAGTAAGAAAAAGTCCCATATGGAAAAATAGGAAGAAAAAATAATGGCTTATAAGGTTAAATAATAGGCCTCCTAAGTGGCTAGTCATTTTGGGATGGAACTAGGCTCAAGCCAAAATCCCAACAGTACTTAATGGGTTATACTATGGGCTTTTTGTGTTGAGCTTGGTTTTATCCCAACATGATTAACCACTTAAGAGGTCTATTGCTAAACCTTGTAACCCATTAATTTTTCTTCTCATTTTTCAATGTAAGACTTTATCCCGCTTAACACTCCCCTTGAAGTCAAGGCTTACACATAACAGGCCTGAGATGTTGGCACAAACCCTCTAACAAGGCACACAAACTCCTACCTCATAGAGCCTATGACATAGACTTCTACCTCAAGGAGCCCACAATATACAGATAACCTAGGGAGCACAAACTGGGCCTTAGTCCATACACACAACCTGCTCTGATACCACTATTGGGTTTTTTGGGTTGAACCTGGCCCATCACAAAATGACTAGCCATTTAGGAGGCATATTGCTCTAACCCATTAATTTTTCTTTTCTTTTTTCAATTTAGGACTTTTTCCACTCTACAGTTTACTTACTTATTACCAATTGCTGAAAGAAGTTTCCATTTGTTAGGTACTAGCTGATCGGGTCAACCTGCCCTGTAGACTGGTGAAAGGGAGCTATTACACTGGGACAGACGAAGAAGCTGTTAACTTAATTAAAATTGATGAAGGAAGGTGAGTCATTATTACTGTTTTTTTATAGTAGTACTGTATTTGCTTCTTGTCATGCAACTCCTGAAAAGGCAAAACTTTATTGCCTCTTTGAGGTTGTCGTATTTTTCTTTTTTGAATGTTATTCTTGACTTGCTTGCCATGATCAACTCCTTGTACCAATGCTTTTGTTGCTACATCTTGGTACAATATTGGGCAATCTCACGCTTAATCTAATTTGTTTTATGTAATTTTACCTTTTTTGCAATTACTAACCTCTTAATCAGCCAGATTATTCATTCTGAAATGCTTTCATCCTGATTTTTCCTGCTACACTTATGTTTGGAATCTTTCACTAAATTTTTGTACTCATTTTTGTATTTCATTTTGTTTTTTTTACTCGTTTTGTCTGAAAAGATTATTCTGGTTGTTCAGTAACTAATTAGCAGTCTTTTTATAACTTTCATGTGAAAACATGCCTGTTTATGTATATAGTCCTTTGTGGTGAAAGTTTTTTACACTTTCCAACTTTTTGAAGGGTAGTGGATATAGATGCTAACTCTATGCCATGGTTTCAGTGAATACATTATTGATCTCATGGGATCTCCTGGTACATTAATTCCTGCTGAAATTCCAAGTAACCATCTTCCAAAGCCTGGGCTCGACATCATGTGTTCTAATACTATTGAAGAGACTGTAAAGGATCTATATTTGGCACTTGATAGGAAAGTTAACTCTCAACTCGTGAATAATACAGAAAGACTGGGGGGAAGTTTGTGTGATCCCAGTTTAAATTCTAATGTGATGAGCTCTAGGATGCATCACCCATTGACAAATGATGTGAATCTTGTTGAACCACATCAAGTTGTAGCAGTTCCTTCTTTAGGTAAGCCTCCCAGGGGAAGCTCATTGGGAATGAAAGCAACTAACTCCCCAGCTCAAAAAATGAAAGTTAAGGATGTCTCCAAATATGTGATCAGTGCTGCACAAAATCCAAAGTTTGCAAAGAAACTCCATGCAGTTTTATTGGAGAGTGGGGCCTCACCTCCTGCCGATTTATTTTCTGGTTTAAATCCTCCCCAGGATATAGTGGAAGGAAAAGGAGTTCGTCAAATTGATGAAGGCAGCAAATTGGGTTCTGACCACCAAATTAAGTCTTCTTTGAGTTCCACAAGATTGGAATCTTCAGCTCTTGATCATAACAAACTAATCACAACTGCCAATGAGAAAATCTGGGCCAATGGATTAGAAAAATCAAGTCACTGTTCATCTGCTAAAGATCAGTCGCAGCTCAGTGGTGCTGATCTCTGTCTTATAAGTTCAGATGTCTCTTTACCCTTCTCTAGTGCAAGTGGTTTGTCAGTAAATGCTGATTCTAGTGACTCTGAGGTATTGGGTAGATCTGCTATTCCTGATTCATCTGCTGAGATTTCAGGGCCATATGGACATATAATGCAAAAGACAGCTGAAAGTAATAGGTTGGGAGCTTGTTTGGAAAGGAAAGGAAGTTCCCAAATTTTCCAAATGGGTGCAGATGAAAGCTTGCAAAGATTTGTAGAAACAGCTAATTGTGATCAACAAAATATTTCTAGAAGTGATGGAAATGGAAGGATCAACCCCTTGTTGAACGATGTTGCAGAGTTTGAGATTCCATGGGAGGATCTTCAAATCGGTGAACGAATTGGTCTTGGTAAGTCAATTAGTATGTCTAGCCTTTCTGATGCTGTCCATGTCTATACATATGTATGTATATCTTTGGTGCATGTCTTGTTTAACTTTAAGCATTGGTGAATGGCATAACAATTGGCTAGGCTGTATCCCATGTGCCTATCCATGTGTGTGTGACTGACATGAAGCACCACTGGAATGATACAATAACCTAGGGGTTTTTCACATTTTGAATTGTTAGATGCACATTATGTTTATGTTCTAAGTTAAATTTACTCTTGACTGGTGTACTATTGGCTTTAATTATTCATTATGGTTCTATTTTATTTTCAGGTTCATTTGGTGAGGTTTATCGAGCAGATTGGAATGGCACAGTAAGTTGAACACCAGATAATTTTTCCAAATGCACATTTTTTGGATGTAGATGTATTTTTCGTATACGTTCTCCCAGAACTTTATCATACATATACAGTTCAAAACAATTGAGGAGCTCATGTCTGTGAAGAACTTGCTTTTGCTTGTTCCTCTTGTTCTTCTGTTATGTATATGAAGTGTGAAAAAGTCTAAAACCTTGTATTCTTTTTCTAAGTATTAATGTTATGGCAGAATAGTTGAATTACGGTGCTGATGGGACTTAGTCGGTTCTAATATTTTGTGAGGTCTTATATGGTTATACTTATTTGGTGGCACTAAATTTTATTGCAGGAAGTGGCAGTGAAGAAATTCCTGGACCAAGAGTTCTCTGGTGATGCACTGGAGCAGTTCAGATGTGAAGTAAGTGTATTCAAGTTCCTAACTGTTAACCTGAAACAAAAATTTTGTTTCACAAATTTTCCTTGGAAAATGTTCCGATTCGATATTTGCCAGTGGCATTGTGCAGATAAAAATCATGCTAAGATTGCGTCATCCAAATGTTGTTCTTTTCATGGGTGCTGTCACCCGTCCTCCAAACCTCTCAATATTGACAGAGTTTCTTCCAAGGTTTGCCTACTATTTTTCTAATGTACAAATTTCTTATGTTTTCAAATAATGGAAGGAATTATTATTTTCTGTAAGCATTTATTTGTTCAAAGGAGTCATTATCTGGCTCATCTTGCAAATTTCCATAATGGAGAACCTCTAGCATTCTTTGCTTCCTGCTCACTATGATACATTTACAATCTGCAACTTGAAGACACATGTACTAATAGAAAAGAAGTACCTCTTACTGTTTTTCTTATTGTACTGGTCATCTACAGGGGAAGTCTATTCAGGTTATTTCATCGTCCCCATGTTCAAATTGATGAAAAGAGGCGTTTAAAAATGGCTCTAGATGTGGTATAAGTTGATAGATGACATAAATTATGTGACTGGCTATATACTAAGTATTGCTTCTTTAAGTTGTTTATAAAACACTTGTTGTACCTTCGGCCAGGCCAAAGGGATGAATTACTTGCATACAAGCCATCCCACCATTGTGCATCGAGATCTGAAGTCTCCAAATCTTCTTGTAGATAAAAATTGGGTTGTTAAGGTATGAATGCAGTTCATATTGAACAATTTCAATAATTTATCATGCTTTTGTTCCTTGGTCCAATTGAAGTATGTATTTCTTTTTTTATGGGAGAAAGTAACTTCAAATACTGATGCCATTGGCATTTCTCTTTCAGGTCTGCGACTTTGGTTTGTCACGTCTGAAGCATAACACATTCCTTTCTTCAAAGTCTACTGCTGGGACGGTAATATTTTGTTTACATTGTCTGCATCTTAGAAATGCATATTTTTAGGTGCTCTGCTTATGAAGACATTCATGGGCTTGGAACTGGGGATCATCAAAGTGCTGTTACTGGGCCTTTTTTTTTGGTGGAAAGGATTGTCGATTATGTGTTGTAATGAACATTACAAGTGTTTATTCATATTGGATTTAAATATGTCAACATACAAAGTAGGCCGGTTCGTGACTGTAAGTACAAAAACAAAAGAAAGTCACAGGATCTGAAGTAGCTTTGATCTTTGAAGAGTCTCCTGATTCGATCTTCATGCATGTTCTTTCATATGAATTATCTGATAGATGAACTGAAAGCTTCTTGGGTTGACTAGCTTCAATTTTATTGCTTACCCCCACTTGGTGCTTGACAAAGAGATGTGGCCTCGTATTGCTTGTGGTAGGTCCAAAGATGGTGGCAAAGTAGTGGCGGTGTTGGTTGTTGTTGCTAATTTTGCTTCATAATTCGATAGGTTTTCAGGCAAGACTTGGAATTTGGTGCTTTGTGAGGTTGTAGAATCTCTTCCTTCCAATAGGCAGAGTTTTCCTACATAAGCCTCTTGAAAATTTTCCAGTGATCGATGTCCTCACTTAGGGAATGAAAGAAAGGGTCATGAGGATCACTCTCACATTTACGAGCCTTCTGGCTTCAGCCAGACAAGGCTTTCTTTGAGAAAGACATGCATGCCTCAGCTAAAAAAAGTTCGTCCATTCATTCATCGTGCGTGGCTAATTCAGTTCCTTCCATGATTTGTCTTCCGTCCTGAAAAAGGATAGTCGAAGACTTTTATAAGGTGGTGGAGGTGGTTCAACCACCCCACTTTTTTCTCTCCTCTTATCTTCTCCCTCTCCCAAGCTCCAGATGCAAGGAGAGATGCACATGGCTTGACTCTTCTTCCTTTCATGAGAGCATAAAGCTTGCCATCTCATCTAATTTGAAAGGATGCCACCTCCTTTGCTTAGGTGGCACCTTCCTACAAGGCTACATGTCGTCTCTATGAGGATGCATGTGTCATCCCTTCAATCAAGTGGGTTCACTTCAAATTAATAAGTCAAGACCATTAGATCTAGTTGTAGAGCTTCACAAAGCGTCCATTTTGAGTCTCACAACAACCCCTCATGATTGATTTAATCTCAATCATTTGGTGGGTTTTGATTATCTCAATAATCTATTTAGGCTTTGTTTGACCATAGATGGACCATGGTCTATAATTTTGACCATGAAGACCATAGATTGACCATTGATGTAGTCTCTACTAGTTTTTTTTTTTTTTTTTTTTTTTTATAAAGATGTATTTATATATATATAACAAGAAAATTTAAAAAGGAAGAGGGAGCAGATCCCTCACAACCAGAGATTGTAGAGGCGCTCCCTACTTGGTTAGCACATCTGTAGCCGAATTTGCAGATCTAGGAATGACAAACCAAATACAAAAGTGGAGTGAGGTAATATCTAAAATCTCCTGAAAGATGTCCCAATGGCGCTACGGTGAAGGGGAAGTACGCTCACACCATCCAATGACCACCTTCGAGTCTCCTTCAATGTGAATGGGACCACTGTAGTTGTCTCTGAAAATGCGAAGCCCATTGAGTAGGTGATGTAGTCTCTACTAGTTAATTGGTAGTTGTATTCTTCCAATCTTGATCTTTGATCAATGCTCATGCTCTGGATCATTGATCATTGATTGGGGCTACAATCTCGATCATCAATTGATGTTCTAATTTTGGTGATCAAATATTTATGTCTAAAAAATAATTTCTTATCGACATAGAATCTTGTGGTTGTGATGTCTTATGTGCTAGATGACTACATTTGTTTGCTTTTTAAGCAATACTTTTCATATCTTGACTATTAGAGGGTGTGATATATTTAAATAGGTGTATGCTTTTTTTAAATCTTAAAGCGAAAATGTCTTATGGGATATCCTTGCAGCTTTATATTTTTCTATTTTAATGGTAATGTAAAGAGGTTAATGAGGCTGGACTCAAGTCTAGCCGAGGTTGGCTGATCTAGTTTTTTTCTTTCTTGAAGACATACTCTATTTGCAAGAGTGCCTTTCATATGTACAACAATGCCATCATGACAATTTTATCAGTAAAAATTGATTTATAAGAAAATTCTCAAAACAACATCAACATGAATGCATGGGGAAAGAAATTAGTTTTTGAGTAATTCAATTCAAATTTGATGGTAAAAATGAAAGTTGGGACATCTAAGTTTATATGAACTTAGGTCCATACTCCTAGTCACAACGAATTTAGAACATTGTTTATTGCTGCAAAAAGAAGCTCAGAGTGTTTATTCCAACTATCTAGTAATGCCTTTGACTGTTTACTGCAGCCGGAGTGGATGGCTCCTGAAGTTTTAAGAAATGAGCCATCAAATGAGAAGTAAGTCCCAACTAGCATTTTTTTCAAGAAATCTCTGTGAGAACTTTTAATTTTTGTTTGAAACTTTCTGTGCTCTATCGGTAATGGGTAGATTTGATGCAGATGTGATGTCTATAGCTTTGGTGTAATACTATGGGAATTGGTCACCTTGCAAATGCCTTGGAGTGGAATGAACCCTATGCAGGTGGTTGGAGCAGTTGGCTTCCAAAATAGACGCCTTGATATACCAAAAGAAGTGGATCCTATGGTTGCAGAGATAATTCGTGATTGTTGGCAAAGGTAAGTTGTCAACATTGTCATGATTAATATCCAATTCGGTTTTTTTCTGCCTGCTTTTCATGACTAACCAACTCCACATTTTATAACGATCTGTATCAACTAGATTTTGCTTTAGTGTAGAGATATTTATGTGGTTCAGGTTAAGAGAGATTGATGGGATTTATTTACTCTGTTAAACTCTTTATTTTTTGTTATGCAGTGAACCAAATCTGCGCCCCTCGTTTGCTCAGCTTATGACATCACTGAAGAATGTGAAGCGAGTAAATGTTGAGGCCACTTAAAAGGCACTGGTTCAAATCATCAGGAGGAAATAATACTTCCAATACAGTTTACAGCTGGGAAGCACACTACAATTGCAGCAAAATTGTTCACAAAATTGGTGAAAGAGAGGAGTTGGGATGAAAGGATCAAATTCAGCGGTAATGAGTTGCTGGAATTGGAAACAGGCTCAATCTGATCCAGAGTAGAGAGTAATCACACTGTTGGCGGACTGCGAAGTGCTGTACGAGAAAAACAGGAAGTGAAGCGCATGAAGCTCTTACCGAAGGTATGAGCCAAAGTTAAAAAAAAACTACTTAAATAATGTGTCCCGTTTTGTTGCCGTTTTGGTTGTTCTGAAATGTGGAAGCTTGAAAAGCTTCTAAAATTGTATACTCTGTTTTGTGCTATTGACACTTTTTGAAAAAGAAAAAGGAAAAAATTGGGTATGCACAAGCCTCATGCCTCGTATGTTTATATACATTGAATTGTGTACAGTTTTTCTTTTCTTTTTTGTTGTTTTTTGATAAGCGAGACATTTGAAACCTGTAGATTCACGTTTACTGTTCTCCACTACAAAATCTACACAATCTGAACAGGGCATCTGCTAGAAAATTACAAGCACTAATCAAATCTCACCCAAATATGATTGTATCGACATATTAGACAAAAAGAAGGGCGAATAAAAACGTATCCAGATGCATGTAATAAATCAGCATCCATGCCTCCAAATATGTCGAACCCTGAAGTTCCCTACAAGGTTGGGATGGACTTGGATCGAATGAATTGCTTAAGAATGGCCTTCTCTTCATCAATCCGTTTCTTCTCTTCAGGATTACTGGGTTTGATTTTCCTCTTCTCTTCTAAAATCCAATTGAAGAGTTGGCGCTGCTCATGCTCTGGGATGGGTTCCTTCACCTTCACAGGTTCAGAGACATTTGGGATGGGCAGTGTTTCCTCTGTGATTTGGGGACTCCTCCCAGCTGTAGTAGGAACATCTTTCTCTTCATCTTCTGTATATGTATCTTTCTTTCTGGTCCTCAAGAATAGGTACCCTGCATGCAGCGGTATAAAGTGGAGACTAAAAAAAACAGAACATACCACATCCAAAAGTGCACATGGTACAAAGGGCAGCTTCAGGTCTTACAAAAGCTCTAAAGGGAGAAATCTGAAGGACTCGAATACAATTTATCTAAATTGAATGTAATGCAAGACATTAGAATCAGAGTAGCAAAGCTGCAAAAGATTAAGAGTCTCATCCACAACATTTTTACTTCAATTCAATGGGTTATTTAGGGCCTTATGAATCAAGGGAATAATCATCTGAATGGAAGTTTGGGAGGTCAGTACCCTTCTAATTCAAACCTGATTTACTTCATTGTAAAAGATAAAGAATGCACAAATCTCATATCTCTTGGCTTGATGTGTGTAATATCATAAATTTCTCTAAATCAGACAGAGAGTGAAAAATCAGTAAAGATTGTGCCAGTTTTGACTAGAGGACATCCTTCATCTTTAGGCAAAAAGAAACTGATGCCTAAAGTTCATTTCTCTTTTTTTGCTACATAAATGGATTCCCCGTCCTGGCAGAAGGTGATGACAGAGAAGCACAAGGTCATACAATACTTTTATAAACATTACATCTAAGACTGATCATGTCCAACCTGTAGAAATCAAGTGATTATTCAACTCATAGGGTTGCTGCATCTTCTCTTGATATACAAAGGGACTCCTTGAATCGAGATCCATTTTTCAAAATCATCTATGACACAAGTAGGTATATCAAAATATAATTTTTTTGTAAGCTTGACATCAAGACTTGGCATTAACATTCCCCACCAACTGAAATATCATAACTTGAAAGGAAAATAAAGAACCTGATTGGCTTGAAAAACTTCACAATATGATTCTTTTCCATTCTTAGCCCATATTCAATGTGATCAGAGATTTATAGTTTGACAGATTTAACCAAAAAAGTCCAGCATCAGGAAAATGGATCAGACATTGTTGGAACTGGAAACCAGGTGGATTACCACCTTAGCTGGGCTCTCCAGATTATATAAAATTTTTATCCTCCAGCAGAATAGAGAAGAAAGATCAACAATATAATATAGCAGGCGGTGGCATCACCACTCCTCTAAGGTAGCTGAAATATTATCTGTTAAAGTTGCAAAAGCTAGAATCGTAGAAAATAATTAGGTTGATGACTGATAGATTAATTTAAAAGTCAATGCTCAAGCAAACTGTTAATCGCCGAGCTCATTATGCAAAATAGACTTGGCATCCCCTAACAAATGCTTCACCAGAGAACAAGGAAAGGACCTAATAACAAGCAGATTCACCTCGCATAAAAGCTTAAGAAAACAAGAATGGGATCAATGAGACAGCCAGGCAACAAGATATTCCTTCATCTCCTTCGTGATTAAAAAAAAAAAGTAGGGTTGAAACAAAAAACAGACCATCATCAAGCCACAAGCAAAAATGATCAATACCCAACTCAACTAAAATGTCCAAAATGCATCCACATCGATAAAATGAACGAAAACAATTTATCGACAGACCTCCAAGAGCAAGATTGACAGCCAAAAGTATTGGCCAGACGAACTTATACCGTCGAACAAATGACTCTTTTGGGGGAGGCACAGGGGTTTCCGCAGATGCCATCGAAGGGGGAGTCTGAGGAGTCGGAGGAACGGAGTAGTTCTTGGGCTTCGGCTGTCCTACATCAAAAAGCATTTATACCTATAATTCCTCCATTCTTTCCACAATTAGTGAGCAGATTAAAGAAAAAGTAACCGAAGAACCATGTATAGAAGAAATAAAAACCAGACAGAGGTTTCTTATTGAAGCCTACCTTTCCTGGGTTTTTGATCGTAGAGCTTAGGTCCCTCGCCCATGGCTTTCCCTACTTCTTCACCTGAAAGAGACTAATCAACAAGAACTACACCCAGTATTTCTGTCTTCAGAACTTAGAGAAAAGTGACGGAGAAAGTGAAAACTACACTAACACAGATAAGGACTCCCCGTTAATTGCTGGGAAAAGAAGCTTGATTCCAGATTTCTTTACCCACTCTGCGTATGCCAAAAGCCGTAATATTAGTATGACTATTACATTTATACAAGCGCCATTGACCCGAATTTTTCTTCAAATATCGAAGGATTCGATCGAAAGTTTGCTAATGAAATTCACACTAATAATAAAAAAATATTAAAATTTATTTTAACAAGATAAAGTAACTTCCCAACTCAACGTTGGAATCTTCCAGCGAACTGATGATTAAAACAGTGTAAATTGACAACAAGAAAAATAACAACTCATAAAAAATTTAGCTTGACTACTACATAGTAGGTTTCCTTATAAATCTATACTACAGGATTTAATGTACCCTTTGGCAGCCAATTTGTTTTTAAACCAAGCAATGTTGTTATCCAAATTGTGTTTGGTAGTAAAACTCTATCCATAGCATAGGGGTTTTATGAAGGGAAAAGATGTTAACTCCCATATCTCTTTTCCATGGTAGCACACCACCTCGGATCCTTGAGAACCTCTTAATAATTTTTAGAAATAGAGACAAAGGATAAAGTTGTGCGAAAGGAGTAACAACTTAGTGATAATCTATCAGTAGAGACAAAGTTTGATATAGGATGTATTGTCGGCAATTTTTTTTAACACAAGCACAAGTGGGTTTTCTAATGAAAATAAGACAATCATTATAATGGGCTAAAGACAATAAGGATGGGGAAGAACTAACCATAAAGTCATTTGTATACAACATAAGCAATTACTTAGCTAGTGGAGCAAATCTCTGGACCTATATTTATCAATGTCTACCTGTAATAAGTTTGATTAAGTTTGGGAAATAATTTTGGGAAGGGTGGTTTATCATGAAGTACATTGAAGTGGATATGATCCATAAGAAAACAAATGTTAAGAACAACATAGGGCTAGTAAATGAGAAACATTCATAGATATCATGAGAGCTCTAGCAACTTCCAAGGGATGCCTGTTTTTTCTTTCAGACTTTGCCATTATGTTTTGGTGTATAAGTACAAAATGTTTGATGATTAATGTCATTCTTACTACAATATGTTAACAATTGTGAAGTTAGAAATTCTTTAGCATTGTCTGATCTAAAAACTTGTACTTTCTTATGAAATTGTGTTTCAACCATTGTACAAAAGGATTTAAAGATGAAAATACTTTTATCCATCTTTTATTAAATAGAGCTAAGTTACGCATTATCAAAGACAACAAAATATTTAGACTGAGTAACATTAAGAACATGAACTACTCCTCATACATAAAAAAAAAAAAAGACTAAGGAAAAAGGATCCATACTACCTTTCCCAAACTGATAAAACAAATTTGTTCAATGATGTTTACCTAATTAACACAATTTACAAGATAACTAGTAAGATATTTTAAATAAGGAACTAAAGATTGTAAAACTAGTAAAGAGGGATGGCCAAATCTATTATGCTATTAGACTACTTGTTGGCCAATAGGAGCAATTTCTTAAATCACTTGATCGTATGAGAAATAGAAACCTTTTCACTCATGACCTCTACCTATCACTTGTTTGGTTTGGATGTCTTAAGACACATATTGAGTGGGAAAAAATGTTACACAACAGTAAAGTTTTTTAGTTAGCTGACTAATAAACATAAAGCTTAAAGAAAGTTGTAAAACAAATAAACATTAAAAAAAAAGGACAGATACAGAGTAGAGAAACTAGTGCCTTATACATTTGTTTAATAGCCATAAAAAATAGGCACAAAACAATTAACTATGCAAGGTGATAACCATGAGAAGTTATTGATTTTTTCTAGTGAGGTGTTTAGAGGCTCCAGAGCCAATAATCCAAGGCAAAGAATTGGAACATTAAAAGAGAGAAAATGGAGTGATAGGTACAAGAAAATGGAGTCAACATACTCTTTACTTTCTTAAAGGCATTGCCTTCTTCTTCTTTTGTAAGAACTATCTTTCCTTTATAAGACTTCGATTGTCTTTCTATTTTGGACTCAACTATGATAGTAGCTCGGTTGACACTAAAAAGTTCTGGTTTTCCATATAGTTTCAAGAATTTTTTAACTCCATAGTTGGATAGGCTAAAATAGATGTGACTTTTGAAATTTGATGAATCCCCTAAACTTTTGCCTCTTCAACGATTTCATCTAGCTCAGGCTCAATTTCTTTTACTACTGCTACTTGCTTTGCCATGAGAAAACATGTCAAAAGTCTTTGTTGGGAAAGTTTGAGATTCAAGAGTCTTCACTGGAATTAGCAACATAGTAACACAAATATCATTAAAAGAAGGCTTTATGATAGAACTAAGAACTTAAGATTTTTGCCACATCATGATATAACTTTAAATTAGTGTTATAAATAATAGCAACTAGTGCTTGTCTTTGTTGTTCATGAACAACAATACAGTTGAGTACAATTGGGCAAACTTTTATTCTCATAAGAATCCTCAAAATTGGGTAAAATACTCATTGAGATCATCTCAATGTTTAGTAGTGTACATCTCTTAAAAACATCACAAAGCTTTTGTAGGCTATTAGGATGAAAATAAGCTTAGCACAATTCTCCCAAATAATCAAACCAAGAACTCAGAATGTCCATCGTGGGTCTCAAAGGCGGTTTTCTCGTTATCACTATCAACTACTCGGCTTTGATGATAGCACAAGTGAAGATCTAGTTTAGAAAAACTTTGTGCACCACTTAATTCATCAAACAAATTATCAATGACATGAATCATATACTTATCTTTTACGGTAATGTTGTTAAGAGCACAGTAATCCACACAAAACCTCCATGATTCATCTTTCTTTTTTACCAATAGCAAGGGGGAGGAGTAAGGACTGTTATTTGGTTTGATGGTGCCTTCTTGAAGCATTTTCTTAACCTACCTTTCGATTTCACCTTTTTTAATATGTGGGTAGCGGAAGGGTTGTGTGCTTGTAGGAGGGGCACCGGGTTGAATCAGAATCCAGTGGTTGTGGAGCCACCTTATGGTAGATCTTTTGGTTAAGAAAAAACATCTTGACAATGTTAAAGTAGTTTGAGTAGTATTCTATGTAATTATGAGAGTGAATCATATAAGTTATAATTAGTGGTTAATTTAAGTATTTTTTTATTCTTATGTATTAGGGCGTCCATGTCCCAACTATATAAACAAGAAAGAGAGGGGGAATAGCTAAAATCCTTGCTCTCTCTTAACCTCTAAAGTTTCTCTCTTCAACTTTTGCTCTGACCTTCTCCTTCTCATCTTCTCTTCTCTTCTTCTTTCTTTCTTCCTTTTTTTTCTCAAGCCAAGTCATCCATGGATTAAACACTAGAAATCAACATGATATCAGAGCTAAAATTCCAGGGTTTAAAGTAAAGTTGATCAAGTTATGAAAGTTTAGTGGAAAAGAAACTCAATTTAGCCTTCAAGCAACAAATGGTTTGGCTACTTTTAAAGTAGAGTAAAAGGTTGAAGTCAATTCAACAAGTTCTCTCTTTAATCAGAATAGTTTCACCTTATACTTCACATTATAGGAGATTCAATTCAAGTTTTTGATAGTCACAGAGTTGTTTTTTTACTTGAGCCTAATTATCCCCCTCAAAATTCACATTTTTTTCTTCATGTTGAATGGCTGAAATCACATTTCTGTCATATGCCCGAGTTTCCTTCATTCCTAGTTTGTTTGATCTAATTTTTATGCCAATTTTTTCCTTTAAGAATACTAGAAGTCCTCTTGAAGCTCTACTTAAGTTATGATTTGTCGAAGGAGTGCCTGCTCAATTAAGTTGTTAAAACTCTAAGTTAGGGTTTGAAGAATAGTTTTGGAAAGCAATCACTAGTTCTAGTTCATCCTTGATTGCTTTCTTACCAGCACCTAGTTCGTTTTCCCCCTTTTTAATCACCATTGGTTGTTGAGTGATTAGAATTTTGGTTTAAAATCTCAAACAATAATTTTTTTTTAAAAAAAGGGGGTCATGCTTGTATGATCTATTGGTTGGTTTCCTTGTTACTTGTTGAATTTGATCACTTGACATTACATAATTTTGCATTTCATAGATTCAAAATTTTTTTAGTTTTAATAAATTCTTGTCCACTTTCCTCCTTAGTTAATCTAAAGGTGTTGGTTTTCTGGAAAAAAAAATTTCTTTTGTAAATTATAATATCTGAATTGTCCAATACTTCATCTTTTCCATATGCTTATTTCAACAAAGGCTGGAATAACTACTTGACTTTGTCCTAATGTGTGAAACATTTTTCTATTACTAGAGATCTTGTTGAGCATATAACTCATCCACCTATGCATGTGGATCATCCATCTTGCCATAAGTGGTTGAGGGAAGATACACTTGTTATTAACTATTTGATTAATAATATGGAGGAACATGTGATAAACAATGCGGTACACCTAGAGACAACCAAAGCAATCGGGGACACATGTTTTGAATTATATTCTACCCCTGATAGTCTACAAAATATTTTTGACATTTTTCAGGAGATGTACAACACAAAGTGTAAAGACAATCTTCATGTGTACTTTGCCGGATTCAGAGGGCTACTACAAGAGTGAAAGGTTATACAAACATATGCACTTGATTTTGCCACATAGAAAAAGCAGAGGGAAAACCCGGTCTTAGCTATATGTCTTGATAATCTACCACCCTACTTGGATATTGCCAACTCACATGTACTTAGCACAACTGCAAAACCTTCTTTTATAAGAGGCGATGTATTAGCTGCCAGTGATTTATCTATAGAATGCTTGTGATTGAAAATTACCATATTGAATGGTTCAAAGAATGGATGGTAGTGTTTGCTCAATAGGATGGACCTAATGAGGAACCCACTTGGTTGTGCTGCTAAGTCCAGATTTGTGAGGCTTCTTCTTGAGTTTGTTAATTAATTCCTTGTTATCCTCATTAGAGTCAAAACAGGTCACTTTCGTTAATCATTCAGAAATTCCACTAGTACCTCTCTTATCAATGTCATTTTTTTAATGTCTATAGACCTAGTAGTACATTTTTGAGTATAAGTCAAGTTTGTTTATTCTTCACCCAAGTGGTGCATTTTGAGCTATTATTAAAATTGACTAGACTCTTATTATACGCCTTTAAAATGGGATGTCCACCTTTGAAATTGAGCTGAGTTTTTTTACTTAGATCTATTTTTTTACAGAGGTATATAGTCCTATCATTTGGCTAGGAGTCCATATTAGTCTTAAGCACGTTGTGTCTCTTGAAAAAGAGAGTGAGTCCCAACTTGAAGGGGAGAAGAAGGAGAAGTACAAAAAAAGAGGTGTTTAATATAACTTAATTAAGAATTTCATGAGTTCAAATGAAAGTTTTTTTACTAGAAATGGTGATTAGTGTCAATTTTCCAAGGACATCTAAGTAAGAGGGAGAAGGAAAGATGCAAAATTTATAGCTAAAGGTATTGAAGATAAAAAAAAAAAAAAAAAAAAGGTTAAAGCCAAAGATCAAAGAAGCCACAAAATTTTGAAGTAATTTGAAGCCATAGAGACCTCAAAATTTTTTAAAAACATTTTATTTTGTTGAAGGCCAATTGTGTATTTTATTTTTATTCTTAAAATAGGAATTGAATACCCAACAGAAATTATAAGCTCTAGTTCAAGGAAGATTATTAGAAAGTATAATTAGGTTTATTTAACTTAATTTGATTTCTAGGTAAGTTGTTTTCTATTGGAAGTCGTTTACTAGGGTTTAAGAGGGAGTAGGGATATGGATATAATTTCTAATATTTTTTTAATAAGGGAGAAAGATCTACATCCCCTAATCTCTCCCACTATTTTCTTCTTACAAATTCCAATACTACATCTAATAATCATTTGACATGTCAAAAAAGCATATCATACTATCACATGGGTTGTCAGACATAAAAAATATTAAAAAATTAACGTTGTTAAAAATGAATCTGAAATAATTGAATATGGTGGAACTAAAATTTAGCATATACTTTGGTTTTAGTTTTTGCTCCGTAATGTTTATTTTTAGTGATGTAAAAATGCAGTTTTGGCTACGCCAGATTCATTTTTAACAACTATAGATTTTTCTATTGCATTTTTCATATCTAAAATCTCAAGTGATTAGTTAATAGATGTTTCCTTATGAGAGAATTGCTCATTTCTTGTTGTAATATTGCACCATTATATTGTTTTAGCATATTTCGACTCTCTTCAAATTAGTTCTCCAATCAACTTTGTTCAAATGAAGTTGTTGATATTGTAAGATTTTAGATTCAAAAGTTGAAATGTTGATGGGGCCTTGTTAGTGCCGTGTACACGTAGCTTTATTAATAATGGCAATTAGGAGTCGGGATTTGGTGTGACGTGATATTAGTTTGCTGATAGGAATGAGTTTTCATTAGTAAAAAACAATGGTTTTGATTCAAAAATCTGCTTAAGTGATGTGAGGCAATGGTTTATCATGAACTCAGTGCGCTTTCACAAATCTCAAATCAACTTTCACTCAACATGGCCTTAAAATCTAATATGTAATGGTTGATATGAAACTACAACATGAAGCTTTGAATTAAAAATTTATTTGAAGTTATAAAAAGACAAGAGATATCTATGTATCATATAAAGTATCTAAAATATCTGAGACGTACTAATACACCCATTCCTTCTTTGTGTCACCGTAAGATAAAGATGAATCCTGCTCATCAGGGCCCAAATTTAATAAACTTTATTGAAGTTGTTGCATAATCATGTTGTTTATTTATTTATTTATATATAAAATTCTCTTTGTACAATGTATATTTATTTGTTTAAGTGTATATTAAATTTGCATTATCATTGTTGTTTGATCATGATGTGGTTTGTGTATGTTTTGGTTTGAAAATATAATAGGAAGATATGCAAAGCTGACAAGAAGGGGATAGCATTAGGGTTGGAGGACCCATTGGGGAGGGGAGCACAAGAAAGAGGGTAGGTCAGGGTGACTTTAGGACAAGGGGGAGACAAGGGGGCAAGGGTAGGTAGGAGGGAACATGCTTGAAACCATGTTGTATTCTCGAGATATATTTTTAATATCTATATTAGATATAAATTTGAATAAATTGCCTATATTTGGAAGTACAATGAAATGATGTTCCATGAGCGAAGAAGAAACAAGAAATATGATGGCACTATTTCATTGACTTTATTTTGATATTATGTTTTTCCTTTTTACTTATGGATGGGGAGACTAGGGAAGTTTGATATGACATTAAGTTCGATAGATCTAGGTATTTAATAAATCATAATAATCATAATATAGCCTGAGTATTACATACATATAATATGGATTTAAATTAATTGAGATAATATGAATCTAATATGGGTATGATATGAACACGATATGAGCAGTCTATTAACATAAGATGAGCATAATATGGACATAATTTAAACAAAGTATGTGCATGATATAAAAATATTATCCTAATAAGAATAATAATAACTTTTTACAAAAGTTTCAATTTCACATAATATATACATATAAAGGGTAAAATGTTCGATCAAGCTCACTTGAATCTTATGGTAGTGTGGGGAGGGTAAGAGAGTTTGGTTGGTTATAAGTAATTGGGTTATGGCTTTTGATTCTCTATAATCTAATTAATCTTCATGAGTGAGTTTTCTCCATCCTATTAATTTTAATTATTTAAATGATTACCAGTTTGTAACATATATTACAGTTTAGCACAATACTTGGGCTACCTACTTCCAACCATAACAAACAAGTATTTTACTCTTTTTTATGATATTTACTTTGTTGATGTGTTCCATTTTGTTATGTTGAATAAGAAGTTGAATTTGGCAATTGGTTCAAACGTAAGGTTTCTTATGTGTGTTAAGGATTTTGACTTCAATACAATGAGCTAGTTGTCCTAATGTTTTTCTTCTCTAGGTCAAAAGATCAGTGGATAATGGTCATCAAGATATCCACAATGGCAAATATTGTCTTTGTATTAGCTCATATCAAACAATTGTTACTCAAGTTGCAGTATATATAAATGACATATGCATCTACACTAAGCAGATCGAGGAAAACTGTAAAACTAAAGGGTTCTTTGATGATAATGACCATAATTATTATGTGGTGGTGACACTTATAATTGAATTATAATACTTAGGGAACAATTCTATTTATGTGCTCAAATAAAAATGGTTCTAGAAATGTCTTCAATGTTTAGAGTAACAAAAAAACACCTTTGATAATACAAAGCATGCCAATAGGAGTTGTCTACTGATAATAATAATGCACGTCCTAGGGGACGATGATGTTGGTCTATTAGTTATGTATTATGTTCCATATGAGTGTACATTACAACCAATTCGAAGAGACAATCAAATGAACAAAGAAGTTGAGTCTATTTTGAGTGATTTGAAGAAATAGAAGAGAAAGACGAGGAGGAAGAAAAAGATATTCTTCTGAATGATAATAACTATAAGAGCAACAATGCTTTGATTCATCTAAAAAAATAGTAGTGTACAATTTTTTTTTTAACAAAATTATTTTTTAAATTAATTTGTGTTATTTTCTATTAACTTGTATCAAATCAAATATCTTGAGCAATTGTAGTGGTCGCAAACATTTGCAACAATTATAGTTATGCACCATGCCTCTATGGTCAACACGTAAGAGAGCGGTACCAAACGTTCCACAATCATTACAAAAGACCGACGAGGCGGCTACAATTGAAGAATCCATTGACAAGGAGGGTGTCCCAAAGATCGAGCTAGGTAGTAACAATATATTTTACATTTTAACATAATTGTATTCCACCATATTGTGCATGATTTTAAACTTTGCAATTTCTTTATTTTGATAGGTACATCTCTATGGCCTCATTTGCATGATTTTAAACTGATGTATTTTTTGTATTTCTATGTGTACGTCTTCTTCTATGCCCTCGTAGAAGCAAGGTTATGACCTAGTTAAGGTGATAGGGTTGGTCCGGCCATTCGAAAGAATGGCAACAACCTACTCCCTCTTGAACTAACACAAGGTTAAAAGAGGGCTAGTAGGAAGGCAACTTCTTCACACACTACTTCGGTCACTTGGTGAGGAATTATTTACCCAAGTCGGTTCCTTGGTTTATGAAGGTTTACTTGAAGCAATTGCACATGTGCCCATGGTGATGGTATGCATTTAAAGTTTTTTAGTTAACTTTATTGTTAATTTTGATGGTGTTTCTTATCTTTGTTGCTTGAAGGAGAAATTTGAGGTTGTTTTATTTCAAGATGAGATTTTATGGCAATGTGTGCATGCCATTTGCCATTTGGTTGTATATGTTTCAAGATTATTGAAATGAAATGCACAAGTGGTTCAAGAACACTCTTGTAAGTTAAATTTGTAGGGTGAAGGTGTTGATATCATTCAAATGTTTAGGAGAACCCACCATGGGGCTTCATATGGAAGGAGACTTGGATTCATAATGTTGACATACTTTTTATTGTAAATTAAACTCTTACTAAAAATTTTAATATTAACTATCATTTTTTTAATAGAATTAGATGCAAAAAAGGGTGTCAGTACTAGAGGCAATGGATGGCCCAGTGAAAGTAGGGTGGATGGGATTCTTAATACTACATCTAACTACATCAAAAGGATGGGTTCAAAGGATGGGTCAAGGTCAATTGCCTCTCCCTAGGGCACCTCATGGATCTTCTCCTTACAAACTGGAGGCGATGGATGGCCCTGTGAAAGTAGGCTGGATGGCATTCTTAATACTACATCTAACTACATCAAAAGGATGGGTCAAGGTCAATTGCCTCTCCCTAGGGCACCTCATGGATCTTCTCCTTACACAATAGCACTCAAGGAGGAGTTGTAAATGAGAGGCACAGATATGAGGAGGGGTTTGCTATGGTGGAGGCTCTATAGGTTGTGACAACCTATCAAGTGGAGGATATATGAGATGAGACAACATCTCAGATACAGACTTAGTACCATAGATTCCAAGGTGGATGTAACAGTAGAGCGAGATAGGCACTTTGTCAAGGCTCCATAGTTAGTTATTTTATCTTTTTGTGTATTTGCAATGTATTTTTCATCTACCTCATTTTATTATTTTATAGAGTTGAGTAAGTTTTTAAAATTTATTATTTTTATTGTTATTTTATTTTTTTAAAATTGGTTATTATTACTTTTATGTGTATTCAAATATATTCTTGAGGAATCCACTTTTTGATTCTGACTCTCCCACTCTAGTCGTTGATTTTCTTTCTGTTACTTCGAAAGTAGCTACTCTAGCTTCAACCACCAGTATATTTTACTAAAAATGATTTTTTGATACCTTCTAGAAGGAATATAAATTTCCCCCAGAAATTTTTTCACAAAAAAAATATTTATAAAATAAAAATAGCTATCTCTTCCAACAAAAATGTCATTTTTTGCTAGTAGAGTTTTTTTAAGTTTTTCTAATAAAAAATCTTACACTCTTTTAGTAGAAGTTCAAATTTTCTTCAGTAGAAATCTCTCATAAATATATTTCAACAAAAGTATTTATCTCTTTTGACCGAATTTCAAATTTTGTCAGAAGAATATTCTTAATTTTTTTAAATGAAAAAATACATATTATAATATAAAAATAATTTTAATATTTCATTTTTTGGAAAAAATATATATTTCTCTAGTAGTGTGTCTTCAAAAAATTATTTTTACTTTTATAGAGTATGGAAAAAAGTCTATAATTTGTTGATAGAGTTTTCTAGAAATTTTCCAGGAAAAATTATTTTTATTTTTCCCAAAAAAATAGTTGGAAAAGTGTCGGCCAATAAACACCCCCACTTAAGTTAATGATAGGACATCTTCCCCTGATATTATTTTTTTATTTTTAAAGGACATTGATTCAACTTGTGTTTAAAACCTGGTTGAACCAAGTGTTGGAATATGTTGATGATCCGTGTTAAGTATTTGACTTCGCACTTTAATTGATTAGTTTTTTCGGGTTGTATTGGTTAGGTACTTATATGGTATCCGCGATTGCATGTTTGGTGCGGGGACTATTTGACTTTCCACATTAATCAACTAGTCTTTTTGTGGATATACCTCAAAAATTTTAAATCTATAAAAATATCTATTAACTATATAAATGCCTAACTATTTATTCTGTTATTAAAACAGCTTGATGGTCTCTCTTTCCCCAGGTCGAATAACCCAGAGTAGAGTTTTTTCAGATGATCGATGGTGAAATCTGGAGCCAGAAACCTGATTTTTAATTCGCTGATGACCCATTAAATCGTTAGCAGCAGCACCAAGTTATTGAGTAATAATTTCAGGGTGCTGACCCATCAATCATTTATTAGATATCCATGTCGTCATCGTCTTCCTCTTTCTCGACAGGTAATCTGCGGCATTAAAGAGATAAAGAGCTCCTTTTTGTATCAATTGTTGCAGATGGGAAGTAAGACTTTTGAGGCAGTACTTGCAGTCCGGTTCTTTTTCTCAAGAGTTCCGAGTTTATCTTTGTTTCTCCAGCTCCCTTCAATCTCCTGACGTTATCTCTTCCGCAGAAATGGCGATGTGTAGCTTTTACGTCCACCCATTTAAGAACCCAATCCAGCCCTTCAGAGCCCCAACCATTTTAGCCACATATGATCCGTTTTTATTATCTTTAACGATCTCTGTGATTTGATGTTTGCAGTTGAGTGCTTCTCCTTTCTGTTATCTTTGTCGTTCTTCTCATTCATTTATGTATTTTTCTGGATGAGTTATAATCTGTTTTTGGTTTACTTACGAAAGCGAAATCCGATCTAAATCTTGTCCGAATTCCTGCATCGACGACCGGGCTCGGAACACGCGCTCAAGTAGGTGATTTATGCCGGCAAAGAGAGAAGAAAAAAAACCCAGAAGAAAAAAGGAATTATAAACATCAAGTTGAGCAATTTTAATGTCCGTTTTCGTTTCTGGAACATCCCCGCTTCTGCGCTGATAATGATAAGTTCTGAATCGTGAAGGATGGGTCCTACTGCCATCGAGGCTGCTGTCATGTAGCAGGGGACCATGGACCGCGGATTTTCAAGCAGCTCTGTGAAAGCTACTAAACTTTGGACTCACTGTAAATTATTATTGAGAATGTCACTCATGAAAATACGGGATCGTCGGTTTCCTTGGGAGCACTACCTAGCTCTCTCCCACTGTGGGCAACGTCGAGTGGGAGTGATTCACGATGCGTGTACGTAGCCTCGCTTTTCATCGTAGAAATATAATGAACGAAAGATATTATCGACTGGTGGTCGATTGATAGGATAAGGAACTTGTTGTTTGCAAATAAGGCAGCAAATTAAAGTTCTCGATCACCCCAATTGCACCTCCTGAGCTGCTCTCCTCTCTCTCTCTCCCTCTCTCTCTCTCTCTCTCTCTCTGTCTCTTCTGTTGCATGATGTGTCGCTTCATCTACCTCTCATTGATTTGAGTTTTATTACCTGTAAATATATAAAAATTCTTCTGTGTTTCCTGAAACATGTAGCGTTTCTGGGTCTCATGTTCATCATATGATGAAATTATGCAGCTCAGAGTAATTTAACTTAGGTATTTAACCAAAATCAGAACAATGATAGATCATGGTTATAATTTAGCATGGGAGTTTGCCCTGAGGTGCAGTTCAGAGTACAGTGATGGCCACAAGGGTGAAAGATGAAAGGAGGAGACTGGAGGCTCATCATAGAACCAAAATAGGTAAGAAAAGAAGGATATATAAGCCCAGAAATAATCATTTCTTTGTCATTCGTGAGTAGTCAGGTGTAAATGATTGACGAAAAGAGTAAACTTCACGCTAAGTACTCCAGGTAGATTATCAGGTTGCACAAACCCATTTAGGGTGTGAAAGATCAGAGACCCCCTTCCTGATTTGGACAACCCATCTTGCTGGCAGCTGCGATATGGCCGCAGAGGTAAAGCCAGAGGGAAAGCAAGGAGAAGATCTCCTCCAGTTCGTTCATTTGATGTTTTTACGATCGAAGAGCAGGAGTAAAAAGCTGCAAAGGGTCTGTAAAACAAAGGCAACCGATGATCAAAGCGAAGAAAAAGTAAGAGAAAAAGGTGGAACGGGGGAACGGTCTGTCTTTGTCTCTTGCCTGGCCAGTGCATTGAATGGCTTTTGGCAAGACTAAGGAGGGAGATGGTCCCATGCAAATCTATGCCCATCTCCCTATCCAGCACAATCCCCTAAAATTCCTTCCCATAACTCCAAATCCCATTTATTAGAATGCAACAGATGAGGAGAGAAATTTACAGATAGGGTTTTGCCATTTTGGAATGTCTTGTAGCATTCTGACTCTCCTTTACCTGTCCCTCTTTTTTTTTTTTTTTGTAACTCTCAGAGTATGTGTCGCTCTCTCAACTTTTGTATCAGTGGTCACGTGAATGGCTTCTCTAGCGTTTTCTCTGCTCTCTTTCTCGTTTTTCCTCCTCCCGTCTCTGCAAGATATTTACCTGCTTCAAGTCCCTGGGACCCTTTTTGATCAAGTTTTAACCAGTGAAGACGAAGCCCCCCTATATACTCATCTTCTCATATCTCGCTTGTTCTTTCTTGGACAAGACCAGTCATTCTAACTTCTTCCTCTTTCTTTCTCTCCCATGACTCCAATTCGTCTCATCCCTTCTCCTTTCTCTCCTCTACAGGGTAATGAGGATCCAAATGATCTTCTTACTCTCGAGTCCACATTCCCCCTGAGTACTTCTTCAGCGGCGCTTCAGCAGGAAAAGAGAGACAATGGAAGTGATCAACCTGAGGAAGGAGAAGAGGAAGAAGAGAAATTACCTGATCAGGTAAGATCAAAAGACTGTATATATAAAAATAGTCTTAGATTGATGATTTCAGTTGTACTGCACCGCTTTGAGTGATCTGATCACATATTGTCCTTGTATTTGCAGGCTGTTTCAGGGTTTTCAACCAGTGAGTCTGGTGAAGATCACCTTGGTCAACGATCCTGTCCTACCATATTGGGCTCGGGTGAGAACGAAGACAACAGTTCTAGTAGCCTGAAACCTGTATTTCACAATCAGGAAAATAGAGATGGTGGTGATCAATTCAACAATGTTTCGGTTAAGTGGATGTCTTCCAAGATGAGGTTGATGAAGAAGATGGCTAATCCGGATCAAACAGTTTTTTCCAAGCCTACCAGTAACCAGCAGGATTTTTTCAGTCTCCAGCGATCGCCCCCGCTTTGTGATGATGACAGCACCAACAATTCGCCCGGCAGCAAGATCAGAGTCTGCTCCGACTGCAACACTACAAAGACTCCTCTATGGAGAAGCGGACCTCAGGGCCCGAAGGTCCACGATCTCTCTCACTCTCAGTCTATCTTTCTCTTTTTCCCCTTCCTAGTCATGGCTAACGCCTTCTCAATATCTTTCCTAAAGTACTTGCTTCTCGAGTGCAGTCTCTCTGCAACGCTTGTGGAATTCGACAGCGGAAGGCCAGGCGGGCCATGGCAGCGGCAGCGGCTGCAGCTAAAGGAAGCCTACTGTCTGTTGAAACATCCATGAGAAGCACCAACAAGGTGATCAAAGAGAAGAGATCAACCAGTGATTGCAGCAGCCAGTACAAGAAGAGATGCAAGCTAGGACGTCCTCGTTCGAGGAAAAAGATTCGGTTCGATGAGTTTACAATCAGTTTAAGCAAAAACTCAGCCTTCCATCAGGTGTTCCCGCAAGACGAGAAGGAAGCTGCGATCTTGTTAATGGCACTCTCTTGTGGTCTTGTTCGAGGTTGAATCTTCGTCTACCTGAAGTCCTGCATCATCTTCTAGCTAGAGTTAGTATGATAGTGTCGCTGTGTGTTCTTAGAGAGGATTAAGATGAGGTGGAGTGATCCAATAACAGAAGTAATAAAATTTCTGGTGTGAGCTCGAGTTTGTAGTAAGTGTCTTTGTTTTATCTGAATCAGATCGGTGATGAAATTATCGATCATTTTACCCATCAACTGAATCATCTAAAGAATAAAATAATATATCTACTTTTTTTCTTTCTATTTGATCGAGTTTATAATCGTTTCTTCCTTCTCTACCTGCTTTCATCTAAGCAATCACATTAATTTGGTTCTGTCAACCTCCCAATTCAGTTGTTGCCGAAGATATTTTGCAACAGAGAATTAACAGATCCTTTTCTAGTAGCCATGGTAGCTGTTTTATCAATCCAAGATCGATTAAGAAGAAGCAGATCATGACCATGGTAACTACAACATTGATCGAACACCAGAACACTGAAGAACATTCGACATGTACAGACCAGAATTTGCAAGCATTTCACACTATTTCATTTTTCATGAATTTGAAATTATATTTACTTCAAAGTGATAAAAATATCTGCAGATTTGTTCATTTTGCAGAAGTCTATGCATGATCCGACTGATCAACCCCATTTTCCTCCACAAAATTGAAACCCTTCTTTCAGTATGTGACTGGATGTCAGCCATTAGAGTTAGCAACAACAGATTATTATCGTACTCCATTACAGGAGGAAGAACAAAAAAAATACCCCTTTTGAACGATTGGAAAAGAGGACGGCAGAGGAAACATTAAAGTAACAGCATTGTTGCAGATACTATTTTCGGGGAAGGAAAGATCGTAGAATAGTAATGACCAGTGAGATTATGAATTCAAAATATGTGGTAGATCGGTCTTCGTCGTTTGGCCGATTGTAAAGGCTGAGACACAGCAGAGACTGGCACGGATCTTTCTGAGTATCAGAGTTTCGTTAAGCGTTAGGCTGTCGCACAATCATATCAATGTCACAGCTTTGCCCAGACAGGTTGTCGAGGTATCTGCGGTGCTCTGGGGTCACCATTCACGGGTGTCCCCTGAAGTTCGGAAAGCAGCAATTTCACTTCGCAAGTGATTTTTAGTTTTCCCTGGGTGTTTACGTAGTGATAATAGCAGGCAAAATTACCTCATTTAGATTTGCAAACCTGATTTTCTCCATCCCCCGCCTAGACTCAACTCCATTTCAGTGGATGAAAGCCTAGAAAAAACTAGGTGGTTTCTTGCTTGAGTGGATTTTCTGCAACTTCATAAAACCCTCTTATATGAACATGAGATGGAGTCAAGGTTATGGATTCATCTGGGCAGCCACAGAAACCCTAAGTCTAAGAGTAACTTCTATCGTTTGCTTCGACTCCCAAGTGCCATTTGTAACACCAATTCAAGCAGAGTCAAGAATAAACATAGAAAAATGTAAATCAATTGGTTGAATCAGATTCAGTGAGAAATAAACCCCTCTCCGCTTCTGAAAATTTAAAAGGAAGGCTAGATTAAATATAAAAAAAAAGATAAATTAGTTGATAAAAAGGTTTTCTAAGTTGACTAGTCATTTTGGGATACCAATTTAACATGGTACCATGTCACCCACGTGGCACGCGAGAATACTCACTACTGTACTCACGAACGGAAGCAAACAATATCGGGATCTCAATCGTGTGCCAAATCAGCAAAAACCTAATCTCTGTAATAATAATAATATTTCATTCCCGTCCCCCTTGTATCATCTGCCAAAAGCAGTTTTTTTTTTTTTAAAGAAAAGCTGAAAAAGGATTGTCGTATCTCCCACACGTGTGTCAATAAATAAGCTTTTTTTTCTTTTTTTCTTTCTTTTTATTCTCCGTGCTTGTTTTGTAGCTGTTGGCCGAACCGTGCGTCCCCACATCTTCTCCAAACCCTGACCGGCAATCTCCGTTTCAATCTCACCGTCGGGAAGTTCACAATTGAGTCCTCCTCCGCCTCCCACCTACCCATTTATGCAATTAGATTACTCGGTTAGTTCACTTGCAACATTGCTAATTTAAAAATTAAGGGTGGTTTTCTTACGTGAAACTAGTGAGGAAATGGTGAAGAAAAATGGTAGCTTCGAGCCTTCCCAATTCCAGGCCCGGACACAGCCGCTGCCCTCCTCCAAAAGGCGTAAAATTGCAATTGCTGACATCTCTGTCCTGTAAAATTTCCTAAAATCAGTCATGCATGCCTATATCTGTATGTATTTTTTACGTATTTTCACCGTATATCACGAGTAGAAAACACTGACAAGCGAAGAAGCAAGAAGACGAAGTGAAGTACCTGCCACCTCCACGGATCGAACTGGTAGGGCAAGTCGTAGTGGCTCTGGTCGAGATGAACAGATCTAAAATACACAAAGACGCACCAGTCTTTAGGTATTACGTATCCTTTGATCTTCACATCCTTCACTGCTTTACGCATCACGCCTATAATTATATTCCCCATCCTTAATGTCTCAGTTATGACCTGCAAATTAAGCCACTGTTTGAGCTCACTGCTATATCTTCGTCTTTCAATTCTTTTCGCTGTTAGAATTAACTTACATTCTGGGTAAATGACAGGGAAGCGTAATCGCTCCAACCCAGTTCCTCTCCGGCCTCGCTTCTGCTTCTCTTCAGTTTCATGTTCTCTTCCTGGGGTGAACAGAATAATTTCGTCAAACAGTTTGTTTGTTTAATTATGTTCTGTCGATGAAGTGGGAGTAAGATGAGAGTTTGATAGATAAGCAAAAGAAAGAAAATACTGTAACTTGTTTGGTAATCGGGTACCGTCAGTTGTTGCAACGCAAGAGGGCAGTCGCTGAGGAATTTGATTGCTAGAGTCATGAGCAGAGGCACTGAATCCTCTCCTGGGATCATCATGTCGATCATGTTGTCAGAAATGAGTTCATCTGTAAGTTGCTCGCTACTGTCATTTAGTAATACGTCCAGGATGTCTCTGGGAACAGATGAACTGTCGCCGTTCCTTCTCTCTTCGATGATTTTGTCGACTAATTTCACCATTTTCTTCTTTGCCTGCTCACGGGAATATAGGCTAGTATTTTGACGAATTATCTCGGCAAAGTTGCGAATAACTTCTCCGCATTACCACAAGAGAAAGATTATAGAAAGAAGAAAATGTGGAAAAGAAACAAGCCAACTCGCCTGCAGTGATCTGTAAAGCCTACTTCCGGGCAGCTTTACTGGTAATGACATCAAGCCAGCAATGAATTCTTGAAACTGTTGCCGCAGAAGCTCCATGTCTACACCTGGGTCCAAACTAATCAATGCTTTTACCAGTACTTGAAATGCAATCTGATAAAACAGTTGAAATGCTCGTAAGAAACCGTAAGAGAGGTTAAAAGTTCACCATTTGGGAAATTATGATGCCGACCAAGTATTTATTAATTTCTCTGTACCATGAACCGGCAATGGATTTGGCCCATAACCAGACACGAAACGAGACAAGAAGAGAGAGAAGAGTAGGGGGAAAGCTGAACTGACATTTTTTGTTTCATCTTGGATGTAAACGATCCCATCGTCTTTCCAGCTATCCATGGCCTGTCGCACGTACTTCTGCATGTCTTGGGTGATCTGAGCTTTGAGGTGAGGGGATTTGAAGAAGGCTCCGATGAGACCGTGCACCCTCCTGTGAAAGCTTCCATTGATCAGCAAAATGGACGACTTGCCCATCAATTCGGTGAGTGATCTTGGGTAGAACGGCACAAAGGCCTTGGCATCGCTCTGCAGCACGGCTCTACTGACCTCCGCATTGGTGGAGACGATCGTCGGACTTCCGAAGATGTGAGACTTGAACACCTTCCCGTACCTACAATGTTACGAATTCACGGATTCTCTCATCAGTTCTATATATTACGTTTTCCTATGCAATTCCTCGCACGCTCAGAAACACCCAGTCGTTCCTTTCTCACCAATGAGCTCTTCTGTTGCAGGGTTCGCGTCGGCTGTGCGTATTGGTGGAGATTTCTGGAGTTGTTTTGTACAGGGCAAGAGCTATTGGGTACAGGACTACTCTTAATGTAAACAAGGTACATGATTGATTGACGCAGTCGAGTGGATAAGCTTTAAATTTTTTAATCGACATGATGAAGATTAGATGAGAATCTTAGATTAGATGGAAGATGTAATGAAAGAAGGAAGTGGGTTTTGGAGATAAGCAAAGCAAATTGGAAATGATGAATGGTGGGGAAGAAGAATACTAATAAGAAGAAACAGTAGCTGTCTCTGGAGTCTGGACTCACATGATGCGACGCCTGTCCATAAAGCTCTCGGGGCGGGGCGAGTAGGCACAAGAGATGAATTCCAGAGTTTCTCCGATGAACGGCCAGCCCATAGTCCCCGGCGGGAGGTGGCGCCCTCCCTGCTTCCCTCTCGTCCTCCATCTTTTGTACAGAATGCCTGTCACTAACGTCACTGCTGCCACGCACACGGCCCACCACTTGTCCATTCTTCCCCCCACTCTGCCCGTCGTGCCTTCGATTCGATTTCAATCCCTCCTCTCTCCTCTCTCTCTCTCTCTCTGATGCTGCCTCCGTTTCCCTTTATGTACTAATCACGACGAAGATGATCATGAAAATGGAAAGCACATAATATAAGGGACTCCAGAGAGTCTCGACATAAACAGAGAGGGATGAAGTTGAAGGGCAGAAGCTACAAAATATGGCTAGATGCTCGTCTGGGTGTTTAAGAGAGGTAATCACTGCTTCCAGAAGGTAACATACAAAGGGTTTAACATTCTAATCTCTGATAATTTCTTTTCTTTTCTAATCTGCTCTTTCATTTTTTTATAGGAGAGAGTGGGGAAGAAGAGAGAGGGAGAGAGGGAAAGACTTGCAAGGACCCACGTCTATGATTGTCTCGTGGCACAGTCCTTTTGGGGTCATCTCGGCAGTGCAGCAGCTCTCCTCGTGCAAACATGTGAAGTCCATTCAATAAATACAACCCACTCCCCTTCATCATCTGATGCCCCTTTTGTCTCTCCCTCTCTCTCTCTCTTTTATATATTCATCATCTTTTTCATTGTTTATTTTCCATTTGATCCCCAAATCATCATCCAATCCAAAGTCTCGACTATCCTCTAATGTTCCTTTCACTCGATCCCTTCATTTTTCTTCTATTTTTTTTTTCAGTCTGCAATCGCATCCACATGTGGGTTCCCCTTTCTTTATTGCACCATCTTCGTTTTCTTTCCCCTTTCCTCTGCATCAGGCCCGCCACTGGCTTTGACTGTTCCTGTAGCCTCAAATATTCAAAACCCAAACTCCCCAGTTCCTTGCTCTGTGAGGTTTTCGTCCCTGTGAAGGCTATAAAAAATATACAGTTGCCAGTATTTTAATTACTTCCACAATGGAACATACCTACACCTTTTAGTCTGCTTTATTCGTCCGTAAGCACGCTACACCCAGTAACCGGTAGTGATCCTTCTTTTTCTTATTATCTAGAATTGTTTGCCTCGGTGTTATCGAATTCAATCAAGGGCTTCAACTTGCGGATCCATCTTCAAATAAAATCACCGCAACTCTGGTGATTCCCCCCAGCATCAAAGCGAATCTACTGTTTCTGGGGCTCCGTGTGATAATGGTGCCGAAAAGAGAAAGAAGGGGAGTGAGAGACAGTGATGGGTCATGGGTGGGTTTGGACCTTCTGTTACCCAAAAAAAAAAAAAAAAATTTCGAGAGGAATTACCGTGAAAAGGTCGCAGTTCCTCCGTGAGATGGGGGGCCGCTGGAGTTGTATAAGATTTTTGTCTCGCCTTTCGGATTAAAAATCCGACCAGAGGAAAGCTTAACAAGTCATCTCAACTCTCGTCGGCGATTACGACGAGAGAGACTACTTTCAATCATTAAAACAATGTAAGCTTAGGGGCTCTCGTGACCTCCAAATCACCCAATGTTGTCATCCTCAGGCACCATATTTGGCCTGCAATAGCTTGGATTCTTAGAAAATGATTGGGAAGGTTCGGTTGAACAAGTAATTGTAATCATCTCATTTTAATGATTGCTTGATTTCCATTAAAAATATTTCTCAAGTCCATTTCTGTGATTCATTGAAATAGATGTGGACTTGAATTTGGAATATTGTTTCATGGTCAATGAGATCTCTAGGGATTTGATTGAGTCATTCGGTATTTAATCTAATGTGGATTTTTTTAAAATGAAATAGATTTATGTGGTTTAAGATTGCATTCAAGAGTAAGATTGAAATAGCCCCATCTTAGTGAAGCCAAAAATAAAAAATAAAATAAACTACTTCTTAATGTTCTATAAAATTTACTTTCTCTACGTAGATGGAGAAAAAAAAAAAGACTACCCCATTGTAAATACTTTTCTAGTTGGAAATTCTTATTAGGAAATATTTTTCTAGTTAAAAATTCTTATGAGGGTTTTCTTAAAACCCGCCCCATTGCCATTGTGTGTGTAATCTATTGAGTTGTTGTAAATCCCTTTGTAGGTTTAAGCAAGTATGCTTAATTAGCTACTTGAAAGCCCTTTTGTGGGTCTAGGCTAGAAGCATAATTTGTAGTTGTAAACTTGTGTGAGAGAGTGCATTGTAAATTGACTACTATGGTCAATTGAGTATAGTCTTATGTGAGCAACATTGCAATTGGCACTTGAGACAAGATATTATAGAGTATGGTTTCAAGATGAATAACTCAAGTTTGCATTGTAAGCGAAGATGAGAGGAAGAAGATGGGGCAAAAAATCATCGGGAGACGAACACCGAGGGAGGGGAGAACAACGAATGAGGAGAAATTTTTCATTTCAAGGGGGGGGGGGATGAAGCGCGAGAAAAGTTGATGATTTGCAAAATAGGTAGGATAACTTTTTTCCCATTTTTTGCGAGTGAATAAAATAATATAATCTCACTTCAATTCAATTCTTTTTACAAGCGACTAGATACTGTAGGGAGAATTCATTCCCACCCCCCCTAAATGTCCGATTTGTTATTTGTATGTTTTACCGTTAATCCGCTTCTCGCCATCACATGCGGTTTAATATTCGGGAGAATATCAAGTTTAATAAAAGGGGTCTGATATATTTGTCGGACTTCCCGTTTTCGGTAACCGACCCGTTTACGTCCAGGGTTTCCGAGATGTCGTCACAAGCCTGTGTGGCATGCTGTTACAGTAGTAGCAAGTGAGACAGCAATCCGTCTCGGCTCCGAGTGGATTGCCCGTTTCCATAGAAGAGAAGCAAAGAACAGGAGAGAAATCCAAGCGCCGTGTTTCCGTTCCACCCCGACGTAGATCATATTGAAATTTGTCTTAAAACCCTAAACCCAGCTTGAAAATCTTAATTTGCTGATCGAATTTCTCCAATTCCTGAAAGATGGTTCTCGCACAGCTCAGCGGGAGCATCTCCCGCGCTCTTCAGCAGATGAGCAATGCCACAATTATTGACGAGAAGGTTCTCAATGAGTGTCTCAACGAGATTTCCCGCGCCCTTCTACAAGCCGATGTGCAGTTTAAGATGGTTCGTGACATGCAAACAAACATTAAAAAGATTGTCAATCTCGATGATCTTGCCGCGGGCCACAATAAGCGCAAGATCATACAACAGGTAGCTTTCAGACGGATATAAGTCCATTTAATCGATTTTTATGATTTTTACGGTTAGTATGGGCTGTTAAATTGTAGTTTGGGCTTTGTATACAGATAAATGGTGTAGGTATTCAGACCGTTTTGTGTTGTGTTTCCTCATTGATAAATGATACCATCTTTTCAAATTGGTATTGGTTGTATAAATCCATATTCATGCCAATACTGACATCATAAATTTCTTACCAAAATATTTCAAAATATTTTACTAAATGATACCTTCAATCGAAGAAGAAATTTTAAACGGCGGATTATTTTGTTATAAGCACTGCAAAGAATCCAGAGGGTGGAGGGCAAGTTCAGAAATTTTTTTATGAGAATTTAAAAGCTGAAGTACAACCAGGCATGTTACAGAGTTGCTAGAATTAGAGACAAAAGTAGTTAACCGTTTTCAGTTGAACTAAGGAGCGAAACTGCATACTCCTAGGTGGCCCTAGAATGAAGCAAACCTACATGTAACATGACATTGGTTGAGCAGCGACGTCATCCAGAGCCATCAAGGTTGATTATCTTTCTACATTCAAACTAGGATTGTGGTGCCTTCGACTCAATGACCAGCTTCTAGTGTAAGGTTTTGTGTTCAAGTCTCATGGAGGAAGGGGGTGGAGCCTGCGTGCGTAATCAACATTCAAAACAAAAAACATTCAAACCAAGGTTACAGGGTAGGGATTCAGGTTCTGTTCTTGTAGGACACAAGGCTGGGAGGTGGATGCATCTAAAAAATTCCCAAAGATTCTCCCATTTGCAACCACCTAGAAGAACCTATTGAGAGTTCAGGTTCTCTCATTCGACAGATCTAAGAAGTCTATCACAAGCAATTTCAGAGAGATCTTTTGGATTAGGAGATTAATACCTTGTCAGAAGATGTCTGCGGCAACACTTTCCCTGTTGGCAGTTTTCTTTCTCAGTATTATCTTTCTATCACCACCTGTAAAACACGTCAGCAGATAAAGATTTATGTGTTTTCTTGAGTCCCTTTGGAACTTTCGTACCGGTTCAGATGTTTGTGTGGATCGGGGTGAATCATGCACGAAAAGCTTCAGCTAAACCTTTGGTAAAATGGGCAGAGAGGAACCCTCGTAATTTTTGAAAGAAAACTGCTTTCTTTGAAGCCCATGTGGAGAAACTCAGTGGAAACTTGATCTTTTGGGTTTTCTATATAGTGGACTTAAGAGGTTGCCATCTCGATTGCAATTTTTTGGTGGAAGTCTGTGGTAGGATGCCTTTTGGCTTGAATTCAATGCTGTTGAAGTCATTTCAGAGCTCTACAATGGAAATGGATAAGAACATAATGACTAAGGATTCTTCCTTTTCTGTATCTAAAATATTTGATCCATCCAATGGTGATTTATTGCTTGGGATTCATTTCAAAAGAGAAAAAAAAGCTTGTGGTCAATGTTTACAACATTTTTCCTTCAGTAGCCATAACCTGTAGCTGCATGATTGAGTGATTAATGGGTAAATTAAAAATTAACAAAAACAATGAAAGCATGTAAAAATCATGCAGAAATATTTAGATGTTGTTCCCTATCATCAGCTTTTCTTACCTGGCATGACGGGTACAAGACCTGTCCCTACAATATGACTAAAAAACTTGCCAAATTCCGCCCCAATTCAAATTGGGCTGTGTGATGCCAGAGGTTACCTTTGTAACTGAAACCTTTTACCATCTTATATTTGTTTAGAGTTCAATATTTCATTTATTACTGGAGTTATATAAAGGGTAGTGAACCAAATGTCCTTTATTATGAAGATCAAACATATTCTCTTTTTGTTTGAATGATTAATGGTGTTAAGGAATAGTCCCACATGGATTAATGAGTACAAAGATCTTGAGTTTATTAGTTAGGAAATAGGCTTCCTAAGTTGGCTAGTCATTTTGGGATGGGCCTTGGACCCAACTTCACATGGTATCAGAGCGGGTACACATATGTAAGCCTACACCTAAAATTATCCACTTGTAGAGCTACAAAAGAGGGTCTACACCTAAAATTATCCACTTGTAGAGCCACAAAAGAGGGTCTACACCTAAAATTATCCACTTGTAGAGCCACAGAAGAGGGCCCACACCTAAAAACTATTCGCAAAAGGATATTCCCTATCATCCACATGAGGCTTTGGAAGTCTAAACTCTGTGAAATTTGGAGACAACTGAAGCAATAAACTTCTATTACATATCTAGCATTTGTTTATTTTAAATTTTATTACTATGGTTAAATAAACCAACCTTTTACCTTCATATGCTTGTAAGGAGTCCTTTTGCTTTGGGTGCTTAATAAATACTTTTTTTTATATATGGGAAGCATTGGAATATAAATCGTTTCATTCTTCAGTTTTTTCAGTGTCAAGCATGTATTTGGTTAGTTAAAAAACATGGTTTACCAGCTATTTTTCATGTCATTGTCTTGTCTACATCTTTATATTTCTTTTTGTGTACAGGCAGTGTTCAATGAACTCTGTAAAATGCTGGATCCTGGAAAGCCTTCATTCACACCAAAGAAAGGGAAAACGAGTATTATCATGTTTGTTGGTTTACAGGGTATGCTATCTTGCAATTATCATGACTCTGTTTTCGGCGTTAGGTTAGCATGTCAGTTCATCTGATGTATAGATGGTCTTTTCTGATGAGGGTTATCTGTTGTCTCTGAATTTAATTATCTCTGTTCTGTTGTTAGTCATGTTCACTTTGTCTTAGTTGCTCAAATGATCTTGTCTCTTTTGTGTTCCATGAGGAAGTAGATTTTGTATTTTCTGTATGAGTTCTAGACCATTTATTTCCTTTCCTAATTTTCTTTTATATTTTTTCCTGCGTCTAAAACTCAGGTTCGGGAAAAACAACAACCTGCACAAAGTATGCTTACTATCATCAGAAAAAGGGATGGAAACCGGCTTTAGTCTGTGCGGATACATTCAGAGCTGGCGCTTTTGATCAGTTGAAGCAGAATGCTACTAAAGCCAAGATTCCCTTTTATGGAAGGTAATAAGCTCAAAACCCTTATATGACCAGTTTCCTTTGGTTTGCTTTATGAATTTGGGATAGTGCTTTTCATCTGAGCTGAATCAATTGACATCTTCTGGAGTGCCAGTACAGTTAATGTAATTGAATTGAAAGTTCTGATGTAGAAGTAAATTCATCCCATGAGTGAGGGTAGCAAGACCAAGCATGGTTGAGGCAGGATAGGAATTCAGGTGACCAGTGGGCTCCGCCAACCTCCAGCCCTTGGATTTGTTGCCCTGTCCCTACAAATTTCACTACCTCCTTCCTTTTACATGATGAGGGAAGAAGGTTATACATGGATTTAATGCTTTTCAGCCAATTCCTAATTCTATCATCCATATTTTTTGAAAGCTCTCTAGTTCTTTCCCCTAGAAATCCTCCTTAAGCTGGCTGGCTTAAATCGAATTTTGATGAGCTCTTTGGGAACCTGGGGACTGCTGGTGTTGGAGGTTTATACATTATCATTCAGGTGCTGGTTGTCTTTGCTTCTTAGGTCCAGCCAGAAGCAGTGGTTTGGCCAAGGCTGGGATCGAGGTTCTTCTTCTTGGGGTCAAATATTTATCTTCCCCTTTGTTATTGGAGGGGATTCTGCCGTTAAATGTTAGCTGGATGAAAGGTTGCTGTAGTCTTTTGTGGAGATTAGAGTGTATACTCGAGGAAATAGTTGATATTTGCAGCTCCCTTGTTGTCTGCTTGGAACCGTTTTTTAAGGGAAGCTATCTGTATTACTGATGCCTTAATCTATCTTTCATCAAATTGCAGTGGGTAACTCTCCTCATGTATTGAAAGCCGAAGGATAGCCCTTGCCCTCCCTTTATATATGCTGTTAATTAAAACCTTCAACTTTTCAGGAAAAAAAGTTGTTATTTTGATATGGGTCCTGCAATGATGATGACTGTGGTACTTTTAACAAGGAGAATGTAGAGTATCTGGAAGGATGGAGCTCAAAATATATTCATATGCTTTCAGTTGTCTCTGTTTTATTTAGTAATGGTATTCATGGTACCTGTGAAAGTGCAGAATTGAATTAACAGTTGGATGTACTTCAATGGCTATTGCCTCTCATACTTTTTGCAATTTATAGATACATTTATAACACTAAGTGATAGCAATAACCACAAAGGAATATAAACTTCTCCTAGCGGGTAGAGGTTTGTTGCGTAGAGTTTGCTCCATGATATTATTGCCAATTGAAGGCTGTGGTTATGATGACAACTATTAATTGAAATTTTATATATCTTCCTTTGCTAATCGCAAATAATGATTAATTTGCTTTGTTTGACAGCTACATGGAGTCAGATCCTCTAAAAATTGCAGCAGAAGGAGTTGAGAGGTTCAAAAAGGAAAACTGTGATCTTATTATTGTTGATACAAGTGGGCGCCACAAGCAAGAGGCTGCCCTCTTTGAGGAAATGCGCCAAGTGTCTGAAGCCACAGTAGGCATCTTGATATAGCTCTCTTCTTCACCTATGACCAAAAAATGCAGTTAATAATTGTCTGATTTGTTGTTTTTCCAGAAACCCGATCTTGTGATATTCGTTATGGATAGTAGTATAGGTCAAGTCGCCTTCGACCAAGCCCAAGCGTTTAAGCAAAGTGTTGCAGTTGGAGCAGTGATTGTTACTAAAATGGATGGCCATGCAAAAGGTGGTGGTTCTCTGAGTGCGTAAGTGTTATAAACTATATGTGTATTTTTCTTCTCTTTCTCTCTCTCTCTCTTTCTTTTGAAACAAATGTATGTGGTTCTCTTTTTGCTTATCCTGTGTCTGGATGCAAACCGGAGTGCCAAGCTTTGTTGGACAGCATGCATTTGACACTAATTTTCTTGGTTCCTTATCATAAATGCTACTCTTTGTGCCTGCAGTGTTGCTGCCACAAAGAGTCCTGTCATATTTATTGGAACAGGCGAACATATGGATGAGTTTGAAGTTTTTGATGTTAAACCTTTTGTAAGCCGGCTTCTAGGTGAGCTGCATTTGCTCATTTTGTTTTTTTCTATAACTTATTATGAGATTCTAGCATAATTCTGTACTATTGAAGAACGTTTTCTTAATCTAGTATCGTATTTGCTGTCTTAAATCTTAAAACTAGGCATGGGTGACTGGTCTGGATTTATGGACAAAATTCATGAAGTTGTGCCAATGGATCAACAGCCAGAACTGCTACAGAAACTTACTGAAGGGAATTTCACCTTGCGCATAATGTATGAGCAATTCCAAAACATACTAAAAATGGGTCCTATTGGGCAGGTAATTTATTCTAATTATTTTAATAGTTATAGTTCATAACTCTTTCTTAGACTCAGGCATTTCTTAGTTTTATTTGGTTCATGGGAACCCGAGTTACTTTTGTGTATAGTCTGACTGGTAGAACTTGATGTGACATAAAAAAGTGTTACTGAGTAGGCCATCAGCAACTGTGACTCCTGCATCAATCTTGTTTTGACATATTTGCATGATGTTGGGAATGATTTACGACGAATTTCTCTTCAGAGTATTTGGTCAAAAGGATCTTTCACTATTCAAACAAGTAGTGTTGAGGAATAGTCCCACATGGATTAGTGAGTACAATAATCTTGAGTTTATTAGTTGGTAAAGAGGTTTCCTAAGTTGGCTAATCATTTTGGGATAGGGACTTGGACCCAATTTCACATGGTATCAGAGCAGGTACTCATATGTGGGCCTACACCTAAAAACTATCTACTTGTAGAGCCACAAAAGAAGGCCTACACCTAAAACTATCCACATGTAGAGCACAAAAAAGGGCCTACACCTAAACTGCCTATTCCTAAATTATCCACTTGTAGAGTCACAAAAGAGGGTCTATACCTAAACTGCCTACTCCTAAATTATCCACTTGTAGAGCCTCAAAAAAAAAGATGGTCTACACGTGAGGGGGAGTGTTAAGGAATAGTCCCACATGGATTAGTGAGTACAATAATCTTGAGTTTATTAGTTGGTAAAGAGGTTTCCTAAGTTGGCTAGTCATTTTGGGATAGGGCCTTAAACCCAATTTCACAGTAGTCATGAGGAATTATATGAGCATTAAACAGAAATAAAACCCACCAATTCAAAATGTTTTTGGAAGAAGCACCAATTCAATTTGTCAGATGATTATGTTGTTAAAAGTATTTTGTTCTTTTACCAGTGAAAAAAAGAATAGCTCATCTGATGCTGGTTATAGGTTAACAGATTTTGACACATTCTGCACCTGACTGCGTGTTTGTCATGGAGAGATCCGTCTACACTTTGCTTGCTTGAATCATCTAATGTGCTGCCAGGAAATGTCATTATCATCTGTGTGATTGTTTATGAGCATCCAAAAGCTTGCAAGATGTATGAGAAAATCGATGAAAAGAAAGTAAAATTTAATGAAAAAATTATACAAAGAAGCAAGACCAAATATTATTCTTGAAAAGTTGGTATTTTGTAATTGACAGGAATTAAATGGATAGGAAGGAAGCAGTGGATTGGGCCTTTGGGTGGTAGGTCTTGGGTTCAAATTTCATTGGGAGAATATGCGTGTGTAATCAACATTCGAAAAGAAAAGAAACAGCAACAGAAGATGTTTAAGAACACTCAAACTGTCTGCTTCAATTTCCAGCTAAGGTGGAGTTCTTTTTAATAGTTTTTAAAGGAGAAATCACTGTTATGGTGCAGTTTAATTGGTGTTCTCAAGAACTTGTTCCTATAAAATTCGTAGTCAACTGAGGAAATTCGAAAATATTTCAGGAAATAATGTATGACCTATACTTCGAAGTAATCTCTAATTAGAAAATTTAGATAGAAAGTTGAGAAAAAATTAAAGGCCAGGAGTTACTGAGAGTTATTTCTTTGGAAACAAGATGGGGGCTTATTTTTGCCGTGTTGCAAGTCCTATTTTCAAGTTATAGGTATAGGATGAGGTCTTGGCAGAGTCGTGTATTTTTGTAGTAACAGAAGGGGAAGAGGGGTTCATTTAATGTCATAGCAGTTTTTAACTTTCATAAGGTGGGCAAAAAGAGAAAAAAAGAGGGAGAGCACTTGAGGAAAAAGAGAGGAGAGAGATCAACATATTTATTAATAGATACACTTTCCCAGTTTACCCAATTACACCCAAAATATAACTTGTTAAATAAAATATAAAGGGACAAAAGATAACAACGAAACATCCTTTTTATTACCATTCATGCCTTTTAATATTTTCTTTCAAATACTCATTTTAATTTCTTTCAGATACTTATTCTATTTTTTATTTTGATAGTATAATATATTTTATATATATGAAGATGAAGCAATCTTATTGTCTCTAGCTTTCTACATTATTGCAAACGTTGGTTTGGATACACCAGCTGATTGTTGTCTCTATGGGTTTACCATATGGATGTTTTTCCTCCCTTCTGATCTATCATTTGCCAACTCCATTGTGGAAAACTAGGAATGATAAAATAAAAGCTGAACTTAGTATTGAACACTTGGGAGGAATGCCACGAACCAAAAAAAAAGATAGTACTTTGGGGTGTTCTATAATACAAGCACAATGGTGCATTGCTGAGAAGAATCATATTGATAACGTTTGATGTGACAACCAGAAGTAAGGGTTAAACAATGACATGGATGGAAGCTTTGAAGAAAGGATTGACAGTGTAGTTAGTGAATGATTGGTTGATTATTGTCTCCGAGTCTGATGCAGTTGTGATGAGGCTCTGGTAATCATCATGATATCATATTGGGTCAGTCATCTTCCTGTCGTTCTTCATGACTCTAATGTATGTTATTTTTGGCCTCTTTGTACTTCTTCTAGACCATCAACCAACACAAACATAGTCAAGAAAGTGAGAAAAACGAATCAGGGGATCGTGTATATGTGGACAAGAAAAAGTTTAAGATAGAAGATTGACTTCAAGCACATTGAAGAGCCCTAAGATGGATTAAATGAGGTCTTCCAGGCATTGTCAAAAATAATTGTGAAAAGATGGAGATTTACAACACCAAATAATTCAAAAAGAAAAACAGCAAATATATGACAAAGAAAAAGTCAAATGGATTTTATTGTAAATATAATCCCACTTAATATTTTTTAAAAAGTTTATCGTTTTGATTTGAGGGGGCTAAACGAGGATCGCATGTTCCGTAGTCTTTGGGTTTTTGGCTCAATGGTCACATGGGTTGGTTTCAAGTGTGAGGTTCTGAGTTTCATCAAAAAAAAAAAAAAAAAAAGTGTGAGGTTCTGAGTTGTCGCCAGGGGAGTAAAGGGGTGTGCGCATGTAATCAACATTCGAAAAAAATGTACAGTAATCAATTCTGCTCTTCTGATGGTCTTGGTCAGGATGACCTTCTGCTATCTGTTACTGTAACAATGAAATTAGCTTCTTTAGTTTGTGAGATTTTTCCTGCGTAGGTTGAGCTTATTATGACAACTTGAAAATTTGATTTTGTTGCCAATTAGGTTTTCTCTATGATACCTGGATTTAGTGCAGAATTGATGCCAAAGGGCCGTGAAAAGGAAAGTCAAGCAAGGATCAAGCGGTTTATGACTGTAATGGATTCTATGACAAATGAAGGTATTTCTAGTTACATTTACAATTTACTTTGCTTTGTTATCATTTTCCTTTTTATTTCTGAGCAGGAGTTCGATCAGTCACTAGAGACATTTGTATATAATCATCAAACAGATCGATTATAGCCTCTCTGTTTGTGATTCTGGTGAGAATGCTAACTATACTCAATGGGTTCCACTAGAAATCTCACATCAAGTAACACCAGATGTGGCAAAATGTGTGTGTCTCCAATCTTTATTATTATTGACCTGTTAAGTTGGGCTTTATCCAAAAAAAGATAGTTTAACAAGTACTCTTTTCCAGAAGAACAATTAGTCAATTAGAGTTTGTTGCTAGTGTTTATCTATTCTAGTTCTAGAATTAGGCTTCGTGGGGCTTTTAGTGTTTTATGTTATTAAATGAAGCTAATTACTGACCGACAGTTGTCTTGTTTGGACTTTTTTTTTTTTTTTTTTCACTCCACAGTATTTATTTTTTGGCTTATCGGTTCATCATAATTATTTCTGGTATAATTTTTTGAATGGCAGAATTGGATAGCTCAAATCCAAAGCTTATGAATGAATCTCGCATCCTGCGAGTTGCCCGAGGTTCTGGTCGTCCTGTTAGGGAAGTAGAGGAGATGTTGGAAGAGTATAAACGGCTTGCTAAAGTCTGGAGTAAGATGAAGGGGCTGAAGATTCCTAAGAAGGGTGACATGAGTGCTTTGTCTCGAAACATGAATGCACAACACATGAGTAAAGTCCTCCCTCCTCAGATGCTGAAGCAAATTGGTGGCATGGGTGGCCTACAAAACTTGATGAAACAAATGGGTTCCAAGGATCTGATGAATGGCATGTTTGGTGGGGAAGACAGATAGTTAATGAGTAGTTTCAGTTTGTGCATGTCACCAACTGCGCAGAGGATGAGCAGGGTCATCGTCCCAGGAAGTCATAGCAAAACGGTGCATAATGCCTCTATTTCTGCTGAATTATCACCACGGATGAAGATCCTGTTTACTGTAGAATCTCAGTTATTTAACATCTTTGTTACTCTTAGAAATACGAATTGGCCGGATACAATGGGTGTAGCTGAGTGGGCTCTTGTAGTACACCAAATCAAATTGTGAGCTGTAGTTAATAGAATCTGTAAATGACACCATGATCTTATCTAAAGTCATGTATCAGATTCAAATTTACAACTTACTCTTATCTAAATTCTCTCGAAAAATCGAGTTCTAAATGTCAAAAGTTTCAGTTTCAAAATTGCAGTTAAGCAGGTACCTTAATCGAATCCGAGTTTGATAAACTGGTCTAACAAAAATTATCTATTTTCAAGTTTTTTTTTTCACAACCTAAGTTACAGTAAATATAATTATCAAATTTTGGTGTTTATTTGAGCATATTACTAAATATTTTTAAATAAACTAATATATATTTTTTTACGCCTAGAGAAAATAAATTATTATTTTTAATAAATTTTAAAGATTGTTTAGAATTTCTCCCGTATCTAACCGTAACTGAGATTGCATGATGTAATCCATTTCGGCCGATACTTGTCGGGCAATCCGATAAGAATCGGATTTCCAAGACCCGTTTGCAAGTTGCGATCACTAAGCTGAGCGAGTGGTGAACAAACGGCGACCCAGTTTGTAAACGTAACTAGTAAAGAGGAGGTACGCTGTTCACATGATTCCCACAGATTCTTCCTCGGAGAACAGAGAAAAGAGGGGAGAGGAGTGCAGTGTTTTGAGACGATGGGGAAGAGGACCGTCCCTTGAGCTGCAGTAGAACAATTTTATGTCTCTCTTTCTCTATCCATTAATGGCGGATGTTCTGAGGTTATCTCAACCCTCTCTCCTCTCTTCTCCTCTCTTGTTTCCCTTTCAATCGTCTCCTGCTCTTGCGCAATTGGCTCTCCCTCCAAAGCAAAACCCAGATGGGAAAATTTTTTCGGTTGCAGATGTTGCTTCTGCAGTTGTTTTAAGGGACCGCAAGAGATCGTCTTCTTTTAAGGTATGTCTGCAAGGGCGAGACAATTGCGTGTTTTCGCCGTTTTTTTTGGAATGTTTTAATTTTCCTGTTCTGGGTGGTTCTATGGTCTATTTCTGCCTCTAGCTAAAACTGATTCTTGGAATTTCTTAGTCTAATTTTTCTTGACGATTGAAACTTAGGGTGTATTCGTGCCAACTGGAAAGCCTTGGGAGAAAATGCCATGGAAGACTTTCCCCATTGACCAAAATTTTCTGGCATTTGTGCCACTTATGGGAAGGAGAAAAGTTTCTGCTTGATTCCTCTTGCCTCTAAGAAATGCTAAGACAGATTGAAATTTTTTCCTACTGCTCTATTAGGAAACTATAGGAAAAATAAACTAAGAAGCACTAAAGTGATTCTTGATCATTTACTTCTTAGTTTAATCTTATGTTTTTAATCATTAATAAAAAAATATTTTTTTCTAATGTAAACACAAACATTATAACTAATTTTCATATTGTTTCCTGTGCCTGCACAAACACAATAAAACTAGTCAAAGGGAATTTTTCTATTTGGAAAATTTTCAACGAGAAAATTAGTCAAAGAAAAAAATGACTTTCCTGTCATTTTGTTTTCTTATGGCAGCACAAATGGTCTCTTACAACAGAAACTTGTATCTGTGGTGCTGTGGCAGTATAGCCCGGCTGAAAGTAGACATGATCTTATGGGGCCTGTCTTTCCAGAGAGTTTGCTTTGTTACTGCGATCCTCTGTCTAGATGAGTTCCCTGTAATTGGATGGAAAAAAAATATTTTTGACATATTTCTTGCACATCAGAGTTAGCAATCAATTTATGGTGCCTAAGTTACCATATAGGGGAAGCAAACAAAAGAACTCCACCATGTGGATATTGGGTAAGCAATTAAATATTTTCTTACTTTATGTACTTTTTTTTTTTTTAAATGATGCTGAATTATGTACTTATTATTAGAAACCACAACATGTCTCTTTATTGACTAAGCTTTTGGTTCTACGAAGTGAAGTTGTCTTTTACTTCTATTGTGCGTTTTTTGTGATCTATATTGTTTTCATTCATTTCAGGTGCATGCCACTGTTGTAGAAAACGAGGGAGGGCCAAAATGGTGGGAGAAAAATGCTCGTAATATGACTGACATCCATTCAACCGAAGAATTTGTTTCTGCATTGAGTGAAGCTGGAGATAGGCTCGTTATTGTGGAATTTTATGGAACTTGGTGTGGATCCTGCCGAGCATTGTTCCCTAAGGTGCCCTTTTTTAATGCTGACTGTGCTTTTATTACTTGCATATTGGGTGGTGTAAGTCCATGTTGGCTTATTCTTCTGAATGAGAAGGGAAAAACACAAAAGAGATCGAGTGTCACGATATTGAGAATTTGTAAAGTATTCGAAAGACTTATTCTTAAGAACTGTTTGGATGAGGAACCTGGAGAATAATAAACCACCAAGATAGAATCTGCTAGTATGAAAATTGGTATTTACTTTTTTGAATGTTGATCATGGTGAGACTTCAACCCAAAACCTCACATTAGAAAACCCCAATTGAAATGCTCAAACAGCTGATGTGTCTCTGGGCCTAATAAATATAAGCTTGCATCTGATGGAAGTTTTATTAGAAAAGAAAACAAATACAAAGAGGATACAAAGGATATAGAAGGATATTGACCAATATCCATCACTTTTTTCCTTATTCAGTATTTTTTATATGAGTTTTTACGTGGGTGCTACACATAAATTTTTACATCTTCTTGATTCCCATAGAGAAATTTGTTTTAATTTTCTCTCTAAAACTAGCTACCATTACTTGACAGTTCTTGTGTGAGCCTTGCACTTTCTTCTCTCTTGTAGTGAAATCTCTTTTTCATTCTGTTCCCAAAGAAAATATATTTGTAGCATTGCTCTGACAACTCTTTGTGTCTATATATTTTTTCAGAAAGTTCTTTTTTCTTTTTTCCTTTCCTGTATGTGACTATCTTTTGAATCATTTTCTTTTATTCATTCTACTGCATGTCCAACTGTTTTTACATATTATGCAGCTGTGGAATATTTCCAGAAACTTAAGCACATCATTCAATTATATTTTCTTTAGAAAAAGTAAGTTGCTAACTTGGTATGGCTCATATTTTGAACTGATTGTGTGCACAAAACCACTGGTGCTACTGTCAAAAACATATGAACTGTGGACATTGCAGCTTCAAGAGATACAGTCATCTGTGCTAATATGTTACAATTTACAATTGAAAGGCTTATTTTAGGTTTATGTACTGCGATATAAACAAAAAGAAGATTATAAACATTATAATCATTAAAAATGGTTTGAAGACATCCCGTGAGACAAAGACAAGAGATTATGAGGATTTTATTTCACTATTATAATAATTCTATTCACTTTTGGAAAAAAAATCCTATACACTTTTTCAGAAAAAAAATTTATTCACTCTTTTTTTTCTTCTGAAAATTCTATTTAGTTTATAGCATAAATTCAACTTCTCTTATAGGAACTTTCTATAAGATTGTATATTTACATTTGATGAATATGAATTATACATATATGCTTTTAAAAATGATTTATACATATATGCACAACTTAGTCATTTGATATTGGATAAGTGAAGCTTTTTTTTTTTTTTTAGAAGTATGATTTTATTTTATATTATATTATTTCTAATTTTATAGTAAGGGCTATTCAGGTATCTTTCCTGGAAATCATGTTGATTTTCTCATCAGTGATTAGCAGGGATGAAAATGAGCTTAAATTACTTGAACATTCAAAAATCCTATCTTAAACTGTATCTAGTAATCATATGTTGCTATGTTTGTGATCACGAAACTGATTAAGAGAAAGAAAAAGTACTTGTCTGTGCTTTTACATCTTGCAAAGTTAACTGACTTAGAGGCCTTCAATGAAAATGCTGTTTTTATTGAGGTATTCTTTAATATAAATGTTTCTTAATATTTTTTATTTGTCTTTCAGCTATGCAAGACTGCCGAAGAACACCCTGAAATTTTGTTCTTAAAAGTGAATTTTGATGAGAATAAGCCAATGTGTAAGAGGTTGAATGTGAGGGTACTGCCGTACTTTCATTTCTATCGTGGGGCTGATGGACAAGTAGAATCTTTTTCATGTTCACTTGCAAAGGTACCTCTTTCTCTCCCCTTGTGATTCTGAGTTTAATTTCCACCTGCAATTTTATTTTTTTGGTTGGGTGGGGGGAGGGGAGGGGGGACACTTGGTATTTTGGAAGTGTATATAATATAAATCTGAAGATCTTGGTATCGGAACTTCCTTCCCTTTCTGATGTGTTCTTTTCTTTTTTGTTTCTTTTGGGGCTTATGTTGGAAGAGTAAATAAATATAAATCTGAAAAACTTGGTATTGGAACTTCCTTCCCATTATGATGTATTGTTTTCTTTGTTGTTCCTTTTTGGGCCTTCTTAATGAATTCTATTCTCATGGCCCTAAAAAAAGAATACTCCCAACAGCTAGAAAAGAAAATAATGTGTAAGCTGATGAACTTCATGATAAAGATGTTCTTTGCTTGGAAGTTCATAGGGTACAGAAGTATGTATATTTCCTGTCGCTCAAATGTTTCTTTTCGGGATTCTCGATGGAAATCACTCAAACCTTCTGGCTGTTGTTTCTTATTGACCGATGAACGTAGGAGTTCTTGTTTGCAAATCTTTTTGGAAGGATTTCATGATAAACTTGTCTGTATGTAATTCTTTAACCAGCACTTGGCAATTTCCATATCGTGCATTATGTGCCTTGATAAGCGTGTTCAATTCGTCAATGAAACTTATCATGTGCTTTGGTTGGTGGCTGGTAGTTGAGTTCTGTAGAGTCTTGTAGTTATTTTAAAGTTTCCAGTTGGAAAAAAAAAAAAAAAAGTGATTGGTAAATTAGACCATGAACTCGTCCATGTGAAGGTGTTTGGTCAGGCAACACTCGTTGCTCAGGACTTTCACTAAAGACTGATATTGTGTTCAATGCATGGAGATACGTTACATTTTGAAGAACATAGCATTGTTACTTTTTGGTTCTCATTGTCAGATTGTTCCGCAGTTTCAGAAAATAAAGGATGCAATTGAGACGCATAACACGGCTCGATGTAGCATTGGCCCACCAGCAGGCGTTGGAGATCTTGACCTTGGAGTTTCTCAACCAGCAGACAAGCCTGCAGAAGCAAGTTCAAGATAGCTACTTTTTGTTGTGTTGACCGTGTTTCTGGGCTCTCGACACTGTTTGTGGTAACGTTGGCTCCTCTTATTGTATATTTAGATTGTTAAAAGATCGATTCATTTGCAAATTTTTGTTACTAGCTGGCAACTGCATGAAGAGAAACTTAAAAAGGGTCAAGTTGTGATTGTTTGCTTGTAATTATTCTGCTTTCTCCCACGTGTAGATGTTTCTGTCTGAAATTGTTTATTTCATTGGAAGAGCAGTAAAGTTTTAGTATTTGGCTGGTTAACTTTGTATTTTATTTATAGGTTTCCAGCAGTGTTGCATAATCTATATATCTTTGAAATGAGAAACGAACCCATGGAAGTATTAGACTACTCTTTAACTATAAAATAAAAAACAAAAAAGAATGCTCTTATGAGAGACTAAATTGCATAGGACGTTTCTGTAAAAAAAAAAAAAAAATTAAGATAGAAGATTGTGGTTGACATTAAATGGAATAGTAGTATTATGATTTTGTGCTTCTTTGGTCATTTGATTAGTGGCTAGAGTTTTTAAGAAAAAGGCCAAAGTATTAAGTATTTTATTATTCAGTGAAGAACTGCAGAGTTGATAGAAGTTAAGAACTGCTTCCTTGACTGAATTTGTTTTTTCAAGAAATGAAATGAGCTTGCCTGAAAGTCATGTTCAATCCGGCCCGGTTTCATTGTACTTGCGCCGAAATGAACTGAATCTTTCCATTCTCGAAACCATCTGCACTTGTGCTTGTTTCGCCGGACATTGACATCGCCCGTCACGCCGACTTCAATCTTGAAGGGAGGTTAAACGAAACTTTTTTCCAGCTGCGGCTACCTGGAAATAGCAAAGAGAGACGGAGGAAGCAGCAAGATTGACAGAGAGTGTATGGCGTCACGATCAAAGGCAACTGGACCTGGGATCTCACTGGGGAGACGAATTGAAACTTGGACAAGAAACCAAGATCAAAGAGACAATAAAGGTTACGTTAGCGAGCAGTCAAATCATATGATCCCTCTAGACGTTGAATGAAAACACCGACTAGTCCTGTGAGTGAAACACATTGACCCAAAAGACTAATCATATCACTCTTTCCTTGCTGTCTATGGTTTCACAATTTCCACCATCAATCCTGTCAGGCGAAAAGCTTGCTCCTGGGCTATTGGAAACCACAAACCACAAAATGGTGGCTTTTAAATACTAGTAAACAATGTAGAAAAAATATAAAAAAATTTAAGATATTACCCAATTTTTTTAACATAATAACACAAAATAATTAACATAATAACTTATTTACACATCCTCTGTGTCATCCCTCCACTTTAGTTTACCTTTTTTTTCTTATTTTCTTTTTATGATTGATTTAAATTATTTTGTAATTAATTTTTTATCTTCAAAATTCTTACATATTTCATTTCATTACCTTCACTTTAATATAATAAAAAATATAAATTTTGATTATTAGTTATTTCAAAAATATTTTTTAATATAATTAATACTTTATTTTACTTTTACTTTAAGATATTATTTAATTTAATACAATAGTTATGAAAATAATTTAATTTAATATTTGTTGGTACAAATATTCTACCTTTTTTTTATGATAACAAAACATAAAATCTGTATTAATTAATTAAAATAATTTATTCTTACCTATTTTAACACCTTCTGTTATAGATATAAAATATTTTTTAATTGAAAAAATATTAAAAAAATTATTTTAGAGTTTAAAATTTTAATTTATCGGTACACGTTTGATTACCTTATATTTAAAAATATTTAAAATAATATTTTATTTTGAAAAATTTATTTAAATCATAAAAATATTTTTTGAAAATAAATTAAAATTTATTTTATTAACTAAAAAGTATTTAAAATATATTTTAAAATTTTAAAATATTTATTCGATGATGTATCAATTAATGTGGCTTAAGACTTTTCAGGTGTTGATGAGGCACTATATAATTGGTAAAAACTTACGTGTCACCTTTCACACAGTTCACATTTGTAGTTGACCGGTCAAAATTAGATATTTATGCAAATAAATTAAAAAATTGGTTATTTGTATTTTTATATTAAATTTTTTGGGTAATATCCTAAGATTCCCTAACGAGATGGTTGAAAAGGAAGCAAACGCATCACATTAAATCGATCCAAGGCCACTTGGTTGAGAGAGTCATGGATGTCTGAATCCACGAGGCTTGTGGCAGCTCAGGCCTTTTCACTCTTGTTCACTCTTGTTTGAACAAGAAGAAACACCCCCAGAAGACGGTGTGACAGAAAAAGAGAAAAATCAACTCGATTTAAGGCTTCCGTTCATCGCACATATTCGCAGTTAATTTGGTTGGAGAGAAACTCAGCAAAGAAAAAGCCAGTCAGCAACGAAATTTCTTGCGGAATTTGGTCTACCCTCGCTTTTCTCAAACGATGCCTGTATCTCTAAGTCTCGTTTCATTTGTTGAGACCAAAAACTGAGTTCGCCAGCTTCAGCTTCCTACCCAGAATCAGGCATGCAGAGTTGCTTTCAGTGCACCATCGAGCGTTTACTTATCCGATATTGCGTCACTACCACTAATGCAGCCTTGCAATCACAGACCTACGCCAACCGGAATGCGGGACACTTAGGACAACCAGACCGTCATTGTTGTCATCATAATTACCACCATCGTCATCGTAAAGATATCTATTTTTTATGGAATTTGTAGAGAAAAGAAAAAAAAAAAAAACTTGAGAGAAAAATTTAATTATAAAAAATTTAAAATTTAATAATTTTATTTTCTTTTATATGTATATATTTATTTTCTCTCTCATTTTTCATGGGGCATCCAAACAATTCTTTTCTCTCCTCCGTTTGTGTTCCAAACACAGCCTTGGAATCCCTCGTAAACCATCCAAAAGGCCCTAATAATAAGAAGATTGTCGATAGAGCGGGCATGGTTTGAGGTGGCTTTAACTTTGTTTTGCATTGAATTGGTCAATTAAGTAGGTAGAAGGAAATCAAGAAATTAGAATTGGTTAAAACTAGTTGTTCTAGCTCCTTTATATACATAATTGTCTACTTAACTAGGATTACTAAACCTAAAAATTATATGATAATTACAAGAAAAGTAGACCCCAAGTAATCCCTTGAGTATGATCATTTTGTCACGTTAGAAGAAGTGGTCATCCCACATGAGTAGACCTTATTGACCTTAGAAATCGGCGATGGGTTCCACATGGAACTGACCATCTTGTAACAACTAAATTTGGAGAAAGAGTTGGTATTTGCACCAAACGATCGACCACGACGTCTTTTGGCAAGGCCACGTAGTGTCTGTCAAGTGTCAAATGTCATGTCAATCATAGTGGATATCTGATGTGAGGTGGGTATACTTTTCCAACGAAAGAACAAGCCGGGCTCTGGCTGTGCCTCCTCCTTTGACCATTTTCAATTCTTCGCGAACGAAGACTTTGACGACTACTTTTCGTAGATTGGCTGCCTCCTATACATTTTCCAATCTTTCCTTCTGTTTCTTCTCTATGCATTTCACACCTTAGTCTTCCGCCATTTAAATTCTCTCTTCCTCTCTCACTCACAGTGCCCCCAAATGAACCTAACGTGAAGAGCAGCGAAGAAAGAGCTCCAAGATTGCTAATGATCAATTAGCAAAAGTACCGGATTACATCTTCATGGACTATGTCTTCTTCCTAGAAGAAGGGGCCAGAGCGGATCTCTTGCGGCTCATCGGCAGATTCCTCGGCTGTGCCTACATTTGTTTATGGTCTTACCCGCCTCATTCATCCAAGTAAAAAGCTCTTCATCGTCTGCAAATAGTTCCTTGCATTGGATTTTGCCATCATTTCTTGACATCTTGATTTTATTTTAATTACAGCTTACTAATATGCAAAGATGGATGGTATAATGAGGAATCGACTGATCAGCGGGGTTCTTCGGTCTCGACTCTTGTCTATCATCTGTTCAGTGCCTACAGGGAAACTGTCAGCTGTGTCCAAACTAGGTAAGCTTGGCTTGCTATCTGATCATCTGATCATGAGTTTTTTTATTTTTGTTTGTTTGGATGTATAGAGTTTGGTTGATTTGGATCCAATTCTTGTAGCGTCATTCCTGGGTACGTTTCCAGGGAAGGGTTGCCTTACCTAGAGTTGAGGTATTCAGAGCTTTTCTCCTTGGCTGCTATTGAAACGCAACGGCAGTTCTATCAGGTAGACAGACTAGAGTTATTCCTGCTGTTTGGAAAAGAAGTACTTGAATATGAGTCCTGTTGTAAGCTTTTTCTATGTAAGTTTAGTGCTGATTTAATCTTCTCCGATTTGTTGCAGGAAGCAAGCATTAAGGTCTGGTAACAGATTCCTCTCGAATTATGGCTAGAGGGTCTTTCGTTAATTTACCGTATATTGTGGTAATTTCTTCCTTTTTATTCCTTCTGTGGTGGGGCAGGTTGCCGCATTCTTGGGTTGCAGAAGTGGGGAGATCGAGCTGGGGATATCCACTCCTAGAAATGTATGAGCTGGTCAATTCTCTGATTCTCTTCCCATTACTTTTCGAGTTCCGTTAAATAAAATTCGTTTCTGGGTTTCCATCTGAAGATTAATCTGCAAATGGAGGTAACGAATCTGCTTTCGGAGATCTTCCAGCAGTCGCAAGTCGGGGAGCTTTCCCAACCCGCGCAGAGCCGACCATCTTCTTCATCCTCTTCTTTGATGTCGCTCTCGATGGGAAGCCCTGAGAATTCGTCTCTCATTTTCAGCTTCCCCACCACCACTTCTCATCTCCCCGATTCCCTCAAAGAAACTCCAATCCAGAAAGCAATGCGACCAACTTCCACCATTATCCTCCCACCACACCTTCACACAATGCAAACCTATTCCCGCAACCGCAACGTTCAGCTCCTCCGTCCAGCGAGTGATGATGCCGCAATGACAAAAGCCATGCTCGCTGTTATCTCTTCTCCATCTTCTTCTTTCTCCGCATACCAAGCTAACCCGTCAAGGACGGGCCAGAGAATGGGAGCCTTCAGGCCTTACATGGCGGCTTTTCGCGCGACGGCCCAAGTGATGAGCAGTTTGCAGAGACAAAACATGTTGAAGCGAGCATTTGCCTTCTTGAGAAGCATCCCCAGAAGGAGAAATGAGGCTCCCGTGCAGGCGAATCAGTTGCACCACATGATCTCGGAGCGAAAGAGAAGAGAAAAGCTTAACGAGTATTTTGATATGCTCAGAGGGCTACTTCCTCCGGGAATCAAGGTAATTAAGCTTACCTTATCGACAGAAACAATTTCTTTGCCAGCGTGCTATTATATGATCAATGGCTTAACTTAAATAATTGAAACTATGTATTTTCCTTATCGACAGCATGATCAATCTTTCTAATTCCAGTTTGTTTTATCATATATTAGAAACACAAAGCTTCGGTTCTGTCCAGTACCATAGAAACTCTGGGATCTCTGAAGACCGAAGTTTCTGAGCTCAAGAAGAAATACGGTTCTCTGCAAGCACGCCTGGAGCCTTCCAAAGAAGCAGCTGAAGAGGTTGCAATTGGGAACGAAAGACTTCAAGTAGAGATCAGTCAGGCCTCAGAATCATCATCATCATCAGAGCATGAAATAGAGCTGCAGGTCACAGTAAGGGAAGACGTTTGCTCCTTGATGGATTTGGTCATTCGCTTACTCCAGCGCTTGAAACTGATGAACAATGTGGGAGTGATATCTGTGAACTCCGGAACGCAGCAACGGGACTCGAATTCCTTTCACCGAGCCACCATAAGATTACGAATTAAGGTGAGGGCAGACATACTTCAGAAACTAAAATCGTATATAGTTTAGTAGTTTATGAGTCGACTTCAGTTCATCATCTGCTTGGTGATCACCAGTACTCTATAATCAGATTACTATAAGAGAAAGATCTGATTTCAGAGCCATTGTTTCCGTTGATGACGATCTCAGTAGACATGGCTTTTGGAGTAAACTAAGCAGCAAAAGATGCTATATTTTGTCTGCGTAGTTCTTGGCTTCGTAAAGGTTTCCTCTAAGGGGACGGGGGAAACATTACTGGTCAGCAAGCAGATATGGATTTAGGTTAACTAGTCTATCTCTAGTGCAAAATATAATTTAAATTGCTCTTCATCTTTTCTATTACTGTTTGAGAGTTTGTTTTATTGGATTCCACCCGAAATCTGTTTAATCTTGAGTTTAACTAATCTAACATGCAGCATTCGCCTTCTGTTTGGCTGCACACAAAAAAAAAAATTTGGTGGAGACTCGTATTAGGTAAAATAGCCAAAATTTAAAAAAAAAAAAAAATAGAAAGATAGAAAGATAGATCTTTCTAGTGCTGAAGCTTCGCTAAATTTCTCTAATAGACATTTAAGAAAATGGGTCGTGTTGTTTAAAGAGTTCAGAGACTTCTTTCAAAGGGTCCAACTAGTTATTAAACCATGGCGTCTCAGGTGGCCAAGTTTTAAAATTTTCTACCCAGAAAGTAAAAAAGTGCAAACAGAGAAGCATGTAAGAACTTTCCTTCCTTCCAAGAATTTCCATGGAGGTACAACTGAATCTGGGCTAATCATTCGGCGACAAACGTTACGTCTACCGAAGAAATAGAGAATTACTTTCTTAGAAAGCATTACCGTATCAAAACAAAAGGAAAGTTTTGGGAAGGGGGAAATGATGTGATTAATTATGTTCTGTTCGATGTAGGCCAGTGACTGGGAGGAGCAGTCCTTCAAGGAAGCCATGACCAGTGCAGCTGATGACGCAGCTCCGTGATAAGAGAGCCGTTACATTGTCATCCACAAAGAGGTCTCATGTCGCGCGCCCATATTGACCAGAAACATTCCTGAAGAGCTACCTTTCTCGGTTGATCTTTTCAAAGATTGCGAGCTGATCAAGAGAAAAAAACAGATTCCTTTCTCCGCCCACTGCTCTTTAAGATAAATTAAGCATTCTTTCGCGGATAGTTCTGTGTTTGAGCGATCTTAGCTTTGTATCGTGTTAGTTTTGATTTAACGCCTTGCATTCTTTTTGCTGTGGAAGGAATAGAAAGGGGTTGAGAGATTTGACTAAGCTTAGAAAAGGAAAGCTGTTTTGTTAATTTCTTCTTTCTATCTTCTATCTTCGCTTTACGAATGATAAGAGCTGCCCAGAGATGGAAAGATTCCCATTTCACTGTCATTGCTTGTTAATGATTTCTGGAGGCATAGTTTACTCTTTAATAGGATAGAACCAAATAATTGTATCCTTATACTCCAATGACATATGTCTCAACATCAAATATGTTTAAGAGTTCCATCTTGACATCCAAAGATAAAGAAGGGATACTCATGTAGAATTATCAACAAGCAAGATCCAATCAATTACACCTCTGTTTGAATACTAGTTTTGATTGGTCACTTCCTTTTATAGTCACAGTAACTTTATGTAGGTTTTAGGGAAAAACCATAATATGCGTCCTCTAGTGAGATGTTCTACTCTTGTTTGTTGATGTAATAATCTTCTTAGAGTGTTTATAAGTTCCTCGTGTGTTTCGTCTACTCTTATAGGCGGTAATTTTTCGCACCTAACAAATCGGTTTTTTGGGTGTATTGGCTAGCCGTTGTCATGGTATCAGAGTTGGGCACGCCACATCCCGTGAGAGGCGGTCAAGAATGGGTGGGGTGGGTATCAGAGTGGTTCCGTCCACACCTAACAGATCAGTCTTTTGGGTGTATTGGCTAACCACTATCATCCTGATCACCTGGCAATTACACTGTTACTAGTTTAGTTCTACTCTACTTGTCACATATTACTTTGTTAAGTTAATTAAGTAAAATTAGATAATTTAAATGTTTTTTTCATTTTGAAGGCGTTCCTTTCATAGCTGAGAAAGCAATCAGAATCTCACTACTATGATATTTGACTGTTGCAAATCTAAGAAGCTCTTTTCTTTTGTTTTCTTGGCATTTGGCAACACTAAATAAACATAGAAATGATCAAATGACTTTGGAAACTATGTAAATATACTGTAAACTTTAAGAAACTCCTGAATCAATCAAAGATTACTTTGCAACTTGTTGTGCACATATCATGATCTAAGATTCCCATCACTCTTTGCCACAAACTTACAAATTGTTCCCCATGTGCTCAGGTCTCTATCATCATCCCTAGCCACCAAAAGGAGGCTTCAGATGGAATAAATCGACCTACCTAAGCACCTTCAGTAACTGTCTTTCGCTTTATTCCATATATATATAATGTTCAGAGAGGTACAAGATTGCAAAGCAATTTGTGCTCCATCTTATTTTGCTCAGTTTCTTGCATTAACGTTGCAGCAGTGGCTTTGATCAGACTGCGACAGGGATCGTATGGAAAGGGGTAGGCCATGCTTGAAGTCTAGATAGGGAAGGGACAGGGGCCAGTCGTTTTCCATCAAGGGCACCCATGAGTAATTCAGTACCAGATGGTGGAGGAAGATTGCAGCCTCAAGCTTGGCAATGTCAGAGCCCGGACAGAGCCTTTTGCCTCCTCCGAACGGTGTGAAGATCTTCCCACCTCCTCCGCCACCGACCCCCTTCTCGTCCTCCTGATCAACAAGTAAGAGCCGGCTCGTGTTTCTTACAGATCAACAGGAAAAATAAAGAAAAATGAGGAGTCGTGGAGATGACAGACCTGCCATCGCCATGGGTTGAAGTCGAGAGGATTGGCGTGGTTGGAGGGGTCAAGATGGACGCCCGTGAAAACTGGGAGAACCTTCCACCCACTGGGGATCTCGAATCCTTTTTTCACCAGGTAAGATAAAAAAAATCTTCAGCATGCTCAGAAACGAAGAAGAATCAAGATTTTTCAACAAGAGTACAAAAAAGAATGAAACAGTAGCTAGCCGGCATTAATGTACAGATTGGTGTTACGAGGATGAATGATCAACTGCTTTCAATGGTTGGTTTTTGATGAGTTTTGAGGACAAGATGACATGGTCTAGTGGAGGCAATCCGGGTATAAAACACAAAAGAGTGTTGGAAACCATAAGTGGCAGCCATGTGCAGAGCAAGCTCGGGGAGAGGCACTACTCAGATAAGATAATATTGAGAGTATCTGCGCTATTGGGCCGACACACGTGGTGTCGACATGATTCAGACCACTAGTCTGCAAACCTCCAAGCTGAAAATGGCACAACTGAAAGCTACCTTATGCCTACATCTTGTCGTCTGATGATTCTGGGAGGCTTAAACGGTTTTAGTTTCTTCCGTAGATGAACTGTAAATGTAACTGTTGATTGGAATTCTGAAAATTATACCTTTGTAGTAAATGGTTTTGATTGTTTTCCTGTGGACAAACTTCACGACGTTCCCACAGCGCAGAGCTTCATGAATGAGGGAGTGGGTGAAAGTCATCTTTTGATAGTCATCCCATGTCAACGCTTCGTCCCCCATTTTGCTGCTTCTCAGTTTCCTTTGTTCTTTCTGCTCAGAAGACAGAAGAAGACGACACTGGCTAAGATGGAGAAAGGAACAGATACATTCATTTTAGTACACACATAGAGAGAAGGAATTGGAGAGCTTGCTAGCTTACTCTCAGCTCATTCAATGCTTTGGGACAATCACTGAGGAATCTCACTACAATTGCGATGAGCATTGAAGTAGTTTCGTATCCACCGAGGAGAAGATCCAGAACCAGGCTAAGTATCTCATCTTCTGAGAGCTCGTCATGGGTGATCAACACGTCCATGAAATCCATCTTTCGTTGCCCCTCTCTCCCTTCACCTCTCCTCCTCTGATGAAGAAGGGTCTTCGTGATGGCCTTTATTCTATGCTTTGCCTGCCAAAATAACCAGTTGAAAATCCTCCATTGCCGATTCTCCTAGTAATTACTAACTAGTAATACTTAATGTGTAATCGCTGGCGGGAAACCGATGATGGGGAAAGTTTACCTGTATCGCTCTAGCGAAAGCTGTCCCCGGAAGGTTCAGGGGGATTGAACACAGACCTTTCATGAAAGTGGTGAAGTTATCGAGGATTTCGATCGTCACGGGATCTTCAGGCCCCAGGCTCAGAATCTGCTTCACTATCACACTGAAGGTAAACTGCCACATTCAAGTGCAATTCTCTCAACTTTTGAATATTAATTAATTGCAAATTAAAATCATGAAAGAATAGAATTATATATATATATATAAAATTAAAAGGATCGCACCTTTCGTGTTTCTTGACAGAAAACCAGACGTTCCTTGTTCTTCCAGGATCGCATCACCCGAAGAGCATTATTCTCGATGTCCGACAGGAAAAATTCGTTCTGGGCTTTCATGGTAGCGAACAGGTTGAGTGCCACAGCTCGGAGGCGCTTGTGAACGTCACCGGTAGCCACCAGTAAAGTCAACTGCCCCAGTATCCCAGGAATGTTACTCGGATAACTACTCAAGAACAATCTTTCCTCATTGTGAAGCACGAAGGAATTGAAATCCGGGTCACACGACACCACAGTCGGATGCCCAAACAGATGAGATCGAAAAATCGTCCCGTACCTAAAGAGAAAAAAAAAAAACTGAGACATGAGATGAGCAAGTACTAGAAAATGCCGATATCGCGAAGCAGCCGGCGACTAACAACCAGTACCAACCGTCGGATGTTTTGCTCGATGAAATGACCACGAGAAGAGGAGCAATGAGGGGCGATGAAGGAGACAGTCTGCCCGAGGAAGGGAAACCAGCCGAAGCTCCCAGGAGGGAGGCTTGGGCTGTTGCGGGAGGTAACAATGTAGGTCCGGAAGACGTAGGAAAGCAGTAGTAGCACCAAAGCTGTTAGGAGTGAAGAAAGGTTTAGCAGGGAAAGGAGGAAGACGGGGATCATGGTGGCTCCTCCAGTCGAAGGGATCGTTCGAAGACTAAAATTTATGGAGATCGGGAGACGAAGATGAAGCCATGAACGGCCGCAACAAAGGGAAATGATATTGAGAGCGTTGGATTTGGAAGGTTGGTTCGCAACGGCTACGGACGTGGGGAAATGCTGCTCTTCGCGTGTACTAAATGAATGCGTACCGAAGGGACATGTTGGAGTTGCCCAATTTGATTACAATTCATCCAATTTCCCATCTCTTATAGTAAAAGCCGAAGATCGGATATCGCACATCGACAGTGATGGTAATTAGGGGTGGCTTCGAACCGAGCCGGCTCGCGAGCGGCTCGTGTTCGGCTCGGTTCGACTCGTTATATATCGAGCTCGAGCCGAACTCAGACTCAGAAATGGGCTCGTTTAGGTCAACGAGCCGAGCTCGAGCAGAGCCAAGTTCGGCTCCCGAGCCGACTCGTTAATTTAACGAGCGGCGGGATGGGGCAAATTTTCGGGAGTCGCACTCTCTCCCGAATTTTTTTTTTCGGTCTCTCTCCCGCCCTCACTCTCTTCGTCTCCTCCTTCCCTTCTCTCTTCTTCCTCGGAAATTCCCTCTCTCGGCCTCCATCTCCCTTCTCCCTCTCACCGCTGGTGCCCCTTTCGCCGCCGCCGCCGCACCTAATCCTTCCCCCCGCTCATCGCCTTCTCTACCTCTCATCGTCGTCGCCGTCGACTCCCGTAACGTCGCCCTAGCCTCGTCGTACCCCAACTAGAGTGTCTGCTCTGGACACTCTCCCGTTGTCGTCACCCCCCCCACCACCACCTGCTGCCGCCGTCAAATCAGCCGACCACCGCTCTCGCCGGAATGGGAACCCCCGGATACCTAAAGTTCGGATACCTAAGTTGAGGGGGGGAGATTATTCCCCCCCCCCCCCCCCCCCCCCCCCTCGATGCTTCGTCCCGCACAACGTGCGAACTCGCACATGCAGTTCACACATGCAAGTTTCGCACGTGTTGTTTTTATAAAAAAAAAAAAAAAAAAAAACTTGCAAATCCTATCCTCAACCTGTTTTTCCTCTGGACGATGCAATAATATGTAAAAATATAGTGTGTTAAAGTTAGCATTTGATCAAATTTTCCTGTTTATTTTTTTATTTTTTATAATTAATCATGTACATAGTTAATTGGCTCACGTAATTATTGTATTAATGTATAATAAATTACAATAATTAAATAATATAATATCTAATTTAATTAATTAATATATTAATTTATTTTAATTATACATTAAATTACTTATTTGTGTTGTAATCATGTTTGTTTTACCTAATTTGGGGTTTAAATATTATGTTTTAATTAAGTATACAATTATAAGTTACTCATTTTCTTATTTTTTATATTTTTCTTATTTTGGGGCACTAACATTGGAAACTGTTTTCCAATGTATATGAACTCGTCCACACTAACACCAAGTTTGAAATTGAATTTCATGCAGAGGAATTAATTGAATTTGAAGCAGGAGATGAAGATGAACTTCAAATTTTAAGTTTGTTGACTAACCCCCCTTATAATTCTCATATCCACAATAGCTTCGGAGTCATTATTTAGTGCTGGTGGTAGAGTAATAGACTCGTATCGTTCTTCCTTAGTACCAAATACATTTCACACTTTGATTTGTGGCACTGGTTGGGTTCAGACTCTTCACGGTATAAAGAAAAATCAAAAGGTAAATTTCTTTGATTAATTATTTATTACGATATTTTTTAGTTTTATTTATTAAAATTTTGTTTTATGATTACAGCCTGAGAAGAAGAGTGCAGAGATAATGCTACCAGCTACATGATTTTTCATGTTTTTCTCATCATGATAATTTTAATATTCTTAACGACATTAAGTAACTATTAGTGGAAGAGTATTTTTTTTATCTAACAATAACTAATTTTATTTTTTTGTTTTTGTCATAGGTGGAGATTTTGCTTAAGCAAGGACGCATATTATTTTATAGCATGAAGAGAAATAACTATAGTTTGTAAATTTATAATGGATTTATAGTTTTTATTTGGGTGATTGTAAATTGATAGTGATATTTCATTTAATTTTGTTGTATTTGATTATTGTATAGAATTTATTTATAATATTATGCAGTGTATGGAGTGTTTAGGCTATTTTATGGAATATATAAACAATTTATTGGAATATTTATGGAATGTATAAACAATTTTATGGAATATTTATGCAAAGTATTATGTATGTTGATTATGCCTAATTTTAAATAGAGGTCATGTTGAATTTTATACAGGTATTATATATATAGATTATGCTTAATTTTAAGTAGAGGTTATGCCCAATCTTATACATGTATTATCTATATAGGTTATACCCAATTTTATGTAAAATATATGCATAATTTTATATATACTTTATTTGGTATATATATTTTTAAAAATTTTAACTATATGTTGAGGCACGATTTCGGGTCGAAGCTTGGCTCAAACTCGGTGGGTTCAAGCTTGATAACAATTTTAGGCTCGAGATGAGGCTTGGCTCAAAGCTCAACTCAAAATATTTAAATCAAGCTCAGCTTTAACATAGGGGCTCGGCTCGGCTCGATGCCACCCCTAATGGTTGTACTCTATAAATATTTTATTATTATTTATTTTATTTTATTATCACTTTAATTTAAAATCATCTACCCATTATTTTGTTAAGTCAATTATCTGGACATAAATGTATACATTGGTTGTTATCAATAGATAAGAACCTAATAATCAATTCAATTGACCATTACAATTAGATTTCTAATAGGTATTAATTGTTAACTGATTTTTGAATCGTATGATGAATGTTCGACTGTTTGTTTCAAGTCTCTCAATCGTTTATTGCTTGTTTCATTAGCATTTCACATAAATTCATCAACAACACGTATTTGTTTCTTAATAATGACAAGATAGAACAAATTCGCACCTTAATAAGTGAGGTTAAGGGCATAGCAAATTTCATTAGATTGATATATACTACAACAGAAAAAACACAAGAGGAATAGTAGGAATGGTTTAAATGTTAAGGAGAAACGCTGCCACTAAATCACACATAAAGGGCTAAGAGTGTCAAAACCTGTCTCTCACTGTTTTGATATAAGGGACAAAATAAACTTATATATTGATGGTGGCCTCCCACAAACGGAGGAGGCCATTGCGACCACCACTGCATATTCTTTTCCTGTCAAGGTCTGAAACAACACAGCGTACCTGAATTCAATGAAAACAAGTAGCCACAGAAACGTTAAAACTACACATACCAAGATTTAAGTTCTGGAAACACTATCTGGGATTTTAGAGACCTCATTTCCAAAATAGATTTGATGAAAGAAACAGAAGAAATGTTCTATACCATAGCCACTGTTCTTTGAGGAGTTCGGTATAGTTGCCATCCTGCTGTCTTTGGACCAGAGCTAGATAATCCACCAAGTCTTTCCTGAGGCCTATTAAAGAGCGACATAGAATTATCTGCTGCTCCAACACCAAGCCAGTGATCTGTAGCACTGATGGATAGAATAGAAGCTGAATGAAGTGTAACACTCTTCAGACAACGAATGCCTCCTGTTTACATCCAATAATGAAAAGAAGCATACATCAACAATAGTTCATAGAGATAAACACTGGAAAGAGAAAAAGCATATCAGAAAACCAAGAAAAATTGAACAACGAGGGAGTAGCAACAGACTCATTGACATCTGGATATGCATTCAAAGACCTAGATCAGGGATTGTTCAGCAATATATCAAGAGATAGACAATTGCATAATACGTCTCATTCAAATACTCTAATTGCAAACAGGAATACAGTTGTCAACTCTTTATATAAATAAAAATATATGTACTAGGACCAACATAACCAAGAATCGTGAGCACAAAAAATGTTTTTATTAACGTCAACACTCACTCTAATATTCTTTCTCTTCATCAATAAAACATTGGCAATTTAAAAAAATAAAAATGGTTTTTTAATTGTGCATTCATAAAGCAGATGCTTTTGTCACCTTCTTCACTCCCCCAAAATCGAACAAGCCCATCGGCAGAACCTGAAAAGATCAGGCAAGTAATTCTTAAAACACAGAGCTTAAAACACAGTGATGCAGAGACATGAAGGAAATTTGACAACCAACCAGTAATTATTCCTCTATCTAATCCTGAATACTCAACACACAAAATAGGGCCAGCATGGCATGCTAAAACTGCATCACAACTGCCTCTGGAGACGGACCACATTCTAGCTGTCCAATCATCACTACCGGTAACTAGAGTGTCCCCGACCATCCTTAAAGACCTTCAAGTTTTGACAGCAAGTCAGCCATGCTGGAAATAAATAAAAATTAAAAATAAAAAAAACAAGGTTTTACCCATAAAGAAATGTACCTGATCCATCTTGTGTGCCCATGAAGTTTGTGCATTTGCCTACCAGCACGAATATCCCAAATACATGCAACCCTGGTAACCAAAGTACCGGTAGTTTAGCTTCTAAATCAATAGTTCAATTACTTTTACAGGCACCATCTCGTTTACAAACACATATCAAGGAGGTTTCAGTCACTTACGAATCCCTTCCAGCAGCAGCCAAGATTCCATTTGAGTCATCATATTCCATGCACAGAATCGCACTTGAGTAAAGGCCAACATCAGCTACACATTTGTCACTTCTTGCATCCCACATCTTTACACTACCATCATGTGAAGCTGTAACAACACGCTCCCCAGATAGCATTCGTGCACAGCTGATCTACCAAACCAACAAATAGAGAGAAGAAAAGAAGAAAAGCATGAGGACTAAGTTTGAGGTTGCATGTAATGTTGCAGCTTATAACATAACCTTAAGGTATTAATTCGAATTGAACAACAGTGATCATCAAAGAACAATAAATATGCGCTGGCGCAGACAGAATGTCACATGAGGCTGCCAGCCACAGACCCTTGTTGCCTGTACAGTTTGACCAAGTCAAAATAGATTATGAGCATGAGTAAATCATACCGGTCCTTTATGGCCCTTTAGCTCCTGCAGTAATTGTGATGTCTGTTTATCCCAAACTAGAACGGACCGGTCATCAGACCCTGATACCACCCTATTCCGGTCAGAATTAAGAGCACGTATTGCACTGCAGAAAATATTTTAATGATGAAATTAGCTTTCATAAGGAAAACAATTTAAATCAGGAACTTGTGAAGTTTCATTTTCAGTAAGAAGTGCAATACTGTGCAAATATACCAAGATGTCATCATATAACCACCTCCAACATGCAAGAATTTTAAATCACAAGAGTTAGCACCTTGTGTGTCCTTGCAGTGTTGCCCTTAATTCTGAACCACGAAGGCTAGGATCCCATATTTTAATCTGCATAATCCTTTCAGCAGATTCCATCAGCGAAGAGACTTCCCAGAAGTCAATAGGAGACAGATAATTTCATCATTTATTCAGTAAAATAAAAAAACAGAAAAAAAAAATTATTTAGAAAAAGGTAGTAAGAGGCTATTGGAAGTTGGTTTGAATCAATAAACACATGCTAATTCTTGCAGACTATTGTTCCGTGTTAATTCTTTAGATACTGGAGTTAGAGACCAAATGCTCATTAATACATGTTTCATCAAGAATTTTGGCAATATGTACCAAAAAAATAAAAGAATAACTATTGTACAAAGAGTCTACCCACACGTATTTAACTAAGTGTAGCTGTATTTTATTTATTTTACATCACATTCCAGTTTTCCACATAGTTCACTAAAAAAAACAGTAAAGAAAGATACAAAAAGATGCAGTCGGTAAAACATATATAAGCATATGCAGCATCCAGGTTCAAGCAGGGATAGAAAAAAGTGCTAGCTTCTAGGCAATAAATAAATAGTAAATAAAAAGAAGGCATCAACCAACTGAGAAGCATAGACAAGAATTGGCAGATAAAAATGTGGTCTGGTGGTAAAATTATTATCAAAATGCCATAACTGAAAAACAAATAATGAAATCATCAAACTTGTTCTAAATTTTCAGCTATTACTTTATGGGAGCCTTGTAGAGAGACAAGGATTTTCTCCTCTAGTTTCATGTGTAGTAGGCTTAGTTACTTTCCTTTTTTGGTTCCCTTGATGTAAAGGTAATATTGGAACTATTGCTATTTGAGTAGTATCAAGTAGTGGAGGAGAGGGTGTAGGGTTAAGACATTACAATCCACACTCCTCATTTCCAGATTTCCTCTTCTTTTTCATCCATAACCTCAAACGCTAATTGGGAGTTTAGCATCTCTTCTTCCATGTTCTTCATAGTTTTTTTTTTCTCCTTCGTCCACTCGCCTACAAAGTTCCCAACCTTATGTTCATGTTTTAGTATCCAAGATGAAATTTTTAATCAATATTTTTCAAGAATTATTCCTCAGAACTTGAAAAATTTTAACATTTGATCTCTGTGCAGCCACATTACACATATTCAGTTAAATAATAAAAATTGATGTGCAGAACAAGGCTCTGGTCATCACAATGATTATGGATGGCTAAGAATCAAATGATTAAGAGATACTGCAAATTATATAGATAAGAGAAATCTTAACTAAAACAAAGCTGCACACATGAATAGGTACAGCCAAGGAACAGATAAAATGAGTTCCATTGATTGTATTAAAAGAAATGAAACTGAAAGATGGGAAAATTACCATGCAGTCAGTGCTTCCACTGATGAAAAACCCTGCATCCTCACGGTCACCCACCAAGTCCCAAACTTCTCTTCTTGTCACACAGTGAAGAGCAGTAATAGCACCTTTATGACCTCGAAGTATACGAACACTAGATTGAGTTTTCTTCCCTACAGCAGGTACATCTACTTTTCGAGCAGAATTATTATCCTTTGAATTCTCATTTGCTTCATAAAACAAGAACAAATAACCGATTTAATATTCAAAGAAGCCTAGAACTTGGTTACACTTTAACTTAAGCATTCATCAATCATTAGAACAAGACATACCTAATGCTCCACTATCAGAGGCCCATTTACGACCACGGATAGATGAATCAGATCTCGAGGTTGTATCTCTGCTAAACATGCTCTGTACCCAGCTCCTACCCACACCAGAAGCCTGAGCAGGTTGCAGATTTTCATCTGTAGCATCATAAGACTGTGGAGATGGCAATCCATAAGATGAAACAGATTGAGCCTTCAGAGAAATGGGCCCCCAGTATCCCATCCGCAATTGTTGGATATGTGACAGCAATCCCCTGAGATTTATCTGAAATACATTTGCTGTCATTTGTTTTGCCAGGTATGTACAAAAGAAGAACAATGGATATGACAAATTATAAGTAATAGAGAGCATAAAATCTTTTTTTTAACCAAGAAGACGAGAGAATTCACTGGAGACGGCCCCTGTGGGGGGGGGGGGGGGGGGGGGGGGGGGGAGTGGGGGGTGAGTACAAGCAGGGAAGCAAAAACAAGAGCAAAAAAACAAATATTACAGAAAGTCAAAGGCAGTTCATGGGGGATGCCCAAGCTCCCCCATGAACTACCATTAAAATTTAATTATAGTTGACCCTCCAAGGAAGGACCCATTCAGAAAGGACGAAAATGGAAGGTACCATAAAATCTGGCTTCAAACATGAACTACATCAGAAAGTCCGAAGACACGTTTTTATTCAAATACAGTAGACTCATAGCTAGATAAGTTGTCTCTTTCATATTGATCTTAGAGAATTAACCCCATTGTTTAAGACTCTTCAACCATTACACAACACAGGGCTATTCATGTTAACTTTCATGACATAATGAAGTTATAAATACTGAATGCGCTCAGGATAAGGTCTCACTTTCTCCTCCTCTCTTTTCTCACATTTCTCCTTCTCTCTCCAGCACAAAACTCCTCTCCCTTCTCTGACATTCCAAATTGTTCCCTCTCTCTCCCTCCATCCTCTCTTTCCTTAATTTCCAGCTTGCATCTCATACCAGGATACTCTGTTGTGAAACCTTCTATCAAACTGGAAAATTCATTTTCGGCATGTCTGTGTGACCTTTTTTTTTATGAAATGTGATTTTATTAAGAGAACAAAAAAGGAGCTAACTCCTAACAACAAGAGATTGCAAGGAGACTTCTTGCTTGGCAAAAGCATCAGCCACGGAATTTGTTGATCTCTGAATGAGAGACCAAAAACAATAAAAAAGATTGACAATATCCAAAATTTCAAAAAAGGCATCTCAATGGCACCACGGAGGTGAGAAGGCATTCTCACACCAGCCGATCACCACCTTAGAGTTTCCCTCAATCAGGATCGGCCCAAAGCAATGATCACGAAAAACACGAAGCCCATTAAGAAGACTTTGAAGCTCAGTCATCGTGGAGGCCTGAAGAAGGAGAGGGCAGACAGTTTCTTCATTTGCATGGCGGAAAGGGCAGATGGGGTCATGTCCGAGTTGGCCACGAATTCTGAGATTGTCAGCAGAAAGAATCTTGTTGCGGTAAGCACTCCACATGAAGAATTTAATTTTTGGGCGGGCGCTGAGACGTCATGTGAATTCCACTGCATGCTAATTGCTTCTCTTTATTTTATTGCTATTTTATGAGAAGAAAGTTCACTAACACACAAAGGGCCACAACAATAATGGCAACGGAAGGAATACTACATCAATTCATAAGATCATAAGATTGGGGTACGAGAAGATGCAGTCAAGAAAAATGAAGGACAAACAGGTTTCATGGGAGCATAAGTTTGGCAACCTGCAAGTAGGTCTGATGGATCCAGATCAGCTCACAAGTCCTGCATGGGGTTCTCAAGATACAGATTTCTCTAGAGAGTTCTGTCCACATACCATGGACTAAGTATATGCTCCTCTTGAACATCCATCAGTAGTAGCGCACATGTGTCTTGAAAGTTCTAGGGAACACTTTATGTGTATAATTTTTATTTTTTTAAAAAAAGGGCCTTTTTCATTCCAAAGCCGAAGTTGAAAGAAATACATCAAAGAGGGGGCCCCTTACAATAAGAGATTGGAGGGAAACCCCTCTTTAGCTAAAGCATTCAGTAGAACCATTGGCTAATTGCTGAATATGTGTCCAAGCACACAGGATTTAGGATGAAGTTCTGAATTTCTAGGAAAGTATGGCAATGACACCAAGGCAGCTTTTTTTCCCCGAACACCAGCTGATGACTCTGCTGGAATCTCCATCCACATGCAACAAGCCATGATAAGTGTTGTGGAAGATCCATCACTGAGGACAGCAAAGAGCTCAGCGGTGGTCGAATCAGTGTGACCAGCAAGACTAGCAAAAGTGGATAGGGTCTCACCATTTGAGTTCCTAAAGATGCCACCAAAACCAGATGGCCCAGTGTTGCCCATGGATAAGTCGTCAATGATGAGTTTCAGAAACCCTACTTCCAGAGGGGGCCACTCATGCAAAGGCTTTTTCTCCTTGGTTAGACCAGCAACATGATGCCAGTTTGAACGGATGAGATCCCCATTTAGCTTGTCAAAGTGATCAAGGGAGCTGAGCCAAGGACCATATGGGCCATGATTGCATCTGCAAAAAAGCGCCTAGGAGAAGAATATTGTCGAAAACAGCACTGGTTCCTCTACCACCAAATTCCCCAAGAAATGAATGCCATGCATGCCTTGAGCATAGTTCTTCCAATGCTTGAAATGGAGGTTCCCAACATCATGGACGCGAAACCAAAGAAGGTTATGAGAAAGCAAGAGAAACCGGACAAGCTGAAGAAGAAATTCCATATCCTCCAAGAAAACTCACAATGAATCAGCAAATGATCAACACCCTCTTCAGCCTGACCACACAACAAATAGACCAAGCTAACAAGCATGGAACCTCTCTTAGCTATCAGATACCTATACAGAATTGTAGAAAATGTTTGTGTGAGAAAATCAGCTCAGGGGCATTTTGGTCATTTTACATGATTGGATAATTTATATTATGGCAGTATCTTGTTCAGCATGTTTGATTTAGTCTATGTACAAATTTTTATATTCATAGGCAGAGTAGAATGGGAGTTAAAAGGAAATAAGTGTTTTTTATGTAAGAGAGGCATTTTTGTCATTTCTGTAATTTATGACTGAAAACCTAATACATAGCATTGGGAGTCGTGCACAACCCCCAACACAGCTTATTCAGAGCTTTGCCTCCTTTTTGTCTCTTCTTCCTCTCCTTCTCTCTCTTCCTCTTCTCTATCTCTCTAGATTTTTCACACTTTTTACTGTTTGGTTATTGGATCAGCAACACTTGCTCATAACCTAGTCTGTTCGTTACTGACCCTCTAGGCATAAAGTATGAGGTAATCATCTGTAACAAACTCATTCAATTAGAATAGAAATAGAAATATCTTAGTGCTGGAGTGTGCTCATTTCTCTCTTTTGATCACTAAGAAAGTAGTGTAAGTCTCTAGTAGTGGACAAGCAAAAAAGGACTAGTAGCCAAAACTAGGGGTGGCATCGAACCGAGCCGGTTCGCGAGCAGCTCGAGCTTGGCTCGGTTCGATTCGAATTATCTAGCCAAATCAAATCAGGTTCTTTTAAGTTAACGAGCCAAGCTCGACCAAACCATGGTTCGGTTCGAAAGCTTGTGAGCCGGCTCGTTAACTTAACGAGGGCCCGCGCGAGGGGTCTTCTTCATTTTTCGGAAGAATCGGAACAGGGGGGGAAGGGAAAGTCGGGATTCAGCAGAGCGAAAAATGGGAATTTGGGGGGAAGATCGGAAGGAAATCGCTTGCAATCAGCTCCTTTAGGTAAGTTTTTGTTTTTTTTTCGATTTCGTCTTCTTATTTTCGTTCTTCCTCTTCGATTTCTTCCTCTTTGATTTCTTCCTCGCCGATTTCTTCTTCTTCGATTTCTTCCTCCGAACTTCTTCTTTGTTAGTGATTGCAGAGGGTGACCCTGACTGTCCTACGGAGGTCTTCTCCTCCATTGATGAGGCAATAGAAGCTTTACATCGTGGGCAGGTCTGCGACTTTGCATATTTCCAGAAATTTTGCATTTATCACTTGAGTAGTTGGACCGTTCTTATAGAAATTAACTTTCATCATAGACATTTGGGTGCTTCTTATCTTGGTCTTTCATCGGTTGTTGTCATTGTTGCGTTGTTGTATCACAGCTTCATTGGTGTTTCTAGAAGACGGAGACTCGGCTCGACGACTGCTCTCTATTACCGCCTAGTTACCTACTGTTGATTTATTTCTCTCCTTTTTCGCTTTCTCCGCGGAGTTTGAATTTAATCGGCCAGGTTCATCGCTAGCTTCGTTGTTGTAAGTTGACTATTGAAACCGAAGACCTCGCACTAGAAAACCACTCCATTTGACTATTGACCCAAAGGCCAAGCCAATCCTCTCAGCTTGACTTAGTGTCCCCTTTCTTTCACCCTTGCAAGCTCCAATTACATCATAGACTCAAAGGTTAAGATCTGTTTATGCCAGCTAGGGAAGGGACTTGCCCAAGTACCACATGTTTAAGAATCCGTGGAAACCAGCCCTGTGGCACAAAACTCTTTTTCATTCTCAAATATGTCACTTGCATCCTCAACACTCTTAGAAGAAAGAAACATCATGAAGTAAAACCTTGAAACCTTAAAGTAGCTGTGCATGAGATCCCATGAAAAATCAACTCATTGGGAGAAATGAAAAGAAAGGGAATCTACTTACTAACTGCTTATATCCGATGTTGTTCTTCTCTGCAATAGTTTCAATCATGTACCAAGCTTCATTATCAGGAAGACCTAATCCAGCCTCCAGAATGACATGGAACCACGTTTAGTAATGCAGAGAAAGAACAGATATTAGAAATGCTATAAGAAGACAAAACAGAAACATTTCCTACCATATGGGATGCCAGTATAATGAGGTGTCCTGTCACTAGAGTTACATAATTCGCTGACCTGGTGACCAAAATAAATTCACAATTGTACATATTGCAACTTTGCATAGGAATTGAATATAAATAAATGGTATAAGTCGAGTGCAAAGAAAATTATGCATGACAACTTTTACAAGGAAGGTCACAGAGCTCTTTAGATCTTGGAACAAAGATCTTTTTGAGCATTACTCAGTTTTCAAGGAATTTACTAAGTTTAATACACAAATTTAAGGCCATGTAAGTAGGAAAGGCTAGTGCGACCATTTAATCTCTTCAAGTAGCATGCCAAATAAAGCAGCTTGAAAAAAATGGCAAAATGGAGACAACGACCAGAGATGTCTGCTGGTGAAGATGGAATTTATGTGTTTGTTAATTTACACTGCTGAAGTATTTAGTCCCTCATCCACGATCTGAATCATAATTTTGTCAAGTAAAGCACTCACTTCTAAGAGAAATCAATAAGAGTTTCTGGGAAGCGGCGAACATTAGGAATGAGAGTGTGGGAATCCATATGAATGAGCTTCAAAGTAATTTGAACAGCATGGTTTAAGCTACAAGCAAAAGAAGAATAAAATAATGATCATGGAAGCAGCCTCTATAATAGCACCTACTTGTTTGAAGATTGCTCCATTAAATGTTCAAAGTATCCCTCCCAGAAGCTGCGCAGAAGTGCAAATAAAGTAACAAGTTACTAAAAAGTATCTTGAGGAAAGAAAAACATGCAGCAAGCAATTTTTTAGCCTCATCCTGAAACAGCCTAAATTCAGATGATCTTGATGGAAACTGTGAGAATCAACAAATAAAAAAAGGATTCACAGACACACACCTACAAGAAACACCAACAAACTGTAAAAGATGTAACTAGTGGCATTAGAATGCACAACTAACTACGATAACCCATAAGGTAATAAACATTAAACACTACATCCTTGTCTTACAAAAAGCTCTTCAAGACCCAACAAGTTGCAAGAAGTACAATCCTAACACCACTAAAATTGTATTAAAAAATTCTTTCTCCTTAATACATAGAATGGATAAAGGTTGATTCCTTAAGTTCTCTTCTTACCAAGGATACCATTTCTTTGTTCTACCAAGCCACATTTGCCTACGCAATGGAGAGTGTCCGCAAGCAGACAATTAGGGATTGCCTATAGTTTAAGGCCATATTAAACTATCAAGTTCCCAGCAAATGCACACAGCTGTGTAATCTTATTTTTTATGACAATGAGAAGAGGACAATTGTGTTAATCTTAACCATCAATTAGCATTCACTAATTTTTTTACACAAGGAATTCTTTTCCATTCAGAGTTTCACTAATCTGAAAGCTAAATAACCACAACAGAGATTATTATAGCCGCAAACATTTGCAAGGGGTCAAGATCAAGGAGCATCATAACTTAATGAACTCCACAAAACTTATCTTTTATTTTATTCATCTAAACTATACCGCATGTCTTTTATTTGTAATATGTAGCCATTTTCAAGTAAAATGTTTAAAAAGTTAAAAAATATGTTTTACCAGATTCCTTCTTTAAAAAATTTCACCATTCTTAGGAATGCTAATGAGTTGGCTGATTCTCAAGCTAAGGAAGGTGTTAATAGGCAAAATCTTCTTGTAGGGAATAATTTTGCTATTTGATTTTTCACCTTTCTATTTTCGAAATCCTCTTGGTGCAATCTTTTCCTCCCCGAGGATTTGCCTTTAATGAAATCTCATTTCTCATTGCTTTCAAAATAACTTTTTCATCATCCTTACACAATCAAAATAATCAAAAGTTAAAAAAGCTTGCAAAAAGGAGCATACGTCAATTTTTAAACATTGAAGTTTGCATCAAAATCATATCTACTATTGCATTGATCATGAAGCTCAAATGGTCAACCAGAAAAATGAAATATTGTACATCAAGTGAGATGCTTTAGCTCTTACTAAAAAAGAGGAAGCTTCGCAATCAGAAGCATATTCTACATGAATTACATGGGACATTTGAAAACTTCAGCTCCATCCCTTCCATTTAAATGATGATGATCAGAAAACGACTCGAACATACAGCCATAATGGTATATCAAAATTTTGAAATCATAAACTAAGCTGCTTACCGCAACTCATTCCAGATTGACAGAGCAAGAAGATGCCGTTGGACGTAATCTGGAACATAATTAGGATCTTTCTTATACATTTCAGCTGATACTTCAAGTGCATCTCTTATAGTTGACGTATCATTTCGAGAGGTTGCACGACTGATTGCTGTTTTTAGCTGAAAAATGTATTAATTGCAACAAGAGGTAAGATTCGTTTAGTTCCAAAACAAAACACAACACCAGAATTTCACAAATACCAAAGTGAGACAACCATAACCACCCTAGGAATGAAAGTTAAAGATAGAAACTTCAGTTCATTGTTTGACGAACCAGTTCTTTCACTGCAATAAACTGCTCCTCTGTCAAAAGACAAATCCATCCCTGAGAAAAACAAGCCAAGTTAAGAAGGAATAACTCTAGTTAAACACAGAAGCACTTTCAGCTAGCATAGAAATACTTACCGTATGAATGTGTTCCCTGATACATTCGACGAACCCACTACCACCAATACCCTCAGCATCAGACTCAATCAATGCTGCAATAATAGATATTTATATGAACCTTACATGAATGATCAAACAGATCTAGAGAGAAACAGAGAGATAACATTTAAACATAAAAAATAAATAAAGTTGATCAATAAGATAGAGAGATAGAGAGATAACTTAACGTTCAAACATAAAAAATAAATAAAGTTGATTAATAGTTGACAAAACTTTATATTTCAATAAAGGAAGCTTAAATTGATTCAAATAATTAAACAAATTATGCAAGCCTCTGCAACAAAAACTTATCATACCAAGAATAGTGCCATATTCAAATGAAGAAAGAGGATCATCAGTTGACCCTAGCTTCAGAAGTCGCAACCACAAACCCTGTTCAACAATCAAATTATGATTTAAACCAACGTATCCGAAGAAAAAGAAGTTCATCCAACAAGAGAGTGAAAGCTTTGTCAGACCTGAGTGTGTGACATTTAGGAGGTTTAGTTAGATATAGCATTTTTCCTTTTAGTGACAATATCATCGTGTTTCACAAAAAAAGGGCATGCAGCATAAAGCTTAGTTGAAAAAGTGAGAATATAGGTTTGAAATTTGAGTGACTAAACTTTGTAACTTGAACGACTTGGTTAGGTAATTGCAGTGATTTTGATATAATTTCACCTTCACATAGAACAAACAAATTAATGTTAACTAAAAATTTTACACTGGTATAGATGCCTTACACATCTATTAGAAGACATTCCCTGTTTTGTTGTGTATCATAGCCATTAGATTTCTTCTTCATACAGCATGTCCAAAACATGTGGATATGGAAGCATGCACTCTCCAAATTTATGTTTATTCTACAAAGAACTTTTTGTTAAAGAAGAACTAAGTTTATGCTACTAAGTCCAAATGCAAAATCAATCACTTTTTTAATGGTGACATGATTTAATAGATTCCCAGTAAAGATTGAATATAATTTATAATTTAACATTTCATAACAAAAGTAAGTTCACTTTGAACCATCAAGGCAGGGGAAGACAATCCTATATTGGCCTCGAAGCCTTTTAGTGTGCATGAATGAGTAAAAACTAATCAGGGAACTCCTACAGTCATCTACTATTAGACGTTGTTAGCATGTAGAATCTTTTTGTCATGCTTGTCCAATGCATGAGACACCGAGGTAGAAGAACCTAATGATAACAAATACCACTAAATTAATTATAGACCAATTTAAATTTTACAAACTCAGCCAACTTAAATGATCTGCATGACTCTGCCCAAGTTGACTCAACTTGCAATTTGAAATATTAGGTACAGGTTTAGCAGTAGTCTAAAGGAATTGGCCAATTTCCAATCCAAGTTTCTCAGTTCTCCAACTGTGATGTAAAGGGAGAATCACTAACTTCCAAAGAAAAACATACAAACTAAGCTCTCTAAAACTTGTATAGTTATAACATATACTACTTTACCTGAAGCTTTACTTTTATATCCAAAACCATCCTTTCTCGCTCAGCCTGTGGAGCAACAGAAGATAAGCCAGAGGAAAATAAATATCGATTTACAAAGAAATGGCGGATTGGGTTGAACAAAGCAGGTGACCACTTTTTTCTCTTATTTTTATTTCTTTTTCTGAGGAAAACGTGAACCAGCCACCTTGATCAGTACAACCAAAAACTAGATTTTCTGAGAAACCAGGGTGGACTGGTTGAAGCAGGAAAATAAAAAGGAAAGAGCACTGGCTTTTCTTAGACTAATCAAGATTTGAAAGCAAAAGATTAGGAAAGCAAAGGGAATAAAAAAATAAACTTAAAAAGAAAATTTTCCAGTTCGTGCAGGTCTGATAAAGACCACAAAGTTGGCCGTACAAGGACCCAATTTTAGCTAGGAACCAGGTCTGCTTTTAAAAAATTGTTTTTAAGCATTACTTTTTTTTAATGTACTTCCACGCCTTACAAACCAGCAGGAATCAAAATGCTCGTTAATGGAACTTACAGCCCTCTCCCTTGGACTTAGACTCTCTGCCTTTGAATCTTTACTCCCAAAAAGAGAAGGCGAGCTGTTTAAGAAAAACACAATTCAGTTATATAATGAGACAAGTAACATGTACTTGGATTTACAGAAGTATTACGTTGGGGTATGCCTTCCTGAGTGTTCCAGGGCTCCACTTGCTGCTGCAAGAATTGCCCTGCGCTTCTCTTCTTGCTCCTCGGTTCTAATGATTGCAGGAAACCGGTCATAACAATATTTACCACCAGTCCCTTGAAACCAAAAAATAAAAAATAGAGCCAATTAAAAGAACCAGAATATGCACAAAGCACAAGAAACAAAGTGACTCAACATACTCAATGTTACATATATCCCTACAATACCTGCAGTTCCTCCACTAGTATCAGATATAGTGATGAACTCTGGTTCAGCCAATGGAGACGGTAGAATTGAATTTGGATTTTGACTTCTCCCAATGGCATCTTGTAATTTATCCAGGAGATTGTTCCAACCTTCGTCTGAATTGACAACTCTCTCAAGATAATCCAGGAAGCCTTGAGAATCCAAGAACTGTGAAATCTGTTGGTGACAGATCAAGGAAAATGAAGCTAAATAAAATCAATCCAACTAGAATGAAAACGAGAATATATCAGACTGTAAGGATCAACAAAAAAAAAAAAACAATATTTTCTGGATACCATTGAATCTGGAGGTTGATGAGTTGTACGAGACCGTTTCTTCAGAAATGCTTGGCTGTTGAACACATGGTTTGCAGTGTATTCCTACAAAAGTAAATAGATCAACAAATGTAAATAATTACTGATAGTACTAGAAGTTTGGATGGAGGGTTTTACTATGTTCTTACTATGAAATTCCGGTAGCCACTCAAAATCATTGCAAAGAACCGTAGGAATATCATCCTGCAGAGAGACAAACAAATAGATAGATCAACCAAAAATAATAGAAGACAGGATTTCAAGTTCCAATCCACAGGTAGCGAGATTCTCACTATAAAAGTTATTGAGATTGAAGCATTCCTATAAGTAAAGAATATATAGTTGGTCCACAAATCGCTTTGAAAAAAAATCGATAAAATCAAAGACATGATACACAATATGTACAACGGAACAAGTTATCAGCTTCTTTACATTCATTTCAAGGAATGAGATTTGTGATTCTCAACAAAAGAGGATGCCTGGCACAATGAATGGGTTCTAGAATCTAACAATGCTCACATTCAGTAATGACAAAGACCAAGAGAAGGCCAACTAAACTTAAGCTTAGTGATATCTTTTTTTAATTTTGAGCACAAATAGAAAATGCTCCATTAAAAGGGGAGAAGTATAAGAGAAGGCACCTGAATGGTACGAAGTACCTGTGAAACTAAAAAAGAGTAAACAACTACAACAGTGCAAAAGAAAATAGAAAAGCATTATTCAATTAAGAGGAAGTTTGCCCTCATAAAGTGTTTTAGGGAAGCTCCACTCCCAACCAAGAACTCAATGAGGTAATTTACTCATGAGTGTTGATCCTACACATCCAGAAGCCTGTACAAGCCCACAATTTTGTCATGATCCAGCAGATAATACTGGAGGAGTCACCCTCAACCACAAGGAGCTTTTTAAAGTGATTATTCAAAGCCCTGAGACCAAATAGGACCTACAACTGCACTGCATATGGGACCATGAAGTTGCAGATGATGTGATATAGGATCAGACTAAAGCATATAAACATTCCCTAACAGTTACAGGTAGTACCACCACCACCCCCTACCAGCCCAAAATCACCTCTTGAGTATGAATGGCTCTAGACTTGGTTTTGGGAAACCCAACCCTACCCTGCTCAGGCATCCTGGGACCACATCCCCTTCACGCCCAACCAATCCCCACCACACACTGCCTTGCTATATGTAGCTTCTGCTATCAAAAGTAGAGATCGAGAAAAAATAATTCTTTAAATGCAAAAAGAACAAGAACAAAAGATAAAAAAAGAAGAGGATAAGAGAGTCCAGCAGCAAATGTTTGAGAAGATGGAAGATGAAGATGAAGGAGAACAGGGAATATAAGGTTTAAATTCACAACTGGGCGAGTTAAACAGGAAACTTGAACCCCCCAACCACCCACTTAAAGCTCAGGGCAGGGTTGGGTTTCAGTAAACCCACACCAACATAACCAAAAAAAAATATGAAGCAGGTAAGGACAGGGTTGAATATTCAACCCCATCAAGGAGTGAAGCAGGACCAGGTTTTTAAAAACCAACACCCCAAAGCTACACGCATCCACCTCAATAGAGTTAGAGAATAAGGGAGACTTACGAATTTGCAATGTTTTTTTAACAACAGCTTGTTTAGATATGGTAACTATTTTTAAATCAAAGAGAAGGGAAAAACTGTAATAGTGCATCCAATCGATTTTTATCACTTCACAAATACGCCCCTTACTTTTTTAAAAATTAAATGCTTAGACAAAATATTGAATTTCTCAAATGCTTTTTTATCATTTCACATTTTGAAGTTTAACCCTTACTTTTCATAAACCCATACAAACATTTCCAAGCTATCATGTCTTTTAGCAGAAAAAAGTGAAATTTTTTATCACATTTATAATTCCATGTATAGCTTATATTTACACTCACTTTTTAAAAAGTAGATAAAAATAACATTGAACTTATATTTCTTTCTAAAAATGGGTGGGAAAAAGAGATATTAGACCCTGCAGTGCAGATGTGCCAAAAGCTGACACTTCTCCATGGGGTCGAATCCTTTCCAAGGACCCACACTTTACACGTTGTTTAACCAGCCCCAGTTGCCATCCATGCTCTTGAGCTGCCATTAAAGCTAAACCTAAGCCAACAGCTCAAGGAAAGCAGCCAGGCCAGAGGTAGTCTAATCCTGGAATCAAAGAAGAGACCCACTGACCTCCAACTGTTTCTAAAATTACAACAAGGTAGCTGACTTAGCTCCCGCTGAAAACAAGTTGAGATGAATAATTTTTGAATGACCCCACCTGACTGAGTGACTCCCCCCTTTGACCATTCAACTACTCTTAAATCTGTGAAGTTGGGTCCAAGGCCTATCCCAAAATGACTAGCCATCTTAGGAAACATCTTTCACAACTAATAAACTCAACATATTTGGACTCACTAATCCATGTGAAATTATTCTTTAACACTCCCCCTCATGTGTAGGTTCTCTGGGCTCTTACAAGTAGATAATTTGGGTGGAGGCCCACATACGAGTACCTACTCTGATACCATGTGAAGTTGGGTCCAAGGCCTAATGACTAGCCATCTTAGGAAACCTCTTTCACAACTAATAAACTCAACATATTTCACTAATCCATGTGGGATTATTCCTTAACAAAAACAAATTAATATATTGTGGCAAGAGGGAACAACTGCAGGTTCCTCCTTGGGTGTAAAGATATCCCTAGTCCTTTATTATTATAATAAGGACAAAAAAAAATTAAATTACCTCAAGAATGAAACAGTTAGATCCTACTCACAATGAAGACATAAGTTATCTTAGTGAACATGCAACACCTCTAAACTGACAAGCTCTTATTACAATTTTTCGTTAGAAGACAAGTGTAAAACATGACTAAGAACAAAAAGGTGAGCTGTGAAATGCACAGAAATTATGTCACTCGCCATCAATTTAAAGGACAATTGAACAGATTATAACCTCAGTTGCAGGTCATGCTCTTCTCCCCATGCCTTGCAGCCACTCCTAGGAAACTGTTCAGAGAAGACACCAAAATGGACCTTCATTTGATCTATACCAACAACATTTGGGTACAATAACTTCAACACTTCACCACGTAAAAGTCCTAATTCTGGCTCTGGAATTGGAGGAATTTCTTCAGTTGTAGTAATTTGGTTGAACTCAAGGTCTACCACAACCACCTGTAGCAGAGAAATAGTCAGAATTTCATTCATATTCATAAAAGATTAGGCTAAGGAATCCTTTTCGTTTTCAGATCAAAATCATGAAATACTTTGTCTACATTAAAAACTTTTTCTATTGATCAAAAGCATTGTGAAGGTTATGATTAGTTGATTTAAATGACAACCACTTGCAGCAGATGAAAAAAATTTAGTTTCATTTACTAATTTGCCCCTGTAAGCAGCCAAAACTAACCACAGTTAGGACAAAAAAAGATCATCAATACAAATAAAAAAGAGTACAGCAACAATAAAGAATCAGATTTGGGTTACCTGTAATATACATGTTATTTCCTTTTTTTTCCTTTTCCCTGCTATTGTGAATAAGTATTATGCAGAATGCCTTGAATTCAAACAATTTTTATTAAGTTAATAGCCCCCATAAACTGTTAGTAGAGCTGCTTCTTATATGTTTCGTGTATAATAATCCAGCTCTACCTTGCAGTGGGCCCAGAAAGATCTCCCAGTTTATTGGAAGATTTATCTTCCACAAATGTCCCAGAAAGAACTGTACAAATTGCAAAAACAGGAGATAACCAATCCAACGTTCTAGGGCCCAAGAAGAGTTGTTCTGCAGCCACACATGAGATCAGTTGGTGCACAAGTTCTTGCTCCAGTTCTTCCTTTTTTTTTTCTTTTTTTTTTTTTTGAGAACTGCAAGAATGATTTAGATTAAGCAGTTCTCTTTACTATCTAAACATTTTCTTTTTCCAATGATTTACTATCTGAACTGTTTGAATTGTTTTTTGAAAACATTGCATTTTGGCTTCATCTGTTTTTTTCTGAATTACTTTTTCTGCATATTCATTTCATTGTTTTTGGTACACTATTTGTTATAAAAAAGGAAGAGGAATGGAATTGTTTCTACCTCGGTGAAATTACAAAAATATAAGGCAAATGATCATCATTACACAAGTTATTCTTCTTATTAAGTGAGAAAAAAAATGACATTGAGAAATGTGTAGAAAATGTTATTAGTTTATAAGGTTAAGCAGTAGGTCTCCTAAGAGACTAGTCATTTTGGGATGGAACCGAGCTCATTCCAGATATGGTATCAAAGCAGGATGTATGTGTGGCCAAGGCCCAATTTCCTTTCCCTAGGTTCTCTGTGTATTGTGCTTCCATGAGGTAGGAATCTATGTGTTTTGTGCTCCGTTGGAGTTTGTGCCTACATCTCAAGCCCGTTATGTGTAAACTTAGATGTATGGGAGAGTGTTGAGTGGGAAAAAAAGTCTCATATTGAGATATGTTATGAAAAATTAATGGATTATAAGGTTGAGCAATAGGCTTACTAAGTGACTAGTAATTTTGGGATGAACCAAGCTCACTCCAACACTTTTTGTCAAAATATTGTATCACAAAACAATATAAGAAAAAAAAAACTCATAATGATCAAAGCTGAAAACTTACACCATCCATAACCAGACCAGATGTATCAACACCTGAGTGAAGACCCATCATGTATGGAGTAGGAGCATCAATATAGTCAACTCCACTGAAAAATAGCAGTGGAATGTAGACATGCTTCAGCACAGAAAAAATAAAAAAGTTTAGAACGAAGTAATGATTCAAAAAAGATGCTAAGTAACATCAAAACCAAACCTATGGCAAATTTTTAAATATGATTACACGCATTGGATAAGCACATGCCAATAAGATCTTCAGCCTGAATCATGGAATCAAAGAAAAGAGAATACAATGCATAAAAGCTTACCTGCCACCTGAAAGGATATATAAGATGGCAGATTGCCTCCGATACTAGGGTTAGAAGGGAATACCTGCAAAAACGACATTCTAATGTTAGGATCTGAGTCAGACACTACTTACTCATGTTTCCAAACACTCAAGGAAGCCAATAAGCCAGAGTATTTGCAAATTGTCCAGTTATTTAAACTGCCTACAACCTAAAGGACCAGGAGGTCATATGCAAAAGTTTGGAACCAGTAACCACAATGTTTTATCTAGAAATCAATGAACATTCAGGAAGGAAAACATAGAAATAGTAAAAAAAGAGGAGACCTTCAAAATTAGTGATAAGGTAAACTAGGAAATAAAACGTTGGAACAAAGTCAGAGATGAGTGAAAGATGAAGAGAACTAAGATATTTTCTTTTTTTCTTAAACGGAATGCAAATCTTTTACTCTCCTGAAAATAGAGAAGAAAAATGAAGACTGTGATAGTTCATCATATCCAGAACCCACACGTGGATATAGCCAAAAAGTCAGGACAAACTGGAGTCCACTTTAGTGGTTACTTTCATAACCCAATATATATGTGCTTCAAGGATTTCAGTATAAGAACTTCACACAAATTCTCATAAAATAAAAGGTTTTGCACTGCAATCAGTTACATATAACACAATATGGTTGCATAAAATAGATTTATCTGCACAAACACCTGCCAGAAACAGCGAATACTGACACATAGAAACAGAAGTACCTAGCTTTGGCCAAGAAATAGTAACAAAACCTTAGACTTAGAGCCTAAACACCTGTTCGACCAGACTGATTACTGAAGGGAGATAGCATGATGTGTCTGCACACATATGCTTGGACTACTAAGGTATTTTCATTCACTAAAAGTCATAAGGTGCTCTCTAGATATTATGTAAAAGATGCAGTTGTTTATCATGTTCTTATTGCATTCCAATCTTCACAAATAGGTAACATTGAATGGACATGGACTGGGCCTTTGCCTCAATAGTCATGGGGGGTTTTCTAGTGTAAGGTCTTGGATTCAAGTCTCACCATGGGTATTAAGTGTAGTGTGTGTGTATGTGTTTGTAATCAACATTCACAAAAAATAAATAAACTAATTTTTCTTTTCTTTTTTAAGTAGTATATCATTTTCTTTTTTGTTGTTTTTCAGGATTCCATGGTTGTAATCTTCGGTATCTTGAAGAGAAAGGAGGAAGGGAAGAGAAGAAGAGAAATAGAGAAGAAGGAAGAGAGAGGGAGAACTTGGATGAAGAGAAAACGTGAGGTAAGTGAGAAAGTTGTGAGAAGGAAGAGAATGTGAGGATTAGGGTGTTCGAATGAGACCCTAATCCTCCCTTACCCTAATCAGTTGAGAGTACGGACAAAGAAAATAAGGTTTTTATATCAATGCCACTCAATGTTACTCGTGTCTTCTAACACTTCTTTCAGTCCAAATTGTGAGAATTTAACTAATAAAGCCTCAAATTTAGCTTTTGAACTGATATTTAGCTTCACATATATGTAATATGAAATTGTGTAATGCATTTTTCAGCCAATAGCACACAAAATGCAACTAAGAATTTGTTCCCTCGTAAAATTGTTACGAGTTTCATCAATAATAGCCAATGATAAATTAATCAAGAGATTCATCGAGGAATAAAATCCAACTTCTAGCAAAAAATATAGGGAAAAGGTGTTTCAATAGCTCAAGGCAGAAATTTACTTATTTGACCGAAGCAAAATTCGTCTTTCAAGTAGCACAGCAGTAAAAAGCTTAATCAAGTTGTCAACATCCAAGCACTGTACGAGTGGCTGAAATGATATCTGCATTGATAGATGGAAGGTACTTGCATGTCAGATTCCAGTCCCAGAAAGCATAAGCATTAACAAACTTCTCAAAATAACCACCTAAATGAGCTACCAACAAAAAAAAGCTAACTCAGAGAAGTATTAAAGATCTCATACATCAGCATGGGGAAGTCCTTCCTTGGGTGGGGCATCCACGGACAGAAGGCAATTTTCGATGGTAAACAAAACCCGATCCCTCCCAGGGGTAGGCAAAGGGACATTCATCATCATATGAGCTATTACATCCCACAATGGCTTGCTGAAAGTTTCACCAAAAACAATATAGAGCAGTGAAACAACATGAACTGAAAGTTTCCAAGCAGTATTAATATGGTTGACAAAAACAGATATAACAAATGCAAGCATGATCTTATTGTAGGTTCCTTTCAATGTGCAGAAATCATTGAGAGCTTACGAGACAAAAGGGACCATCAGAAAATCTTACCAACTGCCAGAAGGAGAAAAGCAAACACCAAACAATTCTTCCAGAGCATCTCGAAGAACATTAAAACTTGGTGAACGGGAAACAAGACAGATACATTTATCAGCAAATGAATTTGGTGGAATCCGATAAGCTTCCGCAATATCTTCACTAACTGGATCCCGAAAAGCAATACAGCTAACATAAATTTTAGAACCATCTCCCTCTGCAGCAAAAAAATTCAGTCAAAAGATAGCATAATTACTGAAGAGGTGTGAACATACTTGAAAGGGAAAAAATAACAAATAATAAGATAAAAAAAAAATCAAAGAAGACACACACAGATGCAAACGCATGAATATCTGAGAAAAATCATTAAGTAACAAACCGAGCAGAATAAAGAGAAGAACCAAGCTATCTTCATTTTCTTCACTGCAGCAAGAAATAATCAGTGATCAGCTATAGCATAATTCCTTATATTTCTTTTTTTTTCGAAGGAATCATTCATGCAAGCTATGTGGACCTCTATTCAAAACTCACACAAACAAGCTTCACCTCTACTCAACTATCATTCAAAAGCTATGTGGCAACACAAAGGAATCCATAAACCATCTCATAATACACCATGACGGTCCCCACTCAATATTTGTCCCAAAATTGCCTTCCCACCACATTTCATGAACTTCTCTCCAAAAATACTCATTCAAACAAGCTTCACCTCTACTCAACTATCATTCACACAAGCTATGTGGCAAGGCAAGGGAATCTATAAACCATCTCAAAATACACCATGAGGGCTCCCCACTCAATATTTGATTCCCAAAATTGCCTTCCCGCCACCTTTCCTGAACTTCTCTCCAAAAACATGCGTTTAGGCCTTTAGAGAATGATATCTCAAGGTTAATTTGGAGTAAGGAAACCAAAGACATCCAAGGAGAAGAGTCATCCAGAAAGAGGTGTTGTTGAAAAGGCCACTCACAAGCAAGCACATTCAATAAACTCTGCCACCATCCTACTTTGGCTCATCTGGGATAACTAGAGGGCAGTTTTTTGGCTAACCTCCATCATGAACCCTTTCCCTTGAAGATTGGCATGAGCAGGGTTGTGCACAAGCTGGGTACGGCGAGGGCTTTCAAAATCCGACTCCACCCTAGATGCACAACGCAAAACCTGTTTTTGCCTTATTCCCGAACTTCCATATTATCCCCACATCCCTGGCCCATCCCAACCTTAACATAATCTTTTAAAAAATTGTACAAAATCAGAAAACGAAAATCTAGAAAATAGATAAAATAATAACATTTTTTAGAAAATTTAAAACAGCTGTAAATTAAATACCGTCTTTAAAATAAAGAATCTTATATTTTAATTGAAACCTTATCTGATTTTCTTTTTTAAAATCTAAAAGGTTGTATAGTAATAAGACCCCATGTGCTAGAAACCCACAAGTTTTTCTTCTCACCTCGTCCCTGCCTTGTAGGGTGAGGGGTTGACCCCATCCTGGCTAGGGCAGGTTCCTAATTTAACCTACCCAATGTGCACCCCTAGTCCCTAAGCATGAGCTCATTCTTTTTGAGAGTTCCAGGGTGCATGGAGGGGGTATGGTTCATGACAAAACGATCATAATAGTAATAATAATTACATTAATAACACAAAATTAATTAAACAATAATAATATAATAATAATAATAATCATCTTTGCTCAAAAAAAAAATTAATAATAATAATCATCTTGATCTTGATAACCCCATTTGGAGATCAGAGCCTTCTAGAAAGTTTACATCAGCATCATATTATAGTTTTTTTTTTTTAGACGGTGATGATTTTATTTCAAACCAAAGCAAGAAAATACATCAAGGGAAGCCTCCCCTAACAACAAGAGATTGAAGGGAGGGTCCCAGTTTAGCACACAAATCAGCAACCAAATTGGCTGATCTAAGACCAAATACAAGTAAGAGAAGATACAATATCCATAATGTCAAGAAAAAATTGTCACTGACGCCATGGAGGGAAGGAAGCATTGGAGCACCATCCAATGAAAACTTTGGAGTCCTTCCACAATAAGCGGGCCTCTGAAGCGATCCTGAAATATGCAGAGGCCATGAAGGAGGCCCGAGAGTTTAGCAGTAGTCAAGTCTGAAACACCGAGAGGACCAAAAATAGCATCATATTATAGTTTCTTAGCCTCTACTTCTCAGATTCGCAATTGATCACTGATCTCTCAAGTTTGGAAGTTGTGTCATCCTCCAAAGGCCATTATTTTGTTTGGCTTCAAGCTCATGGGCAGATTCTCACTTGCAATGACATAGTTAAGTGCGGCAGCTGATGTGCTTGCCAAGCAGGAAGCATCCTGTCAATCTCTTGTTGTTAGGGTTTTGCTCCCTTGACCTCTATATTTTCTCTCTCTGTTAATATATACATCATTTTCAAAAAAAAAAAAAAAATGACATAGCTAAGTGAGGGCAGGTAGTTATTAATAACTTATGCCCATTTTCTGGAGGAGTCAGCCAATTATATTCTATTCATAGTTTGTACTTCTGGAAATTTTAGGGATTTATTCTTTCAAAGTTTGGTGTTTCCACATGCTTCCCTAGAACAGTAGCAGAGTTTATTGCTCAACATGTTTCTGGGTATTTTTCAAAAAAGATAAAAAGTTTTGACACATTACTTTAGTTGCCTTTTTTTTGGAGCCTCTAGAAGGAGAGGAGCTCAAGGATATTCAAAATGCTGTTGTAGGAGTCATTGAGAAGTTAATCCATTCTTTAGGGGTCCACTCTATTGCCCTAACTATCCTAGTTCTGTTATTAGAAGGAATTGGTCTTATTTTGCAAGGTTTCACCCTTATACTCCTTTTCAGATGATTAGTTGGATGCCTCCTGTGCCTGGGTTCTTCAAGTTAAATTTTGATGATAGTTCGTTATGCAACCCAGGCCCTCTGGTATGGGGGATAGTTAAGGATCATGATCGGGTCATTCAATTTACATTTTTGGGCCCAATAATGATATGTGATGCAATGGAAGTGGAAATTAAAGCCTTGCTTGAAGGGTTACGCTCTATGTTCAACAGTTTTCCAGGCCTCGAATGATAGAAAAAGACTCTTCCACGGTCATTTCTTGACAATCTAGTGCTTCTATTCCGATGTCGCGACTTCATCCTATAATGATGAGATAATGCACTTGTGCTCTGCACTTCATGTTTAAGTTCAGCCAATTTTACTGCTGATGTCTTAGCAAAGTCAGGTGTAACAAGATCATGTTTATCAGTTGAAAGTTCTCTCCAAATTGGGTTTTGAGGGCTCTGTACCCCTCCTCTTACTATACTTTTTTCTTTGATTAATGAATCACTATTTTGAATAATAATAATAATAATAATAATAATAATAATAATAATGATGATGATGATGATGATGATGATAATAAACCACAACGATCATGATCTATTCTGGCCCTTCAGATGCAATCTGAGAGCATCAGCATAGTGCCCTCCACAGCAACAAGTTATCCAACGCCCTTTTTTAATTCCTTATTCCTTACAGGGAGGTTCCACCATGAAAAATAGTAGGATCAATATCAACTTTTATTCCCATGAGCACTGTTACGTTGATGAAATCAAAGATGTGATCAGCATTCTCATCTTCTTGTCCTGGGTTCACACACCTCAAGCAGCTAACTACTTAGCACTTTTTTCAGTTGGAAGTAGAATAACCAGTTAAGACCTAGTTATAGGTGATTTTGTCCCTTGCTGTTTTGTGCTTTCATTTGGTCCATCGATATGTTTACAGATCACATCAGTTCAAACCCAGCAAGAGTGTTAGTCTGCTTCACTAATGAGATAGCTAATGTGATCCCTCGTTGTTCATCTCTCCTATTCTCTAGCCTTGGCTCTTCCAAGTTCTTTCTTTTTGGAATATCTGCCAAATTCTTTAGCTTCACAATGCAATATCTTTCTCCAAGAAAAAGAACAACATGAAGCACTATCATTATTTCTGAGACAGCAGAATAGAAGACTCATAAAAATGGAATGGATTACCAGATAAAGAACGACACAGATTAAGTATTAGACTAATATAATTGGATAATTACTGCTAAAGAAGCCCCAGTGCTAGCCACCACTATGTCTTATCCAGTTAGAGCTAGAAAGTTCCAGAAAAATGTTCATTTTGAGCCAACAGACAACTCCTTTGTGCAATAGCATTTTCGACATTGTCAAAAGAAAATAAAAAATTAAATAGACCAACAGACAACAGAATTTGTAAAAAAAGCAGAGAGAGATTAAGACAAGAGCAATACCAGTTAAAACAATTGGATAGCTCCTTGGCTGAGTTGCTGGGTCATCATGGTCCAGTCCTGAAGAGTAAAATTCCACCCCTGCTGGCAGAACACACTGTAATAGCTGCAAACATCAGATACTGCAGGAGCACAGCACATTGTCTATGCGAAGCACGAACAAAAAAAAAAGGACTTCACAGATGCCTAGAATTAGAAAGCAAACTGAAATCCTAGAATCATACATTTGCAGTCATTCTTCTTTTTCTTTTTCTATATGATGAGATGTTGTTAATAGTTGTACGAATATGAGACGCCAGGGTAGGACTCTTCTGTTAGGAAGTAGATGGAGATTGTCAGTGTTACACCCTAACTCCACTATAGGACTATGGAATCAAACAATGTAAGTAATACTACAAATTAATGAAGTATGTTCCAGTGCATAATCTCATCCCTTCTCTCTTCTGTTCGGTTTGCTTCACCCTCTTTCTTGGCTTCCCTATTGTAAGCTCAGATTATGTTAATTTTATAGGAGGGAATCGAGGTAAAAGGGAGCATTTCCAAACAACGGAAGTGAAGCAAGATTCTTGCCCTGGATCATTTTTCAGAAACAGTTACTATCGGTTTTAATTCAAATCATGCAGATTGAGTAATACATCTTATGTATTGGCTGGACATATAATCCTACATTTTCCATTCTCTTCAGGGTTTGAGAGCATTCCCACTCATATTCCTCTACTTCAAGTTCTCCTAATGCCAGGATTGCCTGACTTTTCACCATTGAAGTGTTGTTTAATGAAAGGTAATCGCAAGGCAGTCCTTGGAAGGAAAAGAAACTTGAGAAATGCAATTTTTTCGTTTTAGGTGATTATTTCATTGCAAGCCTTACACATTATGTTTATTTTTGCCTACTTCAAACAAGACAATTAAATACAGAAATAAACAAGTTGTCAATGCAAAGTGAAAGTTACAACAATCCTCAACCTTCCCTTTCACTAAAACTTTATTTCAATGGGCCTTTCGAAGGTTTTGTTTTCCCCTTTAAAGTGCAACAAGAAGGGGAGAAGAAAAGGATAATATTTGGTACTTCAAAACAATTTTCTGGAGTATGTCATTTCTCAAACCTCCTATCTAACCAATTTTCTGTTTACCATTTACTAACGGAACGGACATGGAATAAAAAAATTTACCGTGTTAAATAATCGGTTAATTAACCTGTTTACCTTTTTACCATTTATTAAACCTAACAGAATCGGGTAATAACTATTCTACAGCCGATTAGCAATTACCTTTTAATTGTAGGGTATAAAAGTAATTTCAATTATATTAAAGTTAGAAGATACTGCCTATTTTCCCCAAAGAGACTAAGAAGATTAATCTTCTCATAAATTTTTTCAAAGATGATGTACTTTTTCTTAAGGATCTCGTTATGTGGATGCTGCTATATGATGTTCTTATAGCTCTTTATGTATTATGAGGTGAAGCCATATATTATTTTTGTAGATCTTTTGTTAATTTTTTACTAACTTTTCATTTATTTACCCATTTATCAGATTGGTAATTGGGTAAATCAATGAAAGCGGAATACTCTTATTTATAATCGATCAAATAGGAAACAGTAAAACGAAAAAGAAATGGGATAACAAAAAGGTAATTGGAGCGGTCATTGGAATGATATACAGAATTTTGCTCATTCCATTCTGTCTATCTGTATAACCTCTATAGATTCATGGGTGAGCATAAATCCTTCACATATAGATCAGAATGCACCTTTTTGTTCACCAAATTCGGTGCAATAATCTCTTGAAGTATTTACTAATGCTCTACTTTTGATGGCTTCCTAGCCATGCATTTAAATGGTGTGAGGCCAAATAGTCAATATTCAGGAAAGTGACTCTGAAAGAATGAGCTTCATGTGCTATACTACCTAATATCATGACTTCCCTCAATAATTCACTATATTGCAGGGCAAATCAAGCATGTGTGGTAAAGCTGGCTAAAAACAATGAGGGGTTTTCTCACACATGCTAGTTTGTTGGGAATCAGAGATGCAGAAAATACCGAAGGCACAATTCTTCTCGGGGGAAGCTCTTCCTGAAAAACTTTAATGACCTCTGTTGGCTGAAGGTGTTTCGTCTAACATTACTCATTAATGAAAGATAAGTGGTCCTGACTTTAAAGTTGATTAGAGGCCTAAGGCAAATAGCAGAACTTCATAAATTACAAAAAAACAGATGATTAATTGTTCTACACCAAACAACCATCAACCTGCTTATCTGCCTAACACTGCTGTAATTAGGCATTTTTTCTCTCTAATACCAGAATTTTTTGTTCTCCTCCCTCCTACTCTCTAAAACTCCTTTATCAATGATTAATATAATTTGGCTCTTTTAAAAGAGAAAAACAAAAACCAACAAGGGAAGAAGAACATAGCAGCTCAGCCAACTATACTAAATAAACTTCACGAAACAAGAGTACAAACAATTTACAGACAACCTTTAATAACACTGGATTGCTAGAAGCATGGGCTACCAAAAGCTATTAACACTTATGACCTACAAATGCAAAAACCAGATATTCCTATAAAATGAGCTAATATATAAAGATAGGCTGGTACTCCATTTGCTTACGAAAATGAAGGGGGTGCACTTCTGTATCCACTGTGCACCTTCACCCCAAATATTCACGTGAAATCACCTGCGGTACTAAGTCTATAGCTTAAGTCCACCTCTGCTACTAGATACTCTGCCTACTGCCTAATAATTTACACAAATGACGACAATATATACGATTAGACTTCACCAGAAATCAGCTTTGGAAACAAAAAGTAAAAAAATCGCCACAAACTATAGCGCTTCGGATACTAACCAGATGCATTTGACATCAAGCAGACCATTGCTGGCACTGATGTAATTTGAGAATTAGGATAGTTTGCTTTAAATAGCATCTCAATACAACAAGATCTTAGGCTTAAGTAGAGCTGCTTACCGTGGGAAGCTGCGGCGGGGGGGGAGGATACAAGGAAGTGGCAGTGGGAGGAAACTGTTCAAGAAAAGATGCCATGTACATTACACCCATTCCTTGAAACCCTTTTTCGCCGTCGAGTGTATGGATCTCCGGTCCAATGCCACAAACTACGAAATACTCGAAGATTCGCGCCATATTTCCTGGACGAAGGGAGAAGATCGTCCAGATCCAGTCAAGTCCTGTCTATTCCAGCTTGAATCTTAACATTCTTTATGACTGAGACGGAAGCCACAGAATTCCTCCAATAACTGATCGAGAGATCTATATCACTTGAGTTTTCGGAAAAATGTTTGTCCGATCGCAAATTGCTGGAAAACGAGCATAGAACAGGATCCAAATTGCCGGTGGTGGTAATAAATTAGGGGTGGGCATCGGGTCGGGTTTTACGTGGAACCCGACTCGACTCGACCCGGAAAATCTGGGTTCGAGTTTCTAAGGGTAGAGAAGAAAAACCCATTGGGTTTTGGGGACTATAAAATATTTTATATAGTGTATTATATCATAATAATCTTTTATTAATATTTAATACCTTTTGAAAATTTATATCATAAATACAATACCTTTTCAAAAGTTATTTATAATATATCCAATAAAATCAATATTATTTTTATTATTTTTAAATTTTATAGTATTTTAGTTATCGTGCTTGTGTTTTTAAAATTAATTATAAAATTATATATGCATTTATAATAATTTTATGAAAATTATTGATGGCCTTAGTTTGATTTTTTTAATTTAAATATAATATTTTTTCCTATTTTCCATATGCAACCAAATAAAGTTTCTTTTCATTTTCTTTCCCATTTTTTATAGACATTCAAATAATAGAAAAAAATTAATTTTAATTTCTCTCTCTTCCTTTTCTCTTATTTTTCCTTTTTTATTTACTTATGCAGTCGAACATAATTAATCCCAAAGAGGAGAAAATTGGTATAACTTTTGTCCCCTTGTTTAATATCATATTTATATCTTATAAATTCCTTTTGAAATATTAAATAGTAATAATAAAAGTAATGTCATTTAAAAAAAAACTATATTAAGATCGTGATTGTTCTGTTCTCCGTAACCCCATGTAGTTTCTTGCCAATTTATTCTATTCGGATGCTTCCTTGATTTGCTATCCGCACAAGCTAGACTGTTAAGTAGGAATGGACACCTGACGATGACAGTAAAAGAATAATTTGGATCAAACAAATTTTAGCAAAACTTCCGACATTAACATTACTAAATCCAAATGTTTTTCTCTTTTTTAGAAAAGGATGTTCCATATCACACTCGGGTAGCTGTATTAAAATGTAAAGAAAATGTATAAAAAAAAGTATGCAAATATACTTCTGGAACATTTAAAGCAACTGAATTAAATTATCATTCTTATAAAAAATATTTTAGCTATTAAAAACGGTATTAAAAGTTCATCATATATCTTGCTCTTAAGGAATTTTTAGTACGTACTGATTGCAAAAACTTTTTAAGTTTCATGAAAAGAAACCTTGAAGATTCATTTTGTGGAGGAAGACTATTTCAATGGCAACAATAGTTTTTTCAATTATCTTCTATAGTTGAACATATTAAAGGATAAAAAAATAATTTATCTGATACTTTAACTCAAGAATTTTTTTGTGTTCTATACAGAAAAGATGGCAACCGGTCCACTTAGTGATTGCCTATATTATTTAGTGACAACAATTACTACTCTAACGGTATTACTCTCCATTATACAATATTTATTTGACAATCACCTAGTTATTTTTGAAAGAGGAAATATGATTAGAACTGTGCTCGGTAAGGGTTTAATGTTGAAGATTTAAAGTTCAAGGTTACACATTTAACTTATGAGTTACAAGAACTCCAAAATCGACGCAAAAGGCAAGTTCTTCCAGGATTTTTACTGAATCCCCACTACGGGAAAAGGAAGCTGCAACACCATGCTCTAATAAGTTAGTGGATGACTATATCATTTTAAAAAATTAAGGTCAACCCGGGATTGCTACCGGTCATGCAAAGTATGAGAAGTAAAATAATTTAGTATTCTCTAAAGACAGAGGATTTAGGGACTTCTACTTACTAGCATCGGGTTGGAAAGAAAATAGTTACAACAGATCATCTCCTTGAGGAAACAAAGACGTCTACAAAAGAAGAATATTTTCCTACTTGTTTAGTTACCCCTTTTGTTTTGACACGGTTGAAAAGTCTTGGTAAAACAAATATTAAGTGATAAAAGTGAGTTGATTTTTCTTCAAAAAATTAAACCACTCAAATTATCTAAACTAATTTATGAGGAAATTTCACTAAGGCCTGAGGTCCCTGCCAACACTAGTCCTCCAGAAATAATTGATCACCAAGTTTAGTTTCAAGTGTGGAATCAACGGTGATGCGAACCAAGGTGGGTTTTGCACTATTATATTGTGGACTCACCGTGGAGGCACAAGCTAGTGGGACCCACCACGAGGACATGGGATAGATTTACTTTACTACAATATGGGACCGACCATGGTGACACAAGCTGGTGGGACCCACCATGAGATCTCGTGGAACCCACAAGGATATCCACGAGTTGGCAACATATCTTGGAAGATCTCATTTGCATTAAATTAGAATTTTATTTACTTCAAGTTACCGTAAGTAGTTTTCGTTAATTGAATGTAATTAGGGAAAATTATCACGTCCTCCATTATAAATAGATGACTTGTATACGGATTTGAAAACCTTTGATCATTATATATATTGAGAGATTCTTCTTCTTGAGTTATTGAAAAAAAAATTCGAACTTATCAAGGATTTCCTTGTGGCGTTCAATATCAACTTATCAAATGGATTATCCATCCCCGTTTGTGGCGTTTTCACTATACCAAGGTTCTTGCTTTGTTAAGCAACGGGTCGCGGTTTCCATCCAAACTTGAAAGGTCTTGGGGACGATTACTAGATTTGGTATTTGGTTTCGTCACGGGTTGACGTGGTTCGTATCAAACGGATTGGTGATCATATTTCGTGTATGACTACCGACTCCAATGGAATATGGAACAGGATAGTTATATATCTGGAGAAAATCCAGATATATTCAAATCTTGGTAATTGGAGTTATTTGGAGTTTCTTCCTAAGCATATAACAGATTCTTTCAAAAAGTATTTGTTTTAGTGGTAAATTACAAATCGTTACGATTAAAGTTTATTTTGACAATTGCTGAAATCACTGCCCAAATAAGTTTTTATCGAGTCTTTCGGTAATTACTCTTGACATGAACAACGCAAATAGGGTACAAACTAGGCTCAATAAGGTAAAAATCCTGTTCTAATACCATATTAAAGTTGTGTCTAAGTTGATGCCAAAATGACTTAACCGAGTTAGGAGACATCTTCCCGATTAATAACCCGCATGGTTTTTTTAATATTATCCAGGTGGGATTATTCCCACTAACAAATATAAAATAGTTTGTGCTAGGTTTACATTTCTTGGATAGAGGCCGAAGAATACTGAACTTGACACTTTGGATTTATTCTGTTATACGAAACTACATTTTTTAAAATAAATTTCTATTGCACGGATGTTGAATAAAGCTATCATAGTTGAAATAATTTTTCTTATATGGATGCCGGTTGTGGTAGGTACCAAAATGGTGATAAAGCCAACAGTTGCATTGAGGGCTGTTGCCGTGGGTGGGATTGCAGCATTTGCCAAGGTTGCTGGTGCTATGAATGCCGCAGGTGGTGAGAAGTTGGAAGCAGCAGCAATGTCAGGGAGCAAACAGGAAGAACACCCTCCACGAGAAGCTTCAACGTAGCCTTCAGAAACTGTAAGCTTTTGGTAGATCCTCCCGACATGATCCATTTTTCAACAGTAAGAAGATCGCCTAAAAAATCGGGTATCTCTCATAACATTTTCCGATGGGATTCTCAATATAATACTTACACGCATTATCTAAATTGCGTCAGTGTAGAGTCTGCCGCTTCAAATGAAATCACAAGTTTGTTCAGAATAGATTAATCAAGTCTCTGCGGAATGCGGATCTATCGGACCTTGTGGCGTTTTCCGGGCGAGCATATTCAGTTCCTCCAGGTTCAACAATCTCTTCTCCACGCAAGACATGGTATATTTCAAGTAAAACAGATCGGAATCAAAGCATCCTTGACCGCATTTATATATGTGCAGATCACCATTTTATACGGAAATTGGCTTCTTCTTCGAGCATCTTTCATGAAGAATCTTTAAACCAAAATCGTAATGTCATCTTATAGACCCGCCATTGGTTTTGTTTATTGCTGACAATTCACCAACCAATTAGGTGCTGCTGCTCAGGTAGCTTTATCTTCTACTACTTCTTCTTGGTGAAACGAGCTTTGTCTGGATTAGGGGTTTTGTCATTAACGGAGTTTCCAATCAGATGACAGAGATGAGAGCAACTAGAGAAGATGTTATCATGCAAAACGAAGCATCTGACGAAGTTTTGAAATTTTGTAGGCGGAGTCCATATCAACAATAATTCGGAGTCTGGTGTTACCTACTCTTGAACTCGGTACTGGTGATAAGATTTTTGTAAAAATAAAGAAAATATTTTCATTGGTCTTGCCATCTATGCAGGCCAACATGGTGGTTGATCATGAGGGTGGAGCATCAAAATTAGTTTTCTAAATATTTTGGTAGACCCTTGGTTGACCAATTTTTGGAAAAAATTCCGTCAATTAAAAAAAAAAATAGCGCCCTTGATCATCGAGCCATCCGAATCTTGACTCTTAACTGCACTGTGCTCAGGAAGAAAGAGGCGCGGATGGATTCTTCCCAGTTTGTTCTGGCCGCATGGTTCGTGATTTCCCTTCTTTTGGTTCTCAGCTCAGTAAGAACGAAGAACCAGGGCTCCCCTCCACCTGGTAATAGTTTCTTCCTTCTAGACTTTTTTTTTTTTTTTTTCTTTTTCTCTGCTCAATCTCCATGTTTCTCTGTTATATTCAGTTGAGAGTTAATAACTGGGGGATCTTCTTCTGATTCATGTTTTTGTTTTTTTTTCTGGCTGTGGATGGTAAAGCTGTTCGGGGAGGCTGGCCACTTATCGGGAATTTGTTCCAACTGAGAGAGAAGAAACCAGCGAAAACCTTTGTGAAATGGGCGGAGAAGTATGGACCCATATTCACTGTGAAGATGGGAGCTCCAACCTTTGTGGTTATAAACTCTTCCGATCTTGCCAAGGAGGTTTTCAGTTTAATTGCTCTGCTCTACCGTCTCTCAACTCTGAAGGTTTTCCTTTAATGCCGGCAAAATATGTACCGCTCTCTGTTCTTTTCTTGCAGGCCATGATCACTCGCTTCTCATCAATCTCATCCCGCAAGCTTCCAAATGCAATTCAGATTATGAGCGGCCACAAGTTTATGGTTTCAATGAGTGATTTCGGAGAAGAGTACAAGAAACTTAAACGACATCTTCTCACTTCAGTTGTAGCTGCAGCCCCTCAGGTTTGTAAAATAATTTTTTTTTCTGATTTCCACAGTCAAGGAGATGAACTGGGTGGTAATCAAAACTTGCTCGTTTGAAAAACAGAAGCGTTTCCGTCCATACAGAGAAGAAGTGGTGGAGAATCTCGTCAAGAAATTTCATGCTGAGGTCGCTGCTAATCCTGGGGAAAAAATCATGGTGAGGGAATTCATGAAATATGAATTGATGGGTTTAGCACTAAAACAAGTGAGTATACTTAGATGCCTGCCTATTCAAGAATTTTTTGGGCTGCTGCTTCCTTTTCAACTGATGTTCGATCACCAGTTTGTTTAAATGCTCGACTGTGTGATTGCTGCAGGTAATAGGCAAGGATCTCCGGTCAATTTATGTAAAAGAGCTCGGAACTGAGATTCCAAAAATTGATGTCTACAGGAAGCTACTGGAGGACCCGCTGTCTTTGTCATTAGAACCAGACTGGAGGGATTTCTTTCCTTATTTGCGATGGGTTCCGAATAAGAAGTTCGAGATGAAGATCCAAAGATGGATGGACCAAAGGGAGGCAATAATTAAGGCCTTGATTGGTAATCGTTTAGAAGATCCAACTCGTTTATCACAGGTACTTTCTGTCTCTTGATCCGTTTTCTGTTCACTTCAAACGTCCATCTGCAACCTGGAAAGAAGACTTTCGTATCGAAGTAGCCCAGTAGACCATCATTTTTTCTTTCCTCCAGGAACCAAACAACTACCTGGATTCCTACTTAAAGAAGCAAAGGAGTTTTCGGAGAAGCAACTGAGGAATCTGATCTGGGAAGGCCTGCTTATAAATGTGGACACAACACTGTTTGGAATGGAGTGGGCAATGTTTGAACTCGCCAGGAACACTGAATGTCAAGAGAAGCTTTATCAGGAAATCAAAGAGGTGTGTGGAGCAAGCAAGGCTAGCGAGGATCACTTACCTCGGATGCCATACTTGAATGCTGTTTTCCATGAGTTGCAGAGAAAACACCCTTCTGTTTCAATACTTCCCACCAGGTATACCCATGAAGACACTCAAATTGGAGGATACCACATCTCAGCAGGAAGCCAGGCAAGCCTTGTCTCTTCTTCTCCCTCTCTTTCTTTCTCAAAGACACCCACGCAAACTTCTGTTGGCACAGCAGATAAGCACGCACTGTTACTCTTGAAACTAGTATGAAGTTCCAGAAACATAAACCATTGAAAATGGCTAACGCGATATGTATTTTCATATGTTCAGATTGCAATCAATATTTATGCCTGTAACATGGACAAAAAGCAGTGGGAAGATCCTGAGAAATGGAAGCCGGAGAGGTTCCTGAACGAAGATTTCGAACTAATGGATATCCACAGGTCTATGGCATTTGGGGCAGGGAAGAGAGCGTGCATTGGCGCATCACAGGCTGCAGCAATACTCTGCACGGCCATGGCCCGGTTCTTGCAAGAGTTCAAGTGGAGCATATCCGAAGATGATGCAGGGGATGAAAACACCTTTGCTTTCACTTCCCACAGGCTCAAGCCACTGGAAGCCATCTTGGCTCCCAGAACTTAAACCCCTGTTTACTGTGTCTAAAATCTTCCGTGCAAGACTAGTAGTTTTGTGATTAATCTCAGAGGACTGATTTTGTTGCGATTAATTACACATAATCCTTCATCCTTTGACTAATTACACTACATAAATAAAGTTACTAATTAATATATTTATTTATTAATAAAACATACACATAATTAAATAAAAAATTAAAATTTATCCATAATTTTTAAATGTCAATGATAAATTTATTTATTTATAAAAATGATAAAAAGAAATAATTAATGTAAAAAATTTATTTATTTATTTATTTATAAAAAAATCATTGAGAAAAACAAAGATAGAGCCACGTGCTTTTTATGATACGAGCTTTTAGAAAAAAATAGAAAGATTACAAATTTTAATTACTTTCAATTTCTGTTTAAAAAGTTACTTTATTTGCCTTTCCGGCTATTACTTGTCAGGGAATTATTGGAATTCAACGCGAGGGGAAACGAGACACCACGCCAGCAGACAACCTCACGACCCCGGTTTCCTTGTCGAACGCCTCTTTATCCGGCTATAAACGACCATTTATTTTTCTCCCTGGGCCTGAAAAAGACCTGAAACAAGGCGGCTTCCCCCCTTCGTTTAGTTATAACTCATTATTCTGCCAAAAGATTCGATACATGTCCGGCGCAAGGCGACAAGGTGCTTTATTCGCCTTCACGTCTGCGTCTGATGGAGACGATTCTGCTATTTGTTCCAAGAAATGCTCCCTAGGCCTCCTTGTCTTGGCGTGTTTAGTGGTTTACTCGCTATTTAAGCACTGAGTCTACTCCTACTCTCTCTACTTCAATATTACTGAGCAAGTATTATCCGAGTTGATTTCGGCTCTGGTGAAAATGGAGTTTCTGAACGATGTCAATTTCGTAGAAGTGGGTACTATTGCTCTCGTTGTGTTGATTTCGTTTCTTATTGGAAGGGTTTTCTTTGATCGGAAGCGAGTATCTGATTATCCACCAGGTACCCATTTTTTTATGTTTTTATGTGGATGTATGATTCATCAAGGTGTATGATCTGATTTGTATGTCTGGCTAGGTAAATGTATACCTTCAAGCTAAATTGTTTATGTGGAACTTTTCTATTTTCATACAAGGGTCGTGTAGAGCTGTTTCTTCCCTTTGGGTCGCCGCTGCGACATTACTAATAATTTTTTTTTTTTTCGGCTGTAATACCGGTCGTGTTTGTTGCGGGGTTTTGATTGTATTTGTGTTATTTTTTCACTTGCTTAATCTGAAAGCTGAGGGATCCCAATCTTGTTCAAGGAAGTTTATCTATCAAACTTTTTAATTCAGTTTCTGTTTTGTGTGTTTCAAATGCGAAACCGAGTTGATCTTAGTTATTTCTTTTTTCCTTTTCCCTAGTCTGAGTTTCTGTTGAAACTTGCAGCTATTCCTGGCCTACCTTTGATCGGAAATTTGCTTCAATTGAAGGCAAAGAAACCTCACCAGACATTCGCTAAATGGGCTGAGCTGTATGGGCCGATCTACTCCATTAAGACTGGAGCTACCACCCTGGTGGTTCTCAATACCGCTGAAGTTGCAAAAGAGGCAGTTTTTTCTTCCTTCCTTTTATCTTAATACTCGGTTTTTATTCTTTGTTTTTTAGTTCTAATCCGTAATAACCTATTTGCATGCTTAACCTTATATTATTTCTTTTCTCATTTCTTATATTTCGGTTAGTATTTCTCTTGGTTAGTATTAAAATCACATATTGTCTTAATTATCCAGTGTACTGTCTGATTGTGAAGACCATGGTTCTGACATACTTGTTTTAACGGTGGCATCGTTTGGCTCTTTGCAGGCCATGGTGGCTAAATTCTCATCTATCTCTTCTAGAAAGCTTTCAAATGCATTAACGATACTCACAGCTGATAAATCAATGGTCGCCATGAGTGACTATGGTGATTTCCATAAGATGGTGAAACGTAACATACTCAAAATCATTTTGGGACCAAGTGCTCAGGTTTGCATCACAAAGCCTTTTTGCAGGCTTAAAAATTCCAGTGTTTATACTATTAAAAGCTGATATGATTACTTGTATTCTCAATATCAGAAACGAAATCATCATCTCAGAGAAACCATGATAGATAGTATGTTGAGCCAGTTGCATGCATACATCAAAGAGAATGCTCTTCAAGCAGTAAATCTTAGAGTGGTGTTTAAGAGAGAACTTTTCAAATTGGCTCTTAGACAAGTAAGGTTTCTTCTTGCATGATCTTCTGGTTATCTTTCTTTGGAACAAAGGTAAGAAGAACATTCAATATGGGACTGTAATTTTCAGGCACTGGGTAAGGACATCGAGTCCATTTATGTGGGAGAGCTTGGTAAATGCTTATCACAATCAGAAATTTTTGACATCTTAGTGGTTGATCCAATGATGGGTGCAATTGAGGTGGACTGGAGGGATTTCTTCCCATACTTAAGATGGGTTCCTAACAAGCCAGTTGAAGAGAAAATACACCAAATGGCCTATCGCAGGAGTGCAGTGACCAGGGCTCTGATTCAAAATCAAAAGAAACGGATTGATGGGGGAGAGGTTGTTATATCTGTAGATTCTTTATCTAGCTTTCAACTCTGATACCACTGTAGTTAAACTAACTTCTTTCCCTGCTGTTACTGTGCATTTGATTAGAAAGTTGACTGTTATCTTGACTTCCTTCTCTCCGAAACAAAAATGCTTACTGAAGAACAACTAACCATGTTGGTTTGGGAAGCTATAATTGAGACCTCTGATACTACTTTGGTTACGACTGAATGGGCTATGTATGAACTGGCGAAGAACCCTGAATGTCAGGTTATTCTCTTGGTCAACAATTTCTTGTGTTAGGGGTTTAACAACATTGTGTGTGTTTCTGACTGTTCTTTTTGTGGCAGGATCGGCTTTACCAGGAAATTCGAGGAGTCTGTGGGTCTGAGAAGGTGACAGAGAACCATTTGCCTCAGCTACCATATTTGAGTGCTATTTTCCATGAGACTCTCCGTAAGCATTCTCCTGTTCCAATCATACCTCCGAGGTATGTTCATGAAGACACCCAATTGGGTGGATATAAAATCCCTGCTGGGACCGAGGTGAGTTTTCTTTCTTTAGTAACTCAAAAGGGTAACCAAACCTTTTCTAAAAGTATAGAACCTAGTTGATTAAGTTAAACCAGCTCTTTTCTTTCTTTCTAGTTGTAGTGAATGACTGCAATACTGGTTTTGATACATACTTTTGACTTCAGATTGCTATCAACATCTATGGCTGCAACATGGATAAAAAGGAATGGGATCACCCCGAAGAATGGAAGCCTGAGAGGTTTGTTGAGAAACCCAATGAGACAATGGATTTGCACAAGACAATGTCTTTTGGTGGGGGTAAGAGAAGCTGCGCAGGAGCTCTGCAAGCGATGTTGATTTCTTGTTCAGCCATTGGTAGATTTGTGCAGGACTTTGAGTGGAGGCTAAAGGAAGGGGAGGAAGAGAATGAAGACACTGTTCAGCTCACAACCCACAAACTGAAGCCTATGCTGGCCTTCTTAACCCCAAGAGGCAAGAAGTAATAAATGCTTCTATATGTAATCCTCTGTTTTTCTGATTCTGTGTGGCTTCCTGCTTCTTGATAACGTTTCTGGCCAGAAAAGAATTGGCATTTAGTGCTTGGTTAGTTTGAAATATATAGTTCATCAGCGACCCACGGGCTTTCAAAGTCTGGGTGGGATAAGCATCGGTGTTCTCTTTCAGGGGGTTCTCTCAAGAATTCCCCAATCTAGACCAAGATCAGGTTTAGAGATCAGGGGGTCCTCTGTGAGGGTTTAGTGATTGATTTTGAATCCGTGCATCAGACAATCATACGAATCACGTAATCGAACTCATAATTCCTGAGTCCTCCCCAGTTATCTCCGAATATGTTTGAAAAAAATTGACCAAACAAGCAGAGGTTTTTTTATATTCTTGTGTAGCACTGCAGAATTAAACAGAAGTACTTCTTAATGAATTTAAAAAAAAAACTAATTTATATTTAGGAAGCTAGCACCAATTTAACCTTATGAAACTAAGATGAATTAGTTTAACTGGATTTCGTTACAGGTTTACATTTTTAACAACATTAATTGAAAAGAGACTAGATTATGCTTCACTATCTTCATTGTTATGTAGAATATAGTAATGTAGAATAATATTGTCGTGATTATCATTGATCAGGTGTATATTATTTATAGAATTACAACAGAGACAGTAAGTAAGTGATTACAACTCTGCAATTTGAGTCTGTCTCTAATTCAATCACTTATAATTTGAGTCTATTTTATCTCTACCATTATTTTTATTTTTATTTCTATCATTCCCCCACAAAATGGAGTTCCGACAGGAGAGTCCAATCTTGATCTTCAAAAGAGGAACGTGTTCTCTGAAGTGGTTTGGAGAGAGTAGCGACATTGGTAACGACTGAGAAGAGCAGCAGCACTAGAGGTGGGTGGGCCAGACAGAATCGTATCATCCAATGGAAGGATAGCGGTTGGGGTGGATGGAATCGCATCGTCCAGTGGAAGAACAGTGGCTGGAGCGAATTGAATTGCATCATTCGGTGGAAGGGTAGCGGTTGGGGCGAACGGAATCGCATCATCCGGTGGAAGAGCAACAACACTAAGGTGGCTGGGACAGACGAAATTGTATCGTTTTGTGAAGAGATGAGGAAGAGTAGCGGCTGAAGTAGACAAAATTGCATTGTCTGGGGAAGAGATGTGGAATAGCAACGACATTGGTAGCAGCTGAAGTGGACAGAATTGCATTATCCAGTGAGAGATGAGTAAGAACAACGACACTGAAGCATATGGAATCGCATCGTCCGAATGGGGATAAGAGGTTTTGCAGAGAGGTTTTCTGTTTCTTTTTGGTTGCACGTGCGAAACTCGCATGTTGTGTGGGATGGGGTGTTTTCAACTTAGGTATCCAGGGAGGAGGGTTATGTGCGGAGCCGGTGAGGGTGGTTGTCGACAAATCTGACAGCAGCAGTGGGGTGGACCGATTTCGATCGGAAATCGGTGATGAGAGAAGAGCGAATGAAGTGCAACACTGGCGGTTGCCAACAGGGCAGACATCGGTGGCGGGGTGAACCGATTTCGGTGAGAAATCGGCGACGATGGAAAAGCGAAGGAAGTGTGGGGGGTTCTATGCAGCGCTGGTGAGGGAGGTTGCCGGCAGAGCAAACAACGAAGGCGGTAGGGGCAGTGATGACAACGAGGGATAATTTAAGTAGAGAAGTACTACTATTATACAATGTAGAATATAAGAATATAGAATAATATTACCATGATTATCATTAATTATGTGTATATTATAAAATTATAGGTGATTACAATACTATAATTTAAATTTATCTCTAATTCAATAACTTACGATTTGAGTCTATGATTATAATTTTGCAAAACTAGATGTAAACCATGGACCATTGTCCTTACTAAAACAATTAGATAAATAAAGACGATAAGAATTCGTATAACAGTTCCGCTTTGTTCTTACTCCGGTTTCCGATACTCCAGGCAGAAAAACAGAGTAATCAATACAACATGCGCCGCGCCAGAGTCAGATGTCAGAGTAACCTCAACAGAGCCTGCAAAGTTTGATTCTAGAGGGTGACCCATCGATTATCGTGGAGACTCAGAATTCTCAACAACCACCTTGCCCAAATCTCCAACTCAGAAATTCACGCGATTCCCCTCTTATTTTACCGGTCTCAAAGTTTCCATTCACTCAAATAAAAGAAGGCACCGCATGATATAATCAACCAAATGAACAAGAAAATCAGAACAAATTCCTGTTTGGAGCCCCGTCATCCGATAGGGCAGGGGAAGAACCAGAGGAGGAGAGGTAGGTAGCCGGAGAGGAGAGCCCTCCACCGCGCCTCCCGCTGCTTCCTCTGGCTCCTATCTCTTCGATCATCTTATGAACGATGCCCATCTTCGGACGATCTTTAGGCTCTGGAGCCGAGCAGAGTAAGGCGACCTGCAGCAGACCCACCATCTCTTCCTCCATTTCTCTTTCCCTTAACAGCTCCAGATCAAACACCTCCGACGTCCATTCTTCCCTCACCGTCCCCCGGACCCACTTCACCAGGTCGACATCTCCGTCGCCTGGCGTTTTCCCCGTCAATATCTCCAGAATAATTACCCCGAAGCTGTACACATCGCACTCTTGCGGGACTTTATTGTTGTGGTGATTGTTACTGCTGGCGACTAATTCCGGGGCCTTGTACGCTTTGCTAGGTGAAAATGATCTTGAAGATGGAGGGAGGAGAAGGTGGAGTCCGAAATCTGAGATGCAAGCGTTCCAGTTGTTGTCGACCAAAATGTTGGACGATGTAAGATGACCATGGGCCATCTTTGTCTGGCATGAGTAGTGGAGGAAGGCCAGGCCCTTCGCGGCCCCCGCTGATAGCAGCAGTCTTGTTGTCCATCCAAGAGGGGTTCGTCCTGGGCCCCTGTTACCTGTAATACAAGGAAAGACAACATCACGTTGGGATCAAACAGCTCAGATCTTGAAAATTTGTTCCGGTCGAAAGGACAAATTTTGAAGAATCGTCCTTTGCCAGACTGAGTATAGGATACGGCGACCCAACAAGAAAAAAACAGGAGCTTTAAATCCACTGATTTTGTTTGAACTTCAATCACAATTTTCTAACTTACTGACTCCAGCAATTACTCACAGTAACCGTCTCTTGATTGTTCAGCGGTTACAGCAGAGGACTGAAACTATCAATGCATGATTCTTCATTTTCTTGCAGAATTTCAAGGCGGGAAGGGAAGATTTATTTAACAAATAAATGTAAATACACGCAAAAGAAAGAGGAAACTGACCATGTAGCAGGGAGTGAAGGCTGCTGTTCCGGAGGAAGTCGTATACCAGGAGCATCTCCTCTTTGGAGTAGTAGAATGCCCGGAGGGCGACCACGTTGTCGTGCCTCAATCTACCTACCTGCCTTAACGATGGCCACACTTCTTTCCTGTTCCTCCTCTCTCTCACGCGCTTCACCACCACCACCTTCCCCCCATCCATCACCGCCTTGTAGGTGGTCCCTACGATCCCTTTACCCAGCATCTCCGCTGATGCTCGGAGCAGGTCCTCCACTCTCTGGAATCCCTCGCAGCCCTCGAAAAACACCATTTCCTCCTCCCCTCCTCCACGTTTTCTATCCCTATTGCCCCCTGTTCTGCTACTCAGTTGCCATTGTTTCTTCGGTGGGTCCTCCGCTCTCTTGGCCCATTTGTAGCAGCAGAAGAAGACCAATGCCAGGATCATGAGCAGAGCCAGTGCATCAGCGAGGATGATTAATAACAAAAGATTTCGGGTCAGCTTCGGTCCCCGGTGCTCTTTCCCTGACAGGGACAAAGGCAGGGGGTCGCTCCGGAGGGATTTTTTCGAACAATTCACCGACAAAGGTTTTCCGCACAGGTTCTGGTTTCTAAGGAAGGAATCCACCGGGAAGAAAGAGAGCGATTCCGGGATTTCTCCAACGAGGTTGTTATCAGAGACGTTGAATTCGGAGAGGGCTTCCGGAATGTTTATCAACGGCCCAGTGAAGGAATTCTCCTCCAATAGAAGTGTCACCAAATGCGGCAGCTGCCTCAAGTCCTCCCCGGGGATATAACCCGAGAAGCGATTGTGGGAGAGGTCCAGCAGGCGGAGGCGGCGAAGGGAGGAGATTCCAGAGGGGAAGTTTCCCGAAAACCGGTTAAAAGAGAGATAGAGAAGCTTCATGTTTTTTAAACCAGACAAGTCGAGCGCCGCCGCCTTTGAAACGGTGGAAAGATTGTTGTGCTGAAGAGACAGGAGCCTCAGCTGATCGAGACGAGTCAATGCTTGGATGGAACCCGTAAGGTTCATGCCCTGTAAAACAAGTCGAGTCACTCGGGCATTGCGGCAAGTGACACCCACCCACGAACCAGAGCAGGGATCCGTGCTCTCGGACCAAGACGAGAGAAAATCCGCCGAGTCAGCCGACGACTTGAACTCCAGCAACGGATGAACATCAGGACACCCAATCGCGAAAACGAAATCAACGAAACTGAACAGAGAGATGAGAAAGAGCGACGACAGAAGAAGCATTTTTGGAAATAGGAAAAGGGAGAGAGATAGAAGCAAGAAACTAGAAACGGAAAACGGAGCTTTTACAAAAAGAAGAGTTCAGTAAATACAGGACGGGAGAGGAGGAAGTAAAAGAGACGTTGGAGGACAGAGAGGTGTGGGCATTTATGTAAATTTAATAATTCATGAAGACAAGCGAAATAACGTGTCGTGGGCGCGTTTTTTACGCCGCACGGATACTATAGTTACGAGTGGGCCACCTCAAGAAGAGGCTACGCCCGTCCGATCTGTTTTTATCTGATAGTCCTCGCTTTCGGATTGATAGCCATGTTGTAGGGTGACAATAAGGGGCTTGCTTGACACTCAAGAACTGTGCCACTTAAACGGGGAATTGACCCACTAGTGATCCATGGCATGAGACTTGGTCCTACCACATATCATGCTCTCAAGGAAAATCAACTTAATCCTATCACATGTTCTGAGCACTAACAAGTCCTTATGGTCACTATGTGACAACTCAAATCCGCCATATCTAAGCATGAACATGAAATTATTATCGAAACATCGGAGATTACTTAAAGAATCAAATCCGAACCAGGCAACTTCCCTCTGGTAGAGATCTCAAATTAGAGGGTCACTAGAGATAGGACTCGGAACATCACTTGTAACATCTTTTTGTGAGTTATAAAAATCATGCAAATAACAAAGACCAGAGTCATAATTTGATTGATTAGTGACTTTCATTAGAAAATTTAAAAGTATATTTCTTTTTATTAAAATGATTAATTAAAGAATAATATTTTATTTTACCAATGATGGACAGGCATGTAGGTATATTTTTATTTGATGTAAAATATAAGCAACAAAGATGATATGAATCTTAAGGCAGAAGCCAGAATCCAGAAAAGACATTCTGGGTGCAGCAAAGATGTCTTCTTCATATTCTTGTCGCGAAGGACTAAGAAAAAGAAGTCAGTTTTCTCTTCTTTTTGTGTGTTTTTTTTTTCTGAATCCTTGTGACTTGTGAGGATGGCAAAGAACGAGATGTCAGTTCATGTTTGGATTCTTACAAGTTACGACTAAAAAAATGGGTGTAATGCGGCAGGTCTCTCAGTCTTTCCCTTTGTTGATGCCAGCGAGGGCGAGAGCTGTGGCAGAGCTGCTGCTGTAGATGATAAAGCTTCTCCATTAACGCATTCGTTAACGTTTCCACACACGGTTAGGAAAAATGAATATCAGAATGAACCCATGACGACAACTTCCTTTCTTTTCTGTCTCAACAATGCATCGAATCGTGATAAGCTAAAACTGGGTACACATCAGCTTTGTTTGATAACAGGGTTGCCCGTCTCTGTATCCATCTCAGTTTATAAAATTATTAAAAATAATACGATACCTCATATATTATGTACGCGAGGGAGGGAAGAAAGACCAATTAACTGAAAATAGGAAACAAGGACCGAGTAGTTGCTGTGCACAGATGAAATCCATGAAGTTCCAGTACAGTTTCATTAAAGGAGATATGATGTTTGTTGCAGCAAGCTGTTGGTTGAAGCTTGAAAGGCTTGAATTTGATTGCCTTTTAATGGAGCAAATGCTGCTCTCTTAAAATCCATTCACAGTTGCGCTTCAAAGTAGCACTAAAGTAGTCCAGGGAAGCCTCTCTGGAATATTTACTTCGTCTTCCCATCGCTGATATAATCCCAGCAGCCTCATGTCTCTCTCATGATACAGATAGCTGCAAAACCAACATCGACTCTCCATATTCACCGAGCTGTTGGGTGGGTTTGGGTTTGCCTCCACTAACTAGTCTCCTTCAACCGAGATCTAATAACTATTAACAGGAAATTATTGACGATTTATAATTACCATCGCAGCTGGTGAATTCCCTGCAATATTTTTATAATCGCAGATTGATTGGAGTATGTTTTGATTAATACCACCAGTAAGCCATGACCACGGGATGATCTTCAACAGGGGTGCTCTTCGTTGATGCCCTCCAGGCTGGGTAGCCAATGATCCGTGGAAACTCCTTTCGCCCCATTTCCCACATGTCCTCTCTTGGCAAGCTCCTTCGCCTCGGAAGACGAAAGCCCCTCGCTGCTTCGGTCACTGGCCTTGGTCCCTGCAAACAGGAACGTGAAACACCTGCTTTCCTCCTCCTGGAGACCATCGACTCTACCTCGTGGATCCTTCCTCTCGTTGTTCGATTTTGACAAACAACTGTCAGGTGCTTTCGAACTGCCCCTATTCGAGAATAACCAACAAAAGGAATTCGACCCATCATCTACCCCACCGAGAGGAGGAGGCCGCGAGCCGTAGAGGTGTCCCGACTGAGCATCTCCAAGGGATGAAGGCGAAGGCGAAGGCGAAAGAGGCGAAAGGGAAGGAGAAGGAGAGCGATTGAGGTGGGCTCGTTGGAGCCTTCTGATGGTCCCAAGGGGAACAACGAAGTACTTGTGGCCGAGAAAGAGGACAGAGTCAGGAGAGAGTACAGCCCAAGGTTGACGGAACACATTCGGATAGGTGACATAACATCTAGGGTTCTGCAGCATGATTTCGGCCGCCATCATGGGCCGATCATGGAGCTCCACTTTGCCTCCTGGATGAACGATTTTGACAAACATGCTCTTGTTGTTATTGGCACAGAACCAACTCGACAGCGCCATGATCGATCTCTATTCAGAGAGAGAGCAAGAGGCACTTCTGCTCTGTGGGTGTCTCAGTGTTTCGCTTGCAGATGGGAAGAAAGATATATAAATGAGTACTGAGGTGGAATGAGATCATGAAATTCCAGGTTTGTTGTTTCCAATTGCTGAGATGTTTTGGACAAGTCGTTGAAGCATGGGTTTTGGCATATTGATCGATACTCGCAATGCAATTATCCAAATGGAAATTTGTGAGGTTTCGTCTGGTTTCTAGCCGGAAACTGCATCCCGCTCATAGTGATTTGGACTTCTGGTGGTGAAATGTCCAAGCTTGGGTGGAAAATTCAAGGCAGCTGAATACAGTCATGAAATTATATTTTTTATTGTATATTATGTAATTCAAGTTTGCTGGTAAATACAAAAAAATATGAATAAAATATTAAAAATTAGACGTTTTAATTCAATACTAACGAGAGTAAAAATAATCACAAAATAAGAAATAATCAAGAACAAAAACACAAAATTTATACATGTTCACCTCAAAGTAAGACTATGTTTTGTCTTCCGATTGTTGCAATAATTCACTATGACGATAAATTAGTTTACAAGAGAAATCGTACACATCAAAGTATTTTTCTCTAAGTAACCAAAATACAAGTGTGAAATATTTAAACTACCCTTAATAAAACAAGGTGTTAATTAAACTCCACAATTTAACATGAAAATCATTTAAATAAAAAAATTGATTCCTTCGTCTTCTCCGTTGCTTCATACGAGAGCAATAGAGTGCTAATACAAGAGGTGAAAAAACACACACAGACAAGACACAAAAAGCCAGTTTTGGAAGTGAAAACAAGATGAAAGGGTGGAAACGAGACAGAAGGCCAGTTAAGTCGGATTGCTGCAGGCTCGCTGCTGCAAATAGATAATGTTCATGAGTTTTAAATCGAAAACACGAACGCAAATATAAAAGGAGAAGATGCATAAATACCTGATTTCATAAGTATTTAGTTATTATTGGAAGAAGGTTCTTGTCGGGAAGGGCAGAGTTTCATCTCAAGTCCGACAGGCTCGTCGTCCTCGGTCATTGAAGCTTGATGCATATTAGTCGTTGCAGTGCATGATTCTTCTGACTGCTCGTACCAGGAGAAAGAAATCAGTACTATTTTATGTACGCATTCGTTTCAGTTCATTCTAATACGAATATTAATTAATATGCTAGTTTTAAATCGATTACTAAAATCTGGAATCAAGAGTGAAGACGGATCGATCTGGACTTGTCGCTTACCCAATTGATATTGGCCGCTAGCTGCTGATAATGGGCGGCACCAAACTGCTCGGCGCCGGACGAAGTAAATGCATACTGAAACTGACCACCAGCGCCGATTTCTGCTTGAATCTACATCACGGAAAACAAATTGAAATTGATTAGAGAGAACAATATTACGAAGATCTAAACAAGAACTAATTAAGTACTAACAAGAAAAAACAAAATATCAAATCCTGGAAGAATTAAAGAAAGGTGAAGAAGCAAGCTACCTTAGGAGGACTACAGGCTGGAGGCACCGGGCGGCATAACTCAAGTTGCCGCTGCACCGCTGTGAGCTCATTCTCCTGCATCTTTATGTTATTCAGAAGATCGTTGATGTTACCAAGACAGCCATGCACAGGGTCACTCATCCAGGCGTCGGCTTCAAAGACGAGAGTGCGGATGGCGTCGTCCCGTAGATGCGGCCAAATAGACTCGACCAGCTTCCGTAAGTAATCGGGGCGGAACAAGCGCTGTAAGTGCTCGTAATCCTTCATCCGCGGCTCCGCCGCGAAATAGGGGCGAAGAGAGCAGTCGCTGCGGCATGTCCGACGTTGCAGCTTGCATGCAGCGCAACTCGTTTGGTTCTTCGACATTCTGCGGCGGCGGCCTTGGCCTTGAGAGACACCTAAACAGGAGATAGTGAAGAAGAAAGGAAAAGACGATGTCACAACCCGTACTCAAAATCGGGGAGGCGGGCAGGAGACTCCGCCGTAATCAATTAGATATTTGATTCTCGCGGCCCAGGTGGTACGCCGGAAAAAGAGGGGAAGAGCGTTCGATGTAACGTACGGGACGAACCCGTGAGACTCGGCGAAGAGGAAACTTGGAGACTGAAACGAACCGCTGACAAGCGCGAAACGTGGCATCCAGGAATCGTTACTTTCTCTCGAGGTTAACGGGTGGTCCCATTGCTAGGGTGGCAATTGTACCCGATTATTGTTGTGCCCTTTTACCCGAACCATTTAAATACGATTTCTTTACTACGTAAGAATTTATCCGATTATTGACATCCTCTCCCCTCTCCTACTGCATTCGAGTACTAAGCGCTTGTCACCCACACCATAGAGACTACTACATCACAACCCAGCTTCTTGCCCAAAGAAACTACTTGAAAACACCTAAAAATGCTTCTGCCTACTCTCTGTTTTATCTCTTGATTTATAAATCTAAACTGGAGATTTCATTCGAGCAGCCAATCAGTAATCCAAGTCATCTAGTTGAGGCATGCGGCTAGGTGGGGACTTGTTTCCGGGAAGCTCAACAACAACAGCCTCCGTTGTTGACAACAACAAAGATATACTGCAACCAAAAAACAGAAAGAAGTTGGTACCCAATGGAGGTATTAACAAATGAAGTAGAGATGTGTTCTACCTGGCAGCATCTATTAGTGCAGTTTTGACAACTTTGAGGGGATCAATAATACCCGATTTCACCATGTCAACATATTCCCCTGGTTCATCAATTATTATAGATAAGCAAATTGTGAAAAGGATTTAAAATTTAAATCCTAAATGAATTACTAATCTCAGACAGCTTGATTGATCATCTTAGCAATAGCACACAAAAGATCAAAGTATTTTTTTTTTTTAGTAGAAAAAACGATACATGACAACTGAGTATCAAAAGAAAATTCAAAATGGGTTCTAGGGTGCATCATAACCAATTGAGAGAGGGAAAGAGAGACCATACTAAAAGAAAAAATACATCATAGACCCAATTGTGCAAACTTAAGACAACTTGAAATCTAAATCGACATGCCCGGTCAAGCCCCTTTTCTCATCGTTGGGAAAAAAAAAAGAACATACCTTTAGCAGCATCGTAACCCAGATTAACATCCTCTTGTTCCAATAATCTGTTAACAACTACTGCACCATCTACACCCGCATTTGTGGCAATAGTGAACGTAGGTGCCTGCAAAGTAACAACTTCCATCAATCAATTGCAGCTAACAAGACTTTAAAATTGCTAAAAAAGGACAAGATTTCAGGAGGATTAAAACCTTTAGAGCATTTTGAACTATTTGAACTCCAGTTTTCTGGTCGCTATTAGAGGTTTGGAGATTGTCTAATTCTCTAGCAGCATACAACAGAGAAACACCACCACCTGAAAGTGCCAACAAAACATGCAAATCTCGTAATCATCACCAGGATCATCAGAGCCTTATGGATTCCGGCTACATTATGCTGTCTAATTTGCTCACTCCTTAGCAAGATCAGCCTTCTCCAAATCATTTCTCAATACTGCTGGCTGACATTGATAAAATAATATCAAGTTTTCATCAACATCTCCAACTTGTGTTGAAAGGTTTCCGTTATTTTTTTGCCTATTGATGCTATTATTACTCCTAAATAAAACATATGAAATAAAAATTAAGAAGAATCAAGCTACCTGGAAGAACACCCTCACTAACAGCGGCACGTGTAGCATTCAGAGCATCTTGAACCCTGTCCTTTCTTTCTCCAACTTCAGCATCGCTGACTCCACCTACCTATCAAGCATAAAGGTCGTCTGTAATCAGATGGGCATCTTCAAATGAAATGGACAGAAATTGTTTAGAGAACATTAGGACACCTTAAGAACAGCAACACCTCCAGAAAGCTTTGCTAATCTCTCAGTTGCTTTCTCTTTGTCAAACATGGCAGTACTTTTTTCAGTTGCTGTCCTCAACTGTTGGCATACATTCCACATTAGAATTTTACATACACAGTCTAGTTCTAAGACCAATTTCAAATAAAGAATCTATTTACTCTAGTCAGTGGCTCACTTGTCATTTCTTTGTAAAAAATGGCAGACTTTTCCGTACACTCTACAGTTGCTTAAGTGGGATTTGTTACTTGCATTTACAGTTTAGAAAAAAGTCAAATATTACCCAAGCATCACATTCTTCTCAACCTTCTTGCTTGTTTTCAGCAATAATGTATCGACTCCCTGATCCTAGTCTTTTTAGTCAAACACTTTAAATGACCAACCAGTGAAGGTAATCCTGACAGTTATAGACAACAGAGATTAGATTGCATCAAGTTTTGGGAGATTTTTTACTTTACCTGGATTTATTCTTACTTTTTAGTGCTGTAGAAAAACATCAGGCCACTAGTCACTTTCAGTTCAAACCAATGGAGTATAATCAACTTTCTCAATATGACGCAGTTTCATAAAGGACATATGAATGAATTTGAACGTTTTGAAGATATTAATGAGCAAAACTAGTCAAGCTTAAATATCAACAACAGTGAGGACTGAAGAGTCATCATTCCAGCCTAACAGGAAACTAAGTTATATGCTAGGATAGTCACCAAAGTTAGAACTTAACCTGCTGACATCTTTCTTCAATTAATTTCTTGTCCCCACCTCCGTGTAGAATAATAGTGTCATCAAGAGACACAGTCACCTTTTTTGCCGAACCAAGCATTGCAATTTTCACTTTATCAAGAGTTAAATCCCTATCTTCAGTTATAACCTGCACATAACTCATTGTTTTAGATGGAATATCTCAGGTACCATACGTAAAATCAGGTCCAAGAAGCTAAATCTGACCTCTCCACCTGTGAGAATGGCAATATCCTCCAGATTTGCTCTCCTGTTATCGCCAAAGCCAGGGGCTTTGATAGCACAGACCTGAAGTTTGTGCAGAGAAAAGAAAACCAATATAAAGAAGAATAAAATGTCAAATATTCATTTCTGCTCTTTCACTTTTATATTATGGTGGAAATTTTTTCCTGTTGAACCTCATACAATAACCACATATTTACAGACACTCCGGAATTGCAATACATTGCATAGAAGATACCTTGAGTCCAATTTGATGCTTGTTGAGTAAAAGCATTGTTAGAGCATCACTTTCCACATCCTCAGCCACAATTAAAATAGGTCGGCGGTTCTATGAGACACAAAAGAGGGAAATTTCAAGCTATGCTAGGACAAGCTCCTTATAAGTTTCTTCAATTTTTTTATCTTTGAAATGTAACTTTCTCTGCTTATTACATCATGAGACTGTCTCATCAACAAAAGTGATGTGGCAGCACCTGTAAGGCAAGCTCCAGAATTTTGGCAAGGGACTCCAAACTTGAGATCTTCTTGTCATGAATAAGGATCAGAGGATTTTCTAGTTCCTAAAAACATGCAAGGCAAAAGTGAGGCAATGACACTGAAAGAGAGAATAGAAATAACAGCTTTGACAGATTAGGGAAAATGCCACCTAAACCAGATCAAATGAAACAAACTTTGCAACAAAAGCATGGTTTGTCATTTGTTTTGAAAATTTTCAGTGAAAAATTTAATTGACCAACATCTAAATTTGTGACTTTGGCTAATGGATAGGATGGAAGTAAAGCAATAAAAACTTGATTTTCAGAAAGGTATGGCAAAATTCAAAGTTTCACTTAGAAAGTTGTCCCTCTGATGGGCATGTGCTCTTAAACACAACCTAAGTTCAAATATGTTAGCAGATTGTACCATATGCTTACAATAAATGCAATATCAACCAGGTATCGAAAGATGCCAACTCACACATTTTTGGGTCTTCTGATCAGTAATAAAATAGGGAGATAGATATCCTCTTCCTAGTTTCATTCCTTCCACCACTTCCAGCTCGGTATGCAAAGTGTTCCCCTCCTAAAAATCATCACATATATAAATCATCTTATCAAGCTACATACACTAGAAAATACTATAAATTATGTTGAATGCAGTAAGAACCAGACCGGCCAGTAAACCGATGATAAGGCTGGTTTTCACTAGAGGTATGGGGTGTATCTATGTAATAACCGGACTGAATCCCAGTTCCTGTCAGGCCTGTTCAACCAGCCAGTCTGGTCTCATTCTTACAGCAATGGTTTATGATGATTTGAGATGCTCACCGCAACAGTGATGACTCCATCCTTCCCAACTTTTTCCATTGCTCTTGCTATCAATTCTCCAATTTCAAGTTCATTATTTGCTGAGATAGTTGCAATCTGTTTAAATACAAGATCAATAGCATTGAATAAGAAATATAAGTTCATTGACAACATATAGATAGAGAAAATCTTCACATAATTAACTAGATGAGGAACTTGTCTATCACCAATAAGAAAAACTAAAAATTAATAAAACTGAGCAACTGAGCCCCTGCTTAGCAATGTCAAAGACATTCCTTACCTGGGTAATTTCTTCCTGTGTGCTGATCATGGATGCTTTGCTTCTCAAGTGAGAGATGACAGAATCAACGGCCATTTTAATACCATGGCGCAAATCCATGACATTTGCACCTGCTGCCACAGACTGATAGCCTTCAGTAAATATAGCCTGGGTAAGGACAGTTGAACAAGTAGTACCTGTATCCAGACAAAATGAAAAGAAAAATTTATAAGATACATACAAAACGAAAAGAAAATTTTATAAGATACATTTTATAATATCCTAAGTATAAGATATAAACAATCATATCAAAAATTTTCCTCCAGTTACTTAAAGACATCATGACAAACAACATCAGGTGCAACCCTACTGGAGTAATCCAACTCAGAAGGTGTAGCATGGGTTCATGTTCAACAAATCCACCAACAAAACATATAATGAGACCAGAAAGAATGATCAACAAAGAACACCACTAGGGTTATCCTAGACATCCAGATGAAGCACTCAAATTTTTATGGTAAAGCGAGAAGGAACAATCTCATAGAAAAAATCAGCTAACAAAGTGATTTTTCAAATAACAACTTCAATGGGTGATGCGTATAGCATCCAGACTTGAGCTAGAGAATTCAATTGAAATTAGTTAAACAATTAAACTAAAATTATGGTGAATAAAACAAGAAAAATGTCTTTACGATTACTTCTCTCTTATGTAGGGGCATTTTGTATCCTCCTCTTCATTTTCAACAGCAGTTCGGCCATTTAAAAATATAATTGTAAGGGGTACCTGTGCCAACAATTGTATGGAAACCCCCAAAAGATGATAGCACCTCACTTGTTTAAATTTCTTGTTCCACACTTACAGATATTGTAATGTATACCATCAAAGACTAAAGACGAACTGCTAAGAGAAAAACACTTAGTAAAGAATATAACAGAAAACAATAATTACCATCTCCTACTGCTTTATTGGTTGAACTAGCCACTTCCTTTATAAGATTAGCACCTAAGTTCTTTACCCTATCCTTGAAGTCAATGCTTTTTGCAACAGTAACACCATCTTTTGTGACCTTAGGATCTCCACGTCTCTTCTCAATAATCACATTTCGACCCTGTGAAAGTACATTCAAATTAGGCACCGGTGATGTAAAAATTAGTTTCGGACTTCTCACCGCCGATGGACCATAGCAATGCCAGTCAGTGTTTCCGAACTTTTAGCAGTTCCAGTGGTTGGATATTTTCTGCCCAAAAAAGCAAAATCTTCGAAACAACTAGAGATTGCAAGTGAAAGACATAAACTTAATACAGAAGATTATCAGAAATTGTAATAACAACAAAAATGAGGAGAACCCAATAGAAGAATCATAGGATCATTTACCTTAGGTCCCATTGTGACTTTCACTGCCTCCGAGAGCTCATTTACACCCTGCAGCATGGCTGCTTGAGCTCCAATACCAAATTGGATGTCCTTCGCACCATAGCTTCTGAATGCAAGCATCCGGCCCGGTACCTTTCCGACCCGTATCGTTAACATGCCAAAACATCAACAGAAAAATACTAAACTACTAACAACACTCGCATAAAAGCAGCACAGCAGTCAAACTAGAATGAAAACAAAAAAGATAAATAGCAGAGAGCAGCTCACCTGTTTCTTGGATGCGGCAGCTCTGACAAATTGAAGAAAATGAATGAATCAGTCATCGAAGACAATTGCTCACATTCCATGTTTCATTCAAATGCAGAAAGAATTAAACCTCCGAGGTGCTCACCTGACGGAAGAAGCGACGGCAACAGCCGGAAGAAGCGACGGCAACAGCTGCACGGTACATGGCACGAAACGAGAAAGCTCAGAGATGTCGACGGCGTTCCGACCTTCGTTGGACCGAAGTAAAATATGACCCGAAGTTTGCCGGTTCGAACTGATATGGGTTCCGAGTCCAGAGCCGGCCAGGACGCTAATTTATAATTAAATAATTAACCTTCTGAGATGCTCAGGGTTCGGTATCGAGGACAGGAGCGGCGGAATCGAACAGACAGAGTTGTTACTGTGGGCACTGGGATAAGAAGTGGCCGAAGAATGGATCACCCGTACGGCGGAGGGAGCTGGATGATGGTGCCCAACCAGAGCCATATCCCTGTGACATCAACACAAGATCACACTCACCACTTCCAGCTCCAGCGGCAACAGCAACAACCGCCGCAGCAACAACAACCACAACTAGAACAGCATCATCATCAGTCCTTGGCTTCTCATTTCCATCTATTACATGTTTTTATCTCCTATGCTTTATCTTGTTCTGCTGGTTTCTACTCGGACTCTTCATCCAGTTCGTTTGATGTTTTCTTGCCTTCATTACAGTTGGTGGAGAAATTAGCGGAGGCAATAGAAAGTGGGACTCGTGATCAGCAGTCAGATGCTTTAGTAAACCCTTTTTTATTCCCCCAGAATTTTCTCAATTTATTTATTTTTTAATCTTTCGTTGCTTCTGCTCGATTGAGTGTTCTTAGTGTTATATCCCATATCTTTAATTGAAGTTTTTCTCTCTATTTGCTCTGAGATTAATTGTTCTCACACGGTTCCTACCAAATTGTCAATTGACTTAACTCTAGTGGGTTCATAAACCCGCCTTAAGGACTCTTTTGAATGTTCGATGCCATATGTCTCGTAAGTTCCATTCTGTGACGCAATTGCCTTGTAATTGGAAGCAGGTGAATGAGTTAACCACTCATTTTGAAAAGTGTCAGCAACTGCTAAACTCCATATCGGGATCCATTGGCACAAAGGTTATGGTAAGTAATCATGTTCTACTGCAAAGGACTGAAGATGAAATTTTAATAGTGCTACATAATCTATATCATGCTCTTGAGTTATATGTTCTAAGTAATAAGAGTGTCATTGGATGAGTTTTGATAAAATAATGCTGTCATCTAATCTCAAATTGCCGCTGGTTTACATAAATTAGCAATATTATCCAAGAGCCTTATCACAACTATGTTGAGGTTTGGCAGGAGGTGATGTGTGCATTAGGTAGTTGTTTTATGGTTTATCTTCAGTTCTTCTTGCTGAATATGTAAACAGCTGTTGGGTGATAGAGTATCAATGACTAAGCAATACTCAAAAAAGTCCTGGAGTAAGAATACTTATACCACATGCAACTAGCAAATAATGACACAGTTCTTTGGCCTTGCCAATGAAAGGATGGTGTTCCCTTAAACCTACGTAGGAGCCTTGAGACTATGTTGGAGTTAGGACTTTCAGAATCTTCTTCCATTTTTCTAGAACTTCAGATCCTTGTTTGTTTTATAATCTTAAGATTTAAATGTTGAAACTTGAAGAAATGGGCAGGTGTTCCTCTTTTTTGAAGCTTGTGGTATTCAAAACCTAGTAGCATCCAGGGTTTTTTCGACCCAGACTCGGAATGCAACTTTGGTGCTTGAGAACCCTGGATTGCCCGAGTTGGATTGGGACTCGAGAGTCTGGTGGTTGGACTTGGAGTGATACTTGGTGACTGTCCAAAATAAAGAGGGGTGATTCTGACCTCTGACCCAACTCCCCCTAATCCAAGCTGACCCAGCCTAGTGACAGGTCAACTCGGCAAGTCAGAAGACCATGGTATCATCTCTATGTCATGCATTTCTAGTGATGGCTGGTTTTAGGACAGATTTAAAAGCTTTTCTGATTTTTCTGTTTTTCTGTGCCCGTATGTCTTTTTAGATTTAGGTTTTTGAAAAACTCAGATCTGTTTTTAACTTGGTTTTATTCTTGGTATATGCAGATGAAAACAGTCTTTTAAATCAGTCAGTTTGACATACACAAGGAATTCTGCAACGTGAATTATTTTTCGTACAATGTATTTTTTGGTATTATAGCATCTTTGCACTTCCAAAATTGTTTAATTTGTTTACATTGGCTATATTGAAAATTCAGACAGTTGAGGGGCAAAATCATGAAGTGGAGGAAAGTGAGCAACTCCTGAATCAGAGGAAGTCAGTGTCTCTCCTCCAATGCTAATGTCTTTCAGGTTTCCTGACTACGAGGTAGACGCTTATGCTGGTCTTTTTAACTCATCATGACAGGGATCTGATCACCAAGTATAGAAACTCAGTTGAGGAACTGCTGAAATCAGATTATCATAGATGAGACATATTATGTTAAGGATCTAATGAGTAAGCATCTTCTTGACTGATTTTTCCTTTAGCATAACTCTGGTTCTGATCGTACTTTAAGAAGATTAAGGGAATATATGGCAAATGGTGCAAACCCAGATTGGTGGCAGTGTACATAAGGCTGGTGACAAGACCTTTCACATATCATAGTGGTAAACTGAAAAATTATTTTGTTCTGTGCAGCTTCGAGTTCACAGGAGTGCTATTTGTTTCTGGCTCCGAATACATAGGATTAGTGTAGCACATCATCTTGACAGAGATACATGTTATCCTTTTGATAATAAATAAAAAAGTTTCTGCCACTGTATTGCAAAATCTTTGCTAGAGACCCCTGGCAAAGGCAATATACATTGTTATGATGAATGGATGAATTAGTTAAATGCCAATGTGTTGGTTCCATTCAGAGAGCTTGGCGCTTGGAATCTGCTAATTTTTTAAGAGGTAATGGACAAGGTGCATTCTGCGTCTCTTTCTTAGTAATCTCTTTGGATACGACAATCACGACGTTGTTGCTCATGCGTTTTGATTCATTGAAGCATTCTTGCTTCCACAGTAACGGAAATTTATGGTGAATATCGTCAGATTGCTCTAAAATCTTCTCGAGGAGATTGAAGTGAAGTATCCAAGCAATTGGAATGTGCAAAAACCTCCTAAAAATATGGACATGCTCGATGGTACCATGGGTTTAAGGTATCTAGATATGGATTATAAGTTCTTACTCTGAATGTCTGAAGGAGCGCCTTCGTCTGGAAGTATGGGGGAGAGTGTGGAGCATTTTGGACTGGTCTCTAATGGCAAATATATATGCCGCCCGTCTATGTTGCTCACGATTATTCCTCTCAAGCCACTAACACATCTATGTTGAAGATTTCATTGTTTTATATACGATTACGGTTTTGTTTAATCATGGCTTGCGATTTTACCCAAAAATATCTGTCATTAATCGTTCCTCTTTCGTAAGAAAAAACTAAAAAAACCCAATGGAGCAGAAGTAGGAATGAAGACACAGCAGCTTGAGCGTCATTGATCAGAATAGCATTCAACTAAAATTCGAGGCCAACGAGTCTCGAATTGGTGGCATTTCTGGCGGACCGTCTCCACCGACGCTGCTGCCTCGTGGGGCCACCACCTTTCGGCTGCCTACCGCCACCGTGGCGCTTGCATTTCGTACCTTTTCCTTTTTCCTCTTTTGTTAGTTAAAAACTGAAGTAAATAAATCAAAACACTTTTTCTCTCCTCAAATACGATCGAGGACGGAAGGAAATTACTAAAAAAAAGTTGGGATTTCCAGAAATAAAGAAGAAATCTGGAACAACAGGTGGACGGTTCGTGGGGCCTGTGGGAATCAGAGCTCATTGTTTGCCCAAACATAGACCGGAGACGAGGGCGAGAGAAGGGGGAGGAGTAAATACGATTCTACAGCGTATCTACTCAGTGACAGTACCAAAAATCATCGACTACTCTTATTTTTTTGGACTTCTTTATATTTTTACTGAGCCATCTACTTCTTTTTTAACAAGTAGAAGACGGGCGATGTTAGATCGCTGCTGTTCTCTGTTGCAAGTCGAGGGGAGATCATCTGACCTATCTATCGGGACTTGGAAACGACCAGAAACTGGGCCTTCTTTATTGGGTACGTTGGAAATTCTCTGGTTCGTAGGTGGTTTGCATCTGTTTCTTCCCCTGCATGTTTTTTTTTTTTTTTTTTGTTCTTATCGTCTATTTTGATGCCTTGAACGAGGCGTAGGAGATTTTATTGCGTAAGCGAACATCTCTAATGGAGGAAGGATTGAGTACGAAACTAGTTTTCAATGGGTTGTGGCGATCTGGGTCTGCGATTTTCTTTTGTTTTTAGGGTGAGGAAACGGTTCTGTATCATTTTGAACTGGATTTTGTGCTTCTGGATTTTAAATTTGTTAACTTTGGCTTTTTAATCTGTTTCATATGCGGAATTCGTGATCTCGACTCAGTTCGGTATCTGTTTGAGTCTTTTACGTGACGGGAATTTTATTAGCATCACTACTATATGAAGTATCTTTTTTTTTTTTCCTTTTGGCTAGTATCTTGTTCTGAGTGGTGATACGGGTACTGAGTTGGTTTTACAATTGATGTGTCGTGTTGAAAGTAACTATAAAAATGTCCATGAATTACTCGAGATAAATCTGGAATGCTTAGAGGCGGGACATAGGATTGAATTTTTAATTTTATAAGGGGCTGAATTCATGATTGTGAAACATTATTATTTGAACTCGGATATTGAGGTATAAGAAATTAGTTATTGTTTTCTATGTTCTTGCAGTCACTGCAGTTACATCAATTAAATTTATCGTCTTAGTGCCTTAACAAATAAAAAAACAGAGCCTGGATTGATCTAGATCGGATACATGTAGGTGGGTGATGAGAGTGCAGTTGCTAGATTCGTTTTGAATGCAATTCTGAGGGCTGAGTATTTGATGCTGCTTTTGTTGAGTCATTTTGTTGCTTGTCCTTTTTTTTTCTTTCCACTGCCATCTAATCCTTTTTTATTTAGTGGATTTCTGTGGAATCTCTTTTTATTTTTTCTATTTGTTTTGTAAGGAGCTTTTAAATAATATAAAAAAGCCTCCAAAGCACTTTGGACATGCTCATATGGAGCCATTTAATGGTATTTGTCACCACATAAACCTGTCTGTTGTGCTTCTATCATGTAGGAACTTCACATATATGTTTTGCTTATTGTAAGAGTGGTGTAACGTTACTTGATTTTGAACATATTAGATACCCTCACCAGTATGTATAATTTGATCTTTGATATAGTGGTTGTTTAACTTTTTCTTTAATTACTGCAGAAATGGTTGACGATTACTGTTCAATCCAGCTGATAGATGGAGATGGCACATTTAATGTCTCTGGCATCGACAAGTTTGTAAAGGCTGTGAAGCTCAGCGAATGTGGGCTTTCCTATGCTGTTGTCTCCATTATGGGCCCACAGAGCAGTGGTATGAATTTCTAATCTGGAACTCGTAGTTAGTAGTAGCATCAAACTTGCTTCTAAAAACAATTCCAAATTATCTTCACACCCTAATAATATTCTCTATCAACCAAGTTAAGAGAGTGCTTCTCTAAAGCATTTCAATGCATTGTGAATTTATTATTCCAATTTCTTCCATGTTTTCTTCTATGGTTTCTATATGAGATCAGTATTTGGGCCATAGTTATTGGTGTCTGATTAGAATTCCCTTTCAAAACTGAGCAGGTAAGAGCACTCTTCTGAACCATCTTTTTGGTACAAAATTTAGGGAGATGGATGCCTTTAGAGGAAGGTAAGTTATCTTTAAATATTTTTGCTCCTTCTGTCAATGTTTTTCTATACGTTGGTATGCTTACTTGATGTGATTGGAATCTAGTAAAATTGTTACGACATGACTTTTGCTTCAGATTCCAGACAACTAAAGGTATATGGATGGCAAAGTGTGCAAACATTGAACCTTGCACACTCATCATGGATTTGGAGGGTACTGATGGAAGAGAGAGAGGCGAGGTGTGGATCACAAATATTTTACTGTCTTCTGGGATTTTTACTTCATTTTATGCATCATTCAGTTAATGTGTTTGCTTAAATTCTTGTAAATGTTAGTTCCTGTACTGGATCTTGAACATTTCCATGGCAGTTACCAGTGTCTCAGTTGAGTCATTCATGTGGTAGTCTTCTTTCTCTTTTCATGTATCTTTCTTTCTTTATCAGGATGACACAGCTTTCGAGAAACAGAGTGCTCTTTTTGCTCTAGCAGTTTCAGATATAGTTCTTATAAATATGTAAGTTTATCAGTTACCTACAAGGCTATGCTTCGTACTTTAAATCAGGATGCCTGATTCATTTCTCTGGAGCTTTTCCTTCTGAAAGCTTTATTTTTTGCTTTAGGTGGTGCCATGATATTGGCCGTGAGCAAGCTGCTAATAAGCCTCTCCTAAAAACAGTTTTCCAGGTAATTTCTATTTATTAATATGCACGAATTTACAAAGAAATACTATGAAATTTGGAGGTTCCTTTTCGTTGATCGCGGCTACTTTATGGCAGGTTATGATGCGGTTATTTAGTCCTCGTAAAACAACTCTACTGTTTGTTATACGTGACAAAACTAAGGTGCAAACACTTTCTTCTCTGTTTTGTTTATTATCATGTTTTTCCTTGTCCTGTTCTTTGACAATTAGAATTTCCTGCTTATGAAATTCTTTATTTTCCTTTTTATTCACTTGGTTTTTGTTTTCTGTAAACAGACACCTCTGGAAGCTTTAGAACCTGTGTTGCGAGAGGACATTCAGAAAGTATGTCATAAAAGAAATGTCACACATCTACCGATTGTCATGTTTCTTAATCCGTTAGCTCCCACAATTTTGTAGTTCTAAGTCTTAATTCTTATATTCTGCATACAGATATGGGATAATGTTCCGAAACCACAAGATCACAAGGAAACACCTTTGAGTGAATTTTTTAACGTAAGTTATCATTTTCCTCTTTAATAGGGTGCCTTTGTGATTCATCTGCACCAACTTACCTTGGCCACTTGTGTTTGCTGACTAGATTGAAGTCGTGGCTCTTTCAAGCTATGAGGAAAAAGAAGAGCAGTTTAAAGAGCAGGTTGCTAGTTTAAGAAAGCGATTTGATCATTCTATTGCCCTTGGTGGGCTCGCTGGAGATAGGAGGGGTGTGGTTCCAGCTTCAGGATTTTCATTTAGTGCACAACAGATCTGGAAAGTTATTAAGGACAATAAGGATCTAGATCTTCCAGCTCACAAGGTGAAATGGATTTGATCTTTTTGTTGGACTACTGATGTTAAGTTGTAGATTATCGTGGCATTGACTTTTTTGTTTTTTTATTCATTACTTAGGTCATGGTTGCTACTGTTCGTTGTGAAGAAATTGCTAATGAAAAGTTTAATCATTTTACTTCCAATGAGGTATTCTTGTGCATGCTTTGCTTTTTTTTTCTTCTTATTTCTTTTCTCTTTGTTCAAGTAATAAATACTTCATTTTGTTTTTTGGGGGATAATGTATTAGGGTTGGCTTCAAGTGGAAGAGGATGTACAATCTGGTCCGGTTGCAGGCTTTGGAAAGAAGCTTAACTCAATCCTTGATAAGTGTTTATCAGAGTGAGCACCCTTCTCATGTGAAAAGCAGCTTACCTTATCAATGACCTGATTTCTAGTTTTCAGTGTAGTTATTTGTTTGCATTCTGTGTCTGTAGGTATGACATGGAAGCCATTTATTTTGATGAAGGTGTTCGAACAGCAAAGAGGAAGCAGTTAGAATCTAAGTTACTGCATGTAATGCCATTAATGCTTCTAGGGCTTATCATGTATTCTTTCTTTATGGTTAAACAAGTTAGAAAAACATGAACATTTAATGAATGTATGCTCAACTTGTAGCTGTCCACGTAATTAAAGATTACAGGTAGATGTGACATCTGAACAGTATACAGCTGCTTGCACAATGTGTTCTTGTCAACAATCAGAAAAGCTTTTAGGGCTTTTGGGATCTTTATCCAGTTACTATTTTTAACTGAGATGCTTAACCTCTTATTTTGATTATCTGATTCTACTGAGACCTTTAATTTTACCAAAGCTGCAAAGGTTCTTTTGTTTTTACCAAAACCTATAGCTTGACAGGACACAAAAAAAAAAGTAAGTGCAGGCTGTCTTCTGATCTGCTTGGTTTTTATTGAATGATTCAGGTGGTGCATCCTGCTTACCAGTCTCAGCTGTCCCACTTAAGATCTAGAACTTTAGATAACTTCAAAGAGGCATTTGATAAGGCTCTGAACAAAGGGGAGGGATTTGCTGTGGCTGCTCATGATTGTACTCTGTCCCTTATATCTACTTTTGATGAAGGATGTGCAGGTGACTGAAAGGAGAAAAAAATATGTTTAGTTTTGCGTCGTGTTCCTACATTACAAAAGAATCTCATCTTTCTTTTAGCTTCTATCATGTTTTACCTTTTTTCTTATTAGATTCTTGCATTAGTGAGAAAAGATCTCAGGTTCTTGTGTTTTTCTGTAAGCTATCTATGATGCAATGTCATAAATGTCAAAATTTGATAGATTTGGTTTTGTATTGAATTTCTGATATTTGTGCGATTTATTTACTGTCTGATTTGAGGTCCATAATTATTTCTTAGCCTATGTTCATCACTGGAAAGAAAAACTCTGAAGATGGTCATAATGTTTGTTTTGTTAATGTTGGGAGTGCATACTGTTGTAGTTGTATCTGTTGTGGCTCTCATTGGAGTTCTAGGTCAGAGGCCTGGCAGTGCTTCTGTTCTCCCTTCTTATGACTTCTGCCAATGATGTGCAGGTGCAACGATTCAACTTGCAAATTGGGATCCATCCAAAGTTCGGGATAAACTTCGACGTGATATTGATGCACATGTAGTTTCTGTTCGTGATTCTAAACTGTCTGAGCTAAAATGCTTATATGAGGTTAGGATTCTGGTCACATGTTGATTGGATGTTCTAATGAAGTCACTTCATCAATAAGATTAGGAAATCGGTATATGTCATTATTTTGTTATCTGACAGGGACAACTAAATAAAGCCCTTACAGAACCAGTGGAAGCTCTTCTAGATGAAGCTAGGGATGATACCTGGCAAGCAATAAGAACCCTTCTTCAACGGGAGACCGATGCTGCTGTATCAGAGTTTTCTTCTGCTCTATCTGGTTTTGATCTTGACCAATCATCTGTAGAAAAAATGCTTGGAGAATTAAAGGACTATGCAAGACATGTGGTTGAATCAAAAGCTAAGGAAGAGGCTGGAAGAATCTTAATCCGCATGAAGGATAGGTGTGTAACATTTTTTTTTAATAACTGGATGGATGTGTAATGTGTTCTTTATTTTTGCAGTACCTGGAAATGAAAAAAGTGATGTCAATCTTAGTCAAATCAAGGTTCTTATTGTTGACTGAGCTGGTTTTTGAATCTTTTTATGGAAACTTGGTCAAACAGCTGGTCCAATACTCATCCACTGTTTTTTCCCTTACTTCTATGTCAAATTTTTAGAAACTTTAGCTATTTTTTATTGCTTTACTAAAGTAGCCACCATTGAATTTCGTTGTCATAGGTTTACGACATTGTTTAGCAGAGATTCCGACTCCATGCCTAGAATATGGACTGGAAAGGAAGACATTCGTGCCATCACTAAAACTGCTCGCTCTGCAGTAAGTTGAATTTGAGTTTGAACTGTTTCAGAATTGAATATTAATGTTTGCTACAGTTCTCTATTGTTAAGTTATTGGTTATCTGCAGTCATTGAAGTTGCTGTCTGTCATGGCTGCGGTTCGATTAGATGACATGGAAGATAACATTGATAATACTCTAGCACTTGCCCTTGTGAATTCTTCTAATATTAATAAGAGTACAGCTTCTTTTGATCCTCTGGCATCAAACACTTGGGAACAGGTAATATGCCTAATTACACATTCATAAGAAAATTGTTATACCCTGTGTGTGTGTGTGTGTGTGTGTGTGAACACCGCTGGACCCTTTTTATTTTATTTTGTTGGATTCTGTGAACTTCGCAAAATGGATTGATTTCTTCTTTTTAGCATCATTTAATGATTATTGTTCATTAACAGGTTCCACCAAAAAAGACGCTGATCACACCTGTACATTGTAAATCTTTGTGGAGGCAATTCGAAGTAGAAACAGAGTATACTGTAACTCAAGCTATTGCTGCACAGGTAAAATTTTCTATGTGACAGTTGCATTTCTATAGGTGCCAATAGTTTTTGTTTCATGGTATTTTCATCAAATACTGATGGTGATTCCCAGCTTTACAACTCTGAAACAGATTCAATACTGGTTGATAAATTGCACTCACAAACAGTTTTGTATTATGGCCTATACCATCAGTGTTGAAATCATGATAGTTTGATTCTATGCTCATGTGGGAAAAAAATTATGCTTTTGTACATCTGGAATGATGATTATGTAAATGTGCCGAGTACTCAGTTGTGCCTGAATAAAACTATTATACTATTAAAACAATTATTTTTATTGTTTGTCTTTTTTTTAGGAAGCTAACAAACGCAATAACAACTGGTTACCACCTCCATGGGCAATCCTAGCCATTGTTGTGCTCGGGTTCAATGAATTTATGACCCTATTGAGGTAATTATTTCGTAGCATGCAACTAACTTGGTTAGCTTGCTGGAATTTTTACGTTATTTTGCCACTCTTAATGTTTGCTTGACAGGAATCCTTTATATCTTGGTGTAATTTTTGTTGCGTATCTACTGGGAAAAGCCCTCTGGGTTCAGCTAGACATCTCTGGCGAATTCCGAAATGGCGCTGTAAGTTTTGAATCATCTGCACTAGTCAATTGCTTTATCTCAAAACATATTGAGTCAAAGAACTGTAATGTGTGATTTTTTTCTTCACAGCTTCCTGGGCTTCTTGCCTTGTCAACAAAATTTCTCCCTACTGTGATGAACCTTCTCAAGAAACTAGCAGAGGAAGGCCAGAAGCCAGCAGATCCTGATACTACAAGAGAGCAGACAGTGGAGTTGCAACCTGTTCGAAACGGAACTTGTGCTGATTCAACATCAGATGTGTCATCGGATATAACATCATCAGAGATTGGACCTTCATACTCGAGTGTGTCAAGGCTAAGACAGGGTGAAGCTAGTTAGATTGTCATCCACATACTGCTGGATACAATCATATTGGACAAGTGGAAGAGCCCCATTTTTGTGCCATGCCATTTTACTTGGTAACAAGGAGCTGTACATTATCTCTGAATGGAGTTCTTTGTCGATAGCTTTCTCAGTGCTTCATTCAGTGAGGAAGGATTGAAAGGTGGTGGCTTTATTCTATAGGTGTACTTCATACAGGGGGAATTAGGTGATGTCTTCTCCCCATATTATAGACTTGTTTGATATTTTTTTCTTTTTTTTTTTTTTTTGGAGTGAAAACTATGTCTTTTTTTTTTTTTTTTTTTTTGAGTCTTGATATTATTTTATTAATATAAACGCTCCATTTGATCTCACTTAGGTTTTTGTTTTTTGAGAAGATGGAGGGTTTCAGCTTTTTTTTGTTCCTGTTATATTTTACAAATGTAATATGCACTTCTTTTTGTTGTGTTAATTCAGATTTTCTATGAGATTCAAATAATGACTCGGTATAAAAGTTTGGATTGGCGGCAGATAGTGAGATAGTTAATTTTTGTACATAAGCAATATATTTTCTTTTCAGCTGTAAAAATAGGTAAAGGTTCGAAAATAGTTTGGTTAAATGAATTACTGCTAATATGATTGGAAGTTCTGCAGGCATCTGGTAGTTTTGTAAAACCAAACTGGATTTTGATGTTGATCCAATAACAGCTCAAGATTAGAGTGAAAGCTTCATATACAAGCGATATGAAGTTATAACAAGACTAAGCAATACAACAGTAATGCAAGGGAGGCGTTTTAATACATTGGCTTCAACGATTCAACAAGCATTTGCTTTTACAACAAATAAATCGATCAATAAATTGTAAAAATGCGATCCTCCATGTGTGGCTGCCACTGTAAACTTAATGAGCATAATCCAAGAATTGTCTAGTTCCAGCCTCTGTTCTCAAATTGCAATAGCAAATTTCTGCAGCGAGGCATTCAACTACCAGTTGTCAGAAGGCAATGTTGGGCTTTTTGAGCACATACTGTTCTTGTGAAGCTCCCTTAGTCTGTGTGAAGGGTTGCATAATCCTGCAAGTGTCTTTCATCCTTATCGGTAAAATATTCTACAAGTGGGTAATAAACTAATAGCGAAAGGAATGAGACAAGTTTGTTGAAATGTGACATCAAGTAGCTGGGTGAAAATGAACCAAACATTTGATTGCAAATTTAACTCAGATGGTGAATATGGTACAGATGAGAGGGTATGGTTGGATATGTAGTTCTCTATACTTACTCTTACCTCGTTTCCATCCCCTCTGCTATCCTATTCTCCTCCCACCATGTAAATAAAAAACCACAAACATGATTTCGTACAAGTGTAAACAGCAATTGGCTATTGTTAAAGTTTGCCCATTCCTCCCAAATTAACTAGCCAGAATAAATAAGGAAGCTTTTTTTCTGAATTAATAAACATAGGATATTTCCAAACTTCAACCAGTCTATGACTATTCTCCCACCCACTTACCCAACTCAAATAACTAGTATGAGACAGGATCACAACTAAACCACAGAATATGAGGATTTTTGCCTACAACACTCATATGCAGTCAGTCAGCCTAATCAAACAATTTAGTGCAAGATATGGAAAACATGCATAGATGATCAGTAAACAAATGGGCCTAGATTTGCTTCTATACCAACTTGAAGTTGCGCCACTAATCCCAAAATAACTATCTAAAATTAATAGACTTCTTTCTAATTAAGACATTGAATCATTCCAAGCCTAAACAAATGTGGCCTTAATTCTCCCAAAATCACTTTTCTCACTTATGAAAAACTAGCCTGAGATATGAAACCCATCTATGACCGGAGACTGGTGAGACCTTTTATCCACTAATAGGTTTTACTTTTAGTATGAAGTAGGCATGTTACTAAGATAATTTTCAACATAGCATCAATAAGCATCTTCTAGGAATAAGACTCTTAAAACTGTGGTTACTTACTCCTTTACCACAAGCAATTCAAACTTCAGCATTGGAAATGCAAGGTCTTTGACCATGAAGTTAGAATGAGGGCAGAAAACTCAAAACCTCTACGTCTACCACCACGCTATTTCTTCCCAGAAGGGAAAAGAATGTGGATAAAATAAATGAAAAGACATATACCACACCCCGTTGATAGGCAGATTCCTCATCCATTGCAACTGCCACTAGCTTTAGTGGAGAAAATGAGAACAGCATGATCATCCGAGCATTAACTAATAGATCTTAGAAATATACCCTTCACCTGGAAATTTTGGAAAAGGAAACTGGAAATAGAACCCTTTACCTGAACACTTTGGAATGTCCCAGACTGCAATGGATGTGGGAGTGCATCGAGGGTCACATATAGCTCGGTTATCTTCATGATTAACATTCATTGCCAGCATCCATGACCCAACAGAGACATCTTCATTATTAAACATCCGCAGACTAAAAAAACATAAGCAGAAATTTAATGCAACTTCATAAAAAATATTGTTAATGAATAAGCATTAAAAAGTTAAAGGTAAAATCGCAACTAAAAAATTGCAGCAACAATGAAGATGTACATCCAATCCCACTACCACTTATGCTTAACCAAGTAGAAACTATAAAACATTCTGATAACCTAAAAAATAAAATCCAAATTTTAAGAGTTGCTAAAAGTTGGAGTAAGAAGTGCACAAAAGCTGATGTAAGCCTGGTGATGACAGTGTCAATTAGGTATTAGATGGGAAAAATAAAAGGCCTCAGATATTGATCCATTAACAGAGCAATATTTAGTGGTATACTGTTATAGGAAAGGAGACAACTTGCATAGGAAACCATTTTTTGAGGAATAAGGACAAGTACAAACTCCACAAGTTGATAAATAAATGTCATTGTCAAGTGGACTATAGTGCAGAATAATATCAAGAAGAGCTGAAAAGAAAGGGTCATCATGAAGCAATTGGACTATAGTGCAGAAGTTTTGACAATAGCTAAATAGATCATATCAAATCGTCAAAAGTCCAACAGTACTGTTTAGTGTCGTAACTGTAGTTCCTATCCACTGATACTCCAGGAGTCTGCAGCTAGATAAATTTAGAAGACCTCCCCAATTAGAACAGTTGTATGTTGGGTTGAGAAGAGTGTTAATGGGAGTAGTTTGGTTTATAAGATTCTGCAAGAAGCCTCCTAAGTGGCTAATCATTTTGTGATGGAACCAGGCTTAATCTTAACATCGTACCAGAGCAAAGTGTCTGCCTTGACCTGGGCCCAGTTTGTGCCCTATTTTTCTTGTACCCCGTCTATGTTGTCCATGTCTCAAACCTATAATCCATATGTTTAAGCCTGAATGTGAAGGGGAATGTTAGTGGGAATAGTCCCACATAGGTAAATATAAGAAAAATCATTGCCTTGTGAGGTTGAGCAATGAATGGAATTGGATCCAATTTTAGCAGTAAGTAAAAATATAAGGCCCCAGAATATTTCAAGAGACTTTACTCTACTATTATTTAAAGAAAATGAAATTTGCTTCAACTTTTGATTTATCTTTCTATTGGCCGTTATGTCCACTAACTATTGTCTTTTACTCCTTCACATTAAGGGTTTTCTTCAACAAAAGCTGGACCCTCTTTCTTTCCTTTAAAATCAAGCAAGATAATATACTCCATTCAAGTTGCTTTTTTCAATTTCTTTCTATAAGTAAGAAATTTATTAGTTCGCATTGGTTCTATTGGAAACATTTTTTTGCTTTTCTAAGAGTAGGAAATTTAGTAGTCCAAAATGTTTTCATTGGGATTAACCTTCTTTTTCCAATAATGCAATTGTAACAACAGAAAATTCCAGTATTTTGTGAGAATCTTTCAACAATTTATCTGAAGGTACTAAAAGTATAACAACAACATTCATTTTAGCACTTTCTGGCTGCAGTCTTGCGAAGTACTTACTACATAAGATCAGAGATATCTAGTAGCTACTACAATTTCCAAGGAAAAGTTGATTAGCCTTCTACACAGACATATGACCATGAGTTCAAGCTATATCAAATTTCCCTCTTTGTTGTCTATGGAAGGTGAGCAAAGTAATTTAAGCATCTAACTGGGTAATAACAAGGGTAATCAACAAACATTTGACCACCCAGTAGTAGGGAGGATAGTCAACATAATTGGTTCTGGATCATTTCCATAGAAGTTGCTCAAACTAAACTAGAGATTACATCCTTGTGAACTATGCTGAACTAGCATGTAGACAGACCCACTTTCCTCGTATTGCAGTCTTTAAATGCAAGGTGTTGTTGCTCTTGTAAATGCATGTAGAAACATATATGACTTTTTCATGAAAAACTAAATGAACTTGATATGTATTAACCTGCCATTTCTTGTAGTTGCCAATGCTGCCACGACCTCAGCAGATAGGGCATATATAGGTCCATAAGCATGCAAAAAATACTCATTTCCTAGCAAGTGTCCTGATTTTTCATACCTGAAATTTATTGGAAAAGAAGAAAATTAAAAAGAAAAATGAAGCACCTTTTGTTAATTCCTGACAGGTCAGAAAGTATGATTAGTGAAGTGACATAATGATACAGAAACTAGAAGCTTCAAAATGATACTCATAGTACCATTTCATCTTGGGATCAGCAATAACAGGGCCTTTTTTCATGCAGCCCAAGTAAGTCAGAGGATGAGCTCGCTCCTTAGCCAATAAGGTTGCAAGTCGATCTGATAAACAAAGGAAAAATCATTTTGCAAGGTACAAATACCATTTAGCAGATGATATTCAATTAAGGAACAAAGGAGGAACCACTTGTTTACCTGGGCGAAGATAAATGTCATCGTCAGCTTTGACATAGAAATCTGCTTCAAAGAGTTCGTAGGCTGCTTTAAAATATGCCAACCTAAAAGATAGAAAAAATATTTACTCCCCTCGAATTACAGGTTCTGATAACAGGAAACAAGCACTTGCAGAGCCTCAAGTCTCTCACGTCTTGTATGGAAGTCTTGCATATGTTTCTTCAACATCAATGAGCATAAAATCATTGTACTTCTCCACCTCTTTCTCAAGTTGTGCCATTATCTTTGGATCTTTGGTTTGGCCAATGACAAATCGGAAAGCTAACCCAGTAGCTTGCTCCAAGCTGCAAAAAAGTAGATAAACTTGAGACTTAACAAGCTTGAAATTTAAAAAAAATATCATCTAAAACCAGTATATAGCTTCCTTCAGAAATCTTAAGAATGGGTCTTCTGACTTTTTCTTCTGTATCAAATATGTTGAAGACTGATGAATGGACGTTCAAAACTACAAATACAGCCTAGACAAGTCTAGCACTCATTCTGAATCCTTGATTTGAGGCTTAACTAGGCAAGTTTGAATACGTTGCTCATAACAGTTATTGACAGATCCATTTTCCAATAATAAGAAATAATTCTTATTTGAATATGTCTACTAATTGGTCTAAAAAATCACATATGCTCTTGACCTAAAAATCCAGAGTCATAAACAAGCCCTGATTCCAAACTTCAGCATCCAAAGCTATCCAGTTCTGACAATATCCCATTTAAACCCATTACATAAGAAGCTAGGACCGTCAGAGTGGAGGATGTCAAGACATTGGTATGGCATAACAATGGAGGCAACTATTTTTCTTATGCATGACATGTAGAAGAAGCTTCTGAATAGGATCTGATAATACACCTGATCTGATGCAACTGTAGTATATAACAGAGCCAAAGATAAATATTATAAAAAAAATACTACCGGTGTCGACAATCAATTAAAATGTATGGAAAATGGATATCAATCGGAAACAATTGCGATTTTCCTGTCGTGCACGATAGCAGGCACTTTTTTTTTATGAAAGGAGCATTAAAAAGCAACAACATAGTAGCAAAGGATGCCAGTTGAATGAAATCAAAAGACCTAATAAATCGGATCCAAGTAAAAGTATGAAGGAATGTAATTTTTTTTTTTTTTTTTTTTGACAATTCAAAAGAATAACAAGAAGGAACGGGAGATTAGATACCGAAGAAGGCCATCAGTGTCCGAAGGAAACCAAGTACTCCTAAGTGCCGCTCGACGATCGCCAGAACTGAAACCTGTCTGAACCCCGACAAATCCGAGCAGCTTCGGGCGATCAAGAAGAGATTTCTCATTAGGCTTCCGAGAGTTCGAGTAAGGGTGCAGAGTCCGAAGAGTGTCCTGCGCACGACCACAGCGAAAGACTGGAATGGGTTTGGGGCGTAGAAGCGCGTAGGTGGAAAAGAGGATCCCCGAAATGCCAACAAGGAAACATAACACGGAAAAGACTATAGAAAGAGAAATGAAAGGAGCAGGCTGAGAAATGGGTCTAAGTCTCTTCCCTTTTTCGTCTTTCGAGTAATGGGAAGGAAGAGAGGACGACTGGTTGGAGAAGGGAAGCAGAGGCGCTGGCATTTTGGAGCTTATCCCCGCGTCAAGCCGCTTCGCCGCTTGGTTTCATACAGATATCTATTGAAATAACAGTCGTTATTCATCAAACCACGAACAATTGAGATCTGCGTCGGGTGGAGAAGAAGTAGAACAAAGAGAGAGAAAGAGAGAGACAAGCGACGTAAGGGCGATTACAGAGCTTCAAATTCCTTTTTTTTTTTCTTTTTTTTTTTGTCTGCTACAGTTGAGAACAGAAGAAGGAGATCTCGGCTTATGACAGACTCTATATAGTAGTTCGAGTGTAAAAATCTCTGATCTGGAATACGTACGGAGTCGTCGCGATACCCAAGTTAGCTCGAGCCAGCTCTTATACTCTCTCGGCAAGGTCAAGGAAGTGGTGGGCCCAAGTTGGTCACTCGAGCAATTTCTGTTACACCTAACGACCGCTGTAAACTTCCCTCGTCCTCATTCGCACGTTCTGGACACACTCGTAAACTTGGAAAATGGCCAACTGTACGATTCGCATCAAAGCCCACCGATTAGTCCTAGAGCCCACAGATGGACGGTAGATCGTGCACCGAATTCGTAAACCCTACAGATGAACGGTTTCTTTCTCTAATTTATTTTTTGTGTTGGACCTAAAACAAGGACCGGACACCAAGCTCCCTTATTAACCGTTTTAATTGGCCCTTAATCGGGTCTGTTTTTTTCCAACTCCCGCACTTCTTTTTTCATTTTCGCTAATCGCTACCGCGCATACATAAACCTTCCCTCTGTCTCGGCTTTCTCTATCAGGCGTTCAGCTATCTTTCCCTTCCGTCGCCTGTTTCTCTCTCTCGCGCGCTGACGTCATGGGTAGGGCTGTGCGGATCGCCACTCTCTTCCTCGCGCTTCTCATTCTTCCCTCGGTTCAGTCCTTTTATCTCCCCGGAGTTGCTCCTCGAGATTTCCAAAGAGTATGCTCTCTCTTACTGTTTTTTCTTCGTTTTCTCGCCTGTTAGTTTTTTTCTCGGCTTGTTTGATCTCTTTGGTGTTCGGTCGGTGCAATCGGATCACATGCATGGATGTATTCGGATCGATTTTTGGATTTGTTTGTTCAGGAAGTCGCACTGTTAATTTTTTTCATTTTTGAAATTTCGTTAGGTGAGTGCGGGATGTTTCATTTGACATGCTTGTTGTTCAAAGATGACTGGAGAGGATGTAGATCTAGGTTTTGTGATCTAATTTTTTGTTGGCCTGCAGCATGTTCTTTGGATCCGGATCGGTTAGGCTTGATTTTTGGATTTTTTGTGCTGTTCGTGAGCTTAAAGGTTATACTGCATGGCGAATTGGATGTGGATCTTGTGGTGTGTTGGAGAAACGATGCTTGACTAATGTAGGATCAAGAATGATATGTTTTATTAAGATTCTACTCACTGGTTAAATGAAAAATTAGCTGGACTTTTGGTAATTTGAAAGTATTTTGGGATGTCTAAGCTCTGGACCCATTGGAACTGCTGCATGGTCAAATGACGTTGAAGATTTGAACTCTGGGTGCAGGGCGAGCATTGAACTGATATTCATCTGTTTTTAATGATCACTTATCTTTCTCAAAAAGAAGAGATCACTTATCGAGTTATCCGGTGAACTTTGTTTTGGTAGAGGTATTGCGTTTACATAGTCTGACCATATTGGCTTACAAGTTTCCTGCAGTCTATGTAGGAAATGCTGTTTCACGAAAATGATCCGGTATACCTGAAAAATTAATTTCTATACTAGTTGTTAGTTAATTTTTTATTTTTTCAATTGCAGACAAGGAAAATGAAACACAATATAATAAGTGAGAGAATGAGGATAAAAAAACTCATGGAGATTTTCTTTCACTTATTGAGATCTGAAAGAAAACTCTCGCTTAGATTGCTTCAAGATGATTTGATCATATCATTGAGCATAAGCTTGGACACTGTAGCTCGTCAAAAAAAAGAAAGGCAGGACACTGTAACAAGATATTCATGGTTGAAACATGGAAGTTTTTCTTCCAACTTCCCCGTAGACCCTTTTTTTCTGGACACTGAGCAGTGACTTGTATTTGTGATACGTAGAATGTTGTGCTTCTTTAGCATTTTTTTTCTTTTGTCTGGTTTGCTTCTTTGGACAAGATGTCACTTGTACTGAATTTCTTTTCTCATGTAGGGTGATGAACTTCAAGTGAAAGTTAACAAGCTCTCATCCACAAAGACACAACTCCCGTATGATTACTACTTCTTGAATTACTGTAAACCTGACAGAATCAAGAACAGTGCTGAGAATTTAGGAGAGGTTCTTCGAGGTGACCGAATTGAGAACTCTGTTTATGTGGTGAGTAATCAATTCTGCTCTAGCATATTGTTTGCAAAGAAAACTCTCTCCATTTCTCTTTCTTCCTCCTTTCCTCCCTCTCTCCTCCCTTCTCTACTTCAAGAAGAACAAGTTCTCCCAATTGTACTATAATTTAGCTGATCTATGAATGCATGGATCTACACAGTTTCGGATGAGAGAAGAGGAGTCATGCAAAGTTGCCTGCTTGAAAAAGCTTGACGCTGAATCTGCAAAAAATTTCAAGGAGAAAATTGATGACGAATATCGTGTGAACATGTGCGTACCTGAAGGATAACATGTTGGTTTTCTTTGTTACTTATTTGAGTTTGTTCTTGTGAATGATCTGTTCTCTCATTTGATGTGTCTCTTTCAACAACATATTGTATTAGGATATTGGACAACCTTCCTGTTGCATTTCCTAGACAGAGAAGAGATGGATCTCAGCTAACTTCTTATGAACATGGATACCGTGTTGGGTTCAAAGGAAGCTATACTGGCGTAAGTTCATTTTTGCACCACAATTTCAGATAGTCTTTACTTTTAACTTCCTGTTGTTTAACCAGGCTTTCTTTTGCAGAGTAAAGATGAGAAATATTTCATTTACAACCATTTGAGTTTCCGGGTGATGTATCATAAAGACCCTGAGACTGATGCTGCTCGTATTGTGGGTTTTGAGGTTACACCTCACAGGTATGTGTTTTGTTCACTTTTTGCTTTGAGTCAGCTTTGCTATTTTTTTATTTTATTTTATTTTTAGTGTAATGTATTCAATGCTGTAGTCTCACTGATTATGTAAAGCTTCATTATTCAAATTTCAGTTTTGTGTACTTTTGGTATAGTTCAAGTGACAAGAATTAAATTGAGTATAAAATGATGGAATGAAGGAATTTTTAAAATACCAATAAATAAGTAATATGAAAAAAATAAAATAAATATGCAAGCATGCAGCAAGCCAAGTGCAGCAGGAAATCACTTTTCTTTTGCTTGGATTTTTTATTTTTTTGGCTGCTAAAGTACTCATTTTGAAAAGAGAAGCATTTTTTCTGATGTTATGATTGTGTGCAGTTATAGGGCTTGCTTCAATACAATGTGATCTGTCAAGTGCACGAACTGTTGTTTTTAAGTAGTTCTAGCAATTTTGGTGGATAGCCATCTAATTAGGTGTCTTCCCCAAGTAGATCTGTCCTTCCCTTTGGAGCAAATCTAACCGCTGATGTGTGTTCAATGATGAGTGTAGAAGATGTTCTACAAACAGAAATATTCGTCGGAACTTCTTGCATCCTTTACATCCAATTCTTTTTGTTGTTTCTGGAAATGATACACTTCTACCCTGAGCAGTTTAGATTGCTATTCCATTATCTCCATTATGGTCATGCATTGTTAGTGATGTAGGCAGCTCAGCTTTCCGAAGTGCCAGACAAATTGACAAATTGTCTGTTTAACAGAAAAAAACTGAAATTTGTTTGCACTTGTGTAGTATAGGGAAAAAGGAGATTTTCACAGAAAATATCTGTGAAAAATCTCGTTGGGCTTTTTCAGTTAAAAGCTAGAAGTTGACTTAGGCCTTTGGTTCATTGGTCACATAGGGTGGGGATTAAGTTTGCTTAGGTCTTGACGTCAATTCAAAAAAAAAAGTCTCACCAGGGGCAAGGGACTGTGTGTGCAAAAAAAAGGAAAAGTGTTTGAAACTAGAAGTGAACTGTTAGTATATGTAAAGAAATAGATGTGGTATTAACAACTAATTGATTCACTATGGCTAACTTTATCACGGTACTACTTTCAAACTAAATTTTGCATGTGAGTGCAAGTGGCTGAGTTTGTCACTTTATTTTGTTCAGAGTATTTACTAGCAAGTGCAGTAGAGAGCTTCTGTGGCTTGTATTGATGCATTAGTTCTTTGTATGTCTGTTTGAACAGTATAAGTCATGAATACAAAGCGCCTTGGAATGAGAAGAATCCACAGTTGACAACATGTCCTAAAAATTCTGTTCAAGGAACCACAGGTCCCCAGGAAGTTGACACAGATAAAGAGATAATATTCACATATGACATTTCCTTTAAGGTACTATTTGGTTCTATCATAAGATATTATCCTAGCACTTTTTCTAGTCTTTAATTTCTGTTTTTTTTTTTTCTGTAGGCCAGTGATGTCAAGTGGGCTTCTCGATGGGATACATACCTTCTCATGAATGATGATCAAATTCATTGGTTTTCGATTATAAACTCCCTGATGATTGTCCTCTTTCTCTCCGGAATGGTTGCCATGATAATGATGAGAACTCTTTATAAAGACATTGCCAACTACAACCAGTTGGAGACCCAGGATGAAGCGCAAGAAGAAACGGGTTGGAAACTTGTTCATGGAGATGTTTTCAGGCCGCCGACTAACTCTGGTCTGCTCTGTGTCTACATTGGGACGGGTGTCCAGTTCTTTGGGATGGCACTTGTCACCATGATCTTTGCGTTGCTTGGTTTCCTTTCACCTTCAAACCGTGGTGGCTTGATGACTGCCATGGTTCTATTGTGGGTCTTCATGGGCTTATTTGCAGGATACTCCTCTGCACGACTTTACAAGATGTTTAAAGGCACTGAATGGAAGAGAAACACTCTAAAGACAGCTTTTGTGTTCCCTGCTATTGTCTTTTTTGTGTTTTTTGTCTTGAATGCTCTTGTCTGGGGGGAGAAATCTTCGGGGGCAGTTCCCTTTGGGACCATGTTTGCACTTGTTTTCCTATGGTTCGGCATTTCTGTCCCACTTGTATTTGTTGGCAGTTACTTGGGCTACAAAAAGCCTGCTATTGAAGACCCTGTGAAGACAAACAAGATCCCGAGACAGATACCAGAACAGGCTTGGTACATGCAACCAGTTTTCTCAATCCTCATTGGAGGGATACTGCCATTTGGGGCGGTCTTCATTGAGCTCTTCTTTATTTTGACCTCGATATGGCTGAACCAGTTCTACTATATCTTTGGCTTCCTCTTCATTGTCTTTGTTATCCTTCTCATCACCTGTGCAGAGATAACAATCGTGCTATGTTACTTCCAGCTCTGCAGTGAAGACTACCATTGGTGGTGGAGAGCTTATCTGACAGCTGGGTCCTCAGCACTCTACCTTTTCCTCTATGCAATCTTCTACTACTTTACAAAGTTGGAGATTACAAAGTTGGTTTCGGGCTTCCTGTACTTTGGTTACATGTTAATTGTGTCCTATGCATTCTTTGTGTTGACCGGAACCATAGGATTCTATGCTTGTTTCTGGTTTGTCCGCAAGATCTATTCCTCTGTGAAGATTGACTGATTCTCAGGGGACCTGATTAGGGGATGAAGCAGAGTCATAGTTATGCGGAGCAGATGAGGAAGCTATATATCAGTTTTTACAGGGTATTTACCCTTGGGACTGGATAGAAGTCTCTCCTCTGTCTTTATGTCACTCCAAAACTAGATGATTTTGTAGAAGAGCTAGTGGTAGGACATGGGCTTGTGTATTTTTGTTCCTATTTTTCCTTTTACTGATTGCCCCTTTTTATACGCTGTTGTGAACTGTAATTTCATAAAAAAATACTTACATAAATCTCTCTTCTCTTAGCATGTTGTGTTGAACAATTTGTATATGCATAGTTGTCAGCAGTAAAGAGAAGATATAAACTGCCTTTTGCCTCAGACTTCAGCGTCTTAAAGCATACGGCAATATATAGGCTGCTGTAAACGTAAAACATCCTTGAGGTCGGTGTCTTCAATGTCTTTGGCATTACTAAAATGGCTTACAAATCTTTGTCAAGAGGCTTGCGTGCTGTCTGAATATATTTATATAACTCTTCATTGGATATCTCTTAATTTAAAGTTTTACTTATAGTTTTGACTATTGGAAATTCATGTAAGTATATATTCTAAATCTCTTTTTAAGATACAGAAAATACCTTATTGAGGACGAAGTATCCTAGATTATATCTACGTATTTTTAAAGTTTTCCTCTAATGTCATATAGTCGTAACTATTAAGTCGTACCCCTGCTGCCCATGTTTCATAATATAGATTATTTTATTCAACAAAACTTGCTAAATAATAAAAATATTATCTTATTTTTTCTAAAATATATATTCATCACGTGAAAATGCATCGTTTTCGTCGGATGATCCGATAATCCGATTGCTAATCATCAAGTGTTTTTTCATCCTAATCTGGAAGATCCTCAGTGAAGAACTTGCAAGTCGGGTTACTGTCCTCTCATTCATCAGTCTCTCAATTTTACATATGTACCTCTGGTTACAGGCTGGAAACCGCGCTCTCTTATCTGTTTCGAAGCGCGAGGTATGCCGTTCCACGATCGAGTTCCTGGTCGAAATCATCGTCGCAGCTCTGTCGTCTTCCATTTCTTGCAACGCCTCCTCGCGCATTGGTTGTTCGATTGAGGGAGACGATTGCGCGGATCTGATTGAAGCATGTGCTCATGTTGTCCCTTCATTGCAGAGAGAATTTGGTACCTTGCTTTCCTTTTCTCTTTTGTGTGTGTTTTTCTGTCTTATTTTATATATGATCGCGTGATTATGGGCTAAATACTGAAGTTGCAGGGATGGCGAGCGGTTTTCTAACTGTGGCTTTTTCAGTTTACGGGAGCCAATTTCCTTTACTTACTGCAGCTACCGAGGAATCAAACAAGAAAAGTAGAGCTGCGGTTTCAAAGCTTTGTTCTGTTTTTGCGGGAGAACACATTACCCACTACTAGTACTAGTGAATGGCCACTAAACGTATTTCAGATTTACCCATCCTTCAGTTTGTGTACACCATGCTTTGGAGGCCTATAGAGATTCCGTATTTAATCATGCTATACACGTCGTATCAGGCTACTTCTGTGGTACCTTGACTCGCTGTCTCTAAAGCATGACATTTCAGAAGTCTTACGTGAAGCTGTGAGTAGGCCCTTCCTCTGTTTGAAGAAAGAACTACATGACACGGCTACTTGGCGTTTTATAATCCTATGCTTGACCACTGGCCCAGTCACGTGCATTGAGGCAAGGGCTCTACTGCTCAACTGGTTTCTTCATACGTGAGTTTGGATTTCTTGATCTTAATGACTCTATTGCTATTTATATTGGTAAATGTTAGCCGTTGCTTTTGTGCAAGAGTATGAATTTTTCTCACCATGTGACCAGATATCTTGATTAAAAGAGGATATTCTCTAATATGCTTCGATCCTCATCAGGGTGATCAGTTTCCCTTCCGTACAAGAGCTCTCTATGTTGAACTAGTTGCATCAGTCATGATTGCACTGTCCAGGCCAATGGAACAGAAGCTTTTGGTTACAAACCACAAGGCCACCTGGCGAGTAACAACTACTGGTCCATTACTGCGTTCAGTCTGCATTGGAGTTGATTTAATTTAATATAATTACTCTACAGGGGATTATTGATGAATTTTCCATGTTGGTTCTACTTTTCTAAAATCTCACTGTTCAGAGGAGAATGTTCACAAGACATTTTTGGATTGATAGGTATGATAAAAGCACTTGAAATTGAGGGAGAACGTGATTTACAGCTTAAATATGCAGCTGCAAGGTATCTGGCATGGATTCTTTGCCAAAGTATGGTTTTCTGGTTGATTGTTTCACTCATGTATCAGGTTTTTGGCCACCACAGCACAAGAGAGAAGCACATTCATCTCAAAAGTGCACCATCGATAGGATGGGTAGAGCATTGAAGCTTAGAAGGCCAAATTATCACGCTAAATGTGCAAAATCCTCCTCGGTTGGTCAAGAAATTGAGCCCTGGATTAAATATTTCTATGGTATATATACCAAGTACTATTACTCGAATATCTCTCTGCACTAACATGCAGTTATACAAGAATTGCAAAAAAGAACGATTCTCATCAAGGATGTGGATCCATCGGAATGTTTGCTGTTTTCCCGCAGGTCAATGCTTCTTTGGGTATCTTACCTACGAACCGGATTCCTTCTGCGAAAACTACACCCATACCCATATGCAAATGGGGTTCTATGTGACAGTGAAATGCCCAAGCTCCAGGGTTGTTTGCTACAAACCTCAAGGCTGTCCAGCCTAGTGGGAAGATAACTGCTGTGTTTCTGTATGGTGGGTTCTTCAAATTAAAAGTTTTCACATCCTTTGCCGTAAATCTACCTTCTCCATAGCCTAATACCCAAAAGTCATGCCCATGCAGATGCCAAGGGTGTATCTCACTCACGTTCACTGCCAAGGCATTTGCGTTTTGAAGAATGACATCAACTGTGCTGTTGAACTGGAGAAAATAAATGGTGGTGCCTAGCGTTGAATTTGGGTTAACTGCAGGCTTCATAACGTCATAGTCCTTTGAGAAATTATCAGGTGGTCTTTTAGCATCGAATGCATTTTTGAGGTTGTACTTGAGGGATCCTAGATAAGGAGTTGAAGGTAACACCAGGGAGATGTTGTTGATGGCCCATTTGGTAAATCCATTGATCTTGTTTTGGGTGTTGAGGAGGATGATCTGGCGGTCAGCCTTCACGGGGGGTGTAGGACTGCCTGGCAGAGCAAGGATGTTCTTGGAGAAGGATTTGCTGTGTTCATAATCGTTCCAACGTGGAGACACAGGAGGAGGTAAAGTTGGGATCATTGCAGGCCAATTTGGATTGTAGTTTAAGATGGCTAGGGCTGGTGGGGTCTTCGGTTCTCTTCCCCGCACACCCAGTGAGATCCAGTAATTCATTGAAGGGCTCTGGTTTGTTGTAACGAGGACGGAGTAGCTCTCGCCTGAGTAGATATCCATGTCGTCAACAGCCACCGGCTGCACATAATTCCCATCAGCTTCAACCAACACCATCTTGTGATTCTGAAAGACAACAACGAATTAAGCCTGGTTTGTTATTCTCGAGCAGAAGAAGTGCAGATGCAAAGAAAGTGGGCAAAGTGGGAAGCATTTCTCTAAAATCTCACCCAGCAGGAGAGATGATAGCAACCGGTGATTTCATTTAAAGGAAAACCTATGTTGTCTTCTTATTTTCCATGACAAATGGAAGACCAGCGAATTTCGTGGGGTCAAGAAATGATTGTTAGCCCCACAGATATTTTCAGAAAACAGTCTTCCAAAAGATTGCTCCTGAGTTTTTATATTTCTACAGCAATTGCCGTCTGAAAGTTAAAAAGAACTTTACGGGTTTGCCGAGTCTTTTTAGATGATTTCAAGCAAAAGACAGGCCGGCCACCTAATACTGCTTATGGGTCCTTTCCTTCTTCCTCTACGCAAGCCGCCATGTGAAATCCTTTTTGTATGAAGTATCTGTTAAATAATAATTAAAATGGGAAAAAAATAAAATTACCCCGATTTGCAAGTTGAGGGAAGCGAGGGCCGTAGTGCTGGCAATTCTTAGCCTGTAAGTCTTGTTTGGAAGCACAGGGAAGGCATTCCTTTCGCAAGTCCTGTTACTCGCCGGACATGCCACTGCTCCGCTCGTAAACTTCGCCGCCAGCGAGCAGTTGTACTGTCCCCTCCCGTTTATCAGCAGAGACTGCACCATCATCCATAGACGATCTCATCAGAAAAATAAAAGGAGAAAAAGGAAAAATGTATAACTAATTTCTTCTCTAGTTGACTGGTACTGAGAATCGTTTCTCCGCACTGATCAGGTGATTCCAGGCTCTTTGAGTTGATGCCATGAACACCCACATTTTAGAATAACGAAGCCTGTGTTTTTCTTACCTGAGGTTCGCCAATCCAACGGAATGGATTCGAGGAGAGGCCGACCATCTGATCGTAGATATCTTTGTGCCACCAGTCACTTAGAAGCAAATTGATTTCACCGTCGTAATGGAATGGCTCCGTCTCGCCGGTGGCGACGTCGACTATCAGTGACCCGTATAGACCGCCGGATCTTTGCATTCCGTAGTGGCCATGGTAGAAATAAGTTCCAGGCTAGAAGACCGCCAAAACGAATGTCGAGATTAGAGATGTACTTGGGGAACCCATTGCTCGTTAAATGGATGTGGGATCTGTAGCAAGATTGTAGGAGATGAAGGTGATGCTTACCCTGTCAACTTTAAACCTGTAAACGAACGTCTCTTCTGGGTTGATGGCGCACTGAGAAATGGATGCTGTTCCATCCGCCCATGGCGTTCCGATCTGAAACAGGAACAGCGATTTCTTGTTAGAGAGAAGTGGGAGACGTTATCAGTACTGATGTTAAGAGATCTTTCGTTTTATAACATACCTGTCTAATGCCATGCCAATGGATGACAACCCCTTCAGTGTGGAGATGATTGGTGAGCTTCACGACAATGGTGTCGCCGGCTTGTGCTCGGATGGTCGGCCCTGGAAACTTCCCGTTTATTCCCAAAACCACGTTTTCAACACAGTCAGGCGTGGTGTACAGGGCACTCACTTCCCATTTGAAATGCCGGACCTTGGCAGCTGTGGTTAACTGAGACAAGGCTGAAAGGGAACAGAAGATCAGAAAGAGGGAGCGCACAGCCATGGTGGAAGCTTGTGAGCAGAGAAGCTATGTCGTCAAAGTATATACGGTCATAAGGTCATTAGCTCCTGTAGGAAGCAATGACAGAAAACCAGAAACGACATATAGAAGGAAAGGAACCGGAAACGAATAGAAAGAGGCGGTAACGCTTGCTTAAATATAGTTAGCTCCGAAGAGTCGCTAGGATCGGATACATTCTCTTTCATGGATTTTACAGTATTCTGTCGATCTGGATTGTCGTCTTTCCATTTTTTTTATTTTTTTTCATTTCCTGGTTATCTTTATTCTATGACTGCATCTCTGTAAATTAAAAAGTGAAGCATTAAGCCAGTAGAGTGCTGTTTGCTTACAATAAATATATGCCTCTCAAGTCTCAACACAAACAGAACATGAATAATCAACAGAAAACTTTTTGTGGGTCTCACCATTTCTAGAAAAAAAACCATTAAATGAAGTGAAATTCCAGATTTCCGTATTCAAAAGTTGAATGCCGGACAAGCTGTAACTTACCGTTTCTGCTTGAAATGCATTTAGCACGAAGATACAGGGTGAGTAGAAGGGACCCTTTTTATGGCCAGATTAATGGAGTTTTGTCAGGTCATCCAATAAATCACTTTCTGGATACATTACTTCCAATTTTAACATTTATTTAACGTGAAATATTCAGTTGGAAATTTGAAACCCCATGGGTTCGTATTTGCAATTCGCATCATATTAAAGCAAATGGGATGGGAGTTACAGAATTTGAAGATTCGTAACAGTTTCAGAAGAAGAAAAAAAATAACCCATTTAGCTAATTTTATAGCAGTTCATCTTTTTTACAGTTTTAGAGCAAATGTGAAACTTCGATGGAAAAAAAAAGCATTTTTCAGTTTAAGCACGTCTCGTCCTCGTCGTGGGTAGGTAGATCAGAGAAAATGTGAAGCGTACATAGCTCTGCAACAAGAAGATTTAACGAACTAGTGTGAAGAATGGTGAAATGAAAAAGGAAAAGTGAATGCATTAAGATGGCAGAGAGAAAATATCTACTCGTCTTCTCTCTGATTCCATTTTTTTTTCTTTTTCGTTCCTTCCCCTAATATTCTCCCACCAGATTTCAAAAGATTGGCGCACTAGTTCGCGAATCCTCAAAAAGCAGAAAAAAACACGCGTCTGCATCAATTATCAAGTAAGAATGAGAACTCCTCCACGCATCTTTGCTGGTAAATGGTCCAACTTGTACCACTAAAAAAGAAAGATCCTTCATCGGAATGATCACTGATTCGCAGCCCCATTTTCTTTCGAGTTCCTTTTTCTTCGTCCCCGCGCTAAATATTTAAAATGTGTAAAAGGGTTTCGTCTGAATTCAGACTTAAGTTTTCCAGAACATGAGTTTCATGCAAGATTTCCATGAATCATCAGTTCAAACTGGAAGAAAGCCATTGAAAATTCATGCGGTTGCATCTGCTTTGCTTAGTTCAAGTTTATTGTCGGGGCAACGTTTTGATTCTTGCGTGTCATCGTTGGGGATTCATATTCATCTTCCTTGCTTGATCAAAGAAACAATTCAATATTTTTTAGAATTTGAAATGTGATTTTTTTCTCTCGCTCCTCCCCGTAAAGTAAAGCTACCTACGCGTCTGGTTTTGCAGCTTAAGGCGGGGTTACTGCAGAATCTAAGTGTACTTAGGGAAAGTGAGATAAAATATAAAGTATTTATTTGTGTTAGAATGTATAAAATTTGACCTTGATTTTCATCTTCATTTCATGCATCTACATGAACTTCATCTTCGAAATGGGTGTGTGGATAAGTTCATGTCCATAGGAAAACAATTTCCAGTGTTAGTGTCCCCAAATGAAAAAAACGTAGAAAATAAGAGAATTAGTAACTTGTAAAGTATACTTAATTAAAGTATAATACTTAAAAATTAAATTAGGTAAAATAAATATTATTACTACACGAATAACTAATTTAATGTATAACTAAAGTATATTAATGTACTAATTAATTTAATTATATATTATATTAGTTAAAGATTACTATTTATTGTACATTAATACAGTAATTACGTAAGTCAATTAATTGTGCACATGATTAATCATAAAAAATAAATAAATAACATTAAAAATAACATAAACGAATATAATACATTTAGTTATTAATTAATAGATAATATATGGTGTTCTTTAACATAAAAAAAGTCATGATTAAACAGGAAAAATCTATCAAATACTAACTTTAACACACTATATATTTTTACATATTATTAATTACAAATATTTTTCCATTAAATTTAAAATCATTGATTTTATTAATTATGAAAAGGAGTTAATTAACCAAGTGCTTGAGTTAACAATATTTTAATTACCATTATTAAATCACTAATAAAATAGAGTAAATAAAAAATAAATATTATTAATAAATAAAAAAGTATTATATTAATAACATAAGATGGATTTTTTACATGGTATTAATTAATAATATATTTTGATACAATTAAAAAAATTAATTAATCAAATGCATACTTTAATTATATTTTATTTATCAGAGACTTAAATATGAAGTTTAATATAGTAATAAAATTTAACAAAATTGGAATGGGGGAAATGTGGAAAATGGGGAAATTGAACGAAATCGGAAGGTATTTTGGGGGAAAACATAATAGAGAGAGAGAAGGGAGTGGGAAGCTGAAAGGGAGAAGAGGGAGAAGAGAGAGAAGAAAAGGGAGGCCGAGAGGGATAAGAGAGAGGGAGAAGCGAGAGAGAAAAACGGAGAGCGAGTACGAGAGAAGAGAGGGAGGCATAGAGACGAGAGAGGGGGTGCGGCAGAGGGCGAGTCCGAGAGAAGACCGAGAGACGGAAGCCGAAGAAAAGAGGGAGCAGAGACGTCAGGGGCGCAGGGAGACGAGAGAGGGGGTGCGGGAGGGTGGAAAAAATTAAAATGAGAAGAGAGCAAGAGAGGGGGAAAAAAAAATAAACGTTGAGGGTTCGAACCCCCGCGTTTCCTTCATCCGTATGATTGGCAAAAAGGGTCAGAAACAAGATTCTATTTTTAATAACGTGGATATGATGTTCCGCTTCATCTCCAGCATCCATATGACATGAAGTCTGGCGCTCCACTAACGACGTAAACTGATGAACAACGTAATGCGACTGATCTTCATCTTACCCTTCAAGTTGACTAACCCCCCCTTAGTATGCACAATGGAAAGTGTGGTGTAAGTCCAGATAGATTATTTATTAAATAAAATATTTTGATATATCTGACTTTCAGGAAATAAAAATAATACAAATATAACTCAAACATGGCTGGGAGGCGCGAGGGAATTGCACTCGCTCCCCCGTGCCGCACGCGGGATTATCTAATTTGTTAATGTTTACATAATATAATAGTTATTTATTAATTTTTAACTACTCAAATAATTTATTAACTATTTAAGTATTAATCAGTAAACATATTTTAGTATTTTATATTACAACTATTATGATTTATTTTTATTACCATCATTCAACATTAATTATAACACACGTTTCACTATTATACCAATCATTAATCATTAATTTTTTAGCCAATAATTACCATGATTTGATTAATGAATTATTTAGGTGTCTACTATCAACCACTAATTAGTTATTAATTACTTTATAAACTACTTCAGTTACTTACTAGCGATTAAATATTAATTAACCCTTCGTTGTTAATTACTATTAATAATGGTAACGTTAGATTTCTCCGAAAATTCCACCTGGTTGCCTTGAAAATAATACCAATAAATCACACAAGGAAACAAGGGGGTCTGTTTCGTCTACTGATGTCTGAGGGCTACGGCAACAAAGACCCAACTGCTGCCATGTTGGAAAATTGTTTGAGTGCCAAGAAATGGAAGAAAAATTGAGAGAAATGAGGGAGAAGGAGAGGAAACAACAAGCACGGGAAAAGACATTTTAGGGAGACTATTAAGCGCCAAAATCAAACACGGAAATTACATAGGATGGTCAAAAAAGAAGGAAGAAGATGAAACCGAGAGAGGAAGAGGGGGGATGGGGACTAAGAAGCGTCGTGATTACCTCCCAAGCAGTGAAAGACATAGGATGGATATAAAATGGGAAACAACAAAGGTCGTCGGAGTTGGGGACGGCGAGAGGAAGAGAATCGAGCATTGGAGACAGGTCGCACAGAGGGCGATTGAAATCGCCAAAGGTCGGAAATCGCCAAAGGTCGCGAGCGAATGAGAGAGAGATTTTTTTTTTCTCTAAAACCCTTGTTCAACAGAGCCCTCCCGACAGCCCCAACCGAAACGTCCAATGTAATTGAGGGAGGAAAAGTGATATCAGAGCTCGACCCTTCTGAATTTACTTTCCCTCCCATTATGCCTAAAACGAGGGAAAGTGAAATACAGTTGTATTTTACTTTCCCCCTGCACTTACGCTTGGCACTAACGGTTTTTGGCTCCTTTTACCCAACGTAAGTGAAATACATTTCACTTATAGAGGGCACTAACAGGGCCTAAAGGTATTCTCTTTTTCTGGGTCAAAGGCGTTCATGAGAAGACGACTTACCGATATGATAATTAATAGTAATGTAAAATCTTGAATCCTTAATAATTATTTTTGGTTGATTGAAAACTTGAGCTACTAATTGAAAGCTAGAGAATGAACTTGTTCGGTTTTTTAGTGAACCAATTGAATTATCTTATCGATTCTTACAAATTTGAAAAGCATTTCACTTCATTAACTAATTGACTTGCTTGGTTAAATCAATTTGTTTGAGAAGTTGGTAAGTTTAATTACATGAGTTTATTTAACTGTCAATTATAAAACTTACCTCTTAAACTTTTTAAAAAATTTAAAAATGCTCATATTGAAGGATTGTTTATGCTACTATGAGAAAACAAAATGACATAAAAGTTATTTTTAGAAAAAAATTATTATAAAATTAATTAAAAATTCTATTTGATCGAATTTTTCTTATATTTGTGTTTCTATGTGAAACAATGATAAATTTAATTATAGTGATTATGTCTACATTATGCTATAAAAAAATATAAAAAATTAATAATACAAATGAGGATAAATTAATTATCCCTTCTTATGGTAAAGGATAATGATTAGGGGTGGCATCGAGCCGAGCCGAGCCCGAACCTGCTTATGTTTGAGCCAAACTTGATTTAAATATTTCGAGTCGATCTTCGAGCCGAACCGAGCCGAGAGCCTAAAATTGTTGTCGAGCTCGAGCCCAACGAGTTCGAGCCGAGCTTCGAACCGAGCTCGAACCTCAACATACATTTAAAAATTTTCAAAAAATATATATCGAATAAAATGTATATAAAATTATGCATACATTTTACATAAAATTGGGCATGACCTCTACATAAAATTGGGCATAACCTATATATATATAATACGTGTATAATATTGGGTATAATCTCTACTTAAAATTGAGTATAATCTATATATATAATACTTGTATAAAATTTGATATGTCCTCTACTTAAAATTGGGCATAATCAATATACATAATACCTGCATAAACACTCCATAAACACTCCATAAAATTGTCTATACATTCCATAAATACTCCATGAAATTGTTTATACACTCCATAAAATAGTCTAAACACTCCGTACAATGCATGACATTATAAATAAACTCCATACAATAATCAAACACAACAAAATTAAATGAAATATCACTATCAATTTACAATCACCTAAATAAAAACTATAAATTCTTTAAATAAAATCCTATTACTATTAGAGACTTACTAGAGAATTACAAGAAATATTTTAAATTTTTCTTAGGAAATTTAAATGGACCTCTTATTGCCTTTTCTAAGGAAATAAATAAAAATTAATAATTAATCTAATATATTATTATACTTATCGATAAATTTTTAATCACATAAAATGTCAAACACAAAATTGTTATGAAAATTGCCTCATGCTCAAAGTATTATATCATCAACTGTCAAATACTTATTCAAAAATTTTCTATAAGGTTTTCTAACCCATCTTGGCAAGAAAATCTTACATAAGAAATTATATGATTTTTTAAAAATAATTTATAATTAGAAAAATATTTTGAAAAAACATGAGGCACTAATGGTCCCTATATTTCTACTAAAAATGTCTTTTCAACATTTATTGAAAAAACCACTAATAATCTCTAGAAACGTATTTCTACTAAAATATCTTTTCAATTTCTTTAAGAGCCATAAGGAAGGGACAAATAATTTTTTTTTCCTTGTTTATGATCTCGCATGTAGGGTTGGCTTTGAATAAATTATATATAAAATTATGCATACATTTTTAAAAAATATAATGATAGGGGAGGTTCGGGATTGAATTTCAATAATAGATTAAAATGCACCAATATCAATTTTTTTTACTCCAATTGTTGTCTAGCTTGTTTTGTAATTTTTGAATCTGGCCATAATTTATTATGACCTCCTTAGTGCCCCTAGATGAAAATTTATATTCTTGGAAAAACTAAAAATATTTTTCCTATGATACATATTCCCAAAAAAACCTTTAAATAAAATCTTATTACTATTAGTGACTTATTAGAAAATTATAAGAAATATTTTAAAATTTTCTTAGGAAAGTTAAATGGACATTTTATTGTCTCTTCTAGGGAAATAAATAAAATTTAATAATCAACCTAATATATTATTATACTTATCGATAAAATTTTAATTAAATAAAATATCAAACACAAAATTGCAATGAAAATTGCTTCGTGCTAAAATTATTACAGCATCAACTATTAAATATTTATTCAAAAATTTTCTATACAATTTTTTACCCCATCTTGGTACGAAAATCTTACTTAGAAAATTATATGATTTTTTAATAAAAAATCTCAATTAGAAAAATATTTAAAAAAAATGAGACACTAATAGTTTACAGAAACTTATTTCCTTAAAATTTATTTTTAATTTTTTCGAGAGGATTTTTTTTTTTTTGTTTACTTTATCTCGCTCGTGCGAGATCAACTTCACACGAGGGAAGGAGGAGATTATTTCTCCCCTAATTTCTCCCCTGAACTTAGGTTCAAGTTTTTCGCCGAGACAATGCAGAGGGAAGGGGGTTACGGCAGGGAGGACCTATTGTCGGGGATGACGGTTGCGACGGAAGCGGCAGTGACGGAATCGGTGGCGACGGAAACAGAGGTGACGGCGAGGAGGGGAAGAAATCAAACGGACGGCCACAAAGGCGGCCAACGAGCAGTTGCGACGGCGGTAGAGGAAACGACAACAGCCAACGGGAGGGGCTCGATGGTGACGAGGAGAGGAAAATCCCCCCCCCCCCTCGTTCTCAATCCCGCTCCTGCTCCCGATCCGACTCACTTCGAGCCGGCTCGTGAGCCGATGAACTAAACCTGGCTTCAGTCGAGGTCGGCTCGTTAAGGTAAACGAGCCGATTTCGGTGCTCGAGCTCGATAGATAACGAATCGAACCGAGCCAAACTCGAGCCGCTCGCGAGCCGGCTCGGTTCGAAGCCACCCCTAATAATGATGTAGTTACAACTCTTCTCGTTATTATAAATAACATTGAAGGGGAGGATTAGGACGTGACTTTTACCAAAATCCTCCTCCCTCCTCTCTCAAACCTCTTCTCAACTCCGGACACTCTCCTCTCTTTCTCCACACTTCTTCCTCTTGTTCTTCTTCTCACTTCTTCATCTTACCTTCGGTTTCTCTTCTCTCACTGGTGTTGAGCATCGACAGTGCTATTATGGGATCCTAAATCTAACAACATCGATTTATATGAAAACTTGTAAAGACATTTAGCATAAACATTGATCTATTTCAACTTCCAATCTTCAATCATATGAATTCATACATTAGTAAATTACACTATATAGTTATTCCTTACATATAACACTACCTAAGTACTTATCTTTGTTAAATGCACGAATAGTTCACCTCTCAATTCTAGTAAAACATAAACTTTTCAAATATCACATAACTTCATTTTATTCATATATCTACACCCTTATTGACTTCTCAACTATGGTCCTTAGTTGTTCTATATAGGAGTTATTCTACTCATACTCGTATATCCCTATCTGTTTCCTAATAAGGTCCTCTATTTATTTTTTTACTAAAATGCCCTTGGTCATTTTATCTATTCCTGTTGTATCCTATAAGTCAATTGAAAATATTAATTGATTACTTCTATGCCCTTATAACATTAAAAAAGATTAATGTAATTAACCATAATCATATTAAGAGTAATACCTACATGACAATTTGAAATAGTAAAAAAAAGACCTAATCTTGCCAAAAATTCTCTAAAAATATAAATTACCCCCTTGAATATTTTAAAACTGTGATAGTGTCATGGTGGGTCTACTAGAGTAGAGGGTCCTGGATCTTTTTTTTTGGTATATGATAAATTTAAGAATATTATAGAGCCAATTGAAAATTAATTCAAAACTTATGGTATGTTAGTAATTATGTCATATATTAGTAAATTTGGTACATTTGGTTGTGGTGTGATTAATATTTTAGTAATTGGATATAGAATAACCCTTATGTAAAACAATGTATTTAAGTAAATTGATATGAAATAATTATTATTATTTATTTAATTAAAAATAATTAATATATGTAAAATAAAATAAAATAATAAATTAGATGTAGACATGGTAAATGAACAATGGAGCTTATGGATTTCCATCCACAGTCATGGTTGAGTCAAAAGCATGACACATCCTTGTAACCAATGGTGTGTATCATAATTGGTGAAAGTGAGCCTATATTCAAGAATGACAAAGTTTGTATAACTACAAAATTTTCAATAACTATGTTCTACTTGCGATTTTATAAATTGTCAAACATATATGAAATAAAAGTTTCCTTGTTACATGTCACACTACGGGCAATAACAAGTTCAAATTGCTAGTTGATCAAAGAGATTTGAATATGTTTTTTTTAAATTTATCTATAAATAATAAAAAAATTAAAGTTGGGTCGGAAGTTAATCCCAAAATGATCAGTGAAGTTAAAATGAGTAAAAATGGATTCTATTTTGATATAATTTTAACTCGAGTTTTCGAGAAGTTTTCCATCCCTGACATTAAGAAACTAATAGGATTTTGTATCGAAGGTTTATATATCTTAGGAAACACATTTTTAGCTTTTCCTGGAATATAATTTTCCAACTAGGGCACACTAAGCATAAATATGTGTTTAGAAATTTTTTATGAGAAAACGGGTTACTAACTCAACCGAGTCATTTGGGTGGGATGGACTTCAGCCAAAATTTAATATGGTAATCGAAACAGATATATGGAATCGGACCTATCTCACGTAGATCAACGCCGAATCGGACTTGGTATAATGAAACATCCGTGGGCTGATGATATCCACCACGGATTACGGTCCACTGTTTCGGGTGCAATAATCGACCAAAACTCGGTCCGATTGAGAATTGCCACCAGAACTAAAGCAGTAATTACCAGCAAAATCGTCTGTATTAATGGAGCTACAGGGCGATTGAGAACAGAAAACGAGCAACAGGCACGGGAAGCTTTTCTCACAAATCAACACGTAATAGAGAGCGATTGAGAAGTCACTTGCCGTTTTGATCTCTTCTTGGCGAAAAGAATTAGAGTTCTTTGTCCAAGGGGGGAAGCTTGAGAGAAGATGTGGCAACCTATTTGCCTGACACTCGCTGCAACCGCCGGAAATAACATCGGGAAGGTTTTGCAGAAGAAAGGAACTGTCATTCTTCCTCCTCTCTGTTTCAAACTTAAGGTACAGGAATCAAACGAAGTTTCTTCCATTCGGATCTCTGAAAGTAGGGTATTTATTTGTCGTTGTTTTTTTTCCCTAGGCTGTTGTCAAAATTTGTTTTTAAATAATTCGGGCTTTAGTGGCCCTTTTTCCTATTCTGTTGGTTGGTGCTTGGGATAAGCCCGTATTTTTTTGCCTTTTTTTTTTTTTTTTTATCTTTTCTTGCTATTAGCGGGCATATCAGTTTTCTAGTTTATTGTATTTCTGATTTTTAGAACTATTGGTCCAGAAAAAAAGTCCAAGAGAGTTCCATATATGGAACGTGTAGGAGGAATGAGTATTTGAATTGCTCTTTGGATCTGTTTCATAATTTCATTTCTTCTCGATCCGGTTTACTCCATTCTGTTGATATTAGCTTCTTTTAGGTATACTTAATCATTGTATCATCTGAAATTGCTTTTTTGTCTGCTTTTAATGTGCACATGCGTATGTTTTCTTCTGTTTCCCCCTAATTCTCGATGATGATATTAAAGTTCAATTTTTTTTTATACAGGTCATTCGGGCATACGCTCTAAACAAAGCATGGGTCATTGGTTTCCTTATGGATATTGTTGGCGCCCTGATGATGCTCTGGGCTTTATCACTTGCACCGGTGAGTCTACAATGGTTAGCTTTTTTATTTTTCTCTATACATGTTAAAAGAGTCGTCTTCTTCTGGACAAGTTTAAGTTGATATTTTATGTTAACTGATCTGTGACTTTTAAGACTCATTCTTGGATTAGATTTTGTATTTCAATCACTTTCTTTTGGTAGATTCTATTTGGATCTCAGTCACTGTGTTTTGGTGGATTCTATTTGGATCTCAGTCACTTTGTTTTGGTGGATTCAATTGATTAATACTACACTCCCCCTTCCACCCTCCTCTCCCTCTCTCTCTCTCTCTCTCTCTCTCTCTCTCTCTCTCTCACACACACACACACACACACACACACACACAAAAACCGTTCATCTATCTATCTATCTATCTTTCTATCTATCAATTTTTGTATTAACAAGTGTGTAGAAAGTCTAGCTTTAAAGTTGCCTGCATAATTACCCTGTAAATCTTTTCAAATTTTGTTTGATACGTTGCTGCAGTTTCTAACTTTCACACTTAGATATCTTTGTCACATCTGGTGACTCTAGTTGTATGTCCATGCAGGTTTCGGTAATACAGCCCGTTTCTGGTTGTGGGCTAGCAATCCTTTGTATATTTTCCCATTTTTATCTGCAAGAGGTTATGAATGCTCTTGATTGGGTAGGAATTGCCCTGGCTGGTTTTGGCACAATAGGTAATGTAAGTTCTGATTGATTCCTCAGATGATTCTTTTCTAATTTGTTTGTGAAAGGGAACCAGACATTGGTTGGCTAACTTAACTCATTAAAAGAAAAACCTCTTGATATAAGTAATGACTTTCAGTTGCATATAATAAGGATTGCAAGCCGGTCACAATGGTGATCATAATGATCTCTGCCCTTTATATTCTGCAGGAGTTGGTATCGGAGGAGAGGAGCAAGAAGTTCCTCCACTGTCTGTTTTCCACCTACCACTTCTGATTTTCATCATTGCCATCTTGTTTGTAGGTATCATATCTTATGCACCATCTGATTTTAGGATTTTCGTTATTTGTTTGGTCAGTATTGGACAAGTTTATGGCTGTATTAAATAAGAAAATGGTGCTACCAAATCAATGGAAAACTTTGCACTAGGTGAACAAAACTAAACCAATTAGCACTGGTTATTGGGGCTGTAATTTCAAAATAGCATTATGATTTCCCAATCTTGTACCTATCATTGTGTTTCAGAAAATTTGATTGACTTTTTCATGTGAGTCATTTTCTCTCTATGAATCCTTTGATTACTAGTTACCCTAGTATCGTTTAGATTGAAGATATGATCGACAAGTATCACTTCTGTAAAGTTTATCTGTATTGAGTCCTTTTATCTGAGAGAAAGTTAACCATGATCTGTACGTACTTGGAGTTAGGTTCTTCTCAATATTTGGCTTCGCTTGTGCAAAGATCGTAGACGGGAACATGAGTTGGTATGTTTGAACATGTTGCACTTCCATGAAATGGCATTAAGCTTGACTTCTCTTTCTTTTGATCGTATAATCGATTTTGTTGTGTTAGCTATTCTAATATTCTGACAATGGAATGTATACAGGTGCACTCAGATGTTGTTGAGGAAATTATATCTGGACTGCAATCAGGCATTTTGTTCGGGTGCTTTTGCTTTTCCCTTTTGTTTTTTAAAAATTTCCTGCGATTCACATATTTGCTTTATTCTAAGTGTGTCCTTTCTCATAACATTTATTTGTTCAGACACTTTCTTAAAGATTTCTTTTGACCATTTTGATTTTCTCATATGGAATGATTTCATCTTCATAAACTTCTTGTTATGTTTAGTGGATTCCCTCTCATGTATATGATGCTATTAGTTTCATCTTTTCTCAGTGAAGTAGGGCGCATTGCTACTTCCCTCACATCCTTGAACATCAAAGGTTTTAGCGCAAAGCTGCTTATTCTTTCTGAACTTTTGAGTGGCATTTTCATTTGCATGGTCCTACTTGTTAAGGCAAACTGTCACAGAATGTGCAATATGGAGTTATTGAGCATAATCGCTGTTGTTGCTGAATCTGGTCCATTTTTTCAGCCAGAAAAAGGACAGTGCTGCATGCCATTCTCTTGTTTCCTTCGGGATCTAATAATTCTTTTCTATCTCAAAAACAATGCGATAAATATTTAAATATAGTAATGCTTTTGTGCAAAATATGCAGGATGGCATCTGTGATATCAAAGATAGGATTTATTTTTATGGAACAGAACTTCTCCAAGTTGTTGGTTCCGATCTGCCTTTCAGTTAGTATAAGCTGTAGTGGGACAGGATTTGTATACCAGGTACATTTGAAACTTTATCTTTCTATTATGCTTACTCTCTGCATCCACTTCATGTTGACCAAGATTCGTAATTATTGTGTACTCGATCCAGGGAAAAATAACAATGAATCTTCTTGAAGTTAACTTCAGCCTTTCTTTGTTCCCCCTTCTTAATGTTGTTGTGTTACACTCACACATGGCAAAGGCCAAGCCCCGCTGAGACTTTGAACACTAGACTTTTTACTAGAAACTCCACCATATGGCCTTTGAGTTAGAGGCCCAATCTACAGATAACTCCGAACTTTGATTAAGTTAAAAATGTTTTTTTTTTAAATAGGATTAAGTTAAACTGTTGAACCAAAATAAATTTCTTTTGAAACAGTCTACTTGTGAAACAGATTCAAACTGAGTTTATTTGGCCTAGTCATCTTTTATTCCATATAGTATCATTCCATATACTATTTAGTGTTACTGTATTGGAATTTTGCTAAATATTATTTGGTCAGACTCGCGGATTTAAGCATGGGAGGGCAATCGTGGTGTCGACTTGTGCGGCAGTGGCGTCAATTTTAACTGGTGTATTGGCTGGAATTTTTGCTCTTGGTGAACGTTTGCCTTCAGCACCACTGGCTCGATTTATACTCCTGCTTGGCTGGTAAGGTTTTGCATGGAGTGCCATTCTGTTTTTACTCTTATGAGAAAATAATTGAAAATGGCAAATATTGTAGTGGGAACATCTCATCTTGCCCTCTTCGCAATATTTTCTCAATGTGCTATTGGGGGCAGTATGCCCAACAACAAGATTGCTTATGACTAGTACCCTCCTTTGCAACAGTAATAGCCAACATAAGCATGTCTAACATCTCAACAATGTCCCAAGCCTCATCAAACAAAGCAACCAAAATACAAAAATAGAACTTTGTTATTAATAAACTGATTTGATGGTGGGCGTCTTCCAAAGAAAAGGATGGTATTAGCTTCTTTTGTGTTTATTGTCATCTTCAAGTAAGCAAACATCTTGTTTATTTGTTGTCACTTTTACTAGAACTCACACTATTAAGATGCTGCTGTGAGCCTCAAAAAGCAAATATACTTTCTGCCAGATTTGGAGGTATGATGTAATTTTTTTTGTCTATCAGGTTGCTTATCGTTGTGGGGGTAATTCTTCTGGTTTGTTCAGCAAAACTAGTATCTTTTCTTCCACGGCCATGGCGCCGTGTCCTCAATAAGGGCACGGAGAGGAACCTCAGGAGATCTGCCTCGGTTCGTAGTAGGGATGCAAATCCAAGCACGGTAATCCAAGCAAGCACATTGCATCATTTGATAACATCCCCATCAAAAGAGAAGCCCTAGATGCTCATGAGAACAACTCTGGAAGTAGGTTATTTTACCTGTTGATCATCAGATTAACAGATGTGAAATTCGAACAAAATAAAAAGATTTGAAATTGTAATGTCATCTGGTTTTCATCTCTCCCTTTATTTAAAATGAAAATGAATTGTTTGAATCCTTTTCTAGGTGTGGTAACGAGTCAGGTTTTGATTTGTTTCTTGGTGAGTTTACATTTGCTTGGACAAATAACTCTGGAAGGGGGTTATTTTATAAATTTTCCCTTTTGTAAGGCCAAAGTTTGTAAGAGCCAACTTGCTAGAAGACAAATGACTGTTTTCTAACATAAAAAAATAAAGCAGTTGGGCCACACTGATTGATAAAAAAGCAAGGCTACTACTAAAAGGATGTATAACAATGAGGGTGAGACCGGACCTTTTTGGTGAAGTGATTATTCTAATGAGAGGCTCTTTTATGTTGATTGGGTTCCCTTTGGTGAGGCACATTGCTCTTTATGTTTATTGTTATTATTATTTTTTTTTAAGCTGAGCATTGCTGAACTATTCGATTCTTAAACTACACAACTCAAGTCTCAATAATTTCAAAATCTTAGAAAAAAAAGAATTTGACTATTATTATTATTTAAAAAAAAGTTAATAATAATAAAATAATAATCGATTAATTTTTTTATTAATTATTTTAAAGAATAATAATAATCAAAAATTTTATTTTTTTCTTTTCTTTTATTTTCCATGCGTTCCAACCAGACCCTTACATCAACCGCGTTGGGCCCGTCCTAGCTGGGTGTAGATACATCGGATGCGAGACTTGTCGCTATTGTTAAACCGCCCCTAGAGCGCCAATCGTCGTCCGGAACCGGACCCGTTGGAACCAACGAACCCGTTGAGCGAGGGAGAGGAAAAAAAGGGGAAGGCAATAAGGCAAAAACCCTATATTGTCCGGCTCCGACAGATGACTCCGCTTTGATTGGAACAAGGCGTGATGAAACAAATCATACGAGATGAAATGACTTACCTCCGTTTCCTCCCCTCTTTCCCCCCTCTCTCCTCCCAGGAAACTACTCCCCTCGTACTCTTCCGTGCAAATCCTAATTTACTACTTGACGAAACCCTAGATCTCTAAGCGTTCTATCGCAATTTTGTGTTCTACTGGCCTTGTGAGCGGTTCGTTGAGGCAATGGGCGTTGATCGAAGTTCGTTGCCGGTTCTGGATCGGCGACGGTGAATTAGGAAGGGATTCCCGTAATTGGGCTGCTGTGTCGTGTTTCTGTCTCTGATTTCGGTCCAGGCTCTGGTTTTTTCTTCGAGGTCGGTGGTGGATTCGGAGCTAGGGTTTCGGTTGTAGGACGGTCTGTCTGGTAATGGAGCCTCGGGTGGGGAACAAATTCCGTCTCGGTCGTAAGATCGGGAGCGGTTCGTTTGGAGAAATCTATTTAGGTTTGTTTTATTTTAAGTTTTTTTAGTTTTCCTGTTTCTGTTGAAAAAAAAAAAAAAAAAACTTGCGTTGCTATGTGTATATGTTTTTCATGGGTGATTCCGGATTGGATGACTGTGCTGGTATTGGTCTTCAGGTACGAATATTCAGACGAATGAGGAGGTTGCGATTAAACTTGTAAGTGATTTTGCCTTTTCAGTTGTTTGAATTTGAACAAAGTACGTGCATTTTTTTTGTCGTTGGGCATGCAGCTTCGTACTACTCAGCTTTTTTACGTACTTTTGTTGGTTGTGTTTTCATTCGGCTGCCTTCTGCATTGTCGCGTGAGTGTGTAAACGTTTCTCTTATCGTGTAAATGTGTAAAAGAAAGCGAATGTATAAGCTTCTATTTAATTGCCTCTATACAAGTTGGTGAAGAACTATATATATATATATATATATATATACACACAGATAGGTAGATGTTTTCTTGCAGACTAAACGTAATCATGGCTTATGGATAAACTATGTATAGTCAACTTTCTTCAAACATCACAACTGTAAATATAACTTTGTCCCAAGGAAACTAAAGCTTCTGGGGCGTTATTCTTTAAGTATTTTGTCATAGATGCTTTATCTGCAGCAATGCAAACTATTTAAAGGGGGTAAAGAGCTGTTGTAAATTCTGATTTATGGTTCATCATATCTCTCTCTGGATGTTCTTAGTTTATTTGAGCTCTTAAGCTTGTCAAAAATCATATCCAATGATGTAGTTAAAGTCTCTGTGTGGAAAAAGAGGTTTGAGTTTCTACTGTTATATAGGTAGAGCCTACCATTCTGGACGGTAGTGGATCCTGTTCTGAGGAGTATGTCAGATAACATATGTAGCCTATATGAAATTTGGAAATTTTCTCACTCTTTTGACTAGTACAACTGTTTCTTTTTAATTCCCATCCTTGCTTGATTTATATATCTATTTTCATATGTTAACTGTTTCTTATTTTTTTTTCATAATTTTCATACTTATCTGTTTTCATATGCATGTTAGATAATTCTTTTTTTTTTCTTTAAACGTCTCATCATTTTGATGAGTCTTGCTTCAAGTTCTGACATGGTTTCTGGAAATCTTTTTTTCAGGAGAATGTGAAGACGAAGCATCCACAATTGCTTTATGAATCCAAGTTGTACAGGATCCTACAAGGAGGAAGTAACGATAACTACTTTTTCTTCTGTTGTCAAGTAACCAGTTGCAAGAAATTCTTGTTTTTGGTCATTCTTTTATATGCTTATCCATAATTTGCCAATCTTTTTTGGCAGCTGGCATTCCAAATGTGAGATGGTTTGGTGTTGAAGGTGACTATAATGTGCTTGTCATGGACTTGCTGGGTCCTAGTTTGGAAGATCTTTTCAACTTCTGCAGTAGGAAATTGTCATTGAAGTCTGTTCTCATGCTTGCAGATCAGATGGTATGATTTCGTTTTCTCCACATGTGGTGGTTTACTGCTCTATTTTATACTTTTTAAAGTTTGTCTGTGTTAGTTGACCTTGAGATATTGCATTAGATCAATCGAGTGGAATTTGTTCATGCGAAATCTTTTCTACATCGAGACATCAAACCGGACAATTTCCTCATGGGTTTAGGAAGGCGCGCAAATCAGGTTTGATTTGAGACTTGAAAGTTAATGCTTCAGGATATATTTGGTATTCGATCTGATTTATTGGAACTGCATGCAGGTTTACGTTATTGACTTTGGTCTTGCTAAGAAGTACAGAGATACTTCTACTCACCAACATATTCCTTACAGGTTAGTAATTCTTTACTCTATCCCTTCAATCCCTTCAATCTGTTTTTTGTTATTCTTATTCTTTGGATGGAGGAAACTATCAAAACATCCAGTTTCATAAAAACATTAAAACATTATTTGCTTCTTATTTTTGTAGAATAGTGTTCGTGTTATTCTTTATAGGTTTTTCTTCGTATTTCTTTTTTCCATCAGATGAAAAGAGTATTGGCCTTACTGATTGTTTTTTCATATATTTACTTATTATTACTATTATCATTATTCTTTCTCTCAAAATGAAAATTTCATCAAGGAGAAGATGTGGTTATCTATCTATTTATTTATTTAATTAAAATTTAAAAGACAATTCTTTGACTAACTATGCTTTGTGGTATGAAACAGTGACAAGGGCAAGAAACAGTATATACAGAAGATGTGTGTGGCACAGATGGAAAAGCTTAAACAGGCATGTGCCATAACTAGAAAAGATAAATTTAGACATGAACATGTTGAAAATAACTTAAAGAGTGACTCCATTATTTAGTGGTTAGCCACTGGGGCCACTGGGACCACTGGGGATGGGTTGGCTATATTAAATCTAGACTGATGTTCACTTAGAAAGGTTTTATTGATTTTGATTGATGAATCATTATGAATTAAGCAACAGTTGACAGGAATATGGGGAAGCTATGAAAAATAACTCGAAAAGGCAACACAATATAATAAGTAGTATAGATAAAATCCGAGCCTAAACAGAAGGAAACACTTAAATAGGCATGTGCCATAACTAGCAAAGATAAATTTAGAAATGAACGTGTTGGAAATAACTTAAAGTGACAGAAAAATGACAGTAGCTGACACTGGACTAGTTAAGTTAGACATGATGAGAATGAGGATGGTGGCAGTAATTTGGTACTTATTTAGTAAAAAATTTTAAGAAGAGGGCCACCTAAAGATTCTAATGGAGTCAAAGAAATGAAAAACATATGTTTTCTGTGGATTATCAAGTCTTGCCGTTGTTACCCTCATACCAAACTGATTATGGTTCTCTGGATTCAGGGAATTAACATGCATAGATATAGTTAGTTAATAGATGCTATTTTTTTATTCAATATATGTTATTTTTTTTCAAAATTTAGAAATTTTAGAAATATTAAAATTACAGAATTTCTTTGGAGTTGAGACTCATCTCAATGTATTTTTGTTGTCGAAATTGTGGATACTATTTTCTTGATTCCATATAAGTTGTTTTTTCTCAAAAAAATTTATTTTTTGTGAAAAATTAAAATTAAAAAATTTCTTTAGAGCTGAGACTCATCTCAATGTATTTTTGTTGTGGAAATTGGAAGTGGTTGCCCATCTCTTCTGAAGATGCTTCAAAATTTTCTTTTGTTTATTCATGGACGTTGATTTAATATGAAGAAGTACTCCGTAAACCACAGAAAACCTAAGGATAAAAAAAAAAAAAAAGAGAATCTCTGTTTCTTGATCTTGATATATTAGGCATCCAGAGCATATTAATTATCCTGAATTTCCATATGCTTTATGTTACAGATACACCTTTGTGGGGAAATTCTCCATATAAGGCAATACATTGAAAATCTGTAATAGTGATTATGGACAGTTATGTTGAAAAGCTGCCCGTCTGGGTAGGGGATATACCATTTTGATCTGTTGGTTCATCCTTGAATGTCCCATAAAAGTGATATTTCTTGTGCATCAATTATAATTTCTTTGTGTTTATGGTGGTATAAGCCAGCTTTCATCCTGGTTATTTACGAATTTCATTTTTATGTTCTTCACCACCTGTCAGTATATTCTTTCAGATTTATTTAACCACAGTAGTATTGTATTGGCAATAATGTTGTCATCTTTGTTGCTATGATCTTCCATTCAGATGTTTAATACTCTGTCACAGGAGTAGCATCTCATTTATTTTGCAAGTTGCTTATCATTTAAAACTTCTGTAGAGAGAATAAGAACCTGACTGGAACTGCCAGATATGCAAGCATGAACACGCATCTCGGTATTGGTATGTAATATGGCAATAAGTTTGTTTTTAATTTTTTTTTTGCATTATCAATGTGATCTCCTTAGTTTCTTCCAAAAAAAAAAAGTGGGGAGATCTGCTCATTGTATCATGGTGTTATTGTTTTCAGCAGACTTCCTGCCTTTGTGGGGAGAGAAATATGGCAATCATGTCTTAGTTTTCTTTTTAACTTACAAAATTTCTGACATTTTTTCTTGATCTAGAACAAAGCCGGAGGGATGATTTGGAATCACTTGGATATGTCCTTATGTATTTCTTGAGAGGAAGGTGTGCTTACTCGTTATCATGTTTTACTGAGTAGTTAATTAATTATTTTTCCGATCTTCTTGAAATTTTGGGCTGTCCTGAGTGTTTGATATATGTATTTTCTCTGTAGTCTTCCTTGGCAGGGTCTAAAAGCCGGAACTAAAAAGCAGAAGTATGAAAAAATTAGTGAACGAAAGGTTTCAACATCCATTGAGGTAGATTCTGAAAAAGGAACTGTTATGATTTTGATGTGCTTCACTTATGTTTGCCAACATCTTTAATATTTGGTGCTTCTTTATCAGGCCTTGTGTCGGGGCTATCCTACAGAATTTGCATCTTACTTCCACTACTGCAGATCACTACGTTTTGATGACAAGCCTGATTATGCATACCTTAAAAGAATATTCCGTGACCTTTTTATCCACGAAGGTTCTTTTCTGACCTTGTTATTGAATTCTGTGGTTGTTGAAATTAATTATTGGCTATAGCTTAGGTCTAATGCATGCTTTTTTCACTATATTATGTTATTTAGTGAATTTTTTGTGTATATAAACTACTAATGAAATAGGCATTATAGAGGTTGAGTATTTGCTTACTGTACTTCTTGACTATAGACATATTTACATTAATGTACCAGACATGCATATTAAATTTTTTTCCAATGATGATGAAAACGTTTAGTAAGAGTTGAGGCCCTTAAGTGTAAAAGAGTGTACAAGAAAATACAGGTGCAGACAAGAATACAAAATAAAGTAATAAAAAATATAAAAATAACAAATAAAATAAATGCAAAAGTATAATAAAAAATATGTTCCATAAGCTCTAAACCAAAATAAATGCCATCACGATCAGTCCACCTGAGGAATGGAGTCTCTTTTTGCAAATGTTGATGCAATATCTCATCCTGTGCAAGAGACTCACTGAAAGAATTAGTTTCTCTTGGAATAAGCATTCAAGTAACTGTAATTCCATTGGAATACCCTTAATTCCATCAGAGAAATGCAGGAGACTCCATGGAAGAGAGAATTGACGAGATGCCCAATTAATGGCACAAGATTGGCTGCTCCTTGGACAATCCTGGTTTAGCTGGGATTGGAGTGTTTTGGGACTGCTATGGGTATGTGCTACTGGCTTTTTCTGGTTAAATTGGTGTGAAGGAGTCTTTTGAGGCTGAGATCTTGGCATTGTTATGTGGGCTGAGATTAATTTGTAGCGCAATTTTTCCTGCCCCTTGTGATTGAATGGGATTCAAAAATTGTTATTGGATGGATGACTTTCTCCTGTGCTTGTCTATGGAGATTTGAGTAGTATATTGCTGAAGCCTGTGATATTACCCTATCTTATGATATCAGCTGGGTCCACACACTTGGTCTGCTGACTGTGTGGCGGATTCCCTGGCTAATGAGGGTGGTAGTCTTCAATACCTTATTGTAGGACCAGTGCATAGTTTGCCTCTCTAGATGGTATTTTCCTGGAGGGTTTTCTTCCCTCCCAAATCTATTGCTTCCTTTTTCTCAATGAAATTCACCTTTCAAAAGAAAAATAGTGGGTCTAGATGAAGAGACTCAGAGACCGAACTCCTATGCAGTCTACAATTCTCGAGGGCTTTCAACTTTACCTTGATAGAATCCACATTCTTAAAAGGTGCAGAGTAAACAAGAAAGATTCCCTAGCAACCACAGCTGAAACCTGCTTTGCCTGCAGGGCATGAGTTTCTTCTTTGAGTTCCCAACAAAATTTAGCTTTCTTATTGCAGATGGGGGTGGTGACCACTCATGAACCTGAGTAAAATGAGCAATAGAAGAAGTGGCAAGTATGCTTCAATTGTTTTGGATAATAGGTCCAGGCAATGGAAAAAGAATCATTTGCATTTACTTTTTGTGCTATTACTCAATAATAAAAATGAAGATTGTTAGTGCTGATTCTTTTGCAATTTGTTTACTTATTTTCTTCATCTCTCAGGTTTTCAGTTTGATTATGTTTTTGACTGGACAATTTTGAAGTATCAGCAGTCGCAAATTGCCAGTGGTCCTCCACGTGCTCTTGTAAGTGCATGGAACATAGTTTCTTTTGTTGGTATTATTTGCATATGTTATTGATCATAACTTCTACCTTTTTTTTTTGTTTATTGGTGCAGGGTCCTGCAGTTGGAACAAGCTCAGGAATCCCTCCAGCTGTTGGTAATGCAGATCATTCAGGCAGTTATCTGCTTCATTTTCATTTTCTTAGTGTTCAGTGCATCAAGATCATTTTCTACTGTTCAGTGCCTTTATTGTCATTTTTTTCGAAAATTGGAGTTTATTTGTTTTTGGTTTTGTATTCCGTCGCTTTTCTTTAGAACCAATAATGTAAGGTATCCTTTTTCACAAGCTAGAGGGTGACATTGTGTCTAAATGACTTGTATTTTAGGTGGTGATGATGGGAGAGCTCCTGGTTGGTCTACCATTGATGCTTCTCGAAGGCGGATCTCTGGACAAGCAATAAATGCAGGGAGCTTGTCAAAGCAAAAGAGCCCAGTTATAAACGAGCCTTCTGCTCCTAAAGAGGCTATGGTAAGTTTGCTTTTGGTTTTGATAATTGTTATGCAGGTTAGATTAGTGCAGCAATAGATTTGGATGTTTCTGATATGTCTCTGAGCCCTTGCTTTCTATTAAAATAATGCTTTCCGGGTGTTTTGGATTTTCTCGTGATTGTTTTTTTCTTTAAGCACTATTTTTTTTTTTTTTTTTGTTGAGTTTCTTATAATTATTTTGAGCGGGTTGCATGGTGTTCAGACATGTGTTGCTATTTCTGTTGCAGTAGGGAGTCTTAAGGATTCATTTTCTGTTATATTCTTTATTGTCATAATTTCATCTTCCTTACTATCTTTTTGGTCCAAAATGTGAATGGATTTTCTCTTGAATGTGCCTGATGATTCCTTCTAGTGACTTGATTAAGTTCTGGGAGGCAGATTACTAGATCTTGTTGAAGTAGTATGAAGAAGGTAATGCATAAACAACGCATGCTTGGAGTGGGGAGGCTCTAGAAGCTGCAAAAGATCAAACTTTCTGCTTTGAAGTTTTTAAAAAAATATTATTTTAAAGTCATTTTTTTCAGTAATGATCCACATCTTATTACACATTCCCTCGAAGAAAAAAAAAAAAGACGAAAGATCAGCATCTTTTTCTGTTTGTAGTGTTGTTTATATTTTCGGTGCTTTCGACCAGTCTTGGTGGTTGGATTGTCAGTGCCATATCAATCAAGTGCTTGCCCAAAATGATTTTTCTTCTTTGGTCACTTTCAAGATTAGAGTTTTGATGAAATACGGATTACCTGGTGCCTGCAATAACTAAGTTCCAAATGCCAGCTGGATTTTGTGAGTGTTGATGTCGATATTGATTGCTTGTGGGAACAATATGCATAATTAATAAACACCACTGTATTTTATCTTGGGGCTGTTAGTCAAAGCAAAACGGCTAATTCATGTTTCTTATTTATTTATTTATAATGTAAATTCTCAAATGTATCTATGAAACTGTGCAGTTGTCCAGTTCTACTTTCTTGGGACGATCGGGGGGATCATCTAGGCGAGTGGCTGTTTCTAGCAGCCGTGAATTGACACTAGGGACTGATGGTGACTTGTCCCGCCCCACTACTCGCACAGCAGAGGCCAGTCCTGGAGCATTCCGTAAAGTCGTGAGTGGTACGCAAAGAAGTTCTCCAATGACTTCATTAGAGCCGAAGCGTACGTCTTCTGGTAGAAACACGGGTAACATAAAGAACCTTGAGTCCACACTCAAGGGTATTGAGTGCCTTAATTTCGATGGTGATGAGAGGCTGCAATATTAGTTGTGACTCTTTGGAGTTTTCTCGTCATCAATTGGCCTCTCGTTATTGTAAATCATGATCTATGGCTCCGCACACTAATACAGTTGGATTGGAACTATTGTTTCATTTGAGTTGTTCTTGGTGGGGTGAAAGGCTCTCTTGGAAGACTAGTGCGGATAATAAGGAGGAAGAAGGCATTGCAACTTGAGTCCAACATTTGAGTTAAAGCTGTTAGTGGGGTTGTTCCTCTTTGTCTGACACCTATTTGTCTCCCTCATTTTCATTACGATTCACATCTCGCCCATAAAAGATTGTCTTTCCAAGTTACAGTTGATGTTGTTCGTTGAGAGCAATTCAACGTGTGTACCACACTGGAATCAGGCATTCTTTTATATCTCTTTTTTGTTTTTTTGGTTATTATTATTATTGTGATTTTGTTTTACTGGGATAGTATCTAAAATCTAATTGCTTGGGGTAGTGAGTGAATCTAAAATCTAAAATCTAACCAAAAATCTGAGACATACTGTAATGGAATTCTCTTCATTAGTACTCGTTCTTGTGGATTTTTTCAAAGAAAGGATTGGGTCTCTAACTTAGCCTTTAAACGCAAGTGGAAAATGGTAGCTGTTCGAAGATACAACAAAAAGCCATAAGAAAATATATTGAACGAGATCATCATTTTCATCGGCACTTCTCTTCGTATATCATCGTCAGGGAAGAAGTAGAATTTATGTTTTACAGCTCAAAATTGTCGTCCGTTTCGTGTAAAAACAGTTTCCTCGACAACTCATTTTCCTCCCCTCCTGTGTTCATATATGGACAGTCTCTGCAAGAACACCCCCTTCCCCCCCAAAAAAAAAAAAAAAAAAAATTAAAAATCAAGAACGCCATTGTTCTACTGCTACTATTGAGTTCTTCACCTGAACTGCTGCTTGGTCGATCAAGGAAACACTCCTGGATACCGGCAATGACCTTGGCGTCCTGGGAGTGTAAGGCACGACTTTGTTGCCCTTGTCGTCGCAAATAATGTCTTCCTCGTCTCCGGCACTCGGTACTCGGCACTTCTCCCCCAGTATTATCGTCTTCTTCCATATACAATCGTCCGCCTTCTTGTTTCTGTGGGTAGTTGTTCGTATTCTTGATAGCGTTGAGGGCACCTTCATGCTTAGGCTCATCTTAAGGTGGCGCGTTGACGCTGACTTGATTGTAGGTACTCTGTGGCCTTCTGGCAACGGACGGAGGCTTTGCGGTAACGGCAGTGGATATAAGGGGACTTCTTCCGTCGGAGGATCAGTCGGTGATACTTGTTCCAGGGATTTCTCCTCCGCTGCCGTGTCTGGTAGTGTTGTTGTCGTTACAGGTACTGCTTCAGCATTCAAGACTTCGGCTGCTTTGTTTGATGAATCTGCCTTGGAAGATTTCTTACCGCGGTTCCCGCAGAGGGATGCTACGACGGCGACGACGGCTGCCATCCACAGAACATGGAGAGACAGAGAAAGTACCGCAGGGTGGACTAATGGGTCAGATTCTGTAGGCAGCCTCCTTCCCATTCTTGAGAAGATCGTCTGAAAGTGAATGAAATCCGTTTCTCCTTCTAGGCCTCCTGCTTCTTTTTTCCTTTCTGTTTTATCTTTTCAGCCTTCCCGAGCGATCCTCTGTGACCAGCTCTGGTGGCCGGCTCAGGGCAAAGCAAAGGATAAGGAGATGGGCGTTGTAGTACTTGGCTCTCCCTTGAGGATGTTTCTTCCGGTACTATTCTCTACCTCTTTTTCACTTTCGTCTATTTTTTCTTTCTTTGTTTTGTTCGATTTCTGTTTGGAGTTGGGGAATGAGTTTGATGAATGGAAGGAGGAGAGAGAAAGTTGCAGGTAAGAAACGGTTTGTCTGCAAATGGGGAACGACGTGCTGTCGTGGGTGATTTGGTGATGGCATGCACACCCATTAACCGGTTTCTTCTCAAACATCTGCTGTAAACCTGCCGCATTACATGAGCTTGGATAAGGGAAGGCCCCTTTATTATGGCAAAACTGTCTTAGCCAAGAAATCCCATACTTGTTGGACATTCGAAATTTCGATTTATATCAATTACCAAGGTTTAGGTTTGACAGATGTTAACAAGTCACCTCTTGTCTCCCCAAAAAATTTCAATTTGAGCTATTTTTAGTTTCTCTTGATCTGTTGCTTACTCTGTTCTGCATTACGAGATTAAAGTTGTATTTCCTTTCTTCATTTTTTTAATGGGTTTCCTTCATGCAAGCTTTTTTGTTCATTTTCCTGAATGGTTCCATTATGTATAATTCTCAATCAATCTCTTACTTAATTATATTAGCAACTAAGCTCATTACATAACTCAATAAATGGCCAGCAACATGTTGTCGTCTGGCGTGGAAGAGATGGAGTTAGAGAGGAGGTCACTCTCCTTCACCAAACCCATTAAATATATTTGGATTTACAAAAACCTATATACCTCCCTTAGGCTCTTTGAGAAATGAGAGTTTTGATAATAAATTGACTAAACAGGAAGAAAAGAGTAGTAGATGAGACTGAAGGAGTTTGTTGCAGGGAGCCATCAATCAACCTCAGAGAGTTTTCACTTGCCGGCGTGTGGAAAGAGGGTGGAAAACCCTCCATCCTGATGAAAGCATCGTCCCCAACAGTTACGTTTTCAATCACTGTGAAGTACAAAGACCACCTACCATATATCCTCGTCGGTCTACGTTCGTGGTCCCGGCGGCGCCGGCTTCGAAGACGAGTGGATGTGGGCATGGAGTAGAGAGAAGGGGGATGGATGCCTTATCTCTTCTCTTAAGTGGAATTATCTAGAACTCACACGTAAAGCTAAAGGAAAGAGATGGAATGAGGAAAAGTCAGATGGCTTTTCATAATATCCCAAATTCCCACTGCAAAAGAATGGGAACAAGGAGAGAAATGAGGCAGTTTAGGTGGGAATGCAAGGCATAATGATAGCTAGCCTGTGGCGGAGAAAGAGGCCAAGAGGACTGGGAACAATTCCGAGTCTGCGTCTGTTTCCCGAATAGGAACGTTTCCGTGAAGCCCGGAAGCATCGCCGGCGGAAGGAGCAACCTCGTTGACAAGATCCGTGAAGCAGCAGTCGAAGCGTTGTTTTTTGGTGGAAGATTCAAAGAAAGTTTGCAAGCATTTCCCATCTGCCCTTTCGCAGGGGGAATTGCATTGTCAGCTTGGGCATCTGGGGGAGTGTGAATCCTTCAATCCAGAGCTGAAATTCCCTTACGACGCCACAGGGAGACTGACCCATGTCCAGATGCCAGCTGCACTTGTCGTCATGACTCGGGAGAATTATTTCCAGCAAGGCCCAAGGAGTGATGATGCTGTGGACGGATGAGTCTGGTCGGAAGGTACGATAAATGATGAATCTTTTGTCAATGGAGGACGAAGGGAGTCCTGTTTTTCAAGTTGAAATTTGCAGGGATAAGCAGATGAGCATGAACTCAGAGCTATTACTAGTGATTTGAGCCTCTTAAAGAACTATTATCATTCAAAGCAGAAAAGCCACTTTAATGGAGAGTCGTGGCATGTTTTAAGGAGCTATTTGCTCTTTAGATCTTGAACCCAGTTCTACTGACACTGCCATGAACAAATGGATAATAGTTCAAAGGGTTCTTTTGTTAAATTGAATCGGGTAAAGGTGATTTTATTGATCTGATAATTAATGAGTAGTCATAAAAGAAAACATAAATTAACTTTAAAGATCGTATGGGAGTTTGGGATATAAAGAACATGCAGTTCAAGAATCTTACAACACAAAAGTGGAAAGATAAAACAGATATTAATGTGACTTTTGATTTTATCTTAAAATACCCTCAGAAAATGTTAGTCCATAACAAGGATCCATGAGTTTATTCATTCAAGCAAGCTTAGAGTAAATTTATGATTTATTAAAAATTTGAAGAAAAAAAATCTAAATAACATGAAAACTGTAACCAGTCATGGGCATTAGAGCCAAAAGAAGGGTAATGAGTTTCAGAAATGCATCGGAGCGGCAGTCGAAGTCTGCAAGTCCGTGACAAATTAAATAAAACCAATGATTTGTAAGCTTGGCTAAGATTTTCTGTTTCTAATCTGTTATGTGCTTCAATTATTGTACCATAAATAGTGTAATGTGCTCTTCGTACGCGTAATCGATGTTTGAAGCTTCAGGTTGACATGGAAAAATTGACGCAATTCTGCATTTTTTTGTGTCGTGACAGGTGGATGCGATGTGACTCAGAAATGGGACCCCTGAGAGGAGGGGACTAGGGAGAGTCGTGAGAGTCGTAATCTGAGAGGCGTTCACAGTTCGACCATTGGAGCTCCAACTGGTTTGCTCGGTTGAAGTAAAAAAGAATATTGCTTTTTCAGAGTTTTTTTTTGTTTGTTTTGTTTTTGTTTTGTTAAATAATTGATGTTAAAGCCGACAGAGGGACGTTGGATCGGAAAGGGAACGGAGAATGTGGGCTTCATTCGAGTCTCAAGCGGAAAATAATAGGTTTCCAGTTGTGGTTGCCGTGTTGGTCTCTCGTACTGATTGAGAGAAGATTGTTTGCTCATAAATTCCTACCTCTTCCCTGCTTGCCTCATCATTTGAAATCACCTTTTACGTGTCAAACGACCATAACGAGCTAAGAACATTCGGAAATTTCTCTTGTTATTGAAGGTTTGAATTTCGAATTCAGCCTTAATGGACGGTAAGCCTCAGAGCAGTTTCAGAAGAGTTTGCGTCTACTGTGGCAGCAGTTCTGGCAACAGGGAAGTCTTCGGCGATGCTGCTCTTGACTTGGGGAGAGAACTGGTAGTTTTCCTTTCTGGGATTCTTCTCTGGATTCCTTTCGTCTTTCTTGAATGTGGGTATTCAGTTTCTTAGTTTCCAAACTACATGTAAAAACTCCAGAAACACATTGCGATGCTGTGCTTGGTCTATTTCTGTTTTTTGTTGCAATTGCACCGTTCTGTTTTCATAAACTTCTATATTTCTTCTCTTTGTGAGGTACAATGGATAGTTAGGAATGTTCAAAGATGTTTTATCCGTGTGACTTCGTTGGATTCTACTCTTTTTCTGTGCACAACTGCAGGTGAAGAAGGGGATAGATTTGGTCTATGGTGGAGGAAGTGTGGGATTAATGGGCTTAATCTCTCAGGCGGTTTATGACGGAGGCTGCAATGTTCTTGGGTACAGATGAACGCCTTGTGCACTTTATTTCTGTTTTATGTGATTACAGAGCACTTGCTTGTAGAGGGTTTGAGTTTTGAGATTCTTATCGACTTTCTTCCACATCCTTCTAAATCAGGATCATCCCAACTGCTCTTATGCCTTATGAGGTATGTACTACCTGGTATTTCATTTACCTTCTCTTTAATAACACATTTGAAAGCATCTTTGTATCATCTTCTGGTTGTTCACAGTTCTTAACCTGTTGAAATTAGAATTAGACTTAAAGCTCTTGAAGATTGAGTCAGAGACATGTTACTGTCCTTTTTTCAAAAAATTATCTCTACCACGTTGTTCAACTCATCATACTTGAGGGTCATGATATCTTTCAAAAACTTCGTCAAAATCATGTGTTGTGTGAGCATAAAAAAGAAGACACTTACATAGTCTTCACTTAATATGAGAGAAATAGCACCCAAAAAAAAAAAAAAAAAAAAAAATTCTGATCAACTCTGTTTCAACCTAACCCTGAGAAACCTCTTAATATAACCTTTGGTTATGAAGCTGTATGTGTTCTCATATAGCATTATCAAATTTTGACAGTCATATCTCCTAGATTGATTGAAATAGAGGCTTGCTTAAAAATGATTATATTATGAAAAAAAAAATTGTATACTCTGAGAATCAGATCCTCAAGTCTCTGCAGCGATTGTTTCAAACGGTAAAGGCAGGTCTGACTGAATTGCCGTTGGAGTAAAATGATTTTCTTCATTTAGACGCCTTGGTTGAGAAAACAAGACAGTAGTTGTCCTTAGAACGTTAACCTATTTCTTGCTTCACTCTAATCCAGCTGCAAAAGAGATGCTGTGGTATTTTTTTTCCCTTTAACTGCATAATTACTTTGGCACTGACAGATTTCTGGGCAAACCGTGGGTGAAGTGGTAACAGTTGCTGACATGCACGAGCGCAAAGCCTTAATGGCTAAAGAATCAGATGCCTTCATAGCTCTTCCTGGTAACTTTAGCCGGCAGACTCATTTTCTTCTCATTTCTTGCATATACTTTGATGAAAATTAATGAATTATGAACATTTTAGGCGGATACGGCACGATGGAAGAGATGCTGGAGATGATAACATGGGCACAGCTGGGAATTCACAGCAAACCGGTAAATTTTGGGTAGTTCTTTCCACCTAACACATTCAATCTTTAAAATTGATCAAAAGGAGATGACTGGTATCGAACTTTTAACTTGCACAGGTTGGCCTACTGAATGTTGATGGCTACTATAATCCATTGCTTGCACTATTTGATAATGGGGTTGAGCAAGGTTTCATCAAGCCACCTGCTCGAAACATTGTTCTCTCAGCTCCAACTGCTAAAGAACTCATCCTAAAAATGGAGGTAACCTTTCATTATCTGCCTAGCTTGATGATTGTGAAGTAAGAACTGTCTGCCTTATTTCATTTCCTGTTTCTAAACCTGATTAACAACCTTATTTTGCAGCAATATACCCCTTTGCATAAATCAGTAGCTCCATGTGAAAACTGGGAGACTGCGCAGCTTGGTTATCGAAAAGTGCCAGATTCTAGTTGAGACTGAATTTTTTTCAAACTTTATTCAGTAGTTAGGAGGTGATGATTCTTTCTCTTCAATTTGTATATGCATGTGGGAGCAACTTCCCATCGGTGTTCTTCTCCAGCTAATTGGATTCTCATAAATAATCCATGCTTTCCATGATTGTCTTCTTGACAAACTGTACTGATCTTATTGAACAAAGGACAAGAGTGTCAGTAAAAGTGTATTTATTTCTGTCTTTCTTTTTCTTTCTGTTATTTACTACTGGATTAATGGTTTGAGCACTTCACATTATGTCCACATCCAAGGTCCAATCAGATGTCACCAGACCATTCTAGTGATGGAAAATGTCTTCCTTTCTTGAACTTGCCGGTACCCTATGGACAAATTTAGGAGTTTAACTGATCTGGCATTCTTTCCTTATACTACGCTCTTACTTTTCTTTGGCTATACTGTGCCAGTTCATCTGCCAAAAGCTTAAAGGCCTGGCTTACTGATTAGTTGTGTCTAGCTCTTGCTCAGCCAAAACCACTGAACATCGTTAGGGAGATTGGTTTTATTGTTGGGCGCTCCTTTAGGACCAAAATTTGGACAGGTAGATTCATCGAGTGGGTTCCCACAAGGCTGAACATTTTTACTGGGCACTTTTAGGCAATCTTTGAGATGTTCCCATTATTTCATATGACTACATTTTGCTTGGTTGATGTTTTTGCTACAGATGGTGTCATTATATTTTGGTTTCTACTCTTTTGGTCATGGGTTGGGGTTCTTTTTGAACTCTCATCCTAGATTCTATGACAAAGCTGAAAGCGATGTCCTCCAGCTGTTACTTACAAGCCCGTGTTAAGTCCTTGGTGATCAGTCAATCCTGCTTTAATTGGCGTGGGGGGGGGGGGGGGGGGTGTCCTTAAGAACACAGGGATGCTATTCATGTCTTGGATCAATTAATCAACCTCTGCCGAAATCCCCCTTCAATAGTCTCAGCAGGAGTGACTTCTGAACAGTGGCAGCTGGGAAGGATGAAAGTGAACCTTGAAACTACCGGCAGGTGAAAAGGTGATATTCCATGCAGTGGTTTCCAAGGTCCTCGATTATTCTTCAGAATTCAGAAAATGGGACCATGTTTCAGGCTGTTTTTGGATGAGCATGGCTCACAGTGTAGTGGGCTCTGGAAGCACTAGAGCACAAAAAGAAAAGGTGGGCAGGGTCTCTGTGGTTCACCATTGCTGGACCTTTCTGGGAGAAGGAATGCTTCATAGTGGCATCCAAATAGCCAGGTCACTGTTTCTCTGTCAAATGTCATGGAATGATTGCAAAAGGGTCTGGCAGTTCTGGGTCGTACAATTGTACTTTTCTGGTTTGGGGCATACGAGCTTTGGTTGGTGCAGAGAAGAGAAGTAATGCATCTCCTTTTTCTTCTGCACCTGGTCTTGCTAGGGAATTACTAAACATAAAAGCAGCGGCGAAAAATGGAAGATAAGGTGAGAGGAGGAAAATGGTCTCGACAGAATAAGACTATAAAAGGCTCCCTTGTCTTTAAAATGATTGTTTCAGTTTCTTAGGGGGAGCATCACGCATTGCAGTTTGTGGGGGAGGAGCTGCTCGAGGCTTTCCCTCCAACCCATGTGGGTCTGATGCTTGATGGTTTGCGGCGGATTGTTCATAATGGCTTTGCTTCTCCCAGATTCTCTCAATCAGCCTTTTGAATAGAACAACTCACATTAACATTGCTATTTTACAAAATGAGGATTAGCCAAAGCATATCCAAAACTCAGTTTCGGCATCGAAATTCATCGAATACCCCCAACTGATACAAGACAACAAGCAGTTGTTGAACTTCAAACGAAATAAACATATTCAGTTACAGTACAATACAGCCACGATTAAATGGCCTCTCTCACCTCCACAGTGGCATCCCTTCTCCCAAGATTCTTGTCGAGATCTTATCCATTCTTAAGAATGGTTTGGAGTGATTTAACTGATGGATCGGACCCTGCGCTGCTTTTTGTATCACCATAATTGAGATTCGCCTTCTTGCAAAAATGGAAGTCATCTAATGACTGCCTCTGCAATCTATTCAGATTGCTGACCCTTCGCTTTGCTTTAACAGACTCGGTTAAGTTCATGTAACTGGGTTTGCAGTTGTAGCTCCCTTCAGTTCTTTCTGTTGTTTCTGACGCCACAGGAGTGGGTCCTGACATAGGAGTAGATGTAGCAATTGAAGAATAAGAAGGAGAGCTCTCCTCGTAGTGGAATTCGGAGCTTGGGATTGATGAAGAACGATTGCTGCATTGGTTCATGGAAGGAGGCTTCGCTGAAACTCTTGTTGTGACATTGTTCTTTCTGATATTAACCGAGCTGAGATCAGAGGCTTTCTTGCGGGATCCGTACAATTCATCGAATTTTTTGGAGGGGGGTGTCTCAGAGGGATCTGATTGAGCTTGTTCCATCAGCCTGTTCTCCCATGGCTTAGCTGCCATCCAGCGTTCCAGCCAGCTCCAACCCCAGCTGTTTTTATCAGGCTCGTGACGTTTAAAAGATGCCAATGGGACATTAGGTCTTGGATTGGAGTTTGATCTCCATTGCTGAAAGAAGAAGAACAACAGATAATTGTAGTACCACTGAGCCAGATTTCTACCGCGTTAGGAAGAATGTAAAGCAAACACACAGATGCCCTACTATGGAAAAAAAGTTTATACGGGAATTTAAGTTCAAATTTTCATCAAACTACCTGCTGAGAAAATGAGTAAGCCATGATCCGTTCTCTCTTGATTGCTCCTTCTTGCCTCATTTGAAGCTTCGCTCTTACTTCTTCCAGTGTCGCTTGGCTGTCACACCATCCTTCCTGAACCCAATGTTAAAGACCCACATCAAATATTGTAAGATACAAGTTTGAATTATGATAAACCAAGATAAAATAAAAACTCAAACATGATATGTATACCTCAGCTTGTTTCAAGATATCATCTTTGCTGCGACTAATCTCGAGCAGCTCCTGGACGGCCTGGCCCTCGGCAGACATCCTGACCCGGCGGGCTCGTACTCGAGCCTGTACGCGAACTAGGGCCTGCATGCATCTCAATGTCACTGCAGCTTGTTTCCGAACTTGTCGTCCCCGAACTATGGCTTGAAGCCTGACCACTCCTTTAAGGGCTCTTAACGCCCTTGCCGCCTGCAATTTTGGGAGACGATGTGAATACATAGAGCAGATGGCCACGCAAAGTAACTAGAAGAAAAGAAAAACAAAGAAGCCAAATTTGAACAATGAAACCATTTTAAGAATCAACGAAAGTATGAAACGCAACTCTATATCCCCTCGATAAGAAGTGGAGGGAAAAGACTTTACGAACCCATCCCTCTGTTTCCCAAAACCATAAAAGCAGGGAAGGTTTAGACAAGAACAAAGCATTTCGAGAAGAAACCGTAGAGACCCAACCGAACTGGAACTGAGTAACAAGTGAGCAACTGTATACCAGAAAGCCACGGAAAGCAGTTTGGATACGAATCGCAGCCCACTCTTCCCGAACAGCTCGAAAATCCTTAGGAGGTGCACGCACTACAGTAGCTACAGCAGCATTAAAAGCATCGGCAACAGAAGAACATTCCGAAGTCTCAGAAGCAGCTCTCTGTCCCGATTTCGAGCTTTTCCACCCGGATCCGAGGTCCGCCGATGAACTCCTCCGTAGCCTCCATTTTTTCCCCTTGCTAGAAATCTTTTCCTGCAAACATACACAATGACAATACATAACTCAGCAACGAATATATGAAAAAAAAGGAGATTAAAGAAATAGCAATGTTCTAAAGAGATAGAAGATTACCGGGTCTTCTTTTTCAAGTTTTCTGAGCCCTAGCAAGGATTTCAACCATTTTCCTGAAGCACCCATCTCCCAAAAGCGCTTCTTTTAGGAGACGAGAAAAAACTGAAAGAAAGAACCTATTTTGGGCCAAGAAACAGAGAGGAAATATATATAAAAAAAAGAAAAGAAAGGAAAACCTTCAGATAAATAAGAGATGAGAAAGAAAGCAAACGTGGAGGAAGTGGAGAGGAGAGTGGTGGAGAAACCGGTTGTTGGGAATAGAGAGGCCTGTTTCTCTGGCTAAAATGCGTAGCCGTTGTTTCCGTTTTGAATTTCAAACCCAACGGGAACTAGAGAATCCCGCTCGAATACACGAGACAATCGACAGAGACGATGATCTCTTTCTACTTTCGCACCTGTTTCTTCCTATATTTACAAAATTACCACTTCTGACTCTTTTATCCTAAAAACCATGGACTAAGTTAAATTATGCGAAGGAAAGGCAGCTGGTTCCCATTATCATTATTTTATTAATAAAATTTTAAAATAATTATTATAAATTTATAATTTATAATTAAATAAAAATAAGATACAAACTACTAAGTCCGAAAACGACTATTTTCCAACTTAGAAAATGAGATGAGTCTCTAATTTTAATATTTAAAAATCATATTAACTTATTGATTTGACTTTTTTAATATTAATCTATTCCAGGAAAAGACAAAACCTTGTGGTTAGCAAAGTCAAATCGGGTTGACCAGCATGCCAAGACGGTAATAAAATTGAAGACGATGACTCTTTTGATAGCGAACAACGATAAGACCGAGACTGGATGGATCAAGTTGGAGAGACAAACGACTCGCTTTGACACGACGACTTTTCAGCTCGTGTCTAGACTCTACTTGCAGACTGGAATCGTGATCGCGTGATTTCTTCCCTCGAGGCCGTGGGGCTCTCCCACACCAGGCAGGTGGACCCCCTTGCCGAAAGTAAGTTTTCTCAGATTCGTGGCGTCGGCACCGACGAGTCAGAATGAACACTTCTGCGATTACTCCCAGAAAGGACTTTCGTCTTTTTCCATTCCTTTATTCAATGTTTGAATTCTGTTACAGCTTTACAGCAGAAAAAACAAATGAACTACACATCATTCTCAGTGGTTGGTTACTCCTAACATCTAATAATTTGAATCCACTATCTCTACCTATCGTAAAACGAATGAAATGAATACAGTCGGAGAAGCTATGAATGGTTAGAAAGAGAGTCCCTGTCCCTGTCCCTTTAGCTGGTTTTGCTTCGAGAGAACGGGTGTAAAACTGGTTAAAGAGAAGAGCTGCTCTATTTGGCGCTCTGGAGCTGCACCACCCTGGGGCTTGGCAGTCCCATGTAGGCGAGCCTTGGGGAGAGCCTGACTTTAGGGCTCGGCCGCGGGGATGGAATGGGGCCGTGGGTGCCGAAGGGGGATGGAGTGACCCTCGGGGAGAGGTTGACTTTCTCGAGTGCCCTGAATTGAAGCTCCGTCGGGTAGTCTCTGACACACCCAATACGAGGCCCGGCTCCGGTCGACCACTTGCATGATAGTAGTTTTCCCATTTGGAATTTTGGTGCTTCCGTGGTCTCGTCTGCTGGGTGTTGCGTCTCCTCTGCAGCAGCGTTCGAGTCTGTCACTTCGGTTGCAGTGGGTTGCTCTGCAATTTTCTGGGTTTCTTCCTCGGTGCACTTGAAAGAGGGGCAGTCGTCATCGACCGCACACATCTGGAAAGCAACATGGTCTCATTCAGTCACAACTAGGGGAAGAATTTCCTTATTCTTAAGTGCAACGAATTTTTACAGGTCTAGTGCCTGTAAATGAAATGAAAAGAAGGGGGAAGATGACTACCTTCACGTTTGTCAGGTCTACTTGGTGCTCCTCCAGGAAGCTCAGAAACTCCCTGAAATGCTCTTCTGTTGGGTGGTAGTGACCGCTGTAAGGCCATATTGCCTATTACAAAGACAGTGATAAAAACATTAATAAGAGCAGTCCTATAATTGAAGAGGAAACTACCAGTCATTTTCTGATTTGAAAAATTCTATCCACATTAACTTTCTTTCAACTACCTTTAGGACCCCATATTCTGCAATCAATCTTCCGGATGAGGTTGTAGCTCCTCCAGAAAGAAAACTTGAGTGTTGGAATGTTCCCTTTCTCTTCTGCCAACAGAAAGACACAACATCAATGAAATACTGTTACTTTCAATATTTTCACTTCAATGATAACTAATCCAAGAAAGATGTGCAAGAAGAGCCGCAATTGAACAATTAGACAAAAGCAAGATAGGTTATTCACCTGCCCCACATACAGCTTCCTGGATGTGCTTAAGACAAATATCCACTTGGATCCTTCATCTGTATTGAGAAACACCCCGGTCTGCCCGTACACCAGTTTCCCATTCTCCACAATCACTTCATACGCTTCCCTCTCATTCTGGAAAGAATTTGAATGAACAACATAAGCTGGCAAGATAACCACACTGTACTCAAGAACATGATGTCTTGTAATATTTGTAGACTACCAAATTGCTTATACTTACTGGTCCAAGATATCGAATGCATTGCCGTTGAAGAACATTTCTTGTGCACTTTTCAAGATTGATTTCTTTGCCGTTTCCAATGTCCAACCTTTATTATGAAACAACAAAGAGGTATAAGTTAGATCCAGAGATATTTAGAAAGACCAGGATCTGTAATCTCTTCTAGCTGAGTCAAGGACACTTGAGTTTACCAGTAGAAGAAAGGCTGGGAACTCTCACTATCAAACCAAATTTCGTAATACATATGTAAGTTATGTCCATAGCGGTGGCGCGGGTCAATCTATAACAACCAAAGAGTAGAACATAAGAGCTTGGACCTGTAAGAACAGCTAAAATATATTCTAATTTGAAACTGAAACTTGGTAAAGGTACAAAAGGAGCTTACAGCTTCAAGCCAGTGTTGCAGAGCTAGCTTTTGAGCCTTGTCATCCTTGGAGAGACCCTTTCCAACCTAAACAAACATAAGAAAGAAAAACAACTTCCTCAATACAGTGATTTAATGTAGACAACATTGCCTATCTCAGGCATGAAGACTGAGGGATCTAGAGTTCAATTGCTCATCCTGGTTCAATTGATTTTTTATTTTTTTTATACCACTCGTTTTTTAGTATGATAGTATACCTTGGCAGCTTTTGTTCTTGCTCGCGCCCAACGTGAAACTGCAGTCTCTGTTTTTTCAATGTTATAATATGAGACAGAACTCCTCTTTAAAGCAGCAAAATCCAAAGCCTTCCACCTGCGTAGGAAATAAACTTATGTTAGACCACTTTCACCATCTAATCAATTTACCAAGCACAACTAGATTGATGTTTGACTAAGACGCTAAGACTTAGAGACCAACCAAAGCTCCTCAACCACGACTGCACAATCTGCAAGGTTTCTTCTGGTTCGGTAACTCTTGTAGACTTTCTGCAGCTTAAGTGCAGCTGCATCACGTTCACTCATGGGCCTTGGTGAAGTCAATTCAGGATAGCACCTGGGAGACTTCAATCTGAAGGCTCCATAGTTGTCCCGGCTTTCAGGGGTCGAAGGAGCTTCTGCCCCATCTTTTTCCGTCTCTTTATGCTTGAAGGAAACAGTAGTTTCAAGTTTAATCGTCTGAGGTTCCGACTTCCTGAAGCTTAGGGACTCTTGAATAACCATTTGACAGGAACCATCAGGTGCTACCTTTGTCTCAGAATCATTCCTCTTGAAACTGACTGATCTCAAAGTTGTCTTCACATCCTTATCATCGAAGCTGATGGATCGTACTATGATGGTCTCAATCTCATCCTTGGACCCCAAAGTAGTTTCCTTCGAACAGTTTTGCGGGGGTCGCTGAGGTAGAGATGCTGATACACCCATTCAAAACACAGCAGACTCGGTTCAACTGCAAAGCAGAATAACGATCATAAGATAAAAATTAGGCAAAATGGACAAACTACTAATGACAAGAAAGGAAAGAGGCAGGCATCTTTCTTCTGCAATTACAGAGATAATCTCTCTTCGACTTCTGTATAATCAGGAAAAAGAAAACCACAAATCCAACTTGACTCAATCTAAAATTGAGTCTCCACACTAAGTTTCACTAATCAGGGACGATCGAGCAAGTCCAATATAGCAATAACAGGTGAAACAGAATTCCTAATTCCGATAACTAGTAGCATATGTACAGCATGTCAATCATAGCGTATCTGCTACAAAACTAAAGCAACAACCTGAACCCCCAACAAGAAACAGGGATTTAGCACCAAGAAGCAATTACCCCAAAACAGAAAACAATGAAAACCTTCAACCCACGAACAAAAGCAGAGGAGAAAAAGTGAAACCTTAGCAGCACAAAGAGACTAGGAATAAAACCCAGGAATCATTTATGACTTTGAAGCAACATAGGAGAGAAGAAGAAAAATAAAGGCTGCTCTCCTACCTGCAAATCCAAAACCAACAGCCCTCTCTTTCTGTCTGTTGGCACTCAATAAAATCCAGCTCAAACAAAACAACTTCTACTTGATGTCTCTGACCGTTTCGCTGGTATATAAATACCAAATGAAATCCCTAGGCAGGGTTTGTAGGATTGGAAAGTGTGCGACGGGTAGCAGAGAAATGAAAGCAAAAAGTCCGATGCACCTTCAAATACGAAACTGAACAGAAGGTAAGAGCAGAAACATTTGACACTCTGCAGAAGTCTTCGGCCCGGGAGCAACAACCAGGAAACAATGCTTACGGATGACCCTCTTGGGGGGAGGAGAATCTTCAAGGGGTTTGGATTTTAAAAAATAGTTTTATTCCTCAGATTGTACTCGCGGTCGAAACACGAGAAGTTTGAAGGTTTCAAACAGGGAGAAATTTGAACAGAAAAAAAAAAGCTGATGTGTCTGGACTTTTTGAGGAAATATTTATAGTCAAAAAAGCAAGGTTAGACGACGTTCTTTGTGGCTTCCTTTCCGTTTTCCATGACACGGATCCAATTCTCACTCCCCTATGCTCACAGTCAATTCTCTGCCGCTGCCATGAAATGGACTCGACTTCGGTTTTCAAAGGTTGTTTTCGTCTTCGAATTTTTACAGAGAAAACTCCAGCTGTACGTGATCCATATCTGTGGCTTACAATTATTTATCACTTTAGCATGTAAGCAAACACTAAAAGGTCTTTACAGTTGATTTCATTTTAGGGACGTCGGCGAATTCAGTTGGTTTAAAAAAACCCAGGTGATCATGCATGCATATCTTCTGTTACATCTGTTAATGCCACCGCGTAATTCTAAGTTATGAGATGAATGAGATTTAATTAATAATGAACGGGTAAAAGGTAAGTAATTAATAATGAAAACTGATAATGGGTTCCTTCAGATTCTTAACCAATATTACAGCTCTATTTCACGTTCTTCCAAAGCAATTTTTTCCAGGAAAATCGAAAGAGTACAGCGGTGAAGATTCAGACGTACTGATTTTTTTTTTTTTCATACTCACATTCACAGATTCGCTACAGGAGAGTAATTAAATCGAGACAAGTAGGATATTTGAGTAAAAACAGTCAGTATTATTTAATCGTCAGTTATTGTTCTTTATAGCTTCCCGGCCGCCATGGCCAGAGTAGTCCTGCTGGGAGGCTGCTCTTATCCCTTTCACCGACTCTCCTTCTCATTAATACCCCCCGCTGTACCTTTTCGTTTCTTCTCCATTTTCTTATTCCCCGAATCAGTATAATAAAGAAAATAAAATATTGATATGAATGAGCGAATCAGTACTTTTTTATTCTCCTCCCCTCCCGAACTCCTCCACAGCACTACCAACTCTCCTATTAATTAAGGATAGCAATCCATAAGGACATTAATCTGGGTCTTACCAGTGGGAAATCGTTAATTTATGTAACAACTGTAAATCATTTAAAAGGAAGAAGCAACTTGTCGTACCATTCTGAGATTCAATGAGAGAATGTCAGAGTTTGAACCATTAAAAAAAAACCAACTCCCATGCGCAGGTTTTTTGTTTCTGGGTCTTAGCATTTCTACTTACTGCGACAAACAGGATCCCTCAATTCTGGGTTGAACACGGAATTCCATTCGAAGATTTCCAGCTGTTCGTATGTAATAGACTCCGCAGCCATTAACAATATCGTTCCAGGAGGCGGGGGAATTCAATAGAGAAAGTGGTGTTTATTGACTAGCCATTCAAACCGAACCAAAGGCTGCAAGGACGCTATAAACGTTCCAATGAAGACGACGACTGGTGTGCGGAAAATGGGAAATTCCAGAAGCAATTCTTGCTTTTCTATTACAGGGGTTTTACTGGAAAAGGAAAGTACATTCTAAAAGCGTAAGAAAATCCGGTCGTTGAGACATCGGAACGGCCTCCAAGGGATGACAAATAATCCGAAGTTTTTTAAAGCCTCCATCATCCGTGTTTGTTGAGCAGCGACCTCCCTCTGCAACTATTTCCGGAATCCGGGATAGATGGTTATTAAGATGTGAATTATTGTGTGAAGCGCATCAGTCGTCCAGTAATTCACAATCTTCAGTTTAAGGCATTGAACACGAGAGCAAACAAGCTTCTTACAAATCTCTGACAACATGATTCTATGAAAATTTACAAATGTTATGTTTGACCATCGAATCTGAAGTCACCCTGCCTTCATTTGTTTGTTTCTATTCCATCGATCACATGAGGTCCTCTAATCTAAAGACGGTTTGATGTCGATGGTTTCTGGGTTTTTTATCTCCGTTTATAGCATAAAAACCAAACAACTATTTGTCTTTCTGGCGAAAAATATATATGAACTTGATTCCCGATCGAAGTCCCCAACTGCTCTCTTTGCGGCACTTTTTGATCCACCTTTTTAATTCGTCTGGAACGATCATCTTCAAGGGGCACGATTACACGACCGATATCTCTGTTACCTTGTCTTGTCGCTAAAGATAAGGTAATTGACTCTGAGAATTCATTCCAGCCTCATCAATGACTCAATTCAATGTCGACTAGACTTACGCGTTGTGCGTGCGCGACACTGGATTATTTTTATCTGTAGGAGTCCCCACGTGCTCCCATTTTTTACGACCCATTCAAAGTTTCAAACCCACTCGCCGTTCACGACGGACGAGATTTCTGTACAGTGTGGGTGGAAGGCCTACAGTCTGCATACCAGTGAGAAGACGGAGACGGTCATGGATCGGTTTGTCCGGCCAGCTCACCTACCGAGTAGTGCAAGTTGAAAGAAGAATGGAGCGTTGAAATGACGAGTCTAGGCCTCCACGTTAACGTGTCAAGCGAGTTAAGCCTCTTGATGATTTTCCGACTGTAAATGGGCGACAATTAATCATCGTTTTAATTGAGGTAGCTGGAGAGGGTATGGTTGGGTTGAGAAGACGGAAGGGGGAGAGAGTGATAAAAGATGAGAAGGTTTCATGTGTACTGCAACTTGAAAAAGAAGTTCCATGCTTTGATAGCTGGCTCTATATGGAGCAACAAATCGTCCTCTCCATTAATCAGCACGAATGAGACTGATGATAAGAAATCTTATTCATACTCTTTAGCTAATTAATGAATAATAATGAATTCAAGGTTCTTCGTTGAGAAAATTATTAAATTACTTATTTTTTTAACAAATATTAACAAAAATAACCAAACTTCCAAACTTAGAATAAAAAATATCCAACTTTGACCCGTCAACAACACATCTATATAGCCAAACGCCACATGTCAACTTTGACCGTTTATGTGGTGCAACATCAGCATGCCACATCAATAAACAAATGAAATAATGCATGTCACCTACCACGTCATTGGAATGCAATGTCATCAAACTCCATGTCAGCATACAATTTTTCTCTCATTATTGATTTAAGTTCTTTTGTAATTTTAAAAGCATTAATTCCTGGTTTTTAAAATATTACATTACATTAAATTTAATATAATAAAAAATATAAATTTTGTAATTTAATTATTTAACAAAGGTACGTGTGCTTGACAATGTGGCATTTCAGTGATGTGGTAGGTGATAGGCATTGTTTTCTCCGTTTGACTGATGTGGCATGTTATCGTGTTACCACATAAGCGGTCAAAATTGATGTATTGTGTTTGACTGTACATATGTGTAGTTGATCAGTCAAAGTTAGGTGTCCAATTTTTTGTTACTTCCAAGTGTTATTGTTTTTGTTATGTGGCTCTACTCAAAACATTTTTATCACCGATTTATATATAAATTTATTTAATTCATGTAATTCATTTATTTGACCATGATCACTAGGAGGTGGGTGTCATATTAACATTATATCCTCGAGCCTTATGCTCAATTTTTTATTTGGGTTTATAATATTAAAAATTGAGATAATTCACTTAGACCTTTGCATGTTAGATCAGTAATATAATGTATTGGACATAAAATAGTCACATAAAAATATTATTTGATGCATCTGGTCACTTTGGAAGGTTTGTATTTTCTATAAAATTTTGGAGGTTTTTGTTCCATGAGAAACGCATTTGAAGGGGCAAAGTCATAATTTTGAAAAAATAATAAACCCAAAAATTATTTTTTATTTAAAAATATGGATATTATGAATTTGATAGGTGGTTTTATGGATAAGTATTTTAATATTATTTTAAATTAACTTTATATTAAACTTTATTGACCTCACTAAATTATTGGGGGGGTTGTACTTGGCATGAAACCTTAGCTAGAGTGCGAGTTTAAGTAGGAAGCTGAGATAGAGAAGGAATCCTCGTCGAATTCAGACATGGAGGAGATTTTTTTGCAAATAATAAGTATACAAACCATTTTAGAATGCATAGGCCTTGTTAGTGCATTTTTCTAGATACGATGGAAAAGGTATTTCTAGTAGAAATATGTTTCAAATAACCATTAGTACCTCATATTTTTTAGAAACACTTTTATAGTTGATTTTTTTTACCAGTAAAATCATATAATTTTTGAATAAGTATTTGACAATTGATGCTATAATACTTTCAACACAAGGTAGATTTTCATGCCAATTTTCTATTTGATAATTTGTTTTACTGAAGATTTATCGGATAAGTATGTTAATGTATGAGATTAATTATTAGTTTTTATTTATTTTCCTTTAAAAAACACTAACATGTCCATTTAAATTTTCATGGAATCTTTTTTAAAAACATTCATGTAATTCCCAGTAAGGACTAATAGGATTTTTTTTTTTTTTGTGATTTTAGGGGTCTAATACATTACTTGATATCCTCTTTTTGGAGCCATAGTGGAATCAAAGAGTGGTTCCAATTAAACCGGGTTAGCTGCCCGATCCGGTCCAACTCCTATAATAGTCGTCCCGGCGGAAGATCAGCAGAGCGAGGCATCCTAGCAGTTTCTTTTTTCCTTTTTTCTGGGGCCTATTAACGAAAGGGTGATGTTGGAGCAGGGGACTGCGGGACGAGGAAGGGCGGGCTGCTACGTTGCCGTTCCCTTCAAGGATTCTTCGTCATTGGCTTTCCCCTCATCCCTCTCCTCGTCTTTCTTCCTCCCTGCCGTTGATTCTCCCTCTCTCTCTCTCTATATATATATATATAAATATCTTTCTTATTTTTTTCCTTGATTAATACGGATGGGCATTTTTGAAATCGTTCTGGACCTAGGGGAACAATCCAGGATTTGAAAGGCTTTTTATCACTCCTTTGAAATTTGACGATCCCGTTTCATGTGTCTTTTTTCTTACCATTTTATGAACGTGTCGATGAACCGGATTCTCTTGCTACTTCAGCATAAAGATTTCTCCTTTTGCCTTCAGAGGGATCGATGGGATAAGGAGTTTGCAAAATTACAGTTCGGCTAATTGAGATTTCAACTGGTTAGTTCATTAGGATTTTGTAGGTTTGGATTTATTTATTTGGTAAGGTAGTAGAGATGGATCCTTCGCAAGGGTCCACTCTTAAGACGAATGTGGTGGAACTCGTTGATGGCTCGTCTGCGTCATTTCTTGACTGCTTGCCTGTGTATGTTAAAGAATTGATTGCTGGCGGTGCCGCCGGAGCATTTGCCAAAACGGCTGTGGCGCCTTTGGAGCGGATAAAGATCCTCTTGCAAGTAAGTTAGCTTCTTTTTTTTTTAATCTCTACTTGTTGGTCCAATTGCTTGGTTTACTTTGAGAAACTTTAGATTTTTTTGGCATTCCGATATTCGACTTTTTTTAAGCACTCGTACGATCTGTCTACTAGAGGTTGCTAGCTGCGTTTTATTTCTCAGTTCTGAAGAAGACATTGAACTCGTGTCCAGAATGATAAGGCTTTAGAACCATTAATTGTCTACATTGATCAGATTTTCCCGTGCATTTGTCTCCTAAGATAGGCTTTCTGTATTAATGTCGATGTACCTTAGTAATGCCTGGAATGTTCTCTTGTGAAATAGAACATCATCTGTGAAGCTGCTAATATACTGCTAACAAGCTGCCAAATTTACTTTAATGGCCTTTTGGGTTGGTTAACTCACAATGAACAAGTGTGAGCCGTGAGTGGTTATCCTTTTGAAAAGAGGTTTTGCCGCTTACTCTGTTAGTTTGAGAAATTCTGGTAATAATTCACATAAGCTGGAAAAAGCATACTAGAGAGGACAAGGATGGATACTCAAATCATGCAGGTGTGGGGCATGATCAGGTTTGCAGATTCTTACCCCAATCCCTGCTTTACCCCAGGTTGCCATTTACTTACTAATTGTCGATTTTTAGGAGAGCAAGAGAATCTTATCATCATTAGCAGTTTTCTTTGACCATCAAGATTCCTTTTATTGAGTTGTTGCTGGAATATGAAAAAAATAGAATGACAAGAGGGGAAAGGAAATTCATCAATTATTACGACCTCAAGATTGAATCGCAACCTTGCCACAAAGCCAGCAATCCCCATGCTTTTCTCGCTTCACATTTTTTCTCTTGCCTTTTCACTGATGTGCAGTAGAAGCAAAAGCAATAAAGATATAAATTTCTGCATATACGAATGTTTTTGGGTTTTTGTACTTGTTCCGAATTTTACTTTTTTCACAAGAACTTGAAAAAACTGTAGCAAAAGATTTGGGAAGTTATAGATCAAAATGAACGTAAAGAATTCTACCTTGGCAGAATTGAAACAAGCCTTCAATGTCAATGCTTACCTCTTTATATGAAGTATCTGACTGGGCCATGTTTATATCTGTATCCTATGTTCTTCGTTTGTTTATTCTATTCGTTTTGCCTTCCTATGTGCAGACAAGAACTGAGGGATTTCATTCTCTTGGGGTTTTCCAATCCTTAAGAAAGCTGATGAAGCATGAAGGTGTTTTTGGATTCTATAAGTGAGTTCAACAATTGTTAATACATATTTGGCCTGTTGATAAGTGAAAATTTGCTGTTTTTTAAGGTGTGTATTTTTTTGTTTTTGTTTTTGGGTGATTCAGAGGAAACGGTGCTAGTGTTCTTCGGATAGTTCCTTATGCAGCTCTGCACTTCATGACATATGAACAATATCGATGTTGGATATTGAATAACTATTCAAGCTTGGGAACGGGGCCTTTTATCGATCTTCTTGCTGGCTCAGCTTCTGGGGGAACAGCTGTCTTATGCACTTACCCCTTGGACTTGGCTCGTACTAAACTTGCTTATCAGGTAGTGATGCTACAAGGTGTACAAGTTTTTGGTCATTATTATCATGTTGGATGGGAACAACGTTGTTTTGTTTATTCTAAGAAAATAAAAAAAGGTGATATGGCATAATAACCCATGATGTTTTGCATGGTTTCTTAAGGAAAGATGTTATTTTTCATGGAGTTGACCATAACTAACCCCAACTTCCTTTGTATTTGGGCCCTGTATTATAGGTGAAGGGCACAGGCGCCAGTTTTGGGAACAGTACGAGGAGCTTACATGCACAGCCTGTATATCACGGGATTAAAGATGTCTTTAAGAGTGTTTATCTGGAAGGCGGTATGCGTGCTTTGTATAGAGGAGTAGGTATGTATCAGATTCCAAGAGAAGCATTTTCACTGTTTAGGTTTTGCTGTTGTAATGTGAGTTCTGTACATCTGTTTTACTCACTGAGATTTCTTTGTCTTTGACATTGAGAGTGGCATTTTCCCTTGACCCACACATTTGTTTTCCCTAAATTTTTTCTTTCTCGAAAGACTAGGCAAATTGGGGCGAATTGCAGCTAATTGTCTAGGATATGTGTCATAATGGTCAAACTAGGGTCTGGTATTTGATTTTTAAAGATTACACCAGGCCCATTGTGTTGTTTTCTGCTTGTATCTTATCCTCACCTCCCTCCCCAACTGATGAGGATTTGACATTCTTGTACTGATTGATTTTTCTATTTTTCATCAGGGCCTACCCTCATTGGCATACTCCCTTATGCTGGCCTCAAATTCTATATCTTTGAGGAGCTCAAGACTCGTGTACCTGAAGATTATCAAACGTCCATTGTAATGCGTCTCTCTTGTGGGGCTTTAGCTGGTCTCTTTGGCCAAACCTTTACTTATCCATTAGATGTAGTCAGACGACAGATGCAGGTATTACCCTTAGGGTGATGTATATTACATACACTTGTCAATAAATGCACATGTTTTAATCAATAGTTGTGAATTCAGGTTCAAGGTCTACAGCAGCCAACGCAACAAGCTGACCCAAATAGAGTTAGAGGCACAATCCAAGGGCTTGCCATAATTGTTCGTAATCAAGGTTGGCAACAGTTGTTTGCTGGATTGAGCATCAACTATGTCAAGGTAATGAAAAAAAATTCCCTTATATTTAACAATTTCAGCAAATATTCTCTTATCATTCTTTTAACCATGCATAGGCCAAAAAATACTATCATGAGATGCTGTGAGGCAGCTAGAAGAATTTTGTAGTATGAGGTTGTAGCCATACCCATTTTATTTGAACTGGAACTTTGAGGAAGACTGTTTTGATGGGCATCTTAATGTTGTAGATTGTTCCCTCTGTGGCCATTGGTTTCACTGCATATGACATGATGAAGTCTTGGCTAAGGGTGCCACCTCGGGAGAAGTCTAGAAATGTGTCTTCATGATGTAAGGATGAAACTCACACAATGACAAACATAACTTGAGGAACCATTATGTTCGGCAGATGCTAGTGATGGTGAGCAAACTGAATTGGAAGCTCATCTAGCTTGTTTAAGAGTTACAATTTATATATTTCAATTATATTTTACTTCATGACATTTTGGAAGCCAAAGTGCTCCTCACATTTGGGCAACAGAGATCTAAAGAATTGGCTCGTCTTGTTTTTCCTTAACGGCGCTGGGGATGCCAGTGAAACAGGGAGGAGAAATCAGGAAAGTAATCTTCCTGCAAACACCAGCCAGGCTCCTCTGCTATTACTGTACAGTAATATATCAAGTCACTAACTATAATAGAAAAAGTAAAAAATTTCAGAATGCCTTTACTTATTCAGATAACTTGACGAAGACTGTGACAGCAGTGAGGTCTCTCAATGGTACTACGACACAACACCCATCAAAGATCTGTTTTGCTTTTCAAGAAATTTTCGTCCCGTGGCCTTTTCATTCTTTCCATAGCTATGGGGGGTCCTCGCTTGCACTTGGATATGTGTGTCTATCTTGCAGAGATTCTGTGATGATCGATGCTGACATTACCGTTGGCTGCAAAAGGATTTTACTCACGTCGTGAAAAGAAAGAAATGAAGACGAAAAATAGTTTCTTCAGTTATAACTTAAATCTGCTGGGCACCTTCACAGTGGTTATCTACTACAGCATTGATTGCATGTAGTTGTATTCTGTTTCTAAAGTTTGGTATCTATTGAAACGTGAGAAGGAATTACTGAGCTCGCGGTGGGGTTATTTAATTCCGTTCTGTTATTGGAAGGATCATCAGTCGCTCGGCAGTCAAGGAAGTCTGAGTTCCCTCTTAATTTCCAGGATAGGCGGGCAGGTTCTCGCACTTCGGAAACTTGAAAGTAGACCAACAGCAGATTGGAAAAGAGATTAATGAGGCTTTAATGCAGTTTCCTCTTCTTTTTCTTTTTGGGTCAAACAGTGAAATAACTGTAGAGATCCTTGAAGAGAGCAGAGAGATTCTGGCCCAGTGAGAACGATTGGATCATACGGTCTTGAAGCGAGTTGTCAAAGACTCAAAAAAAGTAGGAATTTTGTGCCTTGGAAGGCAGGAAGGATCGCTTGTTATGAAGCAAGCAATATTTGAAACAGAAGAAAACTAACAAAAACAAAGACACGAAAGGATCAATTTTCATCAACTCAAGTCTCTTTACAGTCTTCTCCTGATTCTTCTACAGTCATTTTAGCATCACCAGTCACCACTCCTTCAAACCACCATGCGAGCTCAAAAGCTCAGTTTTTGCGCAATGCTACTCTTCCTTCTGCTAATAAGGTTCTTGGTGGCTGCCGGAAATAGACCTTTTCCTCCTGTGCTAGTTAATAAGCAAGGTAATGGCCCCTTTTACCTTAACCCGTTCCTCTTACCTGCTCTTACTTCTTTTCAAACTTTTTAGTCCATTTTGGATTGAACTTGACAAGAACAAAAGCAGCTCAACTTTCTGGGATGCTAAATATTCTATTCTTTTGTCAAAAAGAAACAAGAAATGGATGCATCCATCCCAAACAGATGAAACTTTTACTGACCTTTTTTAGTCCAAAACACAGCCTCATCCGCATACTCCTTGCATTCCAGGTGGGAATCGAAACAGGTACCTGATTTCTCTTCTTAGTTTTTCTTCCGTTTCTGTAAATCTTGAACTGCTTATTAGCTGGTTAGATCTTGTTTTCTGAGTAGCTTCTGATTCAGTCAGTTTGTTTTTCTTCTACCAGTTGGAAGAAAAAAATGGAAAAGAAGGTTTCAGAGGTAAGGATACTCTTGGGTCGAGGCCACCAAGCTGTGATCACAAGTGTGGGCGTTGTGTCCCTTGTGAACCCACACAGGTTCCCACCACAACTAATCATTTCGGCGTCCAGTATTCAAACTACGAGCCAGAGGGATGGAAATGCAAGTGTGGAACTTCTCTGTATAACCCATGATGAAAGAACAATGAAGACGGCATTTTTGTTTTATTCTCTGTTTCGTCTGTACCAGATTTGTCATTCATTTATACCGCTCGGCACGATTGTCAAAATTTCCAAGAAACAGGTGTTTTTTGCTCATCTTATTTTTAATTATTCTTGATGGATAGTGATAGGAATTCGAATTCTCTCTCACTTTACCCAAAATCATTAGCGCGTGTCCGTGAGGGAAAGTGGGAGTGAATGAACTATGTAATTTACTTTCACTCTCCTCTCTCGACACTCTCTACATCCCTCGAACGCACTCTATTTCTCAACCCTTGTCTCTCTCGCCAGTACTCGACCTCATCGTCACCCTCAACCTAGGTCAGGTGGAACCCCGAAATAGTTAGCGTCCGCCCAAGAACCGGGCAAGGGGATCCGAATACTAAACCTGACGCCTAGCTCTGATACCACTTGTTAGGGCCTAACCAGATGTTCCACATGACTGCTTCAAAAAAAGGGTCAGGCGGAACCCCAAAATAGTTAGCGCCCACCCAGGAACCGACGCCGATGTTCACGTCCACCAACTCATCCTTTGATCTTACTATTGTTCGACATTGCCCTCCCCTGTTGCAATGCTGCTTCCCTTTCATCTTGCTGCCAACTCTCTCAAAGTTGAACTATAAATAATTTTATTTTTTTAATTATTTTATTAATTTATATAACACTAAATTTTATCTTATTTTATTAATAATATATCATATTTTTTGTTTATTATATTTATTACTTTAATATTAAATTAAATTATTATTTTAAAAGTGATAATTAAGATATTGTAAAAGTAAGAATTTGAAGTAAATATTTTTGTTTAAGTATTTTATATTTTTAATTAATTAAATTATTATTATTTTACTTATAGTTATTGTATTAATTTAGACTACACTAAAATTTATCTTATTTTAATAATAAAATACCCTATTTATTTATTTATTATATTAATAACTTTTAATACTATATTATATTACTAATTTAAGAGTAATAATTAAGTTATTGTAAACGTTATAATTTAGACATTATAAAAGTAACCATATTTAATTAAATTAATATTTATTTTTTATTCCAAATGAGAGGAGCGTTTTTCTTCTTCTTTTTAATTTATTTTTTATCCAGAATTTTACTTTTAAAATCCACGTATCCACGAAGCAGGGAAGGAAAGAAAAGGAAGAGGGAAAATACCATCGCCCTCTCCTTCTCTCTTCTGCTCAGTAGTTCCGCTGCGCGCGCCCTGTCCAGTTTCTCCCTCGCCGTCGACAGGTATCTTTCTCCTTTTCTTTCTCTTTCTCTCTTGTGTGATGGCATCTCTGGCTTTCTCGTTCGTTATTTCTGGTCGGCTTTCCCGTTAGTTATTTCTGGTCGGCTTTCCTCGCTTATCCTTTCCAACCGTTAGCATCGTCGGCGGCTTTGCACACTTCCTGGACTCAGTTCACAATTTTCAGAAGAAACTGTCCTGTTGGGTAAGGGGAACTTAAAAAGGTCCATGATTTTCCATTTAATTTAAGATTCTATGTACATGTAGGCCTGCATCGATGGTCTCTGGAGTGGCTACCAGGGAGCATCATTTTCTGATATACCGGTTCTTCTGACTACTTTTTCTTGCTTTTTGATATCTTAGGTGTTCTTGATTACATTTCTGACTTCTGGGTCCTTACACTTCTCACTATTCTTTTACGGGCATCAGATTCTAAAGCTGATATTTTTGTTGCCGAAATGATTTATAAGCACTTAGACAGCTGTTGTAAACTGCTCTTCACTGTTTTCTGTGGGATTTTTCTGCATTTTTTGTCGGTTCTTTTATAGTAGCCGGTGGTGATTATACTCCTGCTAATTGATTCTCTAAGAAATTTAATCCATTTGGATGTAAGTGCCACGGTAAGAATAAGCAAAAAGATTCAAAATAAAAATAGAAAAGAAGTGCCTGCTTAGTGAAATCAGGCAGTGATACTGACAAGTGGCAACGCATTAGGAGAACTTTGGGGAGATAGATTAGTGTTGTTTATGATGGTGATGTGGTGGGATTTTACCATGATTAACGAGTAAGTGGATATTAATAAACACCAATAGCTAATATGGGTTGAATCTTCTTAATTATAACCTGAGCTTCTTCCTTTCTTGGACAGGTAACTACTGTTGGTGGTTTTGGCAACAAAATTAAGCCACTTCCAGTTAGTTGTTATTATTGTTATGTCCATATACTCTACTATACTGTTAATGCTTCCATCTTTCTCACATATTTTTAAATTAGTTGATCCATTGGTATGTATTGAATCTTCACATTTAATGTATCTGCACAGTTGTATTTGTTCTTTTCATTTCTTGAATTGCTTGATAATTTGTTCTTTAAGGCAGTCATTCCTCCAGTTTCATCTTCTGATCATTCTCCTTATCAAGCTAGATATTAATAAATAATAGAAGCTACATCCCTGCTAACAGGAGAACGGAAGCGCGAAAGCTAAGCACTTTGTATTGGTGTTTGTTTGGCATCAATAGAGAGGGATGAAACAACTAATAGCTCTTGGTTTTGAAGGTTCAGCCAATAAGATTGGTGTAGGTGTCGTCGCCTTAGATGGAACGATATTATCTAATCCTCGCCATACATACATTACCCCACCTGGTCAGGGCTTCCTGCCCAGGGAGACTGCACACCACCACCTCCAGCATGTTCTTCCACTCATTAAATCTGCCCTTGAAACTGCCAACATTACACCTGATGCCATTGATTGCCTATGCTATACAAAGGGCCCTGGTATGGGGGCTCCACTCCAGGTTGCTGCTGTGGTTGTTCGTGTCCTTTCCCAGCTATGGAAGAAACCGATAGTAGCTGTCAATCACTGTGTTGCTCACATTGAAATGGGGAGGATTGTGACAGGAGCTCAAGATCCCGTCGTGTTGTATGTGAGTGGTGGGAACACACAGGTTATCGCATATAGTGAAGGTCGGTACCGGATATTTGGTGAAACAATTGATATTGCTGTGGGAAATTGCTTGGATCGCTTTGCTAGAGTTTTAACATTGTCCAATGATCCCAGTCCAGGCTATAATATAGAACAGGTGTGTTTTTTTTTTTCTTTGTGTTTTCCTATTTTGTCATTTCTTTAGAAATCTTCTCTAGATGCAGTGAGGACTCTACATATGTTTTTTCTTTTACAATGACTTTATACTGAGACCCCCAGGTTCAGTGAGGCTTGAACCTGATACCTTGCACTAGAAAACTCCCCATGAGAGGACTGAGCTGCAGCCCGAATTTCAGTTGGGACTCTACATGTAGAATGTGGTCAAAGCAATTTGAGCATTGACCTGGTGACACCCTGCAAAAGTTCTCAAGAGGTGTCAAGTATTTGATAATAGTATCTTTAGTTGCTGGCTGGAGGCTTTAGGATTGATCTTTATAATCCAAAGTTACATGCGGGTTACATCCTTAAAAAATGACTTCTATAATATGGTTCTTTCTTGGCATAACATCCAAGATCAGAAGTTGGCTTTGTGTCATTCTTTTTTATCTTCATGTTCATCTTCATTAGTGTGCATGCAAGATGCTATGTGTCAATCTATGCAAATAATGGATAGCATGCATGCACACTCACAAAAGGATCTTTATGGCTTATCGTGTGAACCCTCATAGATATTAAGCTTTTTAATATATTTGCAAGGTTACCATGAAAAACACTTAGTTATACTTTTGGGACCAGCTTCCGGTTTCTTCCTTTTGCTTTCTCTACCTTGTGTATGGCTTATCATTACACTTGTAGTTTGGGAATCTCAGACACTTTTCCACTTTTCTTCGTAATATGATTTTTATTATTCTTTGAAATGTCATTTCTTGGTTCATATGGTTTTCGTGTGGGTTATTAAGTGGCAAATGAATGTGTTTAATGCACAGAAGACTCGCATATGAAAATGTTGTGACTTATTCATTGTGTTTCTTTTAAAATTTCAGCTAGCAAAGAAAGGGGAGCAATTTTTGGATCTTCCTTATGCCGTTAAAGGAATGGATGTTTCTTTTAGTGGCATTCTTAGTTATATAGAAGCTGCAGCTGTGGAGAAGCTGAAAAACAATGAATGCACACCTGCTGATTTATGCTACTCACTGCAGGTATCTGAAGCATTTAGTTTAGTCTTTAATTGTAGACATGTGAATGTATTGTAACTACTATCTTATGGCTCTCTTGCTAACCAGTGTGGCATGATACCTGTTGCCTGACTTCTCATGGCAACTCAAACATTTGTTTTTTGATTGGTACTATTGAGACCATCAGTTTATTTTGTCAATTGAGCAGATCTTTCAATAAGGTTTCATTCTCTTGTCACAAGTAAGATTTTTAAGATAGAGAAGGCTGATTTTACTTTTGCATCGCCCATCTATGGTCCTCATCATTTATCTCTGTGGAAATCTGGCTGTGACTCACCCAGACTGCACTGTTAGATACTGCCAATATGTTTGTGTACTCATTAGGCTCTAGAAAATTGATATCATACTTAACATTTTTTCACATTTTGGGGTTGCAGGAAACTGTGTTTGCTATGCTTGTGGAAATTACAGAACGAGCCATGGCACATTGTGACAAGAAAGATGTTCTTATCGTTGGGGGTGTTGGATGCAATGAGAGGTTGCAAGAGATGATGAGAATCATGTGTGAGGAAAGGGATGGGAGGTTGTTTGCTACCGACGATAGGTATTGTATTGATAATGGTGCCATGATAGCTTATACTGGTCTCCTTGCTTATGCGCATGGGACGACAACCCCATTGGAGGATTCTACATTCACTCAGAGGTTCAGAACTGATGAAGTGCAAGCCATTTGGAGAGAGAAAAACCTCTAATACCAATGGTTCTGGAACTGATAACACTTCCCTTGAGTTGGAACGTTTGAGTAATTGTTTTTTTGCATCTTCAAAGCATGTATTTTCCCGAGCCCTCTGCTTCTGTCGATGCAGTGAAGACGGGTAATCTATTCGAATGCAGAGTGTCGTAGTGTTTGTCACATTATTGTCATAATGTAGATTCAGTCTTGATTTATGCCAGGACTTGGTGCTTCTTGGTCACTTTTTAAAGATAATTTGTAATTCAATTAATAAAAAAATTAAATAAGTAATGATTTTAAAATATTTAAAGTGATAATAAGATTTTTAATTAAATAACAAGAATTTTATTTTTTTATTATGAATTAATTCGAAATTAATTTATTTACAATCAATGATAAATAATCATAAAATCTTCAAGTAATTTATATAAAAATAATCGAATAATGAAAAAAAAGGACGAATGAAGGAGCAATTAATGAGGTGTATTTGAAAATTATCTAAAATTAAAACACAGATAATTATGACGGTTTTCACCGATTGACGCAACCTGTTGGGCAGGCACACCGGTTCATGTTAACCTGCGTCCATGACGTTTGGTTCGTGTCCACCAAAAGCCAAAGACGAGCTATCCGGTTTCAGAAGACACCGGGAGGCAGGCGGACGTGCGACTTCTCGAGTCCCCGAAAGTTGATTCATCGATGGCTGAGGCAAAACCTGATCATGTTTCAGGTTTGATTTAATTTTCTCTTCTGGTTGCATTTACGCTTTCCTCCGTTTTCGTCTTTGCGTGGTGTTCATCTCGTCCTTTTTGTTCTGATTAGACTTTTGTATATCATTTTAGTCGGTTCTATTTTCCTTGTCTTTATGTATGAAAATATTATTCTGCTCCAAGTTTTTCGCTTTTGATTGGACAACAAATTTGTCTGTTTTTGTTCTGTTTTCACCTTCATTTGAAGTATCCACTGGTTTCATTCTTTGAAAACTTCTGTTAGATCTGGTCAAATTGTACCAAGAAATTTTTGGTTTTCTAGTTCTTATTCCTTTCATCTGTGTGTTTCTTAATGCTCAAACTGGATGAGTCCGTTGGATATTGATTTTCTAACTTTTATTGTTATTTGCTCGGTGAACATAATTGTTTGACTGCCACTGATACACTTATGCTTTTCATGTTTTGGACAGAGAGTGATGTAAAGGCACCGAATATATTGGAAAGGGCTAAGGAAGAAATCAAAGCTATCGTGCACTCCGGGAAACCCCACCACCATGGGGAAACCCATGGAACCAGTCCGGACATTGATGCAAACACCCCTGTTGATGAAGTCAAGGCCCCAAACATTTTTGAGCGAGCCAAAGAAGAGGTTGAAGCTCTCGTTGAAGCAATTCATCCAAAGAAAGAGTCTGATCACAGTTCCTCTTCCCACAAGGACGGGGGATTCTGGGGCTTCCTTGCAAGAAGGTTTGAGAAATTCTGCTCCCCTTGGGATAGAAAGACAAGATAATGCTGCCCGAGGAAAAGAAAGACAAGATTTTTGCCTTTCATTTGATTTGATCTTACGTGTCTTCTTTCTTGTTTATCTGGCTTCTTTTTCTTGAAAATGACTGTTTGCACTTCTTATGTGGAGAATGTAACGCGGCTTCTAAGCTATGTTGATTAAAAATAATTCATTTCCTTTCTCAATCATTTCTTTTTCGCATTACTGCTACTGAAAAACTCTTGTCAATCTCTTCTTCTATGTGAATGAAAGGTTTTTACTCTCTTAAGAGTCGTATAGGTGGTTTAGTGTCACCCTGGAATATGAGGATGGCCTTTATTCTGAAGTTTTTTTTTTCCCAAGAAGACACACATTTAAGAAATTATTTAGTACTCACTCATATAGTCAGATTAGTAGGTTATCACAAACATACTCCTCTCCTCATCTGGACTTTGATGAGGTACATTAGGGATCCTTGAATTCTCAAACACTAGGGGATGATTGTGTTTATGCTCAGAATGCCAGGGTAAACTTTTAGGCACTCATTTAATACCTATTTTAGGTCATGAAGAACTTACCTTGGTTTCAAGTGCTTTGGCTTTACATTTGTTGAATAATCAAAATATTCTGGAGTTGATATAGGCATGAGAAAATTTGGTCTCAGACTGCAGGGCATATAAGTAAACACTAAATCAGAAGTTCTAGGGTAGTACTGTTCTTGATTGACTGTGAAGGAATAGTTTTGTCACGTTTCCTATCTTGATATATCCTTTTAACAGTTTAGGAGTAGTATCATCAATTATGTATGAAAAACTTCTCTTTTGTTTTCTCTTCTGCTTATCTGTAAAAGTCCCATGGTTTTACACCAAGTACTGTGGTTGAAATTCCCTATAACTGTTCTTTGAGATGTCTCTCTCAGCATTATTGGTGAATGAGGGCTTCTTGGGTGTCTCTTCTGATGTGAAGGTACTGTGTCTTCACTCATTTTTCTCATACTGTGGCCTATATGTAATCTTTCGTAAAAATATGTCGTATTGTTTGAGTGAGAACAACAATGGCTGCCTCTCTGATTGTTTCAGAATCTTTAGAAGTTTGCCCAATGTCTGGGATTTTAGCTGAACGACCTTGAGCAAATTGAAACTTTTGTGTGCTGTGGATGGTGGGTCTGGATCTGTCACATAAAACATTTATACTGAATTGTTTGTATCTTTGTATGTTTTTACCTCTCTAAATATAGAACTGAAAAAATAACTCTAGTTTCCAAGTAATAGAAATTCTATTTCAAAGTCTTATCATGTTCTTTCAGTTGAATGGGAAATGGACCTTCTGAAATGGTTTTTGCATATTCCTTATCTTTGCCTCAACCAACATGCATGTAACAATATCAATGTTGATTTCTTAATGAGCTTTGAACTATTCGTGATAATCTTAGTCTGGAAGTTTGACATGGTCTAGCTCTCTATGCGACCAGTAGCCTTTAGTCTTGTAGTTTACAATGGGACTTCTGTTTGTTTTCCTAGAGCCTCAAAAACTTTGAATTATATCATATAGAGTGGGACTGAGGTTCAATATCAATCCACTTTATGGACATTTTCCAGGATAAGAAATTGGCCTCATTTGTCCTTTTTAAGTGGAGGATCCACTGTGAATGGGTTTTGCCTGTGCTACATGCAAAATCCCGGTGAGCCTCAATTTGATGGTGGTGCTAGAGTTCTTAACAAATGGAACTAAAGTATTTTAAGGTTGTCAGCATTCTTTGCTGCTTCCTTATCAGAAGTCTGATAAGTTTCTCCCTGAATTCATTTGTTGGAGAACAAGTTCAAGACTGTAAGGAAGCTACCCTGGAAACTAAAAGAGGGAAATTTTAGGGTTAAGGTTTCTTGAAGACAATTGAGCTCTTCTGCGACAGTGTCAAGTTTATAGATGAAGGACAGTTTGAGCTTGGACCACTAAAAAAAAAAAAAAAAAAAAAAAAGATAAAAGGATTGAGCTAGGTCTATTGGTATCTCTCACTATGGACCAGATGAAGCATTATTTGCATTGAATTTTATTTTGTTTGATTTCTTGGAAAGAAGTGGATGTAGTTTTCTACACCCAACCCTAACCCACTTTAAAAACATCCTGTCTTTTTGGATTTCTTAATAGGGCAAAAAAGTAGTCTGGAAGCAACCCATGCATTCTAATGCTTTTCTGTCTTCTTTCAACTGATAGAGAGTGATGTGAATGCAGTGAAAATGTTGAAGACACCAAAGAAGCTGCTGAGTCCCACAAAAGGGAGTCCCATTAAACCAGTGCAGACGCAGAAGAAAAATCCCTTATGGAAATCATAGCTTCAAACGTTAAACAAGCCAAGGAAGGGATTCGAATCTCATCAGTAATAAAACATGCAGATAGAACAGATTACAGTTTATCTTCCAAGAGAGAAAAGGGTGTATGAATTCTGGACCCTGGAAGAATGTTGAAGAAAACTCTGCTCACATTTTAGGATGAAGAGAGATTGCCACCTTGGTTCATTTCTCAAATTATTATGCCAATGGAATTTAACTTTTCTAAAAGAAGATTGTGAATTTGTGATTAAGTAGGGATTACATGGTTTTTATTTAAAAATCTAAGATTGTATTTAATGACATGATATAATTGCTTTTGAAATAAGCTGGATCCTTAGAAAATGATGTCAAGCTATTTTTATGTAATTATATTTTCTTTTTTATTTCTCACATAAAAAAAAAAAATGAATCATCTAGATGAAAGTGAATTCAGTCCATTTTTTCTCGATCGATTTGTTCGTCAAATCTCTAAGAAAGCCAATTATCTAGAGATCTTCTCTTTATGTACTAACGATGTTGGAAATGCAATTTTTGTAGTGAACCAGAAATTTTTACTCTCTCCTCACTTCTCTCCTTTCCTTGCTGGTGGGAGGGAAGGAGGGAGCCTTTTCTACCCTTTCCTGTTTTTCCCTTAACATGCCATCTAAGCACACGTGTACAAAGATGAGTTCCAATCTTGCTTTGTAACTCCACTGATAACCCTTTCCTGTTTTTCCCTTAACATGCCATCTAAGCACACGTGTACAAAGATGAGTTCCAATCTTGCCTTGTAACTCCACTGATAACCCTATCTTTTACCTATCTCGAGCCATATTACAACCTAGGCCCCGTCCCACCCACCCCACCTTGCCTTAGTGACAGGGTTGTTATACCACTCAACTCTATTCAATCTCACCAAAAGGTCTACTTCTAATTGTCTCTACCTTGTATCATACAGTGATTTACTAATACATAAAAATTTAAAATTTTCATTTAAAAAATTTAAAGGTATATATTATAAAAACTCATGATATAACTATAATATAAAGATGCCAACTCGTGGTTATCTTTGTGAGTCTTTCTTGATCTTCCAACCAGCTTGTAGTTATTTCTATGAGTTTCTTGATCTTCTAACTTATGCGATAAGGATATCAATTCGTGGTAATCATGGTGAGTCTTACTTCTTACATGCTTGGACACATCTTGTGGGCCTTCCTTGGTCGTGTAGGTTAGAACCCATCTTCCAACAGTAATTTTATTATTCTAATTTATCAAAATACCCTTACTAAAATTACCCTATATTGAAATTTTATTTTTATTATTTTAATTTACCAAAATACCTTTATTATCAACATCGATATAGTGCCTATTATAATGGAAAGCTGATATTTATCTACGCCCAATATAAAACTAATTTAAATTATAGAAGTGTGGTGAGAACTCGTAAAAAGATTTTTATTATATAAATGTCTAATACAACCTAAGGCCCTGTTAGTGCCCCTAATTGAAAATTTATCATAAAATATCTTTTTTAGGATATATATTTAAAAAAAACCTTCAATATAAAATCCTATTAATACTTTACTAAGAAATTACTTGAAATTTTTTAAAATTTTCTTATAGCTATTAAAACATTTTTCAAGGCAAGACCGGAGTGGCTGTTTTGTATGTTAATGGATTTAATCAGAAACCCTAGGATCTTGATTGTTTTTCTATCCGGTCTTCTTCCTCGTGATTATAGTTATCTTTGACCAAGTGCATTCAAATGATATAGCATTCCAGTACTGTGTCTGCCATTGGCATTACTTTCGAAAAAGGGAGGCGCACGGGGAATTGAGAAAATCTCAAGAGTGTAAAGAAGGAAAGAGAGGGAGAAAGAATCAGCGCCAAAAATTCGAAGATAGTTGAAGATAACAAATTCGGAGGAAAGACAAAAGAATGCCAATTGAAGAAGAACAGACGACGGAGAGATATAGAAAAAAACAAGGCAATTACCTCTCGGTATCTTTTGCAAGAACATCTTCCAAGAAATTATCGGCCATTCAGATTCACTGGGCGGTCGGATGCCTTCATCTTTTCTTGATCTTCGTCAACATCACCGTCCGGTTCTTTGACGACGCTCGTTCTCAGCAAACATCAGCGTCGTCCCCTTGTGGATTCCAAGAAAGACAACTGATGAGCGCAAGAACGGCAACGCAGCGGAACTTGACGATGATGCAGATGAAGACCAAGAAGACAGGAAGGCCAATGGTGTCAGTTGTGAGTCTGCGCGTAAGCTTCGGCTTCGTCTTCCTCCCGACGCTCTTCTTGAAAATTTCTGTTAACCCTTAATGACTTTTGTGTAAACTCCTAACCCTGTGCTTTCAATAAAAAGCGTCAAAAAGCGTTTATTTATTCGGGTTGGGCTTGTTACGTTTCAATTAGACCATGCACAAGCCCAGTGGTCTTCGAAACGAAAACCCGTTAATTTCTACAAGAACTTTGTACAAGTTAAACAATGCTTATATTGGTAATCAGCCCCACCGCTTCCCTCCTCTGTTCTTGATCTTGTTCTAAACGCGAAAACTTCCTCCTCAGAGATTCGATCCGACTATCTCCGGAACCAGTTCATGGAACTAGTATCCGAAGCTGGTTTGAATATCAGGCTCGAAAACAAGATGGAGATTGGAAGACGTGTAGGATTTCATTCAGACGATCGAACTATCTCACGTCGCCATGTGGTCTTGGCGCTGAAAGAATATGAACCGGATGGGGATGTCAGGGTGGCGTTCGAGGTTGTGGGGAAGAACCCCATCTTGGTCGTCAGAAGCGGTGGCACTGATAAAAAGGTTTTCAGAACTTCGGATAAAGGTGAGTTGAGCGTTGGCGACCAGCTATCCCCCTCCCTGAAAAAGCCTGTTTTTGTAATTTTGAAGAACGTGGTGTCTGGGGAAGAAGAACATGAAAGGAAGAGGGCTCAGGAAGCGGTGGAGCGCAGTAAGTTGGGGACTTTGGAGGGAGAAGACAAAGGAACGGCAGATACTCTCTATGGTGGAGTGACTGGGAGTGAAGATGTGGGTGTGAAGTCTTTTGACCTATCGCAGATCGATCCCGTTAAAGGTGAGGACTTTCTCTGTGTATCTTGTTGAGGATTTGCTAAATTTGAATTTTTAAAAGAGGTCTTTATGTCCTTGATCCTTTTTTTTTTTTTTTTTTGCCTAAATAGGCATGAGTTTTGAGTTTGTCGAATATGTTGTTCAAGATAGACAAGTGATGTTTTCACCTTCGCTGTTGATGACCCGCCAGGAGATACTCTCTGGGTCCAAAGAATAGCGGATTGAACAATCAAACAGGTTTGGGCAGTTGGATTCACTGGCCTTTGTAAAGTATCGATGTCCCAATGATAGCTCAGATGATGACATTGGTCGTTCCCAACGTGACTTGATGCCCATCAAGGAGCTGTTGAATCCCGACAGTTAACAAAAAATGTCTCAGTTATTTCATGCTTTTGCTTTTGGATTTTTTTCCTTTATTTCCCAATGTGTTCTCATCTTATTTTGAAACTGTTGGTAACTTGGAATGCAGAGTTTGGTTTCTTGGTGAAGGGTCTAGAGTTTAACCATTACTCAAAGGAAAGGATCCGTGATGTTAGACATTGGAAATGGTTTATTGAAGAATCGACAGGAATTAGTGAAGATGATGAGGGAAGGAGTCCCGAAGGAAGGAAGCACAGGAAGAGAAAGGGTAAGAAAATTGAAGATGACGAAGATGAAGATTGGACTGGTGAAAGCGAGGATGACAAGGCATCTATGGCAAAATTAAGAAATTCCAAGAGACCCAAATACTGTAACACTAGATCCAGAGAGATGAAGAAACCCTTGAAAGACAATGCTAAGAAGTCAATTGAACAAAAAACCATGCATGACTATAATGAAGAAGGAGAAGAAGAACAACAAGATGAAGATACCTGAGGTGGTTTCATTATTAATGAGGATGAAGAGCCTGAAGAGGTTGAAGCTGATGATCTTGATGAAGAGGAAGAATTCGATGATGAAGATGAAGATGATGATGATGATGGGACATGGCGTGGAGGAAAATGAACAGGAAGTAAGATGATGGAAGGTGGAACTCGTATCTTTTTCTGTATATATGGGTTGGTATATGTTGATGTAACATTGAGAAAAAGCTAACCTGCCATTGCCAGTTTTGCCGAAGGCGTGACATGTAAGTATGTTGAGTTTTTTGAAGATGTAACACATAAATGTGTTGCCGTCTTATAGTATCTCCTCCACATTGAATTTTAAGCGTTTGCACTTCTATTCTATTTTTAGTTTCTCTACTACATTGGGTTTATACTTGGTGACCCCAAGTCTATTGAGAATTGTCACTTGAACTCAGACTTCAATCTGGCATACCCCTCAAAGAGACCACTAAGCTGTAGCCCAAGTCTCTCTGTGATTTTCACGTTATTTATAAGGTGTGATTTGCTTATTTATATATTTTTATTTTAAGATTAATTACACACACTTACTATATCTCATACCCTAAACCCAAGACCTCACAATAAAAGTCCCCCTATATAGCCATTGAGCCACCCACTCCATTTATGTATGATGCTCTCATTATTTTAACAGAAAAAAGCCAAAAATAAATGATTTTCTCTGGCTTCTTTTCCCACATGTTATGCTTTCAAAGGAGTTATGTAAAAATGGGTTTAACTAATGATGGAGTACAACGAAGCACCATATCCAGCCATCTTGACATAGTTGAGATATGGCTAATATGATCATGATCTTGAATAAAATTAGTCTTGAGGACTGCTCAGTGCTTTTCGGGAGTGTCAATTTGCTCATTAGTGTTTTTCTTTGTTTTTGCTTGCTGTTTGCTTCCTCTTTCTTTTAATGTAATTTCTACTTTCTGGAGTTTCTTTAATGAAATCTCATTTCTTTTTGTTTTCAAAGAAAATGGGGGAACAAATAATTAGGAGAAGAGAAAAAAGAAGAAGTAATTACTCAGTTTCTGATCAGAGAATATCGCCTTTGTTTTCATTAAAAAAATTTACTTCAGTAGAAGAGGAATTGCCCCCGTCATCTTTTGTTTTCATAGAATCCTCCAATTGAGATCTCCCAATCAACTGTCTGTTTTAGATAAAGTGATGGTTGTGATGTTACAATCACTCTGATGTTGCCACCACCTAAAGAAGACCCATTTGTTCTTCTACCGTTCCTCTCTCTTAATTCATTTGTTAATCTACTCTTTTCCTTTTGCCACTTCTGTATGCGCTATTATTTCTGAAAAATCAAAATGGGTGTTTCTCAAAGTACCTCACAACATTGCTTGTGGCAATCCAGGCTTACTAAGAAATCGAAAAACATGGAAATTTTTTTTTTCTAAAGTAACAAGTATCTCTAAAGTAGTAACAAAATTAAAGATGGATGATGGTGAAACCAGGTCTAGGAAATCCAGACATGCCAGTTGATGATACTCCAGTTGATCCTGTAAGGTTTGGTTAACATCGGTTCAGGAGATCAAGACAGGTTGGCCGATGCAAGGGATTTGGGAGAAATGGAACCGTGAATTCGTTATGGTTTGACTTTGATTTTACTGCATGGCTAGGTATGGAAGAGACTTCCATTCTGACTTGAGTTCTAGGATGGTCACATGCATTTCATGAAAGTAAAAGGCAAGAGAAAGAAGCTGCCCCCAAAAGCCATTGAGTAGTAACCTGTTTAAGGATAGGTGAACATTAATGTCAGCAAAACTGGGATGGAGACCCTTTCAGAGTAGATGAGTGGGCTTCCTCCACAGAGACATTGCCTGGAAGATCCACTATGATAACTTTGGAATTCTTGCCTAGATGGTATCCTTGTGTGACAAGAGGATAGAGGATATGGGGTAGCTTGGCTGCTTTCACATCTGTTTTCTGAAAGTTTCAGAAGGGTTATAAGGGATACGGTATAGTTGTCAGTTATACTAACTTACCCTTTCAAGCTTCCTTCCTTTCTTCTGTCTTTCCTCCTTTGTCATTTGTTGTTGTAGTCAACACTCTTCTTACGTGTGGGCATTTAATTATCTATAGAAGAGATTAGGACTATCCGTAGTCTTAACCATTTGAAAATGACTTAACACCCCACTCAGGAGAGGGGCTTAGGAGCTATTTTGATTCTTCCATGTTTCCAAGTGAATGAACAAAGACTCTGGACGGTTTCAGTGATGGCTAGGCAAGTAAAAGAAGGGATTCTTGCAATCAAGTGACTTTGGTAAGTCAAGATCTTGCTTTTATCTTCTATCATAAGCATGCATTTGAAATCTTAGGATGTGGCTCCATCTTTGTGGCTACCAAAGTGTGTTCAAACTAGTATTGGATTTCACTTATTCTGGCACTGCTTGGATACTTGTAGATCATCCTTATTAACTCTCTTTTTATTACTAAAAAAGGGTGTTGTATTACATTCTATTAGTGTGAGTGAAATAGCTGTAGTTGTTAAAATAACTGTAGTTCCAATTTAAGTGAAAATGAAACAGATGTAGTTTTTGAAAGTTTACATTTTGCCTCATATCTGCAGAATTCTATTTCCATATGAGATAGAGGATTTGGAATTATTCAGGAGGAAATTAAACAATGTAATGATTAAGATGCTTTATGATACTTTGCTTTAGTTAGCAAAAACTTATTTTACCTTTCAAATGCTTTCTCCACTTCCTTATTTCGATCTTGATGGTGTTTTTTTATCTACATTACATGTCTCCTACTTCCAGTAGTTTCTGCATTCCAAAGCAAGTAACTGGCAACCTCCATTGAATTCTCTGGAGGCCTAGAAATGGGTTTAATGGAAAAAAAACATCACTGATTATAATGATAGTGGCAAAATCAATTTCTGACAGCTTTCTCCAAATTGGTAAACTTCCAAGTAAAATGTTACTGGATTCTTATTCTTAGCACTTGCAGAAAACTTCTACAGTATCAGTGTTGTTGTCATTATCATTAGCATTGCTAATAAGAGAATTCATGCACCTCAATTTCTATCAAGAACTAATGACCTCTTTTGTTTCTTCAAGCTGGCCTTCTATCAAGTCTCCATATTTGATCATTAAATAAATTAAAATATGACAAGTCTATTAAATGGTTGATCAATGGAATGGCGTGTTTATTTTTCATACAGTATTTATCACTGGATAAACGTTATTCTATTTTTTTGCTTGATCAAATTAGAGAAACTATTCTTAACTTATCCAGGAAATGAGACAGAGAATACCTCTTTTTCATAAGTTTTCCCTTTCAATTGCTTACAATTGCTAATCTATCAGAGAAAGACACAAAAGGAATCCCTTTACGCGAGAATCTGAACAAGGAAAGAAACCATAGTCAGAAGTCGAAACAAATACCGCAGCTCTCATGTCTAATCTGATTGAATTGGAAGAAGAGAAGAGAAAAATACCTGTGTAGGATGAAGAAAATGACAGAAAGAAAAAAATAGAAAATCACATAAATGGGAGAATAAGGGAAAGGAAAGTTGCAGTTGAAGTTCCAGTACCCAAAACTCATGAAGAACTAAAATTGGGTTGCTTTTTAGAGGCTTGCGGCCCCAAAAATTAAATACAGGAACACGTACTCTGTTTTAAAACCCACGTAGTTGCTGCTGAATCAGGAACCTTTTTCCTTCTTATTTTCCATTTACATGCAGTTGAATGAATGAAAAGAAAAGCTGCAGTCATCACCTTCCGTAGGTTCCTTTAAATCCAAATCAACCCAGAGTAGACATTACTACCTCAATTTCTCAAGCTGTATTACCATCATGTGTTGTCTCATAGAAGACAAAAACTAGAAGAAGTTCATAAAAAGGGTAAGATGCTTTTAAGGGTGCAACTTTTTCCTGCAAGTCAATGACCTGTTAAAGGATACCGTCCTCATTAAATTCACAACCAGGGTATTCAGTTGGACGGCAACAATGCAGTTCTACTGTTTGGATTTCATGAGTTCGGCTTATGCTTATCGACTGAGCTCCTGGTTTGTTGTTTTCTAGTAATTTCAGGGGGGCAGCTGTGTGCAGGTTGTGATAGATGAGAGAGAAGAAACAAGGGGAAGTGGTGGGCTCTGTTAATGGTTTTTGAAGGAGGGTGAGGGAGGGAGTGAGAAGGAGAGAAAGAGAAGAATGGGCCACCATTCTTGCTGCAGCAAACAGAAGGTCAGGCGAGGGCTCTGGTCACCTGAGGAGGATGAGAAACTCATCAACTACATTTCCACCTATGGTCATGGCTGCTGGAGCTCAGTTCCAAGACTTGCAGGTGCACATTTAAAAGATGCAGGAAGAAAAATAAAGTGTAGTTCCTGTCACTTCGTTTCTTTTGTGAGCTTTCAAAGTTGCTTTCAAGGCTTCCATTCATTATATTTTTTATATCCAGAAAACTAAACATCTTTTCTGCTGGTCACCGAGATGACAAGATTTTTCTGTATTAAAAATGTTCCCACTTTCATCTGTTTTCATGTTCATTGCAAAGTAAAGTTTCTGGATGATCTTTTTCGTGCAGGTCTGCAAAGATGTGGCAAAAGTTGCAGGCTAAGATGGATCAATTACCTAAGACCAGATCTTAAACGTGGAAGCTTCTCTCCCCAAGAAGAGTCACTCATCATTGAACTCCACAGGATGCTGGGAAACAGGTTATAATATGTTTCTGATTTGGTCTTAACAGATCATTTTCGTTTCGTAGAAAAAGAATCTTCAAAACAGTGCAATAACAGTAAGGTCTCTGGTTCGTGAATGCAGATGGGCTCAGATTGCCAAAAACCTTCCTGGAAGAACAGATAATGAAGTGAAGAACTACTGGAACTCAAGCATAAAGAAGAAGTTCATCTCTCAGGGAACTAATTTTGCAGAGACAACAATTCTCAACAGCTCCAAGCCAGACCCACCATTCATAAACGTGGACTTCAATCAAATGGTCACTTCCTCACATGATGTTTACATTCCTGGTGCAACTACTCCACTAGATTTCGCAGGTGAAGAGCTCAAAACAGATATTATTGGCTACAATCCGGATTCCTATGAAGCGGCAGCACCGCCACAACTACCCTCCCCATTTGAGTCATTTCCCTTTCAGTACTCTACATGGGCATTTCAGCAGCAACTTCACAGTAACGATCAACTGGAGAGTTCCGGATTTGATGTAAGCGAGGGAAATTTCAGGACGCCTTGCGATTCTCTGGTAGGATCCACCATGCCAAGAGCCCTCCATGAGACCATAGACATGGATGAGACTTCAGTCCCATCTTCTTCTTCATCACAGGAAGTTGCTTCAAGCTTGCAACTCCCTTTCTTTTCAGATAGGTCTTACCAGTTTGATCCTCACGTACCCATGAGTCACATGGAAGCCATAGACGTCGTCTTGGGATCATATTGGTCCTCGACTCTTTCATGTGAAACTGGTTCGATGAACCCTGGCCTGGCCACGTACTGGGAGACCTGAGCTTGAGTTATGGGTGATGGAGTCCGTGCAATAAACAGCCGACGGATTTAATGTGGGAGATTCTCAAGACGGAAGGTTCTGTGATGCATTCTGTGAGCTAATATTTATGTAGATGATATATACATCTGAAGGAATGAATGAAACAATAAAATATACGTTGATAACCATTATCTACAATTTCTAACGTACTTCTCCTTGTATCGTATTTCTGAGAATGCTCGGATGCTGATGTTTTTAGCCATGAGTTTAGGATATTCTTTCTTTTTCATCGATGAAGAGATAAGGTATTTATAGAATTACAACACTAAGCGTAGAGTTTACAACTCTTCGGAGTTTGAATTTAAGTGTATTTGGTATTTGTATTTTGATTCTTATCCATATCTCTATAAGAACACAAGACTAAGTTATAGAACTAAAGACAAGTAAAAACTTTTAGGCGTAAGAAAAAACAAATTGTTCTCCCATGCCAAGCTCGTATCTATGCTTTTAGTTTTTCATGTATTTTGGATATGTATTCTAGGATATACAAGGTCTTAACTTAGTTTTAGAAATAGAGGGGCATTTTTATAATTTATATTGATCTCAATTAATAAAAAGACTCTTCTCAATTTCACTCTTCCTCTCAAGAGGGGTTTTCTCCTGAGTTTGAAGTTGACAAGCCTTCTATATGATTTTTCATGATTCCATGAGAATTGGAAATTAAGAACTCTTGTTGTTAAGAATTAGATGTCCTAATTCTAAACTAACGAGAGTAATAATAATAATCGTGAAAAAAAGAAAAACAAGCAATAAAAAATAACAAGAAGATTTATATAAATTCGTCTTAAGATGAAACTTCGTCTTGTCTTCCGCCACTGCAATAATTCACTACGAAGATGAAATAGTTTACAAATAGAAATCACACACACTTACATGTGTTTTTCTCTAACATTTCTCAGTTGCAACTCAAAGTTTCCGTGATGATTATAAAACTCTAATAACAATACCCCCCAAATTATAAAAAAAAGACTAGGGCATCCATTTTATAAGAGTGAAATTTCCAATATACTTTTAATGAAACAACAATCAATATATCATAGATTTGGAAAAGACTTCCCGCCCCTTTTCCAACCCCATAGTGACCTTACCACAAAAGTCGATCCGCGTACTAACTCAGTGTAAGGCATTAATTAGGCTCCATAACTTAACACTTTGTATCGCTAAGTTTTGACATAGTGGAAGCACTAAACAAAAACATTACTTCTGTCTGTACTACGCTCAGTTTGTACCCAGTCAACTCTCAACATTATAAGTGAGAGTTTACACTGCAGCTGCTGATGCTGGAAATGAAGCTTGTTTCACTCGGCTGTAATTTAAATCTATGTAATCTTCGTTTGCTTCTACCCCACTTGAAGAAGCCCTGCGCTGTGCATACATCAACCTCCAGGCTTTTGCTTTTGATTAGTACTCCCCTGGCCAGCCCTAGCCGGGAAAAGAATTACAATGAAAATCTCTTGTAATAAGCATAAATAGTGTAAAGAATACTATGGCCGTATTTTATAACAAAACTGATTGAGGAAAAACAGGAAGGCCAAACGCAGAACTTATATATGGAGCTTCAGTAACGTGCTGGACTACATAATGAGTTTGAACTTCAAATTTTTTTGAAAGAATGGTAGATACAGAGTATTTATTGCTCAACTTTCCTCTGCAATATTGCCCTACTGATTTTCTGCCGTACTTGTGGAGCCAAAGCCACCATGGGGGTTTGAAGCAACTAAATTTAACTGGTTTAGCAGTCTTGAAAACTTCCCAGAGCTTGAGAACAATGACTTACTCTCAAGACGCTCTTTGAGAACTTCGATCAAAACAACTCCTGCAGTCAAGTTTTCGGAGTCATTAGGTGAATAACTACGAATTAACATAACCTTGAAAAGAGTAGCTTTAAAGGTCATGGCATGCACTTATTCATTAGCTTTCCCTTACTATTCATGACTGGAGAGCATTTTGAAATCAAAACACATCAGATTCTACACATTAAGAAATAGAAGATAGATAACCTCATTTAGCACCGTAGGCCAATCAAGAAACTTGCATGGATTTTCGATAAAGTCAAGTCCATGGGGTGACACTGTTTAAGTTTCATTCGGCTAAGAGGTACTGAGTCAACTTTCCAATAAACTTTGACCTAAATATTTAATCTTATTCAATATCACAATGGTATATATTCTTTTCTACCATCAAAAGACAATTTATCTGCAATACATCACATGAACTATGTTATATTTATTAAAAAAAAATTAATAATCAATAAGATATCCTCGGATGCATCAGCATGCAGTCATCACAAGTAAGACCAAGTCGAACATAATTTTAAATTAAGATATTTATGCACTCTGCTTTTATATAAATAATTTGATACTAATAGGATCTATTGTTCCATCCATGGTCTGAGAAAGCTTGTCATTGTCTTGTGCAAAGACCACTATGCACCCCTCACTCTCTTTGGGAGGTGTGCAATCCGTAAGCTTTCATGACCTTATTTCCCTTCCCCTCGCCTTTGATTGGTCAATACACAAACAATACAAAAACAAGTTTGAAAAATTATGCAGTCAACTTGAAGAATAAGCCAAGTTAATCCAGGTAAAAGCTTGTTTCGCAAACCAAATGGACTCTGTCATCAGTCAAGGGGACATGAGGCGTTCAAGATTACAGGACTTTCTTTCCTTTTTCTCCTGGACAGTAAAATTCAACTTGGGTATGGGATTTCCAAATGAAGCTTCTCTTTAGGTAACTAGAATTCTAGTTTCATATCTGGAGGACGAGTATTGCTGCTCCACCTCACTAAATCTTGGGTCTATACCATATTTAAGACCATCTTTTCTGAACACATTTTAAGGCATATATCATATTCTGTTGATTTAAGGAGGAATTAAAATTTTCGAGTCTAAATATTTAGATCTGAGTTAGATTCAACAAAAAGCTGGTTAATACCTGCTTGATGACAACTTTCTAAACAATTACTGTGTCTATACTGTCTAAACCAAATTGCAATAGCTGCTCCACCTCAATATGTTTGACCATTTTGAAATTATCTACTATATCTAGTGTGGTATCCGAGTATTTGTTGTTGCTAAGATTAAGATGGAAAAAAAATTCAATCAGGTGTCTCCACTTAACCCAAACCAATGGAAGTAAATGGGTAGTCAACAACCTAATCTTCTCCTTTCTTCCCCTCTATCAGAAACTTCCAAATCTTAACACTTTGGGCCTACCAAAGTAGTTGAACAATTTATATCCACAACATCAAAGCTCATTCATACAAAATTTACCATTTGTTCGGATAGAAATAAGCAGTTCATACACAACTCTCGTCTGAAAGAAGCGGCATGATGCCTGCTAACAAGTAACAATAACAAAAGCATGACTGGTTAACATAATTACCTTACTGATAGCAACACAAGATTCTTCATTAACTGTTAGGAGATTGGTGACACACATACTCTCATCTAAGCCATTTCCACCTATACACTATAACATCTATGTATAATCCCTTCTCCCAGAAACAAAGACAACCATTGAAGGAAAGTCTTTCCAACTGATAAATACTATATCAGAAGCATTTACGTTCGTCTTATCATTATCGGGTTTTTTTCTTTTTCTTTTTGAATGAAGTCTTATCAATATCAAAATGTTAAGCAATTAGCTCCTATATTTTCTACATATATTTTTCAGAGACATATGATTGATAGCAATTATATGGAAGAGTAAGCTATCAGTATTGAGGTCAACAATGAATTTCGCCACTGCAAATTACGTCATAACGCATGGATACTTCCACATTACATCCTCTTCCATGTACTAGCTCGATTGAAAAATCTTATAAAACTGGTCAAACAAAACTTTCTAGTAATTGAAACATACCAAGAGAACGAAGCATCTTCAAATCAAAATTTTCTATTAGTTTCTCTTGTCCAATCACACTTGCACGTTGATTCACCAGCTTTTTCAAGCTAACCAGCAAATCCTGCAAACAAGTTTATATGAGATACCAAGCAAATTTCAGACCATAAAAAAGAGGAAGAATGTCCACTATTGAATTTCTGTTTAAACAAGGACAGATTTGGATCAAGAATCCTTCGGAGGGCTGGAATAACCCGACTCTTTTAAGCAGGAACAAATTTTAATCATGTTGCATCAATAACATCTGAAAAAAAAACAGTCAGAACAACATGGAATCAGGGACCACAGGTAAGCAGTTTCACATCTACACGGAATTGCAGCTGTCAATCGATTCAACCAAACGATTTGGGTATTCAGGCCAAACTCTGGTTCCCAGAAATTTCTCACGATTTCATGAAAAATATCAATGTAAACAATCAAGGTGCAGAAACTCGAAACCAAAACCTTCGCGATTAACCTCGTGAGGGTTTTGCTACACGAAAATAAAGAGAGAGTTTCACTTTGTGAACTGATTGAAGGCAAAAAAGAAAAACGCTTTTGCTTTGTCTACCATCAATACTTTTCTGATTTTTTTCGAAAAATTCAATCTTTTCTTGATACGGCAATTACGTTCCCTTTTTTCTTTTCTTTTTTTATAAAGCTATGGCAGTCATTCAGATATTTTCTCCCATCACCAACCATAAATTTAATATCTAAAGCCATCTAAGGAATACTTCAACTTACAATTTCTGAATCAGAGAGGGTTGAAAGCCAAGCCACGTCTTCGGGACGACAATTCCCGATTTCTTCCCCTCTATCCATCAGGCAAAAACAACCGCGAAATCTTTGAAAAGGAAGCGAGAATAGTGACTCCTCTTTGGCCTGGCAGAAAACGAAAAGGACAAATATAGGGTAGAATGTTCGTCGCGTGGTCCCGTAAGATGAACGGCAGAGATCACATATCGACGGTCATCCTTCATTGACCGAAAGAGATTTCCGAGAAAAACTGACGACATCTGAAGTTTGAACGGAAAGCGAATTTAAAACTGCGGCGGTGAAAATGAGAGTCCGGGAAATAGATTTTCGTGCCTGCCCACGTCGTGACCTCCCTCTCTCCCAAGTTTGTTTGGTCGCTCGCTTCATGTATTTGTAATCTTTCCAATGACCGATCCCTGCTCTCACTCCTTTGCTTGCTGGTTTGCTCGCCCAAATCGAACCCATTTTCATGGAATTTTGCTCCCCCCCTCGTAGTGTTTCTCCCTCACATGGCCACTACCCCTGCCTTCTCAGACTCCAACGATACCCACGGCAGCAGTATCTGCTACGTTTCCAACGTCGAGACCTTCTCTTCCTCTCCCGACTTCCCCACGGCCGATATCCCCGCTCTCCACCGACTGTCTAAGTATTTCGAGGCAATCTTCCAGTCCCCGGAGTATGTTTTCTACTCGGATGCCCATCCACCGTTGCTTCCTCGGGGCAAGGAGCCCTTTTTTCCGTTCTGTGTTTGCCGCCGCCGCCAAGGATAGGACGTCCAAGTTCGAATTGAAGGAGTTGGCTAAGGATTTCGATGTGGGGTACGATGCTTTCGTTTCGGTTCTGTCTTATTTGTACACTGGGAGAGTGAGGCCGCCGCCAGAGGGGGTGTGCGTCTGTGTGGACGAAAATTGCTGTCACTTTTCGTGTCGGCCGAAGGTGGATTTCATGGTGGAGGTTTTGTATGCGTCTTTCACTTTCCAGATTGCGGAGTCGGTTGGCTTGTATCAGGTTGCGAGTGAATTCTCTGCTACATCTCAAGTATTGTCTTACTACAAAGGCTCAAAATAACCTTTCTTTTTTTTTTCTTTTTCTTTTTTGCGGAGGCACCTTCTTGACATCCTTGACAAAGTTGCAATAGATTATATTCCTCTAATTTTATCTGTTGCTAATATTTGTGACAAAGCTTGTACTAGATTACTTGCCAAATGCTTTGAGGTTGTTAAAAACTCCAATCTTGATGATGTAACTTTAGAGGTATTTGTGCCTGCATTGCTTATTCTTTGTTGTTTAGGTTCTACCCATGTTTATATCATCCATTTTTCCTGTGAATTGAACCGAGGAAATTTATATGGAAGGAGCGGATCTACAGGAGCTACATGAAGCTGTAAAGATAACTGATAGCTTCCTATATGTTAGAGGAACAGAAACAGTCTCTGGCTTTTGATGTTTTAGATGATTGCAAATCTGATCTTGTACTTTGGAGGACGTTTTAATACAGTTGGGCTAGCTAAGTTACTGTTCTCAGCGGAAGCAAAAAGTGGATTGCACCTCTGAGGTACTACCTGATGCCAGATCAAAGCTAACGGGTGGAAATCAGGTTAGGGTGAAGGACGAGCATCTCTCTAGGAGGTTTAAGGCACTGTCTAGAACTGGTATGATACTCAATCCGTTGTTCCTTTTGTGTTTACTTGCGTTTACTGCAATATTCTTGTTTCAAATGGGTCTGTTAATTGGGAATCCTCACCAAATTTGCTCACCTTCTGCCATTTTTGTGAAAAAAACCAGTGGAGGTTGGAAAACGTTATTTTCCTCGATGCTTAGTGATACTCAACGGTATCATGGACAATGATGACCTCGCGAACCTTGCATTTGAAAATTCAGAAGAGCAGTTACAAGAAAAAGTGGAGATTCATGGAAATCCAAGATGCCCTTGGTAAGGCATTCAGCGAGGACAGGGAAGAGAATAAAAGAACTGCCACGCCCTCGTCTTCTTCGCCCGCCCTCGATGGATTCATAACCACGTCAGGCATGCGATAGCATTGTGTGGCGCATATTATGAATGTTGCAGAGAGATACCTTCATTAAATGAAGGTTGCAGTGGCTCGTCTTCTCTTTGTTTCCCTTTTCTCTCATGGAAAAACACAGGCAGCGCATGGGAGGTTTTGTATAATGTGATCTATTTGCTATTTTCGCTTCAGAGACAATTAAGATACTTAACAGTCTATACTTCCTGTTGAAATTTAGCAGAATTGGCAGTTTGTGGTCCTGTGAGATGCTCTTCCTGAGCTAGATTGAGAACGGAAACTAATGTTCGACATAAGATTTACAGAAAAAACAATGAAGATCATGCACTCTGCACAATCAAAATCTATTCTGAACTTGTACGAAAAGAATGTCAAACTTCAAAAAAAAAAAAAAAAATGTTTCTAACGGCAGCTTTCTATATCCATTAAAATGCAAGTTTTCTGTTTCATGAGAACTAGTTTTCCCTGGCATAGCTGCTGAGCAGAAGAAACTCGGTGAGCCAAGCCAGTAGTGCTCGGTATATAAAGCTCTGGTCCTCGGTATTTCATAAAGCATCAGGTCCCCAACAGTCTCTGTTACTTGCTACGAAAGAGCAAAAGAAAGCGGCAGGCTCTGCAATGCTCCTCGATTGTGCACAGTCATCTTCTCCAACCACTCGGACCCTACAAAACAGAGGTAAAACGGACATAATCAACTCAAAAACGAATATGCATTCCCATACAGAATTCGGAGAAAAAATATCAAAGGAGCACTGAAAGAAGAGGGAGATTTGTGAAAACATATATATGTTGGATATAGAAACACAATCATCTTCATCCTCTACGCCGCTTCTCGCTGCTGCATAATCGCCCTCATGCCTTCTGCTTCAGTAACACCACATTTTTATTTATTATCATGTATACATATAGCAGCGAGAAGCGGGCTCAGCATTTCAAAAACACCAGAAAGATCAAAGTTCACCATACTCGTCACAGAGAAAGACAGAGGGCTAAGCAAAGGCCAACTATGAACACCAAGCCAGGTCGAGTCTCTAGGCTTATGGCTTCGAACCCAAAAAGCCCAGCTGCTCCACCAGAACCTGTACATCGTCGTCATCTCCCCATTCTGGCTGTTTCTCGGCCAGGATCTCGACTTCCACGTCAATCTCGTTCTGTTTCCCACACCCCTCTTCTCCCTCTTCGGTGAGTAGCTCTTCGTTCAGTAAATCTTCCCACACAATCTCAGTACCCAAGATGGGATCAGGACCAGTAAGAACTTCGACCTTTCGAGCGTTACAAGAGTTCACCAGTTCGCTTTCCATGGCGGAAAATAGACTCTCGATGTCTGGCTCCGCCACAATTTCTTCCTGGACCGAATCGGAGTAATCTGCCATGTCAGGATCCATAACAACCGCTTCAGGCAATTGGTGTATATCTTCCGAACTCCCGCTTGCAGGCAATCTTCGTTTCTTTCCGACGCTGCCTCGCAGTTCCTTGCGTCGTTCACGGTTTTGGATCAATTGCTGAAAAAAGGTAGGGTTTTTAAGACCTCTGGCCAGAAAGGCCATCGTCTGTTGCTGCCTCCGTTCAGTGCCTTGCAATCGGTCTTCCATGGCAATAAGTTGAGTCCGTGAGTGTTGCTGCTGCTGTCTGAGCTTGACGATTTCAACCATCAGTACGCTTCGGTCTCTTCTGAGTCGCTCGATTTCCTCTTCAATACCGAATTTTCCCAATTCCACGCACGCACCCATATCCTGATGCTGCAAGTTCTGAGAAACATGCCGCCTTCTCTTAATGCCCTTCAACATATGTCTTTGTCCTCCTAAAAACCCTTCATTTGCGAATTCCCATCTATCTGGATCAACCTTTCTGAAACCCTGTAACCATCGTTTCCGAGGTAAATGGTCGAGAAACTTCATGTAAATTTGGGAAAACTATACAAACAATTGCGATCTTACAAACGATTAAAAAAAAACAAAAAACAAAAACAGATGGCGGGAGCTAGTCTCTATTTCATCAAACAGAAGACAAAACTTCAGCAAAAGATAACAGAAATTCGATCATCGTCATCACCGTTAGTTCTGGAATCAGAATTAGCTTCACGAAAGAAGACGACAAACTTCTGAAATGAAGGTACTAGAATTTTCAAGAAGGTTTTAATGGAATCCGTTTCCGAAAATCTTACGGACGACAGAAATTCGGAGAATAAAAAAATTAGAGAGAGACTAAGAAATACGAAGCTTCGGGTTTGTTTGTCGTGGACAACTAAATTCACCAGAAAGCTGGAGAAAGGCCTAGATAAAAAAGAACTGTAATCCAATACTGATCTGCAATGCAGCTATTGAACGGCGACAATGCCGAAAAGTTTGTATTTTCAACATTAAACAACTCCAAGTATCACACCACTCAGTTGATCTCGGGGCTACTAACGTAACCGCTAAAAAAAAAAAAAAAAAAAAAAAAAAAAAAAAATGAAAAAAAAAAAAGAGAATTGCAGCAAATACTTACATATGTGTTAAGCTGCCGAATAAAGCTGGAGAAATTGCTGTGCTTGAAGTATTTGGGGAGGAGATTGGTAGCAAATTTATGAGCATCCCAGACGATGAAACTATTTCGAGCTTGGCTCCATGAAACAACCGCATCGGTTGCCGGGTCTTCAACCATATCAAATGTTTTAGAGAGGAAAGGAGGCGGCCCCGAGTCATGAAGCCCTTCCATGGGCAACGGCGGCGGACCCACAGGAGACGAACCAATGCCGAGATCTTCTACCTTCACCTTAACACCATCCATGTCTTCACCTGTAAACGGCCCGAGACACACACCGAGAATTAATTATGTCCACCAAAACAGTCCCAAACGAAGCACCAGAACCCCGGCTATCTTTCCCCTCCGAACAGGCAAACACCGCGCTCCCGACCAGATTCGTAATCCCACAAAACCCCAAATTTGTCTCAAAACATCTCAGTGCCAGATAAGAGACGAAATCAGATTTCCAGGTCTCGGCAGTTGGTATCGGGGAATTCAAAATTGCAGGTCCTTTGATCAATCGGATAGCTTCAGATAACAGTCGGATACCAGGGCAAAATCGCAAACAAAAAAACACAAACACGAAAAAGCACGGTACCACACTTGAATCGAGACCTCAAGTCGCAAGCTCAAGCTAAAACTGCGGGGAAAGTAGGATTTGCTGTAGGCAAGTGAGCGTAGTCAAGACCAAGTGGAGACGCGTAAAAATAGCAGGTGGCAGTGGCTGCCGGCGAGTATATATGGAAGAAGAATGGAAAGTTCTGGAGAAAATGGTCCTTCACAAGATATTTCCATTCGAACTTTCCCTAGCTGGATATCCGCCCCCCCCCTAAGTTTCTAGAAACTTCCACGCATTTGGATTATGACTTGGGGATTATTAATAAGGCAAAAAGAGATCGAAATCGCCACCGTCCATCTTCTGGGACCCATGAGCAGTGACTAAAATGATTTATTCATCGGCCTTAAAAAAGAGTCACATTTAGTCTCTTTTGTAATATTAATTACTAACCCCTATTCCTCTCGAAAAGGAAATAATATTGCCCGGGCGGATAAACACCGCTGCTCCCCTCCCCGTCTGAAGCGAGACGTGGACTCGTGGGCCCGCAATCATTTTTTGGATAACCTGTTCCATACAGCCGACGCGTGGCCGGACCCACAACCCTTTCCCAATAAGGAAATCACGGTCGTGTCCTTAATATTATTTTAATGTCCATGCTCCTGATCTGGAACCCAACAGAAAAGTGACACCTCCTTTTTCTATATTTTATGATGGTGAAGCTCCTAGATGCTATTAATTAAATATTAATTTCCAGCGGGTCCCATTCTATTAAAAAAATACCTTTCTTGAAAATTCAATTTCTGTGCTTTTAATTTTAAAAAATAAAATAAATTAATTATTATTATCTTTAATTCCCATATAAACTATCGATATGATCGCAAGTCTTTGACGATTGAGATAATGAGACAAAATCTAATATCTTTTCATGCTTTATGAGAACAGTCTACAGAAACCTTCTTAAAAAAAAACTCATATTTTATACTTGAACGGCCTCAAATGTTTCCAGGCTTGGAACCCTTGGTTTTTTTTTGTACAGTGGGGCAGTTTCTAGCATCAAAGGCTAGAACTTGTGAGATTCCAGAAGAGCCATCCAGAAACGAGAGGTGAGCTGTGAATATTCTTTGTCAACTACCTAAACAATTGGTGGTCAAAGCATCATGATTTAGTCTCAGTGATCATGCAATAAATTTTACGATTATTATTCCATACAGACCCTAGAGGAAGAACACGAGTGCATCAAAGTTCTCAATTCTTAGAGCTAGGAAAAAAAAATCACAGCCCAGATTACAGAAGAGCAATGTGAAAGCAGATAGTACACCACCACGTCTTGAAGAGAAGCTAATCGTCATGGAAAAAGAATCTCTGTCCATCAGTAATTTGGTCGTTTATGTCAGTCAGTCCAAGGCTCCTCCGGTACCAGGAGATTAGATTAGGCTCTGCGCGTTTGTTGACTCTTGGGCAGCAAACTGATTTGCTAAGCTGTTATCCTATACCTGCCCTTGGCTACTCTTCTCGCGATCACCCTTCTCCCACCTTTGGTCTCCTTCCTGCATTGCACGAGGAGAAGACACACTGTTAGTACAACACATCAAACAAAAGACATGGAACCAGGTCATGCCCTTTCGATCTTCCCATGCTCCAAGTCAGATTTTCCTAGAGGAGAATTCCAATAGCCAAATTTTGACATAGATGCAGATTAGGAAATCCTCTATATACCAATCATAATTTCCAGACTCAAGTGGCCATAACTGTACAAGATCCAGTTATAAAACAAGTGGAACAAGGCTTTTCTTTTTTTTTTTTTTTTTCTTTAATTCATGGAACCATTGCAACAAGAACAAGGGAGTTACCGAGCAAAAAAACCATGGTTGCGCTTCCGCCTTATGACGCTAGGCTGATATGTTCTTTTTGGGAGCAAAAGCATTGAATTCTCTGGCACATTATCAACTTCTGGTGGAAAGTAAAGAGCATTATCAGCAGGAAATCCATAATGAACACAACCCGGGTTGGTATGCATAAATCCCAACTTTATTAGTGGAAAGGAAATGTGGCCATATTGGAGAAAAACAATAATCTCATATCCCATGCGGGAGGATATATCTTTGAATACCTCATGAACTTGATCCAGAAATGCAACTGCTGAAGTGAGTCCACAAATGAATCAGCAGATTCAGTAGTTAATGCAACTCAATTCCCAAATCAAATACAGATCATATGATAAATTCCCGGCACAAAATAATTACAAATCAGTTATCAAATGCATACTATAACTTTATAAATCAATTGAAAATACCTAATGTCTATGTATTTTTAGTATGATAAAGCAACTGAAACGGACTTCTCACAAGTATCAGTTAAAAGTCCCCAATGCCTAATAAGCTTCATGTGTTTGTCAATATGGTTCTGATAAAGAGAGTATGAGAGTTGGGCATGGAGTTAGAAAAGCACAAATGCTGCTTGCAGCACTTTGTGCCTAAATGTGAGTGTGTTCATGAGAGCAAGAAGGGGAGGGGGTTGGGTTATGCCTAGATTTTTTCGTACTTGCAGGGATTATTGAGTGTTTTTTTTTTTTTTTTGAGAATGAGGATTAATGTATTTCCTGCAAAAAACAATTTAAGACAATTGGCAAGTTTTTCTCTGCCAAAATAAGTCACTTGTTCTATTTCATGTGGAAAGAGAATGAAAGATCACAGATTGTTCTTTCTTTCTTTTTTTGAAAATTTCTTTCAAATTTTTTGAAGAATTAATAACAGAGAGTAAGCCAGAGCAGAACATTGACCCAGAAGTAAACATATTGAAAAGGCATGCACAAGTCCCATTCAGAATCAACCAAACCATACTTGCAGCTAATCTGAGCAAGGTGAGAGACTTTAAACAAGTCCCTACGAGCTTGAACTTGGTCTCTCTACTACATTAACATTCATTTTGATACTGTGGTCATCCTGATATGCCTCATTAAGTCATAGATTCAAAAAAATTTAAAAAAATAATGTTTCTCCAAACAACAACTATGTTTCTTAAAGATTCTTGGATTTGAGATACATAGTGGAAAGGCAGTAACCACCTATATTACATGAAAATAGGTTAAAATGTACTATTGATCTGCAAAAGGGTCAATCCATAGTAAAAGCATATGACCCCAGAAAGACAGGTGACAATCTCTGCAAGCCCAGATAACAGTAGAAAGGGAAACAGAAGCATAGTGCTCCCCAAAAAATCTATTAAAATACGTTAAAAGAATCTCAAAAATACATCTTATTGTTCACAAAGAAAATTTGAAACAAAATGACGAAATTATTCAAAAAAAAATAAACCAAAGGATTGGGTAATCACCGTCTTGTATGAAGAATCGAAGAGAAGGAATACCAAAAGGGTGATTAAATCCATCAACTGCTGCTCTTTCGAGAGCTTTGGATTCATCTTCCGGTAATGAGAGAGGAGGTTCGAGCTTTGACGCAAAAAATGGTAGGAGATGACTAGCGGAGCTCTTTACGAAGAGATTCGCGTTTGCATTCTGGAAACTAGTAGGATGGATGAAGCGATTAACCACAGAAGCACCGGCCCATAAAAGGGTTTTGGACGCCATTTTTTGAGTAAAACCCTACTCCGAGAGAGAGCGTTGTCGCTTTGTCACGGGAGAAAGAGGATCGTCGGAGTGTCGCGCCAATCCGGTTTTGCTTTCGTGCTTTCTCTCTTCCCATCTAATCTGGTCCGCACGATCCATCGGTTCCACAGAGAGATAAATCCTACCCGTTGATTCTGAGAAACAAATCCAACGGAGCAGGTCTGAGGCCCATTAACAAAATCTAGTTAGTGTCGTTGGACAGAGCCAATGGATCTGACGGGACTGGGCAGGCTATTTAATAATTTACTCAATAATAATGGGCTTAAATATTTGGCCCATCAGTCTGTTTCTTACATTTCTTTCAATGGGCTTATAACTGCACTGCTCAGGCAGGCTTTTAGTTTTGTTCTATTAGAATGAGTTATTACCTTAGATTGTTGGACTCTTGTCAATCACTTCACATAATTAATCAACAGTAAATCTATCTGCTAAGTAATTAAATTAATAAATACAGTATATTTGACTACCAATTGTCTAGTAACCAATTGAATTGCCCATTACTCTTATCAAATAGCCCAATTATTATTGATGTAGGCACCAACATAGGCACTGGAGTGTGAATAATTCAAGCTAAGGATTGTTAAGTTGTGGAGTCTAATTAACGCCTTATGTAGAGTCTATGACATATTGTCTGTTGTTTTATTAAAGGTAGTTTAGGAGTTTCACACTTGTATTTTGGTTGTCTTGGTTTTCTCTTTATATTTGGGGGCGCCTTTATTATGATTATCTTCGATCATCATGAGTTGAGAGAGAGAGGGCAGAGAAAAACACTTGGGGGGGGGGGGGGTTAGTCCACAATGAAGTGGAATGAATTCCCCCCGCATTACCTAATTCATAAAAAATGGCGTTAGTGTAAAAAGACTTGAATTGAGGTGAAATTACACCATTTCATTCGCTCAGGCAAAAATGGGAGAAAGTTGTTTCCTACCTATTTTGAGAATCATCAGCTTCCCACTCGGCCTCCATCTCCACTCCCTCTCGACCTCCGTCGCAAAGCACGGGAAGTCGAGCCTCTGTCGTCGGCCTCCCGACTTCTCTTCTCTCTCGGCCTCCCTCTTTTCTCCCTCTCGGCGTACCATCAGAGTGTCGCCTCCATCGCTGTGGCCCCCCTCATCGTCGTTGCCCGCCGCTGAGGAAGACGAAGACGATGTTTAATTTTTTTAAGTTAGGAAAAATAAACCATCGTCATAATTGGTTTAATTATCCAATTAATTAAACCATTAGTTTTTCATTTTTTGTTAATATACTATTAATTAATAATATGTAAAATATATATGATGTTATTGATAAATTAATTAATTTATTTAGTTATTATGTATTTTTTATTTTGTATTAAAATAGTGAGTTTTAATGTTAAACTCTATCTTATGTTATTAAAAAATAATTTATTTATTAATTATATTCACTTATGTTATTTTTAACTTTTTATTTATTTTAAATAATTTATTCTAGTCACACGTAATTAGTATATTAATTTATAATAAATTTTAATTATTAATTGGTTTAATTATCCAATTGCTATAATTAATTAAACCATTAGGTTTATTTATTATATTCTCTTGTGTTATTTTTTAATTTTTTATTATTTTTGTATAATTTATTCTAGTCACACGTAATTATTGTTTTAATTTATAATAAATTATAATCATTAAGTAATATAATATAATTTTTCATTAATTATGATATTAATATATTCTAATACTACACATTAAATCACTTATAAGTGTAGTAACAACGTTTATTTTGTTAATTATATATTTAAATATATGTTCTATTTAAGTATATTATAAAAGGTTACTCATTCTCTTCTTTATATCATATTTTTCATTAGGGGGCACTAACACTGGAATCTATTTTCCAACCACTTGAACTCGTCTACACTAACACCCAAACATGAGTTGAAATTGAATCAATTCATTTTACTTCAATTCAAGTTCATTCTGGACTAACCCCCCCTTGAGTGTGTCGGTATCACTTGTAAACTACTTCATCATCATAGTGAATTATTGCGACAGCGAAAAATATGACGTAGTCTTACCTTGAGGCGAACCTATATAAATATTATGATTTCGTGTTTTATTATTTATTTTTCTACTATTAGTATTGTTCTATTTACTTTTTGTCTCCTCAAGTACTTTGCAAATCTAATGTTTCTGATTATTTTGGCCCATTTATTAGAACCATTGTTCTAAAAGATCGACCTTGTAGAGAAAGAACAACGTGAATATTAAAGTCAGGGACCAAATTCCAACACTCCCCCGCAAGTGCGATACTCACAACACGGGCACCCCATCAATGGGGGACCAAATTTGTTAACATAGATATTGGGGGCAGTGGGATTTGAACCCTTGGTCTAAAAGATCGACCTGAATATTAAAGACATAGGCCAAATTCCAACACCATTGGTAAAAGATATTGAGCTCATTGGCCAATATTTCGACTGTATTTATTGGGAAGGGTCTTGAGGGGATTTGCCTTCCCCTTCCCAACACAGTTGGTCGTTCTTCTATTATAAGGAAAGGGAGCGGAGGACAATTACTCCGGTGGAAGAGGGAGGTAGCTGCCCAGCCCCTCCCTTTTTTGTAGATGGAAGGGGGTGACCAGCCACGTAACTGTGGCTTTCATGATGCTATCGAAGGGCCGTCACGATAACAAAATCTCTTTCGCTTCAGTCATCCGTAAGTACTCATTAGACAGTTCTTTCTACCGGAAGATCTGAACAACTTATTACGATAGCACGACAGAAATATAAACAAACTATCAATCCCGTTTTTCCAGAACTCATGGTCAAAGACTGGTACGCCGGGTATGCATCCCTTCTTAACCTTCGATACGAGAAAGCAACTGTGTTTTTCTGCTTCCTTTCAAGCTTGCGTTGATGCAACTATCCACGTTCAGAGGATCCAGCTCCTTTTCTTCTTTTCTCAGTTAGGTATTTTTTCTTTTCACCGGTTGCTTTCCTATTATCCTGTCCCCAGTTGAATTGACGGACAAAAAGATTAGCCGATCTCGTATCTAAAAAATAAAAGAACCGAAAAGATCGAGCTAGAGTTTCCCATTTCTGGGTGGACAGAATTTCTCCAGAGCCCTAATTGGTTCCTGAGAAACTGGTGATCCGATGTGAGCAGCCCAGAAAGACAATTAACAGATCTACCTCCCCAGAAATCAAACAAACCGAAGAAAAGCAGAAAAAGAGGAAAAAAAACAAGGAGATGGGAGCTGCAACTTTTGGATTAAAGAAAGAAATGACACGCACTTCCTTAGCACTCAAGTATCACTACAGTTCATCAAACCACTCCAAACTCGCGGGGAGCGTCTTCAAACTTCATTCCAATCGCTTATTCCGTAAAAAAGCGACGGGACGACTCTGGGCAGTGGAAACTGCTTAGATCAGATACTACTGCCAAGAAAGGGCCGACGGGGGTGACATCATTTATGACCTGGATCCCCTTCCAATGTTACTGCGAAGCTTCTTCTGGACCCAACGTCACCGGTTTTGATTCTCCGGACCCACAGCGTACTTATTGTGTCGGTGGTGTGACTCTAAGGCTTCTCTCGTTCCACTACCACTAGCCGAACTTACGACTCCCTGATCTAAATAATTCCAACTCAAACTCGTTTTAACTAGAATCCAATAAATTTAATCTAGTTCCAACTCCCATTTATATTTAAAAATTTGCATAAAATTATTCATAAAATTGTATAATTATGTATAAATTTTATTCAATAATCAAACACAAAAATATTCATTTGAAAGGAAACGCTAGTTTTGTTCATTTGTACTCGATGAAATCGTTTAATTCAATTACTAGAAAACCAGATCATATACAGAGAAAAAAGTTTTTAAAAAATGATTTAGGATGACTTAATTGTATGCCTATTATTTGTTTTTTCTTCCAAACATAGACTCATACAGCAACAGTTTTGAAATGTTACTGATCTGTTCTTCTAAAAAACTTGAATGGAGTTAGCATTAAAAGAGTACCTCAAACAATTTGAGTCTCTTCAAGAGCCATGAGGAAGTGACACCTGGAGTTCAAGAAAGAGTTTCTTTTTTTTTTCACGTGCTTATGATTTCACATAAGCGAAGGTCACACGTGCGAAATTGCACGATGTCTTCACACACAAGGGGAAAATTTATTTATCCCCTAACTTGGGTATTTGGTTTTCCCGTGAGACGATGCGAGGGGTAGGGGGTATAGCAGCGCTGGCGAGGAGCTGATGTCGGGGCTGACGACTACGATGGAGGCGACAGTGACGGATGCAACGACGAAGGCAGGAGAGGAAGAAATCGAACCGAGCAGCGGTGAAGGCAGTTGTCGACGACGAAAAGCAGCCACAAAAGCTGACTGGAGGGGAGGAAGAATCCCCCCCAGTTCCCGCTCTCGCTCCCTATTCCTAAACCCTCATTAAGTTAATGAGCTAACTCGTGAACTTTCAAACTGAACCATGGTTCGGTTGAGCTCGACTTGTTAACTCAAACGTGTCTTATATCCAGATAAATCGAATTGAATTGAGACAGACCAGAACCGATCTCGAGCCGCTTGCGAATAGGCTTAGTTCAATACCACCCCTAGTTACCACGGCATTGTACACCTTCAACCGGATCTAAAAGATGCAACGGTTGGGATAGTTCAATCAGTTCTTACTTTTTTTTTTTAAGGGTGGACATTTTATGCTATCAAACAGCGGCAAATAAATATTTAGCCTGATTGATAATTACAAGAAAAATAAGAAAAAGGAAAAGGGCGCACTTGTCGAGGTAGGGCTCGTCGGCTACCCTTTCCATCTTCTAAACACAACGACATGACATGACGTCCCCCTTGCATTATTGTAATCGTTCCAATTACTCAAACACTTCCTCTTTCCGAACGTAAACACAGAACGATGAGAAGAAAATCACCTGAATCTGACCTCAGTTTTCTGTAAATACGGTTAAATAGATCTGTTGCAAATTCTGATTGCAGTAGGATCTTAAATCATCTTCTTCTTCTTCTTCTTCGGTCTAGCTACCGATTTTCAGTACTCTCTCAGGTTCCAGACAGACAGTTGCATTTATATATATATATATATATATAGTTATCATCATGTATACAGACTAAATGACTAAAATTTCGAAGCAAGCAGCAGCAAATCCATCATCCATGGACGCGATAGCAAAGAAACTAAATCCATTACCGAGAAAACAGTACACAAAGCGAGAATTTCGAAGTTCATAACCAGGTGGCACCGACCTCTCTGAGTTTGGGGATGAGCTTGCCGCTGAGGTGGAGAGCCATGAGACTCTCCAGCCCGCCGACATGCGCGCCTCCGATGAAGACCGCCGGAAAGATCGGATCGGCGGCGCCGAGGACAGGCCTGGCCTTCTCCATCTCCACCTCGTCCAGCTCGATCACCGTCGGGTGGACTCCGATCGTGGTGAGTAGCCGCTTCATGACGTGGCACATGCAACAGGAGGATCTGCTGAAGATGATCACAGGATTCTCCGAGATCAGCCGCTGGATCCTCCGCTCCGTCGTCTCTCCGGCGTCGATCGTCAGTGGCGCTTTAGTCGTCAGCACCCCTTGCATCTCCTTTCCTCTTACCTCGTTGGCGATTTCAAACAAAATCTCCAAATCCAGACGCAGAACAGAGAACGAGGGTTGTCAAGAGAAGACGATGAAGAAGGCCGCAAGAGGGGGTGGTATAAAAGCCACAGCAGGTCACATGGGAACGATGAGCTCACTGCCACGTCACCAATAGAAAAAGCCTGTGCTACATCACGTGCAAGAGCCTGACGTCACTCAGGTTCCTTTGGGGCTCCACGTATTAACACGTGGCGCCTTCTGAGCCTGCCAAGTCAGTCGTTTTCTTGTCTGGAGAAGAAATTCCGGAGGAGATTCAATTGCACCCAACGAGAGGGTTCCTCGTGGAAACCACGATGAATCTCGACCACCGTTGTTGCGTATCTTCAACGACTTTGTCTGACAACGTGGCATGCCACGCTGGAGGCAGCACTAAGTTTTTTATTTCTTTTCTTTTCGAATGGTTCCTCCCCTCCACCGTGGCTACTATATATATATTTTTTTATATATTATATAAATATAATAATTTTGAAGTGGAAATTTGCTTTAGTGGCAAGAGCAGAAAAAGACCTGTTTACAGAAAATTACGCCTGAACGACTCCGACGACCTCAACCTCAGAAAGCGTCAAATCGTCGGAGTGGGGTGACGATAAGCAGCACTTAGCGTTGGGTCCCATCAGGTTTTGAGCCGTCCATTTTCCGGATCTTACTATGAATGACGTGGCTTTGGTGTTTCTTGACCGTTCGTGAGGCGGAGATTTGAAAGAAATCTAGTCAGTGCACGTCACGGAGTTGCAGACAGCTCGCCCTGTTTTTAGATTCTTTTGTTCTTTAATTTTCTTTCATCCTCTCGCAGATCAGATGTCTCAAACGCTTATCGATTGTATTCTATCTCGAAACGAAGCAACGCACTGTGGCGGATTAATACGAGAAAAGAGAGAGAATGATAAGAGTTTGGTTGCAGAAGCACTGGTTAAGGAAACAGTAGTAGAAAACGATGGAGAACTCTGAGTAGAGAAAACTATTTTTTTATGAGTTTCCGCTTGTGATTTTTTACGTGCGTTACTAACAGATGCAAAGTGGAAGAATCTGGTTGGAACTCGGAAGGACGATAAGACGTTGATCATTAAAAAAAAAAAAAATCGCATCTCTTCATTCTGCTTACCATAACGAAGGGAACCGGTTCAACACGGGCAATTTTAATTTCTGCTACTTCTCTTTAGCTAACAATGAATTTGACGAAGAACAGGCGATGACAGGAAAACAGAAAGCTGCTGTGGAACGTCTTTTCTCATTTTTTTTCCGTTTGTCTGTTGGCAGAAAGTGCAGTGTGTCTTCTCAGCTCCACTGGCATTAATATCTCTGAAGTGGTAAAACTGTTTGTGTTCTGTAAAATTTTGATGGCGAGAGATTGGACTATAGACGTACATTCTCCACCAGAGGTGGACGTAACATGTTCTTCGTAAATTCGTGACTAATGAAGAAACCTAACTATTCTTATTGATCATTTGACGCCATGGTGGTACGGACGCTGTCTGTTGTGTCATCTATTCAGTCTCATCCAGATCCTTTCAGCCGAAACCAACCACTAGTTTGATGCGCGGGCATGAGAAAACTTGCAGTGATGGGTGTTCTTCAGGCATTTAGTCATAGAGTGAATTCATTTTGTGGTAATTCATTTGCTTTTTTTTTAATCCCATAAGAAGTTTCAAGTCATAATATCGTTTTTCGGAAAAGGAAAAAGCTTCAATGCTTCAAAGAATGGCCACCACATAAATTGATCCCGACTTCTTTTTTCACCGGAAACGTGATCACCTTCGTCGTTTTCTGAATATAGAATCAATCCAGAGAAGGAGATGTTCCCAAAATATCAACAACACAACCACTTGTCTGGATTGCCAAAACGATATAAACAGTGGCGTACGTGATGTCCTTCTTTTTGTTTTCCAGCTTTATCTCTCGTTCATGATCAGTTCATCTTCTTCGTTTTCGGTCATCGGTAATTAACTCTTCTAATAATTTATATATTCAGCTCTTCCGATTTAAAGCAAATAAACAACGTAGCTAGCTCAGAAAAGCCGCACAATCCCAAGAGAACAAACTGCTGCTCTAATGCCCGTCATCAGACCTCAAATCCCGCACTGCGTGCATGATGTAGTCTAGTAAAGTAAACGCGTTCATTTAAGACAGTAGACTGCGAGAGAGAGAGAGAGAGAGAGAGAACTAAAGCTAATTTACTTAAAGAACAAGAGAAGTAAGTGGCCAAGAGCAGTCAATGGGGGAGTTTGTCGCGTAGCGAATAGCACGTGCTTGGGGCAGGATCACGTGCCGGAGGACACGGAACGGGGTGCCGGGGAGGGGAGAGCGACGTGTCGGTTGTTCGGGGAGCTGACTCGTTTTTTGTCCGTATCCATTGACCCAAATATAGATGACGTGTCAGTGACGCAACCGGAGAGGGACAAGTCGGATGGGTGGCGGCCGTCATTTGACGACAGCCTCTGTATCTTTGTCGGGGCCCTTTTGCACAATTTTCCGGCGCACCCTCCCATAACCGGATTTCGCATTATCGGAGACCGAAACCTTGTGGAACCATTCATATTTCATAATATTCATATTTAACGATCGGACTCCGATCGCGGCGGGATAATTGATCATCAGAAAACTCAGAAAAGGAGAGAATCAATGCGGAGAGGTGGAGGAGGAAACCCGGAAAAAAGAATTAAAGAAAAGAGAGAGGTCAGGGATGAGGTCATCGGCGCATGAACTCAGGTAGCTATCTAACTCAGGTAGCGCTCTGCGTAGATTTCTATCTGCCCCTTCTTTTCCCTGTGCGTGAATCAGTACATCCGATCCAAACACGGAACATAAAAATGACATATTTTCTTCACCTTTTCATTTGCTTTCGTGTGCCATGACGAAAGAAGCCCTACACATTTAGCTATGGATCAGACTCGATTATCTGTTCAATAACAATTAGCAAGCACGGTTACCTGTTGGCAACTCAGTTGAACCAAACTGTGGGTAACAAATAAATGGAGGAGTTTAATCTCAGTTTGGTCATGAAACATGTAACTGGTTGCTAGGAACACAAACATCCTCCAATACTTGCACATTCAAAAATTACATTAGCAGGGGGAGAAATACTTGAGTGTAATTAAATTACAAAGAGAAACAAAAGAAGAAAAAAAAAACGCAAAAAAGAAGAAGAACCCAAAAAAAATAAAGAGAATAAATATCAGCATGGATAAGAATAAAATGCACTCTAAAAATCAGCAGTAAATGAGATCCACCTCCTAGTGTATACAAATCTACCCCTGGTGTCAAAGCTTTATTCCTCCGGGGCAAGAGCTGTTGTAAGCCAGTCAGATGCAGAAGTATGCATTTCTGTCTCTGTATATGAAGATAAACACAGAGGCGTAATTGTGACCTGAGAATTGTACACAATAAGAATCAGCCTCAAAAGTACACTATTGACTGGAACCAGAAGAATAATGAGAAAAAAATCAATTGACAGTTGACTCACAAAACCACTCTCTAGTGCCCTGCAATCGAGATCCTCATCTGTGTCTTCTTTCTCTTGGTGCAGAAACTGTCACACAATGTAGTGGTGCTTCCATTACTTCAGAACATGTTTGAAACTACTATTTGCAGGTAATGTTATTCATAACACTTGCTGCTGAAAAGGAAGACAAAATACATGTTTCTTATCCATCTACACTGTTTTACAACATTTAGGAAACTCCTAGTGATTGCAACCAGCATGATAGTTTAGCTTTTCAACCATCAAATAGACTTTTACCATACATATGGTGCATCTTCGGATTGATCTGCTAGGCCACAAGCCTAAATATTTTCCAATTATTCTTCTTTCCACTTAAGTCCCAAAACAATCCTCTAGAAAAATATCTATGGCATAGATTGTGTTGATAGTCACTCTCAAGCAACAGCACAAATTATGACCAACTGGACAACAGTGCTTCCAAGATTCAAGTTTGCCAATCTGGGTACCCCACATGCAGTTCCATAATGAATTGAATGATTTTTTTATTATCGTTACAAACACTGCGTTATCATGTTAGATTAACACTTTGCATTAGTAATTGAGTAAATATTCCCATAGACAAATTGCCATTGATGCACTAATTAAAACACAAACCAGATCTCTTCCAAACAAAGAAGAATTCACCGTATCCAAGATAGGGTTTGAAGTAGATGATGTAAATGTTGCAAGAGCTCCAATTTATGTCTCCAGACGAAAGTACTTCTTAACTTGTCCTTTCTTTGCTTCAGGTTTCCCTGCTTCAGCGACTGACTCAATCTCCACTGACTTCCTTTGTGTAGTGATTCTACGTGCAGCACCCTGCATGACAAATTCCTTTTTAAATTCCTCTCATCATTTAAAAGGTAAACTCATTTTAAAAAGCAGACAATTGCAACAATCTTGGAACTCACAGCAGCAGAGGCATCTCGACTGAGCTGAGCAAGCTGAATGCCTAGGCTCTGTTGCTTTGACATGAAATTACCAGCACCTGCATAACGATTTCCTGACACCGCTTGCCAGCTTGGTGTGGACCTCCACAAACTTCTCCTTGTTACTTTGAAACCCTATTAAGATCACAAATCCAACAAGAACATGCACCAACAAAGAACTTCAAATTTACAAAATCATCATGAAACTGAAATGCTGACTAAACATACATAAGCAATAAATATTTACTATTTAAATTAAGAATTCCAAACTACCAAGTCACTGGTCCTTCCCAACATGACATGCTACACCAAATATTCAGATAGACACTTCTCTGTTTTTACATGCAAGAAACCTGTTGAAGAGAAAATAAAAGAACTCCCCAAGGAAAGATGATTACACATTGGTGGAGGTAATGAAAACCAGAGCTTTCTATTTTAGGTATGAGACTTGGTACATGCGACATCAACATTTAAATAAACAGGGCTAGTCACCAGTATCAGATGAGAAAATATATGTTGTCCATGTGCCTGAGAAAGAGAGAGAGATGCATAGAAAGCATGGTTTGGCAGCAATTACACAGGAAATGGGAGCAACAAAGAAGGATAAAGGGGAAAAAGCATACCCTCGAGACTTGAACCAATAAATCTCAACAAAAACAAATAGACTTCCATCCCATCTAATCAGAATCATTTAATAATGAGAAGAATTAGCAAAATATCTTTTAAACCCTAATCATATGGAGCATAAAAACACAAACTTATTGGATTAAGAACATTAAAAAGAAAGATATCCACATGGACCAAATTAAGCTGCTGATCTGCTCGTGTATACACAAGAAAGAGAAAGTGGGGGGCACCGGGGAGGGACTGGGGACAGGATTTGGTATTCAGAAACATCTTCTTCAAAGCCAGGGAAGCATAATCCTTGAATCTCATAATTGGCTGTACAATGTATAATTTGAAAACTAGATCAAGTGGGCATGATTCATATTCTATATTTTTCTTTTATATGATAATATATAGACGATGCACTAACAATCAGACAATAGCAGGGAATGTTACTCGACTCTGTATATACACTTACCATGATGATGTTTAGATCTGCTATTTATTTCTGAAACAGCAGTAGTAACAAGATGTTGTTAAAGTAAATTGGGGTGGTTTCCAGAAATTTACATTAGAATTAGCTTTAATATTTAATAAAAATGTAACATAATCATTCAATAATTAATACAAACTATTGGGATTGATTTCTTCCTTGATTGCCCTATGTTTATCTTTATAAAAGCTGTTTGTGATAGCGAAACAGGGATGAGGTAACTGGTAACGGATTGCTTTAAAGGTACTAGGTTATTAGATGTAGGCACATCCCAGAACAAGTGAACATAAGTTCTACTTGACAGCATTTAGACAATGTGCCAACTATTTATAGAGAATGAGAGATTCCATGACAATGTTTGGATGGATGTGAGGCCATCCAAAGAAGAAAAATTGAGAAATGATTGTAGTATGAAACAATCACAAAGTATCCTCAAGGGCAATAACACCTTCTCTTTTCAAAAAATAAAAAACACCTTCCCTTTTCAAAACAAAGACCTTTCCTTTTCAAAACAAACACCTTCCCTTTAAAAAAAACACCTTCCATTTTCAAAAGAAACACCTTCCCTTAACTGCAACCAAGAACAAGGATAAGATCACAACAGCATAGTTTTTCACAAGTATCTGATATCCTTTTCTTCTGAAAATGCATATACCCAATATCCCTCCCTTCACTTCTTCTTTTTAATGTTGAACATAGGCACACTCCCCCTTAACCCCAGGTGAGATTTGAACCCAAGACAACTCTTCTCATGAGCTACCCCATAGATCAAGTGACAACTCTTCTCATGAATCCCCCAAGTGACCACTGAGACCAAGGCCTAAGTATCATGAACCAGAAAGCCATCTCCTATCTGTTACCAGTAACTTAACCAACCAAAGAGTTCTATATAAAACAAAGAAAACAAAGTCTTTGGGCTAGAAGGGCCCAAGCAATATTAAATCTGACCTAAATTTACATTTTTAAAGCTGGACAACCAGAAAGAGATTATATTTATGAGAGAGAAACAAAAGTTCTTGAAAGAGAAGGATATAAATAAGGATTAGCAAAGCTATGACAAAAAGGATGGGCAAAGATACACAGACAGCAAAACAGAAAGGAAACAAGGAATTCTTAAGACGAGTCTCCTACAAGAATATGCTGCAGGGTGTCCTACCCAAGAAATCAGCTGGGTGATGCAAGGAGCCGAGGACATAGACAACTTCATCAAAGACATGGAGGAAGCACCATGTGGAGAGAGGATAAAGGGAGGTGTCTAGGCCTGGAAAAAAAGAGACCATAACTCACCTCAATCAAGTTGGAATGACTGAAAGGAACACAGCACCAATGTTAATTGGAGAGCTGCTGTTAAGAATGAGCCTCCAACTAACCTCAAGAGGTGCCCATTGGAGGAGACAACCTGCAACCCAATAAGATCTCAATTTGATGGTGGATAATAAGTCCTACCATTCTAGCATTGTAAAAACATTCCATGCCTCAGGCTATCTGTTTTGAGGGGTGAAGTAATTACAAAGGTAGGTCTCATTTTTGCAATGACTTGGAAAGATCTTGTCCCTTGCCACTAGGGAGGAGACTTTCTACTTTCAGTTAATCATTTGGAGGAACTGTTCCAACTTCAAAATGGCATAAAAGCAAATTCCAGCCCATCTGCTTGTGTTTCATGGCCCATGAATGCATTTTTCATTGGTATATTCTCCACATCCTGGGTCAAGTTGTCTATTTAAGCTTAGAGGTATGGGTAAGTGTTGGAGGGTAAAAAATCCCACCATTCTGTGGCTATACATGTGCACACAAATTGGGCTAGTTGTTTGAAAGTAATAGTAGTCAGAGAGAAGTCCTATGTGGGTTTGGAAAGATCCTATTTTTATTAGTCGGGAAGAGGTCCCCTAACTTTGGCTTGTTATTTGGAAGGAAGAAGCTTAGTTTCAATATATTCACGTAAAGATATTCACTCACCTAGTGCATCAACTTTGCAATGCCACAATCATCCTGCTCAAGCAATTAAAGTTTTACTATTGTGATCCTTCTAAACACACCCAAGAGATGCTGAAGAAGGGAGCTCTCAAAGATTACACCCAACCATACCATGGGAGAAGCCAAGAACCACTGTGGGATGTGAGAGGAGGAAGAAGCAGTAATGGAACCCGAAATAACAAAACAGGCATCTTAGATCCCAGAGGGAAGAAAACAGCAGACAAAGAGGTGGTTTCCCCATAAAAATATGCTAGCAAGTTCAATGCTCAATATGTCTACCCAATGTACCACTAGACGAATAAGATAGATAATAGCACTTGATAAGATTTTTAAGGTAAAATTTTGACTTGGATTTGCATTCTTCAAGATGAAGAAAGGCGCCTGCCAAAGGCAAGCTTTTGAGGAGATCGATGCTATCTGCTTCCCTTTGGCATATACAAAGAGAACAAGAGCTATACAATACATAAAAAAATCCCCTATCAGATGGAGTTGTTAGAAGACCCATCACACACTTGCCTGAGTCCTTCTCCTTGAGTTTAACGACTACCCTAGAACTATGATTCGTCTCAACTAGAAAGATATAGCTTGTCTGACAATTCAAACTCTTACTAGGTCCCCCTCCCCCATGTTTCTTGAAGATCCATTTTGATAAAAATTCTGGACATGTTCAAGTGGGACACATAATCAAAAGATGACGAAGGCAGGCTTCTCTTTGATGCATGGTTTAACTCTTCCAAATCAACTTCAGCTTGCCACTTGAAGTGAAAGGGGCTCCAAGGAGCTCACTAGTTGGTGCTCTTGTATGGACAACGCTCCTTGGTACCCCCCCCCCCCCCCCCACCCCAAAAAAAAAAAAGCCAATCATGCTGTGGATTCCTCAGCTACAGATGCATCAGAGCAACAAGAGGTTCTGCTTTGTTGTCCTTAATGGCTTCTTTTTTTGGTTTGATGTTGCTCTCTTCTGTTGTAAAATTTCTTTATGTTTTCCCTCTCCTCCCTGGATTAGGAAGGCTAACTCTGTAGCCTTTCTCCATTACTCTGAATTAGTTACCCATCATACAGAAAACACATAATAGCACTCTGTTCTCTTCGATGTTTAGTTTGAGGCATGCCTCTCCATTTGTAATGTAATGTTTTAACTATTATTAGCAGAAATAACTTAGTTAAAAAAACATATAATAGCACTGGAAATCTTTTTAATGATATAATCAGACTAGTATGACATCAGAGACATCAATTTATTACTTGGTCTAAGGAAGATGTAGAACCATTTAGAGGCTCTCTTTTTTAATGTTGATACACGCATGCTACACCCTAAACACTGGAGAAACTTGAATTGAAGACCTCGCACTAGAAACCCTTCCCCCATGTGGTCATTGAGCCGAAGGCCCAATCTATCTAGAGAGAGATTCCGTCCTAACAAGGATAACCAAAAAGGTAATGACATTTTTAAAAAAAAGCTTCACATTATTAGGAGCAAAATATCCAGCTTCTGAACAGAATGAGGAAATTAGCCATGCTAAGACAAAAAACACCTGAAACAAGATAAGGAATCCAGTCATACTCTAACAAGACAAGTAAGTAGTGGTCCATGTGTTGCTCAATAGAAAACCCTGTTTGATCTCACAAACTTCCTCCTCAATTGGTGGTGAACTCAGATATAAGAACTAACTTTATCTTTCATTAATAAATTCATCATTAAGAGAAAAGTTTTAAGGACAAGGATAACATATCATTCGATTGTCATAGATTTAAGTACTATTTGTTCTTGTGGGAAATTACAGAAAGCATATATTTAAGAGTGATCAGCATATGAACTAACACCAAAGAACTAGATGAACTGGAACTAAACTTCACTCTTAAATACATGAGAACACTATACAACAAGCACAAGATATCATTACAAGAATTAGACCATAGGATCCAAGAAACAAAGTAATAAATGTTTTAAGTACTGGACTTGTTCTATTTTCTGATGGAACTTTCAAAAGAAAAAATAATGAGAATGCTTCATATCACAAACCTTGTTTGTAGAAGGGCTTGTTGGAACATCTATGTTAAGTGAACAGCTTTTAGGGAATACTCCTTTTTCAATATCCCTAAGGGCTGAACGAATTAATGGCAAACAAACATCAACAGCATCCTTAAAGTCACTATCACTGCTTCCATCCTTCTTCCTATATTAACAAAACCTCATCATGCAAAAGACAAAGATAACTGGAAAACCATAAAATAAGCTTATTCTCGGATGAGACCAAAGTCCAGTCTCACTTACCAGTTCAAGGAAATTGTTAGAGAAGGAACACCTGCAATTAAAGCCTCTCTAGCTCCAGCAACTGCACCTGAGTAGAATCTGTATGGGTGTTTTGTTAAGAGAAATGGAACACAAAGAGATCTAGAAGTAAGATTTTTTTTTTTTTGTTAATGGGTGGCTAGAATATAAGTGAAATTAGTGGCAAATTCACAAAATGGTGAAATAAAATTCCATGTACATACATGTGATGACCACAACTTGTTCCCTTGTTAACTCCACTGATTACCTGAATTTTCAAGTCAAATGTGTAATTGATCGTAATAATAGAAATCATAACAATTACTCAAAATGACAAGCATTACTAAAATATCACTTATTTTGTTCATACCAGAGCAGGCCTCGACCAAGAAAACAATGCCCCCGATAAAGCTAATGAGACGCAATCAGCAGGAGTCCCTACCAACAGCAATTCAATTTTAAAAACCTATCTGGATTTTAAGCAATAACGATCTGACTAAAGGTTCTCGTAAAGATGCAGTAACCGGTGAGACCTTCAAGAACCGATTAAACATATATGATATTCTCACTGTAACTCTCGTAGTTTAAAAACGGAAAATTCTATTTTTGAGAATAATCAAATCAGGAGCGAATTATACCGGCAACTTCAAAAGCCGTCGCGCCATGGATTTCGGTGGAGCTAACAGCAAGTGTTTCGCGAATTGTCACCGAGTGTCCAGAGACAGATTTATCTCTTCAGTCAAGAAGAACAACACTCAAATAAAAACAAAAAAGAGCGAAAAATACACCACGTTGCAAATGAATAAAAATTAGAAATTATCCAGAGGAGTAGAATCCTACGATTCAGGAGCACAAACGTGAATATCGCACTGTCCATCACGGACCAAAGCATCGACAAGGAGCGTCAGACCGGGTGCTTCTATTCCGTCCCCATTTGTCACAAGCACGACGGGCTTAGAACTGCCTATATTAGTCTCAACGGACACCGGCCCAGCATCCGTCGAAGAAGGCTCTGATTCTCCGGATTTCGACTGTTCCTCGTCGTTATTACCTTTCCTACTCATAAGAGCTTCTTGCAAATTGGAAACCAGAGAAGGGGGCAAGAAGTTGTTCTTAACAGATGTCATTATTCCGATAAAGAGCCCAAGATTTTTGATTGAACACACCAGAAGGACACTCAGAAAGACTAAAGATCACAAAATCACAGAGGTACACAGATTCCACTTTGAAGGCGAGGAGATAAAAAAGGCCTTCCGAAAAGAAAAATTGATTGAAGGGCCTTGCTCGAAGACTGTGAGACCCACCAGAGTCTAATCCCTCGAATAATCAGATAGAAATGAAAACAAACAGTCGTCGAGAAGCGATTAGACAGGCGGCAATGGCGCAAAGAAGAGCGAGAAGGAGGAAAAGAAGAACGAGTCGTTTGGATTTGTAGGAGCCGATGCCCAGAGGAGAGACAGCGAAAGAGAGAGATATAGTTCCTAGTTGACGGGGAAGAGATATGATTGTGCTGACTGCTGATGCAATTTCCTTCATTCTTTTCCAACTTCTCTTTATTTACATCGCTTCGTCCCAATTAACGGACCAAAAATAGCTCAATATGTGTAACAACCCCACAAAGACCCGATTATCCTATAACATATATTACATACATGCCTCCGAATATTATCCGACTCCGACCCGACTATGACTACCACTTTTAGGGCAATGTCAATGTGAAACCTCCCGACCCAATTTTTTCTAGTCTAAATCCGATTAACTCCTCAGTCGATACGGATTAAATTTTGAATAATCGGATCCGCTTTTCAACCCGATCAACCTCTGGATCCGCGACCAATCTCCGAAACTCATTCGCAGCAGCAGATCTCATTTATGGAGTCGGTGCTGAAATGAACTGGCGCGATATTAAATGGGGTACTTGAGCAACATTAAATAAACACTCGTACAGACGAAAGCACATCGAATTTTGAATCTCTTTTCTTCCCATGAGCGTTCAAACTTCAAACTCCAAACTCGAATCGGAACGATAAAAGCGAAGGAGAAAAAGTGAAATTCCTGTCGAAAAGAATCGCCCTAAAGGTGTTCGGTGAAATGCTGAGAGATCGTCAAAGTCTCAAAGACAGTTTCTGTTTCAAGTAAATTTGACTGGACTCGTCCCAAATCATATGATTAACCTAGCGCAAGATTCAAATAATGCTCGATGATGTTACTCGGTGGTAAGTGTCAGTCTTTCCATGCAAAAAGTCGCTCACGAATATTTTTTTCCTCTGGATATTAAGAAACACAGACCAGGAGTGCACGGAGGACCCACGAACGAGCTTTTCCCCATGTTGCGGACGTGCTTCTTCTCTGCTCATGGGCTGTCCCTCGCACGAACAGGCTTGAAAAACGATGCGTCTGATTTTCCCATACCAACTTACTGTACAGGGTGGGCATCATGACTGATCTAAGTTCTCTAAGCTCTGTGTTAAAATGGAGTAAGGTGGTTGGGTTGAGTCTGGTCCCCATTGCTGGAGCTTACGAGGTCTTTTAATAATGTTATCTCGTTTGCAGTTGGCTGTTTGCGGAGAAAATCAAGGAGGAAGCTTGCTGGAGGTACTCTGGATATTCAACAAATTCTGCTATTGCATTTAAGCGTCATTTAATGGTGTATTTGTTACTTTGTTCAGAGAGCACCGAAGTCAGCAACCTTGAACTCCATTTAATGGTGTATTTGTTACTTTGTTCAGAGAGCTCTGAAGTCTGCAACCTTAACTCCTAACCGACCCACTATAAATTGAAAAGGAAGTTTTTATTGAAGGTGGAATGGTTGAGCTAAAAAATATTAAATAGAAAAACCATGATGTTAATGTATGAGATTTTAAGATCTTAATATCACACGGATACTCAAATAAACAAGAAAACATCAAACTGTCAAGACCAGGGGAGTAATAGTCCCTCCCCACTAGCATCAAAGAAGGGAAGCAAAGGGGAGGTTCCCCTCCCTTGAGAAAGGAACTGATAGAGATAACAGATAATATTTATCGGTAATCTCAAAATCCTTATCTTGTATGATAGATATGTAATCTCAGGTAGAATTTAATCTATTTGTAACCTATAAATACTTGTATTGATGAATGTCAAGCACGGTGAAACATTTATTCTTCCTTCTAATTCTTCTATATGGTATTAGAGCGATCGATATCTTTGAACAATCCTCCTTCTCGTCTCTGAAGAAGCAGAGCCGCAACTTTTTGTCCCTCCCGCTCTACAACTCTCGACTCTTTCTCCTCTCTGTTGTTGTCGTGAATGACTTCGTCCCAGACTTGTGCTCGTTACTATAACAGTGCATCTCGCCACCAGTGATCCGTTGGCTCAGCCTCTTCTGGCTCTCGTTTGAATCGCCCAAACTACCGCCATCAGGTGACCCAACTCCGACGGAGCCTCAAAAAGCTACTGATGACCACAGTTGATCCACCGACTTGGCCTTTCGACACCCGACCCCAACAGTCCCTACGAAGATCCAATTCTAACTCCGCCAAAGGTCGAAACCAAACGACGCACATGCCGTCCATGTGAACCCCACTTGCGACTCTCACAAGTGTGAGAAAAAAAAAGTCACACTACCCTCCCCTCTACATCGACAACTCAACAACTTCTTGCTCGACTTACGACATACATCATATTTATCTCATATTTATCTTGTTGGAAGATATAGTGGACTGCCATTTTATACTAGAAGATCTTACATACCATTTACAACAAGTTGGGCGTTTATGATGTTCTCTCACCCCTAGCTTGAGGGGGAATGTTGGAAGATATGGCTCACGGGCCCACAGAGTGGTGGCATGATGGTAAAATAAAGAGTCATCTCATAAAGATGGCACTGATGTAATTAGTTTATGATTTATGTCTCTTATTCACTCTTACTAGGGTGAAAGGTATTTTTATAATATTAATACTTTTGATATCTATAATACAATATAAGGGGGAGGGTTTGGAAAAGCCCATTACCCTAATATTCTTCATTTTTTCTCCAAATTCGTCACTCTTCCTCTTCTCCTCCTAAAACCTTCTCTCCACAATTCTTCTTCTTCTCACCTCTTAATCCTCTTTTACTTTTATTATACATCATGGAATCCTAAGTTTTAACATATCTCAACAGTAACCTTCTCTTCAACATAAATTTATTATTTATTTGTCATCCAAGTTTGTACTCATGGCTCCTGAAGAAACTGAAGCCACCATTCCTAATACCCATGACCCAACCAAACACCTTACGATGATCAACATCCACAATTCAATCAAACCCACATCCACCAATTATCTTTGCTAGAAGCTTCAGATGGAAAACCATTTTTACTGGTTATGATCTCTACAAGTTCGTTGATGGTTCTCATCATGCGCCCTTAGCTACAAAGACTGTCAATAATCTCGCCTCGCCCAATTTCGAATATCATACATGGTTTCGTCAGGACAAAATAATTTTTTGTGTTCTTGTCGGCTCTCTCATGCCATCTCTCATTTTGTTTATCACTCGATCAAGAACCTCTCATGAAGCATGGGATACTGTGGCCTATACTTATGTCTGGTTTTTGCATGGTCACATCAAGTAGATCAAGGAACAATTCACGCATGACGCTAATGGATCTCAATCAATTACCAATTATATGCAGTTTATTAAAACACGTGTTGATGAACTTGTGGCTTTAGGAAAACCTATGGATGTAGATGTCTTCCACTCTAACACCAAGTGGTCCTTTTCATAGGTTGCCCCCTCGAAATTTTAAAACATGACAAGTTGCCTACTTGGATACCAATATTAGGTACCTAGCCAATTTGTTAAAAACTTTAGAGTTGATGAAACCTTAAAAATTGAGCCTTTAAATCTATCCCATACTAGGCAGGTTGAACTTCATTATCCATACCCTAAGTTGGGCTCCACATGACCATAACAAAAAACTCATCCAACTAAAAAATATTTTGTATTGTAAATCTTCTTTAATAACATATCTTTTGTTAAAACTTAGGATTTTAGATGTATAATCAAAGTAGAAGAGGATTAAGGAGTGAGAAGAAAAAGGAGAGTCGTGGAGAAAAGGTTTATAAGGATAAGAAGAATAGCAATGAATTTGGAGAGGGAGAAAGAGGTTGGAGAATTATGGTTATGGAATTGTTCGAAACCCCTCTCCCTTAAAACTCTATTTATAAATCATAAAAGTATAATATTATAATTATACCCTTCACCCTAGTAAGAGTGAATAACAAACAAAAAATATAAAGTAATTACATCAATGACCCTCCAACATATTCATATGTTATAACACTCCCCCTCAAATTGGGAGGTAATGACAATGATCCCAACTTGAAACAAATAACATGAAGATAGTAATAAGATCCTCTATCATGATGTCCCATGGATAAGTACGACACCAGGCACATACTCTCAAAGGGTAGAAATGGATGATAAGTTGAAACCAACCTCAATGATTCTGAACAAATATAGTGATAATAATCACTAGAGTAGGTAATGTCTGTCATTCACAAGACGATGATAAAAAAAATCAAAGTGTACCAATATATAAAAGGGATCGACCAAAGCAATGCTCCAAAAAGGGTTGGCCAAAGATGTAAATGAGAATCAAATAAAGAACGGTAGGAGAAAGGCTGCTAAATAATAAAAGGGTAATGAGAATCAAAGGAAGATAAAATGATGGGGCCACCATGTGCTTTATTTTCCTAAGTAATGTAAATCTCTATCATATGAACCAATGAACCAAAGCCAACAACAATTAGCAAGTAATGAACCCAAGGCAAGCAACCAAGGAAATCTTCTTCAATAATAATGTCTCAATCAAAGAGACACAATAGCAAATGGGTAATGAGCCAATGCCCAAATAACACATACTAAATATGTTGTTATATAACAGCAGATAACCGATAGAGAGTAAAAGTCCTTAAGAGTAATAAGGATACATGAGATAATGTGTAGCAAGTCCATCCTTGAATAAGTAAGACATGCACTAAATAATAAGCAAGAATCAAGTAACAAGCTGCCAATAAGTTGAACCCAGTGCGGTTAATCTTCTAAAAATGAAACTGAATTGAGTGTTGCTAATTCTGAGAACACCTGCAAGGTCTTCTAAAAAACAGAGAAGAGTGGATAAAACAATAGTGGATGTTGCTTCCACGCTTAATGCATCAATGATTAATTTAGACACCAAACCGAGAGCTAGCCATATTAAACCAACTAATTAGCATTCAATGACATAAGTGTCATGTTTCCGAATATAGTCCACGCGTAGAGATGTAATTACAAAATAAAACAGATTTTAAAAGGCAAGATAAAAAGCCAAAGGCAAAGTTTGAACCTAGACCAGTAATAGCTTGAAAGGATTTCACCAAGTGATAGGCTGAGATAAGCTATAAGGATTTCTCATAACTAGAAAAGAAACACACATTTGAAATCTGATCCTAGATCAGAATCTCCATACATAGATACTTCTGTAATTTTCAGCATTAAATCAAGTAACTACTTTTTTGGAAAGTTGCCATAATTCAAAATAAGATCACTTCTTCTCTTTGACAAATAAATCAAGAAAATTTTATGAAAATAAGATGATCTTCTAAAGATTCTTTCTAGATATTGTTAGTTAACAAACAAAAAACTTTCCAAGGGTAGATCATGAGATATTTTCCTAGTTTTGTTCATCAATAATATCAACTAAAAAAGTGAAGCAAAAAAATTGGCTTAAATTTGGATCTTTGCATGCAACACGATACCATCATGATCTTTGATTCTTGCAATGCAAATATCTCCTTAAATATAGATAAGATTGACATTAAATTTTCTCCCATTGAAACTAGACTTAAATACCTTTCATCCAAGTATAACTTCTCTTTTGAGATAAATTATCTGATATATTTTGGACTATATAATCTGGTCGAACTGAGTACCCTTTCTTCCATGGCCAACATGACCGTTGGCTCTTTCGAGATCGATATCTCCATCTAAAAAACTCAGATTGATAATTCGTTAATTAGGTAAGAAAATAAGACTTATAGATATTTGTTTTGATATATAATTATCCATATAAAGTCTTGTTCTTGATGTCATAAAATGGCTCGAAAGTTAAAGTTCTCTACTGCAGCACGAAACTTTTCTACTACTTTACCTTTGCTACTTCAGATGTCGATTTCTCTTTCTAGAAAAAATTGATTTTAATAATTTTTTGTTAGTTAAAAACTAGACTCTAAGACCTTTCCAAAGTTATATAAATGTATATATGAAAAATACGACAGAAGAGTGAAAGATCTAATGGAAAACAAGAATCGGGAAAGAAGACATAAGAAAAAATGAGAACCGACTCCTATTCCTTTCCTAATTTAAGTGAAATTGGTAAAAAAAAAAAGATAAAAGAAAATTATTTTTTAAAAAATAAAAAATCATTTTTTCTCTATTATAATGAATTTTATTAGATGTATTTAAAAATTATACATAAAATATTAAATATTTGTGAGAAGAGAAGATGACATATGATAAATGTCCAAACAGTGGTCTAAGGCGCGTTTCTGGCCGTATCCATTGAACCCTAGGCTCAAGCTTAATTAATAATTTCGAAGGCTTGGTCAGTGGGCCCAACACGTCCCACGTCAGTCACCTTGAGCATCAGTCGAGCTCAAGCCAACTTAAGGGATAACCACCTTATCTTTAACAAATGCGACGCCTCAATACAGGTTTTATATGTGACAAGTAGCATTAGATTAGTTAGGCCATAGCTTTCTCATGGCTACCAATTAGATATATTATTGCATTAAGTCCAGGAATGCCACGTAGGATAAGGGCGACCGCGTTTTCAAATAACGACTAGTTCAGCTGTGTCGCCGGCTCATGGATTTTTTTTATTTTTTTATTGTGATTTAATTTAATCGGGAATTTAACTTTTATTTTTTAGATTAATTAGGCCAAAATACAAAAATAGATACGTCAAAATAATAACCGACGAGGGGGCCGAAAAATTCTGGTATTGGTTCGAACGAGGAGACTGGGGAGCGCTCTCCATTTTCTCCTTTTTCTTGTTTTCTTTTCCCCTCTTTTCTCTTCCACTCCTCGCCGTCTTGGCCTCTCCTTCAGCGCCTGGTCGACCGCTGGAGAATGCCAATGTTGTCGATCTGGTTTTCTTCCTGACTTGTTGGATACCGGCCGGGGTTTTTCTTGCTTTTCTTCCTCATGGTTACAGGTACTCTAGCTTTTGCTTTTTCACTTTTGCTTTTCCGTCTTGAGTTTCTTTTTTATTCAGCTGGAGATTCTCATGCGGGATGTTTCTCGTTATTTACCTTTGATCTCGGGGTTTTTGTGCGCCAGGCTTGATGTGCATTACTTGTTTCTTGCAATTCGGGTCGTTTGTAGGGGCGTCGGTCGTTCGAATTCAACTAAATTTTGGTCATTTTTGTCTTTGCTTGTTGTGTGCTTTTTATTTTAGCTTGAGCTTGGTTACTTTTAATGGAAGAATTGATGGAGTTGGCTCAAGAGCCTGATGTGTGGAGACATTTGGTGTTTGCGGGTCTGGAGTTTCGTTGTCTCCTTCCTGTTTTCAGTTACCTTTTCTCACTATGGTAATCGGGAGGATTTTGTTGATTTGGAGTGAGATTTTGCCAGATTTACCACTTTTTTTTTATGGCTCAGTAGAAATTATGATTAGATGCATTTAAAGCGGAGGTGCTCTATGAACCGTTAGTTTTGTTTATTTGGTTGGAAGATGGAAGGATTAATTTCGTACTAGAGGTGACTGAAAGTGGGAAAAGAGTGTCACAGCTGCCATCTCCCTATTTTACCGATTTGTTTTTCTGCGTGAAAGCTCATTTTGTTAATCTTGCTGTGGCTGAATTAGTACCCCTCGCGGGTTTTTTTCTTTCACATTCATTAATTGTGAATTTTTTATTTTTTCCTTTTCAGATGATACCTTACGGAAATATACAATTTGAATGCCTCACGCCTATGGAATTCTTTCTTTGTTGGAGGAATTAGCAAACACCAATTCTATGGATGGTTCAATTTCAATTTTGAAACTGTCTGAGAGGAAACAATAAAAGAAGATGCCTCGAGCATCCAGGATAAAGGAGAGGCTCCGATGGAGCAATCTCTATACCTTCTCTTGCATCAGGCCAACTGTCTTAGAGTCAGATGGCGGAGGGCATGCCCTTCTAGGACCTGGATTTTCTCGAGTAGTTTACTGCAATCAGCCTCGAATGCACCGAAGGAAACCCCTCAAGTACCCATCCAACTACATATCGACCACCAAATATAATGTAGTGACTTTCCTTCCCAAGGCAGTCTTCGAACAGTTCCGGCGAGTTGCCAATCTTTACTTCCTCTTGACAGCTATTCTCTCAGTTACCCCACTTGCCCCTTTCTCTGCTGTTAGTGTGATTGCTCCTTTGGCTTTTGTTGTTGGGCTAAGTATGGCCAAAGAAGCTTTGGAAGATTGGCGTAGGTTTATGCAAGATATGAAGGTAAATAGTCGAAAAGTTAGCATCCATAAAGGGGGTGGACAGTTTATTAACAAAACTTGGCAAAAAATTAGGGTAGGAGACGTGGTCAAAATTGAAAAGGATCAGTTCTTCCCGGCTGATTTGTTTTTGCTGTCTTCAAGCTATGATGATGGAATATGCTATGTCGAGACCATGAATTTGGACGGAGAGACAAACTTAAAGGTAAAGAGATCCTTAGAAGTAACCCTGCCTCTGGATGAAAATGTGACTTTCAAGGATTTTACTGGAACAATCAGATGTGAAGACCCCAACCCTAACCTTTACAGTTTTGTGGGCAATTTTGAGTATGAAAGACAGGTTTATGCTCTTGATCCTAGTCAGATTCTCCTCAGGGATTCAAAGCTCAGGAACACCTCATTTGTTTATGGAGTGGTGATATTTACTGGTCATGATAGCAAAGTCATGCAGAATTCAACCAAGTCACCATCTAAGAGGAGTACAATTGAGAGGAAAATGGACCAAATCATATACATCCTTTTTACACTTCTTGTTCTTATTTCCTTAATCAGCTCTGTTGGTTTTGCTGTAAAAACAAAGTTTCATATGCCTAATTGGTGGTACTTGCAACCAGAGAACACCTCAAATTTATATGATCCACAGAGGCCCGCTTTATCTGGTGTTTTTCATCTAGTCACAGCTCTCATACTTTATGGTTACTTAATACCAATCTCTCTCTATGTCTCTATTGAGGTTGTGAAGGTTTTGCAAGCAATGTTCATTAATCAAGACATTCAAATGTATGATGAGGAAACTGGTGACACTGCACAAGCTCGAACGTCCAACTTAAATGAAGAGCTTGGCCAGGTTGATACCATTCTCTCAGACAAAACGGGCACTTTGACATGCAATCAGATGGACTTCCTTAAGTGTTCTATTACTGGGGTTTCATATGGTTTTCGTTCAAGTGAAGTTGAAATTGCAGCAGCAAAGCTTATTGCAGCAGATCTCAATGGGCAGAACCCACAAGTTTCTGTTCCTGTTGAAAGCCCCAGGGATGGGGCTTCATGGGCAGAGACTGGTACTAGTCTTACAGAGATTGCACTGGATAGTGGATTAAGCCCAAAAGTAGAGAAGTCACAGAAGCCTCAGATTAAAGGGTTCAGCTTTGAGGATGATCGCCTCATGGGTGGGAATTGGTTAAGAGAAGTGAACTCAGATGTTATTTTGCTATTCTGTCGGATTCTTGCACTTTGTCACACAGCCATTCCTGAGCTTAATGAGGAAACAGGAAGCTTCAATTATGAAGCAGAATCACCCGATGAAGGAGCTTTCCTTGTTGCAGCAAGAGAATTTGGGTTTGAGTTTTGTAAGAGGACACAGTCGAGTGTCTTCATCCGAGAAAGATATTCTTCCACTGGACAGCCAGTTGAAAGGTAATGATAATAAAGTTTGAATATGAGAACCTATAAAACAACTACTTAAGTTAAGATGAATATTCGATTACATTCACACTTGTTCTTCTAAGTCACTTTCATCTTCATCTGAAATTCTATATCAGGGAGTTCAAAATTCTCAATTTATTGGAATTCAGTAGTAAACGTAAACGAATGTCTGTGATAGTGCGTGATGAAGACGGGCAGATTCTTCTCCTCTGCAAAGGTGCAGACAGGTCTGATTTACATGTCCTCTGTTTCTATTTTCCCCATCCTCAAATTATTTGTTCAACTCATTGAGGCCTTTATTAGGCGTTCAATATTTCAATAAACAACTCTGGTTCATGCAGCATTATATTCGAACGGTTGTCAAAAAATGGAAGAACATATGAGGAAGAAACCAGTCGGCATCTAACTGAGTATAGTGAAGCAGGGTTGCGCACCTTGGTACTCGCATACAGGAAACTTGAAGAATCAGAGTACACTGCTTGGAACAATGAATTTCTGAAAGCAAAGACAACTATAGGCCCTGAAAGAGAGGCATTCCTTGAACGTGTTGCGGATTTTATGGAGAAAGACTTAGTTCTTGTGGGTGCAACAGCAGTTGAGGACAAATTACAGAAAGGGGTAAGTTTTTGCTTAATGTGAATGTCTAACAAGGATTATTATTAACTTCAGCGTAGTGATTTTTCTCCACTGTTGTTTTTTCCTCCTGAAAAGGTTCCTCGGTGCATAGATAAACTAGCCCAAGCTGGTCTTAAGATCTGGATCCTCACTGGTGATAAGATGGAAACTGCAATCAACATAGGGTAGGCCCTTTCTCTACCGAAAATCATGTCGTTGTTTCTCACTGGCATTAGGAAGACGATAGCTTTTTAACCTCTGCTCCTGTATTGCAGATTTGCGTGCAGTCTTCTTCGACAGGGGATGAGACAAATAACCATAACAACCCCAAATACAGAGCTTCTAACCCAAGATAACAAGAAGGTATGGGATTGTTTGTTGTATCATCCATGCTTGCTATGGTTTGCCAGAATACCTTACACAACCTGCAGGAAGTTGATTTCATGTTAGGCTTTGTTGCTCTGTTTGATGACTGGTCAGGCTGTCAAAGAGAATATTTTGATGCAAATAACTAATGCCTCCCAAATGGTGAAGCTTGAAAAAGACCCTCATGCTGCCTTTGCTCTCATTATTGATGGGAAGAGTCTTTCTTATGCATTGGAGGAAGACATTAAGCACCAATTTTTGGCTTTGGCAGTTGATTGTGCATCTGTAATATGTTGTCGGGTCTCACCTAAGCAAAAGGCTCTGGTATGTTTAACTTATTATCTGTTATAAGTGTCTTTTTCATCCTAGAGTTGTTGTTAGTTTTGGTTGTTATCACATACAAGCAGTTGGCTTTCGTTTTTTGTTGTCTCATCTACCTTATAAATTTTCTTGACCAGGTCACAAGGTTGGTTAAAGAGGGGACTGGGAAGACCACTTTGGCCATAGGTGATGGTGCAAATGATGTTGGCATGATTCAAGAGGCTGACATTGGGGTTGGTATTAGTGGAGTGGAAGGAATGCAGGTTGGTATTGCACATAGTTGTATTTCTATTTTTTCAAAATCTTTGCTTTGGCCTTCCAGAATCTGGATGTTGGCCTAGAAAGTATTTGTTGGATATTTGAGCATTCCTTGGAGTTGTTTCATGGAGTTCGATTAAGTTTTAGCTATAGTTATGGTAACTTTTTGTTGTTAAGTTACTTTCATCATTCCTGCTTATTTGATAATGTTAATATTTCATGGAAACTGAATTGGAATTCTCTGTCCTAGTGTATTTTGTGGCCACGTGTGTGGATGTCTTCTTCCCATTGTATTTGTTAGCACTTTCTGTCCTGAAGCAGAAGCAACAGCATTCGAGATTGTAGCTTGATAAGGAATTTGTAGTACTTATTGAATTTGGGAGTTACTTCTTTAATGTTAATAGTTTATTTGAGCTAATGAGAAATTTAATGCCATCAGTGTTTTGAAAAAAGCTACTAGATTCGTTGCTGTGCAAAGATGGTCTTGCATCTGTTTATTTCTCTCAATCCTATCAAAGCATGCTATGTATCACTTCTGGCAATCTCAGAAGCTTTCAGCTATGTGCAGGCTGTAATGGCTAGTGACTTCTCCATTGCACAATTTCGGTTTCTAGAGCGACTTCTCGTTGTTCATGGCCACTGGTGCTATAGGAGAATTGCCCAGATGGTAAGACATGCCACTTCTAGTTAGTTTTTGTTCTTTTTAACTGCCTAATTTTCATTATCTTTGGGAGACATTCTATTCCTGTAGTCTTGGCTTGTTATGTTGAATCTTGGAATTTATTTTATTTGTGTTCAGGTTTGCTATTTCTTTTACAAGAATATAGCATTTGGTCTTACCCTATTCTACTTTGAGGCGTACACTAGCTTTTCTGGGCAATCTGTCTATGACGACTGGTACATGCTTCTCTTCAATGTTATCCTGACATCCTTGCCGGTCATATCTTTGGGTGTCTTTGAACAAGATGTCTCCTCTGATGTCTGCCTACAGGTTAGCTTTCTACATGGCTGTTGTAAAATTTCTTTTTTTACTGTGCTTAATCTGGCATTGGATGGTCGTTTAATTTAATTTTACTATAAATATACAATCTGCAGTTTCCAGCACTGTACCAGCAAGGACCCAGGAATGTATTCTTTGACTGGTATAGGATCCTGGGTTGGATGGCCAATGGTCTTTATGCATCACTAATCATTTTCTTCCTCAACATCAACATCTTTTACGACCAAGCATTCCGTGCTGGTGGGCAGACATCAGATATGTCCTCTGTGGGGACTACCATGTTCACCTGCATCATCTGGACTGTCAATTGTCAAATTGCCCTCACAATGAGCCACTTCACGTGGATCCAGCACCTCTTTGTGTGGGGCAGCATAGGGACTTGGTATCTGTTCTTACTCCTCTATGGAATGGTGTCTCCAATCATATCCGGCAATGCCTACCAGATCCTTGTAGAAGCTCTGGCCCCGGCACCAATTTATTGGTGGGTCACACTTCTGATAACCTTTGCTTGCAATCTCCCCTATTTGACCCACATCTCCTTTCAGAGATCATTCAACCCCATGGATCACCATGTCATTCAAGAAATCAAGCACTATAAGAAAGATGTGGAGGACCGATTCATGTGGACCAGAGAAAGGTCTAAGGCAAGACAGGAAACAAAGATTGGGTTCACAGTCAGGGTGGAAGCAAAGATTAGACAAATCAAAGGGAAGCTGCAAAAGAAATATTCATCATTAGGAACGCATACAGGTTCATAATGAAAATGGCTAGTCATGGTTCTTTCTCTCTCCCTTTTTTATTTTATTTTTATATATATATATATATATATTTTTTTTATCTTATCTTGGGGGGTAGAGGCATATATATTCTTTTCTTCTCTTTCTTTCATTTTCTCTTTCACACTATTCATTCCTCAGCAGTTTTCGTCCCATTACGTTGGGTTGGTTTCCGATCCAAGCAGTGTTGAGGGTTTGTTGCCTGTACAATATTTATTTGTTCGGATGAAGCGAATGGAAATAGTTGATCTGTATAGTAGTTTTCACACCAATTTTTTGTTTTGTGTGCTGCTGGTGTACGTCACGTCTCTGAACAACTCTTATTAGAGCCTACAATTTAAATGGACTGATTATAGTGATCTCATAAAAGAAGAGAAAGAGAATGAGAAAAGAAAAAAATTCTCTTGTTTGGTGGGTTCCAAAAAGACCCAGAAAGTGGCCCATATTCTTTAATGAGTTTAACAAAATTAGATCATTTAATTTTAATTTATTTTATTAAATAAAAAATATAATTAAATAATAAATATGTTACCAGTACAAAAAAAAAAATATAGATTCCTTAAAATAGTTATGTCGGAGAAATGATCCGAATGACTTCAAGCTTGGGGCCTGAACGGATTTATATTTTATAGTTACCGATGAAGTAAACACTTACGCTTTACAAAGTGAAAAACAAGGAAGAAGGGAAAACTTTCAGGCGATTTTTTAGTTCATTCACCGATTCCAAAATTTTCTATTGCCAAAATGTAAAGGCCCTTTCTACTTCGATTGGTTACGAGCGAAATGAGGATTTTCAATTTTCTTTTTAGCGATTGTAAGAATCGACGGTACTTACTTGCGTCCCTCACTTTCAGAATATACACTAGTCCGGTGGTCTTTTTTCCCCCTTTCTGATCTGGTTGGTGTGGACGTGGACTTCGACCTGGGGAGCCAATAGCTTGTTTTCCGATGAAACGAAAATCCCCTCAAGTTTGATTCTGCTTTCTGCAATCTGCATGCTCGGTTTCCATGGAGCTGCTGTTGCCGCCTGCTGCGTTATCTGTCCCTGCTTCTTGCATTTTATACCGCCTACCATGGAAAGCTCCAGTTCGACTCGCTGCTGCTCTTGCCTTGAAAAGATTTCGTTTCTCGCCCTTCAAGCAGAATTTCCAAGCACGTCTTCAGTCTAGTACGTAAGCTTGGATGATACCCATTATGGTATTTTGCTTTGTTTTAACTTTTTCTTTTAACATCCCTTTTGTTATGTATGAATATTCCTGTGTATTAGGAAGCAGGACGAGTATCTGTTTGACTCTACAGTTCTAACGTGTGCTTCTATCGTTTTTCTCCGCTCCTGTGTATGCTGTCTGGAGCGTTTCATGCCGTTTCCTTCTCCAAATTGGTTTGTGCTAGTAGTGATGTTCTGACTATTCTATCTAATGCGGCCTTTTCTTTCACATTTTGTGTTGTTTTCATCAAGTAGGTTACCATCTTATGTCTATGATACTTGTTTCAACTATCGATTGTCGAGCAATTGCTCGCAAATATGGTTTACGTTTTTATTCCCTTCACTCAATTCGCAAAGTGTCAAGTAGTCCAAGTTGCTATCTTCCCTGCATCCTCATCTTCTTTTGCTTTTTTGTTGCCCCGATCAGCTGAAATGCAGTATTGCTTGTATTTCATAGTTTCTGTTAGTTTGAATTTTGACTAGAACCTGATTTACTGAAATGGCTTCCACTTTGTGCTGCAGGTGTCATTGACGCAGCTACTGAATTATCTTCGGGTGGGTCTGAGGTTATATTTTTAGGCTCAGGAACTAGTGAAGGAATTCCTCGAGTGAGCTGCCTTACTAAACCTTTAAAGAATTGTGAGGTAGTACTTCAAGAAAAACCTTGCCGTCAAAGTTGGTTGTCAGTTGACAAAATTGAATTTAGAATAGCAGCTGTTGATCATTCTGGGAAAGAGGTAGCAGCTATTCACTGTTTGTCTTACCAGGTTTGCTTAAAGGCAACAGTACCGGGAAATAAAAACAAGAGGCTGAACACAAGCATCCTTATTCGCTATCTTAGTTCTTCTGGAAGACAAAACATTCTGGTGGATGCTGGCAAGTATGGAATGATTCTTTAGGTTACAGTTTTCTTGCGCTAACTGAATACCACTTGCCTCTTTTCTGTTGGTCATAATTAAGCTAGTTTATTTCAAATGCTTTTTAGTTTAATTGTTTAAATCACTCTTGGTCTTGCAACAAAAAGTTTTCTATATAGCTGGTTAAACCAAGTAAAGAAAGATGATTGAGGGAAGATTCTTGAACTGCCATCAAATTAAGTACCATACAAAGTAAATAAAAGGTGAATATGTCAAAGAGCAGAACAAAAAAGGGAAAAAAAATCGTACTTCATCTGTAGTATATTGAAACATATAGTAGACTCTGCTGATGAGAAAAACAAATGTTAGTCGTACTTAAAAGTAAAGAACAACTGCTTGAGTGTCGAGTGGGAGTCAAAACCATAAAATTTCTTCATAATGGATCAACCAAAACAGAAGCGTAAACCAAGATTTGATTGAATTTTGGCATATGTACCTGCTGCTTAGAAATATTGTGATCCTTTACTTGATTGTTTCCTATCACTCTGGAGTTGTATTTTTCATCTTTAGACTTTCCTCAGCCTTAATCAAGTCTCCTTCTAATGGTTTTCAAAAGAAAAAGGAAACTTGCTGGTTTAATGTGAACCAAGCTTGTGATTGTTTACCACTGTTCTGTTACTGTTTAATTGAATACTCTTCATGGATGTTGCTCCAATTTCAGAGAGGTGGAGTGTCAATTTGGTTTCTGAAGCAAAAAATGTTGTTTTTTCTTGTGTTTACTTATGTATACCAACAAATTACTAATGTTTGAACAGAATCTGGCCATTTCATTTGTTCTGTTATATGTTCTGTTATATGTTCTGTTGTTTGATTTTGGTCTTTTTTATGCTTAAATATTAAATTTTTGAAGTGGGAAGAAACTTATTTGCTAATGGGCATTCTGTAGGTTTTTCTACCATACTGCTCTTCGATGGTTTCCTTTATTTGGGTAAGATTTTCTTCATTAAATCTTTTGAAATGGTCATATTTTAACAGTGTAAAAGACTTAACTCAGGCTTATGAAATTGTACATAAATTTGACAGTTAAATATTGTTTCATAGGCATTAAGAACAAAATGATATTTAGGGACCTTTTGTGTCATCATAGAAAAACTAAATAAAGAAAAAATCGTTTTTCCTTTAACCAATTTTCCTATTGAATTTTTTTCTCTTTGATTGGTTTCTTGCTGTTGTGCCCTCTCTCTTCTTTTTTTTCCCATTGTTGTGTATTGTAGCATTAGAAAACTTCTTTTTTCTATCCCCTTTTAACTTTTTGTGGGCCAAGATGAATAGAGGTGAAAACACCTAAAACCAGCACAAATGCTAGAAATTTTTTTCTTTTGCACTTTTTTCCTACAGTTTCTTATTGGTACAAACACACCCTTAGTAAAATAACTTATTGTACTTCTTAATGCTATCAAATCCTAGCTGGACCAACTAGTTGTTGGGTTCCACTAGACCGGTCCCCTATCTAGAGTTGAAAGTTAAAGACCCTAGAGAGGGCAACAAACTGGCTGACCAGGTTGGTTCTTGCAGTTTGACTGGTGAACAGTGAGAATTTGTCTGAACCAGGCGAGTCTCCCTTTCCACTCCCTTTTGTTTCATTGAGACCTTGGTGTGTGTGTGTGTGTGGCGGGGGGTGGTGTGCTCCTTGTACAGGGGAAGGGCCATGCCGGCACATAGAACAGAAAGGGCGATGAGCTCCCCCCCTCCTCCCCTCATGGCATCATTCCATTCAGCCACCTGCTTTTTGGGGTTGAACTTGTTGACCAAGACTTACCACTTGATAGGGTTGATGGTCGGGTTGGGTCTGATAACTTTTGTACTTAGTGCAGACTTAAAAAATGCTGTAAAAATTAGAAAAAGTTAAAAATAACATATTTTAAATATATTTAATGAATATAATTTTTATACAAGGCATTGTTTTTCCCGTATCATCTCTTTCCCCGTGACTTATCAGACCTAGTTTTCACTTTAAACAGGGCGGCTATTCTTCTCTCTTGATATAATAAGATGTTATAACCTTTAAAATCAAATTTGTCCTGTGAATCATTGTAGTTAAGTCAAGCCAAATTTGGCTTCTATTATCATCCTTGTCAAGCTCAATCTGATTGTGAGCTTGTAAGAGTAAACTCATGGTGAGTTATAGCTGGAGGAATCAAGCTTGAAATGAACTCAAGATTGACTTGAATATTGCATCAGATGAGACTCCTTACAATGGTTCTTCAATGTGCAAGTCCTAATTCAAATGTAATGGAACAAATAATAATCATTAAGAACTAACATTTTACAATTGTTATGCTATTTTAACAATAATTTTTATTCTTGTATTCTAGCAATGAGGTTTATTCTTCTAAATGGTACTGTGTTAGGTATTTTCATTCAAAAGGATTCTGAGCTCTGCACTAGTTATCCATTTTTTAGTCTGTTTTTTTTCGTCTATTTTTATTTTCTTTTTCATTCCTATCTCTTGTTCCTTTAAATTTAGTTATAACTAAGTGAAATTTCTGTCAGGCTAAGAACAATCGATGCGGTCATTATTACTCATTCTCATGCAGACGCAATAGGAGGTCTCTTACATGTTCTCTAGTAAATGTTTCTTTATTTCTTCTTATCATTTGACTAGAGAAAAAAGTAAAATGTGATGGTAATTTTATCTGATTTGGTACTGATAAAAGGTATTCCCAAATTATTATTTGCATCATGGATGGATTGTCTGATGAATTCCTTTGCACTAATGGTTGTTATCACATTTTTTTCATGCTACGTTATCACTTTAACTAAAGTCAATTTCCTTTTAGCTAATTTAGAGGCATGAGCTTGTAATATCAAAGCTAATTCTAGTTTCTCCACAAGCCAATATTGGAGATGGGAAACCTCTATTCATTATGCTATGTATTCTTGTTGGATTAGTAAAATGTTTGTATTGAGTAGCTTTATTAAGAGCTGGGCATATATCATGTCCTAACTCTGCGTTCTGAGCATTCTGAAGGGTTATGCTGTGAACTTTCAATTCTGCATTTGAAGCATAGCTAGAGATGAAATTGATGAAGTGAATAGTGCTACCTGTCTGTTTATTTATAGGACAAAATACACATCTTAAATTTAAGTTTGACTTGTAGCTAAACCTGGAGGAGATACTTCCTTTTCCTTTTGAAGATATCATATGGTTGAATTAAGCTTATGGGTCTGAGTTTCTTTTCTAGTGTCAAGCGGTTCAAGTCCTGACAATCATTAGAGAAATTCAAAAAATTGTATCTGATAACCTGAAACTTGGAAGCAAATTCTGATCTGGTTGAAAAATAATAAAAGAGCTGCTCATATTGCTTTCTGTCCTTTCTTTGCAACGAAAAGAAGAAAATAAAAAACTTATGGCTGTAATTATATGCTTGTATATGCTATTTCCCTGCCAGCAGATAAGTTTCTGCAAGAATATGGGTAGATATGGTAGTATGAGTGCTTTGAGCAGTTATAAATAAGACTAACCGTGGTTGTGCCTGTGATCCAGGTCTTGATGATCTACGTGACTGGACCAACAATGTCCAGTCCCACATCCCAATTTATGTTGCAAAGCGTGATTTCGAGGTTGAAAACCAAGGATTTCCATTACCATTTTCCTAGCCCAACATAGAACTCATTTTGTAAGTCAATTTGGAAATGATTTCAGGTGATGAAGAAAACTCATTTTTATTTAGTGGATACGAGTGTTGTTATACCTGGCGCTGCTGTTTCTGAGTTGCAGTTCAATATCATAGAGGAGAAACCTTTCATTGTTCATGATCTGAAGGTAAGGAATTTTAGGGATTACTTTTTGAGTTTTGGTCTAGGACCTATTTGGGAAACTTCTTGGCTTTTAGCCAGTGTGCCTGCTCATAAACTTGTTAAGTGGTAATATACTATGATAATTACTGAAAACACTTGATAGTATTTTTAAACAATTCCAGATTGGGTACTGTTTAAATACTTTAAATGGATCTCTAAAGGTGAGAATCTGTGAGACATTTGAGATACCATATATGAATCTTTCGTTCTGTCTGTCAATTTTAATACTAAAATACAGGCATCAACTGTTTTAGGTCACTCCTTTGCCCGTATGGCATGGACAAGGTTACCGTTCCCTTGGCTTTCGGTTTGGCAATGTATGCTACATAAGGTAATACATACAACTACTTGTTTCCCATGGTGGCTATAAAACTTATCAGGCTTCGAGTTTGGAATTGAGTTCCTAATTAGTTTTGTAGCAGTATCATGGTTTGAGCTATTTTTCCATTTATGTTTGTAGTGATGTGAGTGAGATACCGGAAGAGACTTATTCGCTACTCAAAGACTGTGAACTTCTGATTTTGGTAAACCTGTTTCTTATTCTTCTTTAAAACTGTAAGATCCTGCTACACATTGAAATATATATATTTTTTGGATTATCATCTTATATCCATTTGTGCTTGTTTCTATTGGACTATGTAGGATGCACTAAGGCCAGATCGTTCTTCTTCTACACATTTTGGACTGCCGAGGGTACTGGTCATACTCTTCACATTTTTAGTCTGTCACAACTAGTATCAATTTCTAAAATCTTTTCAACTTCAAATGATTCTCCAGGCTCTTGAGGAAGTTCGAAAAATTAAACCTAGGCAAACACTTTTCACAGGTAAATTCCATTCTTTCGTGTCAAAACCATAATTATCTTTGTCAACAGTTTCCTTTTTCATTTTTCCCCATTGGAGGTAACTTGTAATGGCTAAGATTAATGTTTAAAACCATCTGTTCAACATGCTGGCAAGAGTGAGCTTTACCTGTCACACATGAAACCAGTGACTAAAATTATTATTTGTTTTCTTTTAAAAATTAAGTCTCCTGTTTTTGTGCATGAAGGGATGATGCATCTAATGGACCATGATAAAGTCAACGAAGAACTTAAAAAGCTGAAGAACTCGGAAGGTTTAGATGTTCAACTGAGTTATGATGGCCTTCGTGTACCGGTAAATCTCTAGGGTTTATTCCATATTTTCATGTTCCCCCTTTCAATTTTGATAAGTTTCTCTGGTAACATTTGGGAAGCTCATTGATCTTGAAAAAACCAATGTGAAGAGGTACTGTGTCATCGCTCGTAAGATTGCTATAATTTTCAACCAGATGAACATTCTACGTTCTGATCCAAATTGTGGTGTACTCAAATTGCATTATTGGATAATTAATTAAATTTTCTTTTATGAAAGTCAACATTCTATGTACTTCTAAGTGAATCGTAGGTGTCAAAACCAAAAACTGATGTGCTCTGGAGGGGGTAATGGTATGGGTGGTTTCACCATTGAATGAGTGGTTTCAGATAGTGTACTGTTTTTTTATTTGTGTTCATAATAGACCAAATATGAGGTTTGTTTTGGTTATGAAAAACAGAACAAGAACAGCTAAGTCTGACAACAATGGGGAACTTTTGTTAGTGTTTGCTTCCGCCTTAGGCTCCACTCTGGCTGGGGAAACATTTTTGGTCAGAGAAAATGACCAGCTCGAAAGACCAACTCAGCATTCAAGAGAAGGAGCTGTCCGCTAGACGGTGGCTCCCAACTCCATTGACTGATCATGACCGTGCAAATAGCCCCTTGATTGGTCCAGGTTCTGTGACATGCATGTGAATGGCTTCCCTTTTCCATCGCCATGATGTTGAAAGGTCTTGTGTCTTACTATTACCATCATCCTTAATAGGATTATGTTTTCTATATCATTTGAGACATCTCAAACTTTGGAGGTACTGATATGATATAGGAGGCATATTGAGTGGTAGTGTCATAGTTTAAGGGTCCAGATACCTTATGTTATACCTCAAGGGACATAACCAGTGGTATTTATCAATGAAGTGGGATATTATCAGTACTGAAGTGATGATCTGCCAAAAGGGTGTCAGCTTCTGTATTTAGTTCTGTAAAAACAAAAGCCTGTGTACCCGGTAAGCAGCCACTGCTGCAGCCAAACTGGACCCAGAAGAGTACAATAGGAATATTCGGCAGTAAGACCACCCTGGCTGCCACAACAAGCAGATGGAGAAGCATCTAATGTTAGAATTCACGAGCTATCCAAAGCAAAAAGTAGCCCAGGAAGGTCCCGGCATCTGGGTGTCTAGCAGTCTTAAGTGTCTTGCAAGATTTTATTTTGATCTTAAAGCCTGAATCTATCAGTAACCTTTTTCTCTATATTTCTTCTTCAGATGCATAAAGAAGATTTAAAATTTTGCATGACACTTTGTTGAATTGATAATCCCCACATGCGTGGGACCTACAGATGAGGTAACGCATATCTACCAACCATACTGTGGGCTCCATCGGCTTGCTTTTGGCATCCAGGGTCTACCACCGGCACTTACCAAAAGGGAATATCATCTTTAATCAAACCAGTTGAAAGGACAGACCTCACTGTGTCTCTCATTCATTCTCAAATATGGACCAGAACATTTCATGATATTTTTGTTTTCTTCTCTCCCACTATCTGCAATTCCTTTTTAAGCAAAAAAAAAAAGAAAAAAGGGTGAAATGAAAGATTACCATCTCTTATTAGTTCTGGTGCCAAATAGCAGCTCTCAAGGGTCTTTTGTTATCACTAACTGTTAAGTTCCATACAGTAATTGTATCATTAATATGTTTGATAAACAATGAACATCAAGTAACACTAATTGGATTTTAAGAAAAAAAATTTGAATAATAATCTCCTGTTCAAATATATATTGCTAAGATATTGCAACTCTAATAAATAGGGTAAAGATCCAGTTCTAACAGCGTTTCAGTGAAGGCAAAGGTGAGCAATTGCATCAGTAAAATGCTTCTTCTGAAAGGTATGAAAGAGGCTTTTGAGAATTGTTTTTTCTTTCTGCATTTATGGAACTTTAAAGAGTGATCACTCATCAGTTGCCCTATTGGATGTCCAGTTGAAATTACTTTCTTCTTCTGCCACAGATGTTCCCTCCATTTTTATCAACAAAAAATGCCAGGACCAATGCCATTTGTCAGTAATATATGACATACAATTGCGCTCAATTTGCCTCTTGGAACCCTCCCATCTGTACCGACAGGAAAAAAAACAGCTCCTTCAGCTCTCCATTTCAAGACGGTGTAAAACAAATTTGCAAAAACACTATAATAATAGCCTAAACTTGAATTCAATACCTTACTTGAATCGGTTGTCTTGAAAACAACCTCCCCTCTATTTCGATGTGAGAGTTTATTCCGTTCACAAGGCACTCATCTCTGAGAAGATGAATTCGAGAATAAGAAAACAAGACTTCCCATGAATATGCTTTCTCCGATGCAACTTACAGAATTATCAAAACTGGGATCCTGATAAGAAATGGGCATTTGCTGTCTCTCTGCCCAACCCTCTCCGGTTTCCGACGAAAACATGGAATTTTCATCTATTTTTGTTCGTAAATACGTGCTAGAGTAGCAGGAATTTCACATGGTTATCCGAGCAGACTATTTGCCTGTAATCTGGATTATTAAAACAGTTCGTGTTTTTTTACGGGGCTTGGAGGGGGGAGTGTGATGAGCTGGGGGTGCATACTTGCAGAGCCTTTTTGGCAATTAATCAATGTAAAGGGAAAGCAGAAAATGACAAGGAAAAAAGCTTTTTTTAATGGGATTTTTATATTGATCGAGGGAACACGAAGTCACAAACTCATCGTAAACACTGTTGCCCAGAAATGCTGTAGCCTCCACAAGGACTCATCTCTCTTATTTTTTAATCTCTGGCTATATATTAATTCCTTTGCTTTATTCAATTCGGCAGTCGTGTTTGTACCACTTTTTTTTTTTACTCGGGATATCCTCCACTGCGTACAGTAATCAAGCCTTTCCAAGGAAGATTCAAATCAAAGCTTGAGCTCGAGCTTGGAATCGGTTTTTAGATGGGTCGACTCGCTGAGGACAACTAGCACATCGACTTTTCTTTCAGCCAAAAACAATTCTTTGACGGATCATGACTATTTCTATTCCCTCCATTGATGGTGCAGCAGCGAAGGTACAGAATTGATCAGGAAGAAATTAACAAGGGTCCACCTGGTGTAAGAGCTCCATCGGTGAAACAGCACCTGAGTGGTCCTCATACTGGAAAATGTTTTTGTCCCTTTAGGAAGAGTTCTCTTCCTAGATGGTAAATTAAGGAAAAAGCTTCTTGTTCAGAAGCTCTTCATATATATTTCATCTTCTTACTCATCTTGTGAACTTTAACGCTTGAAAAAGCTGAAGAGAAAAAAAAGGGTTACTTTACGTAGAGATCTCTCGGTTGAATGAAGAAAGTTTCGGACGATCACATAAAACCCGATCAACTCAGTGCTTGGATCATCGTTATTATTTGTCAAAAACTGTAACTGGGTCAGAGCCTTCTTCTGATCATCAGGCGATTCCTGTCAAGTCACCGAGCCATTGACCTGATTGATACTGGTTAATGAATGAAGCAAAGCTGGAATTTTTAGTTAAAAGAAGAAAACAAAGAACTGTTTTCTATGAGCATGTCTGTAGTGAAAATCAATCAATGAAGCAATGATGTTATTGTAAATGCAGAAAGCTGATGAGGGCTCCTTTTACTATACCCAAGTAAAATAAATCAAAGCCTTATCATTCCCTTGAAATCAAAGACTCTTTTACTCGACTTTTTAACCTTTCAGGGAAAGGTATTGTCATCAGACCTTACAGTAATGGAACAGTAATGACAGCAGAAACCAAAACTATAAATTAACAAGGTTGAGGAAGAAGGAAATCTAGTTTTGAGAAGTGAACAAAGGAAAAGACAGAAAGTGATACGTCAGACAAGTCTTTTGGGCGTGGGTATTGAATGGGTGGACGATTACAAGAGGATTCCTCATCCACATCTCGCACCCTTTGCAGAAAATTCCCCTCCATACCTTTCCTTTTCCTTGTGCTCTCTTTGTTTTTTGTTTATATAACCAGAACAACTTTTAAATATTTCCTTCCCGTTTTTTTTTCCCCTATTCCGTTATTTCCATTATTTGTCTATTTTGAAGCACAGTTTGCTGCAGAGCTTGACTTGCAGTTACCAATTTGATTTATTTTCCGCTTCGATTTCACTTGTTTGAAGAAAAAGAGCTGAAAGAATCATCATATGGATCTCTGAACTCGGAAGAGAGATGGGTTTCATTACAGGCTGCAAGAGACGTTACAGGAGACAGCGACTCGAGTGCTGATTCCATCATCGGTTTCGCAGTATTTCTTTTTTCTGTTTTGCTGAAAAAAAAAAAAACTATTATAGCTGCTTGGGGGAGTGTGAAATGATGGTCTTCTGATGCCTTTTGATCTCACGGGTTTCCTTGTAGAACTAGATCTGTGGGTGCTTTAGCTCCCCTTTCTGTTTAAAGTTGTAGAATGAAGAAATATTACAGTCCCGCCGTTGCCAGTAGCTCCCATATCCTGATCTACTCCAATTCTTGTGAGAGTTCATCGAAACCCTAGAATTTCTCCCTTCAGACCCGCTTCACCTTTGCAGATGATGAAGGGTATGGTAATTCAGCAGCAATCGGTCATGGAGGAGAACATGTCGAATTTGACTTCTGCATCAGGCGAAGCCAGTGTATCTTCAGGCAACAAAGCTGAGAACGGCCATAAGTATCAACAGTCCTACGCTTCGCCGAATCCACCTCCAGCAAAGAAAAAGAGAAATCTACCAGGAAATCCAGGTCTCACCTAAATACGAGCTCGAGACTCGGTTCTTTCGTTTCTGTAAACCTTAAATTTTTTTCACCAAATGAGATGTCGTTTTTTTTTTTTTTTTTTTTTTTTTTGAATATTTGAAACAGACCCTGATGCAGAGGTTATAGCTTTGTCTCCAAAGACTCTCATGGCAACAAATAGGTTTATTTGTGAGATCTGCAACAAAGGGTTTCAGAGAGATCAGAACCTTCAGCTGCACAGGAGAGGCCACAACCTTCCGTGGAAGCTAAGGCAAAGAACCAGCAAGGAGGTGAGAAAGAGAGTCTACATATGCCCAGAGCCTTCATGCGTGCATCACGATCCCTCGAGGGCGCTCGGCGACCTCACTGGCATCAAGAAGCACTTCTGCAGAAAGCATGGAGAGAAGAAGTGGAAATGCGATAAGTGTTCCAAGCGTTACGCAGTTCAATCGGATTGGAAGGCTCACTCCAAGACTTGCGGTACAAGGGAGTACAGATGCGATTGTGGAACGCTCTTTTCACGGTAAGCAAATCCCAAACTTGAACAAATAAAATAGAATATCAATCAACTTCATTTAAGATGAATGGAATAGCTCAGGAGGCCTCGGCAGCTTCATTCATTACTTCTCTGCTTCCTTCAATCAAACATTAAATCCTTCTGAACAGATTCATTTCATCTAAGGTATACACAGTCAATGTCCTTCGTCTGTGTCTATCCAGCGGAAAACATCAAAGAAGAAACACAATTGTAAACTGCACTCCATAAAGAATGTCTGCTGGGACCCGGAATTCATGGAATTGGAAACCTAAGTCTCCCTTCGGTCTTTCTTCACTTTGCTTTTCTTTTTGGATTGTTGTGACAAGTTTGAATTATAGCTCCTTGTGTTTTTTGTTTTTTTTTTGTTTTTGTCTCCGGTTTGTGCGTGCAGGAGGGATAGTTTTATCACTCATAGGGCCTTCTGCGACGCATTGGCGGAAGAGAGCGCGAAGGCCATTACTGTGAATCCTCTGACGAGCCCTCTTCTGTCCTCACGAGCTAGCTCCTCGACCACCCATATAAATCTCTCAGCCCAGTTCCCTCATATCTTGAGAAGCACAGAAAGCAGCTGCAGCAACATCAACAGCCCAAGAGAGCAACGACAGCAATTCAACCTCAGAACAGAAATACCTCCATGGTTAGCATGTCCGCCAGTGGTGGGGGCAGGCCCAGGGCCGCTGGTACAAACTCCCACTGCCGTCAACAACCTTGATCTACCAAGTTCAATCTTTTCATCACGGTTAGACCAGGAATTCTCACAATCCCCAGTTCAATTTCCCCATGACAGCAATGCTCCTTCTTTCCACTCCGTTGCCTCTCCCCACATGTCTGCAACTGCTCTGCTCCAGAAAGCAGCTCAGATGGGTGCAACCATGAGCAAACCTTCTGCTTCGTCACCGTCAGCGGTAATAAGAACGGGGCAAGGTCACATGAGCACGGCAGCGGCTTCTATCGCCTCCTCGACTGGTTTTGGACTGAACTTCTCTTCACGTGAAGAGATGGAAAACGGTTTTGTTCAAGGTCTGACTGCTTTTGGCAATAAAGGTGCTGGGCTTCTGGACCAAGCACAGGCAGCAGCAGCTCCATCGCTGCTGCAAAACATGATGAGTTCTCTACCTTCAGGTACAGGTTTTGATGGGCCTTTTCAGGAGGTCTTTGGAGGAATATTAGGGCCAAAAAGAGAAGGAAATGCCATGGAACACATCGCAAAGAGCCACCACAGGAATGAAGAAGGCGGTGGAAACGATGGGTTGACGAGAGATTTTTTGGGGCTCAGAGCCTTCTCCCACAGAGACATTCTCAACATGGCCGGCTTAGACCCTTGCATGAACTCGTCCTCCTCGTATGAGCAGACCCAAAATCAAAAGCCATGGCAGGGTTAGCTGCAAGAGAGGCTGCATGTGTTTCATCTTCGCATGGAGGCGGCCTAGCTCTCTTAACTTATTCGATCTCTTTCTTGCTCGAGTTCTTTTTCTAGTATTTGCTTGTTGACGTTTTTCCTCTCCCAAAGGGAGGGTTGGCTCTTCCATGTCTCTATCCTTCAGAAACTCGATGCTCCAATGCCTTTCTTTTTAATTCTTGTGTTTAATATCCTTAGTGTACTATTTTCTCTCAACTCTTCAGGAGAATTCATCCTCAAAATCCCATCCCCACCATCTTAAGGCGAAAAAAATGAAATCCAGAATAGATTATGGCCAAAGCAGAAAAGCAGCCTGTCTCTCCCTTCCGTTATCAGAGAAACCCATAATTTTTTCATTCATTTGTTATTCAGGAATGATGAAAACGGAAAAAACACGACAAACCAAAAACCAGAAAAGAATAAACGAGAGAGAGAAACATGGAACTCTGTGCATGTGATGAGTTGAAAACTTGAAATGGTTGTAAGCAATCTGTGGCTGTATCTCGTCTTCAATAATAGATTCTCCACATTTGTCAAACCCAAAATGTCTTTTGTTCATCCCTTACGGATGGCTACTGTTAATCAACACCTTTTACAGTGGGTTTTCGTCTTTCATCTTTCGTAGGCACGATCGTAGCAGCTGTAGGTCAAAACCCAAAACCAGTGAGGTGCATATTGATAGTTTTCTGTCTTCGCCTTTCCCACTTTACTTTTTCTTCTTTAAAGATGAGACGTAAGCATCTGATGGGCATTGTGAAGTTGAAAAGCTTGGATTTGCACATCATTTGCTCACTTCTGCATCTAAAACAGTGATTTGCTGCATCAGAGCCTCTCTTTGAGTAGCATTAAATGGGTGTAGATTTTTTACTTCTTTTCGTGACATAATATGCTTCAAATGATTATTCTTTAGCTTACATTTACTCTCTTTATTGCTGGGTTTTCTGTCTCCAAAGAGTCTTGAATTATACTGGTTCTTTTGTTGTTGCTTCTTTCAGTCACGCACTCTTTCCTCTCTCCGTCCGTATTGAGGGCGACTAATCTCTTCAGTTATTGAATTGAAGAGACGCTTCCTTAATGAACTCCCACAATTTTTATTTTTATCTTTATAATTAGGGTTTGCTCCCTTCAGTAGGATGATGTAAGCTAGAGTAGCTCTGTTGGAGAATTGAAGGTTATTGGGTTACTCGTGTCCACGAGATTGATTTCCTAAGCAGTCTATCAGTATAAGATGGATCAAGGTACTTGGTTGATATGTGACTCACATAAATGAAGAATCCTCATTTCATACTTAAATCAAGGTACTTAGATTTTTTATTTATTTATTTGTTAATTTCGGTTCAGCCAGAGAAGACATACATTTATCCAACTATCTAATTCAAGATCACAAAAACTCATTAAAAATGCGCTTACTTTGCCATCACGTCAGGAATCTGTGATTTTCTTCTAAAAAACTAGTTTACAAATACACCCAGCTACTGATTAGATTACACCAAACAAACAATCATTATCAGTTGAAGGTTTTGGCAATAAAGAGCCCACCAAATGACAGGATAAGTCGTCTTCCTTGGGCATATTTTGCTCTTGTCTTGCCAGGTTAGCATCAGTTTGGGTGGGGGAGATGGAGGGAAGACCCAGACTCTTCTTTCTTACTTAGCGTTGATACAGGTAATCATCCATTTTTGAAAAGGTTTTAATTTGGCCTAACTCTGGGTCTTTACCTCACATCATCTACAAGACCAACAAGTCTTTTCTCCAGGCTAGCTTACTGTTTCTGAACAGTCTTCCTAATCATCAGACACCCCCCAATAAGCCATGGTTGATCATGAAAGCAATCTAAGATACATCTTAAAAGGAAAAAATAGAAAATTTGCTGCGGAGTCAAGTCACTGGGCCGAATTCAAAGGATGGTGTGATTATAAATAATCTCAAACAGTTTAGTCCAATCAACCTGACAGAAAGATGCCTATACTGTTTCTGGGTGTAGTACATGAGAGAAAAGCAATTCATATGCTTGCAACCTAGACACTGGAAAACAACTTGTAAGGCTGCTGATTCTATGTATCTTCCTCTCTGTTTAAGCTTCCGTATTTTCACCAAACTTTTGAATCTACAGGTTATTGACAGATTTTGCTGTTCATTTGCTGCAGCCCTTTTGCCATGGAGACCTGTTGTTGCGTAGAGCCTAGACTCAAGAACGGTTGGCAGTGACTAAGCAGGAAAGAGCCAAAGATACGAGCGACTGTGGGTGCATGTCTTCTCCTATTGGGGAGGAGAAAAACTATACCGAAGCAGCAAAAGACAATCCTGAACTGGATGACTGAAGGAGAAACGCCAAGAAAAATCATCATCGTCATCATCATCACCAAAGCAAAAGGTGAAACACACAAAAGGGTTATACAATTCACGCCGTCCAAGAGGATATGAACGTGTACGTAACCAGGCAGAAGAATCTCAAGGGAGATTTGATTTAAGTTCCAGCAACATCTTCAAGAGAAATAGATGGGTGAATGGTAAATAAGACCAGAAATGAACGAGAGAGAGAGAGAGATAAAGATAGAGCTCGTGTCTTTGTTATGGGTTTTGAGATGGGAAAACGAGAGAGATTCTTTGAAGACTGTTTTTCCATATTTTATCTAGGGTTTCCAACTTTTGAATTATATTGTCAACGTCACTGCTCTGGTCGGGCACTTTATTCGTCTCTCTTTTATCGCATTAAGGAGAGGTGAAACCGTGAAAGGGACGGTGGGTGATCTTTTTTCTCTCCATTAATGAGACGGTTCCGCGTCACAGGAAGAAAAAACAGAGAAAAAAAGGAAGAAGGAGAACGAAGAAAACGAGAAGGAAAGAAGAGAAACGGAGTACCGGGAAGCGAAGTAGTTTACAAAGTTTTTAGTAATTTTCATGATGGAGTGGAGGCAGCCATCACGAGGTTGGTGGACAAAAGAGGCCAGCGCAACCTACAGTTCCACACTCTCATCTCTCTCTCTTTATTAATTTGCTGTGCTTTTTGTCTCGTGAGAACTTGTGAGCATCTCAGAAAAGCTGCCAAAGTGTGTGTGTGTGTGAGAGAGAGAGAGAGAGAGAGAGAGATTTTTGGGTCCTCCGTTGACACAGGGGAAAAAAAAAGCCTAAGCCTCGGAATTAGGCTTCTAGGCTTCCTTTATTTTTGACTTCAAGTCCACTCTCCCACCCTTTCATACTTGCTTTCTCCCAATAATTCACCCTCTTTTCATCATCCCCTTTTTCTCACATGTAATATAACATAACAAAGAAAAACTGGGAAATTTTCAAACTTAGCTCATTGCTCTATGCCCTCTCTGGAAATATTCTCCCCAAACCCAAATTCAGAGGAATGAAACTCCTACTGCTGCACCCACCCTTCAATGCTTTCGTTACATTACCTTATAATTTTTATTTTTATTTTTTGTTATTGGTGAAATGTATGAATACATAATCGTCAGGCTACCCAGTTCAACCATGGTCGACTCTGCACTGCTCGAACAGAATCAACTCGCTGCAATACTACCCAAAGTGAGCCCAAAGCAGACTGAGGGAGGGGGTTCAAGAGCCCCAGTTTCTGGAAGTTCAAATAACTGTCGGAACTCGTCAATCTGATTGATCCTATAATTGAAGCTCTTTTCGTGTTCAAATGAAAAAAGTTCCATTAATCTTGTTTGCTTTAGTCAACAACACATCCCAAGATGTAAGCTGAGATTAAAGAAGCTGTCAACAACCCGACTAGTGGTAGGCCCTCCCCTGGCAATGACCAGATAATGGTTTAAATTTTTGAATCAAATTGATTAGTGGAGTTTAAAACTGAATGTTTTTCATCTCTCGCACTATCTCTGCCTCTGTCGTTGGAAAGAACGAAAGGGAAAACAAAACAAAAAAGTGGATGCTTCGGATTCCCTCATTTTCTGAGAACCGTCTCAGGTGCCTCCAGGGTGTGAAGGCTGGTGGACAGCCACAAGAGCGTGTCTGCTGCCGAATATTATTGGGGGGCCACTGCGTTGAACTGCATATCTAGCCCTATCGAAGCTGCTCCACCACCAGCATTGCAAGCCATGGATATTGCTGATGCATACAGAGTAATAAAGACAGTAGAGTAGTACACCAGAAAGACGAACGCGTGAAAGATGCTTATATCTCATAGTAAACATTTTTCAATTGCGTGGCAACTTTGCTGACATTTTATGTTCTATGTTAGATACACTCAAAACTAATGCTTTATGGGCTTCTTGTCAGTATACATAATCATTTATCAAATGGAAAAATCTAACGAACCTAGAAAAACTTGAAAGATGAGGCAGCCACCACCCCAGGGTAAAAGTTTACTCCCGGGCTTTATGAAACTGAAAACCTGTACAAAAAGGAGCATCATATATCAGAACTAGCTCCAAAACTGTATAGGAGAAAGCTGTTCGTTGATCGTCAACATCTACACTTCAAGGTTCAATAAGATGGTATAGTAAACACTTGCCTTGAAAACCATGCTGCAGAAACCTCTCTGTAAATATTTCAATGGCAAATAAATTACCTCTAAAAAGAATTTCGAATTTTTTGGGTATGTCAATAACCTGCAACTGATTGTTAACCGATATGTCAATTTGTGAGGTCTACGCATATAAAAGTAAAAAAATAGATAGAATCATATCTGTTATGAACCTATTCATTAACGAAATTCATCATGAAAATAGTCGTCATCTTCATCATCGTTGAAGATAGCACTATAAAATACATATGGGTGATCAATCATCTCAGCCAGGGTCAATCGCCCATCCTTATCTGCATCAGCCTGAAAAATTAATAAAACAACATGTTAAACATCTGAAACCAAATCAAATCAGAAATGAAGCAGGAGTATGCAAGATAGGCCATAAAGTTCATGAATTGATGAATTTCGAAAAAAAAACCAACCAAAAAAAGAAGAAGCAATCCATCCATTAAATAACAAAAGTTTAAAAGGATCACATGAATCATCTGCTCACAGAAAGTGTCTTCAGGCATTTAAAGCAAGTAGTCACTATGAGATTATATTGAGAAGTCATGCCTGAAGTGGATCAAATCAGTCTGGGATTATTTAGGGAAATCAACGCTCAAAGCATTTAAATTGCACAGGTATGACTTTAGATACAGCAAAGGCCCTTCCCACCTGAAGGTGTGCAGGACTACTGCAGCATATATTTGCATTATCATATTATCAGAGAAATACTCAACTACCTACTTCAACACTAAAGGTGATCACTGCAAATATTTCACAAAAGCACCAAAACAAGGATGTCAAAATTTTAAAACTTCAAAGAAAATGGAGAAACCAATTATTGATCAATTCCATGGCAAATGTGATCATCACTCATTGTAGAATAAGCAAACTAGTCTCCAACTCAAACGTGAGCATACTGTAGATGTTTTCCGACATTACAATAGTTTCATGGAGAAATAATTTGGGAGCCACTGATCAGTCTACTCCTCTTCTAATGTCTGGACATGCTCTGTAAGAATGACTTCCTCAACAGTCAATCCCAACACCAAATCACACAGAATACTACTAAACCTTTAATGCCATCCCAAAGAGCATGGTAAAAGAAGATTAACAACTCATGCAAATGCAGGGATGATGGCTTAGTTTCTCATTCAAAAAAAGGCAAGCTGCTTCAACACCCTTTAAGGCTAATGAGGTCATAGATTAAATTTTCTCTACAAATACTTACCTGTGTTATGACGTAATCTGCTTGCTGTTGTGCATAGTATCGTTCTGTAGGATGAATTTTATCAATAACTGGTAGAAGTTCATCTGGTGACAAATACCTGATCAAAGAAAATGAAAGATACCTAAGAAAAAATTACATCTCCTAAGGAATTCACTGACCATAATTTTAATTTTGTATCATACCCATCCTTGTCATGGTCGAGATCTGAAAACATTTTTTTTGCTGGTGACTCCAAGGAATCACTAGATTGATGTGAAGCATTATAACCATCTTCATCATAGCTTCTTATCAAATCAAAGATTCCATGAAAAAATTCTTGAAAGTTCAATTTCCCATCTTTGTCAGAATCTCTTTCCCTGAAAACAAAAAAGGCAAATGTCTAGATGAAAGTTAACATGCAAGGACAAGATTACAGAAATTCAGTCAGTAAGATTATTTGGACAATAAGAAATTCATCAAAAGAAAGTAACCTGTCTCACTACAGCAAAATTTTATTAATTTTTATTAAACAGAAAGTATAAAATGCTTCAAAGCAAGGTCCACAGACATGGTATAATACGAAGTCTCTGAAAATAGCAGCTCATATGTAACTTAAGACAGTTCAAATAAAAAACATTTAGCCAATGATTTGCATGTTGTCTACATCTCTTATCCCTGTGTAGAATATTATAATGTTAATCAAAGCTACAAAAAATTTATGCTAAAACGATTTCAAATGAACCAATGATCAGAAATACAACTAGATCAAATATGCAGGTCATTTGGCCTCCTAGAAACAAATAAAAAGTTGCAAATAATATATTATATGTTTACCATATCTCACAAACTCGTGGGAGAAAATTGGTTAGTTTCTTTTTTGACAACCTAAGTGACAACAATAGCTGTATCTGTGTGGGTTCATGGCAATGGAATACCCAAGTTCACCGCAAAGCCACTATATTTGGAAGCCGTGCAAGATTGGAAAGGTCATTTTGAGAATCAACAAGGGATATATGACATTTTGAATGAGGTGTCCATATAGAAGAAGGTAAAAACAGAATTATAGATTCGTATGAGAAGCTCTAAAGTTTTCATTAAAATATTAGATACTGAAAGAACCTTAAAAAAAAAAGGATTATAACTCTGGGCATAAAACACAGGAAACTGACATTTCTAAAAGAACCTAAGAGACTCCAGTTTTTTATGGAATGCTCTTAATGCAATTCTTCTACAAAAAGTGTGTCCACGAGAAGCAAGATCAGTAAGCCTTATAACAATGTCCTATAAATGGCTAATTATGGGTATCCCCATACCTAGCAATAGATTAAAGTTAAAGTCAGGTCCAGTCAATCCAAAAATGACTAGTTGAATTTTGGAAGCCTTTTCCCAGAGTACTAAGCACAGGATTTCTCTAAACCTGAATCCATGTGGAACTATTCTAACACTCCCTCTCACGTGTGAGCCTTCTTTATGGCTCCTACATGTGGACAACTTTAGGTAGAGGCCACATATAAGTACCTACTATGATATTACGTTACATTGGGTCCAGGTCCTCTCCAAAATAACTGAAGTTAAAAAGTCCCTTCCCAAGTAATAAGCACAAAAAATTTCTAATCAGGGATCTATGTAGGCATTTTTCTAACAGTAAACATTTTTTTTTTCAAGAAGGTGATACAGAATGTGAGTGTTGGATTAGAATTTTTACCTACCACAACTAATGATTCAGCTAAGTTGTTAGGCGTAGTTGCAGTTATTGTACCAATTTTCTTACTGAAAAGCACTCTTAACCAACATAATTAATAAAAGATAGTAAAGCAAACCGAAAACATCCTGTAAGCAGCCTGCATGAAACTCCCATTACCACAAAGCCCTAAGTTTAAATTTATCAACGGACATAAATTACAACGTTTTTTTTAATCAAAGTGGATAATAAGGTATCATTAATATTTAGATTACATAAGTATTGCATATATCTAAGTTCGTAGAAGATGAAACAGTCAACAGGTCTTTTGCAAAGCGGTGCTTAAACTCGAAGACCACATTACATCTACCATAAATAGATAGTACTTTAATTCAGATTACAGAGCAACCAAAATAAAGAATTCAGAATCATAGCGATCATACCTTACTTCTTCTTTGGCCAACCAGCTAAGTAGCTTGGGGTTCTTGCTGTCAGCTGGGTGCAGAAAGCTGAGAAATTTTCAACGGACGGACGTCAGTGATAACATGCAAACATCGGGAATACAGACAAAAAAAAAAAAAAAAAAAAGAGGAAGAGGAGGAAAGAAAAGTTACTCGTTAAATTCTGTCTTATTTAGGTAGCCATCCCCGTCGACATCTGAGGCATTGAAATGATCTTCTTTCCACCATCCCATATTATCCGAATCATCTGATAGATATCAAGGAATTAGGATCTCAACTTGCAAACATTATATATTGTACAAGTACATGGGAAGAAAGAAAGAATAATGGTGGCAGAATCCCACCGTGAGATCGGCGCGACCAGCTGGGGGCCTCGTACTCGTTAAAGGAGATCAGCATATCGTGATTCTTGTCGTGAGTCTCTATGTCCCTCTCCGTCCTATGCATCACCTCCTTTTCAGCATTCCTCAAATTCCATTCGGTGAGCTCGTCAAGGCTGACGAAATCGTCGGCAGGGTCCAGATCGACCTTAGGGAAAAGCACGATAATCCTCTGAGTGACATTGAAGCGGTCCTCATCGTTGAGGTAATCCTCAGCATCCATGAAATCCTCCCACTCGGGCTGGGACTCGGCGGCGGGCGCGGCCTCGGCCTCGGACAAGAATTCCTTGTGGTGGTCAGCGAAGTACTGCTTCTCCCATTCCTTGTCCTCGCGATGGCGCTCGATTTCGGCAACAAGGGGATCGAAGGGGATCCTCTCGTGCTTGTCGAAGGCGAAGGAGGAGCGGAGCTTGAGGCGGCGGTGGTTTGGGGCTCTGGGCTTCCTGGGGGAGTAGGAGATGAGGATGAGGAAGAAGATGGCTAGGATGACGTAAACAATGGTGGTCGCGGGTCCCTTTCCCATGTCTCCTCTTCTCCGTTCGTGCCTCGCCCTGCTGTGCTCTAGAAGAGCGAGAGAGAGAGAGAGAGAGAGAGAGAGAGGGTTGGAACACCAATTTATAATTTTAATCGATTCAATTTATAAAAACAAAAGGTGTCTTGGGCTGCGAGTCGCGGCCAAATTGAAGTGGGGCCCGGTGTTGTAACATATTGACAGTTTCACCAAAATGAACATGGTTTGCTCGGACTAAAACAAAGCGGGACCCACATGGTGCACGGTGGTGGAAATTTGACATGTGATGGCCGGGGCGTGCGGACCGCTGACCCCGGACCCCGGACCGGATTATTTATCTAAATTTCGATGAGAATTTTGTCATTTAATTTTAGCGGGAAACCTGAAACCATGACAAGAATAGAAAATAGAAATAGAAACGAGTGGATGCCGGGTTGGTTGAATTAGACGGGGCGCTTTGAGACTCAAGCGGATCGAGCCACTTAGAACTCGGATCGGTCGGGATTTGAGTTGGAAGGGTTGTGCACGGGATCCTCCCTCCCTTCTTTAATCTCGATAATCTATTAAGCTGTATCTACGTATTAAACTAAAATTAACGGGTATAAATATCCGCCCTCTTACCCTTTCCCTCTCCTTCCTCTTCTCTTTCTCCAGAGAGTACTCTCCCCGTTCGCTTTTTTTTTTTAAGTCTGCGGCGAACCAGGTAAGAATTCTATCATCTTCTGTACCTATTAACTTTTTTCTACCGTTCAGTTCTCTACCCTTCTCATTCTCTCTTTTTTTCTTCTTAGTTGAACCAGTTAGAACTCTCTCAATCTTCTGTTCCCTATTTACTTCCCCTCTACTATTTCAGTTATCTACGTTTTCTTTTCTTTCTCTTCCCCTAGCTTCTCTTAGCAGACTTCATCGATAAAAATTTCCTCTTTTCTGGGTTTGCCTGATTTTTCGGTATTGAGGTTTACCCAATTTATTCTTGCCTCTATTGTTTTTAAATAGGTCCTAGACTTCCTAGCTGCTACTCTTCATTTTTCTCTTGATGTCTGTTTTGATTTTTTTTAATGATCCATAACGAGAATTACTCCAATATTCTTTCGCTTCTTAAAATTCGTGTCACTTTCGTATAAAAAAATGCTGTTTCTGCAAGTTCTTATTCAGTTTCTTCAATTTCTGTAATTTCACATAGCTTTGCTTCCTAGCTGCTCTTCTTTTCTCTCTTGAGAATACTTTCCCCCTTTTTTTTTTAATGATGCAGAGCGAGAGTTACTCCAATATTCTTTCCCATTTCTTTTTATTTCGTCTTAGTTTCGTTTAAAAAATTGTAGTTTCTGCAATTTCTATAATTTCACGTTACTTATGTTTCGATTTCAGCCTCTGCATAACTATTTAACCACTATTTGTTTTCGAAGTGCTTTCAATATCGCTGCTTTAAAACTATACCTTACTTTTATTATCACATTACTTAAGTGTGATCTTTGGTGAGTGTTCTGCTGCAATCTTTTTTTCCTTATTTTCCTCTTCTTTACTGCAGGTCTCTATTTTACTTTTCTCTTTGCCGTTGGCTTCTATACTGTACAGCGCAAAATAACTAACGCATGTTCCCTGTCTCTGTCTCTCATTCTTTCTCTAAACTTTGGTTTTACCCAAATTTTGATTTATTTTGTACTCTGATTAAAAATTTGAATAACTTTCTACCAAAATAAATAAATAAATAAATTAACCTTTGATCAAGCAATTCCAACATACAGCATATTCAAAGTTAGAAAAACCAGCATACCTTACAAGAAATTAAAAAAATTGTTAAAAAAATTGTTACATATTTCAGTTTTATTTTAGTGTTGTTTGCAATCTGTAATCTTCTGTGAGTATCCTACAGCATAACTTTACTTCTTTGCTTGCTGGCTTCTACTCTACCATCTGACTAGCTAGAGCTGTTTCTGCTCAGATTTGGTACCAAAAAATTTGCACCGACTGCCGTTTCTACACCCAACTCTGACCACCGGTGAGTTTTTTCCTTCATAGAACTATTTTTTCTTTTATAATAACTTGCCTAAATGTGGATTTAAATCTTATTTTGATTTGGGAGCAAGGATTGGCAGCATACACAAATCAACCCAGCATGGGGCATAATAACTAATTCACTCTCTCTCTCTAAACATTGGTTCTACCGAAAGAACAAAAAGGCTCTTAGTTACAAAAAATCCTATAACTCATACATTACAACGCTGATTTGAATGAAACTTGAAACATAAGAGCTCAATGAAATTATCTATCTAACAAAACTATGTTAAGATAAATCAGAATATGGAAAATAACCAAAATACCCTCGGACTAGTATTTTAACAAATGGTACACACCCAATGACAACCAACAACAATGGCATCTGTATGAGGATTGATGAAGGTCTGCGTTTACCGAGTTTGTAAGGTGTCTATCTCATCATACATAACTTTCTTCCACTCAAGTAAAGGCAAAGCTTCTTGCACTTTAGTATGTATAGAAACATTGAACATTGAAGTTTACCTGAATGGTGGAGATAAACTATGGAATTAAACATACTTGGGATATCGAGTAGCAAGTATTTTTTTCTTTCTTTTGGCAATGAAAAGATTCAAATCATCAAAGATAGGATCCACATATTGAATGAAGATGGTCTTAACATATTATTAGAGGGAGCCATATCTGAAGCTAGATGTTGTATCCCACTGCTGGATTGCTGCTTGTTTACCTTTATACATTGATATACCTATGAAGGTTTATCTTGAATAGAAGTGGGAGGTACGGTGGGACTATCAATAACTAGAAGCGTTATAGGAGACTTAGCAGTCACTATCGGAGGAGGCAGAACTCAAATGAGGCATGAAAAAATGGTTTAGTTTCAAAAAGTGTCACATGTGTTGAAATATAAGTTCTTTTGTTAGCAAGATCACAACATTTATAACCTTTTTGAGTATGAGGATAACCAAGGAAAAGACATTATATAGCTCTAGGAAAAAACTTATCATTTTGTGGACCAACGAAATGAATAAAACATAGTGAACTAAACATCGAGGGTGTAACATAAAACAAAGAACAATCTATCTTAAGCACTTGCATAGGAAATTTTCCTCCCAAAACCGAAGATAACATTTTTTTAATCAAGAAACATGATGTGAGAATGACATCTTCCTGATACAACTAGGAGACATTCATCTGGAACAAAAGATTACGTGTTACTTCCAGCAAATGTCGATTTTTATGCTCTACAATTTCATTCTGTTGTGGGGTATACACACATAATAACTAATGAATAATCCCATGAGAAGTACAAAACGAAAAAAACATATAGTTCATGATCTCAAGACCATTATCTGAATGAAAAATACAAATGGAAGCACCAAATTGAGTTTTTATTCATTGAAGAAATTGACAAATATATCGAAACCTTCAAACTTCTCCCTAAGGAGACATGGCCAAATGATTCTAGTACAATCATCTATAAATATTAAAAAATATTAAAAAACCAAACAGGTTGGAAGTCCTACAAGGACCCTAGACATTTGAATGTACTAATTCAAATGGAATTTGATTATGGTTGCTATTCAATGGAAAAGAACTTATATGGTGCTTCCCAAGTTGGCGACATTGAAAAGATAAATTTGAAGGTAAGGTAAGAAGGAACTAATGTAACTTCAAATGAGATGGATGTCCCAGTCCTATGTGCTGCAAATAAGGTGTCATAGTTTGATTGTCTTGAATGGCATCCAAGTAGTATCCTCCTCATATGCAAATGTTGAAGCACACAATGAGAAGGAAAAAATTTAGTAAAACAGTTTAATGACTTAGTGACTTGACTTACTAGCAATAAATTGTGTGGAAACTTATGAACATATAAGACAAAAGACAAAGAAAGCTGATCTGTTGGGTGAACAACCCCTTCACCTATGACAGACAAAGAAGGTCCATCTACAAATCGAACAAAATTACAAGAAGAGGAAGGAGATTAATTAGAGAACAAGGATGATATACTTGACATATGGGCTAATGCCTAGAAATCAATAACCCATGAGGATTGAGGAGACAATTAGCGCATACGTACCTGGTGTAGCTATAGTTATATTGGTTGAGGATGAAGTGTTGGCCACAGTAGGAATAGAAATAGAAGCAATTATAAGTTAACTCAATCGATGAAGAAGTTGTTGATATTCATCTTGGCTAGTGGTAGATCCATGTGCATTTCCAGTGCCTTCAGAGATGGTGACATTGGCTCATACTGGTTTCCCAAATTTACGCCAACACTTTTACAGTTATGGTTGATCGATCACAATGTATACACTTCCTATCTGCATGACTGCGACCTCGACGTCCACCACAACGTCCACCATTATGACCATGTATTCGAACTGCCCCTCTCCTTCTAGATGTCTCAAGACCGAATGGGAAGTGGAGGATATATTAAGGGCAGCAGCATCTGAAGGTTTAGTGTCCCTGCTGGTTTTGGATACAAATGTACTTTCAGCTCTAATCACCCTGTTATAAGCTCTCCCTAGTACTAACATAGTCATCTGCCAACATTTAGAACCTCATACTCAGGTTCATATCCATCCAGAAATCTGGCCACTGGAATCTATTCTTCTCTCTCTCATAATCTGTAGGGTCTTTGGTAAAAGGATGAAGCGCTGTTATTTCCTGCAACACTTCATGCATTTCTTTAAAATACTTTTTGACAGTATTTCCACCCTGCTCATACTAAAGAACTTGACATACAATTCATAGATGTGAGACAGATTTCTCTCTTGATAAAAGATAAGACTCAAAAGTATTCCACATATCTGTAGCAATGTCACAGCTAACTATCTGAGTACTGACATGTTTCTGCATAGAATTTAACAACCAATGTTGAACCTGATGATCCTTTACTTCCCAATCATTAGTTATAATATCAAGAGGATCCTCTCATATATACTTTGCTTTTCTCTTAGCTACTAAATATTTCTTAATAGCATGTGACCAAAACAGATAATTCGAATAATCTTTGTTTCTGTAGACATAGCATTCTTAATTTGAGTGATTACTTCTAGTATCTGCCATAGTGATGTTCAACGACCAGCAACTACGCAGATTACTTTATAAAAAATTCTATTAGAGCCAAGATGGTGTGCACAACTCCTGTGGGGCCCTACTTCACAAAATTCATCTAGGGTTTATAAAAACCCAAATTTGATACTTGGCACCAATTCTTGTAATTAATCAATAACAACACCATATAAGAGTCCAATTAGGTTTGTGCAAACACACTTGTGTCCTAAACTAGGTGAAGCAGGCATAAAACCTCTAGAGTACTTGAGAACTGCTTAGATAGCAACACATATCAGGCATATAATTGATAAATAACTAACCTTTAAGTTTTATCAGCTGAAGCAATTGAAAAGACCAATCTGGAGAGAGGCCGTAGCCCTCAAGAAGGAAGAAACTCTGACTTTAGGCTTTGATTTATGGATTAGAATGCTCTGATACCTTGTAAAATAGATAGATTGGAGAAGAACTAAGAAGAATGAAGAGGAGAGGACTGTGTTGAGCAGCCTACTCAATAGGGAAGAAAAGTCGATCCCCATTCTCCTTTATTAATCTCGCCTAGGTTTACAACTGGACAGAAATGCCCCTTATAAAAGGATTTAGACATCAATGAATAAAAAGAGTTAAAGCAACTGAAAAATTGCAAATTCAACCAGACAACTATAAACTAATAATATGGACAGCCTTGATTACAATGTTACTGAATTAACCACATGAAAATACTGAAATACCCCTAATTTCTAACAATATTTATAATATATTGATAAATTTATATCACTAATACAAAATTGTTTAATTGTATTCTTGTTTTCATATGGAAGATAGCTGCCGTTTATTGCCACAGTATGTTCAACATATGGTCTGCTTCAGGCCATATTTGGGAACTCTGTGGCACAGGATAAAACAACAACTGTCATAGGACATGAAGGTGAACATGAAACAATTAATGAGCCACCACCTCCATTTATGAAGGTTGGCATGATTTTGATAATTTGGATTGGGAATTCTCTTTTTTGGTGACGCCACTGCTAGCATGTGTTTAGATACACATATAAGGGGATTTTGATATTTGTCATCAGATAAGAGTAATTTAGAGGAGGTGATGGATTAGGTAACCTACTGCTAAATGACTAGTAATTGGATGGTTTTGTTTGGCGATGCTTGTTTATTGTGAGTATTTTTTTATGCTTATGTCAGTGGCAGTGTTCCATAGGATGTGGTTTGTTCTTTTCTTCCTGGTTTGTTTCTCAAATTATGTAATAATTATTTAGTCAATTGTTCTACAATGTTGATAGGGTGCCACTTATGTAGACTGTAAATATTCTGTAGACTATCCCTGAATGTATTGATAATATTCCGACTATTTTCTGTGGCAGGATTAATCGACACAGGCTATATTTATAAAAGAAAGTTTAGTTTTTTTGTTAAGTTCAGACTTCAAAGCAGCAGCAGCATTCATTATTGAGTCTGAAAGTCCTGATGGCCACCACAAAGCTGCTTGTATCAAAACTTAGTACATCATGTCTTCGACCATGCTTCTTTCGTTCTTTCTCCGTTGCTGCGTCATATGCAGGTCCTCCCCCAACTGCACCTCCTCCCTTTTCTCCTGAAGTCAACACTTTACCTCCTGATGATGGCACCACTATCTTCATGAAAGGTGTTCAGATTTCTGCTCGACCCATCTATCTCGACATGCAGGCTACAACGCCTGTTGATCCACGTGTCCTTGATGCCATGCTCCCCTACTTGTGCCACCGCTATGGTAATCCTCATTCACGCAATCACCTGTTTGGCTGGGAATCTGATCTTGCTGTAGATGAAGCCCGGAGCCGTATTGCCTCCCTATTCAATGCCTCCCCAAAGGAGATTATATTCACTTCTGGTGCCACAGAGTCCAATAATATCTCAGTCAAGGGAGTTATGCACTTCTACAAGGACAAAAAACGACATGTCATCACATCCCAGACTGAGCACAAGTGTGTACTTGATTCATGTCGCAAACTCCAACAAGAGGGGTTTGATGTCACATACCTTCCTGTGAAGAAAGATGGACTTATTGACCTTGATCAGCTGAATGCAGCCATCCGACCTGACACAGGCCTGGTTTCTATCATGGCTGTTAATAATGAGATTGGTGTAATTCAGCCGTTGGAAGAGATAGGTCAAATTTGCAAAGCACGTAATGTGCCTTTCCACACAGATGCAGCACAAGCTCTGGGGAAAATTCCGCTTGATGTAGAGAAGATGAATATAAGTTTGATGTCCCTTTCTGGTCACAAAATCTATGGTCCAAAAGGGATTGGAGCACTTTACATTCGGAGACGACCGAGGGTACGTGTTGAACCACAGATGAATGGTGGTGGGCAGGAGCGTGGTCTTCGAAGTGGCACTGTACCCACACCATTGGTCGTTGGAATGGGGGCTGCATGTGAATTGGCAATGAAGGAGATGGATTATGATACAAGAAGAATTTGTAAGTTGCAGGAACGCCTTCTGAATGGCATCTGCTCAAAGCTTGATGGTGTTGAGGTCAACGGCTCAATGGAACATAGGTATCCTGGAAATCTGAACTTGTCATTTGCTTATGTGGAAGGGGAGAGTTTGTTGATGGGGTTGAAAGAGGTGGCAGTTTCCAGTGGGAGTGCATGCACTAGTGCCAGCTTGGAGCCATCTTATGTGTTGCGGGCTTTAGGAGTGGAGGAGGATATGGCCCACACGTCCATCAGATATGGGATTGGACGGTTCACAACGGAACGTGAGGTTGACCGAGCTGTGGACCTAACAGTGAAGAATGTGGAGAGGCTGAGGGAGATGAGTCCGTTGTATGAGTTGGTGAAGGAAGGAATTGATCCTAAGTCAATTCAATGGGCACAGCACTGATGGATGATATCTCCTGTTGTTTTATGCTGGTTTCTTCAGTTCGTAAGTTGTTCTTCTTTTTCGTTTGTAGCACTTAATTAAATTTCTGTTGGTTTTTAAATGAGGAGTACTGCAGAGTAATACAGATTATGGTTAATCGCTAGCTGCTTTACAACTGTTCTCTGGAGGTGTATATGTAAATGGCAACTACTCAGTCATGTATGTAAAGAGACCTGACATGAGAAACATTACTAAATTTTCTTCAGAATAAGTGGAGCATCATCTTAGCAAGTTATGTGCAAATGTCATGTAATGCATTTACTTCTTGTGTTTTGATGATTGTGTCATATGTGCAAATGTTGGTTAGTTTATCTTTTGTTTTTGCTGGGAACGTTTGTCTTTTGTGCAAATTAGCTTGAAAATCAATTCCAGGTGAATTTGAAGCTGGTAAACTATGCAGGATGGTTTTGATTTTTATACTTTTTTTTTTTGTTTTTTTTTTTTTTCAACTTTCGTTATTCTATCACTTAGCAACCTGAATCGGGTGGAAATCACTTCCCATCATCTACAGAAGGGTAAATTAGAAGAATAATATCGTTGCAGTAGCATGTGTGTACAATTTCCATAAAATGAAAAACCACAATAAGAGGGATTGTTTCTATCTACACCATGTCTTCCTGCAAAAAAAGTGGAAACAAGGTCAAATAGTAATATCAGATCCATGGTTCTTGTTGTTGTTCGGGTCTCTGTTCCGAATGGAGAACCTCCCCATTCTGAGTTGTTTCAAGATCCTTGATTATTGGCTCTAACTCTTAGAGGACGGCATATTTGGTTTGATTGATCCTCCACCCTGTTTGCCTACGCCCAGTCTTCTTCCAGCATCTTCGAATTGTAGAGCTCTTCCGAAGCCAAGGGGCCATCCTATGAATGACATGATTGGCTCTCTCCATTTGAAGTTTATCTATTTTGGTTGAAAATTTATGTTCATATATTTTATCTTAAATTTTATTATTTATAATTACTTAAACGAAGCTTTAAAAAAAAAAAATTAAGTGCTTTGTTGCGACTCTGAAGAGAATGCAGATTTTCAGATTTGTAACCCGTTTAAGACAGGTTAAGTTTGAATCAACCTGTTCAACGACTTGTTTAGTTTGATCGGAAACAAATCCATCGCTACCCGTATAGTCAAAACCGACTACAGAGGAGTCGCAACGGGACATATGTTGCTCCCAACAGCTTTGAAACCCCATCATTTGCTTTTGGTTCGCTACAGTCAGAAGTGAAAAACAAATCACTGCAACCTAGAATTGGACGATAATATCATCAATAACAACTATAACTGCAGTAACTTCGTTTTTCCATTATGATAACAGTTGGAAATTAACCTGAAAATGAATGTAAAAAACTGCTCTACAAGCATCAATTGTCTCAAAAAGTTTCGATTTCTGCTTGACAATATATAACATACTCACATGCGCTACTTGTTACAAAAACGCATAGGAAGGCTGAAAACCCACAGGTAATTTAAATGATGTATTGAAAGCTTGCTTTTGGAAGATCACCGCAGTAGAGACATTATGTGATTACCAGTTCCTAGAAGCATTCTCATTCTTACTCTTTAGGATTCTTACCACTGCAAGATACCCAAAGTCATGGACACCTTAAGTTTTCAGTCCTCATGTTTTTAAGGGAGCCTTCTTCTCTCTGTCAGATATTCTGGCTGGAGTAGTTGAGTGAGACTTGAACCGGCCTCTTCCACCATCTTCCTTCTCCTGCAGGGAGTTCATTCAAAGCATTATATTTCATCAAATTATATGAAATATAGTACTTTTTTTTTTTTAAACAATGGAAACAGGGACTTGAGACTTGGCAGCATTTAGCCATGGAACATTCAGTCACCGAGAAAGAAAAAGAAAAACATGAAAAAAAAAAAAAAAGGAGAATAACAAACCTTTTTCTTCACTATCTGAACCACGTCTTCATCGTGAAGAACATGAGAAAGCCCACAATGTTGTGGATAGTGCCTCGCACTTATGCCCCAGACCAGCACATACTTCACTTCCTTAATGAGACTACGATGTATATGATTACAGAAGTCTTCAACGGTGCAACCACCTCTGTCCTAATTTATATAAAATATGAACAAATTTATTTCAGGTTTAAGTTAATTGCTGGAAATTGGTTCATATTTCATTCTCCATAATAGTTGAAAAAAAAAAAAAAAAAAAGAATAAGAAATCTACCGCTGAAAGAACTACAGGATCTGAAAAGTCGGGTTGTTGTCCTTGTGGCTTTGTATAAACTCTAACAAGCCCCATTTCCTCCCACATCTTTGCCAGTAATCTATCTAAATTAAGCTGTAGGAAGAAAACAAGTAAATCAACACTCCACACCTTAATATAGAATTTTGAAAATTAGTTGCCTACCATTTCTTTAACTCTTAAGGACAGTCTGGGCCACTATAGAAAAACAAAATGTCAGGAAAATCTTTTTCCTTTTGACCAATTTTCTCATTGAAAGTTTTTTCTATTGGAAAAAATTCCCTTTAACTGTTTTTCTTGCTTTTGTGCCACCAAAAGAAACAATGGAAAATTTAATTATAGTGTTTGTTTCTACACTAAAAACAAAATAAAAATATTGTAAGTAACAAAATAAGAAACTCATAATTTTCTTTAATGCTTCATAGTTTATTTTCCCATGATTTACTAATAGAGCAATATGAAACTCATGATCCTATCCTTTTTAATATTTTTTAAAGGCAAGAGGAATCAAACAAAATAAATTTCTCATCCCCACAAATTGCACAAACACTAGAAATTTTGGTCAAACAGAAAATTTTCTCCTAGGCAATTTTTCTTATGGCTTCCTATTAGCACAAAAAACACCCTTAACATGAAGTTTTAGATAATTCAATCAATCTGCTTTAACATGCCTTGAGTTGTAACCCTATGGAATGTCACATTATATATAATGCAGATCACTTGCATACTCAGGGAAAGTGGAACCCACCTTCAAATTGCAGCTGATAACAATAGAATTCGGCTGTCGGGACAGCTTGTCAACATCATCTATACCAACGACGTCTATTTTGTTATAGACATAGACGCATTTGATGTATTTTCGGTTACCTTCTATAACATCTATAAGGTCATCAACAGTGGCATCCTCACGGAACAACACCTACAGGAAAATAGATGTAATAAATACTGGCTAAGGAACTGATAAAGGTGTTTCAAGGCCAGATCAAATTATGCAATTATGTGTATTACTGTTGCTACTATTATTCATTTCAGTAGTACAAACAAAAAATATTTCTCCAACAATTTGAATAAGAGTGTCCAATATCTGTGCGTGTGCAGGTGGGAGGAAAGACTACCTCTGCATTGTGTATTTTGTACTCGTGTAGGATCTGATAGCAGAGTTTCTCATCCACATGAGTCAAAGCACAAGTGCTGTTGAAGGAAATTCCTCCAGTCTTTTTCTTTTTGAAATATATCTGCCGAGGTACATCCAAGAAAACTTGTTAGATGGACCAGAAGACCTAAACAAATGAAAATAGTTTACAAGATAAACACCTAAACAGTATGGCAAAAAACAGGTCAATGAAGAAATATTCCAATTTTCCCACAGCACTTTCCTTTCCAGATTATAGTAGACGACACCAGCAGCTAAACAGATTTTTTTATTTTTTATTTTTTATTTTTCATTTTTGAGAGCTCTATACAAAAGATTACATTCAGAGAAACTTCCGAGGAGATTAAGACTACAAGAGAGTCTAAAAACAAATAACACTGCATCCAAGCAAGGCAATTAGAAAGAAGAGAAAGCAAAGAGAGAAAAAACTCTTAATCAACTTAATCAATAGGAAGCTAGTTTTCAACAAGATGTTTGGCCGAATATAGATGAAACTATTTAGAAATGGTGAAGAAGGAGTTCTATGATTCTGACTTTAATTTGATGCTATCTAATCCCACATCATTAACGTCTGTGCTGCATGATTAATCTTTGCCACAGAGAAACCAATTCATATTTCCTCAGTCTTTAAAGGGTTTCCTACTAATAGCATGTTTCATAGATCTAAAATTTCATGAACTCAAGGGATTTTACACCATTGAAGATCCTCAAGACTTTTAGTTCTAAATTATGCTCGATATGGATGCAGTAGGAGACAGAAGTCAATATGCAACAACATGAGGTTCTTTCATGTCAGAAATTATATGAGTAGAGAAGCATAAACTTGGATAACCTGAGATGGTCAAACTAAAAAATTAATAGGATTAAACGAAGAGGGAGTGATTAACCCATTTGACAAAAATCAATCTACCCTAAGGTAATTACTATGTAAACCATAAATGTAATGATACTTATACACGAATTTTGCTTAAAACTGCTCCTCTTCATACTGTTCATGAATGAGTAACAAAGATCACATAGAATTGGCAAGGGCCTCTCTTTAAAAATCTCAAATAAAAACATTGTCTGGACTTTATATATTTGCATGCACAAACATAGCCACACATATATTATTTATATCCATTTTCAGCATTACAAATATAGCTATTATAGTTCAAATAGCAATGCTATTTACACTAGGAAATAATCTCACTTGAGGTGGTCTTTTGTTTAAGCGCAAGCCAACAGCCTCCAGCTCTTTAGTCAATATTTGACGGTGACCTTCACTCTGTCAGGACATTCAATTATTAGGAAAAATCTAAGTAGAGAAAATCATGGATGAACAAATGTCAATACTACAAATGCCTAAATAATAAAAAAGATTCAAAAGGAACCAAAATCTGTATCTCCCTTAGAGGTCCATTTTGCTAAACTGAATTATTTGCAGCATTACATAGCAGAGGTCAAAGATATTATCAATGACAGAAAGCCATAATAGGAGCGCTTCAGCAAATATAATCTAGAAAAAAAATAAAGAACAGTTTTATTTATGGTTTGAATTTTAAAAGAAACTATCAAAGCTAAACAGGTAAACTGATTAAGACATGAAGGCTTACTTTTGAGGCATCAAGAACCATCAAGATAATGTCGGACGACTTGGAAACTGCAATCACCTGAGAGAGAACTACAATCAGAAGAAGATTTTGAACTCAAGAAAATCAGAATAAGGAAGATATTACAAGTAAAAAAGAGCACAATTAAATTAAAGTAACATTTTCAGAAAAAAAAATCTAAGTACTCCCAAGTATTGGTTTAAACCTATATATATCTTTGAAAAGACTGGATTCAGAGCACGTCGTATACAAGAATGAATCTTTCCAGTGGACACATAACGTTTGTTAGGTCATTTACTGCAATCATAAGCAAGGCCTCTCCAGGAGAAGTTCTCTCTAAGTCAGATGGCTTCTTTTCTGAAGTTGGTTAAAGATACCCAAGGACGCCAGAAACTTAAAGCGTATTAAATAACACCAGATGTGGCCATTGAGTAAACGCTCAATTCACTGGATGCTTAACATATCTCTGAGGCAGCTTTAGCAGAAAGAAAACAAGAATGAACTGTTAGATGGAGTTATCACCAACAAAAGTGAGAGAAAGCTTTGAAGATGCGGATTGAATTTTGGATCTGTAAGGTTTCTGATATAGGGGTGGTGTTTCGTTCAATTCTGAGCATACAGAGAAATTTTTTATTTATTTACTTTTTTTTTTTTTTTAAATGATGCTACACAGAGAAAATTTTTAATAAGGAAAAAAAAAAGATGCGAGTGATAGTTTCTATCATGGTCCAATAACTATAAACACCACTAATGCATTAAAACCTGATGGTGAAGCAAATAAATACATGCTCCGAACAACCTTTAGTTAACAACCTCCCCTGGAGGTAAACGTGGATCACAAAGACTGGACCTGAGAAGGTTAACAGTGACTTCTCATACAAAAAAGAAATCTAAGAGTACTTACATAGTAAGTGCTTGAAGAATTTTAACAATGAAGAGAGAGAGACAGAGAGAGAGAGAAGTCCAGACAACTTTAGAACAACAGCAAACAGAAAACGGACAAGATAGTAGATAAGAAAGTACTACAGAATGTATGAGACAACAAATTTAGATAATTCATGGTATTCATAACTGAATAAATCAAAACAGGCATCTTAAATATTAGTAACAACAATTGCCACAACAAATACAAAACCACATGAGTCCAATTACCTGTCTACCACGGCCTTTGCCTTCAGAAGCTCCTTCAATAATTCCAGGAAGATCAAGAAGCTGAATTTTAGTATCATTATAATGAATAATCCCCGGAATGCAAGTAAGGGTGGTGAACTCATATGAAGCAGCTTCTGAATGGGTTCCCGTTAATAGAGTCAAAAGTGTTGACTTTCCCACACTACCAACATAAAAACATGCAATTAGAGAAATGAAGTCAGTTGCATAAGCTATAGAACATAAAGGACTGCCTACAAAACTCAAGTTTGAAGATGGTGCAGAATAATGTTCTCATGAAGAACAAGTAAATGCTTGAACTTGGTTCCCAATCCAGTCTGACACTTTGAGCTGGGTTCACTGTGCGCATCTCTCTCCATCAAGTCACTCTAGTTCCCAATGTTTCTTTTTTCTTGTTCTGAATATTGATTGTGCAACACAAAATATACTCCAAAATTCATTGAAACCTAAACCCAAGACCATATAGCAAATAACCCCCAATATGGTCATAGAGACAAAGGCCCAATTAGTATATGCTTTCGTTTTTCTACATGAAATTTTTATATTACATACTTTTCATGTTACTTGTTGGATTAAATGATTATACTTTAATCATAATACAAATGAAAGAGCATGTAATCATGCTCAGCATCATATGGACCCATATAATTTTGTTAAGAGTCTTAGTACATATACCTTGGAAACCCTATTAATGCAACACGACCATGGCCATATTTTGTAACCTCAAAACCATCCCCAGCTCCACTTGAGCCCTGATGCATAAAAACTGGAAATAGCTAACATTACTGCTTCAACAATCACCTGAAAATACTATTAAAGTAACTGTAGTTACAGCAAAAAGAAATGTGAGGACAAGGAGTTCAGGCACCTTTGGAGGCTCCAAAAGTTGTGTCCTTAGCTTTGCTATTTTTGCCTTTAGTTGCCCAAGATGGTACTCTGTCCAGCAGTAAAATAGAAATGAAAAACGTAGGAAATCTTCAGAAATTGAGACAATTGAGATAAAAGCTGATATATCAAAATTTTATTGAGATGAAAGTATTTTGATGAAAGCCGATATATCAAAATTTTGAAGATGATCAAAGTCCCACATTTAACATATGAGAACTAAAACCACGAAACTCATACTAACAGCTGTAGGACTGAGGAAAACGAACCTGTAGCTTTATTTTTCTGCGTTCTGGCCATCTCGGCCTCAATTTCCTTAATCCTTTCAATGATACCCATCTTTCCTTGATATAGCTCTGAAACAAATCACAATCTTTTATGAGAAAAATACATGGTATGAAACAAAAGCTGTTGTGGCTGAAGGAAGAATCAATATATATGGGATTTAATTTTCCAGTTTTCTACTTTCGAAATCGAAGATTGTCAAAATTCTCGATGTATGAACCCCATTATCAAGCGCAACAGGAAATTAAATCAAGAAACCATGAAGCTTAGAATGTTTCATATCTAAAAAAATCGATCAGATTAGCGTAAGCGCGCTGGCACTCTCAAACTGATTGTCAGATAAAAGAGGTAATTCCCAGGCATATATCATAAGGAACTAAAAAAATCCACAAAGGGCCAAGCTAAAAGGAGGCTAGGGTTGGTTACAGTCACTGAGAGAACTATAGATGACAGCAGACAGACCTCGGGAAAATCTCTATCTGCGATTCAATGTCATGTATCGAAGCCTCTGCAATAGACGAACAGCCTGCTGTGGAGCTTGAGAAAAAACCTGGGTCGATGAGAGTGGGAAGCAAAGAAAAGAAAGTTGCGAGATTTCGCAGGACAATGGAGACTAAAACTGCACACAATCAGTAAACAAAGTGCAAACAGTAAAGAGGATACAAATAAAGTGCATTACCGAAACTGGGCCGGACGATTGTCTTCACGCAAAATGGACGGCCGCAAAAAAATATCAGCCCACTTCCCAGGAGTTCAATTTTTTAGATTGTACTCGATCCAAATAACTGTCATTATGCGCAAGATGATACAATTATTTTATTCATTGGTCATTGACGCAAGATGATACAAATGAAGCTTGTTATTGAACTTTGGCTATATTCTGCCCTTTTCACTCTTGGATATAATTAAGTATTTTATTTTATATATTTAATTAAATAAAAAATCTTAATTTAATTTTAAAAATTATTTATTAATGTAAACAAGTTGAAATTTATCTTAGATTATTAACATAATAGTTAAATAAAATTATCTTATAAAAATCAAATTTATCAAAGTAATTTTATATAATAAAATACCTTTTTTTATTTATATAAATTCATGATTTTAATATTATATTTGATTTGGAAAAATTTAGATATTATAAAAAGCAAAGATTTTTTTGAACATTTTATTTTTATATTTTTTATTAAATAAATAAATAATTATTTTTAAAATGAGGATCCAGTGGGGTTCACCTTCATTTTGGTGTCACAATTCATATGTGGCATTGGAATGAAGTTGTCTTCTTGAAGCATGTCACCCACCTATTCCTTTCTTCTTTTTTATAGTGAAAAGGCATATTCTATCTCAAAATCAGGAAGTAACAGGAGTCCAGCATGCTCAGAGCTGAGACTGTCCATATTGACTGGGCATCGGCCACCTCAAGGTTCTGGTTCACTCACGGTCATGACCTGTTTATCCTTTTCTCATTCATTTAGAATTCAGGTGTAGTAGAGCAAGCCTCACATTTCTGGGCATATGTTACTTTTTCTCAAAAATCAAGACAAATAGAAAAAGATTGCAAGATGTTGAAAATGAATAGAATAGAATAGAATAGAATGGCTTATTCATAACTCTACTTCTGCTCATAGGTTTACAGACATCTTGACTTACAAAAAAATACACTCAATGATCCCTCCACAGACACTGTTACAAAGATAACTCTCTTAGTGATAAACGATGGTAATGATCACACCCGGATGACTTGGATTTACTTAATGAAATCAAAAAGTGAAGTTAGTTCATTGTTCAAACAATTTCACAAAATGATAGCCACTCAGTACCATTCTACAATACAAACTTTTCGTAGTAACAATGGTGGAGAATTTGTTAATCAAGGTTTGAAAGTACCCCTCAGCAAAATGGGGTCGCAGAGCGAAAGAACCGCCAACTTCTTGAGGTTGTTCGTGCCTCCTTGATTAAAGTTCATATGTCGATTGGTTATTGGGGTGACGTCATCACAACTGCAGCTTATCTTATTAACCGAATACCATCGACTGCGTTACAATTTAAGACTCCCTTGAGTGTTCTTCATAAAACTATAAGTTCACCTGCAATGCCGAATCTGCCACCTAAAGTTTTTGGGTATGTAGCCTTTGTTCATCTCTATAAGCCATTGAGAAATAAATTGGAACCTCGAGCTCTCAAGTGTGTCTTTGTTGGTTATGCTCAACATCATAAAGGTTATTGATGTTATCATCCTCCCTCTCGCAAATTGTATGTCACTCGTGATGTGGTATTTCATGAAGATCACATGTATTATTCTACTCCCGAATCTTCAATTCAGGGGGAGAACAAGATTGAATTGCAGACCCTTAATCATCATTTAGATATCTTAGTTTCTACAAGTGGTAAGTATTCAGATTACAGCAGTGAACATCAAAATGATACAAATGACCATGATTCACAGGATGGAGACAGACAAGACCAAATAGAAGCGATGCAACCAGAGTCTCAGCCAACATCTTCACAGGATGGAGACACACAAGACCAGATGGAAGTTGTGCAACTAGAGTTTCAGCCGTCATCTTCACCCCTTCATAATGTACCAGTGGATCAAATGCCTTATGAGTCCGAGTCCATGTCTGAGCCTCAAGTAAGTTCTGAAACTCAACTAAGAGTGCTACCTCATCGAACCACAAGAGGAAAACCTAGAGTCAATTATGAACCTCTTCTCACCTCTAAATCTCAGTATCCTATGCATAATTTTGTGTCTTATCATAGATTGTTCAAAGGCCAATGAAGTATTTGTGAATCAATTATCTGTTATATCTATTCCTAATAGTGTGCAGGAAGCCTTGAAAGATCCTAAGTAGAAAGAAGCCATGAACGAAGAAATGAGGTCCCAAAAAAGAATTCAACATGAGAAGTGGTTGACCTACCTGTAGGAAAGACACCAGTTGGATGCAGGTGGGTATTTACCATTAAATATAAAGCCGACGGCACCATTGAAAGGTTCAAAGCAAGACTTGTTGCCAAATGATATACTCAAACCTACAAGATCGATTATATGGAGACATTCGCACCAGTAGCCAAAATCAACATTGTTCGGATTCTACTATCTCTCGCTGTGAATCTTGACTAGCCCTTATATCAGTTTGATGTTAAGAATGCATTTTTTCACGGAGATCTCAAAGAAGAAGTATATATGGAATTACCTCCAAGATGTATTATGCAAAACAAAAGATGCAGACAACTATGTAAACTGAGGAAATCCCTATATGGTTTGAAACATTCCCCGAGGGCGGGGTTTGGAAGGTTCACAAATCTTATGAAATCTATCGAATACAAGCAAAGCAACTCAGATCATACTCTCTTCTTGAAATATAACAAAGAGGCCATTACAGCTCTTATAGTGTATGTTGATGATATGATAGTAAATGGGAATGATCCAGAAGAAAATAAATCATTGCAAAGTCATCTTGCTAGAGAATTTGAAATGAAAGATCTTGACTACTTAAAATATGTTTTTAGTATTGAAGTGTCAAGATCCAAGGAAGGAATTTTTTTATTTCAACGAAAATATGTTTTAGATTTATTGAAGAAAACTGGTATGACAACATGTCGTCCGGTCAATACTCCTATGGAAGAAAATTTGAAACTGGGAACACATTCAGATCAAGTCCCTGCTAACAAGGAGCGTTATCAGTGACTAGTTGGGAGGTTAATGTATCTTGCACATACGAGACCAAACTTAGCTTATGTACTAAGTATAGTTAGTCAATTTATGCACTCTCCAAGTGAAGAATATATGAATGTCGTTAACCGTATCCTGCGCTACTTGAAATCATTTTCAGGGAAAAGAATCTTATTTAAAAAAGGAAGTGACTTGAAAATTAAAGGTTATACTGATGTCGATTGGGCTGGATCAATAGATGATCGACGGTCTACATCTGGATACTTTACATTTGTAGGTGAAAATTTGGTCACTTGGAGAAGTAAGAAACAAGAGGTGGTGGCTAGATCGTCAGCTGAAGCCAAATATAGGGGAATGTCCAAGGCAATATGTGAATTATTATGGATAAAAAATCTGATACAATAACTACATATTGAGCAGACAAATCCTATGAAATTATACTGTGACAATAAGGCAACATGTGATATTGCCCATAACCCAGTCCAACATGATAGAACTAAACATGTTGAAGTTGATAGACACTTTATTAAAGAAAAGTTAGAAGCAAGAATCATTGAAGTCCCTCATTTTCGATCTGAGGATGAGCTTGCCGATGTGCTAACCAAGGCAATGTCTTACCGAGTTTTTAACAATTGTCTTGACAAGTTGGGCATGAGTGATATCTATGCACCAACTCGAGGGGGAGTGTTAAGATTTACTTTGATATTTATTCCCTTAAAGAGAAATCATATAAATATTATGTAAATCCGGTGATTGTATAATCCCGTTAATCACTCATAATTATTCTATGTATATTCTGTAAAACGGCTATTTAAATCAATGATGTGAATGGGAAAATATGATTGAAATTAAAGTATTATTTTCGACTGAGAAGACTGTTAAGAAAACAAAAAAAGGTCCAATTAATGAATAATCGGTACAATAGATTGGCTCACTTATATTTTTATTACAAGTTGACACAAACACCAAACTATGAGTTACAGTGACAACCATTCTGCTTCTCGCACTACACTCAAGATGCTTTTCCTAGTCTTTCTTTCAGTAATTTCAATCCCATGTACCTGCAAATTCCAATTCAGATTAGTTCCTGCTTGTTTTCTTTGAATAGGAACAGGAAATGGATTGCAAGCTCTTACCTGCCGAGCATCATGACAGTGGCCTGAGGATTTGTCCCGGGTGAATCGACGAAGACAGACCCATCAACTACACGAAGATTATTGACACCAAGGACCAGATAATTGCGATCAACCACCTTTCCTACATGGCAACCTCCATGGTAATGCCATATGGTGATCAGTGTGTCCTTGCAGAACTGTTCTAAAGATTGAGTGACATTCTTGTGCTTTGGAATGAAGTTCACATTGGCCTTGACACTCATGTTAAGGAGCATGGAAATTGTGTACTCGTCGTCTTCCATCAGTGCCTTCATGGGTTTGCTCCGTGCAATTTTCTCCATCGTCTTGATGCCTCTGACACAGCGTCTCAAATCTTCTGGGTGGCTGAAGTAGTTGAAGGTGACTGAGGGGTTGTCATCAACGTTAGTGGAGATGAGGCTAAGATGGCCGGTTGAAAGCGGACCAACTATTTTTGACAAGATGAATCCCCCTCTGAACAACTCGTATGGAACATCTTTTTTGTGTTCCTTGTAAGCATTAATGGCTTCTCGGGTCCTCTGCTTTGGAGGAACAGTGGACAGCTGACCAATCTGATACATCAAAATTTCATCTCACTTTAGGCAAAAACATGTCTTAGCAAATAGATAGCAGATTAGATGCCAAAACGGAGTCATTCAGTCATTTTTACAAACACGATCATGGTTGATACATGATGGATTATCTTGGATTTGTGAATTGTGAATTGTGAATTGTGAAATGTGAATTGTGAATTGTGAATTATGAGGTTTCGATGCTTGTGGGAGTGCAATCGACAAACCTCAGCAGACATGATCCCATGGTTGCACTGAATGCTGTCTGGAGATTGGCCAAATCCACTGCTGGCTTCTACATAAGAACCCAAATTTGTGATCCCAACCGTCTGGATAAGCGACTGTACCACTGGTTTCTTGGTGGGGATGAAGATGGAGTTCATGGGATTATCAGACATCCCCTTCCCCACAAAATTGTTTTCAAGAACGACTGGAATCTTCATCCTTCTCAATACGGTCGCAGGCCCGACGCCACTCAGCATCAACAGCTGCGGTGTTCCAATGGCACCTGATGAAAGAATCACTTCGCTCTCAACCCGATCTGACAAGAAAACTTTGTGCAACTTCCCATTTTCGTCCTTGAAAGCAACTCCAATGGCCGCTGGTTTCCTCCCTGCAAATTCACTCCATTTAATCACGTTAATTCTCGCGTAAAACCTCGCACCCAGGTGAATCGGAAACAAGGACTGCATGAAATTTTACCTCTTGTATCGAACAGGATTTTCTGGACAGAAGCATGAAGTAAGACTCGAAGATTTGCTGGATTCCCAGCAGCGAGGAGATCGGCGGCCGTATTCCTAAACCCATCCTTACCGAAGATGGTCCCCCCAACCTTAGTTCCATACAACTGATCATAGGTGTAACCATTAAAGGGCGAGATGCCTGCTTGGAGAAGGCCATCTATGAAAGCCTGTTGCCAAGGCGCGAGGTCAGGCCAGTGAACGATTTGCTTCTCAATCCAGGGGTACGACTCGTTCACCAACTCGTCGTTCCAGCCAGCGTCCCTTACGTACCTGCGGGAGCACTACACAAAAATGAGATGAAATGGGAATAACTGGAGCTTCACTTCCATGGCGGCCATTTCTGGGTCCTTGGGCCGGACCCTGTTTATTAAAGATTCAGTAATCTCTCTCTCTATGGAACATATCTTATATAAAACATTAAAACTTGTGGGTGGCTCCCTGCTTTCTGCTCTTCAACGAAGGGAACCAAGAAAACGGGGTGCTCCTAACAAGAACCAACTTTCAGCATACAATAGGCTTAATCTACTGCAAAGTTGATCAGCCATTAAAGAGATGTAACATCTACTCGTGAATAATTTATTTCTCTTGCGACATGAAAGAAAACTTCCGATAGTCTGATCAACGGTAATTATCACCAGTATCCCCTCAACTGGATTTACATTTTCCGGTGACAGCTTGCTTACACTCCGTAATCTTCTTTCTTCTGTATTAGAACTTGTCTTGCATTACGAAAATCCAAAACACCCGGATTGCAAACTCGTCTTCTCCATGAACTACTCCGACTTGTTCTTGAATCATGTGCAGCATACTCTTGTTCTAGAAAAAAAAGCAAAGACACCAATGGATTGATATGAAGAGAGAACAGACCGTGGGCTAGCCCTTGTGTAGAAGCCAGCATTTATGCATGTGCCACCTCCCAAGACTCGAGCTCTCGCATTTATGACCCCGTCGGTGGAAATGAAGGCCTGAGCCGGCGACTGTGCAGAGGTATCCGCAAGAGAGATGTGGAAGTTCTGCATATACGAGACGTTGCGATTTCCGTATGGCGACCCCCCTCTCTCCAGCAACAGCACACTGAAGTTCTGAGAGAGAGTGGCTGCCAGAGGACACCCGGCAGTTCCTCCGCCTACGATTATGTAGTCGTACGCCTTTTCATCGCCACCAAACGAGCTTGCTCTCTCCAGGAATGGATGCTTCAACCCTCTCCCTGCAGTATTTTCACATGAACCTGGCTAAGTAAGAGCATTGTGCGAGAGAAAGAGAAGAAAAGAAACACCCTGGTCATGATTTTCGGCAGAAAAATAAAAAAGAAGAAACCCATGTTTGCAATTTCGTTCACTGCTTTGTTTTTGCCTGGTATTGGACTAACACGAAAAGGAGGAAAACAGAGGATGGCACAGAAGACGGAACAGAAGAAACGGGAAGATATGGATTATTGCCACAAGCTCTGAGCAATACATGACACAGAGTGTGCAAAAAAGAAAATGAAAGAGGGAATTTCATCATCTTTGCTTCATTTCTTTTGACTTCATTGGGTTGGGACGTAAGCAAGTACTGCAAATAGATACTAGGTAGCCGATTCCCATAACCACCAATGAGGAAATTTGTTATTGATAGCCGGGAGATAAATGGAGAAAATGGTCACTCAAGAGAGAAATCAAGCGACAAACGAAGCATTTTTAGAAAGAACGGCAGAAATCCTCGACAGTACATGCATGAAACAACCGCCCCTGTATCTCTCTAGTCCGGTTCTCGCAAGCACAAGACAGGAACAAAGTGTAAAGAAGAACCTTGGGATACTCTTAGTATGCAAAGGCACAACAAGATCTTGAGCAAAAACTTTGCCATCATCTGGACATGAAAACTTGATCACAGCCAAGTCCACCTCCTTCGTTCTGCTCCACTTGGCCTTGAACAAAAGGAGATGGATGAACTTAAATAATTAACCCATCTTCAACTTATTAAAGACAAGGACAAGCAACAAAGCTGGTAAATCATTTATGAGGTCATGAATGCAAGTTCGAATGGAACCGGTGCTCGTCCTGCTACCTTATATGCACCCTGCAAGCTCCTTAATACTCGCATCACAGCTCCTGTGAATTGCAAAAGGAGTGAAACAGATGAATAGTGGTGGAAGCAAGTGTAATAACGCCTTCCATTTTTGCTATATTTATTAGTATAGAACTAAAATTAGTTAATGGCTTGGTGGGGATATTAGATGGAGAAATGGCAACAGAAACCCAGATGCTTTTGACTGCTTCCGTGTAATTGATTTGGTCGAGATGTAAATGGTGCTCTCATGGCTGATAGAGAAGACAGAAGCATATATTGCAAGATCTATCAATGCTGCTTTTTAACTCCACTTCAGTGGGATATCGCGTAAATCATCAACACTGTTAAAAGCAGCGAACCAGTCAAGTACGAACTGAAAAGCAGTTAAAAACCATTTTTTAAAATCCGAAAGACTACCAAATTTTATTAACAATTTTGTCAATGGAGATGGTTTTAGGACAAAACAACTAAAAATCAAATTCTGTGCTGTAGTTTTCATTTGAACAACATGGGCCAGAGCTTCTCCTACCTCTGATGACATTTTCAATGTGCACATGGATGGAGTCCATGAATCTGTTTCGGTTTTGAATCCTTTAAACTACAGCTATAAAAGCATAGAAAAGCAGCTCCTAATGAGTCCAGCCCCACCGTACGCCGAATGTGTTAACACAATCAACTTAGGTTTCAGTCAATAAAACGCCTTTCAGTGAGGTTGAGCTTTTAGGAGGATTAAATGGGACAAGACAGGAGAATATACGATCTCACTGATTCTACCATTGCATCGGAAGAGGAGGGAGAAACGAGAAATTGGCTAGAGAACGGATTTCTTTATGTTTTCCGATTTGTTTAATCGAAATCCCGAGATTGAAGGCTAGAATAGAAGACCAGAGCCGAACGGGCACGGTCGTAGTCGCTTCTGCAAGCATGGGAATCCGAGCTTACGCAACTGGGAACGGAGAAAAGAGATTGGTGGCTTGTTGAGATTCCTATCCAGGCTGATCTGGATTGGTGGATGAGGTTCCACACAGGGGAATTTGGTCCGGTGCGCGTACACAACCAGATTCATCTACTCGTGTGGGAAGATGAGAGGAAGAGGTACTTGCCAGCAGTGCATCGAGTCAGCGGAGAAGAGCCTGTTTATATTTGACCCGAATTTTATTTAAATATTTTGAGCCATTGAGCCTAAAAATTTGATCTGAGCTCGAGCCCAACGAGTTTGAGCCGAGCTTGAGCCTCAACATATATTTAAAATTTTTTAAAAAATATATATCGAATAAAATGTATATAAAATTATGAATACATTTTACATAAAATCGGGCATAACCTATATATATATATATAATACGTGTATAAGATTGGGCATAACTTCTACTTAAAATTGAGCATAATCTATATATATAATATTTGTATCAAATTCGGCATAACCAATATACATAATACCTACATAAATACTCCATAAAATTTTCTATACATTCTATAAATACTCCATGAAATTGTTTATATATTTCATACACTGCATAACATTATAAATAAATTTCATAAAATAATCAAACACAACAAAATTAAATTAAATATCACTATCAATTTACAATCACCCAAATAAAAACTATAAATCCTTTAAATAAAAGTCTATTACTATTAGAAACTTACTAGAAAATTACAAGAAATATTTTAAATTTTTTTAGGAAAGTTAAATGGACCTCTTATTGCTTTTTCTAAGGAAATAAATAAAAATTAATAATTAATCTAATATATTATTATACTTATCGATAAATTTTTAATCACATAAAATGTCAAACACAAAATTGTTATGAAAATTGCCTCATGCTGAAAGTATTATATCATCAACTGTCAAATACTTATTAAAAAAATTTCTATATGGTTTTCTAACCCATCTTGGCAAGAAAATCTTACTTAGAAAATTATATGATTTTTTAAAAATAATTTATAATTAGAAAAATATTTTGAAAAAACATGAGGTTCCCATATTTCTACTAAAAATATATTTTCAACATTTATTGAAAAAACCACTAATAGTCTCTAGAAACGTATTTCTACTAAAATATCTTTTCAATTTCTTTAAGAGCCACGGGGAAGAGACAAAGAATTTTTTTTTTTTCCTTGTTTATGATCTCGCACGTAGGAGTGGCTTTGAATAAATTATATATAAAATTATGCATATATTTTTTTAAAATATAACGATAGGGGATTCAAATTTTAAAAATGGATTAAAAATGTACCAATATTAATCTTTATTACTCCAATTGTTGTCTAGCTTGTTTTTTAATTTTTGAATTTGGTCATAATTTATTATGGCCTCCTTAGTGCCCTAGATGAAAATTTAGGAAAAACTAAAAATATTTTTCCTATGATACATATTCCAAAAAAAACCTTTAAATAAAATTTTATTACTATTAGTGACTTATTAGAAAATTACAAGAAATATTTTAAATTTTCTTAGGAAAGTTAAATGGACCTTTTATTGCCTTTTCTAGGGAAATAAATAAAAATTAATAATCAATCTAATATATTATTATACTTATCGATAAATTTTTTAATTAATAAAATATCAAACACAAAATTGCAATGAAAATTGATTCATGGTAAAAGTATTACAGCATCAACTGTTAAATACTTATTCAAAAATTTTCTATACAGTTTTCTACCCCATCTTGGTACGAAAATCTTACTTAGAAAATTATATGATTTTTAATAAAAAATTTCAATTAGAAAAATGTTTAAAAAAAATGAGACACTAATAGTTTATAGAAACTTATTTCTATAAAATTTATTTTTAATTTTTTCGAGAGCTATGAGGAAGAGAGTTTAAGGAATTTTTTTATTTTTTTTTACTTTATGATATCGCACGTACGAAATCATCTTTGCGCGGGGGAGGGGGGAGATTATTTCTCCCCTGAACTTAGGTTCTGGTTTTCCGCCGCGGAGGAAGGAGGTTAAGATGCCAGAGATGACCTGTCGTCGGGGATGACGGTTGCAATGGAGGCGGCGGTGACGGAAGCGGCGGCGACGGAAACAGAGGCGACAACAAGGAGAGGAAGAAATCGAATGGACGGCCATAGAGGCGGCCGATGAGTAGCTACGATGACGATAGAGACGGCCGACGAGCAGCTGCGACGGCGGTAGAGGCGGCGACAACAACCGACGGGAGGGGCTCGGCAGTGACAAGGGGAGGAAAAAATTTCCCCCCCTCGCTCCCGCTCCCGCTCCCGATCCCGATACCGATCCGACTCATCTCGACCTGGCTCGAGAGCCGACGAACAAAACCTGACTTCGGTCGAGTTCGGCTCGTTAAGGTAAACGAGCCAATTTCGGTGCTCGAGAGCTCGGCTCGAGCTTGATAAATAACGAATCGAACCGAGCCAGTACCGAGGCAAACTCGAGCCGCTCGCGAGCCGGCTCGATTCAAAGTCACCCCTACTTCGCACTACCACAATAAGGTGGTTCAGTTCGAGTATGCGGAGGTAGTAATTGGGCCTCATAAATTCCAGGCAGGAGAGATGAAAAGTCTGAAAGAAGTAGTTGATTTCTGTACAACCAAGGATGGAAATCTGAGTTGGTTGTGCAGTCATAGTCAGTTGAGTTTCAGAACAACCTTTCGGAGATGGACATCAGACGGAAATGGATGGTTGCAAGCACATACAAAAACCTAAATCTCCATTGTTCTATTCAAAGATTTGTTTTGAGCTCAGAGTATTGATATCGATTCATGAAATGCATCTCAAGAACAGGGGAAAGGACTAGAAAAATCCTATATTTATCACTTGCCAAAAAGTCGTTTTAACTTGTATTCATTTCTGGATGAACCTGAACTTGCATCAAAGCAGGCACCTAGCACCATAGGTGAGCCTTCACCCAACACAGACGGTTTGATTCTTCGAGAGGTGCTACCGAGTTTTAAAGTTCTGGGACTGCGTTTGGTAAACAATCCATTGGCGACCAGCGGCGCAACTGACACGAAAATACAGAAGCTGAGTGTACCGATCAACAGTTTCCCTTTTGAAAGTACCCTTCTTCGTTCTTGCAAGTTGCACCTCAGAAGTATTTATTGAAGCAGTCAATGGTTAATTTTGATCAATAAATACAGATCACGGAGAGATGCGACTGTCCATTGGTTCTTTGCTGGTAAATAACCAGTTTTACTTCCTTGACTGGCCTCGTCTTTTTCCCTAGTAAAAGCCAACAGTAACTCACTGCCCTTCCTTCTTGTTTCTGATCTCTCCATTGCAAGAAAAAATGAAAAGGGGAGAACCTCGACTTTGTCTCTGGATTTTTCCAACAAGGAGATGAAAGCAAAACCAGAAACTTAAATCTTTTAAAGTAACTCTAATCTCCCAACTTTTAAAGCCAAAACCCATACAAACTTGTTCATCGTTTTTACAATAGCCAAACAACTCCCAGCTCTTTCTACGGAGGTCTTTTAGCATAGTACGCCTAAAAATTTTCATTGCTAAAATAATTAATAAAATATACTGTCAGCATAATTTTTTGCAGGAAAATGTTTAAAACCCCACTATACTCAGCAAAATATTTTGCGACTTACCAAGTGAAGATTCAGGGAGGGCTCATCCTCAAATACTTTCTAGCGAGTCCTTCAATTCGCCTTGAGCCCCAAAGGCTGTACTCCGACAACCCACCCTGGATCCAAGTCATACAACCCTACCATAAAATGACCAAGTCAAAGGAATAACCAACTCGGTCGGAAGAACTCCCAGCAACCTCTGCTACAACCGTTTACAGATTATCCAAATGTTGTAATTTGAGATAAATCGACTACCATGAAGCTGCTCTCTTCTCTGAATGAACCAGTTTAACACAGGTAGGTGATACATTTACTCTGCTCTATTGGACAACGACGAAGCCACTCTGGATGTTCCTGGCATGGTCCCAAGTCAAACTTAAATTGCTGGAAGAGTAGGTACCTGTTCAGCTTTTGATTTTTTCAAGCTCGCCATTTACTACCGGTAGATGAAGTGTTTCTCCTCTTTTGGGCTTTTCTGTTTCACAGCACCATTGAGACTCTTCTTAGCACTCCGATCTGAACCTGTGGAAGAATTTGCTGATCTTTTCGTGGGCATGGACATTCCTCCTCTTCTTCATCAATTTTCGACGAACCTGCACATCCAACAGTGTAAGCTGCAATTGCATCGTGTTCTCTTTACTGTTCGTTCGGGAGTCTTGCGAAAGATCTTATTGCAGTGCAGCTATATTCTTGTTCTTGGACACTCTGAATAATGACGGGAAGGCCACACAAAGGGTAGAATTTTGTACCTAAACTGCAGCTTTTTCATCAGAAGAATCTCTATAGCCACTTAAGAAAAAAATCCATCAGTTATTATTTTCCAGTGTCTTAGAGATTATTCAATACGAAAAGTAGTCCATCAGGCAACTATGTAATCAAGAAAAATATATTCTTAGAAGATGAAATCTAAACAACTAAGAAGAAGACGAGCTATAAAATTCAACCAGGGATTGTACATGTTGGAAGTTCAATCTCATTGTCTTTAATAAAGTTAATCAAGAACATCAAAAGAATCAGTGTGTATGCCATCAACCATATGAAAAAAAAAAATGACTCTACTGGGGCTTGAACCCAGATTTCCAATTGCCTGGTGTCTTATCATTAGGCCACAGAGGCTTCTTTTTCGTATAAAAACACTATCATATATACTTTTTTAAGAATACAAATCATAAAAGGTAATCTAACATCCAATCAAAAAAAGTTTTCACTCATAAACAAGAAAATTATGCATACTACTTGACCTAGTACTATGATAGCTAATAATCTACAACTTTGCAATGACAGCAAAGAAGACGATGTTCAGAAGCATTTAATTGAACAACAAGTTATTATAAGGACATTGTTGGAAGGGTCAAACTTCCTGAAACCTCAACTAAAAAACACAAACATTCTCTGTTTTGTCTAGTGGATTCGTCTCTTCGAGACTCATCATTTTGCTTCCCACAATTGTTACCAAAGTTTGAGCGAGTAGATGCTGCTGAGCCAAGTGTCAACTTTGCACTGGTGGTTGCAAATCAGGGATGTATGTTTGTGAAGGTCAGTGAGAGCAGTGACAACATCACCAATGAGACATAAGCTATCCAGCATGGTTTTAGAAAACAAATGGGCAGATGCAATCTAGTATGGTTTCACAAAACAACTGGACATAGCAATCATGCATGGTTTAACAAAACAAGGAAACTATGTAAAGAAACCAAACTAAAAATATAAGAAGTGTAACTCACAATGGGTAAATGAGAGAACCAGAGAAAAAACTGTAGTGAATCAAGCAACTAAACTCGGCTTCACGGCATCCTTAGAATTGTCAATTGCTTCCCCACAAGAATTAATCTCCAAAAGAACAACACGAAAGTTATAGATACTGATTTTGAACTCAGCTTTCCTGACATTGCATACTGAAGGGCACAATATCCATTACAACCTATCACCATTGCTAACTCGGTGGAGACATCTCCAACAGGTCCCAGTTTTGCAAGACCCATATCAGATAGTTTGGGATGGTAATTCTCTCCAAGTAAAATGTTTGAGGACTTCAGACCATGAAGTAAGAGAGGATGGCTTTATCATGTAAAAGTTCCAGACACTTTGCAACACTGACTGCTGTTTTCATTCCTTGTGTTCCAATCAAAAAGAAATTTCATGGATAATAAACAACTAAGATGAGAATGAAATGAAAACTTACGGTAATGAGAGTGCTACTCCTATTTCTTTTTCGCTTCAACTTAATAGTGATGGGATAGCAAGCAATATCAATATTAGCAGATTGAGCAGCGGTTTGCCATCATAGATGGAGAAGAAAGAAACAGAAGATAAAAAAAGATTCAAATTAGAAATAATTTTGGGCAGCGCAATCCAATGGTCCGAACAGTAACTATTTATCAGATGGAAGAAAGAGAGATATGAGAGAAATCGAAGATCAGCAAGAGGAAGAAGGGAGGGAAAAAAATGGGAGGATTAGAGCAGGAGTAGACATCAGTCCATTGAAAAACAGGTTTCTCCCCTCGGCCAAAGGAAGAACGGAGGTGTGTTTATACTGTTAAAAATTGAAGAAAGGAAGGGGGGAAATTACAGAAAGACACACTGCTCCCAGTAAAAAAACAGCGAGTGTTGAGCCTTCAGGGATTTGGGAACATTCAATGTGGATTACGAACCAGCATGCACACTTATTGCCACAAGTAACCCAGGTGAAAGAGAGCATTGAACAGCCCAAAAGCAATATATCTGGAATAAAAACAGATTATTTCCTTGGTAAAATAGATGTAGGCCATTGGAGGGGTCAAAAACCCAAAAAATTTCATAAACATTCTTCATCCATTTTCAACAAAATCAAAAGCAAACAAAAATAAATAAGATCCTTAAAGTTCAGTAAACAACCAGCAGTAAGATCCTCAAGTTTCAAAAGCAAGTGATTTACTAGAGAAGCTCTCAAACATAGGGGAGACATTTTCAGACAATTTTCACCAACCAAGATATCCGAATCAAAACTACTGGTAGTTCAACAAGGTAGACTAAGACATGCCAACCTGAGAGATGGAAAAAATTCAATAACTAATCATGACATGCAGAGTAGAAAGGAATAAAAAATGAAGAAATTTTACAAATCAGGCAAACAACCGTTCAAATCCAATACAGAAGAGAAGGGGTATTTCAACAACTAACCGTGACGTGCAGAGTAGGAAAGAATAAAAAATGTGGAAAAAAAATCAACAACTAATCATGACATTAGGAAGGATTAAAAAATGAAGAAATTTTACGAATCAGGCAAACGACCGTTCAAATCCCACAGAAGAGAAGACAACAATGCTGGACTTAATTTTTCAACATTGGAATTTAACTTTCAAATAAAAGACAAACTGAAAGAACCAGAACCAAAAGGTAAATGCGGCTGTCAGAAAGAATGCAAGAGAAAGAAGATAGATGATTGAGAAAGCAAGAGAGCGGATTTGCATAGAAATACAGAGAGAGAGAGAGAGAGAAAGGGAGGGATTGATCTGAAGCTGAGTTTACAGTGGCTTCAACGTGGGAAGGGCTTTAGACTCCCCCCCCCCTCGGCCCTTCTCAGCTTCCCATCCCAATCCCCTCTATTCTTTCTCTCCCTCTCTTGCTCTCCCCTTCACAATTCCTTCTCTCGGTCCCTCTGTCCCTCGGGACCCCCATGACTCTCTCACTATTTCCCTCTCCCTCTCCCCCATAGATTTGTTTTCTATTATATTTCAATCTTTACCCTAAACCAACTCCTTTCCACACTTCATCTTGAACTAGAAAAGAGTAATCTACTACCCAGATGTTTATCTATTACCATACATAAACGGGTAGACATGTAAATAAAACTTTTGAATGTATATAAATTCAAAAGCATCAATCAAGCGTAAAGTCCAGTAATCTTTGTGTTCATATTGTCTAAATTAGAGCAAAGAGAGACTTTTGTCTTATACTAAAATAGAGAGAGTTTGAAACTTACAAGATCATCCACTCCTTTATTTGAGTGAATCTACTTAGAGAATACAAAATAACCTTTATAGATGTCTATTTCATTTTAAGGGCAATTTCCAAACATGACTGACTAGATGTGGCAATGTTAAATATAGCCTTGTAATTCAAATCTAGTAGACAATTAAAACAAATATGTTATGAGACTTTACTTGTTTTATGTCCCCTTTAAATTGATTGGCAACATGATGCATGGGGTGTAATAAAGGTAAATTGCTTCCATTACAAGTTTTACTTGTTAGATGAGGATTTCCAGCCCTAAAAAGCAAGCAAGTAAACAAAAGTTATAAAGGGTAATGTCTAAAGATGTAGTTCTTCCAAAATATGTTTACTTGCTAACTGTGATAACAACGAATATAACCTTCTTTTCATGTTTGAAAACTTTCATCGATGTTATAATGTAGATTAGGGCTAAGTTTTAACGATGAATTAGGGCGTGTGTGGAGCAATTGCTAGGCTGGGGCTAAGTTCTAACGATGAATTGGAAGGAAAGAACCGTAACTGCGAGAGTCTCTCTCGCAGGGAATAATAAAGCATCGACATGCGTGCAGGCAGTCATGGCCGGATCAAAGCCTTGTCTTTGAGACTGTTCGGCAAGCAAGTGTACTGCAACGGACGAACGGCCAAGAGAGAATCGAATTTTGATTTCTGAAACCCGAACGTGAAAGAGAGAGAGAGTGAAGATGGAATAAAAGAAAGTCTCGTTCCCCGTGTTACTTACCTTTCTCTCCCCGTCCCTGTGCGACTCTGCTGAGATTCCTTTCTGCCAATCAAGGAAAGGTTCCTTTGTCTGCTCCAGGTTGCACACTGCGGGACCGCTGCAAAGCAGCAAGCTTTTGTACGTGCCACAGTAACCGGGAGCGGAGCTTCCAGCTTCCACCAGTTGATAAAATTCGAAACGAATATTTCCGGACGCCATGACCGTCAAAAGGGGTCCACCCACAAATTCCAGCTCTCCCGGCTGTTTCTTGCGGTTCCAATATTCCAGTCCCAGAGCAGAAGAACCCGGCTTCCTTGCTTTTCCATTTTTACATTTTTTTTTTTTTTTTTGTCTCCTCACGTCGCCTTCTCCTGCCTCTCCTCCAAACTTTCGCTCCATCTGCGCACCATCCAATCCAAATAATGCTATATTTGTTTCTGTTGAGAGTACCCCTTTCCCCCCTACTTCATCTTCCTTCAACCCCTTCTGATATAAAAACGTAAATTCCATTTCCAGAGGTCACCTAAAACCACGCACATTTTTTCATCTTTGGACTTAAACCCTAATTACTCAAACAGTAAACAGCAAGGAGATCAAACCAAGGACGACAAATCCTTCTCATTTTAGTTTCTCGTTTAAAGTTTAAAAATAAGTTGTTAATTTATCAATACTGAACGCCTCCCGCTTCTCAAACGAAGCTCTGGTTTTACCGGTGAGAATGCGGGGAACCTCGTGGACGCCGGCCAGCACATGGCTCACATGCGGCAGGCCCTTGTTGGCTTGCCATCCATGGAAAGAGCAGACAAATTACCCCTGACACACTGCTCTTAGGTATTTTAATCCCTTCACAGAGATAGAGACTCTCCCTCGTCTTAACCAAATGTAAACAAATCCCAAAAGGGTTCCCTTAATGAGATCAATCCTGTTAATGGATTTGAGCGATGGTAGAAATAGGATATTTCTCAGAACACGAAATCCCAGATACTGTATCGGTCGATAAACTACCACGTACTGGCAAGTTGCAAACATAGTTGCCTGCAAACCCTGCATGTTCTATAAGAGCTAAAGGATATCTGCAAGCCTGCAACTACTGGTGTGAATTTTCTTTTTAAATTCCTTAAAAAATCTGCAGAGCAAAAAATGGATGAGTCAAAGAGAGCTTGCTGGCAGGAATCGTAGATTGACCGTATTTGTATAAACAATATATATACGGGATTAAACAAGAATTCATCCTGGTGATTTCTCTCTTATCAGCAGTTTAACAAACCAACATGCGTATGGAAATTAGCATAAACCCAGAAAGAATTAAAAAGACGCAGCACACGTCGTAATCATGATCGATTTATTCTTTGCTTTCCGTCTCATTGACCTTGAACAGCTCTATGTTTGCAGCAGTGATGGGGTCCTAAGAAAATGAGAGGAGGAAGAGAGGAAGAAGATGGTGAAGGATGAAAAAAGCAGAAAGACAGATACCATTTGGTTTTTAATGGCGAAACCACATGAAATCATTTTCATCAGGGGGATTCCAAAGAGAGAAAAATAGAATGAATAAATGGAAATCTTTTCACAAGTACCCATTTTCGGGCCGATCGAAATGCAGAAGCAAGCCATTGCATTTCGGGCACGCTTCGACCCTTTTGGGGAGCATGAAATACATTAAGCAGCTCTTACACCCGGCGACCACCAGAACCTGATCTTCGTAGCGGTAGTCTTCTCTCGAAGACGGAGATGAAACGAAGGAAGAGTCCTCGCTCTCGTCTGAACTGTCTTCTTCTGTAAAATAACCGCCTTCAAAGCTTGCTGTTTTGCGCGGATCATCTTTCGCTTTGGTTCCCGTCGTCCAATTTATGTAATAAATTTCTCCCGTCTGCAAGGAAGAAACCTTCTGAATGAGAAAAGAAGGTCACAGCATCAGATAAAATCCAGAGAAAAAACTCAGTGAAGCAGGAAAGTTGGGAAGATGAAAACAAGCAAATCAGAACAAGACGAGAGAACAAAAAGAATAGAAAAGGAAGCCCGATAAAATAGAGGAAAACAAAGAACTACGCAGGCCGCGTGGAAAGTGGTCAAATTTCTCAGTCGCCACCGATGATGATCGCGAACGTCGAAAAGGAAACAGCAGCAATGGCTGCCTATAATATTTCAGAATCCAGCAAGAAGAAAGTCTAAACAAAGGAACCAAGAAAAAAAGGTTGTAGAAAGCCGTAACTTTCTCAGAAAAAATAGATTACCCAAAAGTTGCAAAGATCTTATCTTTAATGAAAACGTTCGTCTTCTTTACACCAAGCAATCAAACAAACAAAAATAGAACTGTAATCAGATAAAAGAATGGAGAAACAAAAAACAAAAAAACAAAAAGAATCCCCAAAGAAATATCGACGCCTACTTCTGGAAGAAGGAATATAAAGGAGAAAGAGAGCGTTTCTGTTAACCTTTAAATCGAGGCATTGCTCCCATTGATACGGAAGGGAAACATGAGAATTTAGCTCCAAGGTCGACTCGGCGCTCGGTCGGTTCTCCACCAGGAAAGCTTCCCTACGCCCGTCTCCATCGTCGTCTCGGCCGCCACGGCTGCCGCCGAGAGAACAGTTCTGCATGGATCTCTCCAAGGAAGCCGTGATCGTATCCATGTTCGGCGCTGTCATTCTGAGAGAAAACAAAATGAGAAAAAAAAAACACGGAGAACAAAAGGGAAACCAAAAGGAACCGATAGCTGCAGGGAGGAAAGGGAGAAGAAGGAGAAGAGGGAGAAGAGACAGAGAGAGAGAGAGAGAGAGAAAAAAAAAATCCAACTGGTTTTAAAGCACTGAGAAGGGAGAAAAGCCAAATTAAAAAGCTGGCTCCCTTTTAGGACACCCAATGGAATATTACTAAAAACAGGGGTAAAATAGAGAATAAAAAGTAAAAGTCCCCGAGACCATAAGCAAAAGGTTTGAAAGACTGGGATATCTTCTACCAGGTTTTCTATTTAAAGGACGTTAAACTACTATACTACCCCTATTTTCTGTATGGGATTCCTTTCAAGGGTATTTTCGTCCAATAGGGGGATTCTGTTTCTGAGAAGATGACAAATGGATATCTTCTTTTTAGGCCGAGGGGGAAAAACACTAGGGCTTGTATCTTTTCGTGAAAGGAGATGCTGGTCAATTACATAATTTTATGATGCTAATTGACTAAAGTACCCTTCCGTTTAAACAAAACGTGGAGCAGTTGGGACTCCGTTGGGGTTAGGCCACCCTCCACTTAGATTAAATACAAGTTAAGATCACATCAAAAGGAAATTACCGTTGAAAGCAAAACAAAAATAAGTATGGTATAGTAATCTACTTAATCATAGTTTAAGTACATACTAACTGGCATTCATTTTTACCCTATAAGAAACAAGCAACTTTGAACTTTGCAATTGGAGGACGCGGCATAAAACCATATTTGGTGATTTTTGTAGGTAAAGCATCACCGATTTTCTTGACACTAAGAATTCGCTGTCCTTTCATTTCAAATTCAAACTCAAAAAAAACTCGCTTTTCAAGCGCGTTTACACCTAATGCGAGTTTTAGATTCTTTTCTAATGTCGAATAGTTTTAAATGCACATTTGAATCGAAAAGTTAAATTTGAAAACCAACTGAAAATATAGTGGAAATAAACAAAAATGACAAATTTAACCCTAGATAGTATTTATTCACTAGCACCAATAATTTGATACTTGAGTATCTTCCCCAACTTTGTTGTGTTTAAGTCTCTAATTTTTGTTCATCATGTTTTCTTTCAAAGAACCTTCTCTTAAGTCTCCACCTTGAAAAGTCAACTACCACTTTGGTTTATTATTAAAAAGTCAACCAGATCATACGCCCGTTGACTTTAACAAATACATTTAAACACGTTTTATTACATAATCATTGGTAATTTTAAAATTTTAAGTTCAATAATGCAACACGTGCGCCGGCCATACGGATTTTGAAATAAAACGTCCGCGGTACGTGCGAACCTATTGGATAAATACAGAGGGCGATGGGGGTCAAAAAGGAATGAAATGACTAATATAACCTTAAACGTGGAAACGTATGAGAGGGGCTGCAAAAGAAAGTGGTTCGGCCACTAAGGGAACATTCCGACACCTTCGTCACATTCCATAAGGAAGTGAAGAGAGCTTCTTTTCCGATTATTTTTTTTTTGTTGCGGGACCCACAACGCATTTTGCTTTTGTGATTGCTACAGTACCAGCACTAGAGAGCTAGCCGGACCAGACCGGACCAGACTTGTAATTTTAAAAAGAAAATGGGTCTGTAAAGTGGAGACCGTATCACACTCGATGTGACATCAATATATATGTTTAGTTTGAGTCAACCTGAACCCGTGGCAAGTAAGAAGTGAGTTGGGTGAGGACGAGTTATCCGTGTGCACAGACTCGGGTTCGGGGTTGCGTACGGTTTTGAAAGGCAACGGCGGGGCAGGATTCTGGAACAAGTCGGAGGTAACGGGCGAAACGCGAGGAATGTGGGGAATGGTCACGAGATGTTTGGGGAAAAGAGGAAGGAAGATATTCGTTTCTCTGATGAGAGCTGCCACGGCGCATACGGCTCGGCTCCTTCCACTCCCGAGTCCTGACTCTCCTGACTCCAGAGTTGGGGCGCTCAGGCTCAGGAATCTGCTGCTTGCCAGCTTTTTCCCGGTGTCCAAAACATTCCCTTTATATCTCCTTTCTATGATCTTTTTTTTTTTTTTTTTAATATTTTTCACATTTTAACCTGCCAGTCTGGCACTCACTTCCTAGCCGTACACGTGGTTTTCTTCCCGACCTGGCCGCTATTCCCTCGGACCCAACTATCCGGAATCTGGACGGCTTGGATCAAATACCACACGTACTAAGAGACTCTCATGAAACTCAAGAGTCAGAGAGACAATATACGTGCAGAAATACAAGAGGTTTGACAGAAGCCGGAAATTGGAATGGTTTCGGATGCATGGGCAGAGACTTACATTGAAGACTCACCGGTTATCAATTCTGATTGACGTTCTGTTGAGCTTGACAAGCATATTTTATTGGAGTGCCCATGACGCAACAAGTCAAATATTCGTAATAAGGGATTATAATTTCTGTAATCTCAAATATGTCATATATCATTCTGATAAAGCCTCTCCATATTCAAAATCTGAAATTGTCGTCATAATTTGATACATGCAAGTAACGCCACTTCTAGTCGATTCTTATGTTTTCAGGCCACATCAACAACAAGATCCAGCATAGGAAGGAAACAGAACATGGGCAATTTTTTTTTTTTTTTTTTTTTAAAAATATCTCTCGATTATTTGTAATTTGCATCGAGTCACAATCATTCTTCATGAATTAAAATGCAAATTGAGCAAATTTAATTACTCAAAACAGGCATGGCGATTTGATGCTGCAATGGGAACCTTCTTCGTCTGAAAGCCATGAAGTGGTCAAAGTAGAGAAAACAATGGAGACCCACCCCAACTATGAAGTTAACAATTATATGTCATTCAGAAGAAAAAACAGAAACGTTAAAGCTGGGAAAAACACGTACATATGTCCACTAGCTCAACGGGAGAATAATCTCTGAATAGCCTCAAGATTCCTTTTGGGCCACCTTCACTTGCAAATGAGTCACTGGTTGTTAAATTCCGCTTCCAATCCATAAAACACCCATGAGTCAGTCTACGGGACACATTGGCAGGGCGGACACGACAGAGCCTTACCTCAGCATCTTGTTGAGCCTAGTAACTACAAAGTAAAAATCTACCCTAAACTTAAAAAACAGTTTGCCTGTGTTCTGCAAGTCAATGTGTGATGCTTGCCTCTTAGACAGTATAAAATTATCTGCGCAACTAAAAAAAATTAACGCCTCTTTTTGCTGCCTTTGGCTGCACCAGATCTTGGTGGCCTCGTGATCATGAAAATGAACAAGGTTACGATTGAGAGCACAGAGACAAGTGATCCGTATTTTGCAAGCAGCCTCTGCAAGAAAAGATGTGTTATATATGAGAATTTTTCAAGGAAATAATAAAGGCTTAAGAGAGAAAAGATTTACTGAGGAAAATATTGTTTATGCAATGCTTACCTTGACCTAGAGATGTTCGGTGGGGTAATAGATTGTGATTCCACGAAACAAAAAATAGTTTGAAGTCAGATATTATTTAAAACAGATCATGGAGACAAATTCCTAACAGGAAGAGCACTAACCAATTTTTCACAAAACAAGAAAGAGAACCAGGATTTCCCACAAAAAAAAAAAGAAGAAAAACTTACTATTTCAAACTTCTTTTCTGGAGGTCTCTCTGCCAGGATATCTAATGGTAGTATGGGTGTTGAATAAGCCTCCTAAAACATGAAAACCATGCTAATTTAATCAACTTAACCAGAGTCTGAAAAAGAAGAAAACATTTGAAAGAAGAATTTCAGTAGGGTCGCTGATTGAGACCTGGAGTGCTGCCTTTGAAGGGACCCGGTACTTGATAACAGCAGGTGCACCGTAGAACAGGCCTTTCACTTTTGACTCCAGAATGAATGAATGAGAAACCTTGGATTCCCTGAAGACCATAATAATGTCAAAGATCTACATCATTTTCTTTTGGAAAATTAAAGAAAAAATGTAGTGATAAACTTACACATCAAGCCTTTCCCATGATTTAGAAGTATTGCCACTGACAACATCAAATACATCTGGAGCCCAACTATCATCACTGAGGCTTACATCGTATGCAGTCCTGGAAAAACAATACAATGATATGACCACACATAACTTAATAGCAATGACAAAAAGAATAGAACAGCAGTAACTATTATAATACTGTCACTTCCAACATCCCAATAGCAAGATAGTGGAAAGTCACTGACGCTGGTATAGCTGACCCGTTAACCCTTCTAGCCAAAGATTAGTTTCATCTTTCAACATTTGACAGATTTTCCATTAGAGAGGTAAGCTATCTCAGCCCAAGTCATCATAGAAAGATATCCGAAAAGCATCCAGGTGTTCAACAACCCAAGTTGCAGTCCAGCAGGACAATAAGGAAGTGCCACCAAAAAGTGCGTACAAGGGTTCTCTGACATTGCTGCTGTCCTTACAAGTGAAGGCAACAATGGTCTTAGCAAAATCCTATCCTTATCCTTCCTGCTCACATGGGATAAAATCACATGGATAGCATTTTATTATATTTTTTGGAAATATCATGGATAACATTTTACTACCATTACCAAAAAAATCCACCAGGGCTGAAGTAACCGATCTTGATATTAACAGCTCAAAAGACAGAGATAGGAAATAACTTTCAGAATTCCACTTAGGACCTTGACTATCCTAAGAAGAAATGCAGAAGAAAAAAGAAACAGATTACTCTTAGAAGAGTGTGGCTTTCTTTTTCATGCATGTAAGCTTGATGGTCAGATATCAACTTCCGTCAGCAGTCCCAATAACGCAAGTTATTGAAAAACAGCTGTCAGGGCTAAGGGTGATATAGGTGTTTTCCTGTGTTCTGAACTATTCATCTTTAAATTGTCAATCATTGGGCTACACGTTGGAATATGTAAGACTCATAAAACAAACCAAGTGCTAAACATTCTTGCCCCACCGCAAATATGTTCTTACAAAGTCCTGCTAAGCTGTTAAAACAACTATGCAGTTCCTACAAGATATCCAACTGTTTTGAACTCACATCAATGTCAATTGGTGAGCATAACTACAAGAACAAAACTGAAAAATGCTAAAAGATCAATAAATGTTCAAACAACCACAGACAAAACTTCAAATGCTTGGGAAACAAGAAGCTTAAAACAACATCATGATAATAAAATGATAGGGAAAACAGCTTCAGATCCATGAAGATCAAAGAGAATATTGGCCTTTGGCTCAGAGGTCACATGTATGAGGTTTCTTATTGAGGTCCTGGGGTCCAAGAATAACAAGAGGCTGGGGCATCACGTGTGCCAGTAACCTTTATTGAAAAAATTCAAGTCCACATCATGTATCCAAGTGCCTTCAGCACAACCAAACTAGATGATTCATCACTATTATCAGGCTCTTATCCCCACAATGTCGAGTTCAGCTATATCAGTCCTCTTCTATTCAGCTCTATCACTTGCTTTTGTTGGAAAATAATCACTCAAAGAACTATAAGTAACACAAATAAACTCCAATATTATAAAGCCGGTGCCGAAACATACCTCTTGGCCGAACCACTTCACCAATCACACAAAAATGAATAATGAAACAATACCTCTTTGCTCAAGACGTGCATTCATCATTTTCAAAATAAAAACACCAACATAAACTCCAAAGAATTATTCTAATTACTCAAACCAGTTCAAACAAATGTCTCATTCTCATTTTCTATCAAGGACAGAAAAACACCCCAAAAACACTCAAGAACAGTCGGGAGCACCAGGACACAAAGGATTTATCTTCTGTGTCTCGAGGACTGAAAAACATCCTCAAGAGCAGTCATGAACACCAGGACATAGAGGATTTTCTTTCTAGAGCACACATTGATTTTTCTTCTCTCTCTTTCTCTCTCTCTCTCTCTCTCTCTCTCTCTCTCTCTTGTTATGTAGCTCTATTTATAGAGCTCTCTAGCTAGTGCAATAAAACCTCCCCCTTGTAGAGTTCTCTACAGAATGATCTTACTGTCCAAATCTGTAATCACACGATCTGACAGTCCATATCAGTAGCTGTCTGATCTAACGGTCCAAATCAATAACTATCTCATTTCACAGTTCAGATATGTATCCCATGATCCAATAACTTAGATCAGTAATTGACTGGTCTGACTGTTTAGATCTGTAATAGCATGATCCGATGTTTCAAATCAGTAATTGCCTGATATGACCGTTCATATTTGTAACCACATGATCCAATAGTTCAAATAAGTAACTATCTGATCTGACCGTTTAGACTATAACTGCTTGATTTGACCATTGAAACTGTAACCGCATGCCTGGACGGTTCACATCAATAACTACTTGATCTGATTGTTCAGACTGTAATCACTTGATCCAACAGTCCAGACCAGTGACTGCCTGATCTAACCATTTAGATATGTAACCGCACACCAATAGTTCAAATCTATAACCGTTTTTATCCAACAGTTATAATCCACATCCATCTTAACGCTAGGATCCTTCTGATCATTTTGTAAAAGATTGCACTTGTTTGGCCCCATATGTCAAACGTGTTACAAGTAATGCTCAAACACAGGCATGTGTATGCATGTACATGTGTGGTAAACAAAGAAGCATGCGAGACCACGTGCACGTGCGGGTATGGGCACCTCGCATGCACATGCAAGTGTGTCTCACACATATGATGACTCAAGAGAAAATAAAGCATTGAAGTATTAAAGCCTTTTGCACCCTATTGCTTTTAACAATACGGGATTAAAGGCTAGATAAGTCTTGCTCGTGAATCCAAATCTCTCTCGTGCACGTGTGCTCAAATTAAAAAAAAATAACTCTTAATATTCCCCACCATTTTTAAAATTTAAAAATTGACAAATGATTTAAAAGGCAAAAATATTTAAGATTCAAAGTACGAGCAATCAATACACTATAGCTTTCAATGACAAGTGTCTTTCAGACTTGAACCTTCATCTAATTGGTATTTTGCTACCCATACCAATCCTAAGTAACGAATCTTGAACTTGGATTTATGTATAGGTTTAAGATTGTCAAACAACTAAGTGTTAGTTCTGTATGTGAATTTCATTGGAGTAGTGCGTAATGGCCATGCATACGTATCTTCACTTGTAAGTACCTCTTAGATAACAAACCCTAATTCTCTGTTAGACTACAACCTCACAGTCACACTCATATCGGTGACATTTCCAAGAGTATACAGTCAAAGTGGCGGCAATTGGAGTGCCGCCTCCCTCTCTTCTCCCTCTTGGCCGCTCTATCGCAGAGCATCCAGTCAGAGTGGCAGCAGTTGGAGTGCCGCCTCCATCGTTGTTGCCTGCTGGCTAGCCCTTGCCATTATCGGCGTCGTGAGGAAGACGACGTTGTGATTTATTTTTTCCTAAGTTAGGAAAAATTAAACCAGCGTTATTTATTCATTATATTTATTTTATTAATTACTGTATTATATTAGTGATTTAATAGTGGTAATTAAAATATTATTAAATCAATTATTTTGGTTTAATTGTCTCATTTTTATTTTTGGTTTAATAAAACCTATTTTCCGGCCATTAGAAATGTAAGACTAGTAATTAAAATATTGTTAAAGAAAATATTTGATCAATTATTTTGGTTTAATTATTCCATTTTTCTAATTAATTATCTCACTAATAAGGGTAGTAACCATGTTTATTTTGGTTAATTATCTGTTTAGGTACCATGCTCTTGTTTATATCATATTTTTCATTTTGGGGCACTAATATTGGAATCAGTTTTCCAGTGCACTTGAACTCGTCTACACTAACACCCAAGGATGAGTTGAATCAATTCATTTAAGATGAATTGAAGTCTAAATGAAGTTCATTGTGGACTAACACCCCCCCCCCCCCCCCCCCCCCCCTCTCCTCTTCATTTCAAGTTCATTTAGTGTAAATTCAAAACCGCCTTTGTCTCATTAGAAATAGAAGTCCAGTATACATCACTAGACCCTTCTAATACAGTAGGAAATCTAGAATATTGTATACTATAGTTAATGGTACCTTTAAAATATTTTAAAAGTTTTTCAATAGCATCCCAATGACTTTTATCAGCATTATTTGTGTACCTATTCAATCTTCCCTATCACATAAGAAATGTTTGATCTGATACAATTTAGTAAATAACATATGCATGAGTACAAATCTGTTATTTAAGATTTTTTTTTAATTTGAAAAAAACACGCACGTACGAGAGATCCTCGGGCATGCATGCGGACTTGTTTAGCCTTTAGTTCCACATTGCTAAAAGCAATGGGAAACAAAAGGTTTAAATACTTCAATCTTTATTCTCACTTGAGTTATCGTGTGTGAGACACATGCGCACATGCATGTGAAGTGCCCATGCTCACACGTGCGTGTAGTCTCGTATGTTTCTTTGTTTACCACACACATATGTGCATTCACACATGCAAGTGTCTGGGCAAGCAAGTGCAATTTTTTACAAAACAATCAAAACGATCCGACCATTGGGATGGACGTGGATGATAGTCATTGGATGAAAACAGTTATAAATCTAAATTGTTCGATGTGTGGTTGCAAAACTGAATGATCAGAATAGGCAGTTATTAATCTGAACCATCGAATCATGCAATTAAAAATCTGAATGGTTAAATTAGGCAGTTATTGATTTAAACCGTCGGATCATGCAATTACAAATCTGAAATTCAGATGGGCAATTACTTATCTAGACTGTCAGATCGTGCAGTTACAAATCTGGAAAGTCAAATCATTCTATAGATCAAGGGGATCTTTTACTAAAGTTGCTAGAGAGCACTATAAATAGAACTACAAAACAAGAGAGACATAGAAGAAACATCATTGTGTGCTCAAGAAGAAAAATCTTTTCGTGTCCCAATGTTCTTGAGTGTTCTTAAGTATTCTTAAGGGTTCTTAAGGGTGTTCCTTGGTTCTTGATAGAAAAGGAGAATAAGACTTTCGTTTGATCCGGTTCGAGCAATCAAAAAAATTTTGTTGAGTTCATGGGTCTTTCTTAGTATTGTGCACGTCTCCATGATGCAATATAGGAGACGAATCTCTTTCAAAGAGAGTGAATAAACGCCTCGAACCTACTGTAGGTAATATTGAATTATTTATTTTTGTGTGATTGGTGAAGCAGTTGTCTTTATAATATTGGGTTTATTTGTGTTACTTATAATTATGTGAGTGATTATTTTTCAACAGCTTTCTGCCAGGGTTCACTTCTTAAAAGGGATGAGTGTTAGCATACTGACCTAAGATCTGATGCTGATTCATGTGTTAAGTTTAGAAAAAAAAAACACATATGGTCTTTAATATGACATAATCCTCTTATATCGGAATTGGGTCTGGCAGTTAATTAGAGTGAACTGAGTTAATTATTCACTGAAAGCATAGCGAATAATTGAACCAAAACTAGCATGAAAGAGTGCAATAAAATGCAACCAACTAGACAACTTCATCACAATTCAAAACATAGATTATCGGCCGCAAACAGAACGCCAAGAGTATAAAATAACAAATTTATGGCGAAAATATACAAAATGATAGCAAAAACCAAAATTGAATGCAGAATAAGGGGCCCACCAATATAAGAGGATCAGAGCACTATCACCAAGATTGAATTAAGACAAAATGAAGGCTTAAGAGGACTCACTCCAATCCTTTGTTGTAGATGTCGATCGAGACTTCGACCTTTTCAGCTCCATATTTGAGCCTGGTGAGACTGATTTTCTTGCTCGCGACTATGAACGGGGCATCGCCGCTCGCAAAGGCAGCGGAAGCAAAGAGGGCAAAAACGAAAAGGCAAAGAATGACCTCCGTTTTCAAAGTCGCCATGGTAGATCTTCAAAAACTCGAATCTGGATTTCTCCGATCTGGAGAAGGAAGAGGGAACGAAAGTAGGGTTTTAAATGGGAAGAGGCGAACACTGACCAGCAGAGATGAGTAAACGCTGAGAGACACGCCACGTCTATTGTCGCGATCGACTCCGTTGAGATACAGGAACCCACATGGCGATTTCCTTTAACTCATCTCAGCCGTCCGTATTTTGCCACCCTGAACGTTGGATACCGGACCACAGCCAGTGCAGATAAAAGGTAAGCGGAATGGGCTCGGATCTGGACCTATTTAGGTACTGTACATAGTGGAGTATGTTCAAAGCTTCAAGCCCACATGCTATATTAATATGAGGCACATAAGAAGAGCTTCCAAGTACAACTTCAATGAATGTTGATGTCTAATAATAATAAAATAAATATCATAAAAATAGATATTAAATCCTTCATAATTTTTCTTATTATGAGAGTCATATATATATCATATAATTGAATATAATAAGAATAAAGAGAACATACCTTTCATATTGAAGAATATAAATAGAACTTAGAAATACACAAGATAACCTTTGATAATTCGTTTACAAGTGATAAGCTTGCTCCCGTTCAGCCAGACTGGGTGTGCAATTAGCCTTTACCTCACTTGTAAGACTATAAATGAATTTATAAATTTCCAAAGGGTGTAACACTAATGACTATTTAGAAAAATACATCCCCTTAAGAGAGATACATCTCCTTATGCCCAAGGGATGTATCCAGTCAATACACCCAATGAATCTACCTCTACAGGGGGATGTGCTGGCCATTATCCCCCGTACTGAACATCCAATAACTAAACATCTAGAAGTGGGTTCCATGCCATTAAAATCATGATAATTTTATTTTATAAATAATATATTTGAAACCATAATTCCAACAATTTATAAGCAAGTGAGAAGTTTACATGTTATTGATCATTTATAGCTCAACATTCGATTTGAAACATGCGCCTCAAATAACTAGAATCAAGATAGACAGCAAAACATGTCAAAAAAAAAAGAAAAAAAAAAGAAGATCTTACATGAAAGAAAAGAGCCTGTTAGATTAGCCAAGGAGACTTGCTATCAACCACAGGCAGGACTAGTTTGGACATAAACAAAGGGCATAGGTAAAACAAGCCCATGCGGAGGGAATAGGCAAGTCATTCTTGGCTACCAAAGAAGGCTCTCTTCTTCACGTAAGACCGCTCTTCTCCTCATCAGCTGTTTCTGTTACTGCTATGGGAAACTTGGAACAGAATGAGCTCTATTTATAGAGGCAAGAGAGGTTGGAATTTGCCTTTGGCCTCCACTGTTGGGAATTTTTGAGGTTTTGACCTTCGCTTGGCCACGAGGAATAAATTCTGACGAACCAAATAAATGGGGACCGATGCTCGCATTGATATTCATCCAGTTTCTCTCTTTTGCAACCTATTCTTCTTCGCCGGCAGTTGACCCTCATCCTAGTTAATGTCTGGTTAAGAGTGTTTTACCATTTTAATTGAATTACTTGACCAGAATGCCTTAAAGTAATAGAGGGCAATCAAAGTTATTTAAACACAGTATTTCACCATGTACCGCTTAAACCCATTGATTGATCTTGTGAATAAGACCCTTCTGATGTAAAGCTCTTCTACTGGATTAGTCCATGACTGGTTTTTAGTGACGGCTCAAATTCTGTTTAATTAGATTCCATTTCTGGGTTAGGCATCATAACTGAGTTGAGGATCTCAGAGAGTTCTTGATTTATTCGTAGTCTTTGAACATACACTAAAATCAAACTATGCGAGTCTTGTTCATCTCGCAACACAAGAACTCAAGCTGTTTCCTGCGTTCACAAGTCACACTCCAGCAGCAGATCCAAGTACTTCCCTCAACAATTTCACTCCCATGTAATCCACACGACAATGAGAAATAGAACAGTTGCAGAAAGAAAAAGGAAGACGAAGTGGAGGTCACTGTAATGTGTCAAATGAAAAGAATAAGACTACCAGTAAATGCTTTCCGCCTTACCTGCCAAGCATCATAACAGTCGCTTGAGGATTTGTTCCCGGTGACTCATTGAACACCGACCCATCAACGACTCGGAGGCTGTCGACTCCAAGGACCCTGTAATTCGAATCCACAACCTTACCCACATGGCAGCCCCCGTGATAATGCCATATAGTTATTACAGTATCCTTGCAAAACTGCTCCAGGGATTCAGTATTGTTGGAGTGCTTCGGAATCAAGTTCACGTTAGCCTGCACGGTCATGTTCAGTAGCATGGTCATGGTGTACTCGTCGTCTTCCGTGAGCTCTGTGAAGTGCCTGCTCCTCGCGATCCTCTCCATTATCCTGACCCCATCGACACAGCGCTCTTCAGGTCCTCTGGGTGGCTGAAGTAGTTGAAGGTAACTAATGGGTTGTCATCCACGTCGGTGGAGTTGAGTCTGAGGTTGCCTGTTGAGAGGGAGCAGCGAGACGGGATGAAACCTCCTCTGAACAACTCATACGGTAGGTTCTGCTTGGGTTCCATGTAGGCTCTGATAGCTTCTGGAGTCCTCTGCTTGGGAGGGATGGAGGACAGCTGACGAATCTGCCACAGAATTTTCATCATATAAAATTCAGTGGGCATTTTACCTCAGCTGACAAGATTCCATGGTTGCGTTGAATGCTGCCGGAAGATTGGCAGAATCCGCTGTAGGTTTCGATGTAGGACCCTAGCTTTGTGATTCCGACGACCTGGATGAAGATGGTGTTCGTGGGATTATCTGACATTCCCTTCCCAACGAAATCGTTCCGGAGAGTCAGTAGGATCTTCATCTTCCTAAGTTCTGACAACGTCCCAATCCCACTCAGCATCAGCAGCTACGGGGTTCCAATTGCACCTGACGACAGTAACACGTCACCGTTAATTCGATTTGATAAGACAACTTTGTTATCATTCCCATTTTCGTCCTTGAAAACAACTCCAATGGCCATCGGCTTCCTCCCTACAGTCACATCCATCCTAACTCAGTTACTCTTTGCATAAAAGCTTGAGGTTGATAATTCACAAGCCAGAAATTCCATGGAATACATGTACCTGTTGTATCAAACAGAATCCTCTGCACTGAAGCATGAATCAACGCGCGGAGGTTTGCAGGATTGCCAGGGGAGAGGAGATCGGCAGCTGTGTTCCGAAACCCTTTCTTATGGAAGATGGTACCGCCCACCTTGGTCCCATACAAGTGATCGTAGGTATAGCCATTGAAGGGCAAGATACCTGCTTGTAGAAGTCCATCTTTGAAGGCCTCTTGCCATGGCGCAAGCTCTGGCCAGTTAACTATTTGCTTCTCAATCCAAGGATAAGACTCCTTCATCAACTCCGCATCCCAGCCTGCGTTCCTCACGAACCTGGATTATCATAAAATAAAATAAAAATAAAAAGTTTTTGAAGTCGATCATGAAATTCAACTCTCATTTCTCCGTTGTACCTTGGGCTGGCTCTTGTGTAGAAGTCACCATTAATGCAAGTCCCACCGCCCAAGACTCGAGCTCGGGCATTGATGACCCCGTCAGTGGAGACAAAGGCTTGCACAGGCGAGCCTGGAGCGACGTTGGCCAATGAGATGTGGAAGTTCTGCATGTAAGAGATGTTTTGGTTTCCGTATGGGGATCTACCTCTCTCCAGCACTAGCACGCTGAAGTTTTGGGAGAGTGTTGCAGCCAGTGGACACCCAGCTGTGCCTCCTCCCACAATAATATAGTCATAAGACCTTGTGTCAGTAGCGAATGAGCTCGCCTTCCCCAGAAATGGGTAATTAAGAGCTTTACCTGAACAGATTATTGTTGTGTTAAGAAGATCATGAAAGGATTCCAGTGTATGAACAAGACTCAACTTAGAGATGCAGTTGTTGAGAAGAGATGAATAGAAAGAGAAGATGAAGAAAAACCTCTCGCTAAGGTAAGACAGAGAAAGAGGCCAATAAAGAAGTTTGCCATCTTCAATGCTTGGAAAACAGACATTCTCCACAGGCTCAACTGAATCAACTCTTTGCTGCTCTCCTCCTGCAGATTGGCATTTAAGGAGCTGTTAGGCGAAGCACAAAGCAAAAGGAGTAGGAAAAATTGCTTCAAACGGTGCAAATGACCAACCCCATTGAATATGTCCAGCCACGTTTATCCAATATGCTGGGAATGACCATCCCCATCGAATATGTCCAGCCACGTTTATACAATATGCTGCAAATGACCATCCCCATTGAATGCGGGATGCACCCAAATGGAGCCAACGGTGCCATCATCTCAGAATCGTCCTCACCTGCTGAAAAACATTAAAACGTCGACAGCAGGATTCGAACCTGCGCAGGCATAGCCCAACAGATTTCGAGTCTGTCTCCTTAACCACTCGGACATATCGACTCTCTATTTTACTACGATTTGGATGTATATCTATCCACAAAAATATGTTTAAGTCCATAAGCAGTGGTGCTAAAAATAAAAATTTATTTAAAAGGAGTACATTATATTATGAGAAGGCCAAAAGAGGGAAATAGGTGTAAATTTTGTGTGAAGGAAGGGCAATAGTTTATAAAGAAGAAGAAAATTAGATATTTATATTTATGGTAACTCAGATTTTATTTTTATTTTTTAATAATAAAAAATAATGATATTTTTAAAATATAATAAAATAAGTGACATTCTTATAAAAATAATATATATTTTTAAAAAGTAGAGTTGTGTTTGAGTCTAGTCTCCTTACCCTTTTCTAAGTATGTCTAGAAGTGATCAGATATTCCATCAAAAAGCTCTATATTCCACAAATGATCCAATGGGGCTACAACACAAAGAACCACTTTCAAATACAACTGTGGCACATTTCTGGATAGTAAGTTCAAATGTTCTTGAACTTAGTAATGCCTTGAAAGAGATGGAAAAAAAAAAAAAAACAAAGGACTGTACTTGGAACTTAATTGCCACAAAATCCTCCGTCACAAAGCAAGGAAGACAGATTACTCGCCCAGCAAATGTCTCTCAATATTATGGATGAGGCCTTGCGAGGATCCAACAGCTCCTGTTTTTATTCCAGCTACTATGCACACGACAGTTTAAATGTCTCTCAAACATGCTGGGTATTATGAGTGGTCTTTTATTAGCTCTCTTGTGAAACAGAAATTTTGCCCTTATTCACAGACAATGCGTGTTTATCCATCACAAGCTTCCCATCTTGCATGCCCATAAGCAGGTATAGTTGAGATCTTGAACTCATGATTCAGAAGAGAAGACTCATAATGGCCACCTTTGCCCTCCATCTGATCCTCTCCTCCAAAACTTGAGTGCAAGCCCATGCTCACTCACACTCCCACTTGGAAAGCTTCTCCACCAAGGCCTGCTTCTCTCTGTTCTCAATGGACCTGAGCTAGAATGCCTCCTAAATGACTCTGATGTAGAATGCCTCACTAACCTTGTTGAGGTGCTGAATATGTCCGATGCTGATAATGCCCTCTCGGCCTCGGGCCCTGATTCATAATCTGCAGATATAAATGATCGAGTCTCTGGAATCTGACCTGAACCACTACTAATTATAGCCTCTGCATTTTGACCAGACAAATTTGCTTGGCTACTAAGGCCAAATCCTTCTTTCTTCTCTTCATTCTCATTGCACACGAGCTTTAAGGCCTGAACAACCTCCCCCATGAATGGACGATGAGAAACCTCGGGTTGCACACACATGGAAGCAATTGCAGCCACTTTAGCCACACTATCAAATGGCAGATCAGTCCCAAGAGCTGGATCTATAATTGTCTCCAAGCCTTCCTTGCTTGTGAGAAGAGGGCGGGCCCATGTTACTAGATTCTCTTGACCTGGAGGTTGTGACATGTCCACTGGTTTTCTTCCTGACAGGAGTTCAAGAAGGACAACACCATAACTGTAAACATCACTCTTCACTAGAAGATGGCCTGTCATTGCATACTCCGGAGCCACATAGCTGGAAAACAAGAAATCAATATGACATTATGCCCATTCACCAACATGACTAGACTAGAAGGAAAAATCTAGAAACAACAGAATTTTATGCCTATAATCAAAATGACTAGAAAACATGGAAACAAAAATAGAAGCCCAAAACTCAGCTGGTCACTTCAAGGCCTCCTCCATTGGCTGATCATATTAAATTTAGATTTGTTTGAAAGTTAACAAGGTTTCACCACCAACAAAGGCTTTCCAACGTGGCCAGCTCAAAAAAGATAAAACTCAGTTGAGCATCTAGCTCATTCATTTTTTTTTCCTGTCACTAGACATATGATCAGTACATTTCCTTCTTTTGACTCTATTTTCAATATGAAATCCTTTGGATGTAAAACATTACTTTTTTCATAGTGGCAAGTTCTGAATTATTTAGTTCAAAGAATGTGACCCTAAGTTTAGAAATTTGATTATCTTTTGGAAAAATACGATGGTCCAAGTTAGAGGATAACGATTGGCTTTCCAAAGGATCTAAAGAAGGACAAAAAAGCCAGTAACTTTTCATACCCAAAAGTTCCCATAACCCGAGTGGATATGTGCTCATGTCCTTCATCCAGAGCTGTTCTTGCCAATCCAAAGTCAGACACTTTTGGAGTAAAATCATACTCTAACAAAATATTACTGGACTTGAAATCCCTGTGAATCACTCGTGGACTTGAGTCCTCGTGTAGGTATGCCAGACCGCGAGCTGATCCAAGTGCAATCTTCATTCGAGCGGTCCAATCCAGTGGTGCAATTTCCTTGTCAACATCTGACCAAAAATTATGTTGAGCCTAACTTCCTCCAAAAAACTAAATAAATAAATAAGCAGAAGAAAAGCACACTACCATGCAAATGTGATTCCACACTGCCATTTGGGATGAGCTCATAGACCAGACATCGGCTATGCTCTTCTGTACAAATACCAATCAACTTAACCAAATTTCGATGATGCAAACGGCTAAGCATCTCAACCTCAGCCAAGAACTCTCGGCTACCCTGCTGATCATCTCTTTTGAGAACCTTAACAGCCACCTTTATTCCATCTTCAAGAATTCCTCTGTAAACAAGACCAAAACCACCTTCACCAAGTATTCTTGAGTCATTGAAGTTGTCTGTGGCCCTCTCAATCTCCACCAGGCTAAACGCTTTAGCTGACCCTGTATATGGTGCAATACTAGAGCTAAAAGACAAAGAAGCAGAACTAGGTCCACTACAAAGTACTGTAGATCCACCCCCACCTATTGTCACAAAAACAGAACTAACTGTTATTAAAGGTAAAATTTAATCATTTGTTATATCATAATTTGCACCAGAGACCTTGAGGATAGTTTGAAGGGATCTCAGCAGCTGAGACACAGGTTCAGCCCACAATTACAAGCTTTACTAGATATTGCTATAATTCTTACCTGGTACCTTTCCTGGAGCAACTAAATTCCGTGGAGTGGGTGAAGGCTGGCTGCTCAAGCGCCCATGTTTTAACAATAAAAGCCAAGCAACCCCAAGGAATAAGACAAAAACAATAGCAGATGATAGAACTATAATCGCAATTAGGCTACCAGAAAGTTTGCCTTTCTTTTGCTTTCTCACATCAACTCCTAGAGGCTTTATTGCCCTTCCATTTTCATTGTCACTGAATGGACTGTCATCAATACTAATGTTTGAAGGTGGCACAGGAGGAGAAGGAGGAAGTCCTGTACAGGATAGAAGAACCAAGATGAGTGGATTCAGCATCTTTGGGTGTGTGTATTTGTGTAACATATTCACAGAACCTAACCTGGATAACGAACATATAACACTTCATAGTTGCCAAAGAAATTGGTTTTAATAGCAACTTGCTTGTGCCAGAATTTCTCATAGGTCAACACTGCTGTAGTGTTATCAAACATTTGTCCAAGAGGAACCAGATCAATTAGAACAATGGTCTTATCTGGCTGTTGGCTGGCAGCATTTGCTCCCATTATTCTAACCTGACTCTGTTTCATGAAAGCGCCAGCTGCAATCTCCTGGGCAAGTTCAGAAACTAATGGAAAGAACGTATAGAGTGGAACACTAAGGTGGAACCCAACTTGCATGGGCCATACACAGCCACAGGGTGACCCAGGGAGGGTATTTGTTAGAGGCTCAGAACATGCCAAAGCTGCACAGTCTGCAATTCAAATGAATCAAGCTGTTAAATCACCAATTGCAGATACTATCACTTACATGGAGCTATACTAGAGGACTTCAAGGTGTCTGCTTAAAATCATTCTTGCAAAGCTTTTAATATTTTGCAATCTCCAGATACATGAGCAAGATTATGATTAAAAGTGCAAAAACGAAGCAGAAAAGTATAAAGTCTGATAGCCTTCATAGATGTAAATTCTTCTTTTCAGCTTCGGTGAGGTGTGGAGATAGATGAATATGAAAAAGGCTTGTAGACATTAAAGACAACTTAATAGCATATTATACAAGGTTTCCCTAATTCCTGTCTTGGAGTTCCAAAATTTTCTTCAGTTCATCTTTCCACAGTTTCTAAGTTAAGAAAAAATCTTTAAAAATAAAGAAAGAAACAGAAACTCTGAAATTCCTAAGTACCAGTGACTAGACAAGTAATATAAACACAAACTAGATATTAGGCTACCTTCATTAGGAGGTGGGGGCGGTAATATATGAACAGGTGGTGCAATTGGTATTTTTGGCTTCTTCAGGTCAGAGCCTTGAGGAGAGATTGTTCGAGAGTAAAGGGGCCCTATATAAAATAAAAAATGTCAGTAAAACAGCTTCAGTTTCAAGAACAAAAAGACAAAAACACTAATAAGATTTTTAAAAAGAAAACCAAGTCTCCTATACTTAGCCTGGATGGAGCAGGTGAAGGTGCAATCTGTGGAGAAAGAGGAGACCGCATGGGTGAGAGGGGACCTGAAATTCAGCAGTTCAATCAAAGGTTAACTCAATATGGTACAGAACTCAAATCAGTGATATATAGTTTTGGGTTGTCAGAGTCTTAAACCACCTTCATTTGCCGGTGGAGGAACTTGGGGCCTTTGCCTATGCTTCTTAGGTAAGATCATACGAGGGTGTGAATGAACTGGAGCTTTTTCTGAAACATTAAAAAAGGCAAACATGAAAGATTTTCATTTATTGCGTATTCAAATTAGTGTGACTTATCAAAGACGATCTGATTAGCAGTAATTTCAGCTGAAACCAACCATGGCTGTGGGAAGATGGAGGAATATTGTACGCACGTGCAGGAACAGGACTCATGGCTCCCATCTTTGGATGATGCTTGTGCAAAGTCACTGATGACATAGGAGCTGAGGCAGGATGATGCGACACTTTCCTATGTGGAAGATGAGGAAGTTGACTAGAAGGTGCAGACAAATGGACATGTGGTTCACTGGTACTAGTTTCAGGTGTAGGTGTCACTATGGGTGATAACCCTGCAAGAGATGGGAGAATGTTTTAATAAACCCTTTGCGGGCAAAAAAAATCAAAACAACCAAAGGGAAGGAGAGAGAGAGGGAGAGAGAGAGAGTACCTTTAGTTGGGGATCGTTTGGAAGGTGACAAGTGGGTGAATGTTGGTTTTGGAGGCACAGCAACTGGTACATTATGTTGCCTATGGTGATCAGAGGGGTGGGATTCTGACATTGGAGGAGTAGAAGGGTCTGCAACTAAGAGGTAAAGATAAATATAATCAGAAACAAAACATACACCATAGTAAAAAAAAAGAGTTGAGAATAGTCAGAATTGTGGAGGATGAACTTCAACACCAGCACAGCCACTTCCAAATGCTTATAATTCAAGCCATTTTAGGTTTGGTAGTTTCAGAAAGTCAAACATCTAGCTAGGTTTAGTAGAATTATAGTATCCAGGAACTACAGCTCAAATAGAAACTTTAGTCTGTTTAGAGAAGCTGTTTGCAATCAGTTTATCATTGGACAGATTTCAGAATGTCAGTATGTTTTAGTTCTATGTCAGTTTATAGTTTTAATTTCTATATTCAGAAAGTAAAAAGAATATTAGCTTTATGAGTCCTATTTATTTTTTCTTTTGTGTTTTAGTGCTCCTTATTGTACTAAAATTTCTGCAAATCAGTAGTCTATTTAAGGAGGTTTGCCCATCAATTCACAATAGTTAGATTATTCTCTTTTTCTTTTATAACACTTTCTCCTCTCTCTTTCTATAATACATTTTCATTAAAATTTCAATTAAATTTTACTAATAAGTATCTATCAACTTTTATGAGTAAAAAAGAACCAAACTATTAAAGAATATATATGAAAGAGTCTTACATGATTCTCATAGTAAGAAGCCTCACAGAGCCAAAATTAATATGGAGGAGTGTTACAGGAGTCTCACATAGAAGGAGGTTTCACAAAAGAGTCTCAGTTAAAGGTGTTTTAGTTATGTTAGTCTTCTATTAATGTTCAATTGTTCTAGGACTTATCTTTTAGTATTTAATTTTAGGTGTAATTGGCACAAAAGTAGTTTAATTATAATTAGATCTTACTTGTTTCATCTATTATAAATAGAGGCTCATAGTACTCGAATTATATCAAGTTAGTAAAATTTTGTCTTTTCAAAAATTCAACATGGCATTAGAGTTCTGTGAGTTGACTCGGTCAATCCACAAAGATAATGTGATCCTTTTTCTTCCTTTCCTGTCCCAATATCTGTACTTTTCTTGGCGTTCGTATTTCCATACTGAACTTTTCATATTGCAAATTATATATTGACAGAAAGAACTTCCAGTCTACTTTCCAACGCAAAAAGAATTTTGGCAATCGGAGTTTTCTAAAAAGAGAAATTGATTTTTGAAGCAGCAAAGGATGGACTGCAAGAGAGGTTCGAGTAGTAGCAAAAAACTTCAACTTTCAAAGTGTTTTATGCCATCAAGAACAAGACTTCATATGGAGAATTATATGTCAAAAGATAGATTTGTAAGTATATTTTCTTACCTATTAAACCAATTCTCAATCTGAGTTTTCAAGAGGGAGATATCAATATTGGAAGAGTCAATGGTCATGCTAGCCAAATAAGAGAGAGCACTCAGTTCAACTACATTATAGAGTCTGAAATCTATCAGATTGTTTCTCTCAAAATAAGTATATTTTATGAAGAAATATTATACTTGAACGAAATATATAGAAGTCTAGTTTTAGAAGAAGAAATTTTTTGTCAATTTGATCTATGTAAGGAGATATTCGCATTGGAGTCGGCAACCGTCAAGCTATAAAATGAAGAAAATAAAAAGGTCATAACAGATTCAAGAACGAAGTTTTTTATATCAAATTAGGTATCAATTCAAAGTCTTTTTAGTCTAGTTTCTTAAAAACAAACGGTTTATAATTCTAATCTATATTGTGGGAGATATTGATATCATAAGTACTAAAGCTCAGTTTTTTTTAAAAATCTCTCCTTTTTCCTATTTTCTCTCTTATTATTTTTCCATGCATTGGTGTGAATTGAGTTTCCTTTTCTCCTAGAATCCTAGTTTTTTAGCCAAATTTCTCTTCTATTAAGAGAGTTTTAGTCAAAATTGATCACTCCATGATGTGCTTGTTCAAGGTATGCAAAAAAATTCTATTTTGATGTTGTTTTCAAGTTTTGCGTTTTTATTACTTGGTTGTATATCTTACGCATCATCAATTCCGAAAACTATGCTCACCTCCAAAAAGTTATATTTAGTCAAAAAGTTCTACCGTTATAGTCTCCCCTAGTTTCTCAAAAAAAAAAAAAAAAAGATCATATTCTAGATTCATTTGGAAGTATGAGTGTTGCATAGTCGCCTCATTCCAGTTAAAATTGTGTTCCTCTAGTATTTCTTCAGTTTATCTTCTTATGTTTTTATCACTTCTTATATTAATGCCTAGACCCACTACCTAAAAAGTATAAGAGTGTGCCCAACATCCAACTCAAGTCAAGTCTTTTATTCTTCATTCAAGAGATGATTTGTTTTTTAGTTACCCTTATAAAAGTGAGTAGTCTCTTTGTTGTTCCCTAAAGTTGGGTCGTTTTTCCGCTTTTAAAATTGAGCGGAGTGTGTTTCAGACTATGAGCATTTTAACTGGTGTATGGAGCTTTGTCGTACAATTAGGAGTGATTTTCATCTCCCACATTGTGTTTTATCTAAGTTGGGTCTCTATGTCCTTTTTATCCCCAGCTTGAGGGGGAGAAGTAGAAAGAGAAGTACAAGAAAAAGGTATTTTGTTCTACATGTTGTGGTAATTTTATGTGACTAAAATATTCAAAAAAGGGGGAGAACAAATGATGAAGATTTAACATCTATGAAAAAAAATTTAGCCAATGAAGATTAAAGACCAAGATTGAAGATCAAAAATTGTTTTCATTGTAAGTGGAAGTTATAAACTCCATCTCGAGGGAGAGTGTTGAAGAGCAGATATGGAAGAGTTTTACATGACTTTCCGAGTAAGAAATCTCACCAAGCCAAAATTATTATGGTGGAGTCTTACAGGAGTCTCACACAGGAGGAGGTCTCATAGAAGAGTCTAAGTTAAAGGTGTTTTAGTTATGTTAGTCTTCTATTTATGTTCAATTGTTCTAGGACTTATCTTTTAGTGTTAATTCTGAGGGTAACTGGGACAAGAGTAGTTTAATTGTAATTAAATTCTACTTGTTCCCTCTATTATAAATAGAGGTTCATTGTACTCAAATTATATCAAGTTAGTAAAGTTTTTCTCTTTTCCAGAAATTCAACACAAACGAAAACCAATGGGCCAATTCCAATTTCCACATACTGGCCATATCATTAAAGAGAAGCCCCAAGAGTTAACCAAACAGCATTTATTTCCTAAACAATTACCTACCAATTGAAAAAGCAGACGTCTAAAACAGTATTAACATCCCACAATACAATGAGGATGTAAAAGAGAAGTTCTGATCTATATAATACTTATCTAAAGCTTTATTTGCATGCCAGTTTATAATGTTGACATCCCAAAAACAAAATAGTTGAAAAATGATAAGAGAAGCAGACATAAAGTACAGGCCTTGATGTTTGATAGGTGGTGTATGTAGCAGTACTCTTGGCTGAGATGGATATGGTGCTGTAATTTAAGAACAGAGAGTGTGTTAAAGTCACTTCAAATTAAAAATTATCACCGTTTATTATATTAGGTAGGTTATAAGATGCAATTTAACCATTATTAAAAAGAATACACAGATAGTATGCTCAACAGATTTAATTATTAGACATATCATTGGAATATACCTGTCACAACATGTCTATGAGATTCTTGACTTCCTGAAGAAGGAGACATCACCCTTGATTGTCTATGCCCTGTTAAATGAGGGGACTGAGCATTTTCTGGCAAGGGCTTTCTTTTCCCTTGGACAAATGGAGGATCAGCTGCTAAAGTTGGAGGCAATGCCCTAGGAGAAGGTAAAACTGATTCTGCATTGCAAATAAAACTGCATTACATCTAGATTTGCCTCTGGATGATGTGAAAAGTAACAAAAGTGGGGGAAAAAAAAAAGCAATCACATTAGCAGCAAGTAAAAAGTCTATTGATCAATCCTTATTACCTTTATGTATAGGCAATGATATTGGTGCATTGCCTATAGGTGACTTTGCCTGATATGTAGGTGCCACTTCCCTTGAATGAATCAAAAGACCACTTGATGATGGAGACCCTGCAAGACCGCTCGAAACAAAAATAACAAGAGAATACTGAGAATATCCTCTAAGAATAAGTCAATCTTATTGACAAAATGCTACACGAATGAAAGCTTCATACAAATGTAGAAATAGGTAATAAAGTAAAAGGAATACACTACTATTCTCCAACTTCTTTAAATATCACCCTTTTATGGCTTAAAAGGTTTTCCTATTCACAGCATTTTGAAGCTATGAAGCAAGGAACCGAAATTCCATCAGGCATGTTACTGGAATACAATGAAGCTCATCACTCATTAGGTTAACAGGAACGTGTATGGCAGATTGGAAGCAAACTTCCTTGCAATGTAAAAAGATAGTGTTAAAACTATTTTAGTATCTCATTTTTACATAACAAAAGATAATGTTTTTCATCCTTATCAACCAAATTGACTTCTACTTTTTCTTTTGAACAACAAATTAACTTAGACTCATTAATAGCCAGTGAAAACAGATTCTTGGGAGGTTTAGACACCACATCTGAAAAAGAGAAGGAATTAGGTGATGTTAACCGTTTAATGTTAATGAGTGAATGAAAGGGCTCAGCCAATTGAGCAAATCTCTCAAAAGAGAGTAAAATTGGGGATGGATGAGGATAGAACAGGCTAATCAGAAACAGACTCGAGCAATTTTTGAGTTCATGAGTTCATACAGCATTACTGATAAACTCGATCATGCTGTATAGGTCAACATGAGATATTGCACGTAAAGTTTGAACGAAGATATGTCCTTGCAAGATTTTGAGAATTTACAACCAGACACTGTCAAATATATAAACAATTCAGCTCCATTGCAAAGATTACTGAACGAACTGGTGTGAGAACAACAAAAGTTAAAAGAACTGAGTAGCAAATTTCGGGCTCGGACACTAGTCGCTAAACAAATGATCAGAGCGACACTATTACATGAGAAATATAAAAAGGAGCTCGGATCCAGTATATATTGTTCTTTTACCAAGGAAAAACAGAAAAGGTCGTATAAATTCAACTACATGACGAAAGAGAAACAAATCGATTCAGACAGATGATCCCATCATTTCGAACAGCCGTCAATAACTCAATCTCAGACAGGCAAAGACGGGACGGGTAGAAAACAAATCAATACAATAGATACTAAACTCATTGTTTTACCTCGAGATCCATGGACTACAGAGGTAACGAAAGCCCAGAAGAACACCGAAAGGAAAGCTCGTCGCCCCATTCTGTTTAATTTCTATCTTGAAAAACACAAGCCTCTCATCCCAACCGCCCAACAGGAAAAGAGCAATCTATAGTAATCCATCCGAACTAAAGACGGGAAGTATCCACAAGCAGTCCACGCAAAACCCGTTCTCAGGCACGAACATGGCATCATAGGACAAGAAATCCAGATTGGGATTTGCGCACACTATATTTCTCTTCGGCGAACGGGCAATAGCAATTGCTCGAGATTCCCATGTAAGCGACGGTTTCTCCCCTCATGACTGAATAAAGGGAATTAACACAGAAGGCTTTGAAGAAGAGAGAGAATGCTCTCTAAAAAGAGAAATGAAGCAAGAGAGAACATACGAGAGGAGAGACGTTGATGGGAAGAAGTGATACAGTGAGAAAAAGATTCCTCCCCAGTCCAAAGAAAAAATATTTACTAATATCAAAATTCAATAACAATAATTATGGTGGGTGTGGTTAGTACCTCCGGTTGAAAACTTCTGGTTTGTTCAAGCTGATAGCTTGACCCTTCTTCTCTATTACTGTTTTCTCCTTGTCTGCATTAAAGTCTCGGGAAGTGCGGATGGAGTCAAACAGCATTTGATTTCATTTCCGATGGCACCAACCCATAATTCATTCTGTATCTGTAAACGCTCATTACTACTCGGTAATTCAGCCGAGCGAACTTTTAGGAAACATCATTACTGAAACTCTGAAATTTAAGCTTCTTCATTTAAGAACTATTTGGCCATTGCAGTGAACTAACTTGTAAGCAATGTTTCTAACAACAACAACAACAACCATTGATACGATGCCATGTTTTACATTAGATACGACTGTTGTCAGTACGGTTCATACTCGCGATAAACAATTTTAGTAGGTTTAAATATATTATAAATCGGAGTTCCTCGTATCTAATACCAGAACTGGGAGCCGTTTCACAAAAAAAATTCTGAATGGTCTAAAAAATTCAATAAAAATGCGGACTACATCTTTATTCAATGGACACTCGGGGGATTTTTAATGTAAAATCATGAGTTCAATTCTCACTAGGATAAAAGGCCTCATCATTCAGAGGGCAAGCATAACCAGAGGGGCCAGACCATGCATCCTCTAAAACGTAAAGCTGAAATCAACTGGCCATTATTATCGTCCCATGCAAGAATCAAAACATAGAAAAGACAAATAATTTTCATTCGTTCTGTAACCCCTCCATTCCGCCTTACACCTGCTTTCATCCTGGTTTCTTGACTATCAGAAGCTTCTCATGGTACGATTGACTTCCCATACGAAAGAATTAGCATCATCACCTGACTTTTAAACACCCATCAATTATGGGCAAGTTTACTGTTTATCCGTAATTTAAAGCAGAGAAGCAGCAGATGTCAGACAGTAACAGAAGGCGTCGGGGGTGATGGAAGCCCATCTGCCCTACACAGCCCTAGTAACTTTCCCAACCAACAGGCACCGCAACCCCTGAAGTCTTTCGATGGTAGACAATTTGGCTTTATCCAACCACTGCTTTAGCCGACTGTTAGGAGTTTTACTTGGATGAGATGTGACGGCTAAAGCAGTCTTCTTACATTAAAGGATTCAGAAGAGAAACCCTACCGTTTGGACTGTTATGGCGGGCCATGTCCGGTTGAGAACTCAGATCCCAGTGCCTGCTGCTTCAGTGCTTTTTCCAGCATGTAATGGTGAAACACAATAGGGAGTTGCTCCAGTCTTGCAGGGGGCGGTGAGGTAGGTAAGTATGCTTAAAGAGTTGAATTAAAAGCAAGATCAGACAAACGGTTTCAACTGATGGTAATTCATGTCAATCAATCTACAATGGTGGCAAGCAATTTACAATTGACCAAACAAACTGGGTTGTGTGCGTTCGGGACTCCTCATCCTCCCAATCTTCAACATCTTCTCCATGGCTCATTTCCCTTATTTTTCACTGGCACTAACAGGCGAAAACAACAAGAAAGAAGAGGCTGAAAATTGCTTCTGAGTAACGACTTTAGCCAAGTGCACAAGGGCACCCCTCCTCTACATTTACAACGAAGTAAAAGGCTTTTGCAGATGTTGGGTCCGTTGTCCACTTTCAATAAGGCTGAGAGAAAGATGTCCTTGCACCTTACACTGTAATTATTCGACTCACATGCATTTTGGATTCTCTGAGGCAACCGGGCTTCCAAGCAACCTTATAATAATATTCAAATGGATTTTATTATTGTTCCAGTACGGCAGTACCTTGTCACATGTGACCCATTTATCCAACCAGTGCCACATCCGAAATGGGTTCTCCACTAACATTGCCCTACACCACGGCCCCGATGAAAAAGTGGTTTCTTAAAAGACCTTCAGCTACAAACACACGGTAAAGAGAGTGAAAAAAGGGGAAGAAACACTATTATAAGGTTTTTTTTTTTTTTTTTTTTTTTTTATAAAGATGTAATCCATTAAAAAGGCAAAAAATTACAAAGAGATAGGGAGCAGATCACTAACAACAAGATGTTGAAGAGATGCTCCTTGTTTGGCAAACAAATTTGTTGCCGAATTTGCAGATCTCGAAGTGTAAGACTAAATACAAGAAAAAAATGAGCTAATCTCTAAAATCTCCTGGAAAATTTTTCAATACCTCCATGGCGTAAAGGAAGTGTCACGGCCCCATCCAAAGACTACCTTGGAATCTCCTTCAATGTGAATTGGGCCAACACTATTATAAGTTTGAGGGAGGGGGTGTGTTAGTGCACTTTTGAAAGTGAATTACCGTGAAAGTGAAACTTTCTTTTGTTAATGTATGCAATAGAAAATCTAATAGATTTACCTTTTATATGTTAGTTTTTTATTTTTTTATTTTTATTAATAAGTTAAGATAAATTTTAATTTATCTGAATTAATAAATATTTTTTTAAAAAAATAAATTTATAAAAATAAAATACTTTAATAAATTTTCCTTTTATAATATCCAAATGCTTAATCAAATTGTAACTATTTAATATCTAAATTCTCACTCTTAAAATATTAATTAAATATAATATTAAAAATCATAAATTTATGTAAATAAAAAATAGAAATTTTATTATAACTTGTTTAAATTAATAAATAATTAAGAATAAATTAAGTTTAATTATTTAATTAATATATAAAATAATATGATTAAACAAATCCTTACTTTTACAACATCCAAATGTTAATCAAATTATTAGTTTTACAATATCTAAATTTTTACTCTTAAAATAGACATTAAATATAATGTTAAAATAAGGAATTTATATAAAAAAGGTATTTTATTGTATAGAATCACTTTAATAGATTTAAATTTTATTTTATATAGTTTTTTACTAAACTAAAATAAATTTTAACTTGTATTAAATTAATATATATATATATAATATTTTTAAATTATTATTTACTTAATTTTATATTATCCAAATAATTAATCAAATTGTAACTTTTTAATATCAAAATTCTCACTCTTAAATTATAAATAAAATAAAATATTAAAATTATGAATTTATATAAATAAAAAAGAGAGTATTTATTATATAAAATTACTCTGATTGATTTAGTTTTATAAGATAATTTTATTTAAATATAATTTTAATAAACTAAAATAAATTTCATCTTGTTTAAATTAATAAAATTAAAAAAAAAATATCTAAAATAAATTAATTAAACAAATACTTAATTTTATAATATCCAAATGCAAGAATAAAAAAGGCAAAATGAGCAGAAAAAAAAAATGAGAGAGAGAGTGAGTGTGTGAGTGAAAATAAACTCTGTAGCCTTAAAGAGTAATTTCACTTTCACTCATTTGTCTTAAGAATTTAGGTATTTCACTTTCACCCGCCACTTAGAGTGTATATTAACAAGTTTGGGGTTATTTTCACTAGTGAAATAATTTTCACTTTCATTTTAGAGTGCACTAATAGGCCAGAGTTGGATTTTAAAATTCCATTTCTGCCCCGAGATTAATCTAAAACCCTTGAAAAAACTTTCACAAATTGGAAACCTAATCACATTCTGACTGCTTAACGAGTTTTTGTGAGAATTAATTTTTACAATGATGGGTTTTAAGCCAAGTTTACGAGGTTGAGACAAAAATAAATTATTTTGAAATTATACAAAACCTTCAATAATTTTTTTTATGATCCAATCAACTACTAACAATATAAATAATACATTTTTTTTCATTTTAAGGCAAAGATTGATGGGTTTCTACTCCACAGGGTAAAGAAGAACTCATCTCCACCAAAATTAGGCCCCCCAAAGTAAAACACAGGCCTTCAGAATGAAGTTCTTACCAATTTTTTTCGCTAGTGGAAACAACCAGTCTTACAGAGTATAAGCATGAGGAAAGAATAACTAGGCACAAGGAGAATGGAGAAGAACAAAAGATGATTTTGAACTAGGCTTCTATTCTTGAAAGAATGATAAATACATTTCACATCTCACTACATCCAACCCTTTTGAACATGGTAAAATTACATTATCGTCATCATCATGCCCAGATGGCTAGAGAACACATGAAACCAGCACCGAGAAAAAGGGCAAAGTACGAGGCTACCTGGAGACGGGGATTACAACTCATCCTCTTGCTGAGGAAATCAGCAGCTATGAGATCAACCAAGGCCATATACACGAGGATACCAGCAGATATTGAGTCTAATATCCCCTCCACTACAAGGGCTCTGGGGTTTTCTGAGTTGTAGTAGGATGATATTCCCATTCATACAGTGGTTCCAACTGGTGCTGTGATGGCAAAAAAGCAAGCCATCAGAGTAGTTGAAAGTGTCTTGAACTGGGCCTGCATCCATCATGTTTACATACAAAAATAAGAACAAAAAAAAAAAAAAAAAAAGTAAATCCAATCCCCCAAAAATTCATCTGCATCTAGAGTAGAAGAGTTCAAGATGATATGGTCACAATCATGGCTTCAAGTTAAAAGAACATTATTTCAGGGGAGGAGCATCTAGAAAAGGCTTCTCACATATCAGGTAAGTCGTCTAAGATTTTCAGGAGGAGCAAGATGATAAGTTTCAGATCTTTAACCAACCGAGACACCCTCCCTTGCATCATTTACTTGTGTTGATTCCCTCCTGCCCATATTTATTCTCAACTCTTGAGACTTTATATTGGGTCTGTTTTTTGACTGATTTAAACAGCAGCATCTACTAGATCATCCACAACTACATTTGAACTGATACAACCAATCCACAGAGTTGCCACAATTCACATGGAGTAATTGGTCAAGAAACCAGATGACCAACTCTGTAGTCGCCCTTTCAACTGTCATTTGGGCACAACTCTGTAACTTACTAGGAGCTCAAAAGCCATATAAAGATACTACAATCTACAATGCTCACAAGTTTAGCCAGGGGCAAGCCATTTCCCCTGTCAAAAGTCCGAGATGTTGACGATACATGACAGATTGCCATTTTATATGGCGGTGTTTTTCGTTTCAACACCAAACTCAAAATCCAAGACATTTTACTAAGACACTCACCCCTAGTTTTAGCGGTTACAAGTCCATTCCTCTCCGATGCTTACTAGGAATAGATACATCTTTAAACAACTATATCCCAAAGCCGAGAAAAGCTATCAGGAATCTACTGGATCATGGCGCAAGTATTGGGAAGTCTCACCAGTAGGACAATCCATGAACGCACTAAAGGAATTATCATCAGTAATCCAGCTACATTATTCATCAACAGACAGTAATACCTGAGAGATACATCCTCCCAATGCAAACCCTTCAAAGAACTGATGAAACGAAAGAGCAGCCATCAGCCGACGAATTGTGCAAGGGCTCTGTGATACTCCTAATGACAGTCCTATAATCACCGAATGAGAAACAATCCCAAGCTCCAGTATCTGCAGACCCAACACAATGACAAAAAAAGCCACAATTACAACAACAGCAAACGCTTCTGCACGTTCATTCGGCGCTGCAAGAAGTGCGAAACTATTTCGAACTTACCTGCGATACGATGACATGACGGCCTTGCTCAGAGGGGCCCTCGTCGTCGTCTGTTCCACCGTGAAAGTGCCCCACTTTCTTCCCCTGCACCACCTCGCACGAACGTTGCCCGTGCGGGTGGCCGTGCCGATGCGCGGGTCGCTGGCACGATTCCCGATTCGATCGTTAACTCCGGAACGGAGGATGTGGTTCCGCTCATAAAACTGGGTCCCAACAAAATCGACCAAAAGGGTGCCGAGCGACGCCAACATTGCGATGAACGGCGAGAAGGGGAATCGCGACCAAGGCACTTGCTTGCCAGCGCCTCGCCGCCGTCAGGCAGCATGTGGACGAAGCCAGTGGCGAGTATCACGCCGGCCACGAAAGCCTTAGCTGCGACGAAAATGTTGCCATCCGTTTGTAAGAACCGCCGCTTTCCTCCGAGGAGCGGAATTGCCACACCGGTGACTCCGGCCATAAAAATTGCCGCGATTGCGATTGCGATTAGCTTTAGGGAAAACGCAGCGGAATCGTCGCGGCATTCGTCAATGTCCGTGCCACTACAACTCTTAGCAGACAGCGATTCTGATATTAAGTTCTTTAGAGCGTCTGAAAGAAAAGAAAACATATTCGAAGGAATTAAACATAACGGTCGCCAAGATTCTGTAACTGAAAAAAAAAATCTAAATTTAATCACCCCAAACAAGAGATTAGAAAGAGATCTCTTACCCGATAAAACTTGCGTTTTATTCCTCACGCCTGTAAACTAGACCAATGGCTCTAAATCCCACAACAAAAAAACACCAATTTGAATTGAATCAGACTAGACCGAATCCCAAAAAAAAAATAACAATTCAATTTTCAAGACTACGAGCCTCATTTTTTCGCCATAGACCCGAAATAATCACAGCTTCATATACCTCAAAAAACGACATGGGTGTTTTTCTTTTCCTCGGAACCAGAGATCTCTACTCTCCTACCTTAGTAATCTCCCTCGCGGAAACCGAAACGGGGAGAGAAATCAGAAAAGAGAAGAACAGCAGAAGCAAAACACGAGAGTTCGGGGTGCGCACGATTTGCTTTATCCCACGCACCCACCAAGGCTACGACTCTGTTCTTCGGAGGCAGCAAATATAGAGCAAGGAAGATGACGACATTTTGAAAATGTGGAAGCTTTTGGGCAGGCGAAGGAAGTTGCAGGAAGGACCATTTGGGGCGACTCATACCAAACGGACGAGCAAGAGAGTGTCGACATGATGGAGATTTTTACCCCTAGTTTTTATACTTAGGAAATATGAATAATATTGCCGTTATGGTGTAGGAGATAGAATTAGATTAGTACTCTATAATTTGATTCTGTATCTAATTCTTATCTGTATCTCTATCATCATTATCTTTATATTAATCGTATACTTCCCTGTCCTTTTCCGTCCATCTTTCCTCAAAATTTTTAACGTAATTACGTTTGTCGATTGCAATGACTTGGGCGTGGAGAGAAGCAGCTCGAAGAGTCAGAAAGGCACCGTCTCGGCTACTGTGTCGTGGCACTGAATTAAGGTTGCGGAAGCTTCGGAATTTCATGCACGCCGAAGCTCTTCGCTTAATTCAGTAATTTTTGTTCTCGCCCGTATCTGTCTGCACGGCGCCATCGCTACACGGAATAGAAAGCCACCATTAATGGCGATGTCCAAACAGCGTCAATACGACAGGGTTAAAGATAAACCTCCGCCATTACTGTTACATTCATATATTTGTGAATTAAAGAAAAGAAAAACAAAGCTAAAAAATTCAAAGTTTTAACAATGGCAACTCAGCCGATTGACTCAGGACATGATCTTCATGTGCATTACGCAGTTCATATCCTGATGTCATTATAAATTTTACAACTAATCAACTTCAACTTCAAATTGGGTGTTATGGTGGACGAATTTAAGTGCATTGGAAAACAGTTTCCAAGGTTAATGCTCTAAAATGAGAAATATAACAAAAACAAGAGGATGAGTAATTTGTAATAATATACTTAAATATAACATGTATACCTAAACACCAAATTAACGAAAACAAACATGATTACTACACTAATAAGTAATTTAATGTAAAATTAAAATATAATAAAATACTAATTAATTATATTATATCAATTAATGATTACAGAATAGTACATTAACACAGTAATTACACGTGCCAATTAATTGTGAATTGATTAATTATAAAAGATAAATAAATACAAAGTAAAAAATAACATAAACAAATATAATAAATAAATTAATAACATAAGATATATTTTAATATAAAAATGAATAATCAAACTAAAATAATTGATCAAATGTTTAACACAATATATATTTGTACATACTATTAATTAATAATACATTTTTACTAAATTTAAAACCACTGGTTTAATTAATTATAAAAATAGGTTAATTAAACCAAAAGAATTGATCAAATGTTTACTTTAACAATATGTTAAGTACCACTATTAAATCATTAATTTAATACAATAATTAATATATATATAATGAATAAATAAAAATATTATTTTATTAATAACACAAGATGGATTTTTTACATAGTATTAAGCATATATTTCCACAAAATTTAAAAAGGATTAGTTTATTTATTTATAAAAATGGGATAGTTATTGACAACTAATTGAACAAATGCTTACTTTAACTATATTTTAATTACCAATCTAAAATATCTAATTTAATATAGTAATAAATATATAAATATATAAATATATAAATAAATAAATATACTATTTTATCCATAACCTAAGATAGATTATTAATAACATATATATAAGAAAATTAAAAAACATGCTTGAAAATGAACCGAGTTACTCGTAGTAGTCCACAATTTGCAGGATAAAAACAAACGTTTATGCCATGGAAGATAACAACGAGTTTGTGTCTTTAATATTAAAATCATCAAGTTACTAGTTTAATACATACGAATGACAAGATACATGTTCAAAAGCAATAGGATACAACCATCATTTATCATTCTACATGTGAGTTGCTATGGCCTCTCGATATTGTGCGGCTCTTGTGGATTCTAATGCACGTTGCCTTCGAATGTTTGTTGATTGGTTGTCCTCATCCACAAGACCATTGATATCACTATCATCGCTATTTGCATCATCATTTATACCTACTAATTGGACCGCATCGCCTCCTCCACCAAACTCATCACCTGAATTATCTTCTTATGTTTCAAACATATCATTGTAATCCTCTCTACGTATATAATTATATAATATGCAACAAGCAACCGTAATTTTTATCTAAATCTTATAAGAAAATGGATGAGCATCTTTCAACATTTGAAATTGAGCTTTTAAAGCATCAAAGGTTCACTCAATAGTATTCATCAAATGTGAGTGCCTTCGGTTGAATAATTATTTATTATTTCTAGGAATATTATGTCTAAATTCTTATAGATGATAACAAGTTCCTCGATATGGAGCCAAAAATCCTAGAAGATTTGCATAACCAGCATCGATTATATAATATTTACCTACAATAGAAAAATATATTCCACATAAAATAATTGAAGATAAAAAAATACTACATAAAAATATATTATTTACTTTCAAGTACAAAAAATCTATCTTGGCGAGTCAATGCGGTTTTTAGTACACGGGAATCAGCTGCTGATCCCTCCCATCCAACAAGTACATAAGTGAATTGCATGTCAAATGTATATGTTTCCATCACTTTTTGTCAGAGATAACCCTTTTCTGTTCGAGAACCTTTGTTGTTCTTCAAGTGGGATGTTCGCTTTGATATGAGTTCCAACAATAACTCCAATACAATCCTAATTATACCATTTCAATTAATATTGACTAACTTTGTATATTAGTCTGAAATTATTCATTAGAAGGCAAGTGATATTACAAATTACGGATAAAACATTGGATTGTTTAAAATATTTGAGTGAGTGCATTTTGAAGGGCGTTTAATGTAATAAGAGTGAAGTTTGAGAATAACATCGAACACCTTATTGAAATGCCTACTTATGGTCTAGTTCGATCTATTAAACATCTTTGTTGTGACACTATACATTTGTTCTTGACCAACAGTTAGGAGAAAATATGTAAGTTGTTCATCTACTGAGATGGTCATTGTGGCTAATAAAAATCCTCTACTATTAAGTAACTCTGGCAATTTGCGAAATATAATTTGATTCATCCTGTAAAATTTTTAAAATTTAGCAAGTGATTTGTCTAATGCCTTTTGCAAATACAACGGACCACCAATCCCACAAGAACGTGGTACACGTCTATTGGAATGGTAGAGATAGTATCTTCCCATGGTGAACAAAATACATGTTATTGTAAGCATAGTTACAATTTTTACTTTGTCTGTTTTGCAGTACAACATGATTTACTAACCTTGACGTAGTCTTGCCATTCAGATTAACATACAGCAACTCGCTATGTGGTTGCATCCCAAACGAACTCACTAGTGTTGGCTTGTTACTGTTTGGTACGTTTTCTTCCATAATTGTGTTCAATTCTTGAGCTGCTCAACAGTTTTTTTATTGATTGCGTCTTCATTGAAGTTATTGACACAGTCCATATACACCTCATGCTTCCAAACCCCATTGGGCAACTTGTTCCCCATATTGACCTACTCAACCAACAAATAGAGCATTTTGCAATCTTCTTCGAAGGTCCAAATGTCATATGTTTGAGCATTTTGTTGTCTTCTTCTAGCCATTTCTAATCTAAATTTGAGATGGTCCTCATAGAAAGAACTTTATCAGACAACCTTTACACATCATAGAAACTAGGGACACATAGAAACACAAAAAGCCATTGAAAAAAAAAAAAACACGTATTGGCTATTTATAACACTCGAATCTCCCCACCACATGGCAAGATTATTCCACAACACTTCAAAATTATTCAACAACATTTTAAAATTAATCAAACTAATTCCATTGCGGATACTCTAAATGATACAAAAACACACTCATCAAGTCCAAATTCATTGAACACCCCTGGTAGAGCATTTATGACTTCGCAGTCACTACGAACCGTACCTCGTCAATGATGGGAGTTGGGTTTCTTTGGCTAATTGACGTTCGTGTAAGCGAAACTTAGTTTAAATTGGATTCAACCCATCCTCCATTAGCCCCTAAACCCTAATTCTAGAGAGTACCCCTAAACCCTAAACCTAACTTCTATTAACCCTAAGTCTAATTCCAGAAAGTAAACTAAACCCTAAATACCATAAAAAACCAAAACCCTAAACCTATACCCTATAGCCCCAAACTCTAACCTCTAAACCCTAATTTCTATTAACCATATTGTAAGACCAAGAACCCTAAAACAAAAACCTAAACCCTAAATACCTTTAACCATACTCTAAATACCCTAATCCCTAACCCAAAAATGATATCCTATAAAGACAACATTGAACCCTAAATACCATAAAACCTAACCCTAAATCCCAAAATTATGCAGTAACTAAACAATCAATACAAATACCGCACACATAAATTAAAATTAAATCAAATACAACAGTATATTAATTGAAAAAATAAATTAGGGTTTAGGGTTACCTTTCGAATTGGGAAAAATCGAAATCCAATGGGAAAGTCAAAGGAAATCGAAGTGGAATCAAAGAAATCGACATCGAAATGGGGAAAATCAAAATTGAAATAAGTGAAATCGAAGGAAATCAGGAGGATTTTTAGGGAAAAGAGAGCAACGATAGAGAAAAGGGAGAGGGAAGCCAAGAGGGAGAAGAGAGGGGGAGAGTGAGTGCGAGAGAGAGAGAGAGAGGAAGGCCGAGAGGAGGAAAGCAGCGAGAGGGAGAGGAGAGATGAGAAGGGAGAAGGGAGAAGAGAGTGAGAAGACAAAAGACAAAGAAGCTGAGAAGGGAGAAGAGAGTGCGAAGATGAGAGAGAGAAGAGAGCTAGAGAAGAAAAAAAATCCTCGGGTGTCTTCATGGCTTCAAGTGAATGACTTGTCAATATGGGCAGATTTTTGATTCTACGGTTTAAGTCTACGTTTATGTCTTTGAGATGAAGCTGACGTTGAAAACGGCTTTTGGGGGGGGTTAGTCAACATGACTCAAGACATGATCTTCATGCGCATTACTTAGTTCATGTCCTGATGTTGTTAGGGAGCGCCAAACTTCATGTCGTGTACATGATCATCCATGACTCAGGAGTTCATGTCCCAAGAGAAAACGATGGAAAGTGCTTTCCGCCCAATTTTGAGAATCATGTACATGACTCACGCACGGGGCTCTCTCTGGCGCACACCGTCTTGCTCGTTTCGTTCCCGCAGCCCCTCTGTCGTCTCCCTAAACCCCTAGCTCTTTGCTCCCTCTCTCGTCTCCATCGTCCCTTTCCGATCTCCCTCTCTACGACCTCTCCTTCTCGATCTTTGTTGTAGAGTACGGGAAACTGAGAGGCTCTGCGACGGAGGTCGAGAGGGAGAGGAGAGGGAGAGAGGCCTTCCTCCCTCGGCGACGAAGGTCGAGCATCTGTTACTGAGCTTCTCGGCCTCCCTCCCTCTCCTCTCCCTCTCGGCGTACCGTCGGAGCGTCGCCTCTATCGGTGTTGCCTGCCGCCGTCGCCGTTGCCCACTAACCTGTCGTCGTTGCCCGCTGGCTCGCCACTAAGGAAGATGACGATGGTTTAATTTTTCCTAACTTAGGAAAAATTAAACTATCGTCATAAAAATCATTCATTTATAAATTTTATTTATAAAATAATTATTTTTATTTTATTTATTTAATATATTTATTTTATAATTACTTTATTAAAATAATGATTTAATAGTCATAATTAAAATATTGTTAAAATAAATATTTGATAAATTATTTTGGCATAATTATCCGATTGCTATAGTTAATTAAACTAATGGTTTTAAATTTTGTGATAATATATTATTAGTTAATAATACATAAAATATATTATGTACAAATATATAGTGTTAAAGTTATGATTAGATCAATTTTTTTCTTAAATTATTTATTTTTAGGTTAAAGTATATCATATGTTATTAATAAATTAATAACTCAACGTATTACTTTTGTTTTTGTTATTTATAATGTTATTTATTTATTATTTATAATTAATCATGTGCATATTTTATTGGCTCATGTAATTACCATATTAATGCATAATAAAAAATTTAATTATATATATATATATATTTAATTATACATTAAATAACTTATTCGTGTGATAATAATGATTGTTTTACCTAATTTTTTATGGATTATGCTGTAATTAAATGTACTATGAGGATTTAGGGATTCTCTTAGTTTTCTCGTGTTAATGATAATAACACTGAAAACGACCCCCCCCCCCCCCCCCCCCCGTTTGAATGACGTCAGTAATCGGATGAACTTCGTCACTAGATTCATGACTGACCCCCTCTCCCCCCCCCCATCAACGTTGAAAGTTAGGGCGCTCAACCGTCTTCTTCCTTCGCTCTCCTTCTCCCCATGGTTGCGCCGCGGTTTCTCTTCTGTGGGGACGTCCTCGGTCGTCTCAATCAGCTCTTTAAGCGCGTAGCTGCGGTCTGTCTTTTCTCTTTCATTTTTTTTTGCTTCCTCCTCATTTGCTCGTTTGTTTTATATCTGACTTGTTGTGCTACGATCAGGTGAACAAATCTGCTGGTCCATTTGACGCCCTTCTATGCGTGGGTCAGTTTTTCCCCGACTCTCCCGAACTCCAAGGAGAGTTCCTCGATTACCTCGAGGGTGGCTCGTCTTTCCCTTTGCCAACTTACTTCATCGGGGATTATGGCTTAGGTGCTGCGAAGGTTCTCTCTGCCGTTTCGAGGGATCCTTCTAACCTCGGCTTCAAGACAGACGGTTTACGCATTTGCGAAAATCTCTTCTGGTTGAAGGGCAGCGGGAAATTCTTTCTTCATGGTATTGCCTTGTTACTGCATTTGCTGGTCATTTTGCTTCATTCTGTTTTGAATTACTAAGACACTGAACGTGATTTTCCTTCGGCATATTGACCGCGTGGCTAGTGTAATTGGTGCTTTAACTAGTTCATTTTTCCATCTGATTCGTCCAAGAGATTGCATAAGATATTTGATGTCGACAAAACACTATCCAACTGAATCTACCACCTCTTAGCAAATTTCTGGTGGCAAATTCAAGACTACTGTTCCTCTTTACTCTGGCATGATAATTGGATTCCAACTCTAGAACTTGTTTTGATTTATGGTCATGGTGAAAATGACCAAAAAAAGAGTTACTCTAGGGAGAACAAATTCTACCAGGCTGAACTTAGTGCAGCATATCTTATAAGCCAGATGCTGCATGCGTCCGGCCAATTAAACCGAACTAACTGACTTTTAGCCCTTCCAAGAAATGCAAGTACATGTCATACTCTCCGTGTGTCTAGTGCATAATTTGTGTCCTTTTAACAATTTTTTTATTTGAATGTTGATCACACATACACTGTACCTCATGCTCTTGGTGAGACTTGAACCTAGAACCTCACATTAGTAACCACCCAAGCCCTTCTTAAGTTCATTTTGGATGTTAGTTGAACTTGTCTCTTGCCTGATTCAAGTGGAATTCATTTTGAATCTTGTAAATGACTTACTCTTTTGACTTGGTTTTAGGGGTATCTGTCATGTACTTATCTGGGAAGCATTCTTCTGATAGTCAAATCATTGGGACTTACAGTGAAGATGACGTTGATGCTTTAAGAGCTTTAGCTGACGAACATGGAGTAATTGATATCTTCCTAACATATCCTTTTGCCTGATTTTCTTCCTCTCTCTGTCTCACTCTCTGTCACTTCCTCTCTTCTCACTCCCTGTTACTCTTTTAATTGATCATGCACTTTTATTCCATTATGTAAAAGTGATTTGCTTAGATCACCTGAAGATGGCTTTTGTTGGTTTGACCCTTTTGTTAAGGCTGTAAAAGGGTAAGAATCCCAATGATAAAGATATTCCATCACCTGCTTCAGAATGAGTAAAAGGTGTTCCATTACCCCTTTATGAACCTGATTACTCATAATAATAGGGTTATCAGGTAAATAAATATTTAAAATATATTACATAAAATCATGATAACTTCAAAAAATCATAATAAGTAACAGAAACATGTAAAAAGATTAATTAAGTACATAATTATGTTTTTTTGTACTAAACATGTTTAAATTATCTTCTGTGAAAGGAGAGGTATTTTCTTATTCTCACATAGAGAGGGATGATACTGACAAAATTAACACTCCATATATTCAATTTATTGGGTATGAGATAATCTTTACCAATATATATTCCATTTACAGGGCCTGGTGTACCAGCGTTGTGTAACATGTAACATCTGATACATCCTGGATTTGGAGTTGACACGCTCATAGTTTATTAAACGTTTGAAATACTAGAGTTTCAGACAAACATTTGGTAGCGTTACGTTTCATTCTGTGATGTTCTGCCAAACATTACTGTCTGCAGAACGGATGTTACGTAACACATAATGTCCATTACGTTTTGCATTTTGAGTAGCATATACCGATGCCTAAAACAATTCATCAACCTTTGTTTAATGAACGGTATGCATGTAAAGGTTTAATTTAGCATGGTTAAAGATTTTTTTTCCATATTCATTTATAAACAGATGGGTAGAACAGTAGAAGGATAATTGGGTAAAACTGCCTGCCCTGCCTGTTGTGGATGGCCACATCAAAACTAGTGGCATGTGAACCATCTTTGGATGATAGAGATACAAATCCATCAAACTGATACAGCCTGAGCCATCTATGAATGAGTATGTTAACATTTTGAGGATCCACTGGATTGATGGTGAAGAAATACCAAGTATGGTTAAATTTCACTATTTTGCATCATTACTGATGTATGAATGGCCAGTTTCAGAAAGTTGAAGTGGCTCTTTTAAGGTATCACCTTCAGAGAATCACCTGTAGGTTGCCTATATATGAAGGATCTTCTTTATTTATTCATTCAAAACTTACTTAATTTTGCCATGGTAGTTGAAAAGACTATATTATGCAAACTTCAAAATATTGTCTGAGACTTTTGTTGCTGTAAATATTGTATTTAACTGATTGCCTTGACTAGCCACCACTAATGAATGGCCAAGTGGAGTGACGGCCAGAGCAGATGTTTCAAATGGTCCACCAGGACTCACAGATTCTTCTAGCACCAATCCAAAGATTGCACAATTGGCTGCAGAGATCAAACCTCGGTAATTAATATGATGTTATTTGCTTATGAAACACATGGGTTGAGCTTTTGTTAGTTGAGTAAAGCTTTGATGTGGTCAATTGGTCATCATTCATTAGTTTACCTTGTTATGTAAAATTGTGTGGCTTTATTCTGCACCACATAAGCCTATTATTCAATTCGAGTATTGTTTAGTCATGAGTTAAAAAGTTCCGTTTCTATTATCTGGTTTCCCTTTTCAGCCATACCCATGTTAATGTTGTGATAGACCTTTTTCTTATCTCTATTATTTGTATTTGTTGGAATATCTTGTTCTCTGTAGCTTGGTCAAATGCTCCATTCTTCCTATGGTATATTTATCACATACGATTTTGCATATGACCAGAATATATGAAAAATATTAAAATTTTTCTTGCATTATGATGGTATATCGTATGGGGATAGTTATCATTTTGCAGGTGCTAAAGGTGTCTTTTATGCACGTGACCCTTATATTAATGAGGGAGCTGTTCATGTAACACGGTTTCTAGGTCTTGCACCAGTTGGAAACAAGGATAAACAGGTAAATTTGGATTTGTGGAGTGGTTGGCTATGCATACTTATTTCACATTGACGCCTATAATATAATATGACCATATTTTACATATTTCTTCTATTCATTCTTCAGTTTTCTTTCATTTTGGAGGCCATCTAATCTTTTAGCTTATACTTGAACCTTTCTTTGTTCACCATTTGGTTCTTTGTCTACTTAATTTTAGTCTAGTTTGTTGATGTTTCATAGCCTCACTAAACTATACATGCATCCCAGAAATTTATTCATGCGATTTCTCCTACTCCAGCATCTACCATGTCAGCAGCTGAGATATCCCTGAAACCTCCAAACTCTACTATGTCTCCTTATATAGCTTTTGAGCAAACAGCTCCTGCTACCGAATTCTTAAAACAGTCTCAGCATAGCACACTGGAGTCACAATATTGGCGGTTTGATGCTTCACAGAAGCGGCAGCAGCAAGGAGGTCCTGACGGTGAAAGGCTATGTTTTAAGTTCACATCTACTGGTTCTTGTCAAAGAGAGGGAAAGTGCAACTTCCGGCATGATTCTGATGCAAGGGATCACTTTAGGAAAGGTTGTTGTTTTGATTTTCTCAACAAAGGAAAGTGTGAAAAGTCTGAATGTAGCTTTAGCCATAGCTTGGAGGAGGAAGATGGGGAGTATTCTCGGAAGAGGCAAAGGTACTTTGCAACCTCATCCTAATTCTCTTTTTTGCTGGTTCCATCCATTTTGTTTGATCTTGGAGCATGATTAGCTTTTCTGATGCTAATCGTTGACTGCTGCTGTTGCTTTTCAGGTTAAGCAGTCGTGATGCACCCCATGGAAGGAGTTGTTGGTTCTGTTTGTCTAGTCCTAATATAGAGACACATCTTGTAGTAAGTATAGGAGAAAGTTGTTACTGTGCTCTAGCGAAGGGCCAACTAGTGGAAGACCATGTGCTTGTAATACCTGTTGAGCATTGCCCAAATGTGGTTTCTTTAACCCAAGAAGCAGCAAAGGAGCTTCAGAGATATAAAAGTGCTCTCAGGAATTACTTCAAGAAGCAGGGAAAGGCAGTTGTTTACTATGAGTATCTTCCATCTTCTCATGGTAACCTTCAGGTAGTAGTAATTCTTTAGATAGCACATTGTGGTCCCGTCTCCTGCCAATGAATGTGAAAAGCTTTCGTAGAATTTTTCTTGTCAAGTCTATTTGAAATTGTTTGCTGAATAATGGAGCTTTCACACATCATTATTATTGTAACTTAATGCATTTCTGCTTGCATTTTTTTTCCTCCAATCATAAGTTGACTTGGATTTTTTATAGCTTTATCAGTTTAAGTAAAGATATATCCTATGTATGCATAGTTCTTAGTAGCAGAAATGTAAATAATAACTTCACGATGCAACAGTGGTTTAGATTCAAGGAATGACATATTGAACATTTCCTTAAGAGTGTATGTAATCTAGATTTTGGCAGCAACTAAGAAAACTACAATCTGAATTCAAGTTTGATGGGTGAAACTTGAAGGACAGAAAATAGGGTTTCTGTAAGTATTAAGAAAGATAGAAAACGAAGAAAAACACCAAGGATTACTTTATCCAAGAGAGAATAAAACTTAAAACTTTATTCAATAGCAAGGGCCTTTTATAGGCATATAGATCAACAAAATGGGAAAACTCTTATCTTGTTCATTCTAGGTAATAGACACTAATTAGGACTTACTAAAACAGGAAACTGTGTCTAACTCAAAGACTTGCAAACCTCAGGCTGCACTAATTTGGAAACAAAGACCCAAACTTAAAATAGGAAACTGCGACTAGAAAAGACTTTCTAATCAAGGCTTTTAACCCAAGTAGCAAGTTGCTGAAAACAAAAAGTAGTTGTCTAATTAAAACTTTTAATTTAACCTTGCTTGAAATATGAAATTGCAACTTGGAGAGGTTTTCTAATTTAGGTCTTTCTATTCTTGGAACTTGAGCTCAAACTAGGAAATTCAGGTCTCTTTAAATTTCACGATAGATTTTGGAGTGATCCTCTTGTCTTTAGATATTCTTGAGCTACATCTTCCACATTAGGATGTGCTGCATAACTTTAGCACTGTATGAGTCATTCAGAAAAGTTTTCATTTCCTAGAAACTTGTAAACTGTAATTATATCCCATAGGAATGTTGTCCTTCTATCCCATTAAAAGATTCTTATAAGGATACTATAAGGTACCATGTGACATACCAAGTTTTTGTAAATGTCTTGGGGTATTTGTAGGAGTGTCCTAATCATTTTAAATGTCTGCAGTATCTCCTATTTGTTTACTTGTAGTTGAATTTCCATTTTGTGGCCTTGCTTTTCACTTAACTTCTAAAACAGTGTTTCCCATTAGTCTGTATGAAATTTCTTTCTATTGACTTTTTGACACTGTTCTCAGTTTATTCACTATTAGTTCATTTTTTGTGTACTATCGATTTGTTTCCCTATATAGGTGATTCCAATTCCAAAACATAAAGCAGCTGATGTCTGTGGTCGCTTTCTTTCAGCAGCAAAAAAGTTCGGAGTTGAATTTGAGGTTATTAATCCCAGTGAGTTTCTTCTCCATCAAGTCTATTTGTCGTGTACCATTATTTCAGGCCACTGGAGGCAGGAGAAGGATTAACTTGTACAAACTGGAAATGCTTGTTTACAGGCTTTTATATTTCTCGTTATGTAAAAGAATTGAATTCATGATGTGCAGTCTAATAATATGCATGCCTGCCATAAGTTATTTTCTTTGTTCTCACATCTCATTTGAAGACAGATAAATAAGACAGAAAAACTCCATGAGGTTCAAGTTATGCCGGGAAAGTTGCGTTCTCTCAATAACTACCTGTGAAATGAAATGTCTTTGAGATTTTATTTGGTGTACCAGGAAGATAGATTGGCTACTATTTTTGACACATTTGGCTTGCCTCCTAATGAATTCAAAGAATATATTCAGTACAGGATTTGTGTTGAAAATGATCTCAGCATAATCTTTATGATATAATAAAACTTGGGGATTGAAAGTTGCTCACCTGATTTAGGCCTTTAGTGTTATTTGTGTTTGAACCACATTTAACATTTTTTATCAAAAAACTACATTTAACATTTGGGTAAAAATTCCCATCACTGACTATGATGTAATAGAATATTTGGTCTAACAATTGTTGTATGCAAGGTAGTTAAACGTTAGGTGGTTGCTCGAGTCAAGCGTCCCCACCTTGTGAATTTAGACAAGTCAATCCTGATCCTTTTTTTCTGGAAAACCCTCATCAATTATGTGTTAGCAAAGTGGTGATTATAAATATTGTCTATAATAATCATGGTGCTATCTGTTTACCTGCCAATTGAACATCATCCTTATTTTTTGCATTTATGTGCATCTCCTTACCTAACTGCTTTTTAACTACATGGATTTGTCTGAGATGGCTAACAATTTGTTTGGCTATGATTTCCATTATCTGTATATTCTTGCTATTCTTTTGGAAAAGTGACCTATATTCTGTTAATTTCTTTGTCAGGCAGTGATGATGATGTTGATGTAAGAAAATTATCAGAATCATTGTCTGGGAAGTCAAATTTCTTCTATGTGGAGCTTCCAGAAGGCACCATATTGTCACTTGCTGTTGGGGAGAAAGAGAAATTCCCTGTCCAGTTTGGACGGGAGGTGTGAATTTTAAAACTTGACTTGCATAAATCCCCGTTGACACATATCTTTAATTGAATAAGCTCATCTGCTAAGAGGCTATTCTTGCTATCATGCAGGTTCTTGCTGACTTGTTAAACATCAAGGAAAGAGCCGATTGGAGAAACAGTAAGCTTAGCAAAGAAGATGAAACCAAAATAGCAGAAGATTTCAAGAAGCGATTTGAAGAGTTTGATCCATCCAAGTGATCTTTCACTGGGATCCTCACTAGGTGATCACCTTCACTAGCCTACGACTTTTTTATGAGTATTCTCATGATGCTTCAAGAACTTTATATTTTAAATGAATCTCTCTCTTACAAGAAGGCAACAACCTTGTGTAGTTAATTAGCTACAAAATTTCAATGACTCCAATCGTGATTGCTTGAAGGAGAATTCCGTGAGAAAGGTTGGATTTTGGAAACGAGGAATTTGCAAATATTTAAGTCATCAATATGAAAGAAAAAAAATGTTTGGATGCTTAGCTTTACTTGCGAGAGTAAATTTAGTTCTTTATTGTTCTTCACTATGGAGTATGGTCTCACACCTTATTGAAGACTTCCTAATCAAGCTAAAGGTAAAATAACTTGAAAAATGAAAATTTTCCTATCAAATTAGTTTCATAATCCACCTTTAATTTTCTCATCAAGCAATTTTTTTCTTCAAATTTAGAGAGATGATGTGTAGAAAATAAAGCTACTATTTCTCAATCAAAATTGTGAGTGATCCGACATGAAGAGGGTATAGCTTTAAAATTAAATTTGGTAGTGCTAATCTTAGAGAGGAGAAACATGAAAGGAATTTATATTTCCAATGAGGAAATTGGTTAAAGGGGTTGAATGAAAATGCAACGGCTCTATAGGAAATGTGATTGAATGAACTACATAAGAGTCCCCATAAATAAAAACAAATTAATTCATAACGTGAAGTTAAAACCTTAACTTTAATCTATTGTATTTGTGTAAGCAATGTGTGGTAGACCATTTGTTAGATCAACAATCATTAATTTGTGTTGATGTGTTGTACAACGATTTTGTTTGTTTTGGCGTGTTCTTGAATAGCCAAATACGTGATTTTAATATGTTTATTACGAATTTTGCTCTTATTGTTCTTGGCCAAACAACGGAATTATTGCAATAGATCTTTGATGACTTTAAAATTGTGTCAACAATTTCAAACCCATAAATTGTACTCAACCATATAAACTTTGATGTGGCTTCAATATATGTTACAAACTCTGCTTCTGTGGTAGAAGTAGCAATCAATGATTATTTTGTACTTCTCCAATAAATAACTTTTTCATCTAATAAAAAAACTTATATCGATTTTCTTGAATAAAGGCAGCCAGCAAAATCAGAGTCTAAATATCCAATCATGTAAGCCAAAAATATGACATCAAAATAATTGACTAAAATTGATGTTAATTATTAATTCCTTATATTTAGGTTAACCTAAAATATACATACAAAATTAGTATGCATAAAAACTTAAATAAAATTTTCATAATGGAAAAATTAACAAAAAAATATGCACATTATACAACTATATATGCATGCGGGAATTTTATTGTATTACCCAATTTTTTAAAAATAATAACACATAAAACCAACAACTTAATATCATAAATACTTGACTTTGATCGGTCAATCGCGCATGTGTACAGTCAAATGTAACATGCAAGCTTTGATCGCTTATGTGGTGCCATATCATCATGTCACATAAACACTCAAGAGTCTAACAACATGTCACCCAACATGTCATCGGGAAGCTACTTCATCCTCATAGGATACCATGTCATTCTGCCATATCATCGAAAATATTTAAAATAGATATTAATTTTTTAAATGTTCTTATAAATTTTAAATTAATTTTTAAAAAATATATGTAATACTTAAAAATATTTCAGATACTCAAAATATTTTAAATATTTATTCTAATATATTTTAAAAAAAAATTAAAATATTAAAATATTAGCTTTCTGAAAATATTTTTAAAAAATTAAACACATTAAGAGTTAAATAAGATATTTTAAAAATAAAAGGTAATTAAACGTGTACTAATATGATCCGTTGGAGGTAGTCTACAACCTCTAGCCACGTGCAGAGAGGGTGAGCCCTTGCTAGCCTTCGTCACAACCTCAACCACCGTCGTAATCCTCACCAACGCACCCAAATCGGCCAAGAAACGATGGTGCACCCTGTAATCAACGCTGGCGCACCTTGTAATCGACGTCGATACACCCCACATCGGCTTGATTCACCGTAGAGCCAAGAACGCGATGGACGAAGGGAGTCGTTCATCGTTCGCTCAACGTTGGCGCACACAACGCTGCTTCGACGCACCACACGTCATCGCAGTGAGTCCATTTCAGTGCCAAACCAAGCAGAGGCGAGGACCCCTTGCAATCAGCTCTCCGCGATAGGACCACCTGGGCAGAATCATCAATCGACGAAAAAGGAAACCGCCAAGAATTGCCTGAACGGGATGATTCCACTGCGCTCATATGGTGCACAAATCTGGCACCTCAGACACGCCTCCCTGCCGAATCATAGCTACAACATCGGTCTGTGTCTGGCGCACTCAGGCATCTCATTGTTGTGATACCAAAATATAAGTTATTTATAGGCTATTCGAGATGGAAAAGTCACATGCGCTTCTAAGACCACGTATGTTGTTCTTTACTCGTTTTTTTTTTTTTTTTTCCATCAAAGGATAGAGGTTACAAACCTATCTTATCATCCAAGGGATCATGGCCATCCCTGAAGAGGAACTATTATCTCTTAAAAAAGATTGAGGGTTATCCCTAAAAACAGCTTTGAGAGAAAACCGGGCAAAAAAAGCCGGAGAGGGGAGAAAAAAGAGCAGGCTCGTCAGCCGGAACCGCGGCCGACAACGTACGCTTACCACCTTCTTTCTTCCCCAACAAATGAGCTCCACCTCCTCTTCATCTAGGGCAAGTAATGGCAGCGGGACCCAGGCCTGCGCTGCTTGTAAGTACCAGCGGAGAAAATGTACACCCGACTGCATTCTTGCTCCTTATTTCCCTCCCGAGAACCAGCGACAATTTCTCAACGCTCACCGCCTCTTCGGGGTCAGCAACATTCTCAAGATCATCAGGAATCTCGACCCTATTCAGCGATCCGAGGCCATGAGGTCCATCATCTTCCAGGCCGACGCCCGGGCTAGGGATCCCGTCGGCGGTTGCTACGCCATGATCGTCGATCTCTGGCGGCAGATACAACACCAAAGCGCCGAGCTCGACAACGTCATGCGCTACCTTGCCGTCTACCGCGATCAGTTCGCTCGCGCCGCGCAAGGTCAGGGATTGCCCCCGCCGGCAATGATCCCCGATCAGAACCATCAGGCGGAACCGGCCATGCTTCAGCATTTACAGCTGCCGATTGCGGCAGCATCGGCTCCGACGATGATCCCTTACAACAACCAGCAGATCGTGCCGCAGCAACAACAGCTGCCAAATTATTCCTCCTACCCTCCACAGCAGCTGCAGCAACTGCAGACTAATAATTTCCATTGCCCCTTCCCGGCAGACGACAGCCAGACCCATCACCATCTCATGCAAAGCAACAATGACAACGACAAATACAACACCCAAACGATCGATTATAACAGAAATGTTAATGACGAAGACTGTAGCTTCATGGATAATTCCAGAAACGCTAATTTTGACAACGAGTACGATGACGACGTGAAGCCGCATTTGATTGGAATGTTGGACGCGAATCCGCCTTTGCTGGGGAACCCGAGCGAACCATTTCCATGCAGGTTCGGATTTCGAACTTCAATTCTCACTGATCATCTTTGTTCCTTTCGCACATAAAATTACGTTCAAAACGAATGAAAATTCATAGTAGTCATCAACAACTTAAAACTTCCAAAAGAGAACGCTCTCTCCTCCATAAAAATGGAGGCCTGACGATCTATCTTATTAACCTATAACAACCCCAACATACCCAGTAGCTCTCTGAATTCAGAAAGCTTGAAATTAATCTTTCGTAAAAACGTCAAATAAAATTTTGTTAAGTTTTTTTTTTTTTTTTTCTGCGGAAGATTTTGCTGTATCTAACAAAAGATAAGATGATAAACTGTGTAGTTACAGCTAAGAAATTTGAATAAGAATCCACTGAGTGCCTTCCTGTAATTTTTTTTTTCCATATTCATGCAGAGAACTTTCTCTTTAAGCAGCCCTGAGTTTCCAACTATGCTTCTTTCTGTCGGTTTGATCAAATTCATTAAAGGATGTTTAGGTTAACATAATAGAAATTGATTTTTCAATCTTCTGCATTATCTAAAAATATTGGAAAGGAATGAAAATATTTGCAAGAACACACTCTTAATAAAAAAAAATTATGACAGATTTCTTTTGCTTTAGATATACAAAATATTCAACATTTATGAATATATTGTCAAGCTAGAGTAATTCATGATGAATATTTGGTTTAGTACCTACTAAAACAATGTGAATCTAGTAATTACTCCACTGTGTACCATATTCCGAAGTTCTTCTTTTTACTGAATCTATTTGATCACTTGAATCTATGACTTGTTTTATTTATTATCAACTCATTTCCGAAGTTCTTCTTTTTACTGAATCTATTTGATCACTTGAATCTATGACTTGTTTTATTTATTATCAACTCATTTCAATACCTTTTCCATTGATGTGTCATGCGTTAAGTCTATAAGATTATGGATGTGATTTATCTTACCATTCATATGGATGCATTTTGGATCAATTCCTCAACTTTGAATGTCTTTCATTGTCGTCGTCTGTATTTCCATGTTTTTATTCACTGATCTGTGTATTTTACTTATAATAACATATCGATAAATCGATCTTCATTGCCTATATATATATATCTTCAAACAATATCATCCACTGAATAAAAACTAAAACTGTGATTACAGCAGCAGCAGCAACAGATCGCCCATAGGAGAGAGTTCTGCAAACATTGAAGATGTGCAAGAGCATGATTTAAAGGGTGCAGCCTCTCTATTTACTCTCCAAAATTGTAACAATTCCAGTGTATGATCTGAGGTCAAATCCCAAAAGTTTCTCAATGCTTGTGCGTTTGAACAATGTATTTGATCTAGGGATGGCGGCGAACCCATCCTGCCCGACTAAATGACCCATGGGGCGGAGATGAGCCAAATCCCACAACCCTGTGCAAGTTTGAGGTGGGACTATGGCCTATGGGTAGAGATGAGATTGAAAGATCAATTATATTACAGAGCGGGACGGGATAGAACGTTGAATGGGATAAATTGATGTGGGTGAGATAAGTCTCTTACTGCTTGGGAGCAATTAGACCCCATCTCCAGTGCTCGGGACAGGTGACTGGTTGCCTTTGAGGCACAAATTCATTTTTACTTTGGCTGTATTGTGCCCAAGTTGAGCAAATAAAGAGAAGTGGAAGAACTCAGATTTGGTTTATTCAGTCTAAGCAATGTTCGGTTTAAGCTCCATTTGATAGAAGGAAGAAAAAACAAGTTATTTCCTGCTGTGTATTATAGCAGATATTGGATTAGCAAGATTTGTTGAAACCATAAAAAATAAAATAAAGAGGTTGTTAAAATTGAATGTAAAAATGGGATTTGTAAATTAACACCTTAAAAAATCGTTTTTTTTTATTACTCCAGGAACATATTTACAGATTTCCCTCACAAATACGTCTCTACAAAGAATATCTCAACGGCCAATAACAATCAGTTGATCTTGAAAATTGATTTCATCATCTCATAGAGAAGATAGCTCAGAGCTGCCGATGGCAACACCTGCAAGTCCGACTTACGCCATTGTTAGTGCTAACGAGACTGGGTAAGCAAACTGGGTATGGCCTGTTGAAAATATGAAACTGGGTATGCAAGACTGAAAGGGAAGAAGTACCAAACCTGAAGCGGGATCAGAGCCTACCTCTTCTCTCTCTATCAGATTCACGAATGCAGCGGTCAGGCCTAGTGGTCTGGCCTGACTTCCAGTGGGTAAATTACGGTCTCCGCAACAGCCCCGGCGATGCACCGTAGATGAGAGTCCGCACGGCTCCCAGTTCCCCCTCTTTTGTTTTCTTCTCGCCCTTTTCGTAATTTATTTTCTTCATGTGTTTGGAGAGGTAAGACGCCTTGAGCACGTGGTGGACAGCATAAAAGACGGCGCTAGCGGGTCAAATGCTGATCAACGCCGGCGTCAGGCCCTTGTAGAGCGAGAGAAATCCTTCGTTTTGGACCATGTTGATGACGCAACCCACAACTCCTCCCAGAGCTTCGCCCCCGGTGCCCTCGTTCGGATCTGCAACTCAATGGGTGGGGTCGATGCTAAAAGTTGTTTTTTTTATGAAGAGGAGAGTGAGGCGGCAATGCCGGAAATACCGTCGCCGATGAGCCGGTCGTGACTGGTGATCTCTTTGCTGCCGCAGCCCGCGGGAGTGTACGAGGCGATCACAGTACATATCGTAACAGACGAAGTTGATGGATTTGAAAGGGACCATCCGGAAGAGGTTGAGAAGGTTGCCCTTCCATAACCCCAACAAGCCCTCCGACATCCAGATCCACTGGATGGTTTTCAACCATTTTAATCTCGATCCTTTGATGATGCATTCCAGTTTTGTTCGCTCGAGAAGCGCCACGAACGTCTTGTGTGCAGAATCAAACCAAAGTGTTCGATGAAAGGCGTCGCTGAGCAAGCCCATAGTATTCGCCAGTTTCTCGACTTTATTATTTAGAATAATCAAAACGCAGTTTTAATGGCTTTTAGATAACGGAAAAGGGAAAAAACTCAGTTTCACTCTATGGACTTATCGAGGATCGAGGAGAACCAGTAGCCAAGAACCTTCCAGCCGAAAATGTTAAGGAATAATCCTATATATATTAGTGAAATAAAAAAAAATTAAATTTATTAATTTGCAGAAAAAGTTTCTCAATTGGTTAGTTATTTTGGGTGTGGACCCAATTTAACATAGTATCATGAGCAACCGCGTGTCATTTAGGAAAATATTAGAATAAAAAACATTAATTAGTAAAATATTAAATTTTTAAATTATTTATAAAACTACCTGATTTCAACTTTGAGCCTCCATGGGTGGAATGGTCAACTCTCAATGTAAGCAAAACCTCATTTCCTCTTTATTCTTCCTCCTTTCTTCTTCTTGCTCAACTCGACGTTCCTTGTCCTTATTTCCATTCTAGTTCAACCCTTCGTGACGCCATTATGTGGAGCTTCTCCTTCACAATTTCTCTTTCTAAAGCAATTTTATGGTGTCTACTTGCGAGAAAATGGTGAGCCAATTAACATAGATCACCAATATATTCCAATACTCCCCCAAACCAAACCCCCGGGTTAAACCCACGACAAATTCTAAATACAAATGCAAAGTCCCTGTGCCAAACATGCAAATGCGAGGGGATTAGAAGGCAGGACGTGCGAAACCTACTCTAATACTATGTAAGTATCTAACCAATACAACCTGAAAAGATTAATCGATTAAGGTACAAAAAGTTAATTACTTAACACAGATCACCAACATATTCCAACATGTACAAGAGCACAATTTCGAATTTCACCAGAATTTTGGTGTTATTATTGGACAATGGAAATGTAATGGAGAACTGAGGATATTGATAATGTAAATTCTCTTTACCATGAATTTGAGAGTAGAAAACTCGATTCAAATGCATTATCGAGTAAGATTTACTAGTTCCGACTGTACAAGCGTTTGAATTCTTCCGAGGGATGGCCGAAAGGTATATTCCATACGATTCATCGTTTTATTATTCAATAAAGTTCATTTTTACGTAGGGAATGTAGATTATCCTTTTGCTGGAATAACCAGGAATAAGATGGAATATGTTGGAAAATCAAGTGGGACCCACATAATATATCAGGACCCTCCGTTTACCGCCAACAAGATGGACGATTTGTCAACAAAAAATCGGTGGCCCCTCTATACATGTCCCGTGGAAAATCCGCTTGCTTATTGGTGGAACAGCGGGCCCTTCTTTCTCGGGTCTCGGCGACGAGAGCGTGCAAGCGTATAATAATGATTTTTTAACGATGGAAAACCAAAAGTGGATACCCGTCCTTAGTTTCCCTTCGCCTGACCGAGAGAGATAATTTCGTAGGGGGGGATGGCCTGGAGGCGCCTTCTTACGCAGGTCAGCGCAGTTTTCTGTTCATATCCCCGTCTGTTTTTATGGTTTATGAATTCGTTGATACCGTCTGCGTTAACTGGCAACTTCTTGGATTTGATCGAGTCCGCTGTTCGTCACTGATTTATTTATTTATTTTTAGCTTCGTATCCCTAACGATTCGAACAATCTGTGCGCAGGGTTTCCGAAACCCGTTTCGTATTGAATTCCTTTTGTTGTTTCTAATGTTTATGCATTTCTATGCGGCTTCCCATTTTTTCATCTATGTGGCGGTGGGTCTAATCGGTGAATCATGCACTTTGAATTTGTATTCGTCATACATAGATTGATTCGGTGGTGTTTAGGGAGCGGACTAGCTAATACGATCATCGGTTCGTGGATGGTTGCTTAATACCATATCTTTGTCTCTTGGAAAATGTTTGTGGAAAGGAAAGTAGGAAATGAAGAGTGTTAGCATTCTCCTTGTCGTTCGACCTTAAAAAGACTTAATATGGATTTAGGTTTAAAATTCAGTGATAGCTTCTAGTGTCGAACAGTGTTGCCTGTGCTTCGTTCGGTTTATATTACCAGTACTTATACTGGTTGGATGCTTTTCTTTTACCTACAAGATTGTGTTTATGGCAATGAAACAAAGAATATTGTGGTTATTTTTATCATTCGACCTTAGAAAGAGTAGAGATGGATGGGGCTTTTGAAATCAGTGATGGTTTTTAGAGCGGAAATGCATTTACCAATTTGGCTAATTCAGTTTATATACCTCTGTTTCTTAGGATTTTTTTTTATTGTATTTTTTCCATAGGTAAGGAAGTAGTGTGCTCAATACATGTTCAATGATTGACATATGGGACCAAAGTGCAAGTGAAAGTGAGGTGAAACAAGGATCATAATTTTGTAGCTACTATTTTGTTGTTCTGGTTGGTTATGTTATTGTGGCCCCGACTGAAAGATTCTCCGAGTAGGAACTCAATGTTTAAACAGAGTAGAAGAAAAATCTAAAATGCATTCCCTGGTGAGACTTGAACCCCCCCACCCCCAAACACATACTAACGCTCACATACACAACCAAAGGCCTAATCCACACCTGAAATGTTTTTTGCCAACCAAATTACTGATCAGGTGAGCAGGATACTGTCAAAGGAAGGGCTATTGTTTGGCTTAATTATGACATATATCAAGACAGATGATTTCGATTTTTAACTATCTTCTTTTGAAATATTATGGCCTGAAATGTGTTCTAAATTGTTGAATTTGAAGGTTAAGCCTCTGGGAAGAAAATGAAGTGTACCGGATAACCTCGACAAGAGGCTATACGGAACTAATTTATTGATACATAGAACTTGTGTTGTTGAAGAGCCTGCTTTGATTTTATTTATTGGCTCAACTTGTCTTTTTTCTCTTTCTTCGTCACCTGTTTCCCCTTTTTCTAGGTTCTTTGAAATCCTGTGAAGCAGTATTTTTTATTTTACAGGTTGCAAAGCAGGGACTGGATTCAACATGTGGACCACAGCTTTCTGTCTACAAGTTCCTTGATACAAAGGGTATGTTTCTTTATTATGTTGATTTGTATATTTCTACAGGTTCTTCTTAGATTGTTATTCTATGTCAGTCTAAGTACAACTTTCAATTAGATCCTCTATGACCTACACTTAGACAAGGCCTACCGCCACGTGTTTTATAAACTGGACTAGTTGTCTAGGTGTTATTGACTCAATAATGGGATTGGAAATTCTGGCATTAATTAGATCCATGCCTTCAAATATTGATTATGATGTTTTGAAGAAGCCAAAGGGGAAAAAGGAGTCAGCTTTGATGATTGAGCAAAAGTTGCTAATCTCTGTACTGATTCTCTTCTGCAAAATCATTTGAAAACTTAAGCTTAGATTTAGAACTGGATACTAGAGTTGTCTCTGTCTAATAGTGGGCAAAGTGAGTCCATATCATGTGTTGGTCTCACTCTATCTTGCTTAACTATAACAATGGATTACTGATTCTAGTCAGCTAGATTAAAGACAGCTTTCTGTTGTTCTTGATATAACTGTAATGATTTTTTCTTTCTAGAATGGTGAATATTGTCAATGAGAAAAGAGCATTAACACAAAGGAACTGCTACAATGAGAGACATCATGCTGATCAAAAGCAGAATAGACAAGAAATATAAGACAGGTTATAGAGGATGTTGTTGTCTATGAATGAGGCTTTGGTGCTTAATGCTGATCTGAGGCAAGGAAGTCAGTAAGGAGAATAGATTGCATGAATCACAAGTACTGCATAGGGTGTTACAAAAAGTTCAGAGAATAATTTGGAATAGAAATAAAGAAACATTGTCTTGCCATATGAACAGCACTTATGTATTGTTGTCACTTGAGAAAGGGAAAGACTGGATGAATAGATCATTCTTTATGTTTATTGCTGTTTTTTCCTTCTAGTAAAGATATTAATTGCAGGAGCAGTGGAGATTCCATAATTGCTGCAGCATCCACTGAAACGGTCTGGAATCCTAAAAAAATCTTGCTGTCATAAGGTGCATAGCCCCTTTAGACTGGTGGCCTTGAGTTAGACCACCAGAGTCTGTAGTATCCATTTGATACTTATGACCTCGTTATATCCTGAATTTCCTCCTGAAATTGATGAAGACACTATGGATGGTGATGAAAAATCTTCTGTTATCTAATGACATGTTTGAAGTCACCCTTCATAACCAAATGTTTGTCACTGGGATCCCTTACATTGGGGCCCGTGAAGCAGAGCCCTTGTCTCCACCATGAATGCCCGTTTTCCATGGCAGACAAAACCACTGTATCCTGCCATGGTGAGATTCTCTCTATGGCTGTCTTTGAAGTTGAACTTGATGTTGGCCTGTGGAGGGGGTTTCAAACCATAGATTGCTGATGTGCAGGTTGGAGTGCAGTCTGCTGTAGTACTTGAATTTTGTCATGTGGCTGTTGAGGTTGTCCTTGAAAGCCTCAGGGATACTGATCAGAGACGAGATAAATGCAGAATGTTCTCAATGACTCCTACAGATCTGGACTAGTTTGGAAAGTTCATTCATTTATTTTATGACAGGAAGATTAATGTGAATGCTAAGTTTGAATAGAGGTGAGGGGATGGCAGAAGGAGCTAGTTGAAAATCTTCCTGGAAACTGTTGATTAAATGTATATTTCCTTCTATAATAAGCCTCATCTTATATGATGGAAGTATTTACTTTAGCACACACGTCTATGATATGAAGAAAGTAGTGAAATGTGGTAGTAACTTCTAATGCCAAAGGAATCATGTACCACTTGAGCCAATGTGGCCCCATCAGCATTCTCAAATTAGTTAAGGTCAAATGTTGCTTTAACAAATGCAAGTGAGATTCACAAAGCAGTGTGTTTTTCAGCTATGCAAATGTTTTGGAGAATTTCTTAGTCAAACTGTTGTGTGTTTTCATCCATTTGAAGCTGCTTGCTCTGTATCATTTGACGTATCTACATCTGTTCAGTTATAAGATGACTACTATTTGTTTTGGAGCAATGCATTTTTTGTTTTAGATGTTTCAGTTTTGAGCGCCTATAGCTGTTTAGTCAAGAACAGTTCTTTTTGCAGGGATAAGGCTCATGAGGCTTCAAGAGCGGTTTCAGTCAAGTTATGTTGGCAACCTTTCTCGCAGAGTTCGTGATATGGATGGAGCAAATGATATGTCACTTCTGAAAGAGCTATACCGGAGTGATGCTGAAGGGGTCATAAGACTCTTTGAAACGCAACCCTCACTACACTCTAACCCATCAGCCCTTGCAGAATATGTGAAGGCATTAGTGGTTCTTGATCGGTTGGATGACACTACTTTGCTCAAGACTTTGCAGAGAGGTATCAAGTTGTCTAGTTTACCTAGTGAGGATAAATGAATCACTCTGAATCATTCTTGTGTTTTGGGCCATATTTGCTATTGCCGTTAACATTTGTTACTGCTTCTATCTCTTGTGCTTTAAGCTTCAAGTACCGTGGCTTACAAAAAATATGAAAGTTTTGTGCAGGAATCACAAATTCACAAGTGGAGGAAGAAAGTATTGCTAGTCTTTCAGCTTTTAGAAATGTAGGAAAGCATACTAAGGAAGGTATTCTAGGAACTGCCAGTGCTCCTATTCATATGGTGACATCCGAAGGTGCACAGTTCAAAGAGCAGCTCTGGCGAACATTCCGTACTATTGCATTGGGGTTTGTTCTGCTCTCTGGTGCTGCAACGCTCATTGAAGATAGGTCTCTCAGTAAAGGTATATTTCTTTATTTGTGAAGAAGAAGTTTTTTTTTGTTGTTGTTGTGCTCCTTCATTCAAATAGTGCTATTCAGATTAATGTCTACAAACTGATTGAAGTGATGTATTTGGTTCTGTTTAACTTCACAGGGCTTGGTTTTAATGAAGAGGTGCAGCCTAGTATGGAATCTAACACCAAATTTAATGATGTAAAGGGTGTTGATGAAGCCAAAGCTGAGTTAGAAGAGATTGTTCATTATCTTCGAGATCCAAAGGTTTAAAGAAGTCAGAATTACATTATTGATGAAAGGGCTTTCACTTTCATATAAACACCTCTTTGGCCATCTTGTTGAGCTGAAAATGATTTAGGCATGATATGCATCTGTAGAACCAGTGTTCTATTTTTCTTCCTTTCTTATAAATATGCTAGGTATCAGTTTAGAATCGGGAAAGGACAAGATTGAGTGAGTTAGTCAGTCTTATGTATATTTTTTTTCTACTTATAATTATATCAACAGGTTTTTTTTATGACATTTTGTCTTTTTGCATGTCACAGCGTTTCACCCGTCTGGGAGGAAAGCTCCCCAAAGGCGTCTTGCTTGTGGGTCCACCAGGCACAGGCAAGACGATGTTAGCAAGGGCCATTGCTGGAGAAGCTGGTGTGCCCTTCTTTTCATGCAGTGGTAGTGAGTTTGAGGAGATGTTTGTGGGTGTAGGGGCTCGTAGAGTGAGAGACCTGTTCACAGCAGCAAAGAAGCGTTCTCCTTGTATAATCTTCATTGATGAGATTGATGCAATTGGAGGAAGCCGTAACCCAAAAGACCAACAGTATATGAAGATGACTTTAAATCAGTTACTTGTGGAGCTGGATGGTTTCAAGCAGAATGAAGGTATAATTGTCATTGCTGCAACTAATTTTCCTGAATCTCTGGATAAAGCTTTGGTCAGACCTGGACGGTTTGATCGCAACATAGTTGTGCCTAACCCTGACGTTGAAGGACGAAGGCAGATTATGGAGTCTCATATGTCAAAGGTAAATGCTTTTTTTTTTTTTTTTTTGGGGGTCTATACAAATTTCTCAGCAAGACCGCTTCATCCAATCTCATAAACCCTTTTTGCAGGTTTTAAAGGCCGATGACGTGGATCTTATGATCATAGCTAGAGGAACACCTGGATTTTCTGGAGCTGATCTTGCAAACTTGGTCAACATTGCTGCTTTGAAGGCTGCCATGGATGGAGCCAAGGCAGTGACAATGGATGACTTGGAGTATGCAAAGGATAAAATCATGATGGGAAGTGAGAGAAAATCAGCTGTGATATCTGAGGAATCACGTCGATTAACAGCTTTTCATGAAGGGGGGCATGCCCTAGTAGCCGTTCATACCGAGGGGGCACTCCCAGTTCATAAGGCAACAATCATTCCTCGAGGAATGTCTCTAGGCATGGTTGCCCAATTACCTGACAAGGATGAGACAAGCATCTCTCGGAAACAGATGCTTGCACGGTTAGACGTTTGTATGGGGGGACGTGTTGCAGAAGAGCTCATATTTGGAGAGAATGAGGTTACATCTGGTGCATCATCGGATCTCCAGCAAGCCACTAGTTTGGCTAGGGCAATGATAACCAAGTATGGTATGAGTGACCTGGTTGGGCTTGTTGCGCATGACTATGATGATAATGGGAAGAGTATGAGTACTGAGACAAGGTTGCTAATTGAGAACGAGGAGAAGAAGTTTTTGGAGCGAGCTTACAACAATGCTAAGGCCATTCTGACCACCCACAATAGAGAGCTCCATGCACTTGCCAACGCTCTTCTTGAGCATGAGACCCTGACAGGAGCTCAAATAAGGGGTCTGCTAGCTCAAGTGAACTCACAACAGCAACAAATGGATCAGACTCAGACAGTTGCATCGCAGGCGAGCTCACCAGCTATTCCAGTCCCACCTTCAGGCCCTTCCACTGCAGCAGCAGCAGCCGCCGCAGCTGCCGCCGCCGCCACAGCAGCAGCTAAGACTAAAGGGGTTCCTCAACCAGTAGGATCTTGATCGAGAGTGTCACCATTATTTGGTTGATGTGTATAGTAAAGTGTCCTGCTACACAGGTTTGCTTTGTTGTCTTTGATATGAGGAATGAAACAGAGCCCCTGTTGTTGATGTAAGCTCGTCCCGGTGTCGATGCGCTGGGTTTCTAACGTCGAACCCAGTATGTAGAAAAGTTAGGTCAGGCATTAGTTTAATTTATATCACGTAACGCTTATTTGGAGCTGCAATTTTACTATTGATGCGTACTTGATGGCCACATTATTAAGGAATTTCTCCTGTTACCCAGTCTTGAATAAGCAATAATTAATTTCAATGTCTTTGCTTTTAATTACTGCTTAAATGTTAATACACCTCGATTTTAATTTAATACTAAAATTATCTGTAGATTTGTCCAAACACTTCGTTTCCTCCCTCAAAAGTCGAAACTCGAAACAAGCACTTTCCCGCCCTTTAGCCTGCAGGTACATACATCACACCTGCCTCGTCTATTTCTACTTGTTGAGGTACTCTCCGCCCAGCTGGCTCTACTAAAATAGAATAGGGCTCGCCCCGCTCTGGACTTCAATTTCTCATTTCTGGCTCTGCTCTAGGTGACGAATTTCTCTTCGGATTGAGCGGGAATAGAGGAAAAAGGAAGCCATGAGAGACCGTGGAAAAGCCGGACAGCCCACCGTCGACGAACGATACACGCAGTGGAAGTCTCTTGTTCCTGTCCTCTACGACTGGCTCGCTAACCACAACCTCGTCTGGCCGTCTCTTTCTTGCCGGTCCACCTCTTCTCCTCTCCGTTTTTCTCTTTCAATTTGTGGTTTTGTTCTACTTTTTTTTTTCCCTCCCGTGTAATTTTTGAGTTTTTGAGCTCGATCACTGATGTTTGCTCCCCGCTCTAAGGTATTGATGATAGCATGTTTTTGTATTGAGTTACCCTTACTGAAAAAGAAAAAAAAGTAGTATAACATGTTTCTGTATGGAGTACGGAGACAACCTTCGTTCTATGTCTTTTTGCTACCTATTCTCTCTAAAGTGGACCTCTCTCTCTTGTTTAGCTGAAAAGATAACTTGGACCTTCTGGTGCCTTGGGTTTGTCGAAACTGAGCTGATATTCGATCGTCCTTTCGTTGCATATCTTGATTTTGGGAGCACTTTGGTTTCATTTTATCTTTTTCTTTTTCCTCTTTGAAACCACTCCTTGCTGAGTGCATTTTGCCGTGTAGATAATGGCGTGTGGGATTGACTTTTGGCTCGATAATGTTGTTGGTTTTTGCAGATGGGGACCACAACTAGAGCAAGCGACTTACAAGAATCGTCAACGGCTCTATCTATCTGAACAGGTGAATGGTCTCATCATTCTCTTGGTATTTGTCTGTAAATATCATTCTATTTTTTCCCATGTTTTCGCTATTTCTACTTATTCAAAGTTTATGATTTTAGTTTTCTAACCTTGAAATACGTTCTAATCTGGGTAATTTGAGCGTTGTATATTTGTCTGGGTGCCTCTAATGGCGGTACACTTTTGAAAAAGGATTGCCTGGAATATAATGATGAGAGAATTATATTGACAGCTTCTTGAATATTTTTCCAGACTGATGGTAGTGTTCCTAACACCCTTGTCATAGCAAACTGTGAAGTTGTAAAACCGAGGGTGGCTGCTGCAGAGCACATTTCGCAGGTAACATATATGTATCATATTATCCATTACTGCATGGTATTGTCTTTTATTTGTTTTCCTTTTAGAAGTTTTTAATATACTATTTTATTTATCACTGGTATTTAATTTGCTTTAAATTGCTTCTTAAAAAAATGCTTTGAAATGACAATTACTTATCGCAGAGGAATTAGTTCACACTTCTTTTGCTTGATGGAGCTGATGATAAATTTTACCTAAATGTTGTCCATTGAAGGTTAATAATATATATTCTGAAGAATAAAATCTCCTTGTGCAGGAATAGAAATTTTCTTAAAATAGCTGACAGTTTGAAGTGTAGACTTTGTGGAATTACTTAAAAGTTAGTTATAGTGGTTTACACTGATTGAGAAGTTTTTCACTTCCTGCTTGGCAATTTGATTGGATGAGCCTTCTGCATCAAATGATCTTTAGCCCAAAATGAGGCATGGGCCTTTTGCATAGTTTGATGTTTATTTGAACAAATGATGTTAGTGCCTTAAGAACTTTATTATCTACAAATACTTTAGTTGTAACCTTTCCTGAAATTTCGAGGATGCACTGCCATGTGTGAACTCAGTTGTGTTTGGACAAAAAAGTGATGTTTATCATCATGACTGGAGCATTTTGAGCATTTACGTGGGGCAAAGTTGGTTGTTTTTCTGTTGGCTTACTTGTTGGGTTTTCTTAATTGAATTTGTAGTTCAATGAAGAGGCACGTTCTCCCTTTGTGAAAAAGTACAAGACCATAATACATCCTGGAGAGGTATGTATGACAGTTTTATACTAACATTTATTTTTACAAACTTTTGCAAATCAACATTTGAGAATTTATTATTCTGCTAAGTAGTGAGCTTGCTAACAAGGATTGAGAAGTGGGGAATGATCTTTCCCCATCATCTTGAATTGGATATTTTAGCTACTTATGGACGGTTCGCTAATCTATTTTGATATGGGACAACTATATGTTGGAATTGGCAGAAGAAAAGACATGGGAGAGACTAGGGTTAACGGACCCCTTTCCCCTATCTATTACTTAAACAAAAAGTTACATCAATGTGTGGCCTGTAAATTCTAGGAATCTCTTTTCTACAAGAAATACCTTCCCTAAAAAATAAAATAAACTAAATAAACTTTAATTATACCTTCCAACACTCCTCTCAAGCTGGAGCATATAGCTTCAGTTTGTTATAAAATTTGTCTTTCAATTCCTATTTTAAGCATAAAAGAACACAAAAAATTGGTGTTAAAAATTGTGGTCTTGTGGCTTTAAAAGTCTTAAAAAAATTGGGATTTTTTGTGGTCTTCGGTTTTTGGGCTTGCACTTTCACTCATGTATTCTTTTCTTTCTCCCTCTCAAGTGTATGGTAATTGTCCTAGCTTGAACATAAAAAATGTGGCAATTAATTTTCTCCTTCTTCTCTTTAATAACAAATCATCTCAAGGTGTTGTAAGAATCTCTTTAATAACAAATCATCTCAAGGTGTGGTAAGAATAAATACTAAAACGGACATGACTCTCATAGCCCCAATTAGAGGGTAAAATCCAAGAAAATGGTAAATGACATAACTGACACCAATGAGGAAATTTAAAATTGATACAAAGGATGTCGAACACAAATTAGTGATAACAATCAATAAGCAAGAAAAGTTATTCACTAAGAGACAACAATAGATACCCAGTAAAGGGCAACAGTCAAAGTCATCAAGGACAAAAAATCACCCATATGTAGTAAATTAAAAAGGCCAACCCAAGGAGCGGAGAGAGGATTAACAGAAGCAATTTCCAAAACATAAAAAAAAAACATTTGAGACAAATTTTGGTCCACACACATAATTTAAGAGTCCAAACATAAACAACAAGTTTCAAAACAAAAATATAAGGAATTGGTCAAAAATATAAGGGAGAATCCACAAAGTACCACATGAAATGGGAGATAGGAAGAATGCAATTTTCAAACAACAAAACAATTATGGGGGATATACTGACATAAGTGCATGGCAATAGCAGACATTAATATGCAAAGTCCAATAGCAACCATCGAACCTGAACAAAACTAAGCACAAAAAAAGACCAAGGAATCAACCAAAATATGGGCCATAAAACTTACCACAAACTAGACCACAAGAGCAACCAGTGTGTTGACTATAAACTTAGACAATGAAATCTAACACTTTTTGAGTAATAAGATGAACTTGTTTTGTTAGAGTAATTGTATTGGTAGAAAGGCAAACGAGATTGCTTTGGGAAGTTACACATGGGAAGTCGGAGCTGCTCTATTCATAGACAGCTGTTGTTTGACAAAGTCTTCCATCTTGCAATCAAGCCAGGTAAAGTCCCGACGGCAATAAATTTTCATGACAGTATACTGCCAGCAAGATTAATTGCAGAATACCTGAAGCCTGGATTGATAAGCCCGGACCCTAGAGCTGTGTGCTCATTGAGCTCTCCATGTGAAACAGATCAGGCTGCTCTCACAGCAGGAGCAGCAGCACTCAATAATGACCAAGCCAACATCATTCACAAGGATTTCAGTTGCAGTCAGTATGCTGTGAAAAGTATTCCCTGCAGCCATAAAGGTGATGCCTGACCAAAGCAACAGAAGATAGGAAAACAAGCTTCCTCACCAGAACCAATTCCTTGCTATCCTATTTACTCTGCAGCAATTGCTCTTCATGGAGGAAGTCTGGTTCCTTACTACCTTAATGAATTGGCAGATTGGAGATTCAAGTTTTCAGTGGTTAAGAAACAATTGGAAGATGCTCCACAATCACAGACGGAGACAGTGCAACAGAGATTAAATTTGGAACTGTCATGAGATTGCAAAGGGCCCTGTAAACACTGGGCAGCCAAAAGAGAGACTGCATTGCTTAATAGGAACTAGAAATTTCTCATTTCTCAAAACATCAACAACAATAATCTTAATACCACTTTTTTACTCCGAATAGTCCGAGTTTAAAATTCAGATGCAATCATACTTCCATTGATTCTTGGACTGCTTTTGGCTTATCCTTGGTAAGAAGTGAAGGTAAGCAAACATAATTCACTTGCCGACCTTGTGGTTCAACAGTGATAATTGTGCTCACAGAAACATTGTGTAGAGTTGTGGTGGAGATAGTCCTCGGCTCTGTTCTTCAAAGTTGAGTGTAACAAGATTAGCACTTCCCAGATTCACACCTCTATTTGCTCCTTCATTGCATATGAAGATCATGTTTGTTGAGTTTGTTCTGTCTTTCTCTCAATCTCCAATGTAATCGAGTTTTCTCTGACTTAAGTAAGTTGTTGACAAAGGGAGTCAACAATGAAATAGAGTAGGCCAGCAATGGTAGAGCTTGTGCGACATATTCAATCCAAGGCTGGGACTCGGAAATCAAGAAACACTCAAGAAAGTTCTCAGGCAATGATGAGAACTTTTTTTTTTTTTTTTATAAAGATGTATTAATAAAACAGAATTACAAAGTTTGAGGGAGCATTTCCCTTACAACCAGAGATTGTAGGGTAGCTCCCTGCCTAACAAGTACATCTGCCGTTGAATTTGCGGATCTCGGAATGTGGGTCCAACAACAAGAAACAATCGAGGTAATATCTAAAGTTTCCTTAAATGTATCCCAATGTCTCCACGGAGGAGAAGACACTCTCTCACACCATCCAATCACCACTTTAGAATCCCCTTCAATTTGGAGGGGCCCATTGCATCTTTCTTTGAAAACACAAAGACCGGAGAGGAGAGCCTGTAACTCTGCATTTGTAGAATCAGAAATACCAAGGGGACCCGCATACGTGAAGAGTTGATTACCGGAATGATCTGAAATTACTTCACCATAACCAGAAATACTAGGGTTGCCAAGAGATGAACCATCAAAATTTAGCTTGAGATAACCAGGAGTTGGAGGAGTCCATTCTTGCATGACCGGAGGCTTTTTTCCAATGTGTATCAAAGCCAAGTTTCTCCAATTTTCACGAATGGAGGAACCCAGATAGGGAGAAAATGCTTTTTTTGTTAAAAGCCAAGTAGATATGTGACCCACCACTCTGTCCACAACCCGGTCTACAGATTCACTTTTAGCATCAAATCGTCTTTTATTCCGCTCATTCCAAAGCCCCCACGGGATGAAACTGGAACAGGCAGAGAGCATCATCTTTCCAAGACGCGGCATAGAGGTACCCAAGAGAGAGTTACTAAAAGTGAGGAGGTCCTCCGCCATGCAAAATTGAAGCCCAAACTTACCAAGGATGCTTATCCACACCTTCCAAGAGAAATTGTAGTGTAGTAGGATGTGTCTGATAGTTTCATTCTCAGAGTTACAGAATGGACATAAGGGATCAACAGAGGGGTGGCCTCTTCTTCGCAATACATCAGCCGAGAGGATTTTACCTTGACAAACACTCTACATGAAGAATTTTACCTTTGGAGGGGCACATAAACGCCATACGAAATTGATCCCATTCTCCCTCCATGCCGAATTACTACCGTTTAAAAATCCGTATGCCGATGAGACCGTGAAAGACCCCTTTTTGTCCGGCCACCAAATGAGCTTGTCAGTCTCCCAAGGACGAATTTTGAACGAAGCGACTAAGTCCAACAATCGGCTAGCTTCCAATGCTTCACTATCCGAGAGACCCCTTCTAAGATGGAGGCTCATCCCTCCCCCCTCAAAAGCTTCAACTAATGATATTTCTCTGCGAGTGGTGAGCAGGGAAAGACTTCTGAAAGCAATCTGCAGAGGTTCCGGCCCTATCCACAAGTTGTCCCAAAACTTGAGCGATCTACCATTTCCAGCATAGAATCTACTTGCAGATTGAAATTTTGGGAGCAGAAGATATAGCGCTCTCCATATAGGAGAGAGGGTTCTAGGGTTCCCCCCAGACATCCACCAATGAGGTTCACTACCCAGCTTTGTGAGAACCATTTCCTTCCAAAGATTTGAAGAGTGAGTGTTAAACTTCCATAGCCATTTCAACAATAAAGCTTGATTCATGTCTCTAGATTTCCGGATTCCCAGGCCCCCCATGTTCTTTGGCTTGCAAACATCATCCCTACTAACCAGGTGGTACTTAAAACATCACTCGATCCCCTCCATAAGAATCTTCTTTTCAACTTGTCCATGATCTTACAAATAGCAATAGGGCAAGGCATGAAAGAGAAAGCATAATTTGGGATACCTGCTATGCATGACCTTAGGAGAACGAGTCTCCCCGCTTTACTAAGAAGACGCCCCTTCCATGATGATAATCGGGATTCCATGATGAGAACTTCCTGTAGAACAGCCGCCTCAGAGTGAAAAGTAACCTTGCAGAAGGCTTTTGCTACAATCCTTCTCCAAGCAGTAAACAAAGATGTAAAACTTGATGCCAAAGTTGATATTTTCCACAAGAACTTGAAGGAAACAAACAAGAAGGTGAAATAGTTCATACAAAACAACATAATTTCTATGAGCTGGTTAGGTCAACCCATAGACCTAGATGACCTGCTTTGATGCCATGCTGAAATTTGCAGGAGAGAAGATGCAGGAGAGACTAGGGTTAATAGACCCCTCTCCTTTACTTATAACTTAAACAATATGAAACATTGCATAATGTTCTTACAACCTGTAAACCCTAGGAATCTTCTTTCTACAAGAAACAACTTCCCTAAAAAATGAAGTAATTAAGTAAACTTTAATTATAACTTTCAACATTATGCATAAAACTTTTGGTTATTTTTCATTTGCCAAGCATGGAATAGAACTTAAATGTATTTTTCTTTCTTATAACTTTCAGTTGAAATTTTGCAGGTCAACAGAATAAGGGAGTTGCCTCAAAACAGTAAGATAGTGGCCACGCACACAGATAGTCCAGATGTACATGGAACCATATGTTGCATTTGTAGTTTGTTCTTGTCTTTAATTTTTTTTGCAGCTGAGGTTGTTCTGGTTTTCAGGTTCTCATCTGGGATGTTGAGACACAACCTAATCGACATGCTGTGCTGGGAGCGGGAGACTCACGTCCTGATCTGGTTATTTATTTAAAACATTTTTATATGTAGTTTATGTTGGCTTCGGTTTTACACTATCCTTTATAGAAAGATTATTTGCCTCAAGATGTCTGCTTATGTTATACAGAGTAACTCTTCACAAAAAGAGCTCAAAAGGCTGTTTGTATTATTTTAAGTTAGAAGCATTGGTTGAGGTGACATGGCTAAATGTTCTCAAGTCAAAATTGTCATTCTGCAGATATTGACGGGACATCAAGACAATGCAGAATTTGCACTTGCTATGTGCCCTACTGAGCCATATGTGCTCTCTGGAGGTTATAAGCTTTTCTCTTGCAGGATTTCTTTACTTCTAACCTGCTGAGTTGGCATTATCTTTTTTTTTTTTTTTTCCGCATGTTCCAAGTTGTTTAGTTCTGGCTTAATGGCATTCTCCTTTATTTAATTGTTTAGGAGATTGTTATAGATGTAGATTTGTGTTTTCTTGAAACAGCTGTCTAAAGGTTTATGTTTGTTATCACAGGGAAAGACAAGCTAGTTGTTTTGTGGAGCATACAAGATCATATATCAAATGCTGCAGTGGACCCATCATCCGCTAAATCTTCATCTGCTGGCTCAATAGTTAAGCAAACATCGAAGTCTGATAAGTCCACTGAAAGTCCAACCATTGCACCACGGGGTACATTCCAAGGGCATGAGGATACTGTAGAAGATGTGCAGTTCTGCCCTTCGAGGTAAATTGTACTACCATAAGTGTTTATATGCATTTTCTCAAAAGAAAAAAGTTTATATTGCTATGTGATAAAATTGAAACATATATTTGCTTGACCCATCATGTACTCCCCTCATTTTAATTGCGCCTCTTTTATATTTCTTAAGAGCTCTTTGCATGATTCAATGTCATAAGGACATCATAGGTACCAGTTTGTGTATTTCCCTATAAAATTGATTGTTTACTTTGAAATTAGACCGCATATATTGAGTGTTTTGCTTTTTTAATAATTTCAGATGTTTCATTTGATGGAAGTGGCCAGAAGGGTTTTTTAGAGTAATTATGTAATAACTGAAAATCTAACTGTACAAGTGATCTTGTCTTGTTTAAGCTATGCCTTATTCTGCTGTATGTCATTATACATGCATATAGAATCTGTGGACTGTTCTGTTTGAGTCTGCTTGTGAAAGGGTCAACAGACTCAGAAATTTCGGGGAAAAAAGGTAAGCCCAAGACTTTGAAGGGTGTTCAATCCAATTTTAAGTGTGAAAGAGTATAACTGTTGAGCTTTATTGGTTGTGCTGGCTTAGTAACTAATGGTGCTCAGATCAGCTCCTCAATAGTTAATAGCTTAGTACCTGAATTTGTCAATCTTGGCACTTGTTTTCATTTTTAATCTAACTGTGTTACTTATCAGATTGTGACTCCATGGCATGTGGCTGATATAGTCTGGTTCAGCTTTTTGCATGATCTTCAGATTTTTGGGTGCTTGATACCAATATGGTGAACCATGGTTCTGATTTCATTGCTGTGACTAACTCTTTACACTTTTTTGTGCTGAAGTGCACAGGTGTTCTGTAGTGTAGGTGATGACTCTTGCCTCATACTATGGGATGCTCGTGCTGGTAATTCTCCTTCAGTGAAGGTAAAAAATTTACCATTTTTTTTCCATTCTTGAATTTTCTGGATAAATTCTCTTTCCAGGGCTGTGATATTCTTATGGCATATTGATGGTTATGAGTCTTGTTGTCATGTGGATAATTGAAGCTCTTACCTTGGCAAAGAAACTGATGGTGGTCCAGTCAAATCGCAGCCTAGCATCTCCCATATGATCGAGTCACCCTACTCAGCCTACCTCTTTTTAGGGCCTGGGTTTAGGCTCCTGCATAGCAAAACAGTACATACGGAGTATATAGGCACATGGAATTTCTTCTTCCCCCCACACACAACTCGTTACAATAGCATGTACAGCCCACCTTTGTAAAGGTGGGAGGTGCTCTACGAGATGGAGTGTGTGACCCTTCATCCATTGTTGATGTCTCCTTGTTGGCATCCCCTCAGCTGGTTGGCAAGTAGTGGCCGAATCACCTGCTAACCAAGCCTGGCCCCGAGAACACATGCTCCAGGGTGTTGGGCTGCTAGGCAGTGAAGCAACTCCAGATGCACGCACTTGACCTGCTCCTTTGCTTGGGCGTTGTCATGCCCCCATGTGCACATGCAAGGTCCCTGAGCTGCACATTTTGAATCCACTCTCTGGGGTTGCTAGCAATGCATGAACGTGTCCCTTGTTGGCCTGTGCCCTGCCTGCCACCAGTGTTGAGCTGCAGGCACCCTGCCAGCTGTTGGTGCCACTCCTTGCATATCCGGTGTGGTGTTACTGGATCAGGTCTGAGCCTCTGTGACACTTATGATGATACATACAGTTTTGGTCTGTGGAGTAATTTTCTTTGGTTAAGTTGATGAAGATGCATCATGAATTATGTGTTTTCTCCCTGCCTATGAGGACTGTGGAAAAGTAAAGTTGGTGGGATTTATCTGCTCACGAGTTTGTTTGTGCACTGAAGGCTCTGTATCTTACTGTGTACTTTCTCCATCTTATCTTGTTTTTGGTGCTCAGGTTGAAAAGGCTCACAACGCAGATCTTCATTGTGTGGATTGGAACCCTCATGATGAAAATCTTATTTTGACTGGGTATTTATTGCTTGAACTTTATTTTTCTTTGTTTCCTTTATTTCTCCTTGGAAGCGCATTAACCTATCTTTCTATTTTCTCTTTAGTTCTGCTGATAATTCTGTTCGAATGTTTGACCGGCGGAATCTCACTTCTGGTGGCATTGGATCTCCTGTTCATAAATTTGAAGGTCACAAGGCTGCTGTTCTCTGTGTGCAGGTAAGCCATGTGTTAGCATCTTTATATGTATGTTTTGATTGCTTAACTTTTGTTGTATTTAATATAATAAATAATCTTTCTTGATAAGGATGTTACTTTAACTTCTCTGAAACTTATCAATCATTAGTTTGGTTTGTGTCTCAGTGGTCACCAGATAGGTCAACTGTTTTTGGTAGTTCTGCCGAGGATGGCTTTTTAAATGTCTGGGATTATGAAAAGGTATGTTGTTACTGTCTTTTTCCAAGCATTTGGGCATCTTAAATGTTGTAGTTGTTTCTTCTTCTTCTTCTTTCTAATTTATATTTTTTTAGGCATCTTAAACGTGAATTAGAGCAAAACAAGAAGCACCTAGCTTCATTTATCTGAGGAAGTGATAATTTATGTTATTATTTCAGGTTGGTAAAAAGAAAGATCGTGTGGGAACCAGGATGCCAAACTCTCCTCCAGGCTTGTTCTTTCAACATGCTGGGCACCGGTATGATACATCATACTTCTTCTGGATTTGGCATGTGAAAATTGTGTGACATGCACTTTCCATTTCAGTAGTTCTTGTGAGCATATCCATCTGGTTTCTCAGTTCTAATGATAAATTGTAACATGTGGCATTAATCATAAAAGATATCTACATGCTTGTGAAAAAATTGTGTTTCCTTATTATTGAAACTTGTACAGGCTCCGGAAGCAAAAAACAATTATACCCATGTGTTAACTTTTATAAGTTATTTTCTATACCTAAAGAGAACCTTTTGGTAGCCTTAATATGTGTGGAAAAGGTAATCCCAAAGTTCTTCATGAGTTAACAGTTATTGGAGATCGTAGTGTAGTGGTATGAGGTGAGGCTGCTCTTTGATTTGGATCAATGTAAAGATTGTAGACTTGGTTTCATTCTATTGTTGTAATGCTATTTTATATGCCTGTCTTGAACTTTTGTGCTTTCATTTATGTGGTGCTTTCATTTATGTGGTGCTTTTTTTCCCTTGCTTTTTTAAGGTTGGTATGGGGAGGAGACAGCTGTTGCAGTTAATCATTGTCAGACTGCTTTTTGTTTTCTTATATTTACTCTGTTTGTTGTTTATTTCTTTTTTCTATATGTTTTTGGTATTATTAAGTCGCATTAGTAGTATGGTTGATATTAAAAAGTACTGAAAGAAAATGGTGCTGCTCTCACACCGGACTTTTGACATGCAGCCTGCCAAATATGGCCACAATACTCAAGTGGTGGATTTATGCTTTAAATTGTGTTAACCAGTCTTGAATGGGATATGATTTGTTGTACTAAACTGTATAACTGATGCTCGTTTTTCACCCGTGGATGCATATAGGGATAAAGTTGTTGATTTCCATTGGAATGCATCTGATCCATGGACAATTGTTAGCGTATCTGATGACTGTGAGAGCACGGGTGGAGGCGGCACTTTACAGGTAAATGGCCACTAGATAGTGCAATATTCTTTTAATTTCATCTCGATTCTTCTAAATGACTTCGTTGTTATTTTGGTGTTGTTACCTTGTTGCTTAAGCCCTTCTATTCAAGAAGTCAAAATTATTTTAGTTTTTCAACAATCAGCATAAATATATAACAAGTAGGAGCAAGCAATGGTGCATTTTGGGAATTCTTATGGGACCGTGCACTATAACATTTCATCTGCCTTTAGGGTGTTTTGTCATCCTCCAAATCGGAGACGTTATTGTATGTTACATGTTAGGTTAATGTGTCCACTAGGAGAAAGTGTGGAACAGTAGCATTGCAAAGCCCTTTTGTGTTATTTCTTGCTAATGCTAATTTTCTTTGAAAGGTCTTGTGAACGCCAAATAGTGTGGCGGCGAAGCATTAGAATCTATTTGGATGGTCACATCTGACCTGCCTTTCTGAGATGTTTGTATTGCTTCCATTCACTGCAGATCTGGCGTATGAGCGATTTAATCTACCGTCCAGAGGAGGAGGTTCTTGCTGAACTAGAGAAGTTCAAATCACATATACTTACGTGCTCATCAAAGTCTTGAATGAAAGTGTATAAACAGTGAACGTCTGATAAAGAAAACCTTCGTATTTGTGCCAGTGAGATTGTTTGATAGCAGTTTTGGGCACGTTGCAGACGAGATGTGTAACTGTTAGATGTTCTTTTAACATAATCAAACGTTAAAGAGTAGGGATATTTGCTGTATTTATCGCCAGCTTTTTGTTTGGTGACCGCCAGGGGTTCCCAATCTTTGAACTGCTGCAATGTGCAATTAACCCAATTAGTTTGGTGGAAGTGTTGTGGATCGGGGTTTCGGTGTTTACATATATCTGTTAAAGTTGTGCTGTCTTGTTCCTTCTCAAATAAATTGATTTCATGATCGTGAAATGATTAGTATAAGGAAACCCTAACTGATACCAATTTATTCTTAGGTAAATGATTTCAACAAATAATACAAATCGTCCGACTGGATTTTATTGAAAGATTATGGTAATAGGAAAGCGGTGTCCAAAATTTCTCAATTTTTGTCTACCTTCTCATTGAACGGGGAGGAAGACTTCTCTCGTTGGCTCCCAAATGGGTGGGTAGATAAGAGGACAGGTCCCCTTCCCTGTCTGCCCTCTCTCTATGTTACCCTTTCACCGATGGGAGCTGAATCCATATGTTTTCCATAGGCGTGGGAGAGTTGAGCGAAGTCCAAACCTGTGTAGCTTTGAGCTAAAAAATCGTAAATGAGTTCAACTGGAGTTCGAGTTTGGTTTGAGTTCAATATATATCTTTAAAATAAATAAATAAATAAAAGAGTTTAGTATTATAGAAAAGTTTAAGATTTTACAATTAAGTATATTAATGTATAATATTTAGTTTATTAGACCTAATAGAAAGAACAAATACTTCCATCAATAGTATTTATTCTATTGGCAAATAGTAATATTAGATATTGAAAAACCCAAAAGAGCTGAGAGAATTGATGAGAACGATTAGAATAAAGGGTATTTTTATAAAAAAAAATCTCGCACTAGCGTTAGACTCGGCTTAAGTTAACTCAGCGAGTCTTTGACGTTTTCAGCTGTTCCGGTGCTAAATACGAAGTTCACTTCCTAGTTACTTGAAAACACTTTTTGAGAAAACTGATCTTCGAGAGAGAAAAAGGACGGAGCAGAGAGAGCTCTCGTTTGCTAGTAGGCTTCAGTATTCATCGGTTATTTCGTTTCCTGATGGTATTGATACATAATTCTCGCTGCTCTTTCCTCCTCTTTCCCGATTTTCACTTTCTGTTAGGGTTTCAGACCAAATCCGCTGTGTTACCAATTAAATTATATGATCGACTCAGTTTTATGTTTCTTTTAATCTTTTATCTCGCAGGCTACAGCAATCTCGAGCCCGGTCTCAGTTGATTGGTATCCTGTCCATGCATTTTTCCTGATCGCCTTAGGCCTTGCCGTCACAGCTTACTTCTTCATGTAAGCCCTATAAAAAAAACCTTGCTTTTATTTCAGTTGTTTTCACTGTCGGCGTGCCAGTAGGGATGTAACCCTGGTTCCCAATTAGAGTGGAGTGGGATATGTAACCTTCTACGTAACGGGAAGAACGTTTCATTCCTTATTTTTGGGTGATCTATGGGTGCAGTTTGACATCTGATGTTTTGCTTCTTTTTTTATCTGTCCTCTTAATTTTCGATGATCTTCATTATATATGAAATTAGTAGTCATGGTAATGTACTTCTTTTTGAGATTCGGCTTTTTTCTCCCCTAGTTTGTTGTGCTTTTAGTTATCAACAATGTGGTCATACTTGCAGTTACCTGTTGCTAACTGGAATGAGAAATGGACTTGTTGCATTCGGGTATTTTGTATAGATCAGATATCCTGATTCATTTTCTTTTCTCATTAATGGAAAACTTCATTTTAGAAAGCTGTTTTTAAGGTTTTTTTTATTTTAAACTTCATTGTAGAAAGCTGTTTGAGGTTTTTTTTATGTTAAACTTCATTTTCAACTGTATTTACTAGCAAGTAGTAAGACTATCTATGTGAGAGGATTTACTTTTATTTCTTTTGATTACTTATGTGGAAGGATTTATGAGTGGGACATTGTGCATTTCTGTTGAAGTTTTGACTGTGCCTATATAATAGTTCATTTGTACTAGGAATTTGCAAGCATAATTCGGGGATGAGTATAAAAAATCTACTTGAAGGACTACAGGTCTAGATTTCTGGAAAGCACATTGGTAGAATGTATAACAACCATTACTCAACGAAGGGCTCTCTTAAATTACTGTAATCAGATTAGCATCTGAACAGTTCTTTATTTGTATTGTTAATGCATTCTCCAATCAAGTTAATAGAATTTAAGGTGACTTAAGAGTATGCAGATTGGGCTGTGTCATTTTCATATTAAAATAGACAATGCTTGCAGTCTAGTTCGTAAGAAAAGAGACTTACGGTGTCCTTCATATTATTGTCTCTGTGCATCTTGCAATAGCCTGATGAAAGAGATGTCCCAATAACAGTGATGAGATAACTGGAACCACAAAGTTGGCCTTTTATATGGAATTCTGGGGTAGGAGGTCCTTGATCTCCAAGAACAGCAGGGCATAGAGGAGTGCAAACCATTCTATTTAAAAAGTTTAAATCAGCTAACAGGGGGAACAAATTGTTAGATTAATATAGGAGCATTATTCAGTATTTGGGAGTTCACAACATGCTCCTTTGCAGTGTCCAACTTCTTTAGGTCAAGGCCTTACGAGTAGGAAGAGTAAACTTGTCTTTTGTGAAAAGGATGTTGGATACGGCCTATATTCTTTTCACTTGAAGGGAAGATTTTTTTTTCTTGGATATTTTAAGGAAATACTTTCAACTCTTGCCTTTTGTTCACCCGTAGAACTGAAGGCAGTTGATGCATGTCAGCATTCACAGATCATCTTAAAACAATCAAAGGGGATGTGTAGAAGAGGCCATATTGTAATAGAAGATCAGATGAGGACTAAGAAGCTGAAAGTAGGATAAAAAGTGTAATTGGATGAAGAAAACTTTTATGTTTGACCTGAAACGGAAGTGATGGAGCTAAAGAGGACAATGTGATAATCATTCATGGGAAGGGTCATTTTCCCCCTCCTTTCTTTTGACTAATCGTATATAATTGTTTTTTGACAAGATTCTTTACAGTTCTATGTGTGATTGAATATTAATGGATCTTTGGATGTCTTGGTTGTGCGTTTTCCTGGTTCAGTGGCGGGTACCAGCCTCTCATTAGCATGTTGTTTGGAAACCTCATTTCTGTTTTGGCTTTCTCTTTTAGTTTTGGTGGAGTTCTGGTCTTTGTAAATTTTTGCTTGCCTTCGATTGTCTCTTTTTAATATCTCTTTTCTTTTTATGATGGTGATAAAAAAATATTTATTTTCACTTTGTTCTGGTGAGTTTCCGGTTCCTGTTTTGAGAGTGATAGCAAGATGTTGTATTTGCAGTTATGAGGCTACGTCAACCAGGAAAAGCCGCAAATTATCTACAGAGATTTCCTGTGCGCTTGTGGCTTCTGTTTTCTTGGTAACGCACGGGATTGTTTATGTCAATTTTTGGATAGATCTGGTTATAAATGAAAAACAAAGGTGCTGAGCTTTTTTTTTAATCTTTTTTGCAGGGTTCTGGGACGTTATTCTTGCTCCTATCTGCTGGTGTTTATGTTTAATTGTGATGCAGTGTGTTTGGAGCAGAAGTATGGGTAGTAGTAGAATCGGAAGCTACAAATTTAACTATTGTTTCAAGATTTCATATTTTTAGAGCTTATTTTGGGAACAACGTGGAAGTCCATCTACTGAATTTTGGGAAAATCCATCAAATTTAGCATAGGTTTGGTACTCGGTACGCTCACTTTGCGAGCTTTAATCGTCTTCTCAAATATTTTAACAATATTTTCCGCGAACCATTTATGTCCGCGGGACTGACAAACGTCAGAAGTCTCCATCACCCGTTCCACAGACACCCAAAACATCCCCGTCACATATAAGCCAAATTGCCAACCGTTCTCCCCCAAGAGTAAAGACTGGTGCGACTTTCTTCGGGATTCCGAATTTCCAGTACGATCAGCTGCGTCGCTTAACGGCAGTTTCCTCCTCTTCGTCCATTTTCGGGACCCATCTCTTGTCGGCCTTTGTCCGAGTAGGTCCATTGCCAATATCGCCCTTCCCCATCCCCAATATTTCCCAACTCCACCAGACTTTTGTCCCTTCACGAAGCCTGCCGATACTGATCCATAGCCATTAGCCAGTAATGCATCAAATCTGCGGCGTGCGGACTGGACATACTTACTGTTTTTCGACTTTTTGTTTAATGCAAAACAGAGGTAAATGGAGGAAAATAGAGAAAACGAAAGTTGAAAGAAAATTCTCAATTTCTCAAGAAGTTTCGATCCGAAAAACCACCTTTCATGTAGTATATACTGTGTTCGCTTCACCCTCTTTACCCCCAACAGGTAACAAAGAAAGACTGTATAAAAGTAACGAAGACAAAAAAAAAAAAAAAAAAAGGATTACAGAGAGTCAGAGATGCATTACATGGTGCTACCGAGAACACGAGCGAGCCAGTCTTCGTCACTTTCCGCATCGCAAACCAACTCATCTGCTGATCCTACATGCTCCTCCGTCGAAACCGAACCTTCATTTCCAGGCTTCGACGCAGAGGACGAAGACTCCGTGGCAGTAGCAACGCCAGCCAACGCACAGCCAGATGCCGCCATGGAGGACGAAGCGAGTACTCCGGCGGGCAACACATTTTCCGAGGTCAACAGTCCCATCAGATACGGAATGCAGAATCCTCCAATGTCCAAACTCGCCATAACAGTCGTCGAAGTGTCGGAAAACGAAGGCCCGCAGCTCTCCTCGTTTCCGTTTATGGTAACAAAAGGAGAAACCCACAGTACGGAGCTAGGGCTCTCGCTACCGGCTTCCTCCATCTCCAGTATCCCCATCACTTCCTCCAGCACTTCTTCCTTTATCAGAAATCCCTCGCCGTCGTCGTCATCGTAACACGCCGCCGCCGTCGCTGGCGTGACGACATCACCTTCCAGCGAGCTCTCACTCTCCTGAGCCTCCATTTCCGAAGATCAAGAAGCAAACAGACGAAAGAGAATGGGTTCCAACTTATAGACGGAGAGAACGTCCTCGTGGTCCGGTCTCCGTAAGGACTCCGCCACGTTGGAAGCGAACGTTCCACGTGTCGCGATCTGAATGAAACGGCTAAGTTGGTGAAATAAATGACGTGGCAAAAGATGACTGTGACGGAGCCAGAAAAGGCAGGAACATGTACCGGACCCGTAGTTGGAGAGCGACACAGCCTTGGTGTCGGCAGGCTATTTCGGGAAACACAGCTTTCTGGAGACAGGCAAATTTTTATTTTGGCCGGAGAATGAAAGTTCTATTTACGGCTTAATTTATTTTTAATTATATATTAGTTTTGAGCAAAAAAATGGCTTTAGCCTTTATTTTTTATTAATATTTCCTTTTCACGCATTTATTTTTGGTTTTTACCCTTTATTTAAATTTTATTATTTTTTATAAATATTAAATAAAATTTTAATGTTATTATCAATATATTAAAATAATTAAATGTTTTTCGACATTTTTAAAAATAAAAGAAAATATTTTTTCCCTAAAATTAGTCATTTACATAAAGATAGGGATACGTTAGTGATAAAGGAGAAAGAAGAGGCGCAAAATGGTGAATGAATTTCCCATGTCACACTTATCGCGTTGGCCTTCATGTTGCTCACGTGTCGTGCTCTCTTGTCGCGTGGCCTCCTATTGAATTTCGTGCACGGATCGCTGGCAGGGATGATAGACTCGCTTTCATTTGGCGGCGACCCATCCCAGACACGTGGAATACGTGAGCTGCCACCACCTGCTAATTCAGCGGAGCCGTCGCCGGACTGTTCAAATGAAAAGCGGAAGAAAGCAGAGACGTGTGTGGGAAGAGAAGAAACTATTGGTGGATTTCACGGAAATGATGGACAATGTAGCGGAGCCCACAGGGTAAGAAGAATCCTAGCCACCGTCTTCCTCGCGTCTTCGCTTGTCGGCATCATATCAGACAGCGACAAGAGCCGGTGATTGTGTGGGACATTGAAGCTTGGAACCCAATAGAGCGAGACAGAAGGTACGGATAGGCGGTAAGCTGGCACTGGGACTGAGTCAACATTGCTTTTGCAGCTGCAGTTGCGGCAGTCCATGTTGATCCACTGACAGTTGTGGGTTGAGGGATAAAGTTATTTTGGACCGTAGCTGCTGCTTGCCTGCAACCTGTTTGTGAAGCTGTCTGTCCGGAATTCTCTAGTCGTCTTATCGCGGGTGCCTCGGGGAGGCGAAAGAAATGGTATTTTGATTGAGATAAAGACGATAAGCTGTATCAGTGAGTAGTCAAGGCGATAATAAAATTGGCCTTGTTCTTTCTCCTTTCTTTCAAAGAGAAAACCGTTTAGCATTCTTTAATATAACTAACTAAAAATAATATGGTATTCGACTCTTTTCCTGTGGTGTAATGCTACTAGAAATAACTCTGAATCCAGGCACTTGGCCATTTGGGTTAATAGAGAAGTTCTTTCCATTATTGCAATTTTGCTTTCAACGCTTCAATGACTGCAGAGAAATCCTGGTCCCCAAGATTCAGAGACTTTGCCACTTTATACAGTTCATTAGTAGCTGCTGCAATTGGAGTGGGTTGGGAAACCGTCTCAGCCAAACCCAAAGCAAGCCTCAAATCCTGCCATTAAAGAATTACATTGTTAGTTTTTTGCATTAAATGTTTGAGAATTGAGATCTTTTTTTCTTGTTTTGAATAGTATTTGAATTCTTTCAAATATGGAGAAGTTGGGAACCTTCTGTTGATGCTTCAAAGGAAATGCCGTCGGGTATGCAGCTTTAACCATAGAAGGTCCTTTGGTGGAGTACATTGGGGCACTAATGGCACTCTGAGAAACTACCTGCAGAAGACCAGGCCGAAGTGGTTCCGTTCCAATCAGTAAGCTCAATAGGTTGATTGAGAAAAGAAAAAAAAAAAAGTATGGATGCTTTTAACTTTTAGGACTAGCTGTGTTTCTAAAATACCTCTATGAGAACATTGGGGTCCAACCCAACTTTCTCACTGAGCAGTAAGCCTTCTGAAAAGGAAGCCATCATACTGCATTTCATAAAAACAATACAAAGAAAATGAGAGGTCTCTTGCTGACACATTTGCTACCACATTTAGAACTTGGTATTCGAAAAGAAAAAGTAGGGAAGAGTGTCTAGCCAAAACCTTCCCATAACCATGTTAACAACGAGTTTCATTGCAGCACCATTACCAACTTCTCCAAGATAAAATCTTGACTGCAAATATACGTAAAGGGAAGAAATGAAGTGAAGGAAACCAGAGAAAAATTACAATTTTACATTGAAAAAAGAAAAAAAGATGAAAGACAACCTTCCCCATGATGTCTAAAAGAGGTGCAATCCTTTCATACAGTGACTGATCCCCTACCAAGTAACAACAATAGCTTCAGGTTCCACACATCTTTCGGATTTTATGCTATTGATTTGTTCGGTGTGTCATGGAAAAGTAAGCATGTGAACACAATAAGTACTGAAAGACACTTACGAGTCTCATGGCAAATAGACCCATTAAGGAATAGTCCCACATAGATTAGTGAGATCAAAGATCTTAAGTTTATTCGTTGGAAAAGAGGTTTCCTAAGGTGGCTAATCATTTGGGGATAGGCCTTGGACCCAATTTAACATGGTATCAGAACAAGTACTCGTATGTGGACCTCCACCCAAATTATCCACATGCCTACATGTGAGGGGGAGTGTTAAGGAATAGTCCCACATGGATTAGCGAATACAAAGATCTTGAGTTTATTAATTGGGAAAGAGGTTTCCTAAGTTGGCTAATCATTTTGGGATAAGCCTTGGACCCAATTTAACATGGTATCAGAGCAAGTACTCGTATGTGGGCCTCCACCAATATTATCTATGTGCCTACACGTGAAGGGGAGTATTAAGGAATAGTCCCACATGGATTAGTGAGTACAAAGATCTTGAGTTTATTAGTTGGGAAAAAAATTTCATAAGGTGGCTAGTCATTTTAGGATAGGCCTTGGACCCAATTTTACAGATCCAATTAATGTTCTCAGAGGGGCTTCGTTGAACTTGCACCTCTATATATTGGCAGTAATTTGAAAGAGAACCGAGATAGGCCCATTGCTTCTATAAGGGATATTCGGGATGTAGTTGTTTCTCATATAAAAATGAATTACTAATAGAAATAACAAACTTCTTGTTGTAAATCTATAAAAAATTAGTACCTGCAGTAAGAAATATCAGTTGTCCATCTTCTGCGGGCTTTTTGGAGCCTGAAACTGGAGCCTATTAAAAAACAACTGGGTAGAATTCTTAACAGAAATACTCTGGACATTACCACCATCTCATGAAATCATTCAGGCTAAAAGAAATAAAACCCTAGAAGAGACCCAACGCAATGAATACCTACAAGAAAAGAGAGAGGAACACATATTTTTTACCTCTAAAAATAATGCACCAGTAGCGCTAATGCGTTCACTAATCAACTTCGATGTAGCACCATCTACGGTAGAGACATCTACATAACTGTGAAAGCCATCCAAGCAAAAGGAAAGATATAATCAATTTCATTCTAACATGATTAAAATTGAGTAGGAAAAGTGTTTAATAGTGAGCATATATAAGACCTCAAACATTTGATTACATGTAAAAGTTAACCCGATTGAGTTAACTTTGTGACAAGAAGAAAAATTGACATTTTAGAAAATAAAGCTTGGTTTAACACCAAAACTAGAAAAGCTATCTTATTGTTTTCTGTTGCTGACATAAGTATGATTGAACAGATTGGCAAGGTCAAGTCTCGAGAGAGTTCACTCTTAGTTTGGTTCTAATCCCAATCTATGTAGCTCTAAAGAACCAAAGCTAGTTAACAGAATGAAGCATGAGTGTGGAACACATAAAACATTTTAAAAGTGATATAGAAGAAAGAGAGAGAGAGTCAATCACAAACTTCTACAAGTCAATGCAACACAAATAGAATACCCTTTTCCTGGACCCATTCCACTAGCAGCACCATGCTCCCCATCAGCAACATCAGCCTTTAAGATAGAGAAAAAGCTATCAATGCTTTACGAACCAACAGATTGATGGAAAAATTTATGAATAATGTGTATAAGCTAAATGGCAGAAGAAAAGTACTATAAGCATTAAATCATCTTTCAACCATTCCTATGACAATAAACATAGATTACTGTGCAGCGATACCCACAGCACTTTGGGGGTCAGCAAGCATGGAAAATGTTATGTCACATGCCAATGCAACTTCCTTTGGCGAAGGTTCATATCTGCGTGGAGAACATATCTTAGTAAGTACCTTCAGGGATTTTATGCTAGACCTTTGGAATAGCTGCAGTTTTTTGTACATGAGCCTTCTATGGCCTGGAAACTATTACTTTAAGCACATAAAAGACTCTTTGGATGCCACTAGATTAAAGGATTAAGAGCATGAGTAGAGAATTTTTTATAGACAAAAAGGACAACCAAAATATAGCAGCCTGTAAAATGAAGTTTTACAGGTCTTACTTTGCTCCCATCTGGAGAAGAGGATCGCACTTGCTCTTGGTCCTATTCCAGACAGTAAGATCACACCTACAATATTGCATACACACCAAAACGAAGAGTAAAACCTACTATTGCTGACGCCACTCTGAATGAAATGTATCTATATTGATTAGATGTAAAGAAAGAAATTTTGCACTATGACTTACCCTGCCTTAATGAGGTTCTGTGCCATTGGAGCACCCATTATTCCAACACCTAGAAAACCAATACGCCCTGGAAATACTTCTGCAGCAAGATCAGATGCATGTAAGTATTTACTTGTTTTCACCTTGAGCATTATAGCATTGCAAAGCAAAGGGTCAGAACAACGCTTGAACCATTAGAAGTAGGAAACCAAGCAAAGCAAGTACGCCAATCAGAGAAATTCAATATCATTGGCTAAAATATAACTTCGATCTTTTAAAAAAGAGAGAAAACTCTCTTCTCGTCACATAATGTACAATGCCTGAACACGAGAAGAAATGCAGAACACCATTCCTAGTGGCACTGCAAAAGTGAAATGTACAGTATCAATATGTCTACCTTTGGGTGTCTCGCTGGCGATTTGAGAAGTGATGGGTGTCAACGGAGCAGAAGAAGGTTTGGTAGAAAATTGAGAAAATTGAGATGGTATGGCCCGCAAGAGGCTTGGGATGCGGGGACACAAGTTGGAGCAGAGACCAAGAGATGATGGGTTCGAAAGCAGGGTGAGGGAAATTTGTTGGGAGGGCCTCAGAATGGTCTGAAAGGAGCTGGAGAAGCTGGTTGCCATCACTAGCCTTCGCTTTGCAGGAGAAGAAACGAAAGGCGAGCTTCTTACGAGTTTGGCGCGACGGAATGGGATATGGGGTCTAGCACATCTATCCGATCAAGGATGACCTTGTCAGAGCAGGTGATAAACTGTGAGAAGTGAATTAGACGCTCTGTTCCCAATTTCGCACACATGAATTGCAACTTAAAATTCATCTTCAACTTCATTTTAATTATCTACATGAACTTCAACTTCAAATTTGGTGTTATTGTGGACGAGTTCATGTGCAATGAAAAATAATTTATTAGTGTCCCAAAATGAGAAAAATATAAAAAATAAGAGAATAAGTAATTTTTAATAATATATTTAAATAAAACATAATACCTAAACCCCAAATTAAGTAAAACAAACATGATTATTACATGAATAAATAATTTAATGTATAATTAAAACATATTAATATACTAATTAATTAAATTAAATATTATATTATTTAATGATTATAATTTATTTTAAATTAATACAGTAATTACGTGAGCCAATTAATTGTGCACATGATTAATTATAAAAAATAAAAAATAAAAGTAAAAATAACATAAATAAATATAATAAATTAAGTTATTAATTTATTGATAACATATGATATAATTTAATATAAAAAAGAATAATTAAACAAGAAATAATTGATCAAATGCTAACTTTAACACACTACATATTTTTATGTATTATTAATTAATAATATTTTTTTGTTAAATTTAAAACCATTGGTTTTATTAATTATAAAAATAGATTAATTACACCAAATAAATACAATGAATAAATAAAAAAAATATTTTATTAATAACACAAGATGGATTTTTTACGTAGTATTAATAATATATTTCTACAATAATATAGATCCACAGTAAATAACTATTTAATTTAATTTTTTATTTACTTCTTTAATATTTATGTTTACCTTTTTTTTACATTTTTCCTCATAGTGCACTTATATAAGTGATTTTTTAATTAAAATTTTCTAATCATGCGAACATGTGAAAATATCTTACTCATGTATCTCTATGAAAACTAATAAGAAAAATATTTTAGCTCATTTTTAAGGGTTTGAATAAAAGAAAGAGAAAATAAAATAAAAGACAAAGGGTTTTTTTTTTGTCTTGTTTGGATGCCCATGGAAAATAAGAGAAAAAAAAAGAAAAATGCGATTTTTCATGTTTGGATGCATAAGGAAAATAGAAAAGAAAAAAAATTCCAAATATATGGGAACACCATGGCATAAGAGTTTTACACAAACTATTCCTAGATATGATTAATCCTCATAAACTTCATTTTGTTGTCTCTTTTGTGTAGATAAGAGCCCAATAGCGTTCAAAGAGAGGAATTTGGGATGCCTAGGATAGCGGTACTTCCGATTGCAACAAAAATGTTGCTAGCAAACAGAAGTCCGGACAGAGACCAAACAAAGCTCCGGTAACCATTATTATCTTGCTTGTGGGAAGGAATGAGTTTTCTCTTTTCTTTGCCATCGTATATGTGGGCCTATGGGTCTTCTCTTTGATTCGTAGGCCTTGAGCCCGTCTTCTATATCTCTTGGTTGCATAGGTCTTCCTTGGTCTTATGGGTTTAGACTCATCTTTTAATATACTTGGATATGTGAGTCTTCCTTAATCGTATGGACTTGGCCCTATCTTCCAATATTAACAATTATTTTCCCTCTTTATCTTTGATATAGGATCTTAGGTACACTTCTTCCTTCCAATATAAGTAGGCAATAATATAAATTTTTTTATAAAAGTTAGTAAATTTGGTTCATAAACATTGTCAATACAACCAAATTGAGAGTTCATACCGTGGACTTGGTATTGTCTCGATATTGCTTTAGAATCTTAAAGGTGGGATGCGTTGATATCCATTTTGCAGCACAAATGGAGATATTCTCAGTGAGCTAAGATAGTCCATAGATTATAAGATGAATATTCCATGTGATGTTGCCATTAGGCTGCCATTTCCTTCGAATACTTGAATGATTGGCATTAATTTGAACCCCACCCCACTAAGTGATAGAGACCCATTTATTTGGCCATTACCTTCCAAACAAACCGCCTCCGTCTATATCACAACCACATCTCACACATGGCTTCACCATTTCTTCAACCCTTGTACTAATTAGATTACTAATAATCCCAGGTTTTTTGCAATTAATCTTCTCTTGTAGAAGGTAGAGAATTGGAAGTAAAGTTTCAATTAATGATCTTTATTTAGACAGGTTTTTGTTTTCAATTATTATCGATAAAATTCTTATCACTTAGGGTTAGTTCCGACTCATTAAAACTAGGGAAGACATATAGGTGGACTATGCTCGAACTTGCATATGTTCGAATTTGGCTTGATTTTAATACTTCAAACTCGAACCCAAAATTTTTAACCCTAAGTTTGAGCTCAAACTCGAACTCAAACCCGGTTCGAGCTTTAACCTCTATTTAAAACTGCCTTAAAATCCGAAACAAAGTTTAGGCATCTCTACGATACGGAAAGTATTCGCAAAATAAGCAAATCGTACCGCCGATACGCCACCGGTGATTGGGAGGACGAAAGTGTATTATTAAATTATCGTTGTTAGTTATGGGGCATGTGGTTTCCTGCACTGAATGATAAGTGCCGAATGGCGTGGGTGCGGCTTAGAAGAATGATTACGTGGGGGTGGGGGTGGGGGTGAGGGTTGAACCAGGGACCGCCACTGACGCGTCATGCTCTAGCTTCAGCTTATTTGGCCGTCAACATCTGTGAGGGCTTCTTCTTCTTCTTCCTTCTGTCACCCTTTTCTCCGCATTAAATAACTCAATCGCTAGGTCAGTCACAATTATCAGATTTGCAAAGAACATGTGACTGTCGGTGCTCGGTTCCGCCTCCCATTCATTTCATTTACAGCGGTTTTTTCAAAAAAAATTCTAAAATTCCATTTTGATTTTTCCCTGCTCGAGTTCGATCTCTCTTGAAAATTCACGAACAAAAAGAACACAGAAGAGAAGCAGAATCAAATAGCAATCTCTCTTCAAATTCTTGTTGCGATTTCGTAAATGAGATATTATTGAGTTGCATGGAATCAATTACAGAGTCCATGATATTCAAGCTGAAACAGGAATTCATATTTCAGAAGCAGAAAACAAAAAATCGGATTCAGAAACCATTTTGAAAACGAAATCAAAACAAATATATGTATCGTCTCTTTTCTCCAACAAGCACCCTTTCTATCTAAATTTACAAACTTACCAATTGTTCGACAAAAAAAAAGGAAAAGAAGAATTGAAAGAAAGAAACAAACCGAAATTGAAGAAGTTTCATCTTGACGATGGAGCTCTGGTGTCTTCTCGTTGCAGTCTAAATCTGCCATTTCCAGATCTTGATGCGGAGCTTCACCTTGCATTTCATATTTGAATCAGAGACGGCGTCCTTGGGTTTCTCTTTGCCTTTAGGAACAGCAGCATTGATGCCATCACAGGTGACTTTGATCCCGACCTTGTTGCTCTTCAACGCTCCCATCTTAACATTCACCTTGGTCTCCACCGCGATCTCCAGCGGCAATTTCCCTTTCTTGTTTAGATCCGACCTCAGCGATCCCGCAGACACCGAGTCGATCTTCCTCGGTCCGCCGCTGTTCATGGCCAAGCTCAGAGTCGTCGAGTTCTTAGAACCGTGGACGAATCCCGGCACGGTGCCGTCGGCGATGTCGATGCCGTCAGAAGAGACGGCGATGGACATCGGGTCGTAGTAGTAGACGAGCTTCTTGTTCGGATTCCTGGCTGTAAGAATAAGGCTGATGATGGAATTGATTTGAGGAGAGAACGGCGACGAGCTGAGACTAAAAGTGGAGATTTTCAGCGAGGAGACGAAGAACGACGGACGCTGCGGGCGGTAAAGCACCCAAACGACGGCGCCGGCGATAACTATAAGGAGAATAAGTGCCAGCACGAAGAGAATAAACCAGCAGCAGCAACGGCAGAAGCAGCCGCGGCGGTGACGGGGAGGCTTCGGCTGAGGACGGTAAATCGGACGGGTGGCGCCGTAGAGTTGAGCCTTGGTGGCCGGAAAAGTGCGGTTGGCTCCACCGTTCATGTTTTGAGGCTTTGCTGACGGGTAAACTCTGTCAGTCATTCCTCTTTCATCTTCTCCTCTGTAAACGAAGACGGAAGAGAAACCAATCAGATAAGAAGAGAAAGAGAGATGGGTGGGAAGAAGAGAGGAGCAGAAGAGAAGAAAAAGGGAGCGAGGAGAAGGAAGAAAGGTGAGAAAGAGAAAGACCCTGCAACTCACTGGGATGTTTCAATTTCACCAACTCTGGAATTTTTATTGTTCAACGTTACCAAATCGTCGTCCTCCTCAGGAATCGAATCTCCACTTATCTAATAGCGAGGATCGCATCCTCGCACCAGTAAAAGAAATTTACTTTCCCGATATCGCCTCTCCTTCGAAACTACTACAGAGCAGTCGAGCAGCAGACAGCCAGAAGGTCCCGGAAGGAGCAGAACTCACAAAGACGTCTTCTCTGATTCAGCCTTGTCCGATTTACTCGTTTTTTACCAACAACGTCTTCTGGAAGATTCAGAATCGAAGTTAGTGCCCTTGCATGGAAATGCGAGTCCGGGAAAGATGGATGGATGTGGTGTGACTTGTGAGGGCCCATTATGTGGTCCTCGTGGTAAAAAGGCGTGTTTACATTAGTCCTTTTTACCCTATTTGATGGCATTTGTTTTAAATTAATAAATAATTAAAGCCTAAAAAACACTGTAGAAATTACTACGACATTTTAATATCTTAATATTAAATAAAAATAATTTTATCTTCGCCTAGGTCAATCTTGACCAAGAATTGCTGACAATGAGCCAATCGTCTTCTTCCCTGCCGTCGAGGGATCGATACATATTTGTTTGCTTCAGAAGCAAAGAGTAGATCATCATAAAGGCCCCAGACTGCAGAAATTAAGAATAAAAGTAATGAATCGCCGGCTTCTATCTCGCTGTTCTTTTCAGTGATTTCCCCTTCAGTCGGAAAATTTAAGTCTGCGAGAGAAATAAATTAGTCAAAATCGACGGAAAACGGTGGTTGCGGAACAACGTGGAGCCAACGAATAAAGCAGAAGAATTGTTCAATAATTCAAGCTCCGGCCAGCTATCGAGAGTCCAAAACCAAAAAAACAAATCAATCCTGCTGGATTGCCACATAAATGAAATCGTTCACACCCCAGAAAAAACTTCTTGGAAGAGTAAGAACCTGCCAAGCTGTTCAAAAAAGCTTTTCTGAGGAGAACCGAAGCCACTCAGAGTGAACAAGTATACAAAAAAAGGGCTACCTGCCATTAACAGATACAGAAACAGTCGTCTGAGCATTAACATGTGCAGATTATAAAAAGGGCCAGAAATCAGGGTTTACCCTATTTAATACTACTTCTTGTAATTATGGGTGTCATAGTTAAAATTAGAAATTGTTGTGAACTACCAAGTAATGTTAGAGGCGATTGGTTGAAGAGTCGGTATAGGGTCGAATCAAGTGGGATCAATTGGTTGAAGAGTCACCGGTTTATGGGAAGATCAATTATTTTACTTGAATTACAGATGCATTTTATATGGGGATAGAATTGCAGAGATTTTTCAGATTTCCTGTCTCAGTTTGGATACGCTGAGCCCAAAGACTCCAAATCCAATCTTCTGACATGGGCTTTTGATGGACTCTTCATAACTTGGATACGGTCCAATTCTGTTATAATTTAGAGATTGAAAGTGGGCAAAAGAATAGGGCCCATGAGTGTTGCTCAAATCAGAAAGAGAAGAGGGAGAGAGAGGGAGTCATATTCTGTGAGAGAAAGACCTGCTAAGCATTCTACCCTACATAGAAAGGGTTAGATCTAGTAGTGTAATATACTCTACTAGTAAGAAGCCGGTCTCGAATCATATAGAAATAACGAATAAGAACCATTTGTCCATTTAAATCGGTGACGTCCATCTTTTACTGGAGTGAAAAAGGCCATTGTTGGCATGGTTGCAGGTACTATCAAATCCAAATCTCAGTGTAAAAGATGCAAAGAATCTGATAGAAACACCTTGCTGTAGTTTATCCGATGAAGCTTTAATGGAAGAAGCTTAGGTAGGCGGGTACAGAGCCACACTCCCCCGACGGCAGTAAAGCAGACAAACGTTCGGAGGTGATCGAGCACAGAAAGGAAAGGTGAGAGGACGCCGTGAACTTTGTCCTAACATGAGCCTGGTTGCAGCGAAGAGAGGAACGACACAAAAGGCAGTAAAAAGAGTTGTCATGGGGCAATCTGGCCGGTTCTTTCTCCGGCACTGCCCCTCCGTGTGTCTGCAAGAACAGATTCCGCACATCCGGTTCATCACCAATCTCCAACCAGTGAAAGAGATCACAACCCAACACGTAAATTTCTCACTCACTTCCCTCGTCAATTCCTTCCGCGGATTGAGATTCGAGAAGGAACCGCAAACGCAGAAGAAGAAATTATTTCGTAAATGGCATGGACATGACCCAACCTCGAACTACGAAGCATCTTTTACTCCAATAATTGTGCAGATTGTGGTCAGGGAGGTGGCCGGCTATTTGCAGAATACAAGATCGAGTTCTGTGAGATTGCTGACGTACTCCAGTGTCCAGGCTCTCCTCTTTTCCGACAATGGTGCAGGTAACCCAGTAAAATCGATCCACGACGAAAACCCAGAAGAGAGAAAGTAAAAATAAACAAAAACGAAATCCTCCGGGATGCGGGAAAATAGTCAATTTGATTAAACAATAATTTTTTAATAATGTTGGGACTTAAATCAGCCGTATCTACCTGTTGATTTAAAACCGAGGCAAGCTGGGCATTGGAATAAATATGGATTCAACTGTTAAAAGATATCCCAGAAAAGAAAAGACTCTGAACACCTTGTCTGCTAAGCTTTCTCAGGAGACTACCGCAAGTAAATGAAGTTTCAAGAATATTAAGCAGGAACCCAGTTTATAAATAAACTTGTACTAGTGCTGGATATCACGTTTGAGTTTAAAACTCCTCGTTAAAAGTCTGACATAGTTTCCGATAGGAGAACCTATCTTTAAAACAGTGAAAAGAAGTTTTGATAACAGCAGATACGATGTATTCTCAAATCTTTCAGGGATTACCGGGAATGATTAAAGTTGAGGTGATCTGAAGGAATTTTGACGCGAGAAACTAAAGCTTTTTCAAGAACTCGATTGTGACGAAGCGATCGACATGAAAAGAAAATCAAATGATCTGGTACTATGGGTAGATAATTAAGAGAGAGGCGAGAGGTGATTTTGTAGATGTTGATGTGACCAGGATGGCTAAATGCATGCACGTGATCCTACGGAGCTTGGATTTAGGGAAGAGGGGGAGAGGTGCTGCAGCGCAGGCTCCAAGAAGATTTGTGTGATAGAGAGATTAATTTACAGACTTCTCGGGAGACGATGTGGAGCGAAATTAGGAACTAGGGTTTGACCTCACCAGTCACCAGTCATCCGTCACCTCCTCGGTTCCCATAAAACCCTTCTCCGTCAATGAATCAGTCCTCACAACGCAGAAATCTTCAGTCGTTGAAATCTCAGAAAAATTCCTCACTGATTGGGGGACTGCTTTAGCCTTTGAACTTTAAAGCAGATGTCCTCATCACAAACGCAATTACTGCAGCACTTGATTCGATTTTCTTTTTCGTGTCTGAAAAGATTAGCTGATCCATCGTTAATGGCCTTTTCTAAAAGTTTCGGAAGATTAAAAAAGAAAAAGGGTTCCGACAGTAATCTATCAGCCTTAGAGTCGTCGCATCTGCCCAGCCGCCACCAGGGTTGTGATTATCCACCGGTGCCTTTGCTGGTGCTGGTCAAATCTTGAAAGAACAACATTTCACCACAGTGATGCTCATCGAGACTCGTTTGGTCAAATCTTGAAAGAACAACATTTCACCACAGTGATGCTCATCGAGACTCGTTTGGTCAAATCTTGAAAGAACAACATTTCACCACAGTGATGCTCATCGAGACTCGTTTGTCATTAAAGAAATAATTGCCGCGATACGCTAACTATCTGTTGATCTCATCTTGTCTTCTCAATGATCTTGTCATAATAACTACAGATCAGATGCATTGCGTCACTGCATGAGATACACTTACAGTAGCAGTAGCACGATTCTTTTCGACAACCCAGAACTTCTAAATACTTAATGCACATGATTCTGCTTGTTTTCGTCTCAGATCCTCACTGACCGACAGTTGGATTTATACCACTTCTTCCTCGTGTATAAATTTGAAGCTACATGGAGCCAAAATTCTGGCGAAGACGTACTGTCGAGCTAAGTCCAGCTGGGTCAAATTACAAGTTGTGCCCAAATCCTTCATCTATTGGATTTTCGTTCTGGTGAGGGAGAAGACGGAGGAGAGCTGTATTATTTTATAGATCCCTATATATTAGAGTTCAAGAAAAGGAGAGCCTCGTCTTTATTCGAAAATTGACTGCCTCTTTGAGGTCCAATTCGCAATTCCGCACTCTTTGGATTGATTACCGAGTCAGTCGAGACTCCACTCATCTCTCTCCCTTATTAACCTCACACAGAGGAGAGACGCTACACTACTGGTAGTCTTCTCTTTCTCTCTCTTGAATCTCCTTTGTTTTTCTCCTCAATTCTTGATAGCTACGCTCGTTCGATCAGTATATAAGAGTGGTCACTAGCCATGCTTCTTTTACAGTACTGACTCGGTGTGTCCGACCGACCCAGAGAGAAATACCTCAAGCTCGTGCTCGCACATCCGTCTGTGGACATTTCTTCGAACAGTATCTGAGTGCCCGCCAGAGAGATGGGGGTGAAGAAGGCGAGAATTGTGATTGTGGGGGGCGGAATGGCGGGGCTGGTGGCAGCAAACAAACTCTGCACGTCGGCCAGGTCAGGGGAGCTGTTCGAGGTGGTAGTGGTGGAGGGAGGAAACCGGATCGGCGGACGGATTCACACCTCCGAATTCATGGGTGACCGAATCGAGATGGGTGCCACGTGGATCCACGGCATTGGCGGCAGTCCGTTGTACAGGATCGCCCAAGAAATCGGCGCCCTCCACTCTCCGCAGCCATGGGAGAGAATGGACAGCTTCCCGGAGAAACCCATCACCGTCGCCGAAGGTGGCCTCCTAGTCGACCCTTCCCTCGTCGAATCCATCTCTGAGCTTTACCTCAACTTGATGGATTTCGCAAAGGGGAAGCCCCTTCACCACGACAACGACGACGAAGACAACAGTGGCCACTGCAGCAGGCAAGAACATTACGATATTGCAAACGAGGCCGCTGCGGCCACCACTGAAGTCGAAGACGTTAGTGTCGGTTCGTTTCTCCGCCGTGGCCTTAACGCTTACTGGGCTTCGCGCACCAACAGCGAAAACGCAGACTTTTGCAGCAATGGTAGCAATAAGTGGAGTCGAGAGTCTCTTGAAAAAGCCATCTTCGCTATGCACGAGAACACGGAAAGGACCTATACTTCTGCTGGGGATCTTTTCAACCTCAGCTTCAACGCGGAGAGGGAATATGAACTCCTCCCTGACGAAGAGATCACTATTGCGAGAGGCTACTCCAGCGTGATCGAGGCGCTCGCGTCCGTTCTACCGCCGGGAGTGATCCGACTGAGACAAAAGGTGAAGAAGATCGAGTGGCTGCCAGACGCAACGAAACCGCGGTGGTCGTCGGTCGAAGATCATGGCGGCCCCGTCAAGCTGTATTTCGAAGACGGGTCATCCATGTTCGCCAATCACGCTATCGTCACTGTCTCCTTGGGCGTACTCAAGGCAGGGATTAGAGAGGAAGCGTCTGGTGGCGGTTTGTTTGATCCCCAGCTGCCTTGCTTCAAGAGAGATGCTATTTCCAGGCTGGGCTTCGGGGTCGTTAACAAGCTGTTTCTACACTTGGCGGACAAAGACGAAGACGAAGTAGACGGAATGACTTCGTGTTCCCCAGAATTCCCTTTCTTGCAACTAGTATTCGATCAAAGTTCAAAGTCGCTAAGACAGGGAAAGATACCGTGGTGGATGAGAAGAACGGTCTCTCTGTGTCCAATCTACAAGAAGTCAAGAGTTCTACTCTCCTGGTTAGCAGGAGAAGAAGCCCTCGAGCTCGAGTCGCTGAAAGAAGAAGACATCAGCAAAGGCGTATCGACGACTCTCGCCGGCTTCAATGCCACTGACTGGTTACTGCTCCGCCACCGCTACGATTCTCTCCATCACCACAACCTTAACGGGGTTTCGAACGGAATCGATGGTGGATCTCGCCTGAAATTCGACAAGGTTCTGAAGAGCAGGTGGGGGAGGGATCCATTGTTTTTGGGTTCTTACAGTTATGTAGCCGTCGGATCGAGCAGCGACGACCTGGACTCATTGGCGGAGCCATTGCCGAGAGCTCCAATCGAAGGTGAAGTCCCACCACTCCAGATTCTGTTCGCGGGTGAAGCGACCGACCGGACGCATTATTCCACTACACATGGAGCTTATTTCAGCGGTTTAAGGGAAGCCAATAGGCTTCTCCAACATTATTGCTGTTAACTTTTTTACGTTGTTTTTTGTATGTTCACTTATTTGATGAAGACTTCAAATTTACTACCTTTTTACTTCTTCTTCTTCCTCGGTCACCAACCTCTTACATTCTGTCCCCGTAATTTCTCTCTCCTCTCCATGTTTGACAGAGAAATGGGAGTCTCTTTATGAGTCACAGTGAGAGAAATCTTCTAGACTAATCTTTTCTGCTTCGTTCCACTTTCTTCCTTTTATCTCCTTTCTATCCTCTTCTCTTTGTATCGTAAAAGATAATGCTGAAGATTTGTTCTGAGCATAATATATTGAAAAGAAAAGAGGAAAGAAGGTAGCAAGACGGCTTCTGGGTATGCGATCCATCTCTTAAAAACAGACAAGTTTGCTTTATTTTTTTCTGATTCAGAAACAAAATCAGAAAGATGGTCGTTTGTTGCAATCACTGGACAGAATCCGATACATTCACTTTTCTTCCAGCCTGGCAAATCTCCAACTCCTCTTCCAAGAGTTACACTTGTTATTGGCGTGTCAAACCATTTGGATGGTTTATGATTTTCTCGCACTGTAACTAGTTCTCAAATCCCAAATTACTCATCAGGTGTTTGAAACAAAACCCATGTCACATCCTCTGCTCTTTTGTTGATTCTATTTGACGCGTCTACTAATTGCCTCATAGGATCGGAATCCAAGCGCTCACCCTGTTCATCCAACCAAAACACAAATACTGGAACCCATCTGGGTAAACCTTCCAGATGGCAATATTAGCATCCCTTGTAAAGCTATTTCATCAGCGATCTGGTTTGCTCTTAAAAATGTTTACCTGCTTCTCTCAGTGTCACAATCAGGGCTGTCTACCCCGTTTTATTAAGTTTTTTCACTCTCTGACAAGGACCAGAATTCTCACGGTAAAATGGGTTTCCTTTGAGTAGACGATGCTTTTATAAGCTACAAAACATGATGCTGTTCCATTGGTTTGGTGCTTGAGTTCAAAGTTCAAACTGCACATAACAATCTCACTGAAAACTCTATGACAAACGAGCGAGAGACAGCAGTAGCAGTTCAATGGATTGGATTGGTATGGTGAAACTTCAAAGAATCTGAAAATCCATTGCTCTTACTCACTATTCCAATCTGGATGATGAGTCAAATCAGAATTCAGAGAGCTGCTCCTGTAGATGGTTACTGTTACTTACCCACTTTCTCTTCCTTTTTCTGCCAAATATGGGCTCCAATCACCCTATGATGATTGAGCATATCAGAGCCAATCTGGCGCCACGTCCTTTCACTTTTTTCCGATTCAGCAATTCAATAAAGAAAAACACAAGGGAGCATCTCCTTCTCCCATCCACTCATTTCCTCATCAAGAAATGATGACGGAGGTCCTCTCTTTATCTTTCTTTGTTTCACTGTCATCCCATCATCTTTCTTCTCGGTCACTGGATGAACGGTTGTCATGCAGTCCCATCCTGGACGTGACATAGACCTCCCCCCTGTTTTTCCTTTGCCAGGAGGACCCAGCTACCCCTCTTTGTCTCCCCTGCACTTACACTGTCACACTGGTACACTCCCATTATCACCTGAACATCGGCCATCCAGCTTACTCCTTACCCACCCATGAGATTACGAAAAAGTGACCGAAAATATGAGAGAGCTGGCAGAAAAAAGAAGAAAGCAATCCACAAGGTGACTAATCTACAAACCAGAACCTGAAAACAGATCAAGGAAGATGGCAGGGTTTATCAAAGGCCTGTCATGCAATTGGATGATGGAATGTCTCACTGAGAGACGAGTAATTATTCGCACCAGTCAAGGAGACCTCATGGTCGTGTTGGTAAAAACAGAGTCACCTCGGGCAGGTCTCAGTGACCCACTCTGGTTGAGCCTCTGATGCTTGTAGTTCGCAGGGAGGGGAAATAAGAAAGTGACAAGTCTATGGGGAGAGGAGAATGAGGCCGGGTGGTGAACCAACAGGTCATAGCTATGGAGGTGTCGGTATATGGACGACCAGAAATGTCCCCTGCAGAGCCAAGTCGCTATCGAATTTGTCCACTCCTCGCATGGAGGATCCTACGGTTTGCATCTTTCTCGATCTCGCTATGTAATGCTCCTCTTCGTCCTTTGCATCACGAGTGAAGAGTCCCTTGGATCTCTTCTCGCGTGGTCCCCAGAAGTAGACTCTCAGCATCTGAAGGCTGTATGCAGAAGATTGTTTTTTTTCCTTCTCTTCAAGCCTTCCAGATTTGTCAGAATAATAACTAACAGAAAGGAAAGAACAGGCTAATAATTCAGACAAGTGCCAGATGCTTGCAAATACCAAATACATACGAGCATCTACTTTGTGGTGGAGAAGAAAATAAAAGCTCTCTTTGCTTAATCAGAGAAAAGCAGACAGCATATTCAGGTGGTGTGGAGATATCATTTATCTAATTATCAAGCACAGTAAGGAGAAGAAGAAGAAGAGAGAAAGTGCTTGAAGGCTCTCTCCTTTGATAAAAGTAAACATGTAATTGTAAAGAAGATTAAGGTTCACCCCCAACCCTCTGTTTCTGTCATCTGTGAGACAGAAGCTTGCAAGTATTTATACAGTGGCAGTTACATGGCAAAATGTATTATTTAATAACAAGTATGGAAGCAATACATGACATCAAACTGACAATATCAGCACTGAAATTTGTTAACGGATACACCTGTATGAGAAAGAAGGGCCTCATTGGATGCTGTCTCCGAAGATGAACAACTTTAATCACTCAGTTGATTATTACTAAGTCATACATTGTGATCATAGTTGGACTTGTACCCAGATAATCATTTTTCTTGTTTATCATAGAGCCTTTCAGGTTTAAAGTGGAAAAGTTGAGAAAAATGTATTAAGTTGCCCAAGATTAGATAGGAGATTAGATGTTTTTGGAAGAGAAATTGACAAGGATAGAGGCTTTTTCAAAAAAGAAACCCAACTGCACAATCCTCATGAGTCTAGCTGAAGGAATCATGGCAGCCTCCTCTTGCCCTATTGCCCATTGGAGGCTTCTCTGTTGTGAATGATTCAGATTTTATCATGTCCACACACTTTATCTTTCAGTTGGAACATGACATCCATGATAATTCAAATACCCATCTATTCACCTTTATATGTGGGTCCAAATGAGTAGTAAGTCCATAATCTCACATAAGAAATAAAGATCATGTGTGCATTGCAAAGTTTTTTCTTTTTATGAAGGCGCATTGCAAAGTTAAAGTAAACATTGAACACAATAAATGGTTTGCTGCAAAGTGGGGCTTTTAAAGAAAAGAGTACATTCAAATTGTAGGTAATGGAAAACATACAAAGGTGACTGGACATCGATTACAACTTTAAATCCAGTGAGATACACATCTAAAGCATGGATTAAGAAACTAAGGAATTAATAAACTTATCAGTTGTTTGATTTTGCAACAGAATACTGTGATTCTCACTGTCTCCAATGCATTTTGTACTTGCATTTTCATTTAAGTTTAATCTAAAGTTTAAAAAATGGGTTTAGACCGACTAGATCGCATCTTACTTGTGATATACATCTCCGATGCTGATATTCGTTCAACCCCCTCAACCTGATAACATAAAATAGTAGTGAATCTGTGAGATCAATGATGAAAAGAAAGTGATCTGGTCAAACGACAAAATAATCCTACGCATAACTGATGCCTTGTGATTGATGGTGCCTAATTAGAAAAGGTAAACATGACCATTTATAAGCTCATATAGTAAAAATCTTCGACACTTTTTTTTATGGTACACTAAAATATTCAAAGTTGAGGAATAGAAAACAGAAGACAAGAGGAAAGCAATATTTAATAGTTCACTTCATACTGTGGACTGTATCTAACAAGAAACAGAAAAGATTGATAACATAGAAACCTAGTTCAGATGGTAATCTACAGAAGTCTAAGCGACCAATACAATATGTCAAGAACATCTACCTTCAAACCTCCTGAATTAGACATTAAGATAGTCAAATTGAATATAGGCTAAAATACCCATGGTAATAATGTCTTAAAAGCTGCTTAATAGAAACCATAAAGAGTTTATTCTCCAATGGGAGTCTTAATTCTTCATGATAAGATAAGAGATAGCTGAATTGTTTAGCTTCTAGCAGAGGGCACCAGCAAAAATAATAACACACTAATGATAGCAGCAAAGTTGGCCTACAGAGTTGTAACGCATTTGGTTTTCCTCACTATAATCTCCAAGAGCAAGCCAAAGCACCAAAAGCAGTTTGGTGGGTTCTCAATCAAAGGGGGCAAGGGACAAAAGAGAGACAGGGAGACAAAAGCAATGATATAAATTTCGAAAGGTAAGCTAACGAAATTTGTTTGTGGGAGAATAATTATGAGATCAATGATAATTTACAAGGTCATTAGCATTAAATTATTGCAAAGGCTCCAGTGCTGTCATTCTTGGGATGATGAGAATACTGTGGCATTTCTCAGAACAGTTTGGACGCTGCCTAATGTTAACTGGGTCTCCACCCCCACCTGGTTTTTTCTCCACCAGGATGCCTGTAATCGCTTCTATACTTGCAATGACAAAGACAAGGGCAGGCAAGTTTGGTCGATCGAAATCTCCCAAATATGCCTATCACATGCTTGAATCTTTTTTCCCCTTTCCTTTCTTTGGCTTTTAGCGGCTTAAGAATCGAGTTTTTGATTCTGTGCATGTACCTGTTAAGGCCACAGATACCCACTAAAGGACACCAGGTTTTCCACTTTCGTCGAGCTGAGGAAGGAGAAGGAGCAGTGGAGAACCACAGGTTCTGATTTTTTTCTGTGAGATTCCCTTCAACTCAAGAGTCGCTTGACCTCGATTTGCTAGGGGTTTTCATTTCATGTAACACGAAATTAAAAAGAAAAAGAAAAAAACAAAAATAAAAATGATATCATGTAAGTTCTCTCTGCCTGAGAACTCCACGATTAGGAAGAAGCAGACACTTATTTAAGAAATTGGCCTAAAGCGGTGCCAAGAGATCTACCCTTTTCAAGGTTACGAAGAAGAAGAAGGGAAAATCTGCTATGGGAACCTTTCCCAGATAAGTCCCATCACGGAACATCAAATGCGAACGTCATATAGTGAGGCGAATATCACGAACAAAAGTCAAACAGGATGCGACGATGATGATGCGGTGGAGTTCGATTCACCGTTAAGGGGGGGTTAGTGAAGTGGAAATGAAGTGAAAAATTGAATTGAAGTTTGATGAATTGCTTCCACTTCAATTCATGTTTGGGTGTTAGTATAGACGAGTTCAAGTGGCTGGAAAACAGATTCCAGTATTAGTGCCCCTAAATGAAAAATATGATATAAAAAAGAGAATAAGTAATATTTTATAATATACTTAAATAGAACATATACCTAAATATATAATTAACAAAAATAAACGTGGTTACTACACTTATAAGTGATTTAACGTGTAGTATTAGAATATATTAATATCCTAATTAATGAAAAATTATATTACATTACTTAATGATTATAATTTATTATAAATTAAAACAATAATTATGGTTTAATTAATTATAACAAATTGGATAATTAAACCAATTAATGATTACAGTTTATTATAAATTAATATACTAATTACGTGTAACTAAAATAAATTATTTAAAATAAATAAAAAAAGTTAAAAATAACATAAGTGAATATAATAAATAAATAAATTATTTTATAATAACATAAGATATAGTTTAACATTAAAACTCATTATTTTAATAAAAATAAATAAATACATAATAAATAATTAAATATATTAATTTATCAATAACATAATATACATTTTAAATATTATTATTTAATAATATATTAACAAAAAATAAGAACTAATTTAATTAATTGGATAATTAAACCGACGATGTTTAATTTTGCCTAACTTAGGAAAAATTAAATATCGTCTTCATCTTCCTCTGCGGCCATCTTGGCAACGGCGATGGCAGCGGGCAACAGCGATGGCGGTGGGCAACTGCGACGGAGGCGACGCTCCGACGGTGCGCCGAGAGGGAGAAAATAGGGAGGTCGAGAGAGAAGAGATGCCAGGAGGCCGAGGGGCTCTGGCCTCCCGTGCTCTGCGACGGAGGTCGAGAGAGGGAGGAAGGAAGGCCGACGGAAAGAGAGGGAGGCCGAGGGGCTCTGCGATAGAGCCTCCCGTGCTCTGCGACGGAGGTGGGGACAGAGGGAGGACGGCCGACGGGGGTGGGGGCAGAGGGAGGAAAAAAAATCGCGGAGGGGGGAAGAGAGGGAGGCCGAGGCTCTGCGTCTGGAGAGGCTGACGAGAGGGGGGAGGGGAAGAATCAACGCGCATCGCGCGTGGAAAGCTTATGATTTGCAAAATAGGTAGGAAACAGCTTTCCCCCATTTTTGCCTGAGCGAATGAAATGGTGTTATCTCACATTAATTCAAGTCATTCTAAATTAATACCATAAATAGGATGAACTAAGTAATGCGGGGATAATTCATTACATTTCATTGTTGACTAACCCCCCTAATGGATGATTCTTCTTCGTGCCCTTTTGATGCACAATCTTCAATGGACCAGCTTCAATCTGTTCTTGAAACTACTCTAGTTTGAAGTGGATCACGCAACAGGGGAGTGAATGCCACAGGATGACGAGGATCTCATTATTTTCATTCTCACCAGAATCTCAGTCAAATCAGACATGACTCGGATGGAATTCTGGAGCTCAAACCACCTCAGGTTTCGTCAAAGAATCCCGTAGGGATCGAATTTCTTTTTCTTTTTTACTTTTGATGAGTAGATGAAACCAACGAACACAACATGGGCTATCATGAATGTAAGAAAAAAAAGGGCACATTTTGTGGGCTTTATAATTAAACTTCATTGTAGGCCATATTTTAAGCAGATAAGACAACTCACAAAGAGTATGGGGTCTCATCATTTTTGTGGGCTAGAATTACCCTTTTAAGACCCATACTCTGTGGATCACTAAATTTAACTCCTGGTTTAAACACTATTGAACCTTGAGTTCATCTCAGTTAGGCTTAGGCATACCTGATTTTTAATTAAATTAAATGATTTTTTTATCTTGTGTATTTATTATTTGTACGAATTTTGTTTTTTTATCAAAATTTAATGTTATAATGAAGATAATGGTATTTTTGTAAACATATTAAATTAAATGATATTTTATTAATAATATAATTTTTAAAATAAAAATTAGGTGCAAACAAGGTTTGAATATATTTGTACTCTCTTAGGGACTCCTCCCCCTTTCAAACTAAGAATTCCTCTCCCATCATCATAAAAAAGGAACAAACGATACTAAGAGACTGAACTGAACCACGTTTTTGCATCGATAAAGTGTGTTATTTATAAACTATTTACAACAATCCTAAATCGAATGGATAATTACAACAGAAGGATAAATACAACAAAAAATGTATCTCTTAAACCGAAGTTAAGATAAGATAAGATCAGATAATCTCTTTACGCAACAAGCCCTCTCCGATGCTTTGACCAGGGTGACTAGTTTAAGGTAGACAGGGGCCTCCTCGTTCAACAATTGTAATAAGTTTGGACCCATTCTCAAAGAAATTTTTGTTGCCAAAAGGTATGGAGTCCCATAAGACTGCTTCTAATTCTTACTTCACAAAGATGAGTTTATTTTTAAAGTGAGATCAAGTTCTAAAGATGAGGGGAGCTTACATTGTTCTCATCTACAAGCTTCTTCCCACATTTCACTTTAGGCCATTCATATTGAAGACAGGATTTCAGACTTGTACCTTTGATTTGTTGAGAGTTTGCTGTCTTTGATAAGGACCCAAACCGTGTTAAAGTCTTCTTCTCTAGACTTCTTAAGAATCACAACCATATTTTAATCTAAACAAACAACTCTATAACTTAATGCTTTCCACTTGAAAAGCTGCCCTTTATTGTAATAGAACTCTAGTGTTGACTTTGGGAACACTAATAGGTCACCATGAAACGTATAGGCCTTTTAAGCTCCTTGTCACTTGCTATTAAGAACCTTAAACCTAAACCCTAAAAAACCCAAATCGTCAAAACCGACCCTAACCCGATCACTATCCATTTAACCCCATCCCTGTAAACCTGACTTTAATCCGACTCATCCCAGCCCCATCTACGTGGGTTAGAATCAGGTTAGGTTTAGGTCAAATTTGGCAAAACCCGTATTTGATCCAAAATCAAGCGGGTTTTTTTCCACTCCGTCTCCAACCGGTGAAGTGAAATTAGAAACCCAAACTTGGGTTTTCTGGGTCGAATTGGGTCAGGTTTCCTTTTAAACCAGACCCGATACCTACCCTATAGGTGCATCTAAAGTGTTGAACAAGTTTGTTTGTGTCACTTAAGATCAATAATAATTGAACCAAGTCAAATTGGTGAGGATAGAATTAGCTACATATTTAATGAATCACTAATTTCTGAGTGCATTATAGGTTAGCTAACTTAAGAAGAAGGATAGTGAAAATGAAATAAGAGTTGGTGAGGAAAAACAATGTCCCACATTCTTATCAAATTGACTACAATCTTTCTCTATAATTTTTCAAATTTACTCAGATAAATTTTTTTTTTTAAATATATATATATATTAAATTGGCTATTATTAATGAGCATAATTGTACAAAATTTGTATGATATTAGCTATATTTAGGAGAAGGAAAAGAAAGCAATTACATATGATATGGGGCTAGTAAAAGTGACATGGCGTCCCACTCCTTCCCATCTCCTCTATTAAAAGTGACATGGAAATTAAAACGTAAAAAATCGAGTAAATAATAAATGTGCACATGCGCAATTTGAGCGATAATCACCGCGGGTCCGGTCCACACGCTTCGCACGTGTTGACGTCACCTGGTTGTTGCTGCCAATTACACTTCTACCGGATACGAGGGAAATGTAATATAATATAAGGTTTTATAAATAAAAACTGTCCCCCACTCCCCTTTGCTCCACTTCATATCCGTTTGCAGAAGCGGAAACCTTCTTTTCGCCTCTTTCGACAGCGAAACCATGTTGGGGGAAGCAGTGCCGGCGATCTGGGCGTCAGTGTACAGCTGGTTCACACCCACCGTCCTCCTCACTATTGTCATTGGCACCATTGTACTCTCCTCGTCGCTCGGCGGCGGCGGCTCGTCTTCTTCTTCCGCGTCGCATAATAGCACCGGTAATACCCTGGTTCGCACCAGTTCTGTTCTAGATCGCTTCAAATCCTTCAATTTTTACAGGCAGAGGACAGAGGACGTCCACGCTTACGGTTCAGTACTCCAGCCGGAATTCCTCGACCATCAGATCGTCCAACAGAGCCATGAATCATCTTTTCATGGAGAAAATGGTGGGAATGCGCTTGTTCGGACCAGCTCCATCCTTGATCGCTTCAAATCTTTCAATCTGTACCGGCAGAGAACCGAAGACGTCCATACGTACAGCGCGGTCCTCCGGCCGGAATTCCAGACCCATCAAGCTGTCCTGCAAACCCACGAGCTCGCCGTAGAAGAAACTGTCGTGGAGAGCGAAGGAAAGGAAGAAGAAGAAGAGGTAGTAATGAAAGACGCTGAGCATCACCATTACAGCCGGAGTGCTTCAGACACGGCGCCGACTGCCGGAGAGATGCCAACCAAGTTACCTGAGAAGATGAAGAAGTCGGCGAGCACCAAATCGGCGTTCGCCCATTTCAAGGAGGAAGAAGTCACAGGAGTTCGCCGACCAGCGACTACCCGACCGGGAAAAGTCGGCGTTAAAGAAGACGAAGAGGTGGACGCGAAAGCCGATGATTTCATCAACAGGTTCAAGCAGCAGCTCAAGCTACAGCGGCTGGATTCCATTATGAGGTACAAGGACATGCTCAACAGAGAAAAGTAATTCAAACCCCAGGCGCTCGATTGCGAAAAAGCTTCGCCTTTTGCTCCATGACATTAAACTACTCTTTAGAGACGAATTGCGGGTGTACTTTATCAGATTAAAATCGCGTCTTTTAGGGTTTACTGGGGGAAGAAACGAAGAATCTTGAAGAGCTTTCTCTTTTCTAAAGTTTTTTTTTTTTCTTTTTTTTCTAGCTGCTTCAACAGATCCGAGATCTCTAATTCTCTACTTCTTTCACTTCTGTTTCCAAATGGGTCTTATTTTGTTCCTCTGCAATTCTATAAATGCATCGTCTTGGGGCCTTTTGATAAACAGCATCTGGAAACCCGGAAATATTTCATTTTCGGCGAGGAGGGCGTAAGTGAACGCCGTCAGTGTGCAGTGTCTCCACTGAAGCCGACCACGCCGCATTGCTGGCACATGTGCGGGACATCCTGGCCGCCCTACGGCCAGGGCACCTAACTAGCCGCTGATTTAATTTGATCGCACGTGTGGAATTAATTTGTTTGTATAGGCTAGCTGGGGACACGATCATGATTTCGTGAATCCATGATGCATGGAATATGCGGATCCAATTATGAAAATTCTAAAAAAGAATATAAAATGGCCCCAGCAGAATGCTGTCCAATGACATCGCCTGATACCAAATGGTGGGCCTCCCACGTGATTTCCAATACTTCCGATTTAAAGTGCTCTGTCCCGACACGTGCTTTTGATCCGTAGCCTTGAGGATACGGAGGGAAATAAAAGCGTTGTAGGGTTTCTTTTGGTGTTTACAAAGACTTGTCGCTTTGATTTGATTTTGATTAAACACTCAACGGAGGGAAATAAAAGCGTTGTAGGGTTTCTTTTGGTGTTTACAAAGACTTGTCTCTTTGATTTGATTTTGATTAAACACTCAACGGAGGGAAATAAAAGCGTTGTAGGGTTTCTTTTGGTGTTTACAAAGACTTGTCGCTTTGATTTGATTTTGATTAAACACTCAAAAAAAGAGTACGTCGAGGTATGGAAAAAGCCTGGTACTTCCATACATATTTAAGTATGCGTCTGCCGGGAGTCGAACCCGGGTCTATTGCTTGGAAGGCAATTATCCTAACCGTTGGACTACAAACGCTCTGTTGCATTTTCCTTTTCCTATGATTTGTTTTATCACGACCAAAACATACTAAGAACTTGATTTTATCATCCTTTTATTTTCGTATAATAGCACAAATGATTCATTTGTATTGAGGTTATGATACCACTAATATGTGATATAAGAAGCCGCCTTATAAAGGGTATTTATTGAACCAGAGGAGAAACTAAACCACTTATTTAAATTTATAAATGACAAAAACGACAAAAAGAAGCCCGAATAACGCCTTAGAGGCTACGGTTGATTTTGTTGTGGCAGTGGCGCTATCATAGGGCCTATTTTTATCCACTCATCGATGATCTGACTTTCCTCGTTGAATCCCAATATTTTGGGCCCACGTTAATCTAACGGTTACGGTCTTGTAGCCTTGTGAGGAGCGAAAGATCAGAAAGGATCGAAGCGCCACCTCAGGAAATGCCTTGTGAGCCAGCGCGAAAGACGGTTGCGTTGCCACGTGGGCTTGGGCCACTTTCACACGTTTCGCAGCTTATCTGGATCACGTGTGCCTTGCGTGGATTGCACTTACATGTGCGAAAACTGATTTAGTTTGTCTAATCTCTATTGCAAATTGAGTAAGCATAGTTCCATTCATAAAGGAGAAGAATATTAATAGCTACAGGGAGAAATCCTTACGGTCAGACCACATGTGCAGATATCCGTTATGTGATGTATAAATCTGTATATCATTGATAATACATGGGATTTCACAAGTGTAGTAAACCTATTTTTATTTTTATTTAAATCACAAGAATAATCGATATTTAATTGAAGCTGACTATTATACTATTTATTTTTATTTTTTTAAAATATTTAAAACATAATTTTAAATTATAAGATAGAATTACGGGATGGTGAGGGATTTTACTGTCTGGCTCGGTTGATGTCGGGTCCGGCTGGACTTACGGTTTGGTTCGGTTGTCTACTTTATTAGCTGTCACTCTCCTCTTAGGGTTAGGATTCGTCACCTTAAGGGTGCGTACACTGAAGAATCAGTTATGGAAAACAAAAATAAGTCTGGGGTAAAATAGGTATTTTAAAACTATAGATACACCAACTAGCCCTTCCGCTATACTCTCCATCTAGGTCCTTCAACTCCACGGTGTAGATCCGAGGAGTTGGGAAAAAACCCTAGCTCACTCTTACTCTCTCTGTGATCTTCCCTCTCTTCGCAGCTCTCCTAGATCGAAGCTACCTTCAATTTCAGGTGATTCACAGTCTCTGGCCTGTGTTTCTCTTTGTGTATTTTCTCTTATTGCTTCGGTTTTTATGGTGCTTTCTTAATCCGGCCGCCGATGGGCTTTTATTCTCTTTTTATCTCATGTATTTCACTGAACCGTTGCATCGCGTTGATATTTTCCGCCAGGTTTCGTCTTGTTGAAAGTGATACTTATCCGTCGGTTTTTAGGACCGTACTGTTTCGAGATTGAAGATCTAATTGTTGTAATGATTTTGATTCTTGTTTGTTCATGGATTGGGATGTTCTGTGGCTGAATTTTTATGTGTAGTTATGAGTTGCCGTGGTTTTCTGATATCGATATCTGTAAGCTATTGCCGTCTCTTGCTTGGAGCTGCTGTTAGGGTTGCCTGCTTATTTGCATAGCTTGCTGTCTGGAGGGATAGTTAGTTATTCTGGAATTTTGAATATCTTCGCTGGCTAGTTTCATTATAAGTGGCGATTTATGGTTCTTTATTATTTTTATTTTTTATTCAAAGCATGTTCTAATATTTCTTCTACTTGCTTCTTTAGCATGCTTGCGAGTTTTCCTTTCGTTATTTTTCGTGGCGGTTCAATCGGTAGGTGTTAGTATGATTTGTTCGTCCGCATTTCTTTCGTTTCATTGCGAGGACAGTTGGTTTGCTACTATTTTCTTCATTTTCTCTTTAATGAGAAGAGTAATGCTAGATTTCTGTTTCTTGTATCAATAGTCGTCTGTCAATAGCACGTGTATTATAGTAAAATTCAGAGATTCCTGGACTTTTTTGCTGCATTGCATTGTAAAAAAAAAATCACTGTTGCTTATTGTTTTGGTGTATTGCCTGACAAAACTGATAACTTGATTTTCGCTCTTGTGTTATCATTTAGTAAAATTTGCTGCTTCTTCTTCTTCTTCTTCTTTTGAATTAGTGTCTGTTGTTTTGATAATCATTCAATCTAATGATTTGTAGTGTCAAAATTTTATACACAATCGATTTTGTCTTGTTCTTCTTGGTCATTTGATTTAACTTTCTGTCTACATTTAAATAAAAAAAACAAGGGAAGGCTGTATGTTGCTAGTATGGGTTTTGTTTTGACCATGGCATCTGTCTAGCTTAAATAGTACTTATTGATCATTTGATTTGTATACTTTTACAAAAAAAAAATTAACTGGAATCCTATATTTAGTATGGATTTTGTTTTGACTATGGCATTAGTGTAAGTTTAAATATTACTTAGTGTTAGTGTACTGAATCTCTGGAAGGGATTGATATCTCTCTTTTACCATTACAGCATGGCAGGCGTGACTCCAGAAGGATCTCAGTTTGATGCACGTCAATATGATGCTAAAATGAGTGAATTGTAAGATTCCCTGCCCCTGGATTTTTTTTGTTTCAATTTGATTCTGTCTTTCTTTTGGCCCAAAGCATACAAATTTGTCTATGTTTTTCATTTTAACAATGTAAAGAAAAATTGTTGATATTTTATTGTACTGGTTTTATATCTTCATAGTGTTGTTAGTGCTGATGTTTATCATGGTGATGGGTTGTGTAGGCTTACATCTGATGGACAAGATTTCTTCACCTCGTATGATGAGGTCTATGACAGTTTTGATTCCATGGGATTGCAGGAAAATCTTCTTAGAGGAATCTATGCATACGGTTGGTGGACGGTGTACATTCTATGATTATTCTTTTTTGTTTTTTTAAGCAGCAAAAATGTGAATGTGGACCTTGTGATGCTTTTAAAGGTTTTGAGAAGCCCTCTGCTATCCAGCAAAGAGGAATTGTGCCCTTCTGCAAGGGACTTGATGTGATTCAGCAGGCGCAGTCTGGTACAGGGAAAACAGCAACTTTTTGCTCTGGAATTCTTCAGCAGCTCGACTATAGCCTGGTTGAGTGTCAAGCATTGGTTCTTGCACCCACTCGAGAACTTGCACAACAAATTGAGAAAGTCATGCGGGCACTTGGTGACTATCTTGGTGTGAAGGTTCATGCTTGTGTTGGTGGGACCAGTGTCCGTGAAGACCAACGCATTCTCTCAAGTGGAGTTCACGTTGTTGTTGGCACCCCAGGTCGTGTTTTTGATATGTTGCGAAGGCAATCCCTTCGTCCCGACTACATCAAAATGTTTGTGCTGGATGAGGCTGATGAAATGCTCTCAAGGGGTTTTAAGGACCAGGTACATTACATATGCATTTCATAATATCAGCTGTAACTGAACATTGTGTTAGTAACTTGTCTGTGTGGTTCATGAAGTTGATAAAGAAGCCTGTTGAAGCAGAGAATCGTGCATTTTTTGCTGATTAATGCCTGTACATTTATGCTGCATATTTTAATTGCTGACTGTTTACTTACAGAGTTTTTTTACTATATTTCACACGTATCATTTCTTGTTTCTATTAGAAGACTTGCCTTATTCCTATATAATTCATAAAAATATCATGCTCTTTGTTTTGCTACGTTGTGTAGTCTTCTAAGCAGTAAAAAATTTCTGTCTTACTAGTGATTGTATTGTTTCTCTATACTCATATTAGTCTGTCCTCTCACGTGTGACTAGTAAGTTGACTTGTCTTACTATTCCTCAGGTAACTGATTTGCCATTATAAATGTATGTGATGTTGTTTATTTATTTATTCACGGATAACACTCTTTATCAATTATAAGGTGACATCTTTTATCTTGTATACTATTCTGATCTCCATCTAAAACTCTTGCTTTGCAGATTTATGATATTTTCCAGCTTCTCCATTCTAAAGTTCAGGTAGGAGTCTTCTCTGCTACCATGCCACCTGAGGCTCTTGAGATCACCCGGAAGTTCATGAACAAGCCTGTCAGAATTTTGGTGAAGCGAGACGAGCTCACACTTGAGGGTATCAAGCAATTTTATGTAAATGTTGAGAAGGAGGAGTGGAAGTTGGAAACTCTTTGTGACCTTTATGAGACTCTAGCCATTACCCAGAGTGTCATATTCGTGAATACCCGGCGTAAGGTTGATTGGCTCACCGACAAGATGCGCAGCAGGGACCATACGGTCTCAGCCACTCATGGTGATATGGACCAGAACACTAGGGACATCATCATGCGTGAATTCCGATCTGGATCCTCACGTGTTCTGATCACTACAGATCTTCTTGCCCGAGGTATTGATGTGCAGCAGGTCTCCCTTGTGATTAATTATGATCTGCCTACCCAACCAGAGAATTATCTTCACCGTATTGGGCGTAGTGGTCGTTTTGGAAGGAAGGGTGTTGCAATCAACTTTGTGACCCGTGACGACGAGAGGATGCTTTTTGATATCCAGAGGTTCTACAATGTTGTGATTGAGGAGCTGCCGTCAAATGTTGCTGATCTTCTCTAAAGAGGGATTTTTCGTAATTTTTATCCTTGTTTATTGAGGTAAGATGTTTTTAATTGGGTTATATTACTACTATTGTGTCTGTTTTTAGGGGTTTGGGATTTTTATTTGTGGATGTCAAAACTTATATATGACTTAAATGAGTGCGTGTATGGGGTCCAGCACATTTTCAAGATGATGTTCCATTGGTGCTATTCAGATGGAGCATGCATGGGGTCTTGTTGTTGCAAATTTTGTAGCAGCTAGGGTTTTTTTTTTTTTTTTTTTTTTTTTTTTGTATCTTAGTGTTATTGCTTTCTTATAACTTGTTTGGATCCTATTTTTCTGTTTAGTTTGGTTTCTTCTTTTCGTAAATGGCGAGGGGTCATGTAGAAAGAGAAACATGAATTTGGTATTTATGAAGTTGACCGGGAACTCAATTAACAAACGTGCACGTTGGTTCATCTTCTGAATCTTGATCTTTTCAGCGTGGCATGGTTTTCCAATTTATTTTGGTGGAAGCATCTTTTTCATTTTGACTTTGTTTTATTTTTAAACTTAGTCATGCGTAGTCTTGATTTCTGCAGGCCAGTTGCGGTTGAGACAGGTGTAGAAATAATCCATTTAGATTCAGTACCCTTTGTATGTTTTTACGTCGTTTTATTTATCTAATGGATCTCCCTGTTGAGCGCAATGGGCTCAAGTAGGGTGTTCCTCGGCGTATTTACTTCTTATCTCTAGTCATGGATTTCTATCGTCCTCTTGTTCTTCTCTTGGGTTAGTACAAAGATTGTTCCTTCTTCGAAAAGTGCTTTTTGGTTTCTCAAAATTTTCCGTATACCCCGTAAATAACCTCTTGGTTTGAGAAAGGATTATATACTATACTCTTAGGGGGGGAAGCTGCGAAGCCATCCATTCTTAATCTGGTATCTGGGTGGGGAAAGTGTCAGAAGAGCCTGAAACATATTGAAACAGAAATATCTTTTGGATCAGCACTATTCTGATGAATAGTCCAAACAAGGCGTGGGGAGAGGGGAAGTTGGTCCTTTCATGGGTTGGGTTGGGTTGTCTATAGTCTGTTTTGGGTATCTTCTCGTTCGAAAAGCAGGCGCGCTTTTGTGTTGTGTATATTTCGCTTTTAACTGTCTCAATTTGTCTTTTTTTTATTATTATTACTATTATTACTGATTGTTGGGAGCTAAATAGGTTAGTAGTAAAAAAATAGATATAATCAAAATTGTAGGATGTAATAACTCATTTATAATAATAATAATAAATTTACTCACACAGTTTCCTATAAGCCAATATGTGAGCTTTCCAAAAAAATCACTTAATTGCTATTGGGGATTGTAGCTGTAGAGAAAAAATCCATAATATCTTTTAAAAGAGTAGTGATTAGCTATTAGTAATCTCTGTGGTTCTATCTGCATGATGAACGTGGTGATACATGTATTGAGGGAACCGTTTACTCTTAAGATGCGAGTTGCTTTTGTAAAATAAAACAGTAAAAATAAGTCTAAATTTTTTATTTGTTCTTCAAATTGAATTGAATGGCTTAAAATTAGGTTTCTTCCTATTCCATCATCTGTTTTTATCGCTTTTCAGTGATAAATAGAATATAACAACATTGTCATAAACATAATGAAATCAATAGTATGCTTATGAATAATATAACTTTTTTAAAATAAAAATAAAAATTAAGTACAGCCAATGTAATAGGACTTAAATTTAGCTTTCTTTTCTTCTTTGGAAAATAGTTTATAATATGTTGAGATAAGTTGACGTATTTTAGTAATGGATGTTTTATCCTCTTCACCCTGTTGAAAATGAGGATTTAGTTTGTCGTTAAGTACCATTGAAAAGGTATCAGGCTAGATGAACATCTGCATGTTAAGAGAATTTTAGTTTGAATTTAATACCTTCAAAAACGTAAGCGAGAGTATACTAACTCAACAACACCAACAAGTTATATATAAAAATGCATGCAAAAAACCATTCTCATCAAGGAAGAAAAGGGCCAAAGTTTCATATAAAAACCAAGAAGAATTGATAGAATGAAGATAAATCAGATAACATATCAGGTCATGATCGTCAAAGTTCAAAATTGGGAAGATAACTGTAGTATGAGTGTTTTGATAGCATTCTATTCCTCTATACAATGGGCATTCAGACTGCACATGACACCTACTCACCTCTAGAAAAAAAGTATTAAAAATGGGAAAACTAATTGGCATCTAACGTGATCAAGGTGATCCATTTCGTAGGCTTGCCTACAATTTCTTGCTCAAAATCAAGCAACATCTTGGAAGTCATGTAGCGAGCATAGATGAACTCATTCTCTGCAGCTGTTATGGAGTACAGGAAGCTTGAAACATTAGACCGATATTGGCTAGTAGAGGGAGCTATAAAAAGAAAAAAATCCAGAATGTAGCTTTACCTTGTCCACGAGCAGGTCAACTTGTTCTCTGTACATCTCTTTCATGTCAACAATATCAGCTCGGAGTTCTTCCAACTGCAGAAGGAATAATTGATTATTGTTTAGCTGGTTTGTGTTCGGTTTGCAGGTTTCCTAGGAAGCTAATAAAGTGTTAGTCGACTAAAGTTTTGTCCACATGGCAAGCACGAAGAGACTTTAATCATCATCCTTGTTGTTGCCATCAATTACTCATACTATGTAGATAAGACACCTACTAAGAACTCCACTAAAAAACTACTGCAACAGTGATGCTTCAAGGTGCAAGATGATGGACGCAATGGAGAAGCAACATTTGCAAAAGATTATGGCAAACATGAAAATGTTAAGATGGATTTGCAACAACACTAGGAAAGACAAAATGGAACGTGTTAGAGAATGCATACGTTGGAAATGAAAGAGAAGTAACTAAGATTAAAGTTGTTTGAGATAAGTTTCACCATTTTGATGTAGACCTAAGTTTGCACTGACGGAAGGGTTTTATCTTGATAAACTCACAAAAGGTGGAGTGGCGGCCAAATTTGATATTTGTGGAAGAAGCAAAAAAAAAAACCTTGAGGAAGACAACAAATGGTCTTTGACATATGAGAGACACAATAGAGGAAGAGAACTACCAACTTGAACATACATTGTAAACAGCTTTGATGCTGGTGCCGATGACTTAATATAATGTTTGTTTCAAATTTGTAAATCCTTCATGTTACCTCTTCATCACGTTCACCCATAAGTTCTAGTGCTGCAGTGTGTCGTCTTCTCAACGCTTCCAGCTCTGCTTGTATGCTAGGCAGTACTCCAGCCTCAGCCCTCAATTTTTCGCACTGAAAAACAGATTTTAGATGCTCATTTAAGCAGCAAGACAGACCATGGACACTATTCTCAAAAAACCAAGGAAACAGTAGCGGAAGAAACAGACCTCTGCTGTGATCTTAACAAGCTCCTCTGCAAGTGAATCACGAATAGATTCCAAAGACATCTGAAGTGCAGATTGATTCATGCCATTGATTAGAACAAAAAGTGCCTGAAGCTCCAGTTGTCATGGTCACACATTCAACATCAAGTTCACATTGTTTTAGCATTTTAAAACCCCTCACGAGAGGTCGCACTTGATTGAGGCATCTCAGTTTGGCTCAACCAAGTCCGTTTTAGTTTTTAACTGTAGATGCCACGACCTATCGGATATAGAGGCTTATATGCCAGACTACAATCCAGATATCCACTTATATTTCTTAGGAATGTAGCAGTATCTAAGACAATACCACCTTTATGATAAAAAATGGTTAAGAATTTATTAGTCCCCCATACTAGCTACGAATATCGCAACAAATTCTACCTCTCCATTAAGGTTTATCTTCACTTCTATTTCCCAGTGTTTTATAGTAAAATCACGACAGCATCCAAAAAATCTTAAAAAAAGGAACAAACATATAACTTAAGGGTCACTAGGGAATTTGCTTCAACTAGCAAGCCAGATTTTTTGCTTCCTTAAACCTTTCCAATACTAAATATATCAATACATCCAGAGGCATTCAAGATCTTAGGAACAAACAGATTAGTAGCAGGGTGTAAATGACAAAATAGAGAAGATCAGGGAGGCATCCATGGAAAGACAATCTTTGACTACAAGCAAGTCAAAGCTTCTGCTAACCTCGACTTTCTTTGCAAGTCATACATGGAGACATAGGAGATGATCTGAAACTTGGTCTGCTGGCCCAGCCGGCAAAGTAGGCACTTAAAGGTAAATTTTTATGCTGGGAACAAACATAACATTATCTTAAGTTAGCTAGACATAGATCCTTCATGTATCACATAGAATCTCTCCTTTCATGCGCTGCATGATAAGCCACCAACAGATGATCATCTAGCCATTTCTCATTCCCTCTGCTTAGGGGAAGAGACATAGGATCTCTCTTCTATCATGTACAGCATGATAAGACTCAACAAATGATCACCTAGAAATTTCTCATTCACTCTAAATCAAGGGATGAGACATTTGGATATCTTCTTTCACAGCAGCTTCGCTACTTCAACTTATACCATCGTTTGATAGGGTTTTGAAATGCATTGATGTATCCCAGGAATTCAGAGGACCCAAGTAACTTTCTTCCATAGTTCCACATTCTCCACACGGGGGAAAAAAAAAACACTCTCAACTGGCCACTGGTTCAAAAGCATCTAAAGGATTTTCAGAAGAACAAGTTTTGCAGGCAAAAATATCAAGACTGTTAAGTTGTGGAGCCTAGTTAACACCTTATGTTGAGTTGGTCGGGGATTGACCTTCGCAGTAAGGTCATCGTGAGGGTTGGAAGGGGGGCAGCCCCCTCTCAGGGGAGCGAAGGCGGAGCCCCCATCCGATCCATGATATATTGACTGTGTTTCATTAAGGGCAATTTGGGAATTTCACTCTTGTAATGCGTTTGCCCTAGTTTTCTCTTTAAATTGGGGGGCGCCGCTATTAGGATTTGATGATCTTAATCCGAGGAGCATCTCGAGTAGCCCGAGAGGTTAGAGAGAAACACTTGTAAGTGTGCGATTTCTCTTGTAAACTATTTCATCTTCATAGTGGATTACTGCAGCGGCGAAAGACAGGATGTAGTCTCCTCACTTTGAGGCGAACCTGTATAAATCTTGTTGTGTTTTTCCGTGCTTGTTTTTCCCTTATTCCTCGTTTATTATTATTGCTCTCGTTAGTTTGAATTAGGGCATTTAATTCCTAACAAAGACATATGCATGATAGAATTGATAAATACTAACATGAACACAGAATTTGTGGGTCAGGGCTAAATGATTAATTTTAACACCAATAAGGTTCCCAAAAATTGCCTCCTGGTCATTTGGTGCAAGAAAGCTCAATTCTGACAAAAGCTCCCACAGGCACCCTACCTTTCAAAAGAAAAGACCATCATACATCCTACCCAGTTCTAGCATTATATATCCACTTACAGAACAATAATTTAACAGAATGAATATGCAACTGTGCACAAGAGACTGTAATCTAATGAATTCTATAACACCAAGCATGTGACTAATAAATCATTTCTGTGTCATTTTTTTTGTCTGTCTCAGTTTCCTCATGTACCCAACATATATCTCTGGCTCCTGTATCTGAGTGCCCAAATAATACTGATGGTTGAAACCTTAACAAGAAAGCATGCCAAATCCATTCTTAACCGGTCTTGGCTTAGAAAATTGTAACAAACAAAGTTCCTACTGCTAATGGATAGAGAAACACATGATTACTTTCCATCCAATACAACCTTAGATGACGCAGAATTATTACCATGCAAATGGAAAAGAAGAGAAACAAGGCAGAGGAAATGACCCATACCAAGCGAGACGTGTATGATGCAAGTTCACCGTCCTTTTGGCGGAGAGTTGACTCAAATGCATTAGGAGTCATGCTTTTCAGAAAATAAGGAGTCATAGTTGTCTCCCCAGAAAGTCTCCTTTCAGAGAAAACACCATCAGATGAATCTAGGGATGCTTGAAGGAAATAGCTTTCCTCCATGCTGCTGATACTTCCAGCACTATAAAGCTTCCTGATGGATGCATTTCCTGTCATCACATAACATAAAAATCAAAATAATAAACTGAGAGTACTAGATAGATTGCTCAGCAGGAACCAAGTAAACAATATCAGGGTTTACCATTTTCAGTGTATGGGATTTGTTTAGTTGTTGGAGCTGCAGTTTCACGATGAACTGCCCTTTCCAACTCTAGCCTGGCAGCCCTTTCCTGTTCTAACTCCTGTGCATTGACAAGCAATTATAGGCTTTCTTTTGTCATGCACAGAGCAAGGTAAAGTAAGCCACTCTCTCATTCCACATGCTTAGATGAAACTCTACCTGTGCTAGTAGTTCTCTGTGTGTCACTTCCTGTCGTAACTCATGCTTGTGTTTACTCCTGAATTCCTTCAACTCATCTTCTAGCTGTTTGGCTCGAACTTCATGGGTTGCAGCTGCTTCCTGCGTGGCAAGATATTCTTGTCTATTTTCAGATGCTCTTTGCCTTTCCTTCTCAAGAGACCTACTCAATTGAGCCTGTTCTGCTCTAAGACATGAGACCTGAGACATTCTTTTGTTAGTTGTCTTTCCCTTAACGTCACATAGCGCCCAAAATAAGAGCCAATAATAAATAGGGGAACCTGGGCTTCTAGAACAGCATTTCGAGACAAAGTTTGAGACAGGCGCTCATTCATGGATCTCTCTCTTTCTTCAGCAGCCGCAGCTTTGGCCTCTGCCTCCTGTTAGTTGAATATGAAAAGGTTTGAATAGGCAACTACATTTAAAAAAAAAAATAAACCATGGAAAAAAAGAGAAATGAAGCAAAATCATTAAGAACCTGTAACCGTGAATTTAGTGCTCTCTCCACACCAGCCCAGGCTTCTGCTCTTCTAGCAGTAGTTTCCTGACATTTCAGAAAGAAATCATAAGTTACAAAATATTCCCAGAGAAGATCTATAGAGGACTTGAAGTCAGTCATTCCAGAATGTTGCTTTAGAGAAGAATTTGATGAGAGGGAAAACCTGCATCGCTTCAATTTGCCTTAGAAGGGGCCTGGTTGACTCAGGAACTTGACCAATCAACTCCTCACATCGTAGTTCACTTGCCTGATAATGAGCAATATCAACATCAATGAAAATGAAACAACAAAAAAAAGGTAGCAGTGAATGACAGGTGCATGCTCAGTAGTTTTACGTACTTGATAGCGCTTTTGAAGATCATCAACATCTCTCCGAAGCATATCTTCTCTAAAGACTGCCTATAACACTAAAAAGATAAGAAAAACACAAACAAATGCAGTTTACAAAACCTAAGAGAGGTCAAAATGAGTACCTGCTGCTCTGTCCTAGTCAGAGTTTGCCTGAGCTCTTCAAGTGCTTGAACAAGTGTTGCCTCACGTTCCCCAGTCTCTCTTAATCGACCTTCAAGTTCAATTCTGGCTTCATTATTAGCACGTGCCTCTGCAAGAGCTTCTGCCTCCTTAGCTGCATTTATAGCATTGGTATAGAATTCTTTTTGAGTAGCAAGCTCTGCTTGAGTTTTCTCTATGGTTTCTTGAAGCAGCTTTTCTGTTGCTGCCTTGTCTCTTTTTATGCTCTCTACTTTGGTTTCTTCCACCTGGAAGATAATAACAATATTAAGCAAATGAGGAAAGTTCTAATTATGTAAGAGAAGAATAGGAGAAAAAAGAGACACATGAAGAGACGTCAATGGCCATCTTCCAACAAACGTTTCTCCGAATAAAGGAATAAACAGAAAAATGCAACATAAAAATCACTTTTGCAATGTAACTGGTGGACAGGAGAATGGTCCCAAAAGAAGTTTATCAAGAAAAAGACATCACCTATAACTGGTAGTGGAAAACTTTATATTTTTCATTTTGAATGGCAAAAACTTTTTAATAGAAGGAGAATGCTACAAACCATAAAAAAAACTTCATATTGCAGAAAGAGAAAATTATATCACCCAGAATAAGAAATTGACAGTGAGTGCCATCCCTAGCTAGCAAGTCGAGTAGCGAGTTAGCCAAGCAAGGAGTGGGAATCCAATCACTAACAACAGATCAGCTAATTTTGCAAATTCTTCCAAAAGATGCTCAATAACGGCCAAGAAGAAGGCCTATTTCCTGCAAACTCAAAAACTGTGAACTTCATGAAGACAAGAGTCGGTGACCATAAAAAAGTCAAGGGGACACTAAAGATTTGGATTTTTATGGTTCCATCTAGTCAGGCACCAGGAGTTCAATCTACAGCATTCCCAAGTATAGGCCAGGTTTTATCATGACTGGTATGTCACAAATACAAGCAAATTATCTAACGCAGGACTATAAGATGTACCATAAAAGAAAAGTAAAGAGATTCCCCAACTGCGGTTCAGGAATGTATGCTGATCATTTCGGAAGTACCTGAATCTTGGAATTTAATCTCTGCTTTTCCTCCTCAAACTCCCTGATCTAGCAAGTAAAGAAATAAATCAGAGAAGTTTAAAGAGCATCCGGATCATGATCTAATCGATAAAGAGTTAATAACATACTTGAGCCCTTAATTTCCTAATTTGTGATTCCTGAGCAGCTTGCTTTTTAGAAAGCTCTTCACCTGACAAAAGATAGCAGTCTAAGGAGTCCAAACACCACAATACAAGTGAAAAAGAGAAAATCGGAAGTTATGGTCTATACTCTTAAATGTGCAGCAGGCAAACACAATGTAGCATACACATTTGCCAGCCAGTTATTGTTGAAGAACACTAATTACCTATATCTCAAGATATCTGGATAATGTATAGATAAAACCTATATGTTCATAGCTTAACATACCTTAACATATGACTAGATAAATCCCATATCTTTACATATGTATAAATATATTTTAATATATCTGGATAATGTGGATGAATAGTAGTCCAACCTTGTAATATATAGTAACAAGTATCAGATATACTACATGGTCAAGAGAGTAAGATAGGCTAAGATGCAAAAACCCACAAATCCATGTTTAAAAATTAGAAGTTCTCTTTTAATATCAACAATTACTGATGACAATTTCATAATCCAATGACCATGAGTCAAAAACATCTCAATCATTAGTGAAACACTAAGATCTTATCCATGAATCAATCTGAAGTAAAATCAAGGCATGTTGAGACACTTCCATGAACAGAAAAAAAATAAAAAAATGATGCCAACATCATATTAAACAAGGCAACAGAAAGTACAAGAAATTTTCTTCACAGCCCTCTACCTTCAGCCATTACTTGACTGATTATCTCATCTTTTTCCTTCAAAAGAGCAGTTGCATCACTTTTTTTGCTCTGTTCTCTCCGCAATGCATCCCGTTCCTTTGTGAGAGCATACGCCTGAAACCAAAAGTTTCAACATGCAGAAATCAAGGTTCACTCCCACAAGAAAACATTAAAAAACCATCTCAATACAATTGAAAACTTGGGTGACTTTTTAAAAAGAAAATATGCTATTAACCATCGGAGTAACAACAAGAGACAAGATTTTTGGCTGTGGACCCGCCATTGGTTGTACAGACCTGCAATATTCATTTTACATGAGTTTCATTTAGTTTGCAGAATTGGGGAAGTCTGAAGGGAAATGAGATGTCAATATTGAGTCTAAGCAAAGAGGATTGAGCAACCCGGTAAGTTCCACACTCACCAGAAAAAAAAGGCAGAGCTTCTGTTTCAAAAATAGACAACATTTTTTCAAAGTGTTAAAGAGTAATCCCAATGGATTGGTGAATACAAAGATCTTAGGTTTATTAGTTGGGAAATAGGTTTTTTAACTTGGCTAGTCATTTTGGGATGGGCCTTAGACCCAACTTCATATGTTATTAGAGCAGGTGACCTCCACCTAAATTATCCACATATAGAACCATAAAGAAAACCTACACGTGAGGAAGAGTGTTAAAGAGTAGTCTTACATGGATTGGTGAATACAAAGATCTTGGGTTTATCAGTTGAGAATTAGGCTTCCTAACTTGGCTAGTCATTTTGGGATGGGCCTTGGACCGGACTTCACACAATGAAAAGTAACAATGTTTTTTGTTTGTATTTTCAGTTAAAGATTAGAAAGGATCATTCATAATTTGAGACATACAAATCAAAAAATTCTTCAGCCATAAATAGATCTAAAAATCTATATGAGTGTGGCTGTAGTAGGATCCCAAAATGCATTGACGTACAAAGCCACTTTTAAATGTGCATTTACCTTCCTCTCAAGAGATGCTACTCTTTGATGGTATTCCTCCCGCAGTGCATCAGAATCGGATTCTCCAGATTTTCTCTGCAATATGATAATCATCCGAAGTCGGATGTATACACACAAATCTCTATGGTGAAAAATATCAAACTTCACACAACATATGAAAAGTTTAAGATGTACCATGAGCATATCAATATTCACATGCATCCAAGGTCAACTTTATTATATTTGAGGAACATTTTCAATTAAATTGATGTGAGACAAAAAAAAAAAAAAAAGGTTGAATTGAGACCAAAAAAAAGTTGAAGCGAGAAAAAAGAAAAAGTTGAGACATTAAAAAAGAATGAAGCTGACTTGAGAGAAAACGAATTAAATTGAAGTGAGACAAAAGTACAAGAAAGGACTTTCCATGAGTTAACTATTCAACCATCTAATTGTTGGTGCATCAGCTAGGATAAAGATGTAGTAAAAGATAACACTTTGGTGTTCTTTGTATAAAGTAGACTTTACCACATATGGCTGTAAAAACTTTAAAAGCAACATGGCTATACAATCTTTGATTGACAATTTTATTATGAAAACTTACTTACGTGCAACAAAACACTAGGAGTTGCTCACTTGTTCTATGGCTATTGCTCAATTCCGATCTTTGGCACTTTAATCAATCTTTGACTAGATTTTCCAATTGCAGATGGATGCTCCATCACTTCGGATATATCTCAAATCATTTGGCTCCCTTGTGAGAAGTGGGATCCAGTAACACCTTGTTTTGGAGACTCCACTCTTCTCACACCCATATAGCTTTGGGCTTATCTTGTGATTGTTCATTGTTATGACTGTATTTTTTGCATTTCCTTTGTTGGTTGTACTTTTTTGCCCTCTGGCCACCATCTTCTCTCTTTGCAGAGTAAAGTTATCACCGATTGTCAAAGAAGTTAGAGAGAGAGAGACTTAAGCCCTAAATTAACCAATTTTTTTAATTCCCCCCCCCCATTGAAGGGGATTTGTATGTAATCATTAATTGATTTCAGGGAAGAGGATTCCTCCTAGGTGCTTCATGTATATTTAATATAGAGATATTTATAGATTCATGACCATCTCCTAGACTCACATATATTGAAGTGCTAATCACTTCACTTATTATTTCGCTTCGCGTGGAGTTTTTAATCAATACCTTGTTATAGGAAACTCCCTTTCTTTTTGGGAAAACAAGGAGAATACTATTAATCTTTTTTTTTTAAATGAGAATACTATTAATATTAAGAGAGAGCATATAAAAAAGCATAAAAATAAGGAAAAACCAAAATTATATCTAGAAGGAGAAGAGAAGGAAAAAATCAAGACACTAGATCCAAGGTTTAAGAGACTCCAACAACAAGAAAATCTAATGAAACAACTGACCCCGGGGGGCAATGATGCTTGATTAAAATTTACCCGATTAACCGTTCTCCATTGGTTTAGCTTTTGATCCCATGCTTGGGCTTTAGCTCCTTAAGCTATTCGTACTTTATATTGTACCCTATGTTGCAATACTAATGTTCAGTTGATTAATAACGCTATCATTTCAAAAAACAAAAATAGAACGAATTCTGCCAATATGTATTTTGTAAACAATTACCCATTGCTCGAAGAATATAACCTAGCTTTAGAGTAAAACGAGTATTTTCCAACTGAAAGAGAATTTAAAAACCACATTTTCCAAAACCTTTGCTCAATCCACAATTGCCCCTCTTCAAAGAGTTTCCAAACTGAGCAAGCTTCTCAAATCCCAAATCCAAATATAATTTTTTTTGTCTTCCATTGCTATCTCGAGCATATATCTTTAGAGTTTTCATGTGTTTCCATTTTCATATATCTTAATTTTTTTATGTAAGAACTTTCACCTGTTTTGGGCAGAACGGGTAAAGAAACAGATGAAAGGTAAATAGAACAGGTAACAGTATGCCTCTTACCTGTTCCATCCATTACCTATTGCTATCCCTAACCAGACCACACTATCAAATTTGCACTCTGCATACATAACCCATGAAAACTAGGATGAGATGAATAAATCACAAATCTCATCATAATAACTAAGTAAACTTCATGAAGAAGCTTCTCAAGATTTAAACCAGCTAATCACCACAAAAGTGTCTTCCTCCGTGACCAAATGAATGGGGAAATGAACACCATAAATTGTGGTCCATGCAGAAGAGCACAGAGATCCACCTCAGTGGAATCCCATATCTCTAGAGACACAAAATACACTTGAATCACATAACTCCCTTTCAATAGATTAGCCTCCTTTTTTTCTCTTTTATTCTAAGTTGTTGCACTTTCTTTATGTCATTTCCTATTGTATACCCCATTCTCCTTTGGGAGTTTCCTGTACTATCTTATTCTTAGCCCTCATCATCTTCAAGATATGATAAATGGATAATGACCATTTCACTATTTTGGGGCATTTGGGCAGCCTTACATTGCACCATAAAAGGTTTTTTAAGTTATGGGCAAACCAGAACAAGATCACCACCAACTCACGTCTTCTAAAAATGATGAATTAGTTGCAATACATATCTACTGTAAGTAACCCATAAGTAGCAAGCAGACAATGAAGAGCTCATGAATCATCAAACAGAAACTCCACAGCTAAAAATACAATCCATGAGGCATATTGTAAAGCGCAAGCCCATGGGCAAAGAGGTACCAACCTAAATGGTAACCAAACAACAAAACATTGACTATAAGATAAAGAATGACATGCCAAAAAGAGGATAAAATATTTGCAATCAGTTTCATCGATACTATGTTCCTCTGTTAGTTATCACCCTAACAAAAGAAAAGCAGTGAAAAGATATATACCAACCTTCAACTCCTCAATCTTAGATTTTAAGTGCTCATTTTCATTCATCAGCTGTGCAATTTCATCTGCTTTTGACTGCCAAAGAGAAGTTCTAATAAATAAATACAGACAATAGATGATAAATAAATGTCATATTGCTAAAATGTCTTATAATACAAATGGTTTTGCTCATACGTGCCACAAGGAATAGAATATATGAAACTGTTCTGGTTGCCAAGGTTGTCTTGGAAAGCTTTGAATAAATGAAATCATAAACTAAAGTAACCGGGTCTAAGACAAAATACCTGAGCTTGTCTGGCAGCTCCTTGTAATGCAGCTTCCATCATTTTCATTTCCAACTGCAACCTCTCTAATTCAGCTTCTGTATCCACCATATTATGAACACTGTTCCCACTGCTTAAACCCTGCTCTACTTTAACTGTTTCGATATCAATCACCTCGGCATTCCCTTTTATAGGTTCCTTCTGTAATTCATTCTCGATAGCTATAGGTTCAGATGCCATAACTTGAGTCTGCTCTGAGGAAGTGACATCTGATTGACTACCACTCAAAAGTTTAGCAGCATTTTCCTCTACAATAGGAGTTGCATTTGCATCAGAAAATCGTTGTTCAATATTGGCTTCTCTGTTATCTACTGTGTCAACATGCTCAAGAAAACCTTCCTCAGCAAGCTGTTCTACATCAACTTTCAGTTGATCCTGATTTCCATCCATTTCCCCAATAGAGTGTGATTCACTGTGCATAAGAACGCTAGTGTCAGCTTGCTCTGACTTGTTTAAGTCTCTAGGCACTGACTCTCTAAGTTGAGCTTCTTCAATGAATCCCGGATCAGTGCCATCTTTCTCTTGCACTAAGGAATCAGAGTCTCGCTTTTCTAGATCCTCAGCAATGGATGGCTCTGTTCCAACTGTCAGTGAATGTGAATCAGGTTCAGCTTCACCAGGTTCTCTAAGTTTGGCAGATGATGTTTCCACTGTATCAGAATGCAGATCTTCTTCCTGGCTTTTAGGTGCATCAAATTTTTCTTCAGTTGATTGCTGCTCTTGAGCTGACAATGTTAGCTCTGAGGAGGTAACTCCATCAAGTTCCTTCCGAGAAGGTATGTGTTGTGAAGATTCTGCATTTTCTGAATGTTCAACAGAACTTTCACCACCCTTATGACCCATAAAGACCATAACTGGGTCAAAGAGAGCTTTCCGGTCTGATGAGGAAGACCATAGTCCCGAGCCTAGTAGACAAAATGAAAAGAAAGTTTAAACTGATTCACAAAACATACCAAAGGAGACATTTAACTATTTTAAAACTTGATTTAGGAGATAGATGAACTAAAACTGAGAATTTCAGGATAAAACAACCGAGCACTCTATTAGATAACGCCTAACTCAAATAAATGAAATTTGGAAGGGAGAGAGGAAGGAAAAAAGAAGGAAAAAAAAGAAAGAAAAAAAATAGCAGTGTGAGAAAAATATCTAGAACCACATTATACTCAGCCATTCCTGCTACTGCAATGAGCTCCAAGAACTCCATTTGAACTACTTTTTCTCATGCAATTTTGTTAAAGTTAAAAAAATAAGGTAAATAGATACAAATGGGAGACGTTAATTCTTATTTTGTGCCCCACCTATGCCTTTTGTTTTCATAAATCAGCACACCTTCTTAATGCTTGAATGAAAGCTAATACTGCAAAATTGACTGTAGGAGTCAATGACTTGTTTCGTTTAAAACAAATTTTAAATGACGCCTACTTCCAACAATAGAAGCAACGATTACTTACTTTCGCCAGAATCAGATTTCTCCTCTAGCCCAAGAGCGCTATCAAAATTCTTCTCTATGTTCTTCACACTTTCACTGAGCTTGTTCACGGCTCCAGCTAGATCCGGGAAGCCCCCTAGAGAGACCTTCCCTAACCACGCCATGCTCAGTCCAGAAACTCGAAATTAACTCTTTTTAACATGGAAGTTCCCAGCTCAAGCACGTCAGGAACCTGCAAAATAGGAGAAACGTATCAAGGACCAAAAAAAGAAGCCCATCAAGTCTCACTTACTAACGGAATCAATAAAGACATCAAACATGAATAGGAGTAAAGGAACGAAAGTAAAAAATTCAGAACGTAGCATCAAATCCAAATCACGTCTAACATCACACTCAATACAACGTAGAATCTGAATTGGGAAAAAGAGGAAGAGAAGTTCTTCACTCGTAAACCCAGACATCCTTCACTCGCCAACGTGGGGGTAATCAAAATATTCAAGAGAAAAAAAAAGGCATCAAAATCCCACCTGACGAAAGATCGCAACGAAAATTCTCCCAATGTATTAGGAATTCCACAAGATCAAACTCCCTGCTTCCGTGGAGATGGAGATTCTTCGAGGCTAACCCAAAAAAGTTGTCGCAAAGGATACGTGAATAGCGAAGGAATGGTATCCCCGCGAATTACTTAAAGAGTCGTATACACGACGGACGGGGACTCGGCGAGTGTCAAATCCGCAGGCAGATCAGAGACAGAGCTCGGCTCAAATACGACGTGCCTGCCTGCCGTGGCATGAACTGTAAACCAGCATTAGCGGCAGGGGTTCCGTCAATTGTAATCAATATCCTATACCTGTTGCATCGATTATAAAAATCGGAACCATCGGGTCTTAGTGTCAAACCCGAGCCGAATCCTTTTATAAATTGGGTCAGGCGAGTAAATTTGTATTCGCCCAATTCAGGTCAGGTCAAATAAATAAACCAGATTTAGATTGGGTTGTTGGGTGCCCAGTAAGGGGTAGGGTCTACTTCAATTACTTAATAAACGGGTTGAAATCGGGGTTAGACTCTGCTGAGAGCTGAGCTGAAAGCGTGAAACGTGTGAGCGTGTGACAGTGAAATAAAAATATCTCAGTTGTCAGTTTCGCAGCTCCAGCCGCGCTCCGCTAATAGGAGAGTGAGAGAGAGAGTGAGAGGACGGTCGCTGCGGAGAGACATGGGTTCGCGCGAGAGAGAACGAGACCGAGAACATCAGACTCACCAGGTGAGCAGCATGGTGGTCCGTCCGGCCGATAGTGGCGGCGGCGGCGGAGGGACAAGCGATTACGAGCCTGGCGAGGTCAGACGCGTTGATAATCACAATGACAACTCTTTCTACCCCCGTTCAGAAAGGTTCCAAGCTAATCAACCTCTAGGTTCGTTTTCTCACGCACACGAAAGTTTGAGCTTAAACCCTAGCTAGCATCTCCCATTCTATGAAATTGTTTTCGCAGTCCGGGTGTTTCAATCTTGTCGGATACGGAAATTTGTGTCTTTCCATTTCTAAATGGACTTCTATCAATAGATTCACTTGTGAGTGTTATTTTTCACTGACTGGTCTACCCGATATTAAATTGGGAAAAGTCGCAGGTGCGAGTAGTGTATCTGTCCATTCTGGATAAATAATTATCATATTCATAGATTTGTTTGTTTTTTTTTTTTAACCCTGTAAACGCTGAAAGGCTGTTGGAATTGAAAGACAAGGGTAATCATCTAATAACTATCATATTGTCATTATGCGTAGTTCACCTTATTGTAAGTTCATTTTGCAAGATCTTACCAGTATGACTACCGTTTTGATTAATTATTTATAAATAATTTTCCGTTTCATCTTATTTAAGCCATACCCAGTGAAAAAAAAGAGTATTGAACTTTACATGTGATGAGTTGGAATAATACAATAACAAAAGAAGTCGTGGGATCTCATGTGCTGAAACCGAGCAAATCAACTAAAAGAAAAAAATTGATTGGCCTGAAATATCCTTTAACCTTGCTTGGTGTAATAGGAGGTTTTTGAAAGTAAAAATTTTGATGCTATATGGAAAACATGTTTCTAATTTTAGCAAGGGCTCAATTTTTTGTTGTTGCTTCACAAAGCAAATATTTGTTCCTGCAATCTTCGTATTTATCTTATTTCATTATTGCTTTGGGATTTAATTATAAAGACTAGTTTTGACATTTTTCAAGTTATTAGCTAGAGTTAAAGTATAAGGGGCGTCCTTTAGGAAAGGCGTAGGAGTAGTCAGGGAAATTTAATCTATTTTTAGCTAGAAGAATCTTGTAAAGGAGGTGTCCACTCATCTGTGGGTCCTATGGACTTGTAGAAACTTGGAAGGACTATAATACAACACATGTCCAAGGAGGAGGTAGGATTCCCAGTTTTTTTTTGTTATTGACACTCACCACCAAAGCCCTAGCTTATCACTCAAGCAAATCCCACCATAAACAGAGCTAAAAGAGGAACTCGAGCATGAAATTTTGCAACAAGCTGAGGTTCATAACAAATTGGTATTAGAGTAGTAATGGTTATCAGGTTGCTGTTGTCAGATTGAGTTTGACAGGAGTTGGGCGTAGAGTACTGGCTAGTGGATTACAGTTTGTGGTGTTATTTTAGAGTATGTCAGGCATCCTTTGTTCTTTCTCTTTCTCCACATCAAGAAATATCAAACCCCAGTTTCTAGTTGGTGCCTACTTTGTGTTTGACTAAACTCTTGTTTGAAGAAGGATTTGTGGGCTACACAAGAAATGTCATAGGGCGTATTGCACATGCCTATGAGGTGTTCGATAAATCTGAGAGATGTCGGTTCCCAGTACTTGCTTTTTGATGGAGAGAGATTACTCTTCCTTCTTTGATGGATGGGCTTACCTCGTCTTAGATTGCTTTACTGCAAGGTTGTTAGAATTGAAGCTGATTTGATTAAATTTTAAATGGCTAATCAGGCACTTTCAGCAAGGGTACATTGGTGGATTGACCATAAGGAGACAGAAGCAGAAGTTGAATATGATTCTAATGAACTGGGGGTCAAGGACATCTGACTGAGTGGAAAAAGTAAAATGAATGATTTTGACGTCGATGATGCTCCTGACTATAGGCCTTGGGAAATGTAGTTGTGCTTGGGGGAAGCATGCTCGAAGGTCGGCACAACTCAAGTTTCTAAAATTCAAGACTGAGGACAGCTTGACAGATTGAGCCTACAAGGCTTGTTGGATTGGTTCCATCCTAGAATAACTAGCGAATTAGGAGGCTTATTGCTCAACTTTATAATCTAATACAATTTCTTAACATTTCTTAATGTGGGCCTTTTCCCACTCAACTCTCCTTCTTATGTCTGGGCTTATACATAATGGGCTTGAGATGTGAGCATAAACTCCTAACGGAGTGTACGACACACAAACTCTCAACAGAGCGCACAACACATGAACTCTCAACAAAGCGCATGACACACGACCTCCCAATGGAACACAAATTGGGCCTTGACCCACGCAAACATCCTGCTCTTATACCATTATTGGATTGAGCCTGGTTTCAATCCAAAATAACTGGCCAATTAGGAGGCCTATTGCTCCCAATACTATTTCTTAACATTTCTCAATGTGGGAATTTTCCCACTCGACAAGGCTAAACAGTTTTTTGAGTTCCACCAGACCTTAAGAGCACCAAAAAGTGTTATTGGTCTCCTTTCACTTCAAGGGAGATGCTCTACATAGATGTGACCCAATCTTGATTGTGATTTTTACTCCAAGGGAGATGCTTTACCTTGGTATAAGTAATTCTAGATGTTACCCAATCTTGATTGTGATTTTTACTTCAAGGGAGATGCTTGACCTTGGTATAAGTAATTCTAGATGTTACCCAATCTTGATTGGGATTTTGTGCACACATTGTTTGTCCATTTTGGTTTAGAGTACAAAGACTTAAATGCAACTCTAACCAAGTAGTGTTTGATAGTCGGCCTTAGGTCGACAAGACAAAAAAGGGCAACGTTAGGGTGTGTTTGTGGCTTGAAGATAGAGTTGGTCATTGATGTTTGAATTTTCAAGCTTACGATACTGTAGAAGCCATCAAGGTGTTGTGCATGCATAAAGAGCTGCACCAAGTTTTGCATTCATGAGAAGTCAGTTGCAGTTCACTCCTAGTAACAGGTGTAAGCAATTCCAGCTTTACTTGTTTGATGGTGGGGAGGAATCAAAGGAGCAAGAAGAAGCTCTTGAGGAAAATAAAGGTGTGAGAAATTGTCTTACATGCCCTAGTTAGTGTAGTGTTACCACCCACCATGACTTTGGAGGGGACCAACTTAACGTGAAAGGGTAGTGGTGTTGGTGGATTGTGGCAAGCATCACTATTTCATCAGTGGGTTTTTGGTGAAGCTCCTTTACTTGTTTTTATTTTATTTTTTTGTTTTTGTATATCTTGACATGCATAGTAATGTTGGGAGACAGGAGTAGTTGTCTTGTTCATTAAAGGTTAAAATTGGTGATTCAAGGATATAGTGTGATGTCTGATTCGTATTTACTTCCAATTGAAAGGGCTGATGTAGTTTTGGGAATGCATTGGGTTCATACTATTGGTTATGAGATGTGGTACGGTTAATGTTTAATTAAACATACCTGGTTGTGGAGTAATCGATCGGCTCCGTTGCTTGATTTTGAAAGAGAAGAAGAAGAAGAACGGAGAAGAGAGGAAAAGAAACGGGAAGAGAACATGCAGAGGTAACAACAAAGAAAGATTTTTCATTCATTCATCTAATCAATGATTCACGATTCTGTTAAAATCAATTAATAAAAGATTTTAATTTCAAAATTCAAAAACAGATAAAATCCATACTGCTAAAATCTATAACAAACTCGTAAAACCAAGAAAAATAAAAATAAATTATAAAAATCTCTAAAATGAGTAATCACCCAACCACAATGTGGTGGGTCCCGCTGCGGCTTGATGCTTCCGAGTGTACACTCGTGTGATCGGCAGCGTACTGGTGTCCCCACCATTATGTATGATGGTATTTTAGTACCATAGTGACCAATATACTATCACTATGGAGTATGACCTATTTAATCAATACTTGGACTGGGTTAGAAATCAGAATGGTTGGCTGTGTTCTTTCATCTAGGCTACTTGAAGAGTGGTGTCAAGACTTGTGTGGTGTAGCAGCGATTCAAAGGAATGGCTGGTGCATATTCCTCCTAATGTAGGTACTGCTTTGTAGGACTTTGCTGATTTTTTCGCTGCCTCCTAGGCCATTGCATGTCCACAAGATCCCTATTGTTCCAGCAGCTGTGCTAGTTAATTGTCCACCCTTTCCGTTACTCACACAGTAAAAATGCTGTGATTGAGTGCCTAGTGAAAGAGACATTGGCGGAATGGCTCATAAGACTTAATAGCAGACACCTACTTCTTGTTGGTATTGCTCATTAAGGTGAAGGATGGACTTGGCAATCTTGTTGGTTATATGCTACGAAAGATGAAGCAACACCTCACCATGGCACAAAAATCAAATGATTGAACAATATGACTGTGACCATCAACATTAGGAGTTCTAGGTTGGTGATTAGATTTACCTCTAGCTACAAATGTATTGGTAGAGCTTAGTTTTTGTGTGACACAATCAAAAGCTCTTGTACCAATTCTTTTTGTCTTCAAGATACTTGATCGAGTGTAATCTTGCTTATAAGCTTGAGCTATTGGCATAGTCGTTCATTCATCTGGTTTTCCATGTGTCTTAGCTCAAGTGGTGAATTGAAAGTGGAAAGGCACACGTAACTTTGCACATGGTGTTGTAGCCTGATAGGTCAACTCACAACTTGACCCAGTTGACCTGCTTTTGGAGGGTGAGCTGAGTCCACAGGGTTGGACTTGCCTCTAGTCTCAATTTTGGATTTAGGAGAATCAACGATGCTCTGGGGCTGAGTTAGGGTGCGTGCCACCATTATCCAACGTTGAAGGTACATGGCAAGTGCATCCAAATTGAAGTATCAGTTGAGTGTACCTGCCATCAAAAGACATGACTTGGGATATAAAAGATGATTTTTGTCTTTGCTCTCTGGATTTTGAACTTCAATGACAAGGTTTTTGTGTGTGTGAGTTGCGCAGGGAAGGGAGTAATGCTTGTTGTCAGAGGTGGTTCCGGCCCACCTCTTTTGATTAGGTTGGCTTTCCGCACTTAAACGACTAGTCTTTTAGGTTGTATTGGCAAGCCTCTTGACATGGTATCAGAGCCAGGTTCGGCACGTCCTGCCTTCGAATCCTGCGAGAAGCGGTAAGGGGCGGGGTGGGAGTTAGAGGTGGTTCCGGTCCACCTCTCTTGATTAGGTTGGCTTTCCGCACTTAAATGATTAGTCTTTTAGGTTGTATTGGCCAATCCCGCGGGATTCAAAGGCGGGACGTGCCGGACCTGGCTCTGATACCATGTCAAACGCCTAGCCAATAGGACTTCCCAAAAGGTCACCCATCCTAGTACTACTCTCGTCCAAGCTCACTTAACTTCAGAGTTCTGAGTTAGACGCCTAGCCAATACAACCCAAAAGACCGGTCTGTTAGATGCGGAAAACACAACACTTAACCAGAGTGAACGGAACCACTCTGACACCCATTGTTCCCGGGTTCGGGACCGATGCACTCCGGGATTCGAACGCAGAACGTGGTGCCTACCTCTGATACCATGTCAAGAGGTTGGCCAATACAACCTAAAAAACTAGTCGTTTAAGTGCGGAAAACCAACCTAATCAAGAGAGGTGGACCGGAACCACCTCTGACACCCACCCCGCCCCTTACCGCTCCCCTCGGGATTCGAAGGCAGGACGTGCCGGACTTGGCTCCAATACCATGTCAAACGCCTAGCCAATAGGACTTCCCAAAAGGTCACCCATCCTAGTACTACTCTCGTCCAAGCTCGCTTAACTTTAGAGTTCTGAGTTAGACGCCTAACCAATACAACCCAAAAGACTGGTATGTTAGATGCGGAAAGCACAACACTTAACCAAAGTGGACAGAACCACTCTGACACTTGTGACTTAATGTTTATTTTGGTTAAGTATTAATTTGGGATTTAAGATGTAAGGTAGTTACAACATTTTTGAATTATTCGCTAGAGGGCATCCATAGTGGAGTGCAGGGTTGCAATAAACTTGTAAAGAGGGTGTATACTCATGTGTGGGTCTTACTGAGTTGTAGACACTTGCAAGGTGTGTAATGCAATGCATGTCCAAGGGAAGATGAAGGATTGAACCTCAAAAATTGTTGCTCTCTCTCTCTCTCTCTCTATGGTTTTGACACAAACCACCAAAACCCTTCCCTCTCATGCACACAAATCCCAAAATATGAGCTTAAGCATGGAACTTCTCACCAAGCCAAGGTTTGTAACAACCTGATAAGTGTCATCCACTTGATCTGTGGTGTACGCCAGAAGAAATAAGTGTCGTTGACTCTCTTTGATTTAATGATAAATGCATTAGTATGGAAATGAGTAGCATAATAAAGTTTATCTTTCTCGTTTTTGTTTTAAATTTTGTTAAGCAACGGGATGTTATATCAGGTAAGAAGAAACAGTTCGATCCAAATTAATCTGATATTTTTTAATATGAAATGATTTTATTATCTGGTTTTCTTTGAGCACGAAATGCTTCTGGTACTCTACTGATTGTCATGAGTATGCTATCTTTGTTTATCAAATTGAGAGGTAAATGTTGGTTGTTACAGCTTTTGAAGTTGCTTGGTCTGTGGGATCTGGCTTTGTGGAAAGTATCTTGGATCACATGGTATAACCAGAGAATAATGTGTTAGCAGGGGGAGACTGTGGTTGGATATTTATGTATCATGTGTGACATCCTAGAATGTATTTCTCATGAATATGCATTTCTCTCAAGTTCTTGAGCCATGCTGGGATTTTACCTTGTGGAAGATTGAATGCCAGTGGTTGTTGTCTGGGTTTAAAGTCAACACTCTTTTGCTAATTTGCATTTGCTGGTGGATTTGGAACTCATTGACAAACTAGGGGTCTCTATAGGACATTTAAAAAGTACTGGCAAACCACCTGATCTCCAGTAGTTAAAGATAACAGTATAATGTCAACAGAGAATTACTTTGGCATGTGTATTTAAATTAAGCTAACACCAAGGGTCAGGTAATATCTCTTGAAATTTTTTGTTCTGGGGTTATGGGCTATGTGAAGATTTTTGGTAAAATGTCCTTAAGAAGTGTCCATGACTTTTTGCAAGTCTTGGCTCTTAGCCTAAATTATTGATGGGTATTGCCGTTCAATTTAAGGTTGTAAGACCTGTTTGCTGGATTCTGCCGGTTTCATATATTACTGGGAGTTGAGGAGAAGATGAGGCATGGACTTGATAAGAAAATCTCTTTGAGTTACTGTTTCCTATTTGATGAAGTGGTAGGAAGAATAGAAGATGAAGAAAGTTGAAAAATTGTGTTGTCTTTCGTCTGCATGATTGTCAGCTTCTGTTACCTTAAAATCTGTCAGTTAAACGAGTGTTCTTGTGCAAATGAATACAAGGGAAGGTCGTATGTATGAGTTGAAATTATATCTGGGAAAGGAAATCCTTGGCGCTTGACATTGTTTTTGTCTAGACTGCTATACTGGAATTTGGCTTTTCAAAAGCAAACTGAATCAGCTGGCATTATCTCATTCAAAAGAATTGTGGTTCATAGAAATTACTATTGAAGATATGGGGCATATCAGTGGTTTTGGATACCATTCCATAAAAGTGGGTTTGGATTGGATTTTTTTTTTCACCAGATTATTTCAAGAACTGGTCAGTTACTGAGTTGGGTGCATCCAAGTTCATCAGTCTCTCTACCTTCTCCATTGAAGTATTCATGTTTTGGCTTTTGCTTTAGCTTTAAGGTTTTTTGTCAAGATCTGTAAGCAAATGCCATGGGGTCATGGTGTTAGGCTTAAAATTCAGCTTAAATTTAGGAAAGCTGATGAATATCTTGATGGTATTGCTGTTCCTGGAACTCTTTTATTTTGGATGGTAATTTTTGTGACTTGCAGTTGCCAACCGTTTGGTGTGTGAGACAGAGGTGGTGTACTGGGTCTTGTCAACTCTTATGTAAATTATTGTGGTTTCTCTTAGGTTTGGGATTGAGTTATATCTTTTAATAGGTATTGAGGTGAACGTTCAGATAGGCATATTGAGCGACATTTCCTTAGGCAGAAAACACTCTAGACCCTAATAATGTGACAAGAAGGCCAGATAAAACTCTAGCTACTCCCACTGCCTTTATGACTGCCTGATCTCCAGAATCAAGATTGCTGAACGTGCAACAGGTGTATGATCATTGTAGCTCTCTTTGGCTTTCCAAGAAGCCATTGGAAATTCGTCACGTAAGATAATGGAGGTCCACAGTAACTTAATGAATCATATATGATTGGGTTGGTATTTGGAGACCTGTAAGGTATAATACTGTGTATGGGCAGTGGAAAAGTTAAGAAATTTATTTATGTAGACGACACTGAGCTTATATTGTTCTTTCACTCTGCGGAAAAGTTGGTTTCCGCATAAAACTGCTTTGTTTGCAAGTGGTGGAACATTGTTTCATGATGGGATTACTGAACTGTGTGGCCTAGCTGTTTGTAGAATCAATTTTCTATCAGACTTCTTCTGCGCCTGTAACTATCTTCTTTATTGTTTTGTGATGGGTTGGCTTTATGGAGGTAGGCCATGGATAGTCTTATGGAGGGTCTCTATCCTGACCATATGGTCATGAACAATTAGTGGGGCTGAAAAACCAACAACTTTCATGGACACTTTTTCCGCTCTTTCTCTGTATATTAATTTGTTTCTTACTCTTCAGATGGTATTGTTCCTTCCAGGATATGGGATGCGTGCAGGTTCTGTTTCACCTTTCCGTCAAAGGAAGAATGACCAATACTATGGTTCAGATTTTGATCATCCTGGTGGTCCTCGCCGTGGCCGTGGATTCAGGGGTGGAAGGGGCTCTGGACGATTTCGAGAGTTCTCACCACCATATGGTCGAGGAAGGGGTAGTAGGCCATATGGAAGGGGTTTTGATGTGCCTAGTTTTGAACCTGGGCCTTTCAGAGATGAAGGCCTCCCTAGGAACAATCCTAATGTGTCTCCAAGAGAAGGAGATTGGATATGCTCTGATCCAGCGTAAGTTTTGTACATCAAATTTGGCCTCTATGGTAACCTTTTTTCTTTTTTCTATTGAAAAACATTGGTTTCTCATTTTCTTTTTCATTTCTGATTATTTTGTTGTGATTGTTATTGGTAAATATGTGTTAGAAGTTGGTGTTTTGAGTTCTGAACTACTGTAATACTTGTGAAGTCTATTAACATGGGAAAAAAATGAGAGTCTTGAAGTCAGATATGGTGTCTTGAGTTGTGCAACTTGTAAACTTCTAGTTCTGATTGAGGTTTCCGACTGCTATTAATGTTTTCAGGTGTGGAAATCTGAACTTTGCACGGCGATCCCACTGCAACAACTGCAACAAAGTTCGGTATGGACCTGGAAGTGGACCGATTGGAAGTCCCCAGAGGAGATTCCCTGGTCCATCACCCCCTTGTGGGGCTCCACGGATTGGTGGTTCACCCATGGACCGAGGTCCTCGGAGAGACATGAATGGATATGGTTCTTCACCACCTCGTGGGTGGGGAAGAGAATTTGGAATGGGTCCACCACCAGCTAGGCATGGGGGAAGATTTCCAGACAACCATCTCCCCAGAGAGAGACCGGGGTATCATGAAGAAGATGATTTCAGAGAAAGAGGCAAGTTTGACAAGTCAATGCCTCCTGATTGGGGTTCGCCCAGAGAACGAAGGGATGACTTCTTTGACGATAGAAGAGGTTACAGTGGCAGGGGCACCCGAGGTCCAGCCCCTCTATCACCGCCTCTACCACCACCACCTACTGCTCGTGGGAATTGGAACCGTGACATAAGAGAAAGGAGCCGTTCACCGCATAGAGGTCCACTGAAGGATTACCGCCGAGACTCTTACATGGGCAGAGGACGCGATGATCGTCGGGGCATCCGTAGGGAGAGAGTAAACGACTCATTTTGATGGATAAGTTGGGTGCTGGTGTGGTTTCCCACTTTAGAGCGTCAGGCCGTCCTCTATTAATTAGGTCTCTTTTCTTAGGTCTGGCATCTTTTGCTTCGTAGTAGTAACGGCTTTTTTTTTTTTGGTAAAAACTGTATATTTGATTTTGAAATCAATGACCTCTCCATGGATAATTCATGTCCCAGGTAATTTTATGAATGTTTTAACTGGTTCTGAAAGAAGCTATAAGTAAGTATGGTCTGTACCTGTGAAAGCTAGAAAATGTAAGTTTTCTATATAAATTACCTTTGTACATCAGGTTGTTATGGGGTATCAATCTCACTCGCGAACTTGTATGAAATTTAGTATTTATCTTTGATTATTTTTTTTGTGATTATTATTGTTCTTGATAATATTGAATTGAATTAGAGGGTTTAATTCCTAACAGAAACTACTACGGATTTGGTTGATAAATACACCGGCCTAGCATACACTTGCTAGGAAATGAAATGATTTAATCGGTTAGCTCCTTTTCAGCAAATGTTCCTCCATCTAGCACAGCTCTATCAGAACGCAATTCCCGCCTCCGTTTCTCAGGCTGGAGATATACACTAGAGCACTGTCCAAACCAAATCAATCCACACCAAAATCATCCGGAGACGAGATAATATGCCAGACTACATTCTATTGATGAACACCCTCATGGGGCTTTATGAATTAAACAGACTTAAATACAAAATTGATGTGAAGAAAGGAGAAGAAAAATGGAACAGAATGAAGGAAGAGGAAAGGGCGAAGAAAAAATTGGGTCCAATCGCAGATCACTTTGCCCACGACTGGATCAGCAAATTACACTTGCTATAATTGCAGCAATGGCTGCCAGATTGGACATCAGCACAATATTACAGAGATGCACCCAAGATTCAGATACTCTACACCTCTAAGTTTCAACATTTTCTAACTTTGGTTTCAATTGTCCATTCACGACCACGTGTCCAACCTTTTGAGGCAGATTCTTGTTATTAGCCGTCGTCGTCACATTTCCAGCTAGAATCAAACCTGGTCCAGCTGAAGGTACATCTCTTGCAATTCCATTACCAAGAGGTTCTGGATGACTTACAGAGTCAGTTTTTTCAGTCAAAGAAGAATAATTTGCCACTGTTTCAGAAGGAAACAAAATAAAAAATCAGCAATCAGATCATCTGCTCAAGCACAAACAAGAAAATCAACATCAAACTTTATGAACAACGTTTTTCAAAGTCACCAAGCATTCTCTGAACCACACCGCTCTATACAGTTTCAATGGTTTCAATTTGGAAAATAGATATCAAACTCACACGTAGATAGTGCAAACAGGTATAGGACAACTGTTAACATGAGTTAGGGTGACCTGTTTCCCCGCCGATGGACATGAAACATAAAGGAAAAGGGTTGGTTAAATTTCTCAATACAGAAGAAAAGTGTTTCAAAAACAGTGCAACAAACTTTCCAGTTGCATGGATAATATTGTTGATTTCATGCTCCAACTGAAATCAAGCATCACCTGCTCATATTTGCCATGATTTTCAAAATGTTTGTAAGAAGAAGAGAACTTCTGCTAGGTATCTCCTCCTAAATAAAATCAAGATACTAACCTCTCAGAGAGCACAATTTACAATTTCACATCATACTAGTTTACATTACCCAAAAAAAAAAAAAAAACTGATTTAGAGGAAGAGACACCCAAAAGTTATCAATTGGAGAATTCTAAATGGCAGATAACAAATACAACATATGACAACAGGCAAATGTGACCTAATTGAACTCTGACAAGTCTGTAGAAAAGAAGGGTAGAGTGGCCTAGTTCTAAGGTTTCTCTTTGCAGGACCGTCCAGACATTGTGCATGTTGTGCCCAATATTGGAACAGTTGAAATGAACTCAACCAATATCTTAATCAATGTTGCCCCACAATTACTAAAGATTAGACCATAAAGATTGTTTTTTTTCAAACATCATTACAAATTCAAAGATTAGATTAATTAAGATAATTTCTTTAGACATCATAAAAATGAAAAGAAAAACAGAGATTCAGACATTTACGTTTTAAAATGCAACTTTCCGCGGAAGCCAAAAAAGCTAGTCATGTTCAAGAGCATTTTTTTAAAATATCCTGATCAAGGCCATTGATGTCATAAGCCATCAGACCATGAATGAGCTCCATTTCTATCCAGAAGGTATCCCATCAATTCAATCAACCTTTTGTTGAGGAGTCTAACTCCTCATTTGACATGAGACAATGAGCATCATATATGGCATTATAACTGCTAAATATATCTGTGGTTATACCAGCTTTTCTAAGGACCCGGCATGCAAGTCACACCCCTTATACACTTTGAAACGAATGGTTTTAAGAGATTGATCAACCTACCTTTTATTTTGCCACATGTCATGATTTTATGAAGACAATTTCGGAATTCTGTCAAGATACATTTCTCCTGTTCTGCATATATCTCTGTCACCCGCGGGCCATATGGAGTGCCTACATGGATGCCTCGACCACCACTCATGGAACAGGATGGGGAAGCCTGTCCCATAAGCACTGCATCTTTCTCGTCACACATTAATGCAAGTGTTCCAGGGGACATGGGTCTTCCTTTCAGAAAATCAGCACTATCAAAATTCAACTCATCTGTACTTGTCTTGTCAGCCTGATTAGCACTTGACCGGTCATCAACAGCTACTTTCAGAAAATCTGGTTCTTTTGAACTATCATCTCCATCTTGAGTTGAACATGAAATGGGATTTTCTGTAAGATGACACTCTGGCTAATTATCAATCATGCCACTCTTTGCAGGATATGATATCAAGCGAAAAAATAAGAGGTTGTTGCTAGTCACACTTTAGATTAGAATACCAAGGATTCATAGTGTCCATAAAACATGCTTGTTGTCAAATAGAACGAGATTGAGACGTTAACATAACTAAGATAGGTAATTTTGCTTTTTTAAGCAACCAAAGATAGAATTGCATTCGTGGAGGGAAACAAGAATTAAATTAGTTTTCACTATAATTGGAAGATATGAACTTGGAAGCCAAAGCACTGGATGAGGTGTATGAACTGGAAAGATAATTTTTATGTAGTCAACAAAGACCCAAAACAACATAAAAAAGGTCCTCACCAACTCAGTACAAACCCAAAGAGCAAAATATACAAATTATCAAGTATAAATTTATCAGATCATCAAAATCATCAGAGCCCTCTCCCAACTAATTGGTGAATGGCTACAAGAATACACACCCATTCTGCTTTATCCTTAGCTAACTCCATCCCTGGGTTGGGCCTTAAAGTTTTCATCACCACTTCCATGCCAATTCTAGTAATCCTCTACAACTTGCTGCTCCCTCAACCAACATTGACAAAAAAATTCTAACTATCATGTGTTTCTGTTGGTGCAGAAACCTTCTGAATCAACTGACCTATTCTTTATCCAAACAAAAAATAAAAAAGTCGACTGTCCTTTTCTATTTTCTTTAGTATCACTCACACTATGTTCATTTTTAGTTTGTCCTTCCTAGTTTTGTTGCAAATCCACATCAACGTTTTCATCTCATTCTCTATAGAATAGTGCACTACGGCCTTCACCTTTTTAAGCATTTGCCTATACCATAGTACCACAAATGCCAAGTACAAGTCATGCATTTTACAATGAGGAACATTCCCCTTAATGCTACCTTTCTCTTGGATGATTGAGCATAGTTAGTAGAGAGAGTCTCTCAGGAGTGAAAACTTTAATTAGCTAATGTGAAACCTTTATATACCTAGAATTATCTTTATACTTCTTGTTAAATAATAGTCCCATATAGATTAGTGAGTACAAAGATCTTGAGTTTATTAGTTGGAAAAGAGATTTCCTAAGTTGGCTAGTCATTTTGGGATAGGCCTTGGACCCAACTTCACATGGTATCAAAGCAGGTACTCATATGTGGGCTTACATCTAAAACTATCCACTTGTAGAGCCACAAAGAAGGTCTACACCTAAAATTATCCACTTTTAGAGCCACAAAAGAGAGCATACACCCAAATTATCCACTTGCAGAGCCACAAAAAGAAGGACTACACGTGAGGAGGAGTGTTAAGAAATAGTCCCACATGGATTAGTAAGTACAAAGATTTTGAGTTTATTAGTTGGAAATGAGGTTTCTTAAGTTGGCTAGTCATTTTGGGAAGGGCCTTGGACCCAACTTAATACTTCTAATTTCCTATTGATGCCATCTCTCTATTTGTCCTTCCTTAAAATAAAATATCAGCCCGACATTCTAGACCTCATAAGTAATGAGGACTTTTGAAGGTTAGTTCAACATTATACAAATCAGGTTAGCAGTACTGCATGGTAGAACTTGACATCCTTGACCAAAACAAAGGTCCATGTATCAGCCTTTTAAACATCAAGCTAATGTACTTAAATGATCACCAAATTTGAAAAGTATATGCCATATAAAATATGAAAGGAAATGATACATCAATGTTTGAAAAATATACCTGCAACTGCCTTAGCAGCCTCTCCTGCTACTACCACCAAAAGCCTGCACAACTCTTTCACATTCTGAGGTTTTACCACATCAGCTAACAATGACCTTAAAACAAGTACAGGAAAAATTGTAGATCAAATTTGATAAAACGCACATTAGCATCAAGATCAAAAAGGAAATGGAAAAGGAAAAATCAGATTAAATGTTTGAATGATTAAGCACCTATATGGGGGTTTTGAAGATCCCAGCGCAGCAGAATTAGCAACACGAGCCGCAGGAACAGAATTCATGGAAGATGAGGGTGCAGCAGTTTTCAAATGATTCCCCTGACACAACATGAAACCATGAACTCATTGGCAAATAAGCAAACAAATAACTTGCCAATTCATCAACTGAGAAGCTAGAGGGTCCACTTTTGATGGTTAATCTGTTTCCTTGCAGAACATTACTGACAAGTATTAGAGAATTTCCTACTCTTTTCATATTTCTGTTTCTACCACTATTGCGTATGTACCAACTGGTAAAGTGAAACAGCATCTTTAACTTGAGAAGCTAAAGGGAATATATCACCCACAAAAGGTAATGAAGAAAATGATAACCGATTAATGATTCAATCAGGTGCTCATAAAAATTGGGACACCGAAATAGAAAGTAGGGCTGCAAGTTTGAATGGCAGGCACAGTACAGGAATTGACAAATTGTAAGAAAACTATTTATGGAACCTTGCCTCTCATAAGAGCTCTGAGCCAGATTCATTAAAACTTCCTCAAGATCAGCTTAACAAAACTGAATTTTATTCCATTTATAAACATGGAATCATCTAAAATTTAAATTTAAGGTGTATTGGCTTTCAAAAGTTGGGATCCAGATCCAGAACTTCAGACAGGACTAGACCCCAGAAGCTTGCCTAGATATGTTAACTGGGTGATTTGCCCAGTTGAAGCACGTGTAACAAGAACTTGTTGTGAAACACTTCTTTGAACATATGATTTTCTTGATTCATTTTACTTTAAATGATTGAGCTAACTTACTAATACTTTATATGCTTTTATCATTGAGATTTGTGCTTATTTTCCTAGTCAGTTTATTATGCCCCTCTCACAATAAGCCATTACAAGTGTGTGTCTGTGACATTTGCTGCTTCCTATTGTAATGCACCAAATATTTGGTAAAATTTGTATATATATTATATAGTTTTTTTACTTTTTTTGAAATGAGGTGTATAAACTATAAATATTATATAGTTAAGATTAATTTACCTCTTTGACCATTTTTACAGAAACTTTTATGTGTATCTTGAGGTCCCAACATTTTATGAGCAAACCTTGCTTGGATCAGATAGATTCACAAACATGATATGCTCAAGCTGGTTAAACCTTTTTTATCACGTGCAAGCTCATGGCTAACTGTAGATAGCTGATACGAACCAAGGCCAAACACATCAATTTCTAGCTCCCAAAGCTTGACACAAATCCAGCTGAGGACAATTGCAGTCAGTAGTAACTACTAATGGTTAATTTCATTGGCAGAAATGGTCTTCTTCCTATATATACGAAGACAACAATACCTGAGGGAATTGAGCAAGTCTATGTAATGTTGGGTCCTTAACTGCTGCACCGAACAGAATGTCTTGGTTTTTCCTCCTCTTGCTAGCAGGAGGAGATGCATAACCAGATGTTCCAATAGCACCACTAATGGCTGCATTAGCGGCCTGATGTACATAAATAGCATGTCCGTGATCTGGATTGAATAGCGCTCGTCTCTCTTCACTGCCTTCAAAGTTCTTGCAGTCTTGACATTTACAGTTTTCAGAGCAGAGAATGTTGGCCTGGAAGCACTCGCAATACTTTTTGAGGCACCCTGATTTCTTACAGTGACATCCCTTGTTGTGCTTCCCCACCAATGGCAACTCTCCACTTTCCTCCTAGAGTTGTTCAACCAGTTAATATGCATGCCAGATAATAACCAGAAACATAACAGGGAATACAAGAAATTCAGAGACAAATAAAGAATTTTATGTTAAGAATATCAGTAAAAACTAACTGTTTCTTGGCTGTGTCAGGAAAGTAATTAAGCCCATGCAATAACCTGACAGTTGATGATGAATTCTGTCAGAGAAGTTTTCTTATTATAGTCTTAAAGAAAACCTCATGTCTGACCATGTATTACATCATTAATGACTATCAAGCAACTAATTATCTTTGCTACACCATGAGCTTACTTGTTCTCTAGAAAACTTTTATCTTTGCATCAGTTCGGCTGGTCTTTTAGTAGTAATGAGCAGTTTCCAAATGTATGTGATACATAAAAATAAAAACTAAAAAGAAAAACTTGACATACACAATAAACAAAGAAAGAAAAACATTTCTCCTTATCATAAGAATTTTTTTAGTAAATAGTGACACAAAAATAACCTGATTCATTGCCATGTAAAAATTTCATGAGAAACATTTAATTTACATTCATAGAAACCTGAAACAAAAGCACGGAGAGAAATAGCCGACCACTCACTTACACGACACACGAATAGAGTTTTAGTAGTATAAAGTGTAACGTTGTTTGAAGCCAAACATTACTTAGACATTGATTCATTTATTCAGTAAAAAAAAAAGATTTTGTCAGAATAAACAGAGAAGGAAAAGCAATCTGAAAGTCTCACTTCACAGGTTGAGTTCAACAAAAAACTGCTGCCAAAAGTCTTCAACCAAAAAGATGTCTTAAGTTAGTCAGGCCTCTTCATAATCCTATCAAAAGAGGTCATTACATACCACAATGTACCTTAGCAGTTGGTAAACATGAGATCAGAACTGATGCATACTCCAGAATCAAAACAGGATGAACTTAGCAAAGCTGCTATCTGAGCAAACTTCCGCACTAAATGGAAACTATTTTCAATCAGTTCAGACACATACCCTATTATCCCGAGAGGCGTGTGGGCTGCTACCTATCTTTGGCCTGAAGGCATTTGGATTCCGCTCCAGAGTAGCTTCAACAGCTTCCTGCCTAGCACCTTCATTCTCGACATTATTTTGACAGTTTGTACAGTTACATCCATCACAGTAAACACCCGATGCGAAACACTCACAGTACCTTACAGGTGTATGGTTGAGATGAGATTAGATACATATACTAAAGAAAAGCTAGCCTCTTCAATTAGATTACTCATTTAAAAAGAAAAAGAAAAGAGGTACGAGGCAATATAATGCACTATGGTTTAAATAGTTTGTAAAATTTACAACTACATGTGCTTAAATAATGAATGATTAATCCTTATGACCATTGTCCAGTCTCTCCCATCCACATACAGAACAGAGACCAGGCAAAGCTAGAAAATAGACCATTATGGCATCATAGAGATCAGCCCTCAACTACCACTCTATGGACCCATATAAAATGTCCACAAATTATTCCAGTGTTAAGAAGAAAGTGCACAATACAAGGATCAACACACAATATAAAACTGGCAGGTATCTATGAAGATAAAGCAGAAAACTTTCTAAGAGATAATGCATATTGAAACACTTACAACTTCAGGCACCGGGAGTGTTTGCAGTTACACTGCTTTTGTTTCTTTGGAGTATTATCCTTTATATCAAAGGGTGGACGTGATCGAGCTTGAGGGGAATCCGGCTTTCTGCAAAGAGAAATACATTGTTAGATTTGAATTTTCACTTCATACAGAAACAAATTCTCGTCAAGCACTAAACAGCAACAGATATTACCAATTCCAAGAAATTTGTAGAACTAGTTTTGAATCCCACCCAAAGGCAGACAAAACTATTCAAAGATTATAAATTCAAATTTCAAAAAACTCAAACAAGTAGAGGCCTAAGCGGTAAGCATGAACTAAATATAATACTCGTATACCCCAAAAAAAAAAAAAAAAAACAGATGTCTGCACCTCTCTTACATTCTTAAGTTGAGCTTTGGCACTCTTCCACAGGGACAGCCACCAGATTGATCACAAAGGGAAAAAATTTACACTTAGTTCGTCCAGTATTCAAGGAAAAAGTGGAAGATAATAGTATAACTAATTTTAAAAAATGACATTATATAATAATTTTATACGTCATGGCATGAATAAGGGAAACGAAAAATACAGGTCCTGATTCATATAAGGAACTTTATACTCGGCCTCTACGAGTGACTCCCGGTTAACGTCTTCTCTAATTTAAAAGACAAAAAGGAAAAGCAGAAAAGAAAACCACTCAAACAAAATCGTACCTTAAAACTCTTAAAACATCCTATACTTCCCCCCGTCTTTTGAATATTTTACATTACATCAGATGTAAGTCAAGTCACATTCGGTTCAAATAAATCCATTTCTCCGAGTCAAACATAATTAGCTAAAAGCCTCGTATATTGCCATTCAATCCATTGGGAAAAAAAACATCGAAAGGACCAGAAAACGCAGTAAGCTCGCCAAAAAAAAAAAAAAATCATAAAACAGCCAAATGAATTTTGAAACTCACACAATAGTGGACATAGACAACGACGGATGGATAGGAGACGGCTGCAGGAGCGGCGGCTCGGGGACCGACCCCGCCGGTGACACACCGCAGAAAGCCGTGAAATCCAGCTGCCGAGCTAGCTTCTTCGCAGGAAAATCCGCCGCAGAGGCCGAAGCGGAAGCCGCCGATTGAAGCCCTTGCTCCATCAATTCTTAATTCTCCCACCGCCGCCAGGAAACCCGCAAGAGAAGCACACGAATGACCAAAAAAAACTACTTTTAATCAGCGATTCACTCCTAACCCTCTCCTTATTCCCGCATCTGCTTCATCAACACCCAATAATTCGACACATGCCGGATCGGTTTACAAATCGCCGGCGCCACTCCACCGGCCAATGCCACCGGAAAACTTCCAAACCGCTGAACTCTATCCGTACAGAGAGGGAGGGAGAGAGAGATAGAGAGAGAAAGAGAGAGAGCACGATTTTGAAAGTATAAGAGAAAATTGGAAGGCGAGAGACGGTAATACAATACGCCTCTCTCCTCCCTCTCTGGTTTTGAAGTTTTGAATTGAATTCCAATTTTTTGATGGACGGATCAGGGTTTGCGACGAATCCGACGTAGGCGATGGGTTTTTTGGATCGACGGTCAAAATTCATAAACTAAAGGATAGCGCTCTCATGGCCGTCGGATTCGTGACGGATAAATAGAGAATTTTCGTGTTTTGAAGACTTGTTTATTGAAAAAGTTTGCCCGCTAAAGAGAGCATCCCTGTTTGGAAACTAGAGTGCGCTGCATGCGAACGAGTGCCGCAAAAATTCCTCCCTGGACTTTACTTCTCGCAAGTGACACCTGGACGGCGATTTCGAGTTTGAACACACGTCGGATCGGTAGACGGTCAAGATTTTCTCTCTTACATTCATTTTATCATCACTCGTCTCAGGTGAAAACGTACCATATGATTGAAACGAATCTAGCACTCTCATTACTACTGTGAGACGCATCTAAGAAGCCGTTGGTGGCCTTCCCGACGACCCAGCCATTTTTAACCATGGTATGATGACTCAACTTAGATTAGAGTCTTTTGTGTGATTGACTGACCCACCATGAGTTAGAGCTGAGTCTGACCTTTAAAGTTACATTCGATTTCGAGTAAGGTTCCGATTCCAAGTCGGATCTCGATGCATAGACGTAAGACCTTTTACTTCATTTTTTAATTTAATTCTTGAATTTTCATTTCAATTTAAAATATAGAATGAGAATAAATCAGTTTTAAGTCATTTAAATTAAAAATTACCATATTCCTATGCCAGGTACGAATTTAGATCCATTTTCCTTTTCTATAGTCATTTGATTCAAAATTGATAGATAAATAAAAAAAACAGGTGCACTTAGGTCCATATTCCTAAGTTAGGTATAGACTTAATGTTCATTTTTTATACAAATATAAGGAAAAATAATATGAACCCAAACTATATAAGTTAGATACACTCAAATTTCAGCTTAAATTTCAATTTATTCTTATTTTACATTCATTTAATTTCTCATAGATCTAGGATTAATATTTTTATTTTAAATTTTATATTTATATTATTCTTAATGATGAAATATACATGATGGTTTTTCATAAATATTAATAAGTAAATTATTTTATTGTAAATAATGTGATTCTTTTCTAGCAATCAAAATCTCCACCCCACATATTTGCTACTGCCTGCACCAAAAAAATAAAAATAAATAAATTTCTTCGTATTATCAAGGAATTTAGTGTCGGAATTTCAAATTTTAGAAGAAACAAATTAGTTTCTTATTCGGTATTTATCATCCTTAATTGATAATACTTTAGTAAAACCTTTTAATTTATTGGGAAGAAATCAGCCTATAAAGGATGCCATTTGAAAAAATGGTTCGACTTTGTGAACTCTCCGTTTTACGTTTTTTAGTTGATGAGAACAACAAAGATAAAGGCGCCATATTTTCCATTCAATCTACAAAATCAGATAGGGGATATGACTCCCTTATCCTTTCAAATTCTCAAAACAAAAAAATAATTTTATTTTTTCAAGTTTATAATGATTTAGTTGTTCTAGTTATTTCACTAATTATCGACTTTAAAAATAATAGAAATTTATTTTAATTTAAAAAACATTAAAAAATCCAAGACTCACAAGTCCAGGTAATTATTTTTTTAAAGTAATTAAAAACAAGAAGGGTATGGTATTACGATTCAGAAATGGGATCTGATGGGTTCCTAAAATTCCGAGTTGCGATCTGACTCGAGCAGACTTGGGGCGGGTCAGGTCATTGTAGAAGGATTGAATCGGATCCCCTAACCCGACTCACCCATAACGTGGGTGAGAGAGCCAGAGAGGGATTATAAATCAAAATGAGGATGTTATGGTGTGCACATCGTAAAATCAAACTTTCGGAATAGAGAGATTAACAACATTTGCAGGTCAAAAGATGGAGAATCCATGACAGCTCGGGAACACTAGTGGACTGCATCAATGGGAAGGTCAATACGATAGTCGAAAGAAGGCCAGATTGTGTACTCTCCAACTCTTTTGCTCAACGTAGTCCTCCCAGAATTTGGGTTTAGATGTAGTTTTGGTTGACTACGCCCACGGTTAATGCACCAACTGATATTATGATATTTACGTTATCTGAAATCTGGATTCACGAAGCATGTGCTGAAGGATGGATCCATCAAGGAAAGAAGAAGGTGCACGGTTTTAACAGTGCTACTCTACCAACTCCTCTGCGTCGTTTATGGTGGGATGCTTCTGCGAACCCTACCTGCATGGCAAGTGCGACCTGTCACGCTCCCCCCAGCAGTTCGTCCTCACATGCTCCCGTCGCTACGGGGATTCACCGGCTATAACAACCTCCCACTTCAGGTATCGGGAAGGCGCGACTCCCTCTTTGGACTGAAAATGGAAGCCCTTAATGTCGACAAGCTACGTTCCGATTTCATCCAGGTTCTGCGCAGTCGGCGCTCTGGCGACGGTAAACATTAGTCCTGGAGCTCTGACGTGTTTTCTCGTTTGTTTTTCGCAATCTGGACTTGAATTGGATCGCGTATACATTGGTTTATGTAAAGACGAGGAAATTAGTTAAGTAAAAGATATTTGATTGATTTTGTTTGGAGATGTTGGAAATGGTGATGAGCAGTTTTACTGGAGGTTGATGAAGGTGGCGTTAGTAAAATTTGAGCCCTCTTTGAACTAGAGACGTCAAATTTGATTTTTTCTGTCCAACTTTCTCAGAACGGGGGTTGAATTGCTGCTTTTTATGGACTGCAATTGTTCGTTATGCATTTTTTTTTTGTTAATTAGTATATGCAGTTTGTTTATAGTACAATCTTGTTATCCAGTTCAGTGATTGCCTTCTCTTTCTTTTACAGTTCCTCTTTCCGTGGAGCTCACGAAGCCCGTGACAGATCCGATGTATCAGGGTGGATCTTCCTCCCCTGAGGTTTGAATTTGCTGCTAGTGATTTTTAAAGTTTTCCACTATTTTGTGTGTTTGGGATGATGTAGGCCATATTTTAATTTCTTGTTTTTCATGTCGAAGGTAATGGAATCATGCCCGAAAGTGGATATCATAGATTTTAAGGATAGACTTGTAGAGGAGAACCTCTACTTGATTACAGAGGTAAGCTTGCTAGATTAGTATTTTGTCACCATAATAACTAAGGATTATCATTTGTATTAAATATCATGTAATTCCATGTCAAAATCTTCTTGTTTGAAAGGATTTCATTCAACAACCATGGTGGCCCTCCTTTAAAGCTTCTACTGGACTAGGAAGAACCTGATTCAGCTTTGACTTTTTTGGATCAACAATCCTGATTTGAAGTAGACCTTCTTCTGGTTTCCCAAGTCAATTAAAAATGTTTTCATGTGTTCGTGAAAAACTGGACTTTCAATCTTTTTTTTCTTTTTCATTTATTCTGAAGATGGAGTTGACATTTAGTATCACAACTGTAATCGCTAAAACTTGTCTTGGCTTTGGATTAATTCAGCAATTTCTTTCAACATAGAAGTTGGCAAGAAATTCAGTCATCTGTTTTCTCAAAATTCCCTTCGATAAGGCCAGCACTATGTCGCCTTATTCTCACAGTCAAGGATGAGTAATGAATATATGAGTTGCAGTTTGATTGCATGTGACAAGCGTCATTAACAGATCATATGTTTACAATGGTATCTGTTGGATTCCATGCATAAAAATCCTTTGCAAATTGCCTTTATTGGGTATATACCCAGAATCATTCACAAGTGATGATATTTGTCTTGCTCTTCCATAGCCAAGGTAGAAAGACATGTGCCAGTAATATTTTGCTGGAAGATCTTCCTTTTGTTGTACTCTTTGATCTGCTTATGCTCATCCTTCCCTCTTGTAGTACACCCAAAGAAAATAAAATTACTTTAAAAGGCTGTCTATCTTATGTCCAGAATTTGTTTCCATAAATTATTATAATTCTAATCATTGTCCACATATGGTGAAGTAAATTTTAGGTTATTTTGTGTACCACTACGATGACATCCTGTTTTCATTATGTGCCTAATATTGTTTGTAGGGGGGTGAACAGGGGCGCTTGCCTGTGCTTATTTTGAGTATGAAAGACAGCAAGGAACAAAAAAGACCAGCTGTAGTCTTCCTGCACAGCTCTTACAAAGCGAAGGAATGGTTAAGGCCATTACTTGAGGTACCACTCTCTCGATTATTTTGTTATAGCAGATCAAATTTGTTGGTAGCTTTTCTCTCTCCATATTTCACTTATAAGAAGCACTTAGGAACATGTGGTATCCATATATCTCACAGATGTTGTTTCCTCTTCCAGGCATATGCTTCACGAGGATATGTGGCTGTTGCCATTGACTCACGCTATCATGGCGAACGAGCCAGCTCTAAGACCACATATATAGATGTATTGCTTTCAATTATTTTAGAAAAGAATTTTGTTTTTCTACTATATGAATCTATTGTACGGTATTTCCTTTATTATAAAAATTTTGTCTCGGTTTTTTGAGATGATTTGGGTGGCTAAAAATTCGAGTGTCTTGGCTGAGACAGCCCCCAGAAGTGTCTCTTTATATAGGGGGGCATATCATCTCTGTAAGATGTCTGCCACTGGGTTCAATGGGCACACGAGGGAGTTTCTATTGTGAAGGGTCGGGTTCAAGTTTCACGATGGATGTGGGGGTGTAGTGTGCATATATAATTAACACTAAAAAAAAAGTGAGTTACATCAATGAACTCATAGCTTTATCCCAATTGTCTTGGCATGAACTACATGAGTCCTCTTCCTTGATTCTGCTTGGTAAGATCAGGTTCTTAAGTGTTATGATGTTGGTCTGTTACTTTCATCTAAGAAGTACTTTTTTAATTTATTTTTAGTTACTTTTTAATAAGATTAGGTAGGATGTAATACTATAAACTAAGTTTGAAAAATGTAACTGATTCTTTTTTTTAATAAGGCATGTAGCATATAATGTTTTTAGAAGAGTGAATACAAAATTACGAAGAAATACGAGAAAGACAACGAAAAGGAACAAAAAAGAATGAAGTTGCTGTTTGACTTGCTTCCTGAAGAAAATTTGCAAGAGGAACAGCCAAAACTATTAACTTTTTTAATAAGTGATGGTGGTTTGATGAAATTTGGAAAAAACGAAAATAGTGTTCTGATTTTGGAACAGAAAAAACTAGATTTTTTTCTGCAATTTCCTTCCACAGGGATATAAAAGAGATTTTCTTTTTCAGAAACAGCCAAAACTTTCCATTGAGCTGATTCATTGTTTTCGTACATAATTTGTTTTGATGCATGAGTTGGAGTGAAAAAGTGAACGTACTCGCATCTGGATTGTTTTCGTCCAATGAAAAATGGTTTTCTCACAGCTTGATTCTTTGCTGATACTTGCATCTTTGCTCCCACTATTTCATCAACTGGTCTCAGAATCAGGGAGTTATGAATTTTGATCTATTAAAGGGGAGGGGTTATTCTTTTTAAGAATATCATGTTATTCTTTATCAACTAGGGAAAATATCTGATTCTGCTTCTCTTGAAATAGTTCTCTTCTTACTCAGGTACTTGATTGATGTTCTCCAGTCAATCCCAGATCTACTTCAAACAAACTTAACTGCTTTTTTTTACCCATCACCAAGAGTCACTTTTTTGAGACTATAATTTCTGAAGACTTGCTTATTGATTGTCTGATTTTATTCATTTACATGCTCAATGTTGGGTAGACATCCGTAATCATTATTATTGTGGTATTTTATTTGTTTCCATTACTTGATGCAGGCTCTTGTATCTTCCTGGAGAAATGCTGATACTATGCCTTTCATATTTGATACGGTAACACAATGCTTCATATTTATAAGTCCTACAAGGCATGTTTATTTCTTCAGAGAAGCAGCAAGTTGTACTGTAAATAGTCTGACTTTGATTCTGGATTTTTAGGTGTGGGATTTGATAAAGCTTGCTGATTATCTTACACAGAGGGAGGATATTGATTCTTCTAGGATTGGGATCACTGGAGAATCATTAGGAGGTTTGAGGAATTATTGTCTTGTGTTCAATTTTAGTGTAGAAGTAACTTTCAGTCTTACTTTTCATTGATGCTTTTCAGGGATGCATGCATGGTTTGCTGCCTTTGCTGATAGTCGGTATGCAGTAGTTGCCCCTATAATTGGTGTTCAGGTCTGTATCTGGTCTTTGTTGTAGTTTATGTTCTTGCATTTATTCTTTATTCTGAGCAAGAAGAGATTGATACCTGGCAGTTAGCAACTTCATGAACTAGGTCTTCTGTGGCATATTTGAGAAGTTTCTGTTTACTTTTGTTTTTTGTAGGGGTTCCGTTGGGCCATAGACAATGATGAATGGCAGGCTCGAGTTGACAGTATAAAACCTGTCTTTGAAGGTCAGGCTATGTCACTCTAAATTCCTCTGTTTGACATTGACAAATGAGGGGTGGCAGAGTTATTCAACTAACCTGACCCAATAAGATAAATATGGGTCATAGTATTCCAAGTTGCAGTTGGTCGAGAGTGGGAAACCCTACCAGTAAAATGCTGATGTGGAACTAAATCATGTCATTGTGTGGATGAGTTTGTGTAATTTAAGAGGCTTTCTCTGTCTCTGAATAATTTTTTCTCAATCTTCCTTCCCCCTGAAAAACAAGAAAAAAAAACAAGAGTTCCAGGTTTATGTTTCTGGAAATGGACCAGTATTTGGTACTTCTAGGAATTTTTTTTTCTTCATCTTTTCAGCAAAATAAGGGCCTCTTGATTTAAGATGGGAGCTGCTAGGTGCCAAAACTTTCATTTTTGTTTTCACATATATTGAGAAAATAAATTATGTTTGGTGATTGGTTAATTCTGTGAAAATCAACCACTAAACCTTTCTACATTCTAACAGATACCTTTCTACATTGCTTGTGTGTGATATCCTGGTCCTGCTTCATTCTAACTGATGTGACAATAGGTGGAAAATATGACAACATAACTATGAAAGGAATGGCTTTCCTTGTTGGCATGACTAAGCACTTTTTGAGTCTCAAGGTTTTATAGAATAGCTAGACACCTGCAGTTTTGTTCGAAAAAAATTTCTTTTGTCCATAAGGTTGAGTTTGCCAAAAGTGGATTTTTTATTCTGGGAGCAAGTTCCATATTTCGTGTGTTCTAGTTGTTTTATTAATATTACTCCAGATAAGATGTTTAAAGCAAATCCAAGCTCTTCAGTATTCCACTTTGTCATTTGATGGTTAACTGTATGCTTGATTCTAACACTTGAAGTGGATATCCTGAAACCTTTTTATTTGGTGGGTTAGGCAAGTAGATGCCAGCCCATACTTGGATATGGTCACCCTAAATTGACCTTAGTTTGCTCACTGGCAGCCCTAGATTAAATACTTCCTTCAGGAGAGAAGAAATAACCATTGATTTCTCTTTTTCTGTCTTCTTTGTTACAGCAGCACGAATTGATTTTGGCAAAAGTGCTATTGACAAAGACGTGGTGGAAAAGGTTAGCATTGTTGTTTTAGTTGTGCATGATCTGCTGTGTCCTCATTTTTGAACTAGGGGCTTGGTATTATCTCAGTTTTCATTGGAGTTTTCACTCTGATAGCGGAAAATTACAACAAATTCATTTTCTTTAGTATGCCACCTTTATTTTGTACTCGCTAGATATGTTTAAGAATTCTATTCTTTTATTACTATTAATGATGAAGAAATCAAGTTATACTTTCTGCTTAACAGAGGTGGTGACAGAGACCAAAGGCAAGGCCAGAAGATTTGAATTATTGTTGCTAGGAAGGAAACATCGAAATAGTATCGATGGGTTGGAATGTTGAAATTTCATTCTGTCTTAACCAATTTGGCCTTGACTGGCTACTCTTTCATGTTGATGGCATGGCCGTTTCTCAAACAATTGTTCTATTCAAATTCCCGAGTCATCCCTTGATACAAAATCCTGGAATTCGTTCCCTTGTTTTTCCTTAGTGGCTCATTTCAAACCATCCCAGAATCATAGAATCAATTCAAAATTGATTGTCCTAGTTGAAAAGCCAAGATGGCTTCTTTTCTGTTTTCTTTGTTTTCATCATTCTTGGTTTGTTTATTAGGGAAGAACTCGGTACAGTTATAAACAAGCAAGAATTGGAAAGCTTAACCTGTTATATTACCTGGTACCCTTTTGGCACTACTTAAATCCAAAATGGATGATGGGTGTTTCATTACCCAGTTATTTGTGCTATTAGCCACTTGGTAAATGAATCAAGAGCTAAATTGCTTATTTAATAGATGATATATGTAAGAACAAAAATTATTAAAAACTAAAAAGTAATATTAAAATTACAAAAATATCTAATGATGTTATTATAGAGTACGTTGTCTTCAGTGTTCATTACATTAAGTCCTTCATTGTATTATGAAAGGTTCTTTTCTTATAATTACAAAGGGAGGGGGAAATTACAAATCTACCCCTCTATATCCTGATAATTTGGTATTGGGTAAGGAGATGACCTTTACTTGTTCTAGTTCCATGTAATGACCAGTATGTGGGTAGACGGGTAATCTTACTTGAATCCTTATATAAGTAATCTTAGTCCATATCATATATAAATAATGGGTAGACAGAGAACGAGTGACTGGATAAAATTGTTAGCCTCTAGTACTGACTGGGCTGCACAGTTGTTACATGTAAAAATGATGCCCGAGCCCGTTAAAAAGGCTTTCAGCATTTAAAAACTTAAAAAATGCAACTAGCTTGATGTTGTAAAAATATTATATGATTTCTCTTTGTTGCTTTTTGGTATCAATTTTTTTTTGGTGAGTTTGAATTAGAATTTTGTTATATATGGCAACATGAAACAAACTGAAGGCTCAAATTTGTCAACAGTTAAACAAATGATCAAGAGTTCTAATTATTCAGGCAATATATTTTCTAAACCAGTCTGTTATTCAGTTTTTTGTTTTGTATTAGTTTGAGTGAAGTATATAACTCTCCAACATGGCTTGACTGTTCTGCTCTATATGATTCTTTAAACTTCAATCTTTTTGCACTAGTTATATGACATATAACCTGGTATGAATTACCATCTGACATTTGTTCATACTCCGCCAGGTTTGGACTAGGATAGCCCCTGGGCTGGCAGCTGAGTTTGATTCACCTTACACAGTACCTGCAATTGCACCGCGCCCTTTTGTGATAATAAATGGTATATATACTTGGCATTTATTGTCTGGTTTACATCGAGATACTACAGAGAGCGTCATGCTTGTGGAGGAAATTTGCAGTGTCTAATCATCTCTGTGATACCTTGAATTATACAGGTGAAGAAGATCCTCGTTGCCCACTTCCTGGTTTGAACATACCAATATCAAAAGCAGAAAAGGCCTATAAAGATGCTAATTGTTCTGAAAAATTTAAGGTTTGAATCTCCTTATTTTAATAATTATGAACCCTTTTAGTAATTTCTGACCAGTATCTATATGCTTATAGTGAAGGTTGCAAACTACACGATTCTGAATGTTTACTCTTGATGCTGGACAAGTCATTTTTTTTTTGTTTGAAAAGTCTAGGGAAGTCAGCTTTACGCTGAGGAATTTGTGAAATATGAAAAATAAGAAGAAATAGAGGAAGAAAGAAGAGGAAAAAGATAAGTAGCTGGAAGGCGGCTGCATTGAAAGAGCAGCAGCCAATAGGTCCGAGATTGACCCTAATTCTCTTTATAACCTCACTTAAATTAAAAAGATTACAAATAAATATAGCCCCTCTACACTTAACTCCTGTAACTCTCTAATTACACATTAAAATGATACAAAAATTTGACCAAATAGTTCTAACACGAAGACAAGCTAACCTCTATGGCAAGAGGGACACACGTCCATGTGAAATAACTAAAATACCTTTTTGACTTATATTTCAACAGAACTCTTACTCTGTTATTCTTTTAGCAGTCTATTATTCTTTTTTGGTTCAGGTCGTGGCACAACCAGGCATTGGACATCAAATAACATCACTAATGGTGAAAGAAGCAAGTGACTGGTTCGACAGGTTCCTAAAATGAAAGCAGGTAATTTGCTTAGCTGCCCCTCATGCTGTGTGATCCATCAAGAGACTTTTGACATTAGTGGTTGTTGAAGTGACTTGCTTTTCTGTTCGTCCCTGGCTTCGTTGGCAGTCTGTGGTCTCTCAAAGTCTCAAGCGCTGTCTGTGTTGTATCTTTTTCACCGCATTTGTATTTATCTGTCTGTGCTAGCAAATAAGAAAGATAATGTGTCGTATTATCATTGCATGTGCCTGTAGTTAATTTTGTCGATAATCCCAACAGCACGACTGTGTTTATTAACCTGGATATCATTCTGGGATCATATTTGTAAGCATATCAAGCTTGTATAGATAGAATTAGGGCCAAATTAAGGGTAACTTTTAAACAGGATCTTGGTAGACTCGCTCTGTAGAGAAGAATGACAAGTTTTTTAATTAAAAATGTAAGCTTTCGTATATGTTTCATTTCTGGTTGCTTCTACCCCCCCTAAAGCTTTGCAGTAGGGCTGAGTTAGCGTGGAGTTTAAGAGTCTATATGCCTATATCTATTTATATAAATTATGGCAATAGGAGTTGAGTTTTTTTAACAAAACTCAAATAGGAGTTGAGCTTTTTTAACAAAACTCTTATTCGTGATCAGCCAATTAATTAAGGTGAACTACCCCTTTGGTTGTTGTAGAAGATAGGAATACGTTAGAATGTTATTGATATATTTAGTCTATATTTTTTATCTTTTCTTCACTTTTATTCGGGTGAAAGTTATAATTGTAATATTAATACTTTTAACATATACAGATAGAATTTCAAGGGGGAGTGTTTACTAGAAAAGTACCAATAGAGTTAAAGAAAAGAAATGGTAACTGATGGTTCTTATGATTGAATGTTGAAGATGTAAATGCTAAGAGAACATAAGCAAGATGGGGGACAGAGCACCGGATCTTTTCTCTTAAATAATCAATAACACTCTGCAAAAGCAGTACGAGAAAGATAAAAGCCATCTGATGTAAAAACAGAAATTCCATCCAGAAGCTGAACCTTTATTCCCTGTTAACTTGAGCATCTGTCACAGGCGAGACCTTGATCCTTGAGATGTTGAAGTAGCGCTCTGTTACAATATGAAATTGTTAGGAGAGGGTAGAAAAGGCACATCAGATGGCTCCATTTTTTATAAGAGCAGCAGCAACTCCAACGAGTGCAAATACTGGTAAAATAATACTGAATATGAAAGGTGAGGGCTACAAATGTTAGTAATTTGTAATTGGGTTTTGTTTTTGTTTTTATGTAGGGGTATTTTGTGTATAGCAAGGGGTATTTCAGAAGATTAGGATTATTTTTTAAATATTTTGTGCCCACAACATTGTAGCCTGTGGAGAGTTGAAACCCCAAAATTGTTTATTTTTTGTTGCTCTATGTTTGACACCAAAACCCCAATCCAGGTGCTGCCAAATCAACTATATTCTGATCAAGATTCCAGCCTAAGCTGCTCCTAGTAACAACCCATTTTTATTTCGTATGAACCAGAAAGCTCAAAATAGAAATATTACCAAAGACAAGCCTTTCATTGCTCTTTCCTCCAAATATTTAGATGGTTTATAGAAGCTACCATATAAATCTGCCCACTTCTTGAGGCAGGCATATATGTGGCTTGCACCAATCGAGTCTCCCCAGAAGACAAGACCACCTCTGTAAGAAGAACAGACACAGAAGGTCTCAAAATGCAGACCTCTAAGTAGGACAAAGAAATTATTTTCCACTACTCACCGGTATGAAGGGAAGCTCATTCCAAGAATTGATGCAATATCAAGGTCTGATGCTTGAACGACAATTCCTTCATCCATTACTCGGCATGCCTCATTGACAGCTGGAAAGAGTACCATCTCCAGGATTTCTTGATCACTCACAGTTATAGGCTTCAAGTGAAATCACCAGAAAAAGTTTTAGTATCAAACATACCAACAAAATTGCATGAATACAGAACGAGAGAAACCTTTCCACCAGGCATAATGTTAACACGCCTTCTTGACTCCTCAATAATAGATTGTACAGTTGGGTCAGGTTTTGGCTTGCTTCCCTTTTCATACAAGTAGTACCCCCGTCCATTGTTTTTTCCTGAATGATTAGGTGCCACAAAATGTAAATGATAAAGACGGAAAACTCTCAATTTCAATTTGAGAAGCTCAAGCTTGATCCCTACCATTTCGTCCACTTTCTACCATAAGCTGAACAAGTGGGGAGGTAAAGGTTCTACCAGGAAAGGCAGAAGAATACTCCACTCCAACTGCTAAGGCTACTCCATATCCTGCTACATCTTGAAGCCTGCCAGAGGTATCATTCAAAAGATGCAACAGAGTTCGTGTACGCAGATGGATAGTGAGTAGATGTATGAGGAGATAAAAATTTGAAAAAAATGCTTACTGGAAGGGGCCCATGGGCATTCCAAAACTGCTAATTACTCTGTCTATCCGAAACATATCGACACCCAAATGTAACAACAACCCTGCCCCTTGACCATATGGGAAGAAGGTGCGATTAACAGCAAAACCGGTGCAATTTCCGACAACAACAGGGACTTTCTTTATAGCTTTTCCAACTGTCATGAGATCAAGAATAACTTGTGGGGAAGTCTTCCCAGTCCGAACAATTTCCAAAAGAGGCATCACATGAGCAGGACTGTCCATTAAAGAACAGATTAACTACATCAGATACTGAAGTGAAATCTGCCATCATTCATAAAGGAAAAACGATTTAGAATGCCAGGTATTTTAGAGATAATTAAATGAATTTCTCCAGCTATATGAGGATCGTTGTTCCTCAGATAATATTGTTGGTTGAATATCAGCTATTGCTGCTGATAAAAAGACTTGAAAAAAGTAGTAAACAGTGAGGTTATGTGAATGAAAGGAGCTGCCGGCATAGAGAGGACATGTTTTGCATCAATGTCAGCAAGTAACAAAACTAGGTCAAGCCAAAAAGACATTCGACATGCAATAGAAGCAATGCTCATGAAACTGAATTAGTTTTATAGTCTCCTATAAAAAATCCCAAACAAATAATATCAATTACTGCTCTGTTTACAACTTGGAATATGTCATTTACTTTCAGAACTTGTAACTCCGTAAAGATAGATTTTACTTTATGATACTAGTTACAAGACTGTAATTTGGGCCACCTACTTCAGTGGAGAATGATTGAGGCCTTGCATGACTGAAGAACTCAAAATGAAGATTCCATAAGAGATTGTCGAGGTCCCCACCCAGCCACTCACATGTGGCTATATGGACACGTCAGGAAGACCTATATATCAGCTATCTGTGATTAAAGTTACCCAGTCATACATCTCATCTGTAAACATCGGTGGTTTTACCTCTTTACGGCTTTTCTCCTTCATTTATTTCTTTTCCTCTCTTCTTTGTCATTATAGTCTGCTGTTTTTTTTATTTTATTCCATGTTTCTTTGACCTATTTCTTCCTTTTTTCCTCTGTGCCTTTCTTTGTTCTCTTTGGTAGGTGGCTCAGTTCAGGTACTAGTACAAGCGAGCATTTCAATTTGAGTTTTTTCTATCATCTTCTTCACTTGCCCAAATAGCCAGATAAACAATCTGTGAATCCAGTTGCAGGGACAGGGACAAGGCATTTCTGCATCAGTTGACCAATATTACCACAAGAGAACCTACTCTCTTTTTTTTTAAAGCATAAACAGGAGAATCTAACTCTCCAATGTAATTCATGATAAGCCCACAACCAAAATAAAAAACTGAAACTAGAACAAAGGAAGACTATGATTATTGAAAATGTAAGCCCTTACGAATGAATCGATGTAATGGAAGTCCAGAAAATCCATGAAACTAGAACTCAATAGACTTCAACATACACTACCAAAACCTCAGAGAATAACTAGTAAACTAAGAAGTGACCACCTTGGAAATTGAAGAAAATTGGAGAAAGACGACATGCAATTACAACCAGAGTATATGGAACAAGGGTTTAGAGTTTCTGCCCTTCTTGAAAGGAAATTCTTCCTCTTTATGTTAGTTAATTCTTAACTGCCTTCACATTTTCCTTCCTACATTTTTTTTCTTATGCTTGTCCTTTCAACTGGTCTCTGTTTATGTTATACTGAACTCCCTTTCCCAATATCCCTTTTCCACTCTTTCTTTTACTTTTCCTTTAGATCTGCATCTATCTTTCTCATGGTCTTCCGTTTGCTCTAGTTGACTTCTTCCTCTCCTTGTCTTCTTTATGTTGCTTCTTTCAGATGGTTCCCTTTCTTATGATGACTCTTAAGTACAAAACACAATGGCAGAAAATAAATGTGTGACAGGTAGAGGTTGATCAACTTTTTTTTATCTAGTTTATTTTCATATTCTTCTAATTATCTCTTCTCCTCTTGTCCTTCCTCAACCATCCTTTGCCTTTTGACTCTCCTTGGGAAGAAGGAACTTCAGTCCAGGATGGGATAAGGCTGCTGCCTTTACCCTTTTTTGGTATTTCCTGACCTTGATGATAACGTAGTCAAAATGCCAAGATGGCTCTCTTTCCGTCTAAGAGGGGCATCCTTGGCGATCATGTAGCATAGTCTTACTCATGAACCAGCAAGACCAGCTAGCTTTATGTTATGTTCCAAATGCGGATAAATTTTGGTGGTTTGAAAAGCTAAGGAATATTGCATCTCGACTCACATAGTACCAACACAATCAAATTATGTCAAACTTTTGGTTAGATATAAATATTATAATTATGTTTTCTCATTTTTCTCACATGCATATACAAACACAAATAGAACCAAAATCTGACCTAAAAAAGTGAGCTCCCACAATACGATCTTGAGAAGAGGTCTTTTCTCCAACAACGTGAAGATCAATAGTGGATGTATTTGTAGCCAAAATACAGTGAGCAGGGCAGGCTTTTTCAATTTCGCTAAATATTGATTGCTTCAGTGGAATATTCTCGGTAACAGCCTACAAAGAGAAGAAAGCATGAGATAAATTTTGAGGAGAAACCACCCCCAAGTCATAGGCCAACCACAAGTTACTGGATTATCAACCCCATGCTCCAAAGCATACAACTACTGTGGACTTACAACTTGATACCAAGGGCAGAAACCAGGAAGACATGCTGCTCTTAAAGCAGATCTAGAGACAATTCTTGACTTCAAGGACCATGCATAGTTCAATACTTATAGACAAGTTATCATAGGTTTGACATATTTGGCAATACTTTGTTAAACACCAAATATTTCAATCGAGTACATTCACAACAATGCCAGTAAAACGAATATAAAATATTACAATAGTAATCTTACATAAAACATTCTTTAACTAAAAAAAAAAAGTAAAGACTAACCTCTATGACCATATCCACATATTTAAACTCAGAATAATCCAATACACCTTTAAGAAGGGAGAAGGCCTTGTCTGCCTTATCTTGTGTCAGCTTCCTCTTCGTTACCAAGCTTCTAAGATTTGCTGGCAGATGAGGCAAATTAAATAATGTAAAACCAAATGAATAATAATAGTGACCCATGTGGATTTCTCAATACATGATAATAACTTGTCTGAAGTTACAAATACTTTACTTTTGTCCTGAAACAAAGACCTTTCAGCCACATTGTGCATTCTGGTGACAGTGTCAAGAAAAGTGGCATCTTCAACAAACTTTAAGATTATCAATTCTTGCCTAAGAGGTAAACTACCCAGCAAGAGACACGTACCGTACTTGTGTACTAAATCTCCACTAACAGTTGAACTATGGCCAGCACTATTCAGAAACCATGAAAGAGAAAAGACAACAATGGTAGAAGTTCTTTGAATCACAACACTAGCAAAAATAAGCACCTGAAATCATTTTCATTCCTCTCTCCAAGTAATTAGAGTTTACTTCCTTAAGAATAACAAAAATGTTGCTCAAAATAAGCGCTGTAGCTATGCCTGAGCCCATCAGACCTCCACCAATAACAGCAGCTTTTTTAATGTGCCTTGGCCTGAGCGCAACATCAGTAACCTTAGGTACCTATATAAACCAAAAACAGAATTTTTTTTGTGCTCAAACACAACTGCATACATATGTTTAGCATGGAAAATTTAAGTCTATCAAGTTTATGTCTGCTATGACAGGTTTCCACATGCTTATAGTTGCTAGCATGATATTAATGTAGCATTCATATTGGCATACGAATAGGTAAGAAGCTTTCACACGTCTGTCATATCTAATGAGTAGGTCCAAAACACTAGAAAGATGACATCAATTAATACCTTTGATGTTGCATGCTGTGCTAAGAAGACATGAACAAGACCTTTTGAAGTGGGTGATAGTACCAACTCATTGAATAGCTTTTCTTCCTGTTGCAGAAACTCTGATTTAGTATATATTATATTGCAGTTAGTATCAGAAACATCTGACTTACATAAATAAGGATTCTCTTAGAAAATATTCATAGCTTCCTGGCATATTTAGAAGGTAATGGGACTCATGACTACTCACCAACTGATAATTAATTTAAAGTTAATAAAACACATGTAACACATGCACCATAACTGAACAAAGGAAAGCAAGAAAAGCTGCAGGAAAGATCAGTGTACTTTCAAAACACCAGCATATCCTCCAAAAGCAATGCCCTCCTCGACTGCATCAAGGCATGCCTGGTGCTGTGGCATATTAGGTGCAGTCTGTCTTGCCCCATCTCTTGCGGCATTAAGTATCTGTCGAGCTTCAGGAAGGGAACCAAGTTTGTCAGTTCTGAGAAGTGAAGAGAGCCAAGGTTTACACCTCTCAGCAATATCTAGAGCCCAACATTTAGAGAATCTCAGCAATTCCTCCGAAGACACCACAGCATCAATTAGCCCAAGCTCTTTCCCTTCACTGGACATGATCAACTTTGATAACTGCGCAAAGTTTATTAGTTCACAATGTCTAAGCATGTATAGGCACAATTTTGGAAGGTGACTAAATAGTAAGTCAAATGGACTTAAACACTACGTTGATGTCATTAGGTTAGTAAAGAACATGTATCATAACTCAGAATGAGTTAAACTGACAGTGCGTTTTCCTGTACAGTAGAACACATGTCTGCAATCATATATATTTTTTGTGCATGAACAGTGAACTTTCATGTGCTTAAAGTAGGGGTTTAAGTGTTCATATTTTCTTGATACAGATATGATGAAATGTGTCCATGAAAAGGATCTTTAATGATAAATTTATGGAATAACTGAATGAGACAGAAAAACAATCAGTTACTTAGAGTTAACTTTTTATGTTTTTTTCCTTAAAATATGATAATCGAAGTATTGTCATCCTTATATGTAAAAATCAAGATTTGGGCGAAGGAAGAGGAAAAAATTGAGAGAAAAAGGAAAAAGGAGAAGAAGAAATTTCTGAAGAGCCTAAAAGACTTCCTTGGGAACTGTGCACAAATTCTCAGACTTCTTAAATAGGTGTTTTGAGTTACAAATTATAAAAATACCCCTCTACACTTAATAACCTTAATTTCCTTATATCTCCCTAAATACACATCCTATGTACATGAAAATTTAACCACTGATATAATTTAACGTGCAGAACAAGATTACATAAAGAAAATTAACCAGAATACCCCTGGGTGTATTTTCTAAAATTATACATTTCGTTTTAAGTAATCCCTATATATGCCTAAATTCAAGGTATTTGAGTGCATATCAACCATTAAGAAATTTGATTCCCCTAATCTGTATCTGAAAGAAGATTTTTTGAGTGCATAGATTAAAAAAAGAATACATACCAACATCATTTCAACAGCCTTTGAGATTCCTACAAGCCTTGGAAGTCGTTGTGTTCCTGCAAAATGACCAAGTACTTCTTAATGAAAACTGTTAGAATACGGGTATAGGGGTATTTTTTTCATTTCATAATCTCATATGGATCTCATAAAGTTACAGCAAGCTATAATAAATATCAGGACTTTATATTTCAAGTTTCATTTAATTCTGACATGTATTTCTGGAGTTATTAAGTATTTTTATAATAAAGGGCAGAATGGTCCTTTCATGTAAAACTCACTTAAGTGAATGGGATAAGAGAGAGGGCTCGACTTTTTGAGCCCTCATTCAATGCAGCTCTTCAAAGCTGCTTCTTTGTCTTTCTATTTTCCTCCTTTATTCCTCTTTAATCCTCTCAATATTGTAGTTTTACAAGAAAAATGTTGGATTTAGAGTCACTAGCACACACAACTACATGTAGACACAGACTGAGCAAGCGAACGAGAGAAAGAGAATGTGTGCCTCCAAATCCAGGAATAACTCCAAGTGTCAGTTCTGGCAAGCCAAGCTGAGTTTCTCGTGTGGCAATACGTGCATGACATGCCTGAAAAGTATAATGAGGCAGAAAGATAAGTATTAAAGAGTTATCGTTAAGAGAAATGTTGAATTAAATGAACATAGAACAAACCATTGCTAACTCTAGGCCACCACCAACTGCAAATCCTTGAACAGCAGCAACAGAAGGCTTTGTGGCATCTATGAATATGACATTCATGTCAGAAGCACTGGACTGAACTTTGTAGAGCATGACTATTGAATTGACGTAACAAGTATTCTATTATTTTTTCTGAAAAATAATGAGAGATCTTCAATGTAACATGAAGATCTCCACAGGTAAGACCTTCAATTGTGTTAACCATGAATTCTACAGATACACTTGGTAGAAGTGAGAGATCTCCTGCCACAGGGAAAAAACACAGATAAGTTGCCATTATGAGGTTTGGAGTGAAATATTTATTTAAAAAAAAAAATGAAATAAATTTCTGTGAAGTTTAGTAATATCATAATCCATGCTTGATGATACCAGTCTTGTGGACTTGCTGAAAAACATTGATGTCAAATCCGCCAGAAAACTTGCCTCCATCACCTTTTGGCAGTGATAGCAACATAGAGTTAGAATTTACTAGGGAAAGTCAATCAGAAAATCAAATAACTTATGATAAGATTAGAAGAACAGGGACACAAAAGAAGTCTGCAACCAACAACAAGAGTGATCAGAATAACAGAAAGTTTGAACGAAAGAAAGAAAAATAGAATTTTAATTAAAAAAGGTAAAAAAAATTATCAAATAATCATTCCAATCCAGAGGGCATCAGGTATACCCAAACATTTTCCGCAAATTTCTCACACTTCAAACTGAAAGTCTTCAGGGTCATTCGAACTACAGTGATCCAGGGTCAAAAGCAACTCACCCGTAGTTCATTAAATTATGCTCTTCAACACTGCTATTTATAAAACACAATTCTTAATTACATCAATAAATTTCTCAAAGAAAAAAAGAAAAAAAATCCAGACGAGTAATAATACCGACAGCAACAACAACAATTATAACAATAAGAATAATAGTAAGTAAAATAGTAATCTCTCTTTAAAATCAAGTAAAATAGTAACAAGTAATGCTGTTCATTAGGACTAATTAGTTTATTGAAGCTTAAATTTTAGCTGTCTGGTGCTTATATTATAAAAGCTTTATTAAGACCAATACAACATTACAAACCTCTACATATATATCCAGAGCACTATAAATTAACAACAAACCAAGTACGACTATAGCTTTGACGTCATCTCTTCTCATCGCTTCATTATACTTCTCCTTGAGTCCAGCAATAACTGCAGGCAGAAGACATGAGAAATTAAAAAAATGAAAAAAAGAAAAGAACGAGCACATGCTAGAACAGAGTGGTATCAGCAAAACCACTTTAAAACCCCTAAAACTACGAAATTCGACATGCAAACATATCCAAAAACACTCAGAAAGTTCCTTAAAACTGAAATCAAATAGAAAAAACCAGCAAAGGAAAACTACAACTTTCGCTGATTGCTAGGATGCCACCTAGAACACGCAAGTTCTTCAAATTCCAGCAACTGAAACAAAAAACAGCAGTTCAGGAAAAAGAAAAGAGCGGAGCTTACCAAACGGAGCTAACGCATTAACAGGAGCATAAGAGATCTTGATGACAGCGACTCCATCGCTTCCGACGTCAATCGAAACCGGCGCTCTTGCCATGAGTGGAGACGGACAGAAACGGGGAAAGTAACGTAAATTGTCTCAAACAAGGTGACTGACAAGAACGAGCAGAAGGACAGCGAAGATATAGACGCAGTGAGACTGAATTTGATCTTCCGACGATTTGATAATTCGACACGATCGGGTCTTTGTTTTATACGCGAAGACGACGAGAGGGACGTCGTTTATAATTCTCTGCAATAAATACCGTGACAAAAAAACTGATATATCGGGTTCAACAGTACAGCGGAGACGTAAGTGAGTGAGTGGGTCCCACAATACTGGCGAGCGGCGACGAATTTTTTTTTTTCTAATAAAAGAGAAAACCAGAATAAGAAAGGCTGGCGCCTGGCGGGTGGATAAATAGAGTCTCCTCTTTCAGCTTACGAGGCGGAAGAAGTTAAACTCACCAACGACTCACGTGTCGAAACGGGACATAGAGGTCCATTTCAATTACTACATGTGTTGGGTTGTTCACGTGATTGTTACTTTTCTCCATTTGCTTATTATGGAATAGATGAGTTAGCTCTAAATATTTGGATTTTTATAATTAATTATTATGTGTATATATTTCATCACCGTGAAATAGAAAGTTAAGAAGTGGTCTGGACCAGTATAGAGACTCAAAGATAAGTATGCAACAAAAAATTTATATTCATCACGGTCTAAATCACTTGATATCTCTCTGCTTAATCGAAAATAAAGGACAAAAGGGTTTTGAATTCACACCAAATGATATCTGCACAACTACAATGCCACTGTTGCAAATAGACAAGGTTAAAAGCCTTTAGCTTTATGGAGAGAACCTTCAATGTCCAAAAACTGACTTTACATTGATTAGATAATTTTCATTTTCTTGATAGGTTCAGATTGAACCTTGCTCAATCTAGATTAAAAGGTTTACTAGAACTAAAATCTAAGTTAATGTCTCAGAGAGATTGTATTGTAATCGTGTATTTGGACATACACATGGCTTCAAAGATAACCGAATTTTTTTCTTTTGTAAATTCCAAACTAATAAAGCTGATATTAGTAAAATTACTCAAACATGAGTTTTTGAGTAATTAAATGTAGAATTTAACATTGATTAATCACAATGCACAAGTTAAAGAGGATTTGGTCTTTGCCTCTCCAAAGATAGATTCACAAACAGATTATCATTCAATTGATAGATATGCAGTCAAACACTAACCCAACAATAAAATAGGTCTCCGTAACCAATATCACCCTTTCTTTGGCATCGCTGCAAGCCTAGTATACATCTTTGCCATGGACTGATATCCTCTCAAGTCACCTGATCGCAGAAGATTGCCTATGGAAGAAAAATTCATGTCAATATAATGTTCAATGAATGAAAGAAAAAAAAAAAAGGAATTAGGGCTCGACCTGTTATTGATGCAAAGCTTAAATACTAGCCAACAGGGGATGGTGGTACAAGTGGAAATTTCTCCAACCTGGCTGGAGATATTTACAAAGTGAAACGGAATATTACAAATTACCTGAATCACAGTTAAGGGGACTATCTGGTTCGGGGTGGGCCATCAACGCAATTATGGCCCTGCAGACAGATTGAAGTGTCCACGCGGGACTCCACGCATTCTTCAAGATGTCTAAGCAAATCTCTCCTGTCTGGATTACACAGTGATAGATCTATTATTTGCAGCCAATTTCAAGGATTCAAACACTAGATATTTTTAGAAGATACATTATCCAAGGTTATCACATCACCAACAACGAAGAATAGCAACGAAAGAAGGCATAACAATGAAAATAACAAGAAAAAGAATAATAAATCAGGTAAAAACTATGTTCTCAGTTAGTCAATAGGCATATATCATAAAGTCCCACCAACACTTCAGCAGTGGCCTAGTTCTGCAACAGGAGCGCATACCCATGGCAAGCAACCATAATAAGGCATCCATCATTTGGTTTGCTACAGAAAGGATAGGATCGTCAACCTGTTCCCTCTTTTTTGCCTCACTTGTTTAAGAAAACCTATATATTTCATAAATAACTCACTCATTCTGAACAAATGATTCAAAGGGCCTTTACTGTTGCACTTAAAAGATTTAGGTGCTCCAATAATTCACGACTCTTTAACAAGTAATAGAAAGAAGATTACAGCTTGCATCCATCAGGACAAGGTTCACAGATCACTCTAAAGTAGAAAAAGCACAAAAGAACAGCAAGAAAGTGAGCTTGCATCATCAAATTCAAGACAATAAGAGATGTACAACTTTCTCTTTGAATTCGTACAAATTTCCTAGAGAGCACAAATTGATCACCAGTAGGATAGCTTCTTCCTAAGTCAGTTTAGCAGTCAGTCTGAGGAGAAGCAGTTTGATGCAACTGGACAAACTCCTCAGATTGTTTTTACCATAATCCCATTCCTGGGACAACTCAACCATTAGTTTGCCAAAATTAAGTCTTGGTGGCCACCGGATACATGCACAGAAGCAAAAACACAAGCATACTGCTTTCCAAGAAATACCTAGAAAGAAATAGGCAATGCTTAGTCCACTTTGGGAAATGCTTTCTATCATGTAGTAGACATATCCATTTTAAAACAATCCAGTAGATTTACAGAGGTGTAATATTACTATTCATAGATATTGCTGAGATTATGCCAAGTGGGGTTATTGTTAGCCTTAGAATGAACTAGGTCACACCAACTTGACATGGAATATTCTGCTTCCCCACATGTTAGTGAATATCTTAGATAATGTCAACTTGATACTGACTGAGGTTAAATCCTATTATTTGGGTCCCACTTTAAAGCTTATGACCCACATAAAGGTGGCTCATAGTTTACTTGCAAAGCAGTTGCAAGTTCATAAGTAAACACAGATAGCCTAAAATCCAAACAAATAGCCACAACAACAACCAAGTATTCTATAGAACAACAGGGCTAGAGAAAAAAGACAGCAAAAATAATACATGTGGAAGAAGAAGAAAAATTAGGATAGAAATTATTTTTAATATAGCAAAGTGACTCTTCTCACTTTATTGACAATAGCAGAGTAGAAAGTGCAGAAAAAAGGGATCCATATCCTACCTTCCCTCTTTTACCCTTTCCTTTCTTTTTTGAGAGAATAGTGGTTTTCATTATTCTCATTATTATCCCAGGAATTTATTTTTATAACTATTATCAGTAACACTTTAATAGAAGTATCCACACATATAGACACTTGTAAGAAGTGTGCAAGACATTTCTACATAAGTAGCAAAGTCAATATGCATTAACACATGAAGCATACATTTGAAGAGTCCAATAGATCCTGGTATAGCAACTCAAGATAATGATCTTGCAAAGGATATTGATCTTAAGTATGCCAAAACATCCCAAAATAAGTTTAAAAAAAAACATACAAATTTATTTATATATTGATTTAATTTATATTCTTTTTTTCTTCTTGATTCAGTCTGTGCAAAGGCAATTATTTGTAAAACTGTTGAGTTTTTTGGTTGAGTCCATCCCAAAATGACTAACCACTTAGTAGGCCTATTGCTCAACCTTATAACTCATTAACTTTTCTTCTCTTTTTCCCACTCAACACTCCCCTTCACGTCCAGGCTTGAACATAACGGGCCTAAGACGTAGGAACAAGCCCTCTAATGGGACACATAGACTCTTTCATGGAGCCCAAAATACACAAATTCCTACTTTATAGAGCCACAACACAAAGATAACTTAGTCTACACACACAACCTGTTTTGATACCATTTTGAGTTTTTGGGTTAAGCCTGGTTCCATCTCAAAATGACTAGCCACTTAGGAAGCCTATTACTCAACTTTATGACCCATTAACCTTTTCTTTTTTCTTTTTCAATGTGGGACTTTTTCCAAATCAACAAAAACACCAAAAACTGACGTCATCTCCCTCAACTTAGCATACTTGTCATGTAACAGATAAGAACTGATACCTTAAAATGAACATTCGGATGAAATATCTTGGTCAAAAACCTCACTTGAGGAGGTAACAAAGGATATTGCTCTGGAATAGAAAATGCTAGCTGAAACACACCACCCTCATAAGGGGTTTCTGAAGGTCCCTGCAACAGAACAACAAACATCAAATAGAGAACCTAATGACAGAAGGATATGGATTACCGGAAGTGTATAATGTGGTGCTTACCTTGATAAGAGCAGTCCACTTAAAAATATTTGAATCATCACAGACCAATTGAATATCTGAGTCAACTGCCTTTTCTCGCTGGACCTCTTTATATTCCTTAAACAACCTTGCCCTTGATGCCTGTATACGTATAAGAGGAGTTTCAAAGCCTATTCTTGATTCAGCATTTGATAGAATATTGCAAAACCACGGATCCCTTACAGATTAAAAATCTAACGTTCAATCATTCCCAAAAGCACCATTGAAAGGAGCCATATTAACAATAAACACAATATTCTCATGCCTCTTCATTGGTTGGCCTGATTTAAAGCAAATTAAAGTAAAACCTTGTCCCCTGCTTCCAGAGGACCTACAAGTGGATACCCAACTTTTAATACTATCTCTCACAACTAAACAGTTCTAAAGTCATGATGTGTATTCCATGCAACAGCTGAGTAAGTGCTTTATCACAAATTTATATGGGCGGTATGACTCACGTGTCAAAGTGGTTGCATTAAAAATATCACAATCTTTTGTAAGGCAGAAATAGGCTGGCTGCATATGCTCTTTATAAGCAAAGGAGTAGTGAAGAAAAGTAACAAATAAAGAATTAGTTAGCTGACCTGCATAGTGACTGAAAGCAATCTCTTCTATATAATCTAATTGCAGAGCTTGATCTACAAAAAGACATTTTTCATATGTGTTAGCTGGAGAAGAACTGCTCATAAAAGAATACTAAAGGAATGAAGTGGACCAGTTTTTTGCTGTTGCGGTCCATTGCTGTTGATTTAAAAATGTTTCAGCCACTAAATTACAGCTGATAAAATTGATCTTAAAAAAGAAGCAATAAACTAGGACCAAGGACATATTCAAATAGCAAAGCATTTTCATCCTTCACATACAAACAAGGTTTCCTCTCTGTGTCTACAATAAAGAAATGCCCATAAAATCATGTCAAAAAACAACAACATCTATCCAAACAGGAAAACCTGAAGACAATCACCTACTAATCATTGTTCTCATCATCCTCGAGCAGTCAAGAGTGTACTTGATTGAAAATCATTGACGAGAAAGCTTACAGAGAAGGGAGAAGTAGAGAAGTAAAATAAGAAATCAATCGATATAGTCGCCGTATCTTCGTACCATGAGCAGTTGCAGTGAAATTGACTGTAGATCATCGTGGAGAAAGTTTCCCAGAGATGGGATAAGCCAAAAAGGAGAATAAGAAAGATGGAGGCGAAGTTAAAAAAGGCCCCACTGTCACCCCACTAGATTGGGCAAGAAATCATTCCTCTCAAAACAATAAGAAAAAACTTGGAAAAGAAGAGAAAAGAGCTTTGGAACGAAAAGACACTTCTTTACACGAAAAATGAAGATGATTTGGACAAATTGACAACGTCTAGTTATAGACAAAATAAGGATAAGCAACCATTTCACTTATCCTCCATGTACCCAAAAGAATCTTGCTACCTATGCAAGAGGATTGCCCCTTAATCAAATTTTAAATAAAGCACTATCTTACATTCCCCGAAACCATTTGGACTTATCCAAATTCGAATTTCAAATTGTTCAACCAGCCTCTTGCTACTACTGGCCCAGCTACTCACTCACGCACGCATTAGTTGCTTTGGCACAGGCGCCTTCACACCTATGCACCTTGCCTGCACACGCCTCCACAACCTCGTGCCTGGCCTGCATCGGCATATGCAGGCCTAAAAATAGCTAGTGTATGCCCGCCCACTTGCACCTCAAGTGTTGTTGCAGCTGCTATACCCATGCCTGTGCCACCAAGCCCTGCCAAGTCGTCTACTATTGCTGACTATGGTAGGTTATTTTTCTCAATTGGGGTTTATATAATACTTTAGCAACCTCACTTTGGTTCTGCTAGTTGTGCTGGTGTTGGCACTGATCGTGCTGTGTCTACCTGCATATCAGGCTCCCCTGTAACAACATAGACGTTCCTGTAACGTTGCCCCTTCAATAGGCTGCAATATCCTCCTCAAACAGTCAGACTTCTGCATCATGTTGCCAAAAGGATTCATCTTTTTGGCCAAGCCCCATTATTTCACTAGGAATTCCATGTAAAGCAGCATACCCATTTTTCGCACCTCCCAATCAGCTATAATGTAGTCCACCTTATGAGGACAAGTGGTGGACACATCGATAGGCGTTTGCAGTCTGACAACGTGAGAAGGGTCAAAAGTGTCTTCGTTACATGGCTTCATATTACTTACACGGGATACGTTGTAAATCCATAAGAAGATTGGCAACTACAATATGTAGGCAGTGTTCTCCACCAATACAATGATAGGAAAAAGGTCCTTCATACTTCTTAGTTAGGCCTTTGTTCCTTGTCTGCAGCAAACAAAATTGCTCAAATCACATCTTGATAAGCACACAGTCTCCAACCTTGAACTCCCTCAGTTGCCTTTCTTATCTATATACTTCTTCATGCTACTTGTAGCTTTATTCAAGAAAGCATGTGTCAAGTCAATGTGTTCTTTCTATCTTTTGGCTAGCTGCAAGACGACTGAGCTCATCAATAAGGCAATAAGCACTTCCGACAAGGCAAATGAGCACTTCTCTCTTTTGAGGTAGAGAGGATTTGTTCTTAGCACCTCGAACACCTTCACAAGTGATGTAAGTGCTCCTTCATATTCTTACTATACAGCACAATGTCGTCCAAATATACGACTACAAACGAATCTAAAAAAGACTGGAACGTCTATTCATTAAGGTACAATATCTTGCTGGTACATTTGTCAAGCCAAATGGCATGACTAGGAACTCAAAAGAACCATATCTCTTTTCGCAATTCGCACCTAATAGTTTGCTAAAAACACAAGCATCCCAAAGCTGATCGAACAAGTCCACAATGAATTAAATGGGTGCTTGTTCTTCACTATAACCTTGTTTAATGCCTGATAGTCAATGCACAACCTCATGTTGTCGTCCTTCTTTCTCTAGAACAACATTGATGCACTAATAGAGCTTTAAAGGGCTGGATGAATTTTGCTTCAAGTAACTCCCCGAGCTGCTTTTGAAGTTTTTCCAACTCCTTTGGGGCCATGCAATATGGAGTCGTGGCTGGTGGTTTGGCACCTGGCTCGAACTCGATTATATGATTTACCTCCAAGGTAATCCCTTTGGACATTCTTCTGGCATCAAAGTCTCAAAACTCCAATAGGACATTCTCCACTTCAACGTGACCATCGATCCGTTGTACATCTCCTGCCAAAGATACAAGAAAAGTAGACTCCACACGCCTAAAACCCTTCTTAAGCTAAAAGCTGAAAACATAACAACTTTCCCCTTTACATTATTCCCAACACCGAAAATCATACATAGACCATGTTCATCAATATCCCTACCATCCCCAAGTAGGGTATTACAAATGCTTTACATGTACAAAGAAAATTCATCCCCCAAATCACATTAAAATCATCCATAGAAACTAAGGCAAAGTTTATAACACTTACCCATTTTCTGATGACGATACTAGTGTGTTTTGCAACTCCAAACACAGCCTTAGCTTCAAAATTGAAGGCTTTTATTTAACTATCATCACGTTTTCACCTTAAACACAACCATCTCACCTTTTCCTTCAAACAGAAATTATGCGTAGGTCCTGTATCTATCATCGCCTTCATCTTGCTGCCATTTAGCAACACATCAAGATATACTAACTCGTAACTGTGTAGTAGATTACGCCAGGTGTGCTTAGACCGAATTTAGTAGCATCGTCGAGCCCAGCCTTGGCTCCCCACTTGACTGCTATGTCTTCTTTGGCAGTGTTTAATAGTTTTCAGTTAATGGCTTTACCTTTTTTCGATTGATTATTCTTCTCTTCACTCTTCGAATTCCTCTCTTCATTCTTGGAATTCCAATTCCGATGAAACTTCTTTTTGAGGTTCACCTTAAGATCTTTACTATCAGCTTTAGTGGACTTCCTAGCGCTTTTATGAAACCTCCTCTCAAAGTCTGCTAACTTTTCTATCGTGGCCAAGGCTGCCGCAAGTGTCTTCAACTCTTGTTCGGCCCAAGGACAAAGATTTGCCAAGAAAAAAAAAACTGATTCATCGATCATGTTGGTCAAATAATTAAAGGACTAGATGACTCACGGATCGTACCCTTTTGACTCTATACTCGCAACTCATTCCTTTCTTGGTAGTTGACATCTTCAAAAAAGAAATAGCACTTCAACTCATGCTTGAAATCTCCCCAAGGCCCCACCAAACTCTCTCCCTCTTCAGCACACTAACCCTAACCTATATTTCTGTTTTCATTCCTGATTCCTTCTTTGGTGTTTTTTGCTATGCTAACTAACTTGCCGGGTTGCACAGTTTAGCAATTTAACTGCATGACTCAGCCAAGTCAACCGGGCTTCAATCTCTCACCGGGTTTACCAAATAGAAGACCCGGACAGGAGACCGGTTCCAATTGAACCCAATTCAATGGGTCAATCTGTCCGAGTTTTATAATGCGGATGAGAACACGAAGTAAAATACAGCTTGACCGGATTATATGTGAAGTATTCTTATCTAGTTAAGGCATCCAAAATCAAAGCTTAGAAACAAGCAATGATACGGGAATCCAAATGGTGGAAGAGCAGATGAAAAATATCCCAACAATAAGAAGAGAGTATCCAAAACTCTGGAAAACGATAAATGGAAACTGGTTAGTGGAACTAGGATGCTTTTAAAAAAAAACGGCAACCAACAACATTTACTTGACATAAAGCAGAAAGAAACAAAATATTCCAATCTACGACATGCTTTCCAGAGAATGCAATCAAAAACACAAATGAACAAAGAAGACGATAAGCCCTACGGCTCCTATAAAGAAAATTCTTCCCGCATCACAAAAAAAATTGACAGCAGCACGTTAACAGGATACTGGATGAGATCGATACAGTTCGCACCAATTTTGTTGAGGTGATTTACTTAGAACAGTTTGCCCTATTACTATTCAAGATTCTACGAATGCAAAGGGGTCGATCGAATCAATTTCAACCCAGTTTTTCATGTGAAATTTCTGTGAGGGTGAGAGAGAACCTGGAAAGGCCTCGTAACCGCGATGTACTTGCTCGGTGAGAGAGGTGATGATGCCCTTTCTTGGCGAATTTACTTCCAATTTGTTTTTTTCAATGTTCAAGCTCTTAGTTAGACGATGAAATGAGTCGCTACCCGAAGGCAAAAAGTAAAATGTAACCGGCAACAAAAAGATATTTCAATTATTAAACCAAAAAATTTGGACCAGGTTACAGAAAATGACATGACTACCCCTCATCGTCGGCGGTGATCTCTGAAAAGCAAAAATATTCCCTCCTTGGACATGAAATACGTGACTGGATACCAAAATGCCAAAAGCAGCTAGAATCAGCATTATAATATTCTAACTAATGTGTGAATAATTATAAATTATTTTTTTAATAATATTTATTATATAATATAATTAATAAAAAAAATTACCATCAGCCTCAAGCTTGTTTTTTAAGTTTTCTCAATTAGTTTTGTGCTCTTTCTTATATTGAGATAAAAACTTTACAAAAGCGACTTTGGATTTGTGGACTCAAATATACAAAAATTAAAAAAACCGCTGAAAAATAAAAGTTGGGTGTATATAAATCAACTGAGGTATATTTACACAAGATGAAATATATTTGTCACATATTAAGTATGTACTAAATAAAAATATATATTATACATACGCTTATAAGATATACATCGTGGAATTAGTGATATTGAATCTCTCGACATCCCCATGCAAACCTATTGAATGTTGCAATTTTGCACGTTTATGCTATTGCATAGATTCAAACCCTAATACAATGTTGTTGGTACAAGAAGATGTGAAACCGGGCCAGAAATGGGGTTAACAAGAGGACCTTCTTTGACATATGTCCAAATAATTCATACTCAATTTCAAATATACGAAAAGTAGAAAATATTATTAATTATTATTCAATTATTTCCTCTTACAAAATTGTCTCTTAATTTTGTATTTTATTATACTGTTTATTTTTCTGATTTTTTTTATTTATTTGTTCTATCTTTACTTTATACAATCTAATTATAATTCTGTTTTTATTTTAAGTTTTTTCATTTTTTGATTTTTTATATTTTACTTTTAATTATTCACTTTTTTATAAAATTATATGATGACTATTTCATTTTGTGCTTAACTAATTTATGTGTTAAGTACTTTATTAATGATTTTTAAAGTAAATAATTTTATATTTTTATTATACTATTTATTTTTTCTGATCTCTGTTTATTTATTTATTTCATTTTTACTTTATACAATTTAATTATGATTCTATTTTTTTAGGTTTTTATTTTTAATTTTTATATTTTACTTTTAATTATTCACTTTTTTTATAAAATTATGTGATAACTATTTCATTTTTTGCTTGACTAATTTATGTGTTAAGTACTTTATTAATGATTTTTTTTTGTTTTACGTTTCCCGCTTTAATTTTTATGACTTAATAATTTAAATTATTATTTTAAAGTTGCTTTTATTTATATTTTTGTTAAATTCTAATTTATTTAATTTATTTATGTTATTCCTATTAGATAGTTTCTTTTCACTTTTTATTTTTTGCCACTCCTTTTTAATTCTAATTTACCGAAATTGTTCTATACATTTCTTTATTTTTTCTTTCCATTTATTAAACGATAAACGGGTAATTGGATGAAAGTACCTGAATGCCTAATCAGATAAAAATTTTCTATTATGTTATCATTTTATTTAATAAACATAAAAAATCAGGTAAATTTGGTAAATTTTAACACCTCTATTATGAGTTGTGTGCACTTTCACAAAAGTTTTAAGTAATTACATAATAACTATAAAAGAGCGGTCGGATCATCCGAATAGTTTCGGTATTCCGCTTCCATTACCGGCAACAGTCGGTTTCCCTGTGATGCGATTCTCTCACACCGGAGTCAATCGACTCATTTCGCATCGTGCAAAAACCCCTAAACCGGGCCTTAAACCTCTGAAACCGAAAACCTGCTGTAGCCTCCACAATGGCGAGTTCGGCCTCTATTCTTGCCAGGGCCTCTGCTCGTGCTCATTCTCTCTTTTGCAGGTCTGGAAGCAACAAAATGCTGACGCCTGAAGGTTCACTCTGCCGTTCCTCATCTAAGTCGCAAATTAAACTATCTGAAAACAAGATATCTCGCATCTCCAGGTCTAATTCTCGGAGGTTTAACTATCATATCTCTGCTTGCTTTTGGACCTCCCGTGATTATGTGTTTCTTAAAATTTGTTGCTTTTCTCAGATTACCTTCCGAGGTGAGGTGTTTGGTGTCAATGATGCCATTGCACAGTGCAATTGCTTCTGCTCGGCTGAATTCGATCCTTTCTGCCGAATCTCAGAGCTGGGGAATGATTCCTCAAGGTGACGACCCCCTTTTTTTTCAAAAAAAATATTATTTTTTCTTTTAGTCATTTCTAGATACTGTTATTGTCGGGCTCTAAGAACCTTAATATCCTTTCGATCTCTTATCAAAATATTTGTGCCACGAATTTGCATTTCTTTATTGTGCAGTTTTCAGCTTGTAGTACATTCCCTCACCTGATTATGCAACCAGTTTGTGTCTTTTTTTTTATAAGTGGTTGGAGGGAATTTTATTGCGGTAAAAGAATGTAAAATGGCACCTCGAAAGGATGGGGCTAACCATTGAGTTACGAGCAGTAGCAGCTAAAATTTGTAACAGAAGGTCTTTACAGAACTAAAAGAAACAAAACATCAGCCTCCAACCGATGAATGGCTCTAGTTTGAAGATCATTTTATTTCTCACTTAAGCAACTTAATGACATTTAATAAATAGCACTCATATCTCTCTATCTCACTAGTTACACATCAGAGTAACATGTAATCAGATCCATAGACTCCTACAAATAACTCAATATCAATGTCACTTCTACAGACTCATACAATGTATGTCAAATGATCAAAATACCCTTCCAATTGGAGCATGTATATGTAAAAGTCCAGCTTGCTACAAAATATCCTAAACTCGTGCTTACTTAAGGCATTGGTGATTATGCCACCAAGTTGGTTGCCTGATCAAACATAGGGAGTGACAACTTATTTCTTCATCACAACATCTCAAATAAAATGACAATTAGCTTCTGTAGAATTATTTTGCTTGGAACACAGAATTACTTGCAATGAAGATAGCAATCTGATTATCACAATATATCATCATGGACTTTGTAATAGGTAATTTTAATTCCTGTAGAACAGATCACTTACCGTGTGAGCCATTACTTTATATTCGGCTTCTGCACTGGAACGGGGCACTACATTTTACTTCTTGCTATTCCAATTAACCAAGATTTCACTAACAAATGCACTATATCTAGTGGTAGACTTTCTGTCCAGCTTTGATCATGCATACTCTGCGTCTAGAAAAACCACTATCTGTAAATAACTGTCTTGCTAAAAAAAAAAATCATTTTCTTGATGTTCCTTTTAAATATTTCAAGATTCTTTGAGGTGCTTCCAAGTGAACTTTATGTGAACACTTCATGAATTGACTCACCACGCGTACAACAAATGATACATTAGGATTGTAGCATAAATCAACTTCCCAACCAACCTTTGGTATATTGCTTTTGTCATGAAGATCATTACTTCCATTGGTGTCTGTACAAGTTGAGCTCCTAGTAAACAATGCTCTTGTAATATATCTGTAACGTACTTCATTTAGGTTAAGATGATCCCTACCTTACTCCGAGCAACTTCTATCCTAAGGAAGTACTTGAACGAACCCAAATATTTTGGCCAAATGCTCCTTGACTTCTGCAATTCCCATTTTGTCTCTCCCTAATAAAGTTATATCATCTACATACATAGTTAACACCACAACTCTAGAGGATCTTTTCATGACAAATAGTGAGTGATTATAGTGGCTTCTAGAAAAGCCAAAAAAAAAGACATTACTACCTTGTTAAACTTGTCAAGCCACGCCCTAGGACTTTGCTTGAGTACTTGCCTTTCTTAATTTGCTCACCTTTCCAGTCTCCTCATAAACAATTTTTTTTTTTTAAAACTAGAAGGTTGTTCCATATAAACTTCTTCTTCGAGGTTGCTATATAAAAGGACATTTTTTTATGTCCATCTAAAACAAGGGTCATCCTTGATTCACTGCGGTAGACAAGAATCCTAACCAAGGTAAATCTGGTTAGCAGAGAGAAGGTTTCAAACACATTTTCTCCAGAAGTCTGAGTATACCCGTTAGCCACTAGTCGTGCTTTTTCCCTGTCGATAGCATCATCTACTCTATATTTCACACTGTATACCTAGTGACACCCACAACTACAACATTAGGAGGTGGATCACATAATGCCCATGTACCTTGGTCATCTAAGACATCCGTCTTGACATCTATAGCTTACTTCTATTGGGGAGATACTAGGGCTTCTTGCATTGAAAAAGGAATAGTGGAGGTGGACAAAGATAGAACAAACTTTTTTAATTGACCAAATAGGAAATCAAATGAAACAAAATGGGAAATAGGATGTTTGGTTGACATACGAACTCCTTTTCGAAGATTAATGGGAAGATCTAAATCGCTTATCTTAAGAGTTGCAGATGTGGAAGATTTTGACAAAGGAGGTGGGGAGAGAACCTTTGTTGGGGTCTTGGAAGGCTTGCAACGTTGATAGACCTTGTAGTGGCTTTGGTGTTGCGGTGTTGGGTATGTCGTTACGAGCATCCTCCACAAGATTAGGAGCAGTAATACTTGTATCAATGAGGGATGGAGTAGACAACTTGTCTAACCTAGAAAAGAATAGAACATCTTCAAAAAAATGTCGTATTAATAGATACAAATATCTTTCTAGTAGAAGGATAATAATATTTATCTCTTATGTGTACAAAAATAACCAAGAAACACACATTTAACAGCTCGAGAAGACAATTTATCAACAAAGGAACAAAAAACGTGTACACAACATGCACATCCAAAAGTACAAGGGTAGAAAGAAAACAATTCAGCATTAGTTTCAGTACTTGAGAGGGCATCACCCCCCCCCAGTATAGGCAATATCATCTTGTGTATTAGAAAACATGCAATAAACACGGTTTTGTTGAGGAGTGAATACACATGAAGATTGATGAATAATACCATGAGTTTGACAAGAGGAATCAAATTTACGATTAACAACTTCAAGCCCATTATTAGTATGAAAAATGCACAGAGAAGCATCAACTTGTGTTTTTATTTTATAATAAAAATTCAGAAATACATTGAAAACTTCATGTTTCTCCTATAGTTGATGCACACAAGTAGGACGACTAAAATCATCAAAAAAGAAATAAAGTACTTATAACCAAACTACTAGAAATTGAACATGATCCCCATACATTTGAGTATACTATCTCAAAAAGACTACCACTCTTGGTTTGACTCAATGGGGACGGAGTATGACGATGCTTCTCAAGTTGACATGATTCATACTGAAATGATAAACTATATGGTAAGTTTGAAAATAACTGAATCAACTTTATTGGAGAAGGATCTTCTAACTATAGATGCCACTGGAAGGGTGAGTTTGCTGCATGAAAAACTGAATGGGTCTATTGGGGTGAACCTTCGAAGTGATAAAATCATTCTCTCTCATGCCTTCAACAAATCATCCTCCTCATCTGGAGGTCCTGAAACACACAATGAGTAGGATTAAATGTTGTTAAGCAGTTCATGAATTTGGTAATTTGACTGATCGACGGAAGATTAATAGAAAACTTTGAAATAAATAACATTGATTCTAATAACACGAGCTGGATTTTACGTATTCCATTGACTAGAGAAACCAAACCATTAACAAGAGTAACTTGTTTGAAGGAAGAGGATTAGTTAAGCTTTGTTAAAAGAGAAGACATACTTGACATGTGTGACAATGCACCATGCCTCAATAACCCATGAGGAAACAAGATTCAATCATACCTTGATATTTCATACGCCTGAGAGCAGTTGACCAGGGGCCAGTTTTGGAGAATATATGAGCTGTGAAATAGTGGGTTTTTTTACAGGTGCTGTCATAAGAGAGAAAGGTAGATGGTTTTTTTTTAAGATATTTTTTTACTTTTTTTTTATATGGCTCTGAATATTCTTATTATTCCTTTCATTCCAAATGCACGATGGGACTGATGAAGATGACTTGCCAGAGAATCTTTCCCAAAGGAAGGGGTGGGGGGGCGTTGATAAGAGAGCACTGTGTGATCAGGTCTGCGAAATTGTTTGGGAGATATGTGCTCATTTGAATAGTTGAAGTATGTTATACCAGATCTGAAAGGCAGCAGGGCATTGCTAGAAAATATGGTCCATTGTCTCTTCTTCCTCATTACATAGCCTGTATTTAATGGCCAGACTCCACTACCCCCATGCTTGTGGCCTTTATTTGGGTCTTAGAAACATGAAAACTCTTGGTTCAATCATGGATCATACAACCGCTTCAAATTGATAGGCTGACTTTTTAAGTTATAATAGGAAACAAAGATAGAAGTTTTTTTTTTCCTTAAAAAAAGAACTAAGAAAGAAAGGAAAGCTTTCTCTAATTGTTGTTATGACTATGATGATAAATTCCTATTTGGACAATACCTCTGGTTTAGCCTGGGTCTTCCCTTTGCTGAATAAGTTGAGTTGGATATGTTCTCCAAGTGTTACCTTGTGTTCACTTGGACCAAGTCCATATGAAGTGTCGCTTACAGTCAAAATATGGGACCAATTTTTTGGCCCAGTGATGTCGATGTGGGTGAAAATACACCCTAAAGACCAAATTTGCACTTCAACTAGACTCTAACCTAGAAAGAATTGTTGTAATTCTGTCCACCTTTGCCGAATCAAAAGTCATTATTGGTTGGTGTCCCACCCTCGCTGAATCCCCTTGGAGGCATTGGCTCGTCTTTCATGAAATAATTGACATTGTATCCTTATTTCTTGTGAATGATCTCATATCCCAAGATCAGCAAATGATGTCGCTGACTCTCTTGCCAAACAAGGATCCTCCCTGCAATCTCTTGTTGTTAGGGGAGTGATCCTTTAGCTTGCCTGTGTAATCTCTTGTTTGCTGGAATAAAATCTCAATTCATTAAAAAAAAAAAAAAAACTCACAGAACACTAATTCTAAAAGCCTGAAGATTAAGTAGGGAAGGATGGAGCATTAGATGATATAGAAAACTTGTATATGATTTCATGCCTATGCCATAAAAAACTGCTGCACCAAACAGAGCAGAGAAGTCAGCTTCATCTGCATGTGTGATATGTTGTTTGCACTTAGAGACTGTTGATTCTACTGTGTTAAGCATTACTCTGTTGATGAAGTACAACATCTTATTTTTGTCTGAGCTTTTTATTTCAATTTATCTTAGTTTTCTGTAGTTTTGATGTAGAGAAGCAAGTCGAAGAGCACTTGAATACACTTGATAGATCCAAGCTAGTTAAGAAGAAGAAAACACGAGGCCCAAAACCTTATGGCTTAGAGCATTATTTTTCAGTGATTTTTTGTTATTTTCGTTTTAGGTTTTAGGACATTTTCTCCCTTCAGAATCTATAACCAATAGGGTTATTTTGGTCTCTTTGAAGATGTTTGCCTTAGGTATCAATTTAGGGTTTCAATGGGCATCAATTGGTGAAAGAAATAAGAATTTTAGCAGCCACCTTGGCTCTTGCCTCTTTTCTCATTGTGCCTTCTAGGGTTTCAGCAAAGAAACCCTCTATTTCTCGACTAATTTCTGTATCAAGTGACTGTAATAGGCTGAGTTTTCTCTCCTTTATTGACAAAGGTATACATCTCTCCAATTTCCTTAGCTTCTTCTATAAATTTATGTGTGAGAAGAAGGAAACAAACCTCTCCTATACAACTTTTGGGCTGATTTTTCATTCCAATGAGAGCAAGGACAATTTTGTTCCCATCTGTATGAAACACAATAATGTTATCCTTCCATTTATTTGTAACATGATAATCCTATTTCCATGCTATCCCAAGATTAAATGACTACTATCCATATAAAGAACATCAAACAATAATTCATTCAAGTAGACATTTCCACTGGAAAAAGAAACCTTTTATTGCTTGGTAATCTTTTGTTAGTGTCCATCTTTATATAGGGATCTGACTAAGGCAACATATGTAAGCCAAGCTTGTTTTATTCCACCTTTGCTATAATATTTTCTTTGCAACCACTGTTGGCCACTTGATTACACATTGATCCTTTTACCGTGCATTTAGTTGAAACATTTTGTGGTGTTGTGAATTTGGTTGAAGTTGTAGTTGTTTGGTTGTATATAGGAGTCTTTTATCTACTTCAAAGCTTCTTCTTTCATCAACATAAGCCGATTGTGCATCACCAAGTTCATCAGCCACATATTCACCATCATCACCCAAATTATCTATAAGCTGATCTTGCTGTTCATCATTTTACTGCCTAATAACTTTTATCCCTCTAACCTGAGGTTGGGTGCAAGTTTTAGATCAATCCCTTTCTCGTCACATCGGTAACATGTATTACCTCAAGGGTTTGCAGAAGGATTTGGCTGCTAATTTTGCTGTTGTATTTGCTCACTTTGTTGTCCTTGGGACTGAGAAATCCTCCTTTGATAGGCTTGTGTGATGGGTGGACCTTGCCTTAGGCTGAAAGCATAAGCTTGCTTGCTAGTCTCCCTTGATAACTTCTTTGTCCTTGTTTTGATTTGCTTCAAAATTAGAAGAATACCCCGTATAGGATCTCCTAGCTGATTGACCTTTATATAAGAAAATTTCTCAAAATGTGTTTCAGCCTTTGTAGCCAATTGAATAGCTTCATTTATGTTCCATACATCTTGCCTAGATACTTCCTCTTGTAAAATAGGTTTTACAATAAACCCTCCAATAAACCTAGAAGCCTTTTATAAATCAGTTTAAGTCGGATCATTTCAAACTGAGTTCTAAAAGAACTCTTATGGTATATTCTCAAACAATCATGTGCTTTGTCGGCAGTTTTGGTATTGCTGAAAAAGAATTAATCATAATCCTGTGGAAGAAATTGTGATTATAGAAGCAGCTTCGTTCATGGCCAAAATCTTATTGGAGCCTTCTCTGACCTTGCATGTGTCATCTGAAGTTGTTCCCACCTTGCTGATGCTCCTCCTTTCAACTTATAGGTTACTAATTTGGCCTTTTTTATGATCTGGTGTTTTCACATCATAAGAAGAATCTTTCAACTTCAAGTAGTCAATCCAAGAAATCTTCAATAAATGAAGTTGGCCCTGAAGGAAGGGAGGTTAATCTTCATTTTGAAGTCGTTATGAGCATTACGAGGTCATCCTCAAGTACATCCATGGTCTGCCCTTCCAATATCTTCTTCTTCTTCACTGGATTGATCTAGGTTGGAAGTTGCAGGATTTGTTGGTTCATTAGTCTCTCTCTCCTTTTAATCGGGTGTTCTCTCTCTTAGACTACCTGATCACGAGCCCCGTCTTTGATAGGAATAGTTCCAGACTGGATTTGCAAGCATGTCATTGCTTCAGCCATTTGATGCATGGAGGTTTGCAGACGGTAGACAGTTCCCAAGATTGCTCCTAATGTATGCTTCTTATCTTGTGAACCAACACCTCCTTCACACTGATCAACAGGCATTCAAGTGAAAATTCTGCTCTGATACCATTTGTCGCAGTGAATAGTCGAGAAATTGAGGGCATCCTTAGTTGAAATCCTAAAGGGTACAAAGAGAAAAGAGGCAAGAGGCAAGGGCGAAGATGGCTGCCAGAATTCTTATTTCTTTCACCAATTGATACCCATTACAACCCTAAATTGATACTTCAGGCAAAACATATTCAAAGAAACCAAAATGATCCTATTGGTTATATAACTTATGAAGGGGGAAAATGTCCTAAACCCTTAAATACTAAAATAACAGAAATATTGATGAAAAATAAATACTCTAATCAATAAGGGCTTGGGCTTCATTTCTTCTTCTTCTCATATTTCTTGGATGTATCAAGTTTATTTTACTCTTTGGCTTGCTTCTCTACATCAAGGTTTCTTTCCTCTTATTTTGCAGATTATTTCTGTCTACCTTTTCTTTCATTTTAGCCATATCATTTGCACAAAAGAGGGTAGTTAGTTACTTTATAAAAAAAAAAAAAAAAACAAAAAAAACAAAAGAGGGTAGTTAGTTGACAGATGCAATAAGTGACTTTGAATTTCCCACCTTGGAAATGTTGTAGTGAGAATGAATACAGGTTTAAAATTTTTTGGATCATGCTCTGTAAGGTGTGGGTCCAGATGTCCTTCTACCTGCTTTTCTTTGTGCTTTATGTTTGGTCAAGTAGTGATCACAGCAATTGGTTCTCTTGCTTCCACAAATTAATTGATTGTCGAGTATAGAGAATAGAAACATCTCAACATAATGGTGGTCGAGGGGTGTGTCTCATGAACCAGGTCAACAGAAGCAAACGTGTTTTCTGTAGTTCTTCCGATCGTTAACTGGATTAATCAGCAAAGATGACAGTGCTAGTTTATGGAGAAGTCATTTTTTTTTAAATCATCATAGAGGGAATCTACTCTAGTCCCTACTCAGCTTCCCTAGGATTATCTGTAAAGATCTTGACAATCTTGCTAGAATTAAATCTCGATAACGAGGGCAGAAATCTTGGTCAATTCAACACAGTAACTGAAAATAAAATTTCTGTGAAAGGATAGCAGGCATTGGAGTCATTTATGCATCGATGAGGATTAAAATGCTGGATACCAATGCCAAGAGCAGTACATATAGCAGAATTTGGACAGAATACTTCGAATGTGATGTATAATGCATGCTAATGTTCTTTAGAATTTGGCAAGAATACTTTGAATGTGATTTATAATGCATGCTAATGTTTTTTTTTTTACTTGAGATGACCATTAAGACAAGGTTTATGTCAAGAAGGGACAGTCTCATCCTATTGTCAAGTGAAAATCAAACTATGTGAGCATCAGTGTAAATTATAATTTCGTGTAATCTAATGAATCTTTTGATCGGTTGGTGGATGTTCTTGTCGTCAAACATGATATTCTAAACTACTCACTAGGAGTTATCCTTTTTGCAGGCCTCTCAATGCCTTTATGATGGTCAGCTGTTGCTTTGTCGCTAGTGATTTTCTCTTCTGACAAATGTTCTTTTCAGCGAGGAATGCCTCTCTCATGTAACTGATCATCTCTTGTTTATTGTTCAAGGCCCAAAGAAACTGATCATCTGACTAGTTTATGGTTTTTTAAGAGAAAAAAAACGGTTCTAAAACCAAATAAACTCCTCCGATGGCTGCTTGTTCATTATTCAGTTTATGGATAATTTGATTATGTGATTCGTGGTTACTCATGTTACGTCCTTAGGCCTGGCTTCGAGTACGTTTGAGTCAAATCATGATACTACCAGAAGTAGAACACATATGCTTGCAACAAATCTTTGAACCCACTTTTCTTTTGTAAAAAAAAAAAAGAAGATTTTATTTTAAATGTTTGTAGCTTTCAAAAAATTATGTTTTTCTGGAATCGCTACCTGAAGACGATGCTTGCTTCCTAGATGTCATGCTGGATTTTTTCTTAATTTTTTCTAATTTTTTGAGTAATTATTTTAAATTAAGTTCTAATTTTGTGCTTGACACTAGTTGGATAGGCCCATTCAAGGATAAATACTTACATTACCTAGAATTAATCTCTGCATCTCTTAAGGACATTCACTTTAAATTTTCCTAAATTCTATGGACACTTAGGTTGTGTTTAGAATACAGAAAGTGGAGAGAAAAGAAAAGGAGAAAGTGTAAGAGAAAATAAAATGAAATAAAATAGATTTTTTTTCTTGTTTGGATGTCCATGGAAAACAAGAGAAAAAATGGATGCCCATAGAAAATGAAAGAGAAAATATAAGAGAAGTGTAATTTTTGTTGTTAGGATACATATGAAAAATGAAAAAGAAAAAAAAAGAATAGTAATATTTTAAAATTTTGATGATAAAAAATTTCTCTCCGAACTTCCATCATTTTGTAATAGAAAATTTATTAACTAAAGAGAAAGTGATTCTTTTTTTTTTTTTTTTTTCTTTCAATGATTTTCTATTGCCAAACACCAGAAAATAACTTTCTCCTGTTTTTCTTTTCTTTAGGTTCCAAATAGACCTCAAAGAGTGATTCTCTCCTGGCAAACAGCAGAAAATGTCTTTTTCTTCCCTTTTTCTTTTCTATGGGTTCCAGGACTCACTTAAGGACAATATTTTCACTACATAAAATTGTCTTTTCAACAATATATTTATTGAAACAGCATAGCATTCAATCCATTAGGGATAGGTGTGCTTGAGTTACTAATAGTTAATCAACACTGGAGAAAGAAAGCAAATAATATTTCACAAAGGGTTGAAAATTATAGAGTAAAAATAAATGGCATAATGTTATCATCATGATCGATCCCCATTTCATGTTCTGTAAGAAGGTTTAGTACTTGAGCTGATAAAAAATTTGCTTAACCTTGACGAAGTTAGTGAAATATTCCTTTATCAGATTTTAGTCGATTCTCTTTTGTTGAAAATAACCGGGAACCGGCTATAATTCCAATCCAAGGTATTGCAGTTTTGTCACTAGTTTACAACCAACGGCCAAATGAAGTTTCTGCTTGAAGCTTGTTCAGTAGTCCGCTAGTGAGCTGATAATCATTGCAAATTTACAGAACAAAAAAGAAAAAAAATTCTCCTTAATCCCTTACCTCTTGATCTTCTGGTCTTACTGGCCCAGAAAATCAGCAATTGACATGAGAACAGTTAACAGTGAATACTGGGGATTTCTGCACATTTTACTCTGAGAATATGGAATTTGTTAAGCCGGGTTTGTTTGGTTTTGACTTTGCAAAGTCAACAAGATCTCCAAACAGCTTATCCTCTGGCTTTGCTGGCTTCTTAGGTTCAACATAAGAAGTAGGGTAATAGGAATTGGCATTGTACCTGCTATCATCTTGCACAGAAAGGCCGTACATCTTCTGCTCCGGGAACAGAATCGTCGGTTGCTGGCCATATGAATACCCTGCAAACGGCCCACTTTGCATTGTCCGAGGATACATTCCAACCAGAGGCCCCCGCTGCCCATCCTGAATTGACTGCGAATACATGCTTCCTGAGCTCACTGGTTGACCACTATGCATCTGCTGAGGATACATGCCAACCACTTGGACGCTTTGAATTGATGTGGTATACAGCCCCATAGTCTGGCCACCAGGCATGGATTGAGAATATAAGGGCACTGGGCCAGTATGTATTGGTTGAGGAAACGTGCCTGCATAGGCCATCTGCTGGATGTTCTGCATGGTCTGCAGAGGATGCATGCCAGGCTGTTGACTTGTATGAGAAGATTGCGTATACATGCCTCCTACGTTCATCGACTCAGTACTCTGGATAGGCTGTTGGGAGAACATGCTGCCTGAAGGAGATTGACCACCTTGTCCTGCTGAGTACAAGCCAGGCTGCGTCTGTTGGTTGTTATCTGTTTGTGTTTCCCATGGTGGCGGTGGCAAGGATCCATCATTTGCCACACCTAAACAGAAGAAGAAACAAATGTTAACTTAGTTATTATAGTAATTTATAGTTCATAGTTCTACAAAATGATAACTTCTTAGTTCCTACAACACTTTCCCAACAAATTATAACAAATTATGCAAAGTACAAAGAGCAGGAGAAAGTCCACATACCATAAGTGCCCAACATCTGCTGCTGTGTTGGACTAGAGCTTTCAACCACTTGACCATTCCAAGCAGTAATGTTTGAAGCATGATTGTTATATTGACCACCTTGGCCATAAGAAACCTGCTCAAATTGGTGCAGATGTCCTGGGTTTGGGAGGTTCCCATTTGAATAAAGACCAGGTTGTGGAGGAATCGACTGTTGAACTGATGAAGCAGCAGCTGCATTGACTGATGAAGGGCTCAAAGAGTTGGAAGTACTGGTATTGTTATTCTGAGGAAATATGTCTGAAAGCAGTATCATGTCCAGTTGAGAGGCAGGAGCAGTATTTGTGGTTGGTTCATTCACAGGAACAAGGGCCAGAGCATTCTCATTAGCAGTTGCTGGCGGACTGAGATCACCACTGAGAAGGTCCATATTAGGGTCCACTTTCACCAAAGAGGTTGAGGTGCCATTTGATGCAGTTGGAGGTGCTGGAAGCAATAACTGCTGATGAGGGGATTGACTTGCTCCAGCTGTGCTTGTACTTGAAGTAGACCTGTTTGTACAAAAAAAATAATAACGTATCTTTGTTAATGAACTGGAGAGAAAAACACACATAAAGGTGAGATGGCCTAATGGCCATTTCGCTAAACTTTAAAACTATTTCAAAAAAAATAAAAAAACTAGAGAAAAGCTTTGTCGAGAAAGCTGCCAAGAATAATTTGGTGTCCATTACAAACTTTAGTTAAATGAAGTACGGACAACATGAAGACACCAGACAAGTATCTGGACGTGTGTTTGTTGTCCCTGCAACTGCTACTGTGACATACATACACACACAAGTGAATGTAACAAAAAATATCCACAGAAACATTGGAATTCCACCCATTCACAGTGCCAAATGGAGGTTGGCAGTTCTATCACTTGTTAGAAAATGAGACTAGGGGTATTTTTGGTATTTCCACTCATATGATAGATGCTTCTAGTGGTCTGATTGTGGTACAGGAAGTTAGTCCATGAGTCTGGTCTATTTTCTGTTCATTTTATGCCTTTAAATGTATTGTATTATGTGTTCTCGTACTCAGAGGCATTTTAACCATTTTGTTCATTTTTACTTAAGTGATGTAAATTAGGTTAGGAGTCGAATTCTCCCCCAACCAAGAGCAGCTTCTCACACTGCTTTTCTTTGCTCCTTTTCTCCTTTCTTTCCTTTTCTCCCCTCTTTTCTCTTGCATCCAAATCTCAAACTTCACATCACTAAATCCACCAAATAATGTTTCTGGCAGTAACAAATGGCTACAAATCATGAATTAACACTTAGTATGTATGCTGGATGTAGAAGGCAGGAGGTAGCTGAACACATTCTGAACAAATTTCCAAGCAGAAATTATGTCACATATTAAGTCCAGTAGCTATCACGATCCATGATTGGCTATAAATCTTGGTAAACCTTTTTGGTTGAAAACATTCACAGAAACACTAGGAGAAGTTAAAAAGATTAGTCGGGCTAGATTTACTACACTGCAGAGTCCTTTGAAATTTAATTATCCAGGATGCAACTCAAGAGCATAGTGATCTTCGACTCGCCTTTACGCTCACACAGAATACCTTCCATACACTTTCAAATTCCAAGGCTAACAGCCTAAAACATATGTTTTCACAGTACTATCTACTACACACATTACAACAGACACCACCTGCAGCTGAACACATTCCGAACAGATTTTCAAGCAGATATGGTTTCAAATCTAGTCCAGTTGCCATCATGATCCATGATCAGCCATAATCTTGGTAAACCTTTTGGGAATTTGGACATTGAAAATATTCTTAGAAACACTTAAGGAAAATTAAAAGATCAGTCAGGCTTGGTTTACAACACCACAATATCCTTCTAATTTTAAATATCCAGGACACAACCCAAGAGCATTTTGATCTTGGACCCGTATTAACAATCACACAGAATACTGTCCACTATATCACTTTCTAATTGATAGATTAACATATTTTTTGCCATTGCTCTCTACTATAAACATAACAACAAACACCAACTATACCACTTTCCTGCCATCTTTCCACAGTTTAGTTATGTTAGATCCCTAATCAACAACTTAGTAATGTTAGATATCCAAGAGACCGATCTTGGCAAATTGATGCACTGGAGCTGAACCTTCTCACATTGACAATAAGAAAGGATTTACATGTGGTAAGGATGCCAACTGTACTGGATAGTCAAACATGGAGCCTTCAGAAACTTGGCCACACCCATAGATCATATTATTTAAACATTTGACTTAGGTCCAGCTATCTAAACAGTAAAGAGAGATTCTGTCACATGTATGACTGGCAAATTGTCTATCCTGAAATGCCAAAAGGTTATACAATACAATAACTAGGATTGAGATAAATTTATTAACTTTCCAACTACAAAAAGAGAGAACATTCTACATGATATTAAGGAGAATACAAAAATAATGTTGAATGTAGATGCCCTGGAAAAAAGTTCAGATTACCTCTGATCTGCCTTTCTGTTGTTGTCAGCATCACCAACATCTACTAGCGATTCAAAAGATTTGCCTTTTTCCACACGGATAGCTGCACCAGAAGCAATTGCATCATGCTTGGCCAGCACTCTCTGCAAGTCATCATTTAGGGCCAATCCTTGACAAAGCAGCTCCTCATCCCTGGAAAAAATTTATCAAAGCTAGTAGGCATTACACATATTTCAGCATCCATAGTTGACACTTCGGAACCAACAAAGAGAAGAAAACCAAAAGCCAGTATATTTTTTTTGAAATATTGCGATAGTTTTATCAAAATAAAAAGAAAGTTACAAGCATGACATTACAACAGAATTGCTTGCAGTATAGGACCATAAGTCCCAGTACATTAATTCACTGGCATATTGACAGGTAAATCTAAAACAATAGGTGTGAATAAGGTGTCTAGTTAGATAACTATCAGATTCTCGAGCACCCAGTATCAATTCAGAGGACCATACATACAACCATCATAAGGTTATTCGAAAGTATGAAGCAGCCTTACCCAGTTGTATTCACAAGCTGCACTACTTTCTGCTTGTAAGTCCGACATTGTTCAACCAGGTCGACAATAACTTCTTGCTTCAGACCCTGAAAACCAGTAGAACAATGATTCAGCATTTGCGTTAAAGTTCTGATTGCCAAAAAAGATTAGCTCAGAGTAAACTACACATTCCAATAAAACATAGTGTGGACCTGATTTTAAACTGATAAGAACTCAAGAAAGAAATCAAGTTTCTATTTGGTAGAACATGCTCAATGAGATCCTTTTTCCAAGTTTTACTTCACACTGGTTTGTGTCTTAAGTGGCTAGTTGGTTCCGAGCTGGGTAATGGGTAATGGGTAACAGTGTAAGCTTAAGGCTTGACTTATTACATTTCATCAGCTCCATCATATTGGCCGAATAACTAAGTTTTAAATGGGACAAACAGCAAATCTAGGGCCACATCTAAACAAGAAAACTTACAAAAATAATCCCCTCTCCTCTTGGGCAACTGATTCTGGAAAATGGCAGATTAGCATAATGACTCGGTAATTAACATTTGTTTTCAGAATTAAATATTCATGGTTGACGTTGGTTGGATAATTAACTTTCCTCTGTTTCAGTTTAAAATGGGTCATTGTATCAAAGGTGTGACAATGGCTGAAACCTGTTTCTCTCCCATGCCAGACCAAGACCAAATTACATTTGCCTTCACTCTCTTTCTTATTTAGTTCTCTGTCTATCAGCCTCCATCAAATATGCTAAAAGAATCAAACTAAATTAGATCTTTATCACTCAGTTGAGCATTTTGATTTCAGTTAGACAAATTGAATTTATTTCTACTTCAACTTGAATTGAAAGAAAAAAATAGAAGACCATAGGGATGGCGCTGGCACTCTCAACAAATTCCAGTGATCTCACCATTAATCTTTTTAAATGCCAGTGTTTGGAAAAAGAAGAAAAAAATCTATATGCCAATATACAAGAAGAAGAAAGCATAAGACCCAGGAGGATATCCCTGAAGAGGTATCCCATTGAGACCCATGGCCACAACCTCCAGCTTGTCACCCTTTCTCCTGCCTCTTCTGCTGCCCTCAAAGTGCCGTTTGTCAAGGAGGATATCATCAATGTCATCTCCCCTATTCCATCAGACAACCCCTGGACCAGATGGTTACTGTTAAAGAATAGTCCCACATGAATTAGTGAGTACAAAGATCTTGAGTTTATTAGTTGGGAAAAAGGTTTCCTAAGTTGGCTAGTCATTTTGGGATAAAGCCTTGGACCCAACTTAACATGGTATCAGAGCAGGTACTCATATGTGGGCCTATACCTTGCAAAATTCTGTAAAAGGGGGCTAAGATTTTCTCCAGCAAGACATTCTCCACCTGTTTAAAAATTTCTATCGCAATGGGCTAGCTGGCAGAATGATGAGAGCTTTCTTCATTGTGCTCGTATCCAAATAAGGTGTGGATTGCCTAGATGATTTCCATCCAATTAGCTTTATTTTGAGTTCATTTAAATTTAATGCTGAAGTCTTAGATAGGTTACTTGAGGTCCCCTCTTAATTAGGTTAAGGTCCTCCCGTAGAGAATATAGGTTAAGTAAGGTGTTCCCCATACAAATCTTTATGTTTTTCTCTCTGCTCCTGAGTCTCTCTCCACTTTTTTTACGAGAATGGCCACTGTCATTCGTAAGTTGGACATAGAGAAGGCCTTTGACAGGGTAAATTAGTCCATGCTTAAGCATACCCTACTTAAGATGGGCTTCAAGTACTGCTAGAGAATGACAATAAGAAGTTTTACTTCATCAACACTTTCTCATTGTTTTTTAATGGCTTCGCTCACGATAACTTTAAGAAATCAAGAGAGCTATGTCAAGGAGATCCTTTGTCATTTCTACTCTTCATGGTCTAGTGAGAAGCCCTTGCCACTCTTTTTTATTCAGCTAAAAGAAACAGTTGGATCTCTCCTCCCTCTTCCACAAACTTTTTGTCAAGCACACCAATTATTCAATTTGTGGAGGAATTTGAAAATTTTCCAATCACTAGTGTCGAGACTCTCATTTCAGTTTATGAAGTAATTTCTGATAAGTGATTGAATTTGTCCAAGTCTTCATCATTTGGCATCAATATCAATTCTTAACTTGAGCATGCAATGATTAATGTTTTGGGATGTTGCAAGGGCACCCTTCCTATCTCTTATCTTAGTCTGCCTCTTTTTAATAGAAGACCAAACAAGACCTTATGCCAACATTGATCACTCGAGGGTGCCATCTTACTAGTTGACAATGGCAATTTTTTTTCTTTGGTCGGAAGAGACAGTTACTGAGCGCTTTGACCCCTTAGCTTCTGTTCTTTTTCTCTCCTAGTGTAATTGGATGAACTCCCCTTTGTATTCTCCTCCTTTGGGAGCTTCTTCTTTGTAAATCCCATTTCTCATCTTAATAAAAACATAAAAAATAAAAAAATAAAAAGGTTCAGAACCGCCTCCTGGGGGCAAAAATCAGTTCAAGTTTGATGAATACTATCATCCGCTCCTTGCTCTTTTTACAGCACTCGACTCCATTTGCAACATCACTGACAGGATTGCAGGGACTTGGACAGATGTTATGAGAAAAGCTAATTTTTTTATTAGCTCTCCTGTTAGGGAAGGGGTTCTCTATCAATGACCTGTTGATGAGACTCTCTTCCCCTCATAATTGATTACCTTTGTTATGAAGTATGATTTTGATTGTATTGGTTATGTATTTCTATGTTCCTTTTCTTTACCATTTTTTTTTGCACTTTTAACCCTTCAGGATGTCTTAACACGATTTTTCAATTTCACTAAAAAGAGGTTTTATGATAATGATCTAAACATGATAAGTTTTTGAGAGCTGATTCAAGGATTTTTCAGTTTTCAGTTCTAGTTCCGGAAATAAAAAATCTTAAATTCTGAGAAAGCAAGCTACTCAGGAAATACATTATTTGTAAACCCTAAACCCCATATAAACATGAGCCCAAAGGCCCAAGCCACAAATGATCAACTAATAAGGTGGTCCTGAAAATTTTTAAGAGGTTTTTTTTATAACCCTGCTCATTTTCCAGGAGAAGGCATGCATATATTCTATAGATTATAAGTGCCAAAAGAATTGGGAGTTTGTAAGTTTTAAAGAGACTATGCAAGTACCTCTCTGTTCCCAGGATCCAAAGCATTTAGCATCTCCGCTAGCACGTCTGTAATACCCCGGGCATTCTGAATTTGTGCAAGGCTGAACAAGGCAACATAAAGTAAAAAAGGAGCTCAAGATGGAAATGCAATATTAGACATCAACAACATTGGTTGCACACAACCAAACACACAAATGGCACCAGCTACTTCCAGATGATCAGAGAAACTGAATTCCTCATGATTTCACCAATAAAGTAAAAAGAAGCTGATTAGAGGAGCTGGAATGAGAGACATATTATGGAATGACTATTTAAATTTTAGAAGACAACAAATTGAAGTACCTCAAGTTTGGAAGATCAGATTCAGGTGCTTCTTGCCGATCATTATGTATATTCGGTGGATAAGAAGCAAGAGGCTGTGACTGCGGAGGTGTAAATACAGGTGCTGGCCTATCAGGTCTCTGAGCGAATACTGCACCAGCACGCTGTGGTACAAAAATTAATTATTTGCTAAGACTTCAAACAACACAAAACTTTTCTTATTATCTACAGAAATGCGGACTCAATCAATTCACAATGTGAGATGAATAGTTGCACCAAAATGACAAAGTAATTTGGAGCAGAGACAAGGCACAACTGTTTATTCAAATATTCTACACAAACATTGTGAAACCTCTCCCCAGAATTTGCAACTTAAATCCAAATGAAAGTCATCACATATCCACATGAAAATGCCCCGCAAAAGGTGACTCCACACATGAAGAATGTTGACCATATGCTTTAAAAGACTTGAGCAAGACCGTAGAACCTGCTCTGTCAAAAAATATTATGTACAGAAGATCTTACAAACATCATAACTATCTTACCAACAGCTCCTGATAAGCAGCATAGTATTGTGGATATCTTGCCCTTGCACCACCAAAAGTCTCTTGCCATGTATCTATTAGGACCAATACTTTCTCCTTGACATGAAAATCAGGCTGCTTTCATACAAAAAGCAAGATTACAAAAATGGTGAGTTACAAATGCAAGAAAGATCTATTGGTGCTAAGCAAATTACCTTCTTTTTGACAATTTTCACCATCTCAAGTAGAACATCTTTCTCAGCGACATGCAAATGAACTATGTCTCCACAATTCTTTATGATTGTTTCCAGCAGCTGGAAATGGTTGCACAGAATAAGTCACAAATTGAGTAATTGCATCATGATATAATTAATATGGCTTCACAATCTTCAAACATTAGATGCTATCCACCCTTACAAAAAGAGGAACTGATACTTTAGGAGGCAACCATTAATGAAAAGAATAGTTAAACAGAATATTGTAAAGATTGGGTGTCCTCCACAATGGATATCATCAAATACTTCACACCCTAGACACAGGGCATCTAAACTTATCAAGAGCTCAAGGACTGCCCATTAGGCAGTATCCCAATCATAGAGAAGCTGAACAACTGGCATATTTCATTGGTCAATGAAAATCCAGATCTACTAGCATCTTTTGTCTTCTGTAGTTATTGGCTTTTAAATTCCTGACTTTTCCTTTTCTTAAGTAATCATAAGTTCCAAAATCAGACAAACAACAATAAGATCCTGAAGTAATCAACCAGAAGCCATTTCACCACTGAGAAACATTTTAGCTTCTGCATACACATGTTTGATATTCTAAATAACAAGTTAATAATTTCAGCAAAAAACATTGTAAAGTCATCAACTTCAATAGGAGAGATCCAAGGCATTTATATATCAACCTAGTTCGTCATGCTGGCCATAAAATTAGTCAGCAACACATTAAGATATGCATCAAATTTAGATGTTAAATTTTTCACAATATCAATTTGTTTACATTTTCTCCATTAAAAAAAAAAAACTTACTTAAAAAATTTGTAAAAAAATCTAAAAAATAATATTAATCACATTAGATATATTGACCACTAACTTCTCAGCTACTATTCTTCCAAAGATGCACAAACTTTGAATCATCTTTCCTCAAATCCAACAAACAGAGACATTATACAATTGCAACTGAATATGTTTCTACAACTTTTCAATAATGATAAAAAGGATAAACAAAGCAACATTAAGTACATTCCTTTTGCACCGCATGGCTTGAACTGATTCAGAAAGGTAAAAATACTCGAATTCATATCACCTGTTTCTTGATAAAGAAACAACTGTATTAGCTCAGACTGACATCTGCCTCAACTTAGAGCAAGATTGGGTTTGCCCCCTAGATAGAACCTCCAACTTGACACAGAGAAGCAAACAGTAGGCGCATACGATTCAATTATATAACAATTTAGTTATCTGAAAATCATGGAAAACACCGGTAGGAGACTCATTTATATTCTTGTGCAAACATACCAAACAATCTTAAGAAGATGATCAACTGGACAGCTGATAATTGCATCATATTCCTCACAGAAACCACATAAGAACAATGAAGCATCTGGCTTCATGCACTATAGAAAATTTTGGACCATCAAATATGTCCTTTATATATAATTCTTACCAAGGACTAATGCTTGTCTTTCGTTAGTGGTTTGCGATCCCATTCTCGTTCAGTTTTGTACAAAACAATACAGTAACATAGTTTCAATTTTCTGCACTTTAAGTTCATCATATAAGAATAACATTATTCCTGCAGCTCAAGGATTTTTTTTTCTTCTGAAATGTGCAGTCTATAATCTTTCTTGCTGCTTAATGGCTCCCAAAGTTTTCCTGGTAACAGAAAAAAATTTCAGGAAAACTAAAATAGTGATATGAGAATAACAATTGTTTCCTGCTCCTATGTAAAACTTATATTCTGACAAGTAAAGTTTCTCAAGAGGCACTGCTATCAAGTCAGGGTTATCTGGGTCATGCATTAGTGAATGGAAATGCAAAAGCATCTGACATGATGTTGGTATTACTGGGTTGACTGAATAGTTAACTAAAGATCTAGGTAAATCAATCAGTTTTCACATGACTCTTCTGGAAGCATTACTTCCAAAAAGCCTTTTTAAATTGTGAATTTTCTGAAAATGAACTATTTCAAGGCTTCCACTCTGAGTGAAACAGAATAACATAACAAATAAGCAGCAAAAAAACTTGACATATATTAAATTGCTATAATAAAAAGCAGTAAATGACTTGATTCTCCTCTTAGCACTTCTTCTGTATAACAACGATATCAGGAACTCATTAAGAAGACTCCCTAAGGAGATGGTACACAAGGAAGAAGTACAAGAAAAAGGGCAAGAAAATAAATAAATCATCAAAGAGGGAGAGAATTGCCAACAGCAAATTGTTGCCAAGTGGCACCCTCCCTCGCCAAAACATCCATTCGAACTCTAGGGAAGTGAAACCAAGTTAAACTAAGCATACTACAAATGTCCACTCATCAATTTCATATCTAGATTAGGTAATGAAAAGATCAAGGACCAAGACTGCTGGTTAATAACAACAATTATACATGCTAGTGAAACTACAAATAATAGTGCTTACCGTAAGAGCGAGAAGCTGTATCTTTGGATTCTTATGCCCAATCCTCTTTTTAAGGCCTTTCACAACATCCTTAGCTTGTCTAATTAATCAAACCAAAAAAGAGTGATAATGTCAGCATTCCTCAAAACACATGCAAGACAGTATCACTGTGAAACAATAACATTACCCAGTAGATTACAAGCATCATGAGTTGGCAGCAATGACATAATTTTCAACTAATATAGCAAAAGCAGATACACCATTTTGAACTCAAAATTTTGTGTGGAGCTTCTTCTGTGCCTGATATGGCAGAATCAAGCACAACAAAGCTGCAGGCTTTTGCATTATTGCAGAAATGGGACAAATCAAACATGAGACCGTAATTTAGAGGAACATTGCAGGACAAGAATTGGAAACCCGATAATGGAACTGGCTTCTCTCACTTGTCACTTGACTTGCCTAGTGCAAGACAACATCCAGAATAACATTTTCAAATATCAAGACCTCATCCCTAACATGTCTAAGCATTTGTGTACAGACCACCAGTACCATATCAGCTGTCCAGTTATAAAATATACTGTCTACAGATAGACATTTCGCTTATCTCTAAACCTAACGTGCAGCCAGCAGGATCACCTATCTGCCCAACCAAGAAATACAAATAATTGTGGTGGCTAATAATTTCAACCACAATGCATTGGACAACAGAAGAAGGATTTCTATATCCATCAGTCCAGCCATACAGACCTATAGTGTAATGTTGACTTTCCTTATTTTCAGCATCCACACGGAATGTGATGATAGTTTACTCTTTGTCTGAATTTCTTTGTATTTTTTTAATGGGTTCTCTAGAATTCATTTGAGGAAGGAATTTTCGGCATAAGGGCCTTACATAAAGACAGAATTTTAGTCCATGCCTGCAGGTCATCAGAACCCATTAAAACCATAACAGAACTCCAGCATGTGGTCAGTTTTTAATTTATGATGCACAAGCTTACTGTTGGAGCATGGGTGACTGGTATTGACAATAGTCAAGCATCTACCCCATGTAAAACTTTTGCTATATTAGTCTACTAGACCACCCAATTCAAAAGGATTTCACCTTTTAAGACTCCTATTAAACCACGATAACATAGAAGTCCTATCAAAGAAAAATGACGAAGATTTAGCTTACGAACTAGCGCTTTTATTGAATGAAACAATGCGTCACAAGCATTTGCCCAATTAAACTGCTGTTCAGTTTCATTGTTCTAAGTAATGCATCTCCAATTAAAACACATGCATTTTGATTCAGAAAGTGAGACAGACCTCCTACACACGTCACTTAATTTGGATATGTCTGGTGTAATGACCATTCCAAGCCATAAATAGCACCTATCCTCATCTTCTCACATATTACATGTACCTCTTATCCAAATTACTATATCCATTTTAAGCTATATTTTTTTCCCAGGGAATTGAATCCGTATTCACAAAAATTTCTCCCCATCTAAAGAGTGAACACGGAAAAGAAAAGAACTTCCTCCTATCCAATTCCTTACCAAGAAATATTTTTTTGATAATATTACTTCACCAGGTGGTTACATGAGCATGTTCTCAAGAGAATTCAAGGAGTCTTGAATAAAAGAGTGAGGGGGGAAAGGACATCAGACTTAACTGGAACTTAGCAGCTCACCTCTCAGAGAGGGAGGACATCAGACTTAACAGGAACTTAGTGGCTCATCTCTCAGAGTTAAACAAAAGTCTGTGGTAGTATGGTCTCCTCCTATGCCTGGTTGTATCAAACTCAACTTGGACGGCTGCTCAGTTGGGAACCGTGGTCAAACAGCGTTTAATTGTGTGTTTCACAGACATGATCTCTTACAAAGGTCCATTGGGCATCACTGATACTACAAGTTCTGAGGTTCATGCCCTTCTTCATGGGCTTCAAGTTTATAGTGCAAGATCCAAGAGCCATTATTTGTGAAAGGGGACTCAAAATCAGTGACTTCATGTTGCTCAGTCGAGATTTTGTCATGTTTTCCATGTTGTACCCAATTGGATTCATGTAAATCATTCACTAAATCATCTAGTGATGCTTTAGCCGAGAAAGGGGCAATACTCCACTCCCTTATTGTTAGGTCTCCCTCTTCCTAGCTTGTTTATCTTATGGACTTAATGAAATTCATCATTAAAAAAAAAAAAAAAAGTTGACCACTAACAAAAAAAACACATTTATTCAAAACAAAAAAAAGACAATGAATTGCATGACAGACAAAATTTGAGGTGGAATACCAGTTAAACACAGAAAACCAACTTGGAAAGAAAGTCCAAAATACAATTGCACGATAGCTTTGATACAGAGATTCCACATTTGAAGTCAAGAGAAAAGAGAGCATTTAAAACATATCATCCACATGGAGTGATATAAGCTACTCAAACTTTCAGTAGAACAGATATATCATTTACAAGAAGGAAAAATAAAGGTGGAAGCAAAGCTGAACCAAATACTGTAAAAAAAAATTTATTAATGAACAAAGATTCTATAGGATGAGGAAGTGTCTAAGAGAAGAAATTATTTTTTACAAGGAATCCAAATGGCAATTGCCTAGCTATAGTTTTTCAGTGATTAAGGACAGGAAACCCCTTTCCATCTTAGCCATAAATCTTAGTAGTAAATGTATTTAACTTTTTCTATCTGCTCTGACTGATCAATCAGCGGCAAGGTTGTCTTCAGTGCAAAAACTACTAAATTTAATTTTCTTCTGATGGTCCTACATCACGGAAATGCATCAGAGTAAGTAGCTAGGGCCAGCTTATTCGACACTCAATTTATCTCATTGTAAGTGGCTAATGGACATCTGAATTCTATGCCTATAGACATCAGACATCCACCCTATCCAAATCATCTTCATAGGCAATCACGAACAGGTTGAACGAAAAACTCATATTTTGAACATATAAATGAAGAATAAACCAAGCCAAAGAAAGCAGCAGAGCAATTTATCCGGCTGATTCATAAATGGGTTGCAACTACATTGTTGGGAGGGAGCCTAAGAGAGAATTGATCTGCCAACGCATCATGTGCGCACCAAACCTTGGGATTCAAAAAGAGAAGCAACGGTGCGTGAACTAATTCAATAAAAAACAAAAAATAAAGAAAGGAGAAAGTACCCGGGATCATGATTCAATATATCACAGATCTCGAGGTTCATTGCCCAATCCGGACCGATCAGCATATCGCTAGTTGCTCTCTCCACCAATGAATTCACCATGTTCCTCCAACAAACCGTAACACACAAGGTGTCACGTACTTCGGGAGCAAAATTTTTCCAGCAGGATCGGAAAGAGAAAAATCGAGCAACAGTAATCTCCTCTTCTCAAATACCGCCGATCCAAGACGATAGAAAACCCCAAAGCAACTTACACCAAAACGATCCACAAACCTAGCTTGGACAAGATCAGAAGCAATCACTAACAAAATAAAACTTTCCCGGTGCGAGACCTGCGTAATCCGGGGAGTCTCAGCAGAAGAATCAATGGCTATGAACGGCGAGCGAAAGAGAGAAGAAAACAAACAAGGGAATTTAGGTAAAAAAAGCTCGGACCGATTGACGACAAGTAAATCAGGTTTTATTTCTTATTTTTCTTTCGCTGTATTTTTTTAAAAATTTGATTTTTCACGAAAATCCTTTCCTCGGGAAGACCAGAAATGAAATTTCTCCCTAATGCTCCAACCGAACTCGTACCGCCAGTTTCTTGCGTAGCTGATTATTTTAAATGCGGCATTTAGCCAGTCTTGTTCGGCCGCGTGTCAGATCGTAACACACGTGGTGACTATTTCTCTCTCATTTGATTGTTTTGGTTTGTTGTTTTGTTTAGCGTAGTAACCCAATAAAATCTGGAATGGTAAAAGGGGCAAAGTTGACCAAGAGAAATTAGAAATAGTTAATTTCGATTTAACAGCCTTAACCCCTCTTGTTTATTGTGATTTAGCCGCCGCGCTGAGCCCTTCGCCCAAGGGCGCGGTCGGCCTCGGTCCAGCTTTTGTGGACCTTGGGTCGTAGGTTCAAACATGAAACTAGTCTTTGATGGTACGGAAGGAGTTGTAGTTAGAAATAATTAAAATAGGTGGCCACTACTAGTGTCCACTCTTCGTATCATGCATCTACATGATCTTCATCTTCAAAATAAAAATAAAGTTACATAATCGATGTGAAGACTTGTACCAATTGCTTTGGAAAGGGTGTAGAAAAGAACAAGGTCGTATCCTTCATTAGCGTACGGTAAAGAGATCATATGTTTTGGTTACCATTGTGTGTCCAATTAGTTCAATAATTAAACAAATTTGTTTCATTTGGCATAATGTAAGGTGAGGAGCGGTGCAAATAATAGGGGAGATATTATTTTATATTGTTTGGCAGTAGATAATCATCGAGAAAAAATTAAATAAAAGGGAAAGTTAATTCCTCTTTTAGTTAACAAATTTCTCTTAAGAAATGATAGAATTTAGGGGGGAAATGGAACATCAATTTTTTAAAAATATTACTATTTTTTTACGTGTCCAAATAAAAGAAACTAAAATTCTCTTCCATTTTTTCTCTTGTTTTTTATGGGTATCCAAATAAGAAAAAAAAAAGAAAATTCTTTTTATTTTTATTTTATTTTTTCTTCATTTTCTATGTTCCAAACACAGCCTAAGGGTCTGGTTTAAACCCTTCAAAAGAAAAGAAAAAAGGAGAAAGAAAACAATTTTATGCTGTTTGTCACCAAAGAATCATGGAGAGGAAATAAGATGAGAGAAAATATAGTTTTTCTCTTAGTTGTAATATTTTTCATATTAAAATGATGAAATTCCAAGAGAAAAAAAAATAAGGGATTTTTTTTTATTATTTATCACTCTACAGCAAAAAATCACTTTATTTTCCATTTTCTTTGTGCATCCAAACAAGATAAATCACATTTTTCTTTTGTTTTATCTCTTATTTTTCATGGGCATCCGAACAAAAGGAAAACAAACCTTTTTTTTTTCTCTTTCTCTTTCTTTTTTATAGGTTCCAAACATATCCTAAGGTTGTGTTCGGAGCACAACAAATGGAGAGAAAATAAAAGAAAAGAGGTTTATTTTCTCTTGTTTGAATGCCCATAGAAAACGAGAGAGAAAGTGAAAGAAAAATATAGTTTTTTTTATTTGTATACAAGAGAAAAAAATTAGCAACATTTAAAATTTTTCATGATTAAGATTTTCTCTCGAGTTTCCATTTCTTTTATTTTATCCCAAATTCTATATTTTTTGAAATAAAATTTATTAATTAAGATTTTTTTTCTTATTTAATTTTCTCTACCAAACAATAGAAAATAACTTTTTTTCCCTTTCTTCGATGCCATATGAACTCATCATATTTTTTAAAAAAATTGATTTCTTTCTCCTCCAATATGCATCAAGGAGGAAGCAGCGACATAAATTTATAGTATATTTAGAATTTAATTAATTTTGTATATAATTTTATTTTTATATATCTTAAATATTACTTATTTAGTTGCAATTTATAAATACTCTTCTTCTTATTACGTGAATATTATTAATTGTGTTTATTATTTTATTATTTTTTCATTCTTTATCGATGGTCGTATTTATTTTATTTAATGACGTTTAAATCTTGTATTTTAATTATAGTTGTGAAATTGGGAATTACTGAAAGGTTCCGGTCAGGTTGCGCCGAGTCCGTCCACTGGCAGCCCGGGCCGAATCCGTTAGAATCGGTTGATCCTTGGCAAGCAGTAAAGACTTGAGATCGGACGAAGCGTGCAAGTGCCGGAATCGGGAATTCCAAAAACTGTTCACCAGATCTCGTACGGCGTGCCAGGCGCAAAGCTTTCTTCGGATTTCATAGACGCGTAACCGTAAGGAATAAGGATCTCCTTCTAGAAATTGAATTCTGCCGCTAGGGGTGGAGTAAGCAGGAATCTTCTCCTTTTGTCTTCAGGTAGCTAGGGTTTCACTGTCTGATTTCCATGTCTCGGAAATCGGGAATTGGGATTGAGCTGATTGTTGGACGAACCTGAAAACCCTAGATATTATTCGGACGTTTCTAACCATGGCTATCATTAGCGATGCGCTGAGACAGGCTTTCATGCCGAAACGCGAGTACGGGAGTCTCCGTGAGGAGGAAAAAGCTTGGGGCCGTCTTCAGAGGCCTTTCATGATTGGAGTGGTGGCGATTCTGTGGCTTGCGATTCTCCTGTCGGCGTTTATCAGTTTACGGATCGTTTTTCCGGTTGATGGGGTGAACCGGCCTTTGTGCCAGGACAGGCGAATCCAAGCTCTAACGATGAATTCGAGCAGGGATTCTGATATATTTCCTAGAGCGTTTTATCTGACGGAGAAAGAAACGGCAGATTATTATTGGATGGTTGTGTTTATTCCGTCGGCGCTTGTGTTCTTCGTTTCATTTGTTTACCTTGTGGCTGGTGAGTTTAAACTTTTCTTTTCCTTAAAGTTTAGCACGGTGAATAATTGTCTTTTAGGTTGTATTTTCTCTCTTGGTTGGTTGTAGATTTTGTATGTAATAGTGTGAGATGTGTGAACTTATAAAGCACCTGACATAAGAGACAACGGAGAAGGCCGAACTAGTCATGGGACTAGCAAATAATGGCGGTAGTATGGTTGTGGAGGATTCTTGTATCAACACTCAACATAGTCACGAAGTGGGTATGTAAACTCAACGAAGTTAGGAAAAAGGCTACGTCGAAGAAGAATTGGATTCTGGGGGATATGGCATACCTACACAGGGAGTTGGGATTTAAGAGAGGCAGAGTTGTTGATACTTAAGCATGCATTGTTGGTTATCTTGCAATTTGAGAGGCAGACGTTTTGATCTAGCCATATCATATCCCAGACAAAAGAAAAGCATATCGCGAACTCCAACATAGTACAAAATTGGCTCATTTTACTGGGACATGGCTAGAAAAGGTGATAGAAGGACAAAAGTGAGATGAGGGAATGAAAGATAAAAGAATGACAAGAAAGAGAGAATCAATATTTAGTGATATAGTTATGTAAAAGCAGTAAGAGTTCTTAATCAATGAAGAGAGCATTATGTGAATAAACATAGGTGCTCTTGTGGGGTGGTGGACTTTTTAGTGATATTGAAGGCTCATATTTGATAAGCAAGACATTTCTTCAAGAACAATTGCTAAAGCCCATTCTTAGGATAAACCCAAAGTGTTGAAGTTAAGTCTAGGTCCAGCTCAAAATGACTAGTTGAAATATGTAAGCATTTTCTCGACTAATAATATAAATTTTTTTCACAAATTTAACCTTGTGCAGGTGTGTGCTCAGGTCTAGGCACAAACAAATGCACCACGGGTGTAAATTGTGGACCACATAAACAGGGCACAAACTAAACAATGCTTGAATTAAGCTTTCAAGTATAGAAGCCTTGTTTTCATGGCATGTTAATGTCGAGTCCAGGCTCATCCAGAAATGATTAGCCAAATTTAGGCTAAACTGTGTTATTATTGCCCTTAACATAGAGCAAGCAAAGAGAATCTTGAATATGGTTAAAAATATGAGGAACATTAAAAGAAAGAAGAGAAGGATAATAACAGAGTGTGGAGTTTCAGTCTCCTAAACCCTCTGCAATTGAAATAAGTGGAATGCTCCAACATCAATATGTTAATTAATGCAATGAGTTATTCTTGGTTCGTTTTCTTTTCTCTGATGAATGAAATCTCATGCTCCATGAAAAGTCATTTTACATAACACACCATGTTAAACATCAAATTGCCTTTGACACTTGATGAAATACGAAGACAATGTTTCTTTTTTTATAAAAAAGACACTGCAAAATAGAATGACTGATGTGTAGTTAGGGATTAGAAATAACATTCAGAAAAAAAGCTAAGGCATAAGAATTGTAGAATAATCAGGAAAGGATAATTAGGATAAGTTTATTTGAAAGGATAATTATGAAAAATCTTTTGGTTCTATCAGTACAATGTCTTGTGGCTTGGTCATAATAAATATTGGATTCAGCATCTATAATAGTTTGTGCCGCCACAGGTATTGCTGTTGCATATTCTGCTCCAAGTCGCCATGGATGCTTAAGTGTGGTGGAAAATAATTACTGTGCTTCTAAGCGAGGTAAGACTTTATGAATTTTATGTAATTCAGTACTGAGGATGATTAAAATTTTCTTGATTGACTTGTTTATGATGCTTTTGGAAGTCATGGAGGTTTTTTAGTAGTTAGAAGCTTAGTCTTGATGAGTTAGTTTCATAATTTGGTATTTTATTTTTTGAAATTCTGCCAACTGTCTTTTTTCTTTTCCCTGTATCATCAAGATTTCTTATCTAGTTATTTATTTTTATTTAAGTCTTTTCCTTTTTACGACAACTCATTTTATTTGGGATTCTGTATCTTTTTCTTTTCTTTTTCCTCAATTTTGTATCTTTTTAAGTTTTAGTTGTGTGCTTAAAAGTCTTCTCATGATGCATGAAGGTGGAAACTTGTTCAGCAGGTGACACCATCTATATGTTCATGATGAATTCATTCTGCTTGGATTTTCTAGATATTAATGACTCATCCTTATGTTATTTAGATTAAACTGCAATATAGCATGGTAGAAAGTTTATAAATAATCTATCCATTTCATGCAACTGGTACAGATCATCACCATCAATCCTCGTCTGGGCTAAGTCGGGTTATCTACAGTAAAACCTGCCCTTCATTATGATTTATCATTTTCCACTCTACTCATGAGTTTTTCTTTCCCCTCTAATTCTTCTCATTTTTCTTTTGCAAATTTTCCTTGTTACTTTTGGGCCTTTTCTGCTTTTTGTCTGTGCATCAGCTGGCATAGATAACATATTTTATTGTTTTTAGCTTCTGGTTTAATACTTCTTGGTGAAGTGGAGGTCTGTATGTCAAAGTAGAATGTTGTTCTGGACGCTAAACTCATTAGAATGTTGTTTTTTGAGAGGGGCGTGGCACGATTCGAACTCGCGACCTGACGCACCTAATGTAAACAGAATACCACTAGACCAAACGGCCTTAGGTAATTGCTGCTAAATACATGCAATCTGATGACATTGGTTCCTTTCTGACTATATAACTCTTTCTGTAAGAGTACTTCATTGGTAGCTTCTAGATCTACATATATGGTGGCAATTCTACAAAATTTTGGCTTGATCTCTAGGCTGGAGAAAACACAAAAGTAGTTACTTTTCCCTCCATATTGTAGAGTTGGCAGAAGCCCTCTAATTACTCTCCAAATGTCCATCACTTTTTGTCTGAAGAAGCTCTGGAAGCTAGTTGCTGTTCTTTCAACTTGATAGCACCTACATCAGAGGAGCTGGGGATGACCTTACATTTTGGAAGAGATGCTCCTTTAAGACTTGATGTGGTGCATTGTTATGGGCATCTCTCAATTGCCCTCATTAATGGTCTGGACCGGGCAATCAGACCTGTGGCTGTATTGCTGGGGCCATTTTGGTGCTGTCTAAAGGCACAGACTTGGTGTGGTGCATTGTTATGGGTAGGATGTACACCATTCACTAGCTTAACCAGAGAAAGCGGTTCATGAAAATTGATTGTGAATCTCAGCTGGGGGGGATCAGATTGTTTGCTCTCTCTTAGATAATGGCTCTTTCAGATCTAGGGTACTTTGTTTGCAAATATGGTTTTGAATAATCTGTGTCTCTCACCTACTCTCACCTCCTTAACTATTCACCTTTGTGACACTCCTTTTTTGTAATCTGTGTTTGTTGTATGACACAGCAGAGCCTAGTCTGTATTTTGATAGTCCATTTCTTTCTTTTGTGTAAGATTCGTTCTTTATTTCCTTCATTATTCTCCCAAGAAAGTGGAGTCACAGTTTTTTTTTTTTGAAAAGGTGATGATATGATTGAAAGCAAAAAGAAAAACAACAAGAGATTGGAGGGAGGTTCTTAATTTAGCACAAGAATCAACAACAGAATTCGTGGGACGGGGAACATGAGACCAAATACAAGAATAAAACATATAATCTCAGAAATATCTAAAAAAATATCCCAATGCCTCCACAGGGTCCGAGGGGGTAAAGCACCAGCCAATCACAACTTTTGAGTCTCCTTTAATGATGAGGGGCTTACTAAATCGGTCCCAGAAGAGAATAAGGCCATGAAGGAGACCAGAAAGCTTTGTAGTTGTGGAGTCAGTCACACCAAGAGGTCCGGAGTAGGATAGAAGAGTCGTCCCATCTGCAATATGAAACACACCACTGTAACCCGCAAGCCCATGGCATCCAATGGCACTTCCATCAAAATTGAGCTTGGGGGGGTTGCTGCCATCCTACTTGCATAGGGGCTTTACAAGGGCCAGTCATCATATCAATCACATGCCAGTTAGTGCAGATAGGGCCGCGGCCGCTGCTTGAAAAATCTAAGCAATTGATATTATGTTACAAACATCCGCACTAGGCACACACCCACTTACACCCACACATACATATACGTGCATACACAAACCTGCACTAGGTACACACCCCTACACACATATATACGAACGTACATACACAAACCACCATGCTCACATAAACACACATAAGTAGAGGAGGCTGGACTCATGTCAAGCCAACATTGGTTGCACCTACCTTTTCCCTTCTTAGAGAAGTCACCCTACTTAAAAAAGTCATTTACCTCATTATATTCTACACACACACATACAAAGGACTTCTGTATATATATATATATATATATATATATATATATAGGGAAAAAGGGTTATGAACCAAAGTCCATTTAAGCTAGGTGCTCCCAATTTTTAATTTTGCAAATTTTGTTTGGATTACTTAAAACTTGATTTCTTCTTATTTCATATGTTTTATCTCAAGCATTTACTACTGGTATTCATTTGATATTTTTCTTATTTCTATCAAATTTTAATGATAAAATAGTAATAAAGGGATTGCTGTAAATACAATTAAAAAAATGACATTTTTGTAAATAGTACAACTTTCTGAGAAGAAAACGTTGGGTGCAGCCACCAGTGTGTGTGACACATACACACACGCAAAGCCATTTGGGCTGATCCAATACGAAAAACCATTTGGTGTGAAATGGCTGAGATTCTTTTTTAGAGATAAACAAGCGAAATAGTCTCATACAGTATTTGTGCAGTATTTTTACAAGACTGAAGACAATTTTAGAACCCTGACCACCTCTGTCATTTTGTTTTAAATTCTCTTTCAATATGATCTTTTTCTTGTGTGTTGTAATGAGGGAAAACAAAAATGAGGTGGATTGTCATGTTTTTTCTTACTTATTGATATAAATTCAATATTATTTTTTGCAGGAGGAGTCCGTTGCCTGTCAATACTAAATATCGTCTTTGCTATCATCTTTGGTCTCCTTGCATTGTTCTTAGGTCCAACTCTTCTCACACTGGGGAATAACTGCTCTGCACCCTTGTTTTGGTGCTATGAAATTGCCTCATGGGGGTTGGTCATTTTGTACAGTGGAACTGCATTCTTCTTGAGAAGGAAACCTGTTGTGATCCTTGATGAGGGTGACTATGCTGCCCGGAATCTTGGGCTGGAGATGTTGGAAAGTGCACAAGAAGTGAATCCACAGATGGAGAGACGAGTGCATGAAGGCTTCAAGGCATGGATGGGTTCTTCTCTTCTTTCGTCGGATGAAGAAGATGGTCCTGAGAATTTTATTGAGGCTCAACCGATTCAGACCATCTCCAGCAGGCAAAGAGGTTGAATGTTTGTCAATATTCTTCATTCTTGACAAACATTCTCCATTCATTATTTGTTGAAGCACGGGACAATGGAAAGTTAGTTGAGTTCTTCAAATCACGGCTTAAGAGATCTACCCTGAACATTCCCACTCCATCATCTGATCAGAGACGCTAATTGGAATGAATTCGTGCATGTAGACTCAGTGCGCTTATAAAAAGTTCTTGCCAGGAAATTCCTAGTCACTGAAACCAGAAATTTGGTCCCCAAGATGAATCATGTACATGTAAGCATACACCTCCAACTTGGTATTCCCAGCTTGTGTACTCAAATTTGCTGATGATTCACCTCTTTTCAGGTCTTTTTGGTTACTCGTTCCACTGATAACAGATTTTGGTCAGGTTGCATTTGACTTGCATGTGTTTGGTTAGAAGTGTAAGCCCCCATATCAGCATATTAGATTTGATCCATTTGGAAAGGAAAATGTTGAGTTCTTGAGTTTGTTCGTAGGAAGTCACAATTCTGTGATTTTTATTCTTTTATGGAAAATGCTTCTCGAACACGTATGCCTACTGCTCATTATTTTGTAATTCGTGCGTGGTCACCGCAAGGCAACTTGCTCCTAGTTTCTTGTAAATTTTTTGTTGAATATTTACATTTAAGCATTCTTTAGTCTTAGCTTAAAGGGTGGACGAGTACGCCGAAGATGGTTTAAACTGAAAGAAATGTTACTAGAATTCAATCTTCTCGAAAATCTCTGAATGGACCTCAAACCCAGGGAAACTGTGTATTAATGAACTTTCAGGGGACGACGCAGCAGAAGTCGCTGACAAAATGCCAGTGCCTGAATCATGTGAGAACTAATACAAAAAATATTCCATCTCTGCTGATAACTGAGCGTTCTTTGTTTGTTGCGACTCCTTGCGAAGGAGATGATTCATCATGGTCGGTTTGTCATTTCTATCACAGAATACTTTGGGGGTTTAATCCTGGATTCGATTCCACAGGTAAAAGTGGCCGCTCGCCGCACTCCGTACGCTTCTCCTCTTTTCTTCTCTTTTCCTCGTTCTACGCCAATTCAACACGACGGAAGAGAAAAACAAAAACAAAAAACTGTAATTCACATGGTACGTCTGCTGCACTGTATTGCATGTGAGTGAGAGAGAACCGCGCGCGGGCTGGCATTCCTTCTTCTCCAAGCCGTCGTTGCAACTAATGGCCTTCAACTGCTTGCTTGTGTGTTTTCTGTTGCAATCATGATAGCAATATCGTGGGTGGAATGCCTTTATCAACCAGAGTATCAGATCACAGACCCAAGGTGGGCCTCTCCTACCCTTTCTTTTGGCAGAATTCCCGTACATTGCTATTTGCTATCCCGGAGCATGTGAGATATCAGGCAATCACAAAGAGACAAACCTATGAGAACGGAAAAGACGTTCACGAGTCTCTGAAGAGGGAACACTTTGTCATCTTCTCTCTACCCTTTTCTTTTTCTTTTTTTATCTTCATTCAAAATGTTCCTGATAAAAGCTCGTACAAGAAAGAAAGAGGGAGAGTTCGCTCCTCTTCGAGTCTTCATTCTACCCTTCTCCACCGACAATGGAGGACTCAATAAAGCCTTCTTCACCTGAAGACTCAGAGACGGGATCCATTGACGTCGAACGTTTCGATACATCTCTCCGGGTTAGTGGTCATCTCTATTTTACCTCAACTTAAGAGGGTTTTTTTTTTTTTTTTCTTTTTCAAAAAGCTTTTCCCCCTCATTTTCGGCTTTCTTAATGGATTGCAGGAACTCAGAGACTTACGTTATCAGCTCCATTTTGCAGCGGATTACTGTGAACAGACATTTTCCAAATCCACCGAGAGGAAAACGTGTGTATTTTTCGACCCTAAACTAGCCAGAGACAAATCTTTATAGATAATAAAAATATCTCCATTTTTGTAGGGTGATTGAAGATACGAAGGAGTACATATGCAGAGCGATGGTCACAGTAGTTGATCATCTGGGGAATGTTTCGGCAAATATGGAGTGCCTTCTTAGTGGGTCTGCTCAAGTTTTGCAGACTGAATTTCGTCTTCATTGTTTAAACCAGGTTCGGAATTTTCCTTTAAAACTTTCACCTCAGGGTTACAGAACACTTTTACTGAACTTCGATAACTTTCTTGGGTTGGTTTGAGTTCAGAAACTCCTCACGTGTCGACAGTACACTGAGAAGCTGGACGTGGGTTCGAGTGCGCTGTTCCCAAGATATCACAGGCGTTACACTGCACCCTGTAACCTTTCTCCATTAGAGAATTCGACCGACGCTTTGAGGTCTTAACAAATCCCTTCTCCTCGTTTTCCTGGTCTTGGCCTTTATCCCCCAATTAGAGACAATTATATCAGGAAAGAAGTGTGTTATCTTTCTACTGCCTTTCTTTATTGGAGACAGCTGAAGTAAATTGATTAGTATCTTCCCCACCTAGAAATCAGGTGAAGTATATATGCTTCACATTCTGTTTAATACTTACTGTTTTCAGGGAAGTTGTCGTGGATTCAGTAGCTGTTTCCGAGTCCCAGAATGGGCTGAACCACCTCAAAGACGGCAAAGTCCTGGATGTTGCGCAGACAATTCAAATTCCTCTTGTTAAAAGCCTTCGCTCAATTTCAGGTGAAGCTAAAAAGTTCTGATAGAGAAGACTGTTATGAACTTATTTCTCATATCCTTGCTTCCGTTAATACGGTGAATTGTCTCATCGAAACAGGATGCGATCTTTCCACAGCTTTGCCTGCTTGTGATGGGCCATCCATACTATCAAAGCCTCGGACTCCGTCGTTCGGATCTTGGCCGCAGGTTGGAAAAATTAGTTGCAAATAATGGGAATTGCAGTGAATTTTCTGTTATGCTCATGGCTGTGAGTGCTGTTGCGTTCTCTACTTTGCAGGATGCGCGGAAACATGGGCTAGATTACGAGCAGACTAGAAAAGTCATAGAGGGCACCCATCAAATCGTGTCCAAGGAGCGGACGAGTAAAGTGGCTCCAAGAAGAAACTTCAAGGTGTTCCTTCGGAGGAGCAAGAGAGGAACAGGAGGGAGCCAACTGGTTTGATCTGCTGAAAATGGAGAAGCTCCCTGGATCATCATCATCTTTTTTCTTCAAGTCAAAGAAATCGTATGTTTTTTTGCATTTCAACTCTTTTCCTTTTCCCCTGAAAAGAATGTTAATGTTGGGATAAAATGGATTTCACTTGCATTATGATTCGATGTGTAAATATTGTTTTATTCCCGGCTTCATTATGATTCTACTTTAAAAAAGAAATTCAAGAAAAAAACTGCACAAATCGATTAGTGAATTTTACTAAATTATCCATTTTAAAATAAATATTAACAAAAATAACCAAATTCCCAATTTAATATAAAAATATCCAACTTTAATTGGTCAACTACACGTATATAGTTCACGACTATAAGTCAACTTTGACCCATTATGTAATGCCACATTATCACACTACATCAGCACCCACGTCATCACATTGCTATGTCATAAGACATGTGTATGATACATCATCGAGGCACCACCTCATCATCACTCCATGTCATCGTATATTTTCTCTTGATTTTCTTTCATTATCGATTTAAACTTTTTTCTAATTTTAAAAATATTAATTTCTGGTTTTAAAAATCTTACACATTTCATTCCCTTTTATTTAATACAATAAAAATATAATTTTTTTACTAATTATTTAACAAAAAATTTTCTAATGCACTCAATACTTTACGATTTAAGATATTATTTAATTTCATACAATATTTTGCAAAAAAATTATTTAGTTTTTAATAATCTTATTGGTATATATTTTATTACCTTGTTTTATAAAATAAAAAAATATAAAAATTATATATTAATTAATTAAAAATCATATTTTTATCTATTTAACACCTTTTATTATTGATGTGGAGTGTTGACACGGTTGTGATGACGTGTTATGATAACATGTCATGCATGTTGCTGATGTGGCATTCTAGCGTGGCACCTCATAAAGAGGCAAAAGTTGCCTGTCGGCAAATTATAATTTAAAATATTAAATTCTTTTATAATACTTCATTAAAAATCTCTAATTTTACATTGAATAAAAAGAGGTATAATCATGCAGTCAAATCAAACTTAAATTCTTTACTTTTAGGACGCGTCCAGATACGGCCCATTTGGACTTTTGTTGGATATGGGCTAATTGTTTGGTTTTCGCCTGGCTGGGTTCTACGTTTTTTAAGAAGGAGGAGGAAAATCTCTGGTCAAGGATTGCGGAGAACCTCTTTTAGCATAGATATACAAGAAGAAGAGGGGGAAAGGAGGTGAGGGTGCGGGTACTTGAATGTAACAGGTTCGCAAACCGTTCAAGTTTGGCTCAAAAAAAGTTTGACTCAGTTGAGTTTTTACTTGAGTTTGGTTTGAGTTCAAACTTGAAATAAGGCTCATTAAGTATAACAAGCCAAGTTTCAGTTTTTCCAAGTTTGGCTAGTTAGCTTGTGAACCGATTCGTTAGTATAATTTTTTTTTATGAAAATATCCTTTACTTTAGTTTCTTTTGTCAATTCCCTCTTTAGTTGGTCGATAGTTGCTTTTAGGGGGGGTTAGTCCACAATGAAGTGGAATGAATTCTCCCCACATTACCTTGTTCATCTCGTGTATGGCGTTAGTGCAGAAATTAATTAATTGAAGTAAGATTACATCACTTCATTCTCTGAGGCAAAAATCGCAGAAAACTGATTCAGCCCGATTTTTTGAATCAATCACTTGAATCGCGCGACACGTTGCTTCTTCCCCTCCTCGAAAGGAAAAAATTATTCTCATTTGACTTTCTCCTCTCCCTTTCCCTCGGCCTTCGTCTCCCGACAAATTTTTTTGCCCCATCTTCTTCCTCTCGTCTTCGCTCTCTCTGTTCTCTCTGCTTTTTCTGCTTTCTCTCGTTGTCGCTCTCATCAATTTTCTCTCGTCATCGCTCAATTTTTTTTTGCCCCATCTTCTTCTTCTCTTTTTGTGTCTCTCGGCCTCACTCTTCCTTCTCCCTCTCTCACTCCCTCTTTCTTTTCCCTCTCGGCCTCCCTCTTTTCTCACTCTCGGCCTCCCTCTCCCTTCTCATTCTCACTCTTCTCTTTCCTCCCTCCCCCCCTCCCCTGATTTCTTTCGATTTAACCTATTCCGGTTTCAATATCCTTCGATTTCCTTCGATTTTTGACATTTAGGTGTCGATTTCTTCGATTGGGCTTAGATTTCCCCATTCGTCGGTGGTTTTTCCCAAATTTCATACGGTAAGCCGAAACCCTAATATTTTTTTCATCTAATTTAATTTTGTATTTGATTTAATTTTAATTTATGTGCGTAATTTATCTTGATTGTGGCCATTAGTGGGATTTAGGGTTAGGGTTTATGGGATTTATTAGTATGCTCCATTACAAAGTTTTGGACATCTATGTGATAGCTTGAAGTTCATTGATATTAAGTTCATCACAATATTCTTTTTATTTATTTTTGTATTTTTGTATTTTTATAGTTTTAAATGTAGGTTAAAGCTCAAACATGGCTCGAGCTCGAGCTCAAACTCAGTTAAAATTTTTGGGCTGAAACTCGATTCCAATTTTAGGTTCGAGGCTAACCTCAAACTCAAATTTGAGTTCGAAATATTTAAATCAAGCCAAACTCGAATATATGCAAGTTTGAGCTTGGCTCAGCTCGATGCCAGCCCTACTTGAATGGGTAGGTTCCCTTCTTTGCCTCCTAAATAGATAAAGCTCGAATTCAACATGAACTTCAACTTCAAATTTATTTGAATCATGTATATGAACTTCAATTTCAAATTTGGTGTTAGTGTGGATGAGTTCATGTGCACTGGAAAACAGTTTTCAATGTTAGTGCCCCAAAATGAGAAAAATACAAAAAACAAGAGAATGAGTAACTTGTAATAATATACTTAAATAAAACATAATACCTAAACCCCAAATTAGGTAAAACAAACATGATTACTACACTAATAAGTAATTTAATGTATAATTAAAATATATTATTATAATAGTTAATTAAATTAGATATTATATTATTCAATGATTAAAGTTTATTGTATATTAATACAGTAATTACGTGAGCCAATTAGCTGTGCCCATGATTAATTATAAAAAAAATAAAGTTAAAAATAACATAACGAATGTAATAAATTAAGTTATTAATTTATTAATTTCATAAGATATACTTTAACATAAAAAAGAATGATTAAACAAAAAGTTCACCACTCTCCAAAAAAATAATAAGAACAAAAAAAACATAAATGATGATAAGAATAGCAAAAAAAAAGAGTAAAAGTCAATATGTTTTTTCAAATAAAATATCTTTTTTTTTTTTCTGAAGAAGAATAAGAAGAAAGTGAGAATGTTGTTAAGGATGAGGAAAACCCCAGAGAGCGAAAACAATACACCACATATCCAAATTGGTGGAATAATATAAAGAGATAGGCTTAAAAAATGTGATAAAAAAATAAATAAAAATTTAGTTCAAAAGTAAACTAAGAATGCTTGAATTCTGTTAAAGTTAAGTCCAAATTCATCCCAAAATAATTATGTTTTCTGTGTGTTGGAGGTCGTTTTCAACCTCCAACCACGCGTAGAGGGGGTTCGATGGCAGCTACCGTCGACCCCTATCTGACGTCAGACGTCGGCCCCCCGTTGGAGTCACTGGCTCACCCCACGCCAGCCAGACTTCGGTCCCCCGTTGGGCGCCATCGCTTGTCTCCGGCCTTCGTCTCTCGTCGCATGCCGAGAGAGAGAGAGAGAGAGAGAGAGAGAGAGAGAGAGAGAGAGAGAGAGAGAGAGAGAGAGAGAGAGAGAGAGAGAGAGAGAGAGAGAGAGAGAGAGAGAGAGAGAGAGAGAGAGAGAGAGAGAGAGAGAGAGAGAGAGAGAGAGAGAGAGAGAGAGAGAGAGAGAGAGAGAGAGAGAGAGAGAGAGAGAGAGAGAGAGAGAGAGAGAGAGAGAGAGATGGACACGAAGAAGGCGAGAGGGACAACATCCTTACTCCTGCCCAACACCATGAAATCTATAATTCAAAGAAGGTTATAAAAACGGAAGCAGGCCAAACCTACTTAGGTGAGGATGATGCCGTTTATACCTTGATTTCATGTATTGTCCACCATTTTATTGGCAATTTGATATCCACTACTGATAAGGGACGTGAGGTTTTGCAAAATCTTAGATGTAAAACACTTAGCCCTTTTAGATGGTATAAAGATGTTTTCCTCACAAAGGTTATGCAACGAACCGATGCCAATAATGAATATTGGAAAGCTAAATTCATTGATGGTTTACCAACCCTTTTTGCAAGTAAAGTCCGCAAAAGGTTAGGTAACGAGGTAGGAATCATTAACTACCAACAATATACATATGGTCTCCTTACCAGTGCTATCATCCAAGAATGACTGACCTTATGTAATGATTTAAAACTTCAAGCTCAGCTTAAGCAACAAAATCTTACGGGCAAGCGAGAGCTTGGTGAATTCTGTGACCAATTTGCCTGTGGCACAGAACCACCACCTTCCCATCAAAGGAAGGGAAAAGGGATGGCCTCTCATTCTAAGAGACCAGAACCCTACTCACACCAGAGTAGGAGATATCCCAAAAGACAGTCTCATAAACAGACTCGTCCCGAACCTAGGAGACCTCCTCCTCGACAGAGGCATCCTCCTAGAAGAAATCAACCAGAAAAAAAGAAAATTGTCTGTTATAAATGTGGTAAATTAGGCCACTATTCAAATAAATGCAAAACAAAAGAGAAATTGAACCAACTCCAGATAGATGAAGGATTAAGAATCCAGTTGGCTAAAATTCTCTTAAATTCTGATTCTGGAGAAGATATTGATTATGCCTCATCCAGTCCATCAGAAGAAGATCCAGATTGCAGTTGTTCACACCTACAATCTGTGGCTCAAATGCATCAAATTAATGTTCTTACTTCCATGCAACGCAGCATGCTGGATAATATTGATCAAGAGGAAGATCCTCAAACCAAGAGATATTTAATTAAAGAATATCTTGATCAAATTCAAAGTACTTCAAAGAGTGCTCCCAGCCAAGGAGTAAAACCTTATTCTTTGAAGGAAATTCTTAGTCGTTTTGAAGACATAATATCTTCAAAACAAAATGTCACCATCTCCTCATTACAAGGAGAAATTAAAGAAATCAAGCAAGAATTAAAAGAATTAAAATCTTTATATAAAAAGCTTGAACAAAAATGTGAACAAAAACATTTGCCGCCAGAAAAGACATCTGAAGCTTCTTTTCTGAACCAAATTACCAAAGTCATCCATCAGAGATGGCATACGGTTATTAATTTAGTTATTGATCAGAACTTTGTCATTCCTAAACTGACAGCTCTGATTGATAGTGGAGCAGATTTAAACTGCATCCAAGAAGGGTTAATTCCAACCCAATATTTTGAGAAAACTACTCAAACTTTGGCAAATGCCAATGGAGACAAAATGAAGATAAAATATAAATTAAATAATGCCTCCATCTGCACTAATAATCAGGGCATTACAACTGACTTTTTATTAGTCAAGAATATGACTCAACAAGTCATATTAGGAACTCCTTTTTTGGAAACAATAATGCCAATAAAAGGCATTGATAACCATGGAATTCATGGTCAGGTTAATAATAAACCTATTTATTTCTCTTTCAAATCTCCTCCTCAAATTAGTTTTATAAATGAGATTTCGGAATTGAGAAATGTAAAAGAACATCATCTTAGTTTCCTGCATAAAGAAATTCAATTTTTAACCATTGAACATCAGTTGGAAACTCTAGATATCAAAGAGAAAATTAGTTCTCTTCAGAAATTTTTATCCCAAGAAATTTGTAGTGAAATTCCTACAGCTTTTTGGGATCGACATAAATATATTGTGTCTTTACCCTATATTGATGGATTCAATGAAAGAACCATTCCGACAAAAGCAAGACCTAGTCAAATGAAACATGCTTTGCTAGATCTATGCAAAAAGGAAATCCAAAATCTATTGGATAAGAAATTGATTCGAAAATCATACTCCCCATGGAGTTGTACTGCTTTTTATGTCAATAAAAATGCAGAAAAGGAACGAGGTGTTCCAAGATTAGTGGTTAATTATAAACCACTCAATGACTGTTTGCGATGGATTCGCTATCCTATCCCAAACAAGAAAGATTTATTAGACATATTATTTTCTGCTAAAATCTTTTCCAAATTTGATTTGAAATCTGGATATTGGCAAATTCAAATTAATGAAAAGGATAAATATAAAACTGTATTCACTGTCCCTTTTGGTCACTTTGAATGGAATGTTATGCCTTTCGGTTTGAAAAATGCTCCATCTGAATTTCAAAATATCATGAATGATATCTTTGCTCCTTATTCTGAATTTACTATTGTTTATATTGATGATATTCTTTTCTATTCAGAATCTCTTGATGCTCATTTTAAGCATTTACATGTTTTCAAATCAGTCATTAGAAAACATGGGTTGGTGATATCGGCAAAATGAAACTGTTTCAGACCTCTGTTAGATTTTTAGGTCACAATATTCACAAGGGAAAAATAGTTCCCATTGATCGAAGCATTGAGTTTGCCTCTAAGTTCCCGGATGAACTACTGGAGAAAACTCAACTTCAGAGATTTCTAGGAAGTCTCAATTATATTGCAGATTATTATCCTCATCTTGCACAAGATTCTGCAATATTGCATAAAAGACTCAGAAAGAATCCTGAGCCTTGGACTACCAACCATACCCAGGCAGTCCAACTAATTAAGAGTAAGGTTAAACAACTTCCTTGTCTTAACCTCACTAATCCTTCTTATCCGAAGGTGGTAGAGACTGATGCTTCCCATATAGGCTATGGTGGCATCTTAAAACAAAGAAATCCCTCTGGTAAAGAAGAACTTGTTCGATTTACCTCTGGAAATTGGCATGATGCACAGCTTAATTATTCCACTGTTAAACAAGAAATATTGGCAATAATTAAGTGCATTCATAAATTTCAGGATGATTTATTAAATCAAAAATTCCTTTTAAGAGTTGATTGTTCAGCAGCCAAATCGATTCTTAAGAAGGATGTGAAGAATCTTACTTCCAAACAGATCTTTGCCAGATGGCAGGCGGAATTAAGCGCCTTTGATTTTGATATAGAACATATCAAAGGAGAATTGAACTCCTTACCTGATTTTCTAACCCGTGAATTTCTCCAGGGTCAAAATCATGTATAACCCCGCAAGGGGCAATCCACTCCCAATGAGAGGACGTGGTATTCAACAATCAAGAGGCCGAGGCCGAAAGAATCCAGAAAGAGGAAATTCCTCAGACAAGAAGGGCAAAGCCCCAGTGTCGTATAAAGAGACACTTGAAGTAGAACCAGAGTATATTACTCTTCCGGATACGGAAATCATTCTACTCCTCAATAAAGAGGATCTTGAGGGTACATTGGATTCCTGGGAGATGTTACAGAAATGGCTTGGAGAAGTCTACTGTCCCATCCGTGCAGGAAAACGATGGTATTCCTTTGAATCTATTTTGGTTCATCTGAATTCTATATCAGTGCATCATACACTGACAAATGTGGCTAAATGGGATAGCCCAAGAGCGTACAGTAAATGTACAATACAAAGATTCATGCATCCCTCAACATGGGGAAAATTTGATTTGGCTAAAGCAGCTAATCTTCCTAATGATAAGGAATTTAATTATTGGGATTATATGGATTCTTGGTATAATACCTTTTATTACCAAAATCCTTCCCATAGGCATTCCTGGTTTTTCCAATGGGAAAAGAATGTCTTTCAGAGGTCATTACCTCTACCCAGTTGGGTATTTGCATGGTGAATCAAATTTGGGCCACCCATTTCAATATTACCTGAGCCCATTAAGGCTTGTTTTAATAAATGGACTCAATCCAGTCCTGAGCTTAAAGCTCTGGGTTATGAAAAACCCCCAAAGAATTGGGACAGTCTTATCTTCTTTATGGTATTCTCTCTACCATGGATTTGGAGATGGGATTGTACTACAGGCTTTAATGATAAAAGCCTACCAGTATTATTACGAACTTTTCATGTTCGACGGTGAAAAAATTTCCCCAATATTGATACCAAAGTTGCAGAAATTAAATCTGCTATCATACAGAATGAAAACAATCTTGGATTGCATCGCATCCCGGAAGCCCATTATGACTCCGACAATTTATTTGCAAGTTTTAAAACTCAATTAAAGAGTTTGATTCCGAATATATCGGAAAAGGATATTATGCAAAAATTATTAGAATCAATGAAGGATTCTATGGTTACCCAGTGCAATGAAGGCACTTCTTCTCACCACCCAGCAGATGACAACATGTCCGTGTCTGAACCTTCTGCTGCTGAAGATGATGAAGATATTGATTATAATAGCACTGAGCAAGATGATAATGCTCAAGACTCTTTACCGGATAGCCAACCACCTGATGAGGATCCGGAAGAATATATTAATCTCATGTTGCAAGCATTCAAGGCAACATCTAAAAATAAATAATTTTGCAGGATATGACTTTGACAGATAAATCTATTCCAGATTCGTCGGCCAAGTCCGTCCAAAAGCTACAGAGGAAATCTTATCCTCCGGCCCACAGTTGGCCTATTTGTCACATCAATCAAGGCTCCTACAGTATATTTGGTCGGCCATATTCCATAAAGTCTCACACATGGGATGCCGCTAGTAGCCGCCTGCATCGGATAAGAGTTAAGGCTCTTCAACAACAAAAGATGCTTTGGGACTAAGCCCATCAAATGTCACTTTCCAATATCAATCATAGAGATAAAGAAGATAAAGAAGATGATCAAGATGATGACTCATCCAAGAATCTCAATTATAGAGATAATGACTCACCACCTCAATCATAGAGGTTACTTTTTGTATTAGTGGTGGATTTCAAATATGTTCAAATCCACAGTAGTTCACTCCTTCTATATAAGGAGTTAGTTTCGGTAGACAAGGCATTACTTGAAAAAACCTTCCCCTTTGTCTTCAAGGTTGCCTAATCGTGTGCTTTTCTTATTTGGAGTCTATTGTAAGTACTTTTATGATATTGTGAATAAATTAGTAGTGATTTAAAGTTATTCTCTGCCTGTTTCTCCTTTTACTTGCCTTCTGTCAATCTTCCTTCTTCCCGCTGTAATTGGTATTAGAGCCATGGAAGGCTAAACCTTGAATATCCAGGTATGAAGTGAACTATTTATAAATTTTTTATATTTTAATCATCAGGAGAGTTAACTTAGTTCGTAATGTTATAATGGTTTCCTATTCATTGTCGTTCTTGTTATGATATGGGACGTCACCCAAGTCGCGTTGAGGTATGCCCGTGTTGCCGTTGCCGTGGGTAGGCGTAGGCGTTGAATGGCCGCTATACTCTTAAATCGTTGACAGACGGGTATCTGATCAAGAAGATGATGAACAGGAAAATAATTATGATATTAGGAATCAAAGTTTGCTTTGTTCATGATTCTCATATAATAAGTTTATAATATGTTTACTTCATACTAGGATATTCCCCCTTCTGGTTCTCTTTTACCACTCTTAGCTGTAGCTGTAGTATAATTTAGTTTAATTTAATTGTGTTTTTATTTGGTTTTTAATTTGTCAAAATATGGCATCCAGTAGTAGGAGTACTGGATCAGTTAAGAATGCATCTCTGGTTGAGTATAAAGTTCAACAACAATTGAATGATTGGACAATCCCGTCCATTAAACCTACATCAATATACAAGAAAGGAACTTTCACCCTTTCGAGTACCATGAGAATTAAAACCATGGAACAAACAATTAATCTTGAAAATCAAGATTCAACTCTAAAATTATTAGAGTTAACAGATCTCAATAAGTATCTTGCAGATACTGAGAAAAAATATATGCATATTGGATGCATACAAATTGCGTTCAAACCCTTGACCTTATTAGGGATGAACACATGTATGCAGGCCATACTTCGAGATGGTCGCTGTTTGGATTGGAAACCCTCATTAATGGGTATAGTGGAAACAAGTCTCAGTAGGGGACCTGTCTACTTTAATGTCCATCCAAACCTTACCCTATCATTAACAGATAGGAATTTGTTAGAATCTATCCAATTGAGGATTCTAACACAGGGATACAATTTTATTCCTGGAACTGAAACCATTGCTGTAATAGCAAGGATTCATTTCAAAATTATGAATACTTTAGTCCCTAAGGTATTACACTTACCAGATCAAGGTAAGACTGTTTTGATCGAAACCGATCTTATGAGTGCCAATGTTGCCACTCCAAGGATGATCAATTGGGAGGAAATTTATTTCCCAGCCAACTGGACTATTCCACAGGCTGTTCCTCCACGACTCCTGATTAATCAGGATATTGATCATGTCATCCAATCAACCAATGGCGATGTGGTAATCAATTTCAAAGACAAGACTCCATACCTAGTCTCTTTACCACCCACGTCATCCCGATATTCGGATGTAGGTCCATCTACGCGCCTACAGGAATTGGATGAAAAACAATCCATAAAGGATGATTCCTCATTAAAAGGAATCCACTTATCAGACACCCAGATACCTCATGGGGTCTACCGAGAAAGGGAGCAAGACAGAACGTCTCCCACTCCCAGTGAAATGACTGGTTTTACTCTGTGATTATGATTTTTACACCTTACCAGAGTAACCCAGAACCGCCACCTTTTGTGGTGGACCGAGCAACCATCAAAGCTGAATTCTTTCACCCCAATAATCTAGCTTTCAAAAATTGGTTTTTTGACACCTATGGGGACGCAGAACGCATGCAATTATCAAATGACTTTTATCTTTATTTGGAAACAAATAAGGTTATCATGTCTTTTTTAGATTGGTTCATGCAAACCAGACTAAAGCAAGCGGAGAAACGACCCTTAGTTTCTTCTCCCAATACTCCCACTCTTTCTACCTTAACGAAAGAATGACATCTTATGTCTGGCATAAATATACGATCAGTACACCCTCCGACTGATCCAATTCGACTTGAATTTGCAAGTCCTTCAGGCAAAAGTCTTGAATTTGTCGAAGCAGTTGCTTTTGTCAATCCTGAGGTTACCCTTAACCCTATGGGACAAATCAGAAGACAAAACAACTTTACGAATTTAAATCTCCAAACGATAGGCAATCAACTGACTCGAATTGAAGATTTATTGGACAAGGATGTCCCCGAGAAAGTTTGTCAAAATCTTTATGACTTATCTTCTCGAAAATTACCTTTGTTGATGGTTGGGAAACCCCTCATCAAACCACCAGTTCCCATAAGGAACTTCAAATTAGATAACAATTCAGAAGTTATTGAAGAATTGTTAAACAGGCTTGGCAAATTGAATCTCTCTGAAGATCAAATCAAGCAAGCCCAAACAAAGCCAGAAACATCGGCTAATGTGGTAAGTCAACATATCCAAAAACATTTACCCATTCTTCATGTTTTGGAAGTTGACCAATCACAGGATGAAGAATCTCAAGAAGGTTCTTTATCACAAAATAATTCTGAAGATTTAACTCCTTCAGCATACTCTGATTCTGATATAGGTCAAACTCCAGATCTTCATGAATTGGGTTTAACCAATATCACTCAGACTGAAGAAATTCTTCAGGAAATGATTAAGGACCAGCCGAGTATCCACAAATTAAATTATAATAAGAAATCTACTCGGGCATGGGATCTAAATCGCAAAATCTATTACCATAGGCCTACACCTCAGGACGTATTGTATGAAGAGAATTGCTATATAGATCAAAAACAATATGATGGCAGATCCATATATGAATGGAATATAGATGCAATGTCTGAATATCAGATATTAGAACATTGTAGAAGAATGCTTATGTATGCTACTATTTGTAGACAACATAAGAATTCAGATCAAGGAATAGCAGAAATGATAACTGCTGGATTTTCTGGACACTTAAAAGGTTGGTGGGACAACATCCTTACTCCTGCCCAACACCATGAAATCTATAATTCAAAGAAGGTTATAAAAACGGAAGCAGGCCAAGCCTACTTAGGTGAGGATGATGCCGTTTATACCTTGATTTCATGTATTGTCCACCATTTTATTGGCAATTTGATGTCCACTACTGATAAGGGACGTGAGGTTTTGCAAAATCTTAGATGTAAAACACTTAGCCATTTTAGATGGTATAAAGATGTTTTCCTCACAAAGGTTATGCAACGAACCGATGCCAATAATGAATATTGGAAAGCTAAATTCATTGATGGTTTACCAACCCTTTTTGCAAGTAAAGTCCGCAAAAGGTTAGGTAACGAGGTAGGAATCATTAACTACCAACAATATACATATGGTCTCCTTACCAGTGCTATCATCCAAGAAGGACTGACCTTATGTAATGATTTAAAACTTCAAGCTCAGCTTAAACAACAAAATCTTACGGGCAAGCGAGAGCTTGGTGAATTCTGTGACCAATTTGCCTGTGGCACAGAACCACCACCTTCCCATCAAAGGAAGGGAAAAGGGATGGCCTCTCATTCTAAGAGACCAGAACCCTACTCACACCAGAGTAGGAGATATCCCAAAAGACAGTCTCATAAACAGACTCGTCCCGAACCTAGGAGACCTCCTCCTCGACAGAGGCATCCTCCTAGAAGAAATCAACCAGACAAAAAGAAAATTGTCTGTTATAAATGTGGTAAATTAGGCCACTATTCAAATCGATGCAAAACAAAAGAGAAATTGAACCAACTCCAGATAGATGAAGGATTAAGAATCCAGTTGGCTAAAATTCTCTTAAATTCTGATTCAGGAGAAGATATTGATTATGCCTCATCCAGTCCATCAGAAGAAGATCCAGATTGCAGTTGTTCACACCTACAATCTGTGGTTCAAATGCATCAAATTAATGTTCTTACTTCCATGCAACGCAGCATGCTGGAGAATATTGATCAAGAGGAAGATCCTCAAACCAAGAGATATTTAATTAAAGAATATCTTGATCAAATTCAAAGTACTTCAAAGAGTGCTCCCAGCCAAGGAGTAAAACCTTATTCTTTGAAGGAAATTCTTAGTCGTTCTGAAGACATAATATCTTCAAAACAAAATGTCACCATCTCCTCATTACAAGGAGAAATTAAAGAAATCAAGCAAGAATTAAAAGAATTAAAATCTTTATATAAAAAGCTTGAACAAAAATGTGAACAAAAACATTTGCCGCCAGAAAAGACATCTGAAGCTTCTTTTCTGAACCAAATTACCAAAGTCATCCATCAGAGATGGCATACGGTTATTAATTTAGTTATTGATCAGAACTTTGTCATTCCTAAACTGACAGCTCTGATTGATAGTGGAGCAGATTTAAACTGCATCCAAGAAGGGTTAATTCCAACCCAATATTTTGAGAAAACTACTCAAACTTTGGCAAATGCCAATGGAGACAAAATGAAGATAAAATATAAATTAAATAATGCCTCCATCTGCACTAATAATCAGTGCATTACAACTGACTTTTTATTAGTCAAGAATATGACTCAACAAGTCATATTAGGAACTCCTTTTTTGGAAACAATAATGCCAGTAAAAGGCATTGATAACCATGGAATTCATGGTCAGGTTAATAATAAACCTATTTATTTCTCTTTCAAATCTCCTCCTCAAATTAGTTTTATAAATGAGATTTCAGAATTGAGAAATGTAAAAGAACATCATCTTAGTTTCCTGCATAAAGAAATTCAATTTTTAATCATTGAACATCAGTTGGAAACTCTAGATATCAAAGAGAAAATTAGTTCTCTTCAGAAATTTTTATCCCAAGAAATTTGTAGTGAAATTCCTACAGCTTTTTGGGATCGACATAATATATTGTGTCTTTACCCTATATTGATGGATTCAATGAAAGAACCATTCCGACAAAAGCAAGACCTAGTCAAATGAAACATGCTTTGCTAGATCTATGCAAAAAGGAAATCCAAAATCTATTGGATAAGAAATTGATTCGAAAATCATACTCCCCATGGAGTTGTACTGCTTTTTATGTCAATAAAAATGCAGAAAAGGAACGAGGTGTTCCAAGATTAGTGGTTAATTATAAACCACTCAATGACTGTTTGCGATGGATTCGCTATCCTATCCCAAACAAGAAAGATTTATTAGACATATTATTTTCTGCTAAAATCTTTTCCAAATTTGATTTGAAATCTGGATATTGGCAAATTCAAATTAATGAAAAGGATAAATATAAAACTGCATTCACTGTCCCTTTTGGTCACTTTGAATGGAATGTTATGCCTTTCGGTTTGAAAAATGCTCCATCTGAATTTCAAAATATCATGAATGATATCTTTGCTCCTTATTCTGAATTTACTATTGTTTATATTGATGATATTCTTTTCTATTCAGAATCTCTTGATGCTCATTTTAAGCATTTACATGTTTTCAAATCAGTCATTAGAAAACATGGGTTGGTGATATCGGCAAAATGAAACTGTTTCAGACCTCTGTTAGATTTTTAGGTCACAATATTCACAAGGGAAAAATAGTTCCCATTGATCGAAGCATTGAGTTTGCCTCTAAGTTCCCGGATGAACTACTGGAGAAAACTCAACTTCAGAGATTTCTAGGAAGTCTCAATTATATTGCAGATTATTATCCTCATCTTGCACAAGATTCTGCAATATTGCATAAAAGACTCAGAAAGAATCCTGAGCCTTGGACTACCAACCATACCCAGGCAGTCCAACTAATTAAGAGTAAGGTTAAACAACTTCCTTGTCTTAACCTCACTAATCCTTCTTATCCGAAGGTGGTAGAGACTGATGCTTCCCATATAGGCTATGGTGGCATCTTAAAACAAAGAAATCCCTCTGGTAAAGAAGAACTTGTTCGATTTACCTCTGGAAATTGGCATGATGCACAGCTTAATTATTCCACTGTTAAACAAGAAATATTGGCAATAATTAAGTGCATTCATAAATTTCAGGATGATTTATTAAATCAAAAATTCCTTTTAAGAGTTGATTGTTCAGCAGCCAAATCGATTCTTAAGAAGGATGTGAAGAATCTTACTTCCAAACAGATCTTTGCCAGATGGCAGGCGGAATTAAGCACCTTTGATTTTGATATAGAACATATCAAAGGAGAATTGAACTCCTTACCTGATTTTCTAACCCGTGAATTTCTCCAGGGTCAAAATCATGTATAACCCCGCAAGGGGCAATCCACTCCCAATGAGAGGACGTGGTATTCAACAATCAAGAGGCCGAGGCCGAAAGAATCCAGAAAGAGGAAATTCCTCAGACAAGAAGGGCAAAGCCCCAGTGTCGTATAAAGAGACACTTGAAGTAGAACCAGAGTATATTACTCTTCCGGATACGGAAATCATTCTACTCCTCAATAAAGAGGATCTTGAGGGTACATTGGATTCCTGGGAGATGTTACAGAAATGGCTTGGAGAAGCCTACTGTCCCATCCGTGCAGGAAAACGATGGTATTCCTTTGAATCTATTTTGGTTCATCTGAATTCTATATCAGTGCATCATACACTGACAAATGTGGCTAAATGGGATAGCCCAAGAGCGTACAGTAAATGTACAATACAAAGATTCATGCATCCCTCAACATGGGGAAAATTTGATTTGGCTAAAGCAGCTAATCTTCCTAATGATAAGGAATTTAATTATTGGGATTATATGGATTCTTGGTATAATACCTTTTATTACCAAAATCCTTCCCATAGGCATTCCTGGTTTTTCCAATGGGAAAAGAATGTCTTTCAGAGGTCATTACCTCTACCCAGTTGGGTATTTGCATGGTGAATCAAATTTGGGCCACCCATTTCAATATTACCTGAGCCCATTAAGGCTTGTTTTAATAAATGGACTCAATCCAGTCCTGAGCTTAAAGCTCTGGGTTATGAAAAACCCCCAAAGAATTGGGACAGTCTTATCTTCTTTATGGTATTTTCTCTACCATGGATTTGGAGATGGGATTGTACTACAGGCTTTAATGATAAAAGCCTACCAGTATTATTACGAACTTTTCATGTTCGACGGTGAAAAAATTTCCCCAATATTGATACCAAAGTTGCAGAAATTAAATCTGCTATCATACAGAATGAAAACAATCTTGGATTGCATCGCATCCCGGAAGTCCATTATGACTCCGACAATTTATTTGCAAGTTTTAAAACTCAATTAAAGAGTTTGATTCCGAATATATCGGAAAAGGATATTATGCAAAAATTATTAGAATCAATGAAGGATTCTATGGTTACCCAGTGCAATGAAGGCACTTCTTCTCACCACCCAGCAGATGACAACATGTCCGTGTCTGAACCTTCTGCTGCTGAAGATGATGAAGATATTGATTATAATAGCACTGAGCAAGATGATAATGCTCAAGACTCTTTACCGGATAGCCAACCACCTGATGAGGATCCGGAAGAATATATTAATCTCATGTTGCAAGCATTCAAGGCAACATCTAAAAATAAATAATTTTGCAGGATATGACTATGACAGATAAATCTATTCCAGATTCGTCGGCCAAGTCCGTCCAAAAGCTACAGAGGAAATCTTATCCTCCGGCCCACAGTTGGCCTATTTGTCACATCAATCAAGGCTCCTACAGTATATTTGGTCGGCCATATTCCATAAAGTCTCATACATGGGATGTCGCCAGTAGCCGCCTGCATCGGATAAGAGTTAAGGCTCTTCAACAACAAAAGATGCTTTGGGACTAAGCCCATCAAATGTCACTTTCCAATATCAATCATAGAGATATAGAAGATAAAGAAGATGATCAAGATGATGACTCATCCAAGAATCTCAATTATAGAGATAATGACTCACCACCTCAATCATAGAGGTTACTTTTTGTATTAGTGGTGGATTTCAAATATGTTCAAATCGACATTAGTTCACTCCTTCTATATAAGGAGTTAGTTTCGGTAGACAAGGCATCACTTGAAAAAACCTTCCTTTTTGTCTTCAAGGTTGCCTAATCGTGTGCTTTTCTTATTTGGAGTCTATTGTAAGTACTTTTATGATATTGTGAATAAATTAGTAGTGATTTAAAGTTATTCTCTGCCTGTTTCTCCTTTTACTTGCCTTCTGTCAATCTTCCTTCTTCCCGCTGTACTTACAAATTTGTCAGTGTATGATGCACTGATATAGAGAATAACTCCTTCATGCAAATGGGGGAGAGAGAGAGAGAGAGAGAGAGAGAGAGAGAGAGAAGCAAGAGGGAGATGGAGACGAAGAAGGCGAGAGGGAGAAGGAAGCAGGAGAGAAAAAAAAATTCAAGAGGAAGAGACGCGTCCTGATGGCTTCAATTGAATGATTCAAAAAAATGGGTGGATTCCTAATTCCATTGTTTAAGCTTGTAGAGGTTTCATCCCAATAACCTATGTCATTCAGATGAAGCTATCACTGGTGCCCACTAATGACTTCATTAAATGACCTAAGTAATATCTCAAAAGCGGGGTTTTGTGTAAGAATTTCTAACCAGAAACTTTGAAGTTAATAAAAATATAACCAGATTGTGCCTTGAAGCTAAGAGATTCTTTATCCTCTGCTGTATTTGTGCCTTGAAGCTAAGAGATTCTTTATCCTCTGCTGTATTCGAAATTTGATTGCATTTATGTATAACCTGAACCCAAAAATTAAACTCGCCTCATTACCTTTTCTTATTTTATTGAAAATCAAAAAAAGGCAAATGGTCATTACAAGCCATAGATAAGGATTCTTCAAACTACCTCTTTGCTCACTCTCGATTGGATTTTCCACATGATCTTCGCCTCGTTTCTTAACTGCACTGACGCCTTCCAAACCTTTTGTCGGCAAACCTACTACAAATAAAACATATCTTTATGTCTTTATTTTAATTTCTTTTTTGTTTTCTGAGTTCTTTATTGGATTGATAGAGATAAAAGAGCAGGAAAATGTGTTTCGCTTTCTAAAACGAAAAAAAATCTCTTTGAAAAATATGATATTCTATTACTGTCAATCACAATCTTCTCTTTGGAAAATGTTTTTCTCTTCCTAAAGATTGAATTCTATTTCATGTAGAGGGCTTTTTCAGAAGTCCAGAAAGATCTTTGTAGTTACTCGAGTGACATAAGATTGAAAATCTCAAAGGGCAATCTCTGAATCCACTGCCGACTTTGTTTGGGTTAGGTAAGTGTCAAGGTCGAAGCTTCAACCTCCACATTCAGGCACCCCTTCAAAGCAAAAAACAGAGAATTCATGGAGTCAACATCATCAAGGCAGAACAACCAAACTTTTGTTCATTAGGAAAATCGATATCATTAGTAATAGCTTAAGCTCTCTACAAATTTCATTACTAAGAATGGATAAAGAGGGAGACGTGGAACCCATACTTCTTTTTGATTGTTTCACGTCCACAAGCAATGGCATCCATTAATGAGTTCTCTGGAGCTGTCTTCTCTCTGTCTCGCCTGTGTATGCGTATTCATCATATCTTCATTCTTCCCCCTCTTTTGTATATCTTTACATATCTGTGTCAACTTACTTCCAGCTTCGTAAGCTCATGAGCTTATCTGCCGTTCACCAACTACCAATCTCTAGAACAGTGAGGTTCTCTACAACTCTGAGGTCTGTGTCATGACTTGTCCACTGCCAGCAATTCTACATTAGTTGCCAGGAAGTACTGTCTGCAATTCTACATTAATTGCCACGAAGTATTGTCTACTACACAAGTTCTGATTCCTACCTTGGTAAGTTCGGTTTTGGTTTTTCTGGAGTGCAAACGATCGATACGGGAACGTGTCGGGTACCTCAAAATTCGATACATATCAGTCCATAAATAGTTTCTTGAGCCATGGGTTTCCGAAAAAAAAAAAGAAAAATCTAGAAAATTGAGATCATTACTTGACTACAAGCTCAGTTCTATGTCATTTCAAAGAGACTAACAAGAGTGATAGGTTTGAAATTTTTGTTGTTTGCTTTCTCTAATATGAACAGCTATTCTGAAAATCTTTGATTTCGAATTATTTAACAGAAGACTGAAATACAATCAACGGCGTCAAGCTGTAGATCCTGACTCTCCACTGCCATGTTCTTGAGACATAATTAGACGACACTAAATAGGAAATTTAATGTACTTAAGGAACAAGAAAACATATAATCTATCCCTATCGTGACATGAAGTTGTGGAAAGAAGTCTCTGGTAGTACATTGTTGAGTTAGTCCGATTGCTACCTCTTATCTACCATTCCATGGCTTCCCAATTCACTACAGAGAATCAGCCGTTTGTTTACTCTGTGATGACTTGCATGGAAAATGGAGCGACTGACATGAGATGCTTAAGAAAATTAGTCTCTTATAAGTGTTGTTTTCCAGAGATGGGGTTCCTTTTTGTTTGTTTTTTTGTTTCTTTTTGTTTCTGTTTTTCTTTCAGGAAACTCCAGGGACAGATTCACAAAGCATACTTACAGTCACTGGTTTTTTACCAGAAAGTGGTCGATTTCTGGTTTTTGCAAGCTTAAGAGTCCTTTCGCATGGCAAGTCCTGATCCCAGTGAAATAGGATCATTGACGTAGTTGTCAATCTTATGGCCTGCTAGAATGAGTAATATTGAACAAATGGAGGAGATTGGACATTTAAGCACATATAACTTCTTCTTTAGTTTATTTATCTCGTTGAATTCTTTGTCAACAGTCTCAATCTTGGCCAGGCTCGATTGTCATCTTTGCTGACACCCTCACAACAGTGACTTCACAGTTCTTTTACCTTGTGAGCTAATGGTTTATTCAGTGTTGCCCCTACAAAATGGAATGTGGGATACAGTTTTATAAGTTGGGTCTTACATTTTGTCACCTTAAAGAAAGAAAATTTACAAGTTGACTAGCTAGGCAGAAGACATTGTACATGAGATGATCATTAAATAAGTGGTTACTTATTTCATCACCCCTAATATGATTCTAGTAAGTCGTAATAATGATGATTACGATAAACTTGTCTTTGATAAGGTGTCGATGAAGCTGGACATTAATCCATGTGGCAGCTTGCAAGCTAGGAAGATTAACAAGTTGCATAAACATTATGTTATTGGTGTAAAGATGGCGGAGTAGAAGCTACCAGATATCTCTCGACGCTGATCAATTTCCTTACAACTATCTTGATTATCTAGATGAGTTTGTTAGGTATGTACCTAACTCCTACATTTGTATTTTGACTCTTACTCCATATCAAGTTAATCAGTAATTTGAGATAATTAATATTGTTAAATCATCCATATAGAATAATCTTTGAGTTATATGATTTTTCAACACTCAATAACTCCATGTTTGCAGGGTGAATGCAGAAAAGATAAATTGAGACAAAAAAAAAAATTCTTTGGTTTGAAAGGATTATGAGGAGACATTGACAAACTCTATTCAGTCCAAGTCTTAATCAAAATTCTCCCTTATCTGAGAAAATTTAAGTAACCATGGAAGAATTCAGAAGAAGCTTCTATGTACAAGAACGAGCCTTCAACCACCAAGAGAGGAGCACAACATTATTATGTTCATGCTTCTTTATGTAGGTTGAGGTTGTGTACATTATCAATCTCAATCATGAGCCAAAAGTCACAAATGGTTATGAATTGAAACGATAAAAGAATCGCATTGTTGTTTCACTACGGAGTAGAGGGATTTGCATTTGATGAAGGAAAGAATAATTCTCATCCCAAATGAAACCACCCAGTAGCTTTCTGCTTATGGTCTGTTTGGAACCCTTAGAAAAGAAGAGAAAATAAAATAAAATAAAAATTTGATTATTATTATTCCAAAAAATTGTTAGTTAAAAAGAGATGATGATCAATAAAGAAGCGGTTACTTATTCCATCACCCCGAATAGGATTCTAGTAAGTTGCAATAATGATGATAATGATGATTACGAAATACTTGTCTTTGATAAGGTGTCGATGAAGCTATTTTAACAAGGACATTAATCCATGTTGCAACTTACATGCTGGGAAGATTAACAAGTTGCATAAACATTATGTTATTGGTGTAAAGATGGTGGAGTAGAAGCTACTAGATATCTCTCGACGCTGATCGATTTCCTTACAACTATCTTGATTATCTAGATGAGTTTGTTAGGTATGTACCTAACTCCTACATTTGTATTTCGACTCTTACTCCATATCAGCAGTCAATCAATAATTTGAGATAATTAATACTATTAAATCATCCATAGAGAATAATCTTTGCTCATAAATCTTAAATCCCAAAAAATCCATGGGCATAGATAATGATTTGAAGTCTTTGATAATAGTATACTTTCTTTGACCAAGGATAGTCTAGTCTGCTAACCCTAATGGTGACTCTATGTTTCTTGGATTCATGGTGGTCACTGCAAGAGTTATATGATTTTTCAACACTCAATAACTCCATGGGAATGTAGAAAAGATAGATTGAGAAAAAAAACCCCTTTGGTTTGAGAGGATTACGAGGAGACTTTGACAAACTCTACCCAGTTCAAGTCTTTATCAAAATTCTCCCTTATATGAGAAAATTTAAGCAACTATGGAAGAATTCATAAGAAGCTTCTACGCACAACAACAAATCTTCAACCACCAAGAAAGGAACACAGGGAATTGTTACATTCATGCTTCTTTATGTAGCTTGAGGTTGTGTACATTATCAATCTTAATCATGAGCCAAAAGTTACAAATGGCTATGAAATGAAATGATAAAATAATCGCATTGATGTTTCACTAGGGAGTAGAGGGATTTGCAATTGACGAGGGAAAGAATAATTCTCATCCCAATGAAACCGCCTAATACCTTTCTCCTTAGGGTTTATTTGGAACCTCTAAGAAAAAAAAGAATTTGATCATTATTATTCCAAAAATATTTATTGAAAATGAGGAAATGACTAAATTCTTATTTTTTCAAACTATTTTTTGAATAATAATGATCAAATTCTTGTTTTTTTTTCTTTCCCATGGGGTTCCAAACAGACCCTTCATTTCTCATAAGGGAGTTTAGTGAGACTGTTCTTGTCAAAACTAAATGGGAGGAATAGGGTTTGCTTCCCTTGTCTTAGTGTAAGTATGAATCAACACCCTCCTTGGGAGAAAGGGTTTTTATGGGCTTCTTACAGGAAAAGAATCTCACTCGAGGAAATGATTTTCTCCTGGTTGCCCTACGCTGAAGCCGATCCTAGCCATTCTTTTTAACTGGAAAAACGGTCAAGCCAGCTTCGTGGAGTCTGCCAGCATACGTGAGCCTTTCCTTGTATCTAACCTTCAACACCTACCAGCTTCAATGTGACTCTCTCTCCTCTCTCTCTTTCTCTCTCTTTCTCTCTCTTTTTCTCGTCCTAGAATTCCATCTGTTTGTTTTATTATCATTAAATTCATTCATCTCTCTCTATCTGAAGTTTTTCGTCCTCCATTAAAATAGCTCGCTGGCCAAAAGCTTCCATGACGATGGAAATCGATATGACGAACCCTCCTTCTCGCACCAAAGATTTCTTTGCGTCACCTGCTCTTTCTCTCTCCCTTGTAAGAACTAACACCCAGTGGCTGGTGCTTGATTTTTTTGGCCATCATATCTTTAGGAAATAATTCTCTCTTTTCTGATATTTTCTGCTTCCTTCAGGCGGGTGTCTTTCGAGGAGCAGCGGCTGCGGCCTCTGAGGTGGAGGAAGGAGATGAGGATAGCGTTGGAGGAAGCCGGGAAGATGCTGTCGAGATTAGTAGTGAGAACACGGGACCGACACGGTCGGAGGAAGAGGCGGAGGCTGAAGAAATGCAGGACGATGATGGTGCCGAAAAAGGAAAGAATAAGAAGAGAAAGAAGTATCACAGGCATACCGCACAACAGATCAGAGAAATGGAAGCGTCAGTTCTCTCTCTTTTTCTCTCTTCAAAAATCAATAAAACAGAAGTAACCATTAGTGCGAATATCAAATATCATTCTAATTTATCGGCTTTATTCAGACTAATTAAACGTAAAAAGGAACTAAGGTTGTAAACTTAATTAATGTTAATTCGAATTTATTTTGTTCTATAGTAAGGAATCAATATCTTATGCGAATTATCACCTCTTGCACGGCCTCCAGTGATTATATGAAAGCACTCTGAGGGCTTTTAACTCTCTTTCTTATTTTTTTTTCTTCTGAATCATTTCTGCAAAATTTGGAAACATTAAATCATATGGTCAGGAACATTTATCACAAATACTTGCAGACTGTTCAAAGAGTCTCCACACCCAGATGAGAAGCAGAGACAACAATTAAGCAAACAACTGGGTCTTGCTCCCAGGCAAATCAAGTTTTGGTTTCAAAATCGCCGAACCCAGATCAAGGTTCTCTCAGAAATTCAATCTCTCTCTCTCTCTCTCTCTTTAAGTAGATGGATGAGTGCATCTATATGGATTTGATCTAATAACTGAAATATTACGACGGGATGAAAATTCGTGTCGTTTTGCCAGGCAATCCAAGAACGCCATGAGAATTCACTGCTGAAGACGGAGATAGAGAAACTCCGAGATGAAAACATAAGCTTAAGGGAGACGATCAAGAATGCTCGTTGCCCTAATTGTGACTTTGCTTCAAACAGCGGAGATGCAGCAGTTACAACTGAAGAGCAACAATTAAGAATTGAGAACGCGAGACTCAAAGTTGAGGTTGGTCATTAATTTGAAGACTCTTAAATGATTTTATCGGAAAACACAATGGTTTTTGCTTTTACCTTTACCTTGTTTTATGTTCATGAATTAGCACGAACAATTGGATTAGATTAACAAATGACCTTTTGACTGGTAGATAGAAAAATTAAGGGCAGCCGTAGGAAAATTTCCTGGTGGAACTGCATCTCCTACCTCTTCATTCTCAGCGGGAAACGATCAAGAGAATCATAGTTCCTTGGGTTACTACACCGGACTGTTTGGGCTGGAGAAATCGAGAATTTTGGAGGTCTGTAACATCGCTTTGGAAGTGCTGAAGAAGATGGCGACTTTAGGTGAACCTTTATGGTTCAGAAGTGTTGAGACTGATCGTGAAATACTGAATTACGATGAGTACATACGTGAATTCTCCCAAGAGAATTTGAGTCATGGACTTCCTCGACGTTCGGTTGAAGCTTCAAGGGACACGGCGGAAGTGTTTGTGGACCTCCCTAGGTTGGTCCAGACCTTCATGGACATGGTATATATTTCTTCCTTCTCTGATGATTAACTGAACCTATTTTTGCTTTCTTGTTAATTTCTCGATTTAATGAACTTTGTGGGCTCTTTTTTTTTGCCTCACTCTCATTTTGCATAGAAACAATGGAAGGAAATGTTCCCTTTCATGATATCCAAAGCGGCAACAGTAGATGTTATCAGCAATGGAGAAGGTGACAGCAGAAACGGTGCCATACAACTTGTAAGCAATTACAGCTTGCTCATTTTCACGGGCGATGGCGTCAAGTTCTTCCAATTAACAGTACCTTAAAGCCTTATCTACTCTGATCTCTTGTTTATTTGGTGTGATTAATTAGATGTTTGCCGAGGTTCAGATGCTCACTCCCATGGTGGCCACTAGGGAGGTGTACTTTATCAGATACAGCAAGCAATTGAGCGCTGATGCTTGGGCCATTGTCGATGTCTCCATTGACAAACTCGAAGAAAACATAGATGCCTCCTTGGAAAAATGCCGCAAACGCCCTTCTGGCTGTATCATTCATGATAAATGCAATGGCCACTGCAAGGTACATTACTTTCTCATGAATGCATCTTCTCCATTTTAAATCTGATATTGGTTAAACATGGTTTCTGGTTTCTGATTTCAGGTAATCTGGGTAGAGCATGTGGAATGCCAGAGGAGCACAGTCCACACGCTGTACAGATCAATTGTTAACAGCGGCATGGCCTTCGGAGCCAAGCACTGGTTAGCCACACTGCAACTGCAATGCGAGAGGCTCGTCTTCTTCATGGCCACCAATGTGCCCACTAAGGATTCTGTAGGTGAGTTTCATCTTCCCAGTTTCGTTCACTTCTTGCTGCTTTCTCAGGTTAGTTATTAGCTAGTTTTGGCACTTGAATGAGGATAAAATCAGGAGTGACGACATTGGCCGGAAGAAGAAGCACATTGAAGCTAGCACAACGAATGACATCAAGCTTCTGCCGATCTGTGGGCGCATCCAGCTACCACACATGGACGAAACTTTCCACCAAGGACGGGGATGGCATAAGGGTGGCATCAAGGAAGAACTTGAATGATCCTGGGGAGCCTGTTGGGCTTATTCTCTGTGCAGTTTCTTCAGTTTGGTTGCCTGTTGCACCCAATCTCTTGTTTGATTTTTTGAAAGACGAAACTAGGAGAAATGAGGTAAACTTGATCCCAAACCCATGCTAGATTAATGGGGTTATTCACATCTAATTTTCTTTTTTTTGTTTCCTGCTTGTGGAAGCAATTTTCTTCTTCTTCTTTGTTCATTTCTGTTTCAATAACGAATTAATTACTTCTGCAACTTTTAAATACAATTCAAACTTTCCTTTAAACCTTTTAAGATATCTGCTTTAACAGCATCCTTGGATTAACTGCAGTGGGACATCATGTACTCCGGGGATCCATCCCTCTCCATAGCAAACTTAGTCAAGAGTCAAGATAGAGGGAATGCTGTTACTGTCTACGTATACTCTCTCTCTCTCTCTCTCTGTCTCTCTTCTCTCTTCATTACAATCTCAAGAAGCTGTTCTGCTGCAAAACAAAAACAAAGATTTAACAAATCACATCCCTCGTTGTGAAATGCAGGCAGCCAAATCAAGCGAGAGTAGCAGCATGTGGGTCATCCAAGACACTTGCACCAACGCTTTCGAGTCACTTGTGATCTTTGCTCCAGTGAATACCAACACCATGCAGTCCGTCATCACAGGCTGCGATTCCAGCAGCGTCGCCATACTACCATCGGGGTTTTCGATTCTTCCAGATGGTCTTGAGACGCGGCCATTGGTGATCACCTCCAGGTCTGATGAGAGGACAACAGAAGAAGGGTCCCTGCTTACGGTTGCGTTTCAAGTTCTAGCAAGTGCCTCGCCTGCTGCTAAGTTAACAATGGAGTCGGTGGAGACTGTTAATACTCTTATCGCATCTACTCTTCAGAAGATCAAAACGAGCTTACAGTGTGAGGATGGGTATTAATGAAACCTTCTTGTCTTTGTACAAAATATTTACAGATATTAAGTGTAGAGTCTTTCCATTGGACTGGAAAAAACCTTATATTTCTAAATGTACTAGAGCTTAATTAATGCTTGCTGCTACACTATTTTTACCACTTTAAAAATCTTGTTGGAGAAAGTAGAGGTTTTAGATGTAGATCTTACAAACGGTGGTCATTTGTCGGACCATGTTGTTCATCGACTCCTTGTAGACAATCACTTCTTCGGTAGTGATAGTGGAACCTGCAGGTTCAATTCATTTCTATTCAGGTTTTTGATTGAGAGCCTTAGATTTGAAGAACCACACACTCCAACAGATCCTGTTTCATTATCTTGATCATATTTGGTCTATAATCTGTACCCAAATGTTAATAAAGAAGCATTAATGAGCAGAAAATTGGGTTTAGGGTTTAGGGATTAGGGTTTAGGGGTTCTTCTCTTCTAGAGAGGGAAGAGGGAGAGAGGGAGGGTGGAGGTGATGTATCATAAAATATGAATACTTGACACAAAAAAAATCAATTGGGGTTAATTTGATGAAACAAAAAAATAATAATAGAGCATTAAAAACAAAGAATCCTCTTGGGTCTTGTGAATGTGACTCATTCACCTATGTGCATGAATATCAGTTACATCAACTAATAAGAGTCCTTTTAAGGTGACCAAGAGGAAAACCCCCCATCCCATCGAAATCGATCGAAATCGGGTCCATTGAACCCAAGTGTGCTCACCCATATTTTTAGGCTCTCACCTTTTCTATTTAAGAAAAATAATATATGCTCAATGTAGATCATTATTTTGCTAACATGTAGAAATTGCATTGGTAAATAATTACCTTTCTATTTCATTTTATCTACTCAAAAGATTGTTTGGACATGTATAAGGTGTCACTAGGGATTTTTAAGGGTAGAGTATCTTCATGTTTGTGAACATAAACCAATGGGCCATCAAAGAACTAATTAACTTGATAATACAAGGGAATATATGATACATAAAAGGAAAAAAAGAGTATGGACCTAAGTTGGTATAAAATTAGAGGCACCCAATTTTCATTTTTCATCAAATTTGGATTGAATGATTAATTTTTTTTTATCTTCATTTATTTACTATTCTATGTATTTGTATTGGGTTTATTCTGAAATTTTTTTATATTTTTTTAATAATAAATCAAGATAATAATATTTATTATAAATATATTGAAGTAAATCATTCTAGACCAAATTTACTTGCTATATTCTCCTGGGCTGAGCTTTCTACTATGAAATGTTGACTAAACTAGGCCCATTCTTGTGTTAGTCCAACTTACTCCCTAAGCCCACTACCCGCGTGTGCCAGTGACACTACTCATTCGCTGAATGCAAAACCCTAGCGCCTCTGCCTCATCTCTTCCTTCACTCTAGAATTAGCAGAGAGAAGCATTTGATAGTCTCCAATTCTCGCTCCACACACGGCAAACTCTATTTTTCAACAATGGCGTCCTACGACTACGACGATGTTCCATACGAAGATCGTCCGCAGGACCTTGATTACGATCCCAACTTCGTCCCGGACTCCGTCAAGACATTCGTCGTCCACCTCTACCGCTACATACGTGAGAAGAACGTGTACGAGATCCACCAAATGTACGAAGGAAGCTTTCAGAAGCTGAGCGACCGGATGTTCAAGGAGAGCCCTTGGCCGTCCGTCGATGCTGTGGCGCCTTACGTCGATAATGATCATGTTTTCTGCCTTCTCTATCGGGAGATGTGGTTTAGGCATCTCTATGCGCGCTTGACGCCGACGTTGAAGCAGAGGCTTGACTCTTATGATAATTACTGCAGTTTGTTTCAAGTGGTGTTGCACGGGGTGGTAAATATGCAGTTGCCCAATCAGTGGTTGTGGGATATGGTGGACGAGTTTGTGTATCAGTTTCAGTCGTTTTGTCAGTACAGGGCGAAGATGAAGAACAAGACAGAGCAGGAGATTGCTTTGTTGAGGCAGTATGATCAGGTGAGTTACGCCCCTTTTGGATCACTTGTAATGATTTTGGGATTGATTTTACTGTCTTTGTTGGATTCTTCAGAGAGTGGCAATCGTAGATTTACCAGAAAATTCACTTTTTTCTCTTGGCTTTGCATCACTCATGGGAATTGTGGTTTCTCATAGGCTTGGAATGTGTATGGAGTTCTCAACTATCTGCAAGCTCTAGTGGAGAAATCTACGATTGTCCAACTTTTGGAGCAAGAGAAAGAAGGCCTTGAACAGTTCACGGTTAATGAAGGTTATGACTATAACGGTGGTAGCAATGTTTTGAAAGTTCTGGGCTATTTCAGCATGGTGGGGTTGCTGAGAGTTCATTGCCTACTGGGGGATTATCATACTGGTCTCAAGTGTTTGGCTCCCATTGACATTAGCCAACTAGGTGTATATGCAAATGTAACAGGCTCCTACATTACCACCATATATCACTATGGATTTGCAAACCTCATGTTACGGAGGTACATGCTCTGTTAATCTTTTGCTTTCTTAAACAGTTGTAGATTTAATTTCTTCTCTTCCGATTGTTGTTCCTTTTGAGGAGTGCTGTATGAAAAATAGCATATGCTGATAGACTCTTTTGTAGGTATGTGGAGGCAATTCGTGAATTCAATAGGATTCTCCTTTATATATGGAAATTCAAGCAGTATCATCAGAAATCTCCTCAATTTGATCAGATCTTAAAGAAAAACGAGCAGATGTATGCTCTGCTGGCGATTTGTCTTTGTTTATGCCCCCAAGTGAAACTCATTGAGGAAAATGTGAACAATCAGTTGAGAGAGAAATATGGTGAAAAGATGGTGAGGATGCAGAGATATGATGATGAAGCGTTTGCTCTTTATGATGAGCTTTTTTCATATGCGTGTCCTAAATTTATTACTCCATCAGCCCCTAATTATGATGAACCTCTTGTAAATTATAACCAGGTACTTACTCTCTCTATATTATGTTTTAATGATCTTATGGTAAATACTTGCTTAACCAGTTACCTGTTGTCTTTTGTTGAGTACTAAAAGATGGACCTGAGCACTTTTAAATCGGAGTTTAAAATGTTTTTTCCAGTATTGGGAGAACTTATCATTACTATCCGTGTGAGATTTAGCAGCTTCACAGAAGCATGTCATGTAGCTGTTTTATTGATTACATAAAAGAACATAAAACATTTGTATTGATAATGAAGAGAAATATATTATGCGCCTACATACTGATGTATTGTGATGAAGTTGTTAGGTCTGTCTGGGAATAAAATTCTTGAATTCCTTAAAGCAGCGAGAAATGTACTTGGTGTGTGACACTGCATAAGGAATTTGTTGGAAAAGTGAGATTTGTGTAAAGCAATTCTTAGTGGTCTTTGACTCTTGAGGTTTTTATTGAATAATTTCTAGCGATTTGCAAAGGCATTTGACCTACCTTGTCTTATTTAACTATGTTACAGGACGCTTATCGACTTCAGCTAAAAATGTTCCTTTATGAAGTAAAACAACAACAACTGTTGTCAAGTGTTCGAAGCTTCTTGAAGTTATACTCGACAATTTCAATCGAGAAGCTTGCAGCTTACATGGAAGTTGATGAACCCACATTGAGGTAACCTTCTTGCGCTTTCAATTAGAGTTCTGTGTAATTATTAGGTATCTGGATGAGCATATTTTCATCTGTATGTTTTTTATGCTGTCTTCCTGAGCTTGCAGGACAATTCTGATGACTTACAAGCATAAAACACATGCAGTTGAAACTGATAGAAAGATTGTCTCAAATGCAGATGTTGATTTCTATATAATTGAGGTATTTCTCTAATCAAACAAATTTAGGTTTTCTCTTGATCTAGGACTTCCTAATTGGCTATGTATACTTGGAAATTCAATTGTGACGTATGCTAGGGGGATGTTATCTTTAAAATGGATATATTTCAGACATGTCAGATATAAAACTTACTTGTTAATTGACCTTTCCTTTTGTGATGAATCAAAGGTGGACCTCTTTATATGATTACATACTATTTCTACAATTTCATACCATTTAAAAAAATCTCTTTAAATTTTGGATGGATTTTTTATGGACCAAAAAGAAAATAATCTTTTAATGGCTTTTGTCATTTTTTCCCCATTCTGTACAGGACACTGTTCATGTTGTTGAATCGAAAGCAACAAAACGCTATGGTGATTATTTCTTGAGGCAGATTCTAAAGGTATGTTAAACAGCTGACTTTGCATCTATTTGTTGACATAGTTGTTTGTGTAGATTCAATGGGATTGCCCCTGTCCTCTGCTCTAACACTCGGGAGAGTCTTAGAGACCCAGTTCCGGTACACTTTGATTAGGCATTTAGATCAGTCGGATTCTTTAGTGGGATTGATTTGTACATAACGAAAATTTGCTAAGAAATTGTTGGCCTCTGCTGCTGATTTCCACATGCGAGGAAACTTGCAGCTAATGCAACATCTTTGCAGCCTTCTTTTGATGGGGCTGATTGATGCATTTTGTTTCGACCTTGGACGTTCTTATGTTAACCTATTCATGGTTCCGTTCTTCCTGTATCTTTGCAGTTTGAAGAGATGATCAACAGGATGGACAGAGTAAAACTGGAGTGAGTTTTGTATCTGCGACGGCATTTTTGCTTCACTCATTGGCTGAGAAAAAGAGAAACACATTCCTCACCTTCTTGTACTGAGAAAAAGTTTCCGTTTTTGGCTGCTTTAAATGTTTTCAGAGAACTGAAACTTTTGGACGAGATGTAATGAAACACCCATCTCTGTAAAATGAACGGAAGCAAGTTCCATGGAGAAAAGGCATTTGTAAACATGCGAAGAACGAAAACGCGCATTTTCTTTTTTCCCCATAAGCTACTTTCTATCGTTTTACGTGTAAGCATAGTGTAATTTTCTGCGCTGGGTCTGAAAACCCAGATGCAAAATGCTGCAACCACCATAAGGGCGCCTCCGAGCTGTTAGGTGCCTCAGTTCAAGCTACCATTCAAACGTCAACCCCACTAGCACCAAAAAGCCATCCTTTTCTACTTCCTCTGGCCCGGACTCGAGCATGTAATGCATGCAGGTTGTAGCAGAGTCTCCTCTGGTCGGAGGGAAAAAATAAAAATACAGGACGACATCCAAGAGACCCTTCAGAAGCTTGTCATGGGATTTCATCTTCGGTCCAGATTGAATTTGAATATGGTGACTTGCACCAGGTGTTGTTTGAGCATCTTAACGAAGTCCGTGAACGTCGTCTTAACTTGCTGTGGGATTGTGATGATTCTATACTCTCTGTGGTTGTTAAAAAGATGGAAAGCTGGAGTGGCAGATCTTGAAGCTATTGCGATGCTTTCTAAACCCTGGTATTTTCATCGTTTCTTGATTTTGGTTCATGTTTCTATTTTATTTTCTGGTAAAATCATTCAGCTTTATGAGTTTTGGGGATCTCCTGTTATTGCATTTTATTTTATTTTAATGATGTTATTGGCAATGGTGGAGAGAAGAGACTTCGTTTGAGGATCACAATTGGGCATTTTCATTTTGTTCGCATTTTAGTTTTAGCGGATTCATTACTGCTATCGTGAGAGGACTTAGCATCGCCAGATAAAATTTGCTTGGTTTCTCTCTGCTTCAATAGCTTGCAATAGATTCTGTACAAGTAACCAACTCAACTGAATCTGCATCTATTTTCGGGTTCAGTAGGAGTTTCTGCTGGTGGAATCCTGCCAGAACTTCACACCCTTCTTGTTTTAGCAAAAAAATGACCCAATGTCAAAAACATTTTATTGAAGTTATAATAAAGCAAATCATGAGAGTACTAGATTGGAGAAAGAAGACAGCATGAACTCCGTCCCTTCCCCACCATCACCATCACACACGCACAAAGTTCAGACAAGCAGCAATGTCTCTTAGGCCTCAGATTGATGGCACAAACAGGCAACCAGAAGCTTGAGCAGCTTTGTTGTTAGCTTACTTCCAAGTCTCTTACTTCAAAACCATTGCCATTTGATTTGTACATCAACAGTTGCCTGTTGCCCACATTGATTGTATAACTTCCAAGTTGTTAACTTTATGTGTCCTTGTTTCCAGGTTCATCTACACATTTCTTGGCGTTGGCATCATCCTATGCCTGAGCTCGCTGTTTGGCCAGATGGTTTCCAAGCATAACAGTCATACTGCCCTTTCTATTGTATCCTTTTCCTCAAAATTAGCTTCAGTAGCTGCTCCTTGTGGGCATAAATATCATAAACATCTGATCTGTAGTAAAAACAATTTTTCCTAGGAAAATTTTCTAAGGTTGCCTTGACAGCTTCCAGTATATTGTAGCTATATGTTCTACTGTTATTCTGCAAGGAGTACTGATTGTGGTCATTTTCTTCAAGACAAATTGGAAAGCAGTATGTATATTCTTTCTTATTCAACTTCGTTTCTGTTCTTACCACATTTTATTTGATAGTCAGAAAAACTTTTGCCTTCAAGGTATTTGTTAAGGAATAGTCCCACATGGATTAGTGAGATAAAAAATCTTGAGTTTATTAGTTGGCAGAAGAGGTTTCCTTAGTGGTTGGGATAAGGCCTTTGAGCCAATTTAACATGGTATCAAAGTAACCACTCAGTATGTGGGCATTGCACTAAAAAATTATCCATGTACTACACGTGAGGGCCTCCACTCAAATTATCCACATGTCTACATGTGAGGATGAGTGTTAAGGAATAGTTTCACCTGGATTAGTGAGATAAAAAATCTTGAGTTTATTAGTTAGCAAAAGAGGTTTCCTATGTGGCTAGTCATTTTGGGATAGGCCTTGGACCCAATTTAACAGTATTCTTGCCAATGATTATCAACAAGTCTTTCCAGTTTTTCTTCTTATTGTTGATCCATTTATGCAGATGCTTCCAGACTATATTTTTGCGGGAGATACCAACTTCAAGAACTTCTTGAGCTTCCATGTGAAGATATGTCGCTTGATTGGAGTTACAATGTTACTGGCTCAGGTATTTCTTCAAGTGTTATATAGACATGTTTACATTCATAACATTGTTCTGTACTATCTGGAGATAGATATATTTCCTCCCAAAGGATTCTTTACTTTTTCCTCCAGCAGTGTCTGTTTGTGCTACAATGGAACTAAACCTTGCCCTAGAAGAATTGAGAGCTCCAATTCACTTTCCTGGATTCATCTGTAGCACTGAATCTTCAAGGGCTCTGAATATAATTGCACCCACCAGTGAAATTAAAGTTTTTTTTTTTTATGCTGCTAACTCTGTTTTGGAAACATGAACTTAACAATTAGCATCCACATGGTCCACATGGTCATCAACTGGGCCATCACAATGACAGTTAAACAATATTTTAGAAACACAAACTACTTCTGAATCCTTCTGGTTGTGAATTGGTCGGTTAACTACGACATCCATATTGATAACTTGTCAGGTCAATGTTGTTGTGCTCACAATTGTTGTTTGGGTCGTTGGCCCAGTGCCTGAGAAGTACAGTTCCAATCCGAACTTGTCTGACCTGGGGCATTCCTTTCTGGTGGGGTTGGATTCGTCAGAATCAAACTCTTACCATCAGTGCCAGTAGAGGAAAATTTTGTAACTTCCAGATGGAGGGAAACTCCCCAGAACAGTTTTGCTAATGAGGTGAACTAGAGATCATCTTCCATCTTCACGGTAAACAAATGATTATAGCATTCTTGCTTGAATTTCAACACACGTACTGACTTTCAATCTGTGCATGCTCCGTTGGGAGGTGAGATTTGAAGAACTTGTGAAGCTTTCGAGTTAAGGAAAGCAAGCAGAAAGTTCTGACTGTTTGTCAAACTGGTTTTATTTCCCTTCATTTGTAATATGGCAGTCTGTAAGTGCAGGAACTGCCAAATTTTTTCTTCACTAGTTTGTTGTAGCTATTGGTGACTATATGCGGCTCAAAGATAGATGATTCTGGCAAATTTATCCAATGATTCGTTCTACCATTTCACCCAATTTCTCAAGTAACTGGATCCTGGAGCAGAGGGAGTAGATGAAGGGGGAGGATGGTGGACCCCTTTATTAATTTAGATGTCCAATGAGACTAGGGCGATCGTTTGGGTAATGATATAAATGAATCAAATCAATGGTCTGTCTGCATGCAATTAGGGATGATACTAAGCCAAACCGGCTCATGAATCGTTCGAATTGGTTCGAAAAACTCTCGTGTTCAAACTCCGTTAAAATTTTTGAGTTTGAATTTGATTATAATATTATGTTTGAGGCTAAGTTCGAGTTTTTAACTTGAGTTTGAAATATTTAAAAAGCCACAGGTTTGAGTTTGGTTAGTTCGATGCTAACCCCTGCTTGACCTCCGATTCGTGTCCGAGTCGTAGTAAAATACATTACGTCGACTTGCGCGCCGTCCCTGATAGTCGTCTACCTCATCCCAAGGTGCATCCTATCCAAAACCGCCCAACAAACACTAACCTACGCCATTCAAGTATGAATCCATCTTGAATACTGTGCCAAAATAGATAGTTATCAACTGGGTCCCGCGCTACCTTCATGTCGACGTCAGATGCCACGTCGAAAACTAAACGCCTCCTGCCGCGGCACGTAAACGTCCAACACCGCTACAAAAAGGGCAAAGAATCGACGCATTGGAACCGCGAAAAGAGAGTAAAAAAGAAGCTAACATGCGCGGCACGCAGTTTCCACAATCGGGCGCCCACGGTTCCTCGACCGATCGGAGGTTAAGTGCTTTAGCGCGGCATTTGGTTGGAGACCCTTCCCTACTCTCCTCCATGGCGTCGTCACAGATCGCTCCTTCTTCGACCGCCGCCGATTTTGGCTCTTCCGTCTTTGCTAATGTTGCTCAAGCGCCTGAAGATCCGATCCTTGGGGTGATCTCTCTCACTCCTTATTGATTTTTGTGCATGTTTGAATTTGATCATCCTTTTTTGTGATGAATTTGACTTTTCTTTGATATGATAATCGCTTGTTTCTGTTGAATTTGCCTCATGCGATGGATTGGAATCTGTTTTAACCGATTTTTCTCTTCTTTTAGCTCTTTTCTTTCGTTCATCGTGATCTATGTTTTGGACCGGCTTTTGAAAATATTTTGAGTCTGCTTCCACCGTTCCTCGGTAGCTTGTTTCTCTTCGGGCACAAATTCTTCGGTTTTAAGTTTTTCTTTTGAGGACTTTTTGCTTGTTTCTGTCGCTTTTTAGCGGTGGTTTCTCTCTGTGTCCATCTTTCTTGTGTTTTTGGTTTTAGTGACGTTGTTACTTGGCGTCTCGCATCTCTCTACTTAGCGTGCTTTAGTGGAACTCTCATTCGACTTCCATTTTGGGTAACCTTTGTCAGTTTTCCATTGGGATTCTGTCTCATTTTCCAAGTTTGATCTCTTTTAAATGTGATGACTTCTCTTATATTTTTGGCACCAGTTATCTTTAATTTGTGTTTACTCGTAATTCAGGTCTTGGGTTCCAAAATAGTTAGCAATGCCCTTAATGTCTTTTCCCCTTTCTTAATACTTGGTGAAACTTCCTAGTTCAATGCATGCTTCCTTTGTTGAGCGAGCCATCTCTTCGTGTTTCCGATATTTCGCTTTTATATTGCAGCTCTTTCCCCTGTCGGTATTTTCACCGTTCTTGCTGTATATTTAATTTCACCTTTCTAATTTTGTTTAAATCCATCCACAAACAGGTTACCGTAGCATACAACAAGGATCCAAGTCCAATAAAACTGAATTTGGGCGTAGGTGCTTATCGAACAGAGGTGCAGTATCTGCAACAGCTTGCTTTATTACTAACACTTCCGCACATGCTTCACGTGCAATTTTTTATTTTTATTTTCATTTTAGTCTATTTGACTTATTGCAATTTGTACATGGCCTCTGATATGAAATTTGACTTACATGATCTTCTATGGGTGCAACAGGAAGGAAAACCACTTGTTCTTGATGTGGTGAGACGAGCAGAGCAGCAGATAGTTAACGATCGGTAAGCAAAATTGTTGTTTTGTTTATCATATTTGAAGGATATTTTATTTATGATGCCGCAAGATCCAAATCTTATGTTTTTATGACCTACAGATCACGTGTAAAAGAGTATCTCCCAATTACTGGATTGGCTGACTTCAATAAATTGAGTGCTAAGCTCATTCTCGGATCTGACAGGTTAATATCAGCTTGCATACCCCTGAAACATTGCTTCTGATAGTAAATGTTGTTTACGCACAAATGCTTTTTGAAAATTGTACAGGAGCTTGTTCTACTCTGTCAAATTATTTTCGCAGCCTAAGGGTTTTACTTTAGAAACGTGCATAGGCAACACACTCTGATCTCCTCTTACACAAGTTGTAAAATATATTCTTCTGAGCTACTACTCGAATTATTTGGTTCCTGGTGGTGTAATGTTGCAGAAATGTTATTCATTGAGCCTGCAAGAAATTCCATATTAAAATATGGTATTTCTTCACATTCAGTAGTTAAGCATATAGCAATATGAGGGTGGGTATATCCTGTAAATGTGATATTTGGATACTGCCTGACTATGAATTTAATTACATAGCTTCCATGGATCAATTATTGGTCAGTGGTTATCATCATTTATAGTGCTGTCACAATGACTAAACTAGCTTCTCATCCACATTCAAAGTTCTCTCTGAGTGGACTGAAGGTTTCCAAATTCACTGTTTCCTTGTATATTTGCTCACCTAGCTCAAGCATACACTAGGTTGTGTCTTAAGGATGAAAATTGTCTGGGCATCCAAATGACATCTTCCTAATTTCAATGACAATCAGTTCCTGCGATGACAAAGTTAGTTGTGGATTTTGTTGTGGTTGGAGTTATCACCTAGTAAAAGTGGATATGTTTTTCATTGCAAATCTTTGAGATGCAGGATACGGGTGGCTTCTTGAAATCAACTTAGCTTGTGGAACTGATATGTACTTATCTTTGAAGAACAGATATTGGTAGCATTCATAATACCATCCTCTAATGATGCACACATCTTGAACTTTCAAATCATCTAGCTGATCTTCTAGTATAGTTTGAAATTTTCAATCAGGAAATGTTAGGCTTTCATTTATAATATGAAAAGTAGGTCCATGTAACTCTTTATTGTTCTACTTGATTGTTATGTAGTTTTGGTTCTATGTCATTAATTGACTATGAATGTTGCATACTTTGGCACAGTCCTGCCATTCAAGAGAAGAGGGTTGCTACTGTACAGTGCTTGTCAGGCACTGGATCTCTGAGGGTTGGAGCTGAATTTCTTGCAAGACATTATCACCAAGTAAAGCCTTCTTAATTCTTAACTTTTAAATAGTTTCTACGAAATGAAAAAAAGAAGTAAAGCCTTGTTCATTGTTGTTTATTTTATGTAAAATTTTATTGACGGCAGTGGCTTATGGGTTAATTTTCTGCTCACTCCAGCGCACAATATACATCCCACAACCAACATGGGGAAATCATCCTAAAGTATTCACTTTAGCTGGGTTGACTGTTAAGAGTTATCGCTATTATGATCCTGCAACTCGTGGATTGAACTTCCACGGTCTGGAATTGATCCCCATTTCTTGTGCATCATTGTAAATAGATAAACATATAAATTTTGTATTAAAACACAATGCTGTGTTTATGTTTTTACAGGTCTCCTGGAAGATCTCAGATCCGCTCCATCAGGAGCCATTGTCCTTCTACATGCATGTGCACACAATCCAACTGGTGTTGATCCAACACTTGACCAATGGGAGGAGATCAGGCAGTTGATGAGATCTAAGGGGTTGCTGCCTTTCTTTGATAGTGCTTACCAGGTTACAAGGAAATACCATGTCAATATGGAATATATTGGTTTTGGCTCTCTTGAACGAGGAACTTAGTCTATTTTATATGTTGATAGAAATGGTCTGTTTCTCTCTGTAGGGTTTTGCAAGTGGAAACCTGGATGCTGATGCACAGAGTATTCGCATGTTTGTTGCTGATGGAGGTGAATGCCTTGCTGCCCAGAGTTATGCAAAGAATATGGGACTCTATGGGGAACGTGTTGGTGCTCTCAGCATTGTAAGGCACTAAAATCATTTAGAAAACTGTAGCTAGTCAATCATTCTCTGAGGAAATGGCTCAACTATCAGTGCTTTTTTGTATTACATTTAAGTTTTTTTTTTCCTCTTTTTTGGATTCAGAAAGACTTTTTTTTTTCAAAAATGAAAACTCACTGAGTTACCTTGATGAAGTTCATCTTGCTAGCTACGTCACCAACTTGTTAATGGTGAATCCAGGTCCATTCTAGTAGCTAGTGCTGGTGATCATTCTTTGTGAATTTTTTGAACTAATTTAATGTGGAGTTTATTTACATTCAGCAGTTTCACATCAAATTTTTAACATTTTAAATTTCTTTTTGAAAGCGTATGTGTTTAGTTCAGGCCAGCATCCTACACTGGCTAATGATGTTATCCCAAACTGTTTTGTCATAGATTTTTCCATTTTTTTATGAGATTGGACTTTCGGGTTCTCATGGAACTCATGGTTTTAGCACATTTTTCTTGCCAGTTTTTTTATGTAAATGAGATTTCTTTTGCCACTAAGATCTCATTACCATAATCTTTGCCAACAGTTGCAATTTATATGAAATTCATATGTTATAGTTTCCTAACTGAGAAAAAACTGAGAAAAAGAATTTTGACTATCTTGATCAAAATCTGATAAAAGAAGTTCCCTGTCTTTTGATGAACAGTTTTTATTTTCCAACTGCCTGTTTGACAACTGAACGAGATAGTTTGGCTTGATTATCTTATGTTGAGATGTTCTGACAGTAGTTCACAACGATCTTAATAGCATCAATGCTTTCCGGCAATATGCTTGAGAGATTTATCATCTATTCTTGTGAACTCCAAAAATTCTAGCAATTATATAAAATCAATTTCCGGTGTTCTAGAAGTGGGTTTTTAATTTCCTAAGAAAAAAGACACCCTAGTTGGCTTGCCCAATTTTTGGACCTAATTTTACAAATTTAGCTTGATGCTTTCGAAATCGTTCTTCTATAATTGGACAAATTGAAGTAGTTTTCGAAATCTTCTTTACTTTTATTTCTACCCCTGTAATTAAATGCTCTGAACTTGCTTGGTTAGAATTTGAAACTGTTTGAGCGAGCTGTTATATCTGGTGTCTATGAAGTTGTTTCTTCTAGTAATTACTTGTTCCAGGCAAATGTTACATTTTCTTCAAGCTTTTGGTTTTAGAAGGCCTCTCTCTCAACTTTTCTGTTTTTGTAAATTCACCAAACAGTTTGTTATTTTAGGTCTGTAAATCAGCCGATGTGGCAACCAAGGTTGAAAGCCAGTTGAAACTCGTAATCAGGCCCATGTATTCCAACCCTCCGATTCATGGCGCATCCATTGTGGCCACTATACTGAGTAACAGGTAAGTCTTAACAATATGAAAAACTTGATTGGAGACAGCACATGGTCTATACCGGTATTCCCTGACGATGCATCATATGAGACCATGTCTAATTAACAATTTGAGGGTCCTTTTATTTATTTATTTATTTTTCCTATAGATAGTCTGGTAGATTTAAAATAGTCCCTTTGAAGTAGTCAAATGATGATATTTCTCATTTTCTCCAAGCTGTGTTTGGAACTACAACGTATTTTTATGACTGTTAAGTGATAATAGAATTACTGAGGAATAAGGTCGTGTATAATTGTTTAGATCTCTTTCCATGCACATCTTAATATGATTTGTTGATGGTTTAATGGTACACAGGGACATGTATACCGAATGGACGGTTGAGTTGAAAGCCATGGCTGATCGGATAATCAACATGCGTCAACAGCTCTTTGATGCCTTACAAGCTAGAGGTGGATTCTTCTTTCCACTCTTCTAGGAATGTTCAGGGCTCCACGTTGGCTACGGAAATAAGGAGTCCAAATCTCATACATTTTTTTTTTTTCTGAACTTGAATGGTCTTTTAGCAAGAACAGACGGAAACTATAATCGCTAGTTCAGTGAAATAAGAAACGTCATATCTTTCAATGACTGACTTGGCAGGTACACCTGGTGACTGGAGTCATATCATCAAACAGATAGGAATGTTTACTTTCACTGGATTGAACTCGGAGCAGGTGGCTTTCATGACTAGAGAATACCACATATACTTGACATCGGACGGGTAATTGTTTGCCTCTGTTGTGCCCGTAACTTAGTGAATGGAGTCTTCTTCTTTAAAAAATATCTTAGGTTTTTAAAAGACCAGCTTGTGTTTTTGTCAGTGTTTTCTATTTGTCTAATATTACGTACATGTCTTGTGCAGGAGGATCAGCATGGCCGGTCTAAGTTCGAGGACGGTACCTCATCTCGCCGATGCGATACACGCAGCTGTGACGCGTATGGCCTAAAGCTAATTCTAATTTGGACACCAGCGATTGGTTTTCTTGTGCTAGGTTACTGCATTTTGTGCCTCCTTTGATGTAGTAGGAGGTCTAATAAATTTGACTTCTGGAATAGTCGAGCCGTTTGGATGTCAGCCGATGCTCAAATATGGCGAATTTTGATGCATTTTACGTTTTCATGTTGTACAAATGTGACATAACAGTGCATCTTGGCTTGTTGCATACGATGAAAACAGATTATGGTTTTTATACTGGTTATAATCGATGTCAAGTTCTGGGCAATGCCCTCATTAAGAGCTTGACGCCAAATTTCACCATCAAAACAGGTGTTGATGGGAGGTCTAAAGTTTGGTACTCATGTTCAAAAGCCAGACCGCACCTAAAAACGACTGACGATAAGATCCGTGAAAACCCATTGTTTCCTTCCTTCCACTCCCAATCCGCCGGTATCTGACGACTGGCATTGTTTAGTTTCAGCGACGGGCTAGTCCAAGCTGGGATAGCAGGTAGAGTCGAAAGCTGTTTGCGATCACGTTGTAATATCCTAGCAGAGATGATCAATTGTGAAGCTAAGGTTCTTCGATCATCGATCAGTGAAGTAATTAATTGCCTCTTAATGGGAAATTGGTTTCTTGAGTTCCAAAGCCAAAGGACCCGCGATAAGGAAGCAGAATAGCAGGTCGCCAGTCATGATGCATTTAACTCACTGACACCACTCCCAGCTGAGTAATGTCGTGATGTCAAATGCCAGAGCCTTGCAAGAGTATCAGATTGCTCGTGGATGTATGTCGGTTATAGCTCAGAACCGTCTTCTACTTAGGCAGGAACCACACCAGAGCATAGCACCGGAAAGAGGAAACAAGCAAAAACAGACGAAGGGTTTTTGGTGAAGATGGAGTGGAGAGGTGGCGAGAGCAGATGGTCTTGAGTTGTATTTCTACAGTAACGTGTGTCCTGGCGCAGAGGCTCTGGTAGAACGAGTAGTGAAGGCGATGACTTTGTTGGATGGTTCAACTGCTGCTGCCTTGCTGAGATTGGCTTTCCACGACTGTCAAGTTGATGTAACCCGATCCCCTTTCTCGCTGCTTTTAAAAGTGTCTTCTTCTTAGGATTGTTTCACTTCTTCTAAGCAATGGAGGCTACTTCCTGTCAGAAACGGCTTCAGATAGGAACTATTTGAGTCCGAAAGCTGAATGTTATAGATGAAATCAAAACCTCATTGGAGCAAATCCCCAATGCCATATTTTACCCCGTAGCATAAATTTTTATCTTTGTGAATGATTAAGGACTGATTAGCCATGGAACTGATCGTTTTCCCTCATTATCTCAGATAGTCGGGTGGGTACGGGAAGGTCAAAACGAAGCTTCAGCAGAGGCTTCCCGATCTGCTTCAGGCTCTCAGCAGCCCTTGCCTTCTTAATCCTGGATGTGACGTTTCTTAAAAGAAAAAGCTTTTCTTCTTCTTTGTAATACCCACAATACCCATTTTGTTGATAAAATAAAATCGACGATTTTGACGGTAATGATTACTAACGGCTATGATCAGCAGAGTCCGGCGTCCATCGGGCTCCATTGTCCCAATCGAAATGCCAAGTTCACGTCTGCATGGAAGGCAGGAGGAGCAATCGACGAGCTGTGAGAGACTGATTTCTCATTCGTTCACTAGATTTGGCAAGGATAAGCTTATCTCCACTAGCCACGTTTCACTTCCCCGACGTGGCAGTAGTTCGATCTGACGAATTTCCTTCTTTCATCTTAAGCCCCATGCACGCTTCTCTAATACTAGCAAGTTAATAACAGTCCGGTGAGAGAGAAGAAGAAGACGAAAGCAAATTAAGCAAAGCAGTGAGAATGGCCTCTCTCGCCGCCGTCGCCACCGTGCAGCCAGCCACTGTTAAGGGCCTGGGAGGAAGCTCCCTCGCCGGAATCAAGCTCTCCGTTAGGCCGGCCCGCCGGGCTCTGCCACGTTCCAGCGTTCGGTGAGAAATTAAACCGACTCATTAGTCGAATCCTCTGCGAACTAGACTATTCATGTCAAATTTTCGTTCCGGGTTTTGACGGATTTTCTGTTATCAGGTCCGGCGCTGTGGTGGCCAAATACGGCGAGAAGAGCGTCTATTTCGACCTGGAGGACATCGCCAACACCACCGGACAGTGGGATCTCTATGGCTCTGACGCTCCTTCTCCTTACAACTCACTTCAGGTTCGTCTCTTACCCCACCTTCCGCTTGCAAACTTCTCTTTGCCTGTAATATCTATGACTCAACTGTAGGATACTAAGAATCAAAGTTCAATTTAAAACGGATTAGAAATGTAAATGAAGAAATTATATTCAGGAATTGCATGAGATATTCTACGACCGCGCGATTGGTATATATAAAAGAGCTGAAAACAGTTGGTACGAAAATAGAGATTATAACCCATTAAACTAGAATTTTTGGGATTTTCAACTCTTTTCACTCATTGATTTATTGTGATTTTTTTTTTCCTGCAAGATTAAAGTTTTTCCATGTCAATAAGAAGTATAAACCATAGAGATCCTGGACTAACTGATTCATGCCTGTGGGCAATTGCAGAGCAAGTTCTTTGAGACATTTGCGGCGCCATTCACCAAGAGAGGTTTGTTGCTCAAATTCTTGATATTGGGCGGTGGCTCCACCCTTGCCTACCTGAGCTCCACAGCCTCCGGTGACATACTACCAATCAAGAAGGGACCACAACAGCCACCAAAGCTCGGACCACGCGGCAAGATCTGATTAAGGGTGTGAGGCATTTGTCCTCCCACTCTTCTTTTTGTTGTTGATCTCTATCTGTTTCTTCAGTTTGTAAGTAAACTAAGCTTTCTGAGGACCTCTTCGAACTGCAGCTATTACTCTGATCATAAAAGCTCAATTTATTCTGAATCTTTTGGCTGCTGTGTCTGTTATCTGATTTAGAAATGGCGACCGACGTCCACGGATGGAAAAATAGACAAGGCAATAACTGATCTTAGGATCCTCGATCAGAGTGCTTTTAATAAATTGCCACTTTTAATGGGGAGAATTCGAGGATTGAGCAGGTCACTTGCTTCGAATGGATGAATCGTACATGGATTCAGAGAATATTTTCTTCCTTAATAATGAATATCAGAAGTCAGAATCAATGGTCACTGACTCACTATAATTCTACAAAGACAAACCTAGTACAAAAGAACGCTTTAGCGAACCTGCTGCCATTAACGTCTCCCCTGTCTACGAAGAGAAGAACAATAATCCAAGACCTTGAAGATGCATTCATGGGCCTAAACTATTTACACCTGGAATTTCATGCTCTCACTCGGTCTGGAATCTCTTCTGGTTACCACTCTCTCTTAACATTGTTCATTCTACAAAATGATCAATGTCGAGCCGTCGGGCTTCTAAAACCTCCCAAATTCTCTCTGTATGAAAACTTCTTGCTCGTCACGACATTGGCCGGTTTGCTAGCAAGCTTCATGTCTTCGAAATTTAATACGTCTTCTAGATTCCCTGTTTCTTTCTTCTTCTCAGACTCTTGATCCAAATGCCAACCCATGAAGTCGGATAGAGTCATTGAAGCCGGAGTCTCCATGTTGTTCAACTTCTCTATCTCTTCACCTGGGTCTGGGAATTTTACCGGTCCCTTCACGGGGGAATCTGATACTGATCGCCGTTTGTTAGCATCACCTTGGGATGGATTCAAAGCAAGATGATTAGCATGAAGTACATCTTCGATTCGCGATATGACTGTGTAAGCCAAGCTCTCCAGAATCCTTGAGTAGCTCTCAAGGACAGACTGCCCCATATCCTGCAAATAGCGGTTGAGAATCGTCATTGATGTTATCAATTATCAAAATAGAAGAAAAGGGAATTGCAGACAGATATTTTCTTCGTTTAAGCTTTACCTTGTTGTACTGGATCTTGCTTATGTCAAGTGTGGACTGGGAAATACCGGGAAATCTCTGTTTGAGGAGAACCAAGATAGTCTCTGCTCTCTCTTCGAAAAGCTCTCTTTTTTCCGAGCTTACAGCCGAACCCCAGGTCGATTTGGTGTCTTTGTTGTTCATCTTTCTCTTCCAAATCACTATGGACGCCTCGATTCGGTTCTCCAAGTCCAGAACTTTGTGCTCAGTGGACAAATCCAGGGTGGAAATGAATTGTCCCGGGTCGAAGTGGTCTACGGTGATGCTTCGATATATCGAATCACCAAGACTCGCTCTTCCGTTCTACCGAAACATGAAACAGGAGACGAAATTAGTATTGGTTCTTGCTCTAAGATAACAGTATTGATGAGAATGAAGAAACAGAAAAAGAAGAGAACAGAGCGAGAGAAACGGCAGGTTATGAGATTTTTTTTTTACCTTGGGAAGAGATTCAATGTAGGTGTCCGGGATCTCCATTTCAGATAGAACTTGAGCGTTTATTGCCATGGCCGCTTTGAGAACTTGATTGACAGAATCCTTTTGGAATTGAAGCCATCTTCTTGAGACTTCGGAAAGGCCATTTGGTGGAACCTTCGGCTTCGGAAGCCACCATTTGTCATCCTGTCTTTGGTCATTCGATTTGTCATCAGAGTCTCTCTTCACGTACCAGAATTCATCCTGGTCTTTGAAGTTGTCGAGGTACTCCTGTTTTCACGAAATACAGGGTTGTAGTTCCAAATCAGGAACTCACGAGTGAAATAGCAAATGAAAAACAAGGAGAAATGCGGCATCTAACAATGAGCATGGCGTCGAGCTTGCGCAAAGCGGGGATATTCATGTGAAGATCAGTTCGTTGGCGTGTCACCATGATCTGCAGAATGAATGAATGAATGTAAGCTGGAATGAATGAAATTCACCTTGGGTTGGAGAGAATGAGAGAAAAGAATACCTCCATACACATTCCATCTTTGGTTTTTTGTTGGGATGGAACGAATTCAACAATGTGATCTGTAACAGATAGAAGCCAGTCGATTTCTCTTCTCCACCTCGACTTCCTCTCTTGAGACATGGGCTCCAAACGCCATTGCTCGCCGAAAACAGAAGCTGCCAATAATCGAAAGAGAATCACAAGTGCAGGGTATTAATTAGATGTTTCTCCATCCGGGTCTGCGCGCAGTAGTGAATCATTAGATCCAGAAAAAGCAGCGAAGCCCGAAATGGAAGAATACCAGCAAGATTGGTAATGGCATTGGACAAGGCCAAAGCAGACGAGACACCCTTCCCTCCGCCTGACATGTCTTCCCCCAAAAGCAGTTTCGCAAACCTTTCCTTCATCAAATCCATGTCTGAACCGAGAGCCACCAAAAAATAAAAAAAAATAAAAAAAATTGAAATGACAATCGGGAATTTGATCTTTTCAGCGATAAGTAAAAGAATCACAGACAACAATCAATGAAGAGCAAAGGAAAAACTGATTCAAGAAAGAAAGGCTTGCCTGAGGGTTGCTGGGCCTGTTGGGCACCAATCTGTTGATTCTCTGGTCCTTTCGACCCTTGGCTCCTAGAAGTAACCTTCTCGTCCATTCCCCCGTCACCCGCACCCGCACTCTCCAAAATCATACTCTGGGTCTGGCGTCCTATTAGCTCGAACCTCCTGATACCGCCGGTGACGAATGACCCCCGTGACACACCAGCTCCGCTCGAACCATCGTAAAACTCAGCCTCTAGTTGAAAGAAATACCTCCCTCATTGGTCTGCAACTTCTCTATAGATCACCAGCAGAGAAGAACAGATCGTTTGGACCATGAACCAGGAGGGAGAGATTCGAAGTGGGGACCCGGAAGAACTAGAAAGACAAGGAACCCCTCTCCCCAATAAGAATGGCGATTGTATTGGAGAGAGAGAGAGAGAGAGAGAGAGAGAGAGTGGAAGATGTTCTGTAGAAGGTGTTTTTGGCTGAGGTTTTGGTTATTGCTTTGCCTGCTCCTTTTGGGGTTAATGCAAATTTAGAAACAGAAGAACGTGGCTGCATGTTTTGAGAAGGAAATGGATTTTTTTGGGAGATTACTGGTTAGATAAGGGATTCAACGGTGGACTTTTGTCTTTGCAAGTAAAAAAACCAGGCAAAAAGATCGGAAACAACACCCACCTTTCTTTCTCTCTCTCTCCTTCCCTGTTTTGTTGGCATGAGGCTAGCACGTCAAACCAAAATTTTCTTTTCTGAAATCTTCTGCAAATTTTCTCAGTGCCCCCTCGGTTTTGAAAATTCTCCAAATCACACCCCTCCACCCCACAAATTTATAATCAGTTACTGAGTCCTAATCTTCCTAATCAGTTTCTGGACCCGTCTTCTCCAATAGGGCTCGTAAAAATGACCCAAGATCTCTTTAATTACTCTCACTCGTATTTGTATTCTGTCGATGGGTGTCACGTACCTCAGGGAGAAGTCCTGACATCGTCCCACAGATACCAAACGAGAAGCGCATATTTTAGAAAATCAAGATTCGCTCTAATCTAATTGTGTAATTTCTTCGCTTAGAATATTGGATTGTTTCTGTTTTATTTAGTAAGATGATCTACAGTCTCTGGGACTGGTGCAGACAGAATTATTCTTCGTTGAGACTGACTAGAAATCCTGAATTTTCTCATACTCGTTGAATTCCGATTTTCTTTTCGTACTCTTTAGCAGGGAGAGAACTCGTCAAGCTTCTTCCCCATTGTGCACGAAGATGGGGTGGGAAAGCCCTCCTCATCTCTCCTTCAGGGATGACCGTGTTTTTTCTTCCCCCTTCAGTCAATGCTCTCCTCTGGATGAACATCACCTTTTCTCTGCATTTCACAATACAACGGGTCTCTCGCCAACAAACTAAAACCATCGCCCTAGACTTGAGTTAATCTGCATTCACTACCTCTGAACCTCAAAACACGATCAAATCCGTAAATTGATAGCAAACTAGAGTTTTATGTTAGAACTGCTGTTCTTTGAGAATCTCAAAAACCTCGATTTTCTCCTACATTTCGAATTTCAATTTGATTTTCTATTATGTAAGAATGCAATTTTTAATAGGAAGCAAATTCTTTGAGCTATTTCTCCATCATTCAAGAAGATGGAGGAGGGAGAGTATTAGAAATCTGGATCGAAAAGAGCTGTTGCTCTTGTTCGTCGGGTTGGCAACGGTCGAGGGGACGAAGACTGTTTCGTGATGAAATGTTTATTGAAAACATTGTTACGCATAACAGGTAAGTTTATACAGTGAAATGTAAAAAAGGGTAAAATGGTAAAATACAAAAAATAAATAATGAATATATTAAATTACATTCTAATACTCCCCCTCAAGGTGGCTTGTAAATATCCTTGATAGCCATCTTGGACAACAAAGAAAAAAGGTGCGTAGAAGGAAGAGGTTTAGTGAACATGTCGGCCAACTGGTACTGAGAATGAATAGGAAGTAACTTGAGGACGCCTGAAGTAACACGTTCACGAACAAAATGACAATCGATCTCAATATGTTTTGTACGCTCATGAAATGTAGGGTTTGAGGCAATATGTATCGCAGCTTGATTGTCGCAATAGAGCAATGCAGGAGAGGCAACCTTGACTTGAAAATCTTGAAGAAGTTGCTGCAACCAAATGATTTCATTGGCAGTGGAAGAGAGAGCGCGATATTCAGCTTCGGCGGAGGAGCGAGAGACGGTGGTCTGCTTTTTGGCCTTCCAAGAGACCAAAGAATCACCAATGAAGATGCAAAAGCCTGTAGTAGAGCGGCGAGAATCGAGGCAGGATCCCCAATCAGCATCCGAGTAAGCGCGTACCTGCAAGGAAGAAGTAGAAGAAAATAACAAACCCTGACCAGGACTGGTCTTGAGATAACGAAGCAGGTGATGTACTGCCTGGAGATGAGGAAGGTGGGGTTTTGCCACAAATTGAGTGAGCTTGTGAACGGCAAAAGTAATGTCGGGATGGGATAAGGTGAGGTAAAGAAGTTTCCCAACAAGTCGCCGATAGTGGGTGATATCAGGAAGCAGGTCACCATCAGTGGCAGTTAAATGAAGTTTGGGATCTATGGGAACACTAGTGGGTTTACAAGCTAGGTAACCTGAGTCTTCAAGTAATTATAAGGTGTAATGACGTTGAGAAAGCACAATACCGGTTTTGGACTGAGCAATTTCAAGGCCAAGGAAGTGCTTAAGACAACCGAGGTCCTTGAGCTTGAACTGAGTGTGCAGAAATTGTTTGAGTTCAGCAATAGCACAAGATGAAGGGCCAGTAAGGATGATATCATCCACATAAACCAATAGTGCAACAAAAGAGGAACCATGACTTTTGGTGAAAAGGGAGTAATCAGATTTCGATTGGAGAAAACCAAAATTGATTAAAACATGAGAAAATTTGGAATACCATTGCCGCGAAGCTTGTTTGAGACCATAGAGGGACTTGTGAAGCTTGCAAACGAGCCGGCTGTGGGATGAAGAGGACTCCCCCTGTCGAAGATAGCCAAGAGGAAGATCCATGTAGATTTCTTCAAAAAGGTCACTGTTTAAGAAAGCATTGTTGACATCAAGCTGGGCTAGATGCCAATTATGAGAGGCGGTAAGGGCAAGAAGAACCTTCACAGTGACCAATTTGGCCACAGGGGAAAAGGTGTCAACAAAATCTAAACCTTCTTGTTGGGTGTAGCATTTGGCTACCAAACGAGCCTTATACCGCTCAAGAGAACCATTAGATTTAAGCTTGATTTTATAGACCCATTTGCAACCAATGGAATGTTTATCAGGAGGGAGAGAAGTGACGGTCCAGGTGTTATTGGTTTCCAGAGCGTTAAATTCATCCCGCATAGCTAACTGCCATTCAGGGCACTTTACAGCTTGGTGATAGTATTGAGGTTCAAGTTTAGTAGAGACATTGAGTGCAAACTGTCTGTGCGAATCAGAAAGGGAATGATAAGAGATGTAGTTAGAGATCGGGTAAGGGGTGGAGGGGAAAACAGACGAAGAAGAACCAGCAAGCAAATTGCAGTGATAATCCTGCAAGTAAGAAGGTGGATGGATCGTCCTAGTAGATTTGCGAAGAGAAGTGGCAGTAGATGTAGAAGGAACAAGCACTGGAAGAGGATTAGGGGGAATATCAGCAACAGGGGTATCAGAATTAGCTGGTGAATCAAGAATGGAGGAAGAAGCAAGGTCTGGCAGAGAAGGAGTTAGTAGAAAAGAATGGGGCAGAACCAAATCAGGAAAGGGATCAGGAACTGTATTTGAACTGGTGATGGTATGAAAAGGGAAAACTTCCTCATGGAACGTTGCATCTCTAGAAATAAAAACATGCTTGGTCTCCACATCATAGAATTTATAGCCTTTGACACCAGCAGGATAACCAAGAAACACACAAACGCGAGCACGAGGGTGAAACTTAGTGCGATGAGCAGCTAAAGTGGAAACAAAAGCTAAACAACCAAAGACTCTAGGATAATCAGGAGCCGTGTTGTAGAGTAAATGAAAAGGTGTGTTGTGTCGCAAAAGAGGAGATGGAGTTCTATTAATCAAGAAAACCGCAGTAAGAATGCAGTCTGTCCAAAAAGAGACGGAAATACGAGATTGGAAGAACAAGGAGCGAGCCACATTTAAGAGGTGTTGATGTTTTCTTTCAACAACTGAGTTTTGCTGAGGTCGTTCAACACAGGAAAACTGGTGTAAGACTCCTTGATCTTGAAAAAACTCAACAAAAGATAACTCAGGGGCATTATCAGATCGGAAAACTTTGATTTTAGCATTAAACTGAGTAAAAACCATATGAAAAAACCGCGGTATCACAGAGATAACATCAGATTTAGTTTTTAACAGAAAGATCCAGGTAAATCGAGTGCAATCATCAACAAGAGTTAAAAAGAAACGATGGCCAGTATGAGAAACAGTCTGATAGGGTCCCCAAATATCACAGTGCACAAGATCAAAAGGAAATTGAGACAAGTTATTGTGAGATTTAAAAGATAGTCGACGTTGTTTTGCAAGAGGACAAATATAACAAGGATCTGATTTTTGTAATTTAGTTACATCGAAATTCAACTGATCCTTCAAAAAATCAAGTCGCTGGAAAGAAATGTGTCCTAGCCTATTATGCCAAACATGGGCTGAAACATTGTTAACAAAAATAGGAGAAATATAATTCAAGCTTCGAGCACTGAGGACATAAAGATCTTGGACTCTGTCACCCTTGCCAATCGTCCTCTGGGTGGATAGATCCTGTATAACAAAGCAATCAGGAAGAAAACTTACTGTAAGGCCAGAGTCAGTAACTAAAGCACTAACAGAGATCAAGTTGAATTTGAATTGAGGAACAAATAGTACGTTTTTAAGGACAAGGTGAGAATGCAATTGAATATAACCAACAAGATCGACTAAAAGTTGAGTGTTATTGGGTAAAGTAACTGTAGTGTGAAGGATAGCATGTAAAGAAACAAAAAACAGGAGCGTGAGAGGCATTGGGATGCGGATTCCGGGGAGCATTGTAATTTGGTGGAAATTTCTGAGAGGTGTGGGGGTGGGGGTATGCGAACTCAAGACTTGAGGGATCCTCCGTTGTTGTTCCTCTTGAACAACCAGAGAAAAAACACGATTAAGAGGAGGCATCGGATCCATGAGGAGCAGCTGACCACGAACATGGGAGAAAGAGTCATCAAGGCCCATCAAGAAGGACATGACATACTCCATGTTGTGATAATCAATAAGATCCTTAACTCCACCACAATATTTTCCACAAGAGCAATGAGGACGGTAATTATTCAGTTCTTCCCAAAGGGTCGTCAGCTTCGTGAAATAAGTGTTTACAAAATCCTTGTCTTGGCGCAAGTTCATCAATTCCCGTTTAAGTTGAAAAATGCGCGGACCATTGCGCTGTTGATAACGATCCCGAAGAGCGAGCCAAATTTCGCGGGCAGAAGCAGCAAACATGACACTCGCAGAGATTTCCTTGGAGACAGAATTCAAAATCCAAGAGATGATAATATTGTTATTCCGGGTCCAGGAGTTCAACAAAGGAGGATCAGCACTCTGAGGTATAGGTATAGAACCATCGATAAAACCCACTTTATTCTTCACAGATAAGGCAAGGGACATTGCACGGCTCCAACTGGTGTAATTTTCACCAGTAAGTAGCTGTGAGACAAGAACTTGCCCGGGGCTGTCCGAATGGTGAAGATAGTATGGGTATGAAGGTTCGTCAAAAGTGGAACGAGTCGAACTGGTACGAAGACTAGAATCGGAAACGCCCGTAGATGAATAAGTCTCCATGGAGTCCCCAAGAAGGTACTAATGAAGGTCTGGGATGTAACCTAAGAAGGCAACAGAAAAAAAATTTGAACAACAAATGGAGCACAACACACCGTTCGGCCAGCCACACACTTAACCTTCACGGCCAAATTTAGAGGCAAATTAGGTCACGGTAATGGCGCCAGAGCACCAGCACCGAAAGCAATGAAAAAAAAAATTAGAGAGAGCACCAGCTCTCGGCCAAATGCAGAGATAAATTTTGGTCACGGCAACGGCGCCAGAGCACCACCGAAACAGGGGAAAACGGCCCTCACGGCAATGGCTCCAGAGCGCCATGACCAAAACAGGGGCAAAACGGCCCTTCTTCACAGCAGAGACGCTATCTCGCCGAGAAGGAAAAACACACAGGAGCTTAGCTGCTGTCGAAAAAAATTTTTAGGAGGAAGATGAAATCTAACCTCTGTGTCGGGAGATCAGCTGAAATGGAGAGCTGCAATCAGGTCGCCGATGATCGTCGCCGAAATGGTCGAAACCAGTCGCCGGAAATAAGTTGCCAAAAGGTATGTCGCCGGAATCGCCGAGAGAAGAGTCGCCGGCCGAAAATACTCAGAGGATGAGGATCATCCGCTCTGATACCATATTAGAAATCTGGATCGAAAAGAGCCGTTGCTCTTGTTCGTCGGGTTGGCAACGGTCGAGGGGACGAAGACTCTGTTTCGTGATGAAATGTTTATTGAAAACACTGTTACGCATAACAGGTAAGTTTATACAGTGAAATGTAAAAAAAGGTAAAATGGTAAAATACAAAAAATAAATAATGAATATATTAAATTACATTCTAATAGAGAGCCCTCATCTTTCCTTCTTCGTTCTTCTTTTGGGAGGCAGGTGAGGGTTCTCCAGACAGCCATCCATCGTTCCATGTGCGGAGCAATAGAAAAGGCAACTATGAATTTTTATTTGGTTATTGGTGTTATCTTGAAGGATTGGTTGGAACCACGATCCTTCAAGCCTTTGACTACTGTTATTCTGGTTTTTTTGTCAAGGCGAGGATAAAGAGTAAAGACGACGTGTGGCAAGGGAAGTCTTCAAGTAGCAGGGGTCTTCGTTCTTGTCTGCCATAGTCATTATTTAATATAACTGAATCTAATAACACCAGGACTATGGATCTCCATCTCATTCATATAATATGTTTTTGCTTCTTGCCGAATTAAACTTCTTACCAGCAATGATCACAGAGCTCCATTGAAGAAGACAACCACCACTGCCCAAGCACAAACAGCTTCAGTGAAAACCGCACTTAAAAACTACTTTGTAAAAAAGTGTTCAAGAAATGCAAAGATTGCCAGCATTCTCTGGCGTGATCTTAGATCTATCCATCATTACTGTTCTCGACTTGAAACGCAAAGGATCTCGATCCCAAGAAGGGATGGGATCCTCCGTGAAAGGGTTCAATTCGACCAAGATGGCAAGACTCCACATATTTTACAGCTCACTTCTTTATCTTCACAAATCTGAACTTCACTTGTTTTATAGTAAATCCTGAAGGGTGTCGCCATTCGCTGCGTTCCACACACAGAAAACTCTCTCTCAACTGTCAACCCCAGCCGCACGTATATCTACCTTAAAAGGCTTGCAAAAGTTGATGTAAACCTCAAAATCCAGACCCTTCTCAGGAAGGAGACAGAGCTCCAATGGCCTGGCGTCTTCTCTTTAGCGTTCCCCGAGACGTATGGGAGACCCCCACAACCTCCTGTACAATGTCAAGGGAGCAGCTGTACTGTCTCAAACGCCTATGGAGTATGGGGCGACAGGACAGACTGCTTGGTCTCTGCCGTTCTCTACCCAACAACAGAGGAAGAGCTGAGATTGGCAGTAGCCCAGGCCAATCAGAAGAAGCAAAAGGTGAAGACAGTTTCTGGGTTTTCACACACCATACCCAAACTGACGTGTCCTGGTTCGTCGCCGGAGAATTCCGTGGTGATTAGCACAGCGAAGTACAATACCAACATCACTATCGATGTCAAGAATCTGAAAGTCACAGCAGATTCTGGGGTTGGGCTCCGAGAACTGATTGATCGCGTGGAAGAAGCTGGATTAAGTTTGGTGGCTTCTCCGTATTGGGAGGGGGTGAGTTTGGGTGGAGTTATAAGCACGGGATCCCATGGGAGCTCTTGGTGGGGAAACGGAGGGGCCGTTCACGATCACGTGGTGGGGATCAGTCTCGTGGTGGCGGCTATGGCGTCGGAAGGATTTGCTAAGATCATCAGATTGGAGAGCAACGATGCACTGTTTAATGCAGCCAGAGTCTCTGTTGGTCACTTGGGTGTAATATCAAAGGTTTGTAGTTTCTTTATTTGCTTCGTTTCCTTCATTACGTTCTTGTGCGGTTGACCACAACTAGAAGCAAGTTGCCATTCGCATAGGTGACGCTCTCACTGGAGCCTGGATTCAAGAGAAGCATCACAAACATATTCAAAAACGACACTCAGTTGGAGAATGAATTCATGGAACATGCACAGAAACATGAGTTTGCAGATATTACCTGGTATCCATCACGGCAGACTGCTGTTTTCAGGAACGATAATCGTGTTCCCTTGGATACATCCGGCGACGGGATCAATGATTTCATTGGATTCCAGTCCACTCCCACCGTCGCGTCCATCGGAATAAGGTCAACAGGTACACATCTCTTAACCAAATTTCCCTTCATTTTTAGAAGCAGATACCTCAATTACTAATTTCACGACATTGGCGACACAGAGAAGTTTTTGGAATCCAAAAAAGATTTCAAAGGGAAATGCACGCTAGCGGCAACCGAGACAGGATACAAGAAGTTAGTGGGAAACGGACTGAAGAACAACAACAAGGTATTGTTCACCGGTTACCCTGTCGTTGGTCGCCAGAGCAAAATGCAGACATCTGGCTCCTGCTTACACTCGTCCGCGATAAACCTGCTGAGCATGTGTGCTTGGGACCCCAGAATCCAAGGACTCTTCTTCTACGAGAGTACAGCGATATTCCCTGCAACCAAGTTCAAGGACTTCATCATCGATGTTAAGAAACTAAGGGACTTGAAACCAGAAAAATTCTGTGGGGTTGATATTTACAATGGGTTTTTGATACGTTTCATCAAAGCTTCAGGGGCTCACCTAGGACAGCCTGAGGATTCTGTTGTAGTGGATTTCAATTATTATAGAGCTGATGATGCTTTGACGCCAAGGCTTGCCCAAGACGTGTGGGAAGAAGTGGAACAGATGGCCTTCTTCAAATATAGAGCAAAGCCACACTGGGCAAAGAATAGAAATGTGGCTTTCATTGGAGTGCAAGAGAAGTACCCCAACTTCGGTAAGTTTCTTGAAGCCAAAAAGCAGCTGGATCCGCAAGGAATGTTCTCAAGTGAGATATCAGATGAGGTTCTTTTGGGAAGAGTAACGAGCAGGACTGATGGCTGTGCGATGGAGGGGCAATGCATCTGTTCGGAAGATAGGCACTGCAACCCTGAGAAGGGGTATCTTTGCAAACGAGGCCTTGTTTATCTAGACGCCAGAGTTTGTAGAGACTCATCTGTCTCAACGTTTTAATGGTGCTGAGGCAATGCAACTGTTACCTTGTAGTCTCATGATCCCTGTTTTCCTTACATTTTATCGTTTGATTACATGAGCAAAGCTTTCATCATACCTGGAACTTCTCAATAAATTCCAAGCACAAGAGAGTCGATGCCTGGTTATGATACAAGAAACCTGTTCTGGGTAAACGTTGAGACAATGAGCACAGGCGGCAGTAAACATCAAAATTGATATGTAAGTTCCAGAAAGGTGTGATGGAAGAGAACTTGAGCCAGAGATGCAATGTAGAAAACTAAATGTGGCAAAACTGAATAAACGAAGAGTTGAATACATTTTCTACAGATCTAAGAGTTGGAGGGAGGAGATACTTGGACATAAACCATCTGGGTGTATCCATTGAAAACGGAAGTCTCGAGTCTTGTCAAGCCAAGCCTTTGAAACAAACCATACCTGCCATCTTCAACAATAGGGTCAGGTGCACGAGCGGGGTCAAATCTCGTTTGATGTGTGAGAGAAGGGCCTGCCACTGGAGGGAGCTCCCAGTAAATATCTAGGGTAGACTCCACGAACCTGCTATTCTGAAAATGTTCAAAATACGATATTTTTTTGTTTTTGTGGCTGAAATCATCAAGCATTTCTCCTTTTACACCCCACCATGCTTCCTCTGGCCCACAAAGTTCATCTATGTCGACTGCCTTCTCCCAGAATTTCTTTCTCTTCAGCCTCAACCTTGCTTCATCACTGTCTCTAAAGCAACTATGTCCCCCACCTGCAACAGTAGACATCAGGTTTTTGTTACGGCAATAATGCTTGAGAATACAGCGGGCAGTCAACATCTTATTCAGTTGGAAAAACATGAGAAATAACCAGCCGTTTTACAATTTTTTTCAGTATCTACATGGCAGCCACGCCGCACAAAGCACTGATTTCTTGTAATTTTGTATTGGATTTTGTACAAAAAATTTAATTGAAATTCTTCTGTGGCACTAATTGTTTCTCCGTCATTTTAGTATCTAATGTTTAAATATATCATCCATTAGTCTGTCTAGCAATATAAGACAGGAAAACCCCAAACAGTGCCTCTTTGAATATTCCAATTGGATTATGTACTTAATGATGTAAATTGCCTATGGAAGGAGAATACACATCAGTGATCATATAAAATGCAGATAACCAGAAGTTACCTCTTATGTAGAATTGGTCGCATATTTGTCTAAACGAATAATGATCTCCTGTCCCAGTATCATAGTTGTCCTCAAAGACAAGATGGCGAAAACCTGCATTTAGTGCCTGCTTCAATCTGCCAATTCAAGCATAAAAGAGAGTGATTGGCCGTATAACAAGTTTTACGTTTTAGCATAATGGAAAAGAATCAAAAAAGATTTGGAGCTAAATGGCAGCAAGAGATTTCTATATTTTATAAAAAAAAAAAGAAGGTAAAGATCCCTCAGATACATAAATATGTCAGTATTGATTTTATTAGCAAAAGAATTTTTTTATCAACTTAAACAAAGAGAAAGTAGCTTGTACCTCTTTAGTTCATTCTGATGATCATCAAAAAAGACAAGGACCCTGCTAGGATCAGTAATTCCATGTTTCTTCAGAACACTCTCCCAGTCGAGATTGCCAAAATCCACAAAATCCTTATTAGCATAATATGTGCAGTTGACATCAACATAAGCAGGACCCTTTGCCAGATACTTTGCAGGGTGGCGAGGTGAAATTGAGATAATTGGGGTATCCAGCATTGCCTGGCGCAGGACCCATGTGGAATGGCCCTTAAAAGCACCACTCTCGATCAACAGATCTGGTTTGAGCCACCGAGCAATGAACCAGAGGCCAAAGCTGTGATCGAAACCCATCCCATGCAGATTTTTTTTTATTGGACGTGTTTCATATATTGGGACAAACTCCTCCAAGCCTTTGAGAAGATCCTTTTTTGTCCACTCGGCAGTTCTTCCATCTTTCGATCTGCCTTTAGCCAAGAAAATAATTAGAGGATCGAATTATATCTATTTCCCCAAACTAAATCATCATAGTAGAACTTTTGTCTTTCAAATCGTTCTTCTATTTTAGATTTTCAGCAAACCAACGAAATTAAGTTCTAAAGATCTGTAAAATTACATCCAGAAGATGTTTACCACACCTGATTGTGACGGAGGCTAACTATCAAATAGCAGCAAATAAAGGCATCAACAGAAAACATCAGGAATGAACCAGTAACTGAGGCGACAGGAGATATTATCTACAAAAGCTTTTCCAATCTGAGGTGAAGAGACCAGTAATATCAAGACGCAATACAGATTGACATGAAAATTAGACTAAAAACGCACATTTAGGAATAACCTCACCAACACAACTCGAATGTTAAAGCAAACGAATTCACTACATGATTCAGAGAAAAAGAAAATCCCATCAATAGTGATGAATCGAAAAAAAAGGGTCAGAAGAAGTTTAGTTAACAAAAATGTTCCTATATTTTCCAGCTCACCGGAAAGATTACGAGAAAGTGAAAACAAATGATTCGCGAAAATCCATCCAGGAATCACTGGGAAATTTTAACAGTCATGAATCGTGAGAGCTCAGGGTCCTCACAGATCAGATCTCAACACAAGTTATTGAGAAAATAAACAAGAAAAAAAAAACGCTAACGAAATTCAATTCAAAGCACTGATTTTAAAGATATGCCCTACTTACACCAGGGGACACCCAGGGACCCAAATTCGGAATCGAGGCCATCGATGCCGAAGAAACTCGTCCGCGTGAAGGAGGGTAACAGGGACACACAAAGGCTGTTACGGGTGTGTAAGTACAGTGAAACGAACAGAAGGAAGAGACAAACGACCAGACATTGCCCTGCAAGTCCGATCCTGGCGATCTGCTGTGTGACTCTGCTGGAAACCGAAATGCCTTTCCTCATTTTCGATTCGTCGTCGCCGTCCTCCCCTTCGCCGACGTTGGAATGCTGTCTCCGGATCGAAAGCCCGTTATCCAACATCTTCGCGCCTTCCCACACGCTCAGAATGCACAACGGCGCCTCTCCGCTCGCCACTTCCACTGAAAAGTCAGTGACCAGTGTGGGTTTGTAATGTATAAATGGAGATTACGCGATAAATGAGCGTAGAGGCTGTAAAGGGTACTTTCGTTATTTCTGGCTCCAAGACAATCGATACATCTCAAGACTGATAACACCGGTCTGTCACCTGAGCTTCAGATCGGACATCGGATCCGGAACCCGGATTGTGGACCATAGAAGCGTTGTCGGATTGTAGCCGGATGCGATTTAAGTTCATGGAAGTGTACCGTTTAAGAGCATGCAGGAAGCCAGCAACTCTACGGAACACTGGCAGGATAAAGAAGGTAAAAAGGAGTTCGAATCCGAACCCGTTTTCATTTTGCGACGGACTTTGACGGTCCGGACTCCGGAAAGCACATTGGCCTGGCTGCTGTTTCTTAAGCCCGGCTCAATTTACTAGGGTTCGTCTACTCTCTCATCTGCAGAAAGAAAGCTTGAATTGAAGATGAAGTTGAAACAATTAGAAGGTCTTCTGGGAGATCTCGAGCAGTTCTCCAGTCCGAATGTAAGCAGGCGGCTTCTTTTATTCGTTGCTAATTGCTAATTTGTGGTCCTCCCTTCTGTCAGTTTTCTTGATGTTGCTGTATATGTATATATTCTCTGGCTCTCTTATTTAAAATAATACTACTGTTTTATGCTGATGAAATGCTATAGATTGATCTAGAGCAGTACCCAACTGGACCGCACATTGCATCTCGGCTGCTGTTCATGGTATTGTTCTTATTGTTACTTGATATATTGCATCTCGGCTGCTGTTTATGGTATTGTTCTTATTGTTACTTGTTATGCGTATTTTCTCACTTCAAAGACAATTTATGTTGTGCGTGAGTAGTTCAGTGTTGTGTTTTCTGCGTGATGAAAGATGATTCACTTTATCCATTTCTGGTGATCCAGGCTGAAAATACATATGGAGACATTAGTGGCAAAGTGGTAGCAGACTTTGGGTGTGGCTGTGGCACTTTAGGCATCGCAGCTGCTCTCTTGGATGCAGAGTGAGTAGTTCCTGGTTATTCGTGTGCTTCCTGTCTGTTATTGTCCTCAAACCATTTGCGTTCAGCAGTCTTGAAGTCATAGTTATATATTTTGTTCAGCTCCACATTCTAATCTAGCACAGGTGAAATTGGATAGACATGTGTTTCTTTTGTTTTTTGCAATTACAGACATTTTCTCTTTCATACTATTTTTTTCCCACAGATATGCAATTGGTGTGGATATTGACCCTCATTCTCTTGATATTGCTGCACAAAATGCAGAGGATCTAGAGGTATGGCCATGGTTATTTCAGAGTCATGCCTTACATCTTTGAATTTTTTGGACCCTTGGGTTTCAGTTAGACGTGGTCTTCTAATGCCTTGGATGCTAATAAGGTTAATTAAGAAAATTCATCTTGATTGATTCTTTTTGCTAGTTTCTACTAGTATTGTGACTAATTGCTAGGACCACAGATATTAGGTTTTCCACATGCGGGCCATTTTGTACAGTAAAGATGATTTACTGACTTAATTGCTTCTTGGTTAAATACTCTCTCCGACAGTTGGACATAAACCTCCTCTGGTGCGACATCAAGAATTTAAATTGGAGAGGTAATGTTCAAAAATACATCTTTTTGTCCTCTTTGTTCTTTCTGTCTAAACTGGTTCTTTTGATCAGTCAAATAAGAATTTATGTCTTGACATAAACAAGCATAAAGCAGCATTCAGTCTCTTGCTGGGAGTGGGCAGAGCAATCAAAGAATAAAACTGTATGTATGCAAAGTATATAGGTCATATTATACATTACCTGCTACATTCCATGCATGTAGTGGCCCATGTTGTGCAATATATTGCCTGAGTGGGTTGACTAGTTTCTGCATAACTTTTTTCAGCGCTAGTTTTCTGGACAAACTTAAACTAGCTACCTTTCCTTTGCATGGTTAGATTCCTCCTTTATCTACTGTGTTATTTTTGCCTTCCAGTCAGCTCCTAAAACTGTGTGTGAGGCTGGCTGGGTCAACCTGCTAAGTCAGTCAGCTCAAGTGGTGACGTTGGAGGCCATGGCCTGATTGTAGAAATTTTTAAAACTTATGGTCCTGTGAAAAGTGTAGGATGTAGATTTTCCATCTAAATTTCAACTAGTTCTTTTATTTAGGTATATCTGGTCAATGCAGGTGGAATAGTTGACACTGTTGTGATGAATCCGCCATTTGGTACTCGCCAGAAAGGTGCAGATTTGGATTTTCTCTCCATGGGCTTGAAGGTACGGACCAGTAATTTTTTTATGGCTTTAACATTTTTATAATGTGCAGTCACTAATATGGATGGTATCAAAATGTTCTTGCAGGTGGCCTCTCGGGTCGTCTATTCATTGCATAAAAAAACCACAAGAGATGTAAGTTTTTAGTTAAAATCTGGGTTCCGTGGTGTATTTTTACTCTATTTAAGTTGTAAACAAAGTAACTGACTTCAGAGCTTGACAATAATGCCATGACTGAAATTGTTTATTTGGCAATCTAGATGAGGCTAATGCTGCTTCTCTTCATATTTGGCATTTATAGCATGTGAGAAGAACAGCATTACAGGAATTCAACGCTAAAAGCGCTGATGTGTTATGTGAGGTTTGTTACACTATCCTGAAGTCTCCAGTTCTGTTCTCTCCGGCCACCAAGATACATATCTGAAATAGTGTGTATGTTGCAGCTTCGTTTCGATGTGCCCCAACTTTATAAGTTCCACAAGAAGAAGGAGGTTGATGTAGCTGTTGATCTCTGGCGCTTTGTCCCGCAGTAATGAAACGATGGTCAATTTGGAAAAAGGTATTTTGTACCAGCTGTATGACTTTTGTATTTATAGACCTATTTTTTCCTTTAAGACTTTAGGAATCTTAAAAAGTAAACTACTGCTTTTTGCACTAAGCACTGCTGCTTATGCTCTTCTTGTATTCCTTTGTACCTCAGCTTTTGAGGCTACTTTCTGAGGAAACTGGTATTTGTTATACACAAGCAGCCCAATCAGCGAGATCCTTCGAATAGAGATCATGGACATGAACTTTTAAAAGATTTTGTTGAATTTTTGTGGGCAAACGATTTGACTGATCTCCATTGAAGAAGCCCTGACGCTTTATCGTCAGGACAATAACACCATAACTGAAAAGAAAGAAAAGTGAGTGCTAGGAGAAGCTTTTGGGTATTCTACTTGATTTGATATAAAGGATTCTAAGTTTTTTACTGGGACGAAATGTCAATCAATCAACCATTCAGCGCAGCCACAATCTTCAAGAATCAAGATACACCTTCATTTTTTTTTTTTAATAAAATAGGACGATTTAATTCAGGAAGAACGTTATGAAATGCAGCTTCTTGTAAGTATTTTCTTCATAAAAGTACCACAAGAAGTGAAAATGTTCAACGAAGAAAGACAAAAAGAAACTTTTGATAAAATTCTCTCATAATCAGGTAACAACTCTACAATGAAAAAGAATCGCCATGTACCTTCTCTTCAACAACATTCTCAAAATATAGACCTCTCGGCCCTATCGATTTGATTATTACGGTTCTTGCATCTGTTTACACTTGCGCTGTAGTAGTTGGCTCCTTAATCGATTCTCCAAGAGTAAACCGAACAAATCTTCTCACCTTTATGTTTTCCCCAAGAGCGGCCACCGTCTGCTTCACCAAGTCCCTCACAAGCAAACTGTCATTTTTAATGAAAGGTTGCTCCAGAAGTGTGAGTTCTCCCAGTCTCTTTGAAACCCTCCCCTCCACAATCTTCTCCCTTATACTCTCCGGCTTCGACTGTAAATCCTCTCTTTGCATCTCCAACTCTTTCTCTTTACTCACCATGGTCTCCGGTATATCTTCCATCGATACATACTCTACTTGAGGACAAGCAACAACCTGCATTGCCAGATCAACCACCAATTCCTTGAACTTCTCATTGCGGCCAACAAAATCAGTTTCACAGTTGACTTCAATGAGGACTCCAATTCGAGAGTCATGAATGTAGGAGGATATCCTGCCTTCAGCAGCCAAGCGGCTTGATTTCTTGTCAGCAGAAGCAAGTCCCTTTTTACGGAGGTATTCTTGTGCTTTCTCGAGATCACCACCAGTTTCAGCTAGAGCCTTCTTGCAGTCCATCATGCCTGCTCCAGTCTCTTCTCGGAGTTGTTTAACCAGAGCAGCAGATACAGTCACGTTTGGCCTGCAACAAATAGGACAATCAGGAGACAAAGAAGAAATGTGGAATGAAAAAGGAGATAGAAAACATAAATACGTGTATCATACCGAACAGCACTAACTCATTCAGATGCTACATACATAAGAAAGCAGAGCACATGTCTTAGAAATACAATGACTTAGAAAATGCACTCGTCCTGCATAGTGAAAAGAAGCATTCCACACATAATGAACGTAACACCATACAGAAGTCTGGAGTTCATGCAAAAGAATTACTAGTTCAAATGATTATAAATGGAACCCTTTCTTTCACTGATATTCTCAAGCAAGGAGAAGATAAATAAGGAGTTCATACAGTATGTACATTTATAAATCAGTTTGTGCTTCTGACATGACATAGATACTAACAGGAATGAACAAAATACCCCCCACAGAAATTTGTTCAAATTTGAACCATAGGCTCAGAATATATCTATAACAAGCCCCTAAACCCATACAACACAAAATACAAACAACGCTTTACAAAAAATAAGCAAAAATGTTACTTACATCCTATGTGCACAGAGCCACTGATCAAGACATACTTCACATAAATTGGGTATTAGTAGAAAAAAAGTATAAAGTTAAAGATTTTGATATTACTTACTTTTCAGGAGTTTCCTTAGTTTCAGTTGCAGGCTGATCTTTTGGAACTGGAGATGATGATTTTGCTGCAGTTTGGGCAGCTACTTCTGCAGCAAAATCTTGGCTTTTCTTCTCCAATCCTTCTCCAAGATTGTACCGAACAAATCTTCTGACTTTTATATTTTCTCCAATAGTTGCAATTGTCTGCTTCACCCAATCCTTAACCACGACTTTGTCATTTTTTATATATGGTTGCTCAAGCAGGGCAAACTCCTCAAGTCTCTTCCTAATCCGACCCTCCATTATTTTTGATCTGATCTGTTCTGGTTTTGTCTGTAGATCTTCCTTCTGCATTTCAAACTCCTTTTCTTTGTTAATAATCTCCTCTGGAACATCTTCAGTAGCCAAATACCTGACTTGTGGGCAGGCAGCCACTTGCATGGCCAGGTCATCCACTAAGTCTCTGAAAATATCTCCACGAGAAACAAAATCAGTCTCACAGTTCACCTCAATCAAGACTCCAATTCGGTTATCATGTATGTAGGATCCAACTCTTCCTTCAGCAGTGGCTCGGCTGGCTTTTTTCTCAGCACTGGCTAACCCTTTCTTACGGAGGAACTCCAGCGCTTTAATTATGTCTCCTCCCGTTTCAGTAAGGGCCTTTTTACAGTCCATCATCCCTGCTCCAGTTTCTTCACGTAGCTGCTTTACTAAAGCTGGAGACACGGTTGATGCTGCAATTTGTAAATACAACACAAAATCCCAAAAAATAAGTGCACAACAATAAATTTTGCACCACCATAGCAAGATCTTTAACAAAAAAAATGCATGGAAGTTGGGAAGGAAAAAGTCGACATGAAAGGAAGTGCCAAACCTTTAGATGACTGTTTTGATTCGATCCCTGGTTGCCCACTTGACGAGACACTGCTATTTTGTTCAGGCACAGTTAATTCTGCATTTAGATTTTCCTGCAACACAGCAGACGGTGCTTCGTTCTCCACAAATGGTGTTGCTTGTGGCTCCTCAATAGCTCCATTTGATGAAATTTGATCCGCTGGTTGATTTGCTGATTCTATTTCATTGCTCACTTCTTCCACTTCATCAGGTGATGAAACCTCATCTACTTTTTCCAGAGACGGGACCTGATTACTTGTGTCACTTGATGAAGGTTGTTCATCACTCACTTCCTTCACTTCATCTGCTATAGCAGCCTGATCTGTTACTGCATTATCTGAAAATGAGGTTCCCTCACTCATATTGCCTGGAGTATCTGTCTCATGCACGTCATCCATGATAGTGTTTTTGGGCAATGATGCTAGATCACTTGTTTCACTGGGGGGGTCTATCTCATCGCTCCCAGCCTTTGTAGCCTCGGTAACAGTAGACTCATCACTCAGCATATCTGCAGAGGACTGGCTTCCCTCAATTTCCTCTACTGCTTCAGGCGTTTGAATGTCCTCAACTATTTGAGGCTTGGCTTCCTTCTCTTTAATATCTCCATCAACCTTTTCTGAAGCTTTCAATTTCAGTTTCTCCCGTTCTTCCAAAAATGCCTCAATATCTTTGTTTTCGTGGAAAGCCAAAGCAAAAGGATTAGTTGCAACATGGACAACTCCCTGATTAAGCATCATATTCAACTCATCAACATTTTCTTCCTTTTTCATTGTCAAGGTCACATTCCCTCTGTTAATACGTAAAATCCTTACTTTAACTTCATCGCCAATCTGCAAAGAAGAACTACCCATGATATTTCCAAATCCTTCAGATTGCTCTGAGGTAGGAAGAAAACCTTCCTCTCCTTCAGGGAGAGAAATAAAAGCTCCAGCACGGGTGAGGTTCTTCACTGTCCCATCCAGAGCCTGGCCCTTAACAAATTTTGTGGTCTTTTGCGTCTCTTCTCTCTTTTGATTAGATTTTGTGGCATTTCTGTGAGTTGGTCTTGATTTGTCTGTTGTACTACTTGGTGGACCATCTTTACGTTGTTGTAGCTTAGTTATATCATCGCTTTCCCTCATGGTGAGTGAGATCCTTCCAGTTTCCATATTAGCTTCTACAATCCTGACTGTCACCTCTTGGCCAATAGAAACTACACTATTTACATCCTTTACAAAACTGTCACTCATCCTTGAAACATGGACCAATCCATCAGTAAAAGCTCCAAAGTCAACAAAAGCACCAAATGGTTGGATAGATCGTACTTTTCCAGTAAAAGAAGCACCAGGGACCAGTTCCTCATTCTTGACAGTTAGCATCTCACTCTTCCTCACAGCTCTTGTTCGTCTAGATTGAGCAGCAGGAGAATCATTTGTTTCAATAGGTGAGGTAGAAGCATCTGAGGACAAAACATCTTCACCTTCACCTTCAGCAGCTGAACTTGATTCCTCAACTGCTACATCAGTCTCCAAAGCTGCTAAGATTTGGGTTTTTTTATTGGTGAATTTTGGAAATAATCTTATTGCAGAATACTGAGGCAAAAGAAACCTTTGCAAATTTATGGATTTTGGTACAGAACTGCATCTCGTAAGACAGTTATCCTTTCTTGCAGAGAAGATTGTTGCCTTAGGTAAAAGGTAGATGTTGCCTATAGAACAAGGAATTACAGGTGTCATGTTGAGTCCAAGTTGAGAGGATTAATCAGCAATCACATGTACTTCATTCTTCTTCCAAACTGCATAAAACATATTTTAATTAGTAAAACAGATGAACTGTTTTTGTTTCTAATAAGCCCAACCACAAATGCGGATTAATCCACATAATGAGAGTTACAACTGTCAACAGGACTGAGGCTTACTGCCCTTTTTCATGTAAGACTAAAAGTTCATCCTGGTACACTCCTTAATATGGCAATCTTCCTTAAGAGGCAAATAAATTTCGAAACAGTTCAACACAATAGGCTCCCAAGGCATGTGCTATTTTCACACCACTCTGACAATGAAGTCCCTTGTATTAGCATTCGTCATATATATCATTTAAGTATAGAACTTTACCTTTGGTACCTGATGCTGAAAATGGTTAAGATAAGTGTTAAACAAATCATACATGGGCTTATAGCACCAAACCATACGCCAATCTAAAGATTGAAAGATTGGGATGACTGCTTGGAGATAGTCAGAACATGGGTTTATAGCATTTAATCGTACACCAATCTAATAATACAAAACTTGAACTTCAACCATCAAACCAGTCCAATCAAATACCAAAGACTCCACCAAGAAAGCATACCTCAAGATACATGTCATGATTCTAAATCTCCAAAAAGATACATGTCATCCCACGCCATTTGTTTAGAGAAATATGAAGGGTATGAATTCCACTACCAGAGAGATTCCTTTCGGAAATTTACACATGATTGGTGTTCTTTAATTGCAACTGCAAAACATTTTCGTTGTGCTTTAACAGCTACAGTTCTTTTTTATTGAAAAACAGAAGAGCAGCATCAAACTTCCCAATTCTCCGCCTATGCTATTCACCTCTTAAGAAATGCTGAAGCTCCGCAGACTAAAAACAATTACACGACCAAGTTCTCCATCAAGTACTTATCCCCACATATCAACAAAGTAAACAGTATGACAGAGAAGACTAGAACACAATTACAAACTGAAGTTAACGAAAACCGTTGCCGAAACTCAAAAAAAGAGATTAACCAAGCATCAACAGTATGCGCTGACCAATTTTACCCGTGAACTCGACGCCAAGGACCTTACCCGTATCTGTTGGACACTCTCAAATCACCCAAAAATGTCCTTGTTATCTCCTTTCGCTCAAGAGAGAATGTGTTCTTCCGTCGTCTTCAAGGCTAAAAGAAAAGAAATGAAAGGCGGGGCTTTAAATCCTTATCGCAAGGCAGAGGTTTTTCTTTCTTTACCGCTTTATGTTTTTCCATTCCAGAAGGAGAAGAGCAGATTCTACTGAGAGTGTAAGAAACCCGGATTCTCACTTTACCGATCGTAAATGGCGGAATGTCCGAACCGTCTCCGGGAAGCTGTGGCTGCGGATATTTTATTGGATCCGTTTAATAGTTGAAACCGATAGAGCAAATTGAACAAATACCGACTCAGGTAACCGGATCCAGTAAGGTGCGAAATCAAATCAAGTCAAACCCTTAGTTTTATAATAATCTGGCCACCTTTTTTAAGTTGGATCATTATCCATTCTGACGAACTAAGGTTCAAAACCAAAATTTGATCCAAATCCACCGATTTGTGAAACTTGAATCATCTGGACTTAAATAAGGCAAGGCCTGACAGCCAAAGCCAAGCCCACAAGTACATAATTTTCTATTGAGTTCTTGATAAATTGATATACATGATTTCCTCTTTGTAAATATTTTATGAAAATACAGTATAGTAATCATATATATATGAGTTGAGATGGTTCTTGGAAGACTCCGACAGTCCAATCTAAATACGGAACAAGAATCCATCCCCAGCTACGGAAATTTTACTCAAAACAACACGAACAGTTTGCTGAAATCTCGATCAGCCATGGTTTCCAGAATGAGTTTTAAAGATTCAGATTACCAGTCATTAAAGAATGCCATAATTTGCAACTATCCCAAAGCCATTTATTAAAGAAATTTAGAATTATAGGAGATGAAGTTGACCTTCTAGACTTGCATCGCTTACGCTGTTTCGTGTATCCTATGGAATTGATACTCCATTAATCCGCGTTTTCCACGATGAAGATAGATAGACCTCTTTGAAGCTGGTTGATTTGCAGGGAAACGGGCCTCAATTCGAAAGTCAAGTTTCCGTTAAATAAAAAACTAGAAATTCGATCGGCCTTGCTAGCTGCTGGCAAGACGTCAAGTGCAGATAATCGTCCCCATCATTTCATATTTATAAGAAAACTTGTATCTGAGTTCATGACGCACAGGAGTCGGAAGAGGATAACCAAAGATGTTGATAGTCATTTTATTTATTTTTACAAAGTCATTGGTTCAGAAACGATCACCCAGTTTCATATTAAAAGTTTTTTTCTTGAATTGAGGTGTAAAAATCAGCCTCCATGATCACCATGTAGCAGAGATCTTCTTCCTGTAGTACTGTAACGCTTCATCGACCGATTTAAAAGGCGAGAATTGGCGTTTCTGTACGTTAAAACAGGATTCAGCCGCTGTTAATTAAGGAGAGTTACGAGGGAGTAGTAGTAGTAATAATAGTAGGGGAATGTTCGAATCCGAGCATGGGAAGAGAGAAGGTGAATAATAAAGCGGCACATGAAGCAGAACAGCAATGCTGGGATCGGTTTGCAGGGAGAATTGAATTGGTGGTGGCTGAGGAGCTGTCATGGGAAAAAGAAGAGTTTTGTGGGCAGATATGCATCTCTTCCCGATGTTCGAAAGATCCTTTATTTATTTCCAACCTTTCATGGAATGATATGGCTTCGAGTGAGGAAAGCGATGCTGATTCAAGCAATCGGCCCTTTAAAATATTCCAACACTATCTTCTACTGGTATCTCCAGCTTCAATAATTACATGGCAGTCTTCTCTAACTCCATTTTTTTATAAGACCCCATATCTTTGGCCAACAAGATACCCTTTCTTTATAAGATTTTGGTCATTCCCTTTGAGATTCTCTTCCTCTCTTCCTCTCTTCCTCTGCAGCACTGGTTTTCTCGCTCCCTGTTGTTACCTTTCCTGTTCGGGCTTGGATTGTGGGATAGTCTACTCTTCTATCATTAGTTTATCTATTTTCTTCTCATTTTCGGTTTTCCCAATAAGATTTGATTCAAGCTGCCATTAAAAAACGAAGGTTTAGAGAAATGAATAACTGGGCTTTCTAGGCTCCATTGATATCCAAGGTAGATATTGGTGATTCCTGGGATGTTGGTTCTCTCATCTTAGAGGAGGAGACGGGATGATGCCATCTGTTGCTTTTTCCATTTGCGAATTCTTAAAACGAAAGCCCCCTTGACCTAGGGAAGAAGGGTTTGGAATGTATGGCAGTCGCACCTACTCCACATGTGGCCATGAGCTTCCCTTGGTTGTTTCCGAGGTTCCCTTCTTCTTTATAAACAATCTCCTTGGACACTTCTTACAGAGTTACCAATCTCGCAGTTTCGTTTATTAATGAATGATCTCAATTAGCACAGGACCCGATCATGTTCATATTTTATGTGGTTCTCCAGAAGAAAAAATCTTTTTTTTTTTATTTTTCTTTTCTGGGTGAACCTTATATTTGGCTAAGATTAAGAAACGTCGCAAGTGATCAAAGTTTGACAGCACTAAAAAGTAAAGAAATTATGTAGAAAAGCTTAAACAACCAACCGACCACTGCATTTACAGAGATGAAAACAGCTTCCATGGAAGTACGAATTGAAGTATGAGGATCATGTGATTTACTTGAAACCCATGTTTGCAAAGGACCCACTTGAAAAAATTATAGCCACACTGGGATATGAGCATGCTTATTTTCAATTTGTTTATGAATCAAATATTCGAACTGTCCTCCTTTGACAGTACCGTTTTCTCCATGAATCACTTTTCTCGGACTGAAAAAGAGGAGCTTCGACCCAGGGAAGAAGAAGAAGAAGAAGAAGGAGCTCCACATGTAACGGCGAAATCCGCTTTGTTAATAGGGAACACGATCGGAAAATCTTAGCTTTTTCTCCAAGGGATGCTTGCAATCGTGTGGGAGTAATCTACAGATAATAATTCGCATGTGCCCATAATCTACATTAGATACGTATCCCCAATCCCTCCACTCCTTCCTGTCTTTGCTTTTTATATTGGCCACGTACATCAAATCAAGCTTAACAAAAACCCAGAAAAAAACAGAAGAAAAAAAAAAAAAACACACAACTTTCTCGTCTCTCATTATTATTCGATTGCCCTTTTAACGTCGTTGCCAAATTGTCTTTCTGGGTCCAGCCTGGGTGTGTTCGCTCTTGACTTGCCTTGATTCAAGCTCAAGATCACCTTTTTTCCGATTATGAACTCCTACCATATTTATAGATGCGAAATAGTAGTGGACAAAGCTGCGCGGTGAGAATCGATCAGATGGTGGGGATTTCCTGATTGAAAGGGCACTCACATCGGAGGGAAATGAGAATAAAACCAGGCCCATTTGAGGTATAAATTAAGTGGGAAATTAGGGTTAGGAGACAGGGAAGGCGGGTGATGTAAGTTTGGTGTCATATCGAGGAGTTCACATGTCCATGTAAAAAATTGGAAGCTTTCTCTCTCTTTCCCATCCTGCAAATAAAATAACAGAGCCACAAATCATGCGGGCAACAGCTCGACTTGATTTGGTGCATGGCAACTAAGCACCTCGACAAAAATATCGCTGGAAATGCTTGCCCAGACATCTCACGAGATCTCCGCAGAAGAAAAACAACCCTTCTCCATTTAACCATTTCTATCCATTTCTAGGCCATGAAGGCATAAACAAACAGTAACTAAGAACGGGATTTTTCAGGTTTTGTTAAACTTAACAAGATTGGGTTTTTCTTCCTTCTCGTGTTCTTGGTTCTCCTTCTCTTAAACATTTTGGTCAAGCAACGTTGGTGGTTAGTACCGACTCTTATAAAAAATTAAAAAAAACAAAGGGAAGAAAATCATTCAAACTAATGGTTGTCATATTTTACGTTCATGTCAACTAATATAACTAATTTGGAGTATTTAATTGTAAAGATATGTATCTTTTTTTTTTTTTTTTTTACTTCTTCTGGCCCGTGTTTATCCTCTGCCAATCTCGTTTAGTCTAAAATTTAAGTTCAGTTCGGAAGGGAAAGTTTCATTTCATGGTAGAGGATCGTGCGAATTAACCAGAGGCCTCTAAGGCTTGGAAGTACTGTAATTGCCGATCATCTGCAGATTCCGAGAACTTGATTTCTCCTGAAACGGTGGTACGCTTTGATTTGAGGTGTTGGCTCAGGAAATTTCTTGAAAATATAAAATGTGATACGGTCCACCTTTAAATCTAAAATTTTTAATCGGTTCCTTTATTCAAAGAAATGATTATAAAATATGCTTAACAAACCATCCTGAAGCGTTTCCTGACAAGAGAATATGAGCCAATCTCTTTCATTTATGGTAGTTCTTACAGCAGCAACGTCAAACTACAGAACTCCACAAAATCACCCCAGAGAGAAAAACATAGAATCTAACAATATTTCATTAAATCTTGGTCAATCTGATCCAGCAATGCAATAATTACTTTCTGGTGCAAACACCTTAAAAAGGGTCATGGAGATGTCTCTTTCCCGTTCGAAGACATCTTGCAGAGGCCGCTCCTTGTGGTGAACTTGACGAGAGAGGAGAAGAGATGGGTAGCAGCTATTTTGGAGACCCAAGCTTGGGGAATGGAAGATCTGGGTCTTCTCGGAAGGGGAAAAAGAGCAATTCCGACAAGCCGAAGCAGCCACAAAGAGGACTTGGTGTGGCTCAGTTGGAGAAGATAAGATTAAGAAACCAGATGAATTCCTGCTACACGCCTTCTCTTCACGGATCCTCTCACCCCGGTTTCAATCAGGTATTTGGGTTTTTTACTTTCTTTTGATCTTTCTCGATCCCTGTTTAATTTCCTTCTCATGTTTATGATCTGCCTCGCAATCTTTTCTTTCCCTGTGTTTCACTTTCATATGTATATGAAGGAAGAGAATGCGCCAGTGGAGATGGCACTTCCATCGTCAGTATCATCTTCTTCATATATTTCAGGGCCCTCCTTCGGCTACAATCCCAACTTAATGGTAATCTAAACTTCTTTTCAGCTCCTTTTCTCCTCCTCCCCTCTTAATTCTTTTCTGTTTTACAATCCATCTTTAAGTCAGATTTGATAGGGAATTGACTGTAGAAATGGAAAAAGAATCCTTGGAAGGGCTTCTTCAAATGCCCTCAGATCCCTAGGGCATATAGTTCATCGGTCATCTTTTAATTTGCTCCTGCCAAGGAGTAAATGTTTTTTTTTATTTTTTATTGACCAATGACAAATCTGTCATATGCTTTTTGTATCTGTACTGGTTACTGGTCAGTAGTTTACTCATAATGAAGATAACCATTTTCAAAGACAAACCCATGGCAGGTATCAAACAAACCAATTCAGAAGTAATCATTCTAGGGCCCTGGCACTGGGATTACTTCTTCTTTCCACATTTTTCTTCTCTCACCTTTTAACTCTTTGTGTTACTGTTCATATTGTATACAGGTGGGCGTGGGAGACGTGGAATCCTCAGATATCAGATACGGGGACTCCATTTCTACTGCTACAGAAAGGTACCCCCTCCACACATCAATTCTTTAGCGCTGTTGAACCCTATAGAACACGATGCTCAATTCCTAAACTGTTCAGTAAATTTCCTTGAAACTAGTTGGAATCAGAACAGAAGCATATTACAGACCCAGCAGTCAGCGCAATCAAGTATGACACGACATTTCCTGAGACTCCACGCGGAGGTAGTCTTCCACTCATCCTCTTCTCTCTCGTTTTTCTATCCAACACATTACCTGAAAACATCATTTATATAGAATCAAAAACTGAATTATGCATCTCTTCCTCCGTTCACTATCCAGGATTCGTCACAGAAGAAGAGAAGGCAAGACAGGTGCGACTCAATGGGATCAAGCAGTCACAACTCCGACTCAAGTCATGAAGGGCAAGAGCTAGACTTAGAGCTAAAGCTGTCACTTTAGGGTCTTCTATTCTTAGTTTGCAGCTGTGAGTTACATATGAACAGTTGGTTTCAAAACACTCCTCTAAAGCTAAGTTCACAGAATTGTACTAGCTTTCAAGTAGAATTTTTCTTTGTAATCCATGTAGAAGTGTTCTATGTAATGGAAGCTGTGGAAACTTTTAAAAGACAATGAATCTCAGTTTCTTTCTTAATGGAAAGCAGTAGTGATTTCTTGTACAAATGGTTTTTATTCTAGTTTATGGCCACATTTAGTTTGAAAGTGAAGAAAGCAGTACCCAGAAAGCATAATTTGACCATAGGAAAATCAAGGATTTCTAGGAATTAATGCTCTCTTGATAAAGATTATGCTAATCTTCAGATTCTTGTAATCTGAATTGTTTCTGGATAAGGCTAACCAGGTTCTCATCAACATAAAAGACTTAGTAACACCACACTGTTTACTTTAGTCCCCATCAGTACTTAAAACTTGCTTTACATGCTGGGGGCACATGTGGGGTGATTATCTTCATATTCTAGTGAATCCTTCAAAAATTATACTTAAATCACATCTGAGGCACTAAATTTTCTTCTAAACATGAGAAATCTTACAGCAGACCAATTTCCTCTACTACTGATCAGCCTTAAAATCTTCAGTGTTCCATCAACATCTAACCTACAAAATGGATAATGCATGTGAAGGACTAGATTAATTATTCCTCCTAAGAAAGTAACCAGTATTACCAGTATATGAAATGTTAATTATTGGGTTGATGGACTTTGCATCACCAGATATCCAGTTTATGCCAACTCATTATCGTGGACCAGGTGAGAAAGCACCAACCACCATTTGCTTTTGCAATTGGTAAAACTTTGAAGATGACACGAAGAGAAAAACTATACAAGCAGCTGATAAAATCATATTTTCTTCTTTACGTAAAGAACTGTAAAACTCAGTCAGGCAGATCCACCGGTTAATGCTTCTATCAACTTCATGAAAGACAAGTCAGTGCAAGGAGAATACATTCGCTGCTATGCATTCATTGGCTTCATCTATGCAAGGAGAATTGGAATATATTGAACAAAAGCGCTCATTGTAATCGAGAGGATAAGTCAAGGAAGCAGTATCCAACTTCAATATTAGATCTTGAGATGGTAGTTTCTTTTTCCTGATTCGTGAAAGTAAGACTTTTACACACAATTGGCTCTTACTCAGCAGTTTTAGCAGTCGTTTAGGCACCCACGAGAGGCTATGAGTGTGAGTTCTTGCATATTGTTTGGCAGATCAAGTAGTTGCATCGCCATTCTCCAGCTTTTCTGAAGGGGTACTACCCAATGGCTAGTGTCATCAGCCATTGAGCTTGTCCTATTGTCTTGTCTTCGAACGGTGCTTTTCTTGAACTATATGAAAACTTGAAGAACCTTGAATGCTTGAATTGGCAAATGGCTGAACAGTTGGTGGGGATATTTGTCTTCAAACTTGGGGTTATTTCACACGGAAACTTCAGTTGCAGAGTTAGAAAGTTTTGGAAAGGAGGACAAACAATGAAGTACAATGATTTGACTAAAAATATGTTCTCAAATCTAAGACCAAATTCACAAGCCGGGAGGAGGGAGAAGGGGTAAGAGGAATAGGGGAAGAGTAGCTTGCCCTTAAATTTTTGCTCTCCTTAAATGGAGGTCTCTCTCTCTCTCTCTCTCTCTCTCTCTCTCTCTCTCTCTCCTCTCCCTCTCTCTCTCTCTCTCTCTCTCTCTCTCTCTCTCTCTCTCTCTCTCTTCTCTCTCTCTCATATTTAGTTTTTTAATTTATCTCACACACCTTTTTCTAGGGAATTATTTATTTGCATCTACTTTCTATGATAGTAGAACCATATTCAATTTTTAATAAACATATTTAAAATATTTTTTAAAAATTTTATTAGTTACAAAATACTATGGTTTTTTTTTGTGTAAATTTATTTATAAATTTTGAATGATCAGAGAAAATTATAATTGATCATATTTCTAATATTAGATATATATTAATTTGTTAATTTTAAAATGAGACATTTTATAATTTTAATTATATTAATGTATTACTTTAACTAAAAAAAAATTACTATTTTTATTTATTTATATTTTTGAAAATAAATTTGACCCTTAAAGAATAATTCAAAGAGAAAATTTTGATTTGATGAAACATCGTTTATGACAGAGAGAGTTTGAAGTTTTTTTAATTTCATTAAGAGAAAATTAACTTCTGCCAAGTAATTCAAAAACTCACTTGGAGAAGTTCCCCCAACAAAAAAATTGTTGGCAAAATTTGTTTCCATGTTTGCATTGGTAAAAGTCAAAATCACTGCCAGTGAACTCGTAATTCATTAACAGAGATTTTGAAACTCTACCAATAAAATAGAAAATTGGTTGATAGAGATGTTGAATAGCAAATATGGAAAAGTCTTACATGACTCATATAATAAGAAGTCTTATAGAGCTAGAATTATTATAGTGGAGTCTTATAGAAATCTCATAGGAGCAGTTCTCATAGAAGAGTATCGGTGAAATGTGTTTTAGTCATGTTAGTCTTCCATTTATGTTAAGTTGTTCAATTATTTTAAGACAACTTTTAGTGTTTAACTTTGATGTAATTGGAACAAAGGTAGTTTAATTGTAATTGGATTCTACTTATTTCCTCTATTATAAATAGAAACTCATGTACTCAAATTATGAAAAGTTAGTAAAGTTTCTCTTTTCTAGAAATTCAACGTGCTATTAGAGAGGGTTTTGTCAGATGACTCGATCAACCCACAGATATAATGTGATCATTTTTCTTATCAATCATTTCTAGTAGTTTAGGTTTGTATTCTATCTTTTTATTTCTTTCATGTCCTAGTACCCATTGTTTTCTTGGAGTTCATACCTCTATACTAAACTTTTCATATTAAAAATTATATATTTATGGAAAGAACTTTGAGTCTACTTTCCAAATCAATTTTTTTTTTTTTGGGAAATTGGATTCTTCTACAAAGATAAATTGATACTTGAAGTAGTAAAGGTTAGACTATAATAGAGGTTTAAGTAGCAGCAGAAAACTTCAAACTTTGAGGCATTTTATATCATCAAGAACAAGACTTTATATGGATAATTATATATAAAAAAACTATATATAAGTCTATTTTCTTACTTATCCAACTAATTTTCAATCCAATTTTTCTTGAGGGAGATATCGATCTCGGAAGAGTCAATGATCATCTTGGCCAGGGAAGAAATAGTACGCAGTTCGGCCAGATTATAGAGTAAATATATTACATATAATATATATTACATTAGTAGTACAATTGGAAGAAAATATACTCCATGTAAAATATATACCATCTCCTCTCTGATACGCATAAAAATCTTCGACCCCGTGGTATGTCAAACATTTTGTTTGCTAACATATTTTATATTTACTTAGGAATATCTCTGCAAATAAAAGTAGACACGAGTAAAATAAAAACTAATTGAGATTTTATAATACAATCTTAAGAAATCTAATCACCTGGAACCTCTCTCCCTGATACACCTTCACACATGGCCATTGCCAGTCCTATAGGGAAACCCCTTTATAAGGAGAAGATAGTGCCGCAAGGTAACCTCAACGCTCTCTATACCAGGCATGCATAGTAATCCGGTGTTGTTTGATACAACACCCCATATAGAATACACGCAGTTCGTGCCACTACATTACTATATATATCAACATCAAACTTCTCCTATAACACAAAACATTATCAAACTTAAAATTGTAATCTAGACAATTTTAAAAAATTAATTGAGCAGTTTGTAGTATTTACCTCAATATATGGATACCCACAAGCTAACTGATCATTGGTGTAGGCCTTTAACTGGTCCACCTTGACCTCTATGTGAACCCTAAGGATATGCCAACCCAATAAGTGAAAAGTGGACTATAAGGTCATAATGCCTCTTATCTGAGTCTCTAAACTCCATCGGGATCCTCCTACTGAGCTCTCTCATAACATCATCCATTCTAGAGCCTTGGCCTTATCAGTGGGGATACGAATGGAGTGAAAGTGGATGGATAAGATGTGAAAGAAGTTGATATAGCAAATTAGGGTGTGGATGGATCTATATACATAAAGTAAATAAATTACTATAAATAAAATATAATTTAACATAAACGAGTTACAATAATTAGTTGACTTTCATACCCTATATATATAGAACATGATTGTCCCTCCAAGTATCACTGCCATGCATCTCCAATGGTAGCTCCATCAAATCTTTGTCCTCGAATGATGCATAGCGTGAGACTAATGATAGCCTAGGTGGATGAGGAGGCATGATATCAAATCAACCTACATATACAATATATTTATAATATCAATAATATTATTTCTAAATAACAATAATACTAACGATGTTTAAAATAAATAATTTTACAAAAACTAATGTTTTAAACCCAAGAAAATTATCCAGATACATTGTCGTCTAACAATCTTATATCTCTTCATCATTTTCTTCCCCCTCTTCTTCAACCTCTTCTTTTACTTCTTCTGCTTTCACTTGTTCTTCATCATACTTGTCTCGAACATAACCTTATCTTCTTCGTTTATATGGCATCGATACCACAAACCATATGTTGTATGATGTACTCATATTGCCAAATATGTAGAAACAATCACTTGCATGCTCTAGACATACATTCCATGAGTCAACAACAAAGCACAAGTGCTCTTTCTTAAATTCATGTCAAAGTTTTTGAATCTGTCAAATGTCTCAACGTAGTTGTTTCATCCACATACCTTAGCATGCCACCTCATATCCTTAGTTGTATCATCTGATGTAAATAGTCGTTCACGTCATAGTTTGAATGGATAATAGTGTAAGACCTTTTGATGACTAACTTTTGTTTGTTGTTTGATTATATATAACTCAACTCATGACATTGCGGACTTGTTTGTCTTTTCATGTTCTTCTTAAAATAAGATATGCAGACATGTATCTTTTCAAAAAGGAATCCCAACTCATGTAAAGAGTTTTTTGCCTCGTAATAGTTGCGAGATAGTGATTCACCAGGAGGAAATAGTTCTTTTAGTAGAGAAAATATATTATCCTATGCTTTATTACTCATGTTGAAAATTGTTTTGATATAGAGCGAACAGATGAAAAACTTCAGCTTAGAGAAGCTTTGAAAACCAGGATATAACGACTTGTTTTGATATAGGGTTTAGTTTGTAATTATTTTATATTGATCACTTGGAGATCCCCAAGAGAGGACCATATCAAGAGAGAAGTATTGAGTAGAAGACTAGTTGATTCTCTCACAACTCAAAAATGGTTCAAAAACTAGGAAACCTCTATAGTCCAGGTTTGTGTCGAATTTCTAAAAACATATCCCCATTCTATCAGCTTCATATAAAACTCGCTCCCACGAAAACCCATCATAGGTTTGAAAATACAACCAAGTCTCCACCTCATGAAAAGTTTTTGTTAGGAACAATTTCAGAGTGTTCAGGGAAGAGAAGGACAATAATAAATTATTAAGTGTATACAACCTACAACAATTTGTTGTAGCAATCCATGTATATCAATTAAATTTGTTGTAGCAATCCATGTATATTAATTATAGTATCGAAAATAAAAAATTTAATTTTTAGAGGGGGCAAAATTTACATGAAAACAAGGGTTTTTAATCTGGATACTATTTAGTAGTTAAACATCTAAAATATTGTTCCAACATTTAAGCTACTTGAACGGCTTCCACCGAACCTCAGTGCACAATCATCGTTATTTGCTTGCTTAATTAGACCATTGACCCTTAAACGACACCCCTACACACTTGGAGCAGTTTTGACCATTAAGAAAACAGAGTAGAATTAATGTTTGGAGAAAAGACCGAGATTTGACTTTAAACCAAGAAAACAGAACCCGATCCTTTAGACGACTTTCACGCCCATAAAACATCCTTTTGCGAGAATACAGGACAGACGTCGAATATAAAAAAGTCTGAAAGAAAACACAAAAAGGACAATAAAGACTGATCGGAAGAGAGAAGCGAGAAGGGAAAACAGAAAAAAATAATAATTTAAGGGGCTGTGTGCCCCATTGGAGCAAATCCGCGATGGCTATTGTTCAGAAAGTTGTATTGTTTATCCCCCTCTTGTTAGGGGCAGCAATGGCTTCTTTCGGGAGCATTCCTTCCTTCGATAAGCCATCGAATTCCAATGGGGGAGGTGGTGGATGGATCAGCGATGTATTGGAGAGAAAGACCGAGGTGGCGCCGCCGAATGACTTCCAGACAGACTATAAGGGCAGTTGGGAGCTAGCCAGCAAAAGCTCTGGCATCTCGGCCATGCACGCCGTTCTCATGCCCACTAATAAGGTGATCATGTTCGATGCTACCAACTTTGGTCCTTCAAAGATCAAGTTGCCGCCCAGGGATTGTCGGCCAATTCCCAAACAACCTGGGGAGGTCGACTGTTGGGCTCATGCTGTCGAATTCGACATCTATACCAGTTCGTTGCGGCCATTGAAGGTGAGATATAAAGCCAAGGAAGCTTGGACTATTACTGACTATACAATTTGCTTCATCAAGAAATATAATCATCAATCGTACCTGTTTATCCTCCCTTAACAGGTTTTGACAAATACATGGTGCTCATCAGGGGCGCTAGATGCAGACGGAACATTGGTGCAAACTGGTGGATGGCGCGAAGGAGGCCGCGGAGTGCGATATCTTGATGCTTGCACCACCTGTAACTGGGAAGAGCACCCAGTTGCTCTATCTGCTCCGAGATGGTAAAGATGATCAAACGAATTAAATACTTTGGTTTCATGCGTTTTTTTTTTTTTTTTACCACAAGTTCTTCTTTAATAAAAGTGCAATTATTATATTTGGATTAATTCACAGGTATTCATCTCAACATGTTCTACCGGATGGCCGGATGTTAGTGGTAGGAGGACGACGGCAATTCAGCTACGAGTTCGTGCCAAAGAGAGGGCAGGTCAACGGAAGAAGGCAAAAAATTCTCCTCCCCTTGTTGAAAGAAACTTCCGATCTTGTGGAGAATAATCTCTACCCCTTCGTCAACCTCAACACCGACGGCAACCTCTTCATTCTAGCCAACAACCGCTCCATCCTCCTCGACTACACCACCAACACCATCATCCGTGAGTATCCTATCCTCCCCGGCGGCTCCCGCAACTACCCTTCCTCGGCCATGTCCGCCCTCCTCCCTCTCAGGCTCCGCGGACAGGTGAAGAGGGTGGTTGTTGAAGTCATCGTCTGTGGCGGAGCCCCCTCCACGTCCCCAAAGGACGCCGAAGTGGGAAAGTTCGTGCCGGCCTTGCGTTCCTGTGGCCGACTAGATCTCAACAAGGTTGGCGCTGAGTGGCGTATCGAGTACATGCCAACGCCGCGTGTGATGGGAGACATGCTTCTCCTTCCCAATGCTGAAGTTCTTCTCATCAATGGTGCAAAGAGGGGGAGTGCTGGATGGAATTTTGCCAAAGATCCCAACTTGGAACCATTGGTCTACAAACCTGGGAACCGTCGAGGCAATCGCTTCTTCCCCATGAATCCCACCACCATTCCTCGAATGTACCACTCAAGCAGTGTCGTCCTCCCTGACGGTAAAGTCCTTGTTGCCGGAAGCAACCCTAACGACGGCTACAACTTCACCGTCGAGTTCTCGACCGAACTGAGAGTGGAGAAGTTCTCGCCATATTACCTCGACCCCAAACTGGCCACTCACGCGCCTATCCTTTTGAACGCCGACAAGGGCAAGGAACTCGAATACGGCGCCAACCATCAAGTTCTTGTTTCCCTTTCAGACACGGATCTTAACGTAGGAAACTGCAAGATCACCATGTACACACCGCCCTACACCACTCATGGCTACTCTCAGAATCAAAGGATGTTGATACTAAGCCTAAGCAAAGTGGAGCAGGTGGGCTCCAAGAAATATGAAATTAGCTTCAACGCTCCAGTCAACAGCAAGATCGCTCCATCTGGATACTATTTACTCTTCGTCGTGAATAGGGGAATACCCAGCAATGGAATGTGGGTGAGAATCAAATAAAAGGCAAAAGAAGAGGGAAGAAGATTGATTGAGACTCTTTTTAAAGAACCCCTCACCCACCATTTTTAGAGACTCTTTTACTGTTTTCTTTTCTTTCTTGCACTGATTTTTTTTTTGTTTCTCAATTTATTTATTCGATCCCCAAAAAACTAACTTGTGTTATACTGATTTTTTTTTTTAGTTTTATTGTCCCAAGAACAGGAGAGGACCGAGGAATTTTCAAGTAGTTAGGTCTAGAAATTAATAGGCCCAAATCCGAAGATAGATTGAATAATAAAAATACCTAAAAGTTAAGGAATTTGATCATTAGATTTATGAAATCCATGCTATTTTTATTTTTTTTAAATATATAAGGAAGAAAACCTGAACTCAAGTTTTTTAAGTTGGATCCTATCAAATTTCCCGTTAAAAACACCCCTAACAGAGATAAAAGTTTCTCTAAGGTTGGAGGCATCGATGATTCTAGGCCTGGTACTGTCATAATGGTTTAGGACGGCGTTCCGCAGTGGAACCTAAAATTTCATGCAGCAGTCACTGCCATCACGTCGGAGGAGGAGAACCCGTCTCTATCTGTTCGGTGTTAATAGGTGGCCACTTCTCTTCGTGTGTGCCACGACTGCTATTTCCTCCGCTACCAAAAACAGCTTCAGTCGTGATAGATAATAAACAGTCTCAGACAGATATAATGCCGTTTTACCCGGTTGTTTTGTCTGCAAAACAGTAAAAAAGTTGATCGCATTAGTTTAAACTTCAATTCGAGGTAAGGGATAATCAATCTTAAAGGCAGCCAAAGAGGTGATGATAACCATTTGTTGAGTGTAGAAAAATCAATGAGTGTAATGCCATTACAACTTGCAGGAAGAAACCAAAGAGGTGGTGATAACCATCTGTTGAGTGTATTCATTGCTGGAAGCCACAGACAAGTGACATTTAACAAAGAGCAGTCTCCAGAAATGATTTTAAGGTGATTACTTCATTGAAAACTTTACATTAAAAGAACTAAAGACACAGCTTTTCATTCCAGGTGTTGGTGCAATTGTCACCAAGTCAACACAATCCCTAGCACCAAACCCCCCACCCCCCACCCCAGAATAAAAGAAATGAAAGAGGTCTCTGTTTGGTGGTTGGTTGTGCATATATATCTAGACCCATCAGTAGCTCTCCTGAAGATCATCCTATTTTCCGTTCTACTTCTACATCTGAATAGCAGAAAGTTAGTATGGCCACGATAAATTTGCTTGGGTTGTTCTTCTCACTCATTTTTCTGATTTCTTCCAACTCTATTGTGGTTAATGCTAACTTTTACAAGAGCACGGCATTTAACTGGGGCGCTCAACATTCGTTCATCTCAAACAATGGCAATGATCTTCAGCTTGTTCTTGACAGAACTTCAGGTATTGAACTTCTTCACTGAATGAGTAGACATCCATTTTAGGCATCAAAATAGGATAATGTATATATGCTTACCAAGTAAGGCATTAATCAGAAACATACTGCTAACTAGATGTTGCTAGTCAAGAAAAAATTGCTTAGCATATATGCTAAGCAAAGTCGCAGCTAGTCATTAGTTTATTTACAAGTTTAGACACCAATTGCCTTCGTCATTTGTTAGCAGAAGACCTGCATTCAGCAATCCCTTTTATCCCACCAACAGAAATTATGCTTGGGGTTCAAACACCACATTTACCAACATATACTGCATGCAGTATATTGAATATGGCCAATCAAATAACCAATAGAATAGAAAATCATCAACGGAAAGATTGCCATCATTATTTTCAGTTATAAGTTGCTCAAAATGGTGGTTCCAAGAAAAAATACCTGCTTGTAGACAAACTACAATGGTCAAAAGCAGAGATTGAATGGGTGTTATGTCGTGTTGAAAGCCACTGATCCAAATAGTAGCTTGCATTAAGTTTCCCTTTTCTTGACTTCTCAGGCTCAGGAATTCAGACAAAGAAACAGTTTCTCTTTGGAAGTGTGGAAATGCAAATCAAATTGGTCCCTGGAAACTCTGCTGGCACTGTTACTGCATACTATGTAAGTTCCCATCTCCAACAACCAGGATCATATCTCAAAAAATAGACCAATGCCACTCAATAAACATGCATTCACTCGATGTGGTTCCTGTCATCAGGTTCTCATTTTGTGCAAATTAAAATTAAAGATCTTTACATAATGAAATGATATTTCAGTAAACCCGAAATACTATTCCAGTTCCAGCTCTTGTTGCCAACCCTAAGAAGACCAACAAACTCGTGTTCATGGTTTCTTGTAGTTATCTTCCAAAGGTAGCAGGCATGATGAGATAGACTTCGAGTTCTTGGGAAATGTGTCAGGTCAACCTTATTTAATTCATACAAATATTTATACTCAAGGTAATGGAAGTCGAGAGCAGCAATTCTACCTCTGGTTCGACCCAACTGCAAATTTCCACAACTATACCATACAATGGAACCCTACCCATATAGTGTGAGTACAATGTCATGACTCTCATATTAAAATCATATGATGATTCAGTTCATTAACTCCACCAACATGCATATAGTGCTAACAAAATCATTTACTATTCCAGGTGGTTTATAGATGGGTTGCCGATCCGAGTATTCCGTAACTATGAAAGCATTGGTATCCCTTACCCAAACAAGCAGCCAATGAGAGCTTATTCCAGTATTTGGAATGCTGATAACTGGGCTACCAGAGGTGGACTTGTAAAGATTGACTGGAACAGTGCACCTTTTATAGCTAGACTACGCCAGTTCAGGGCAAGAGCTTGCAAGTGGAATGGACTCACCAGCATAGGCTTATGTGCATCCAACTCCTGGTGGACCTCTCCATCATATAGCAAACTGACCTATGCACAGCAGGGTCAACTGAAGTGGGTCCAAGACAACTACACGATCTATGACTACTGCAAAGATACCAAACGGTTCAACTGGAACATGCCTCCAGAGTGCTCCAAACAACACTTTTTAATGGGAGGGAGAGGTTCTGGCATATTCATTTTTTGGCATTGAGTTAGAATAATATTCTGTTTAGTCTGTTATGTTTCACCGAAATAACTATCAAATCTGACTGATGTAATCAGATTTGATTGTCAACTTCTTTCGGCATCAATGACCCATTTTGCATTGGAAAAAGTATGTTCTCTTGATGTCTTTCTATGGATAAAAGAAATCTTGCCGATTTGAAGCATGCAAATGTTACAAACCTAATAGTCAAAAAGAGACTAGACGGGTATCATCTACGCATTCAAAACGTTGTAAGGCACCAAAAAGATGGTGTTAGAAATAGCAATCCCAATATAGACAGCTCTGCGGATACTGGAGACAGACCATGGACAACAGATGTCACTGCAGAATTAAGCAACTTCAAATATGGTCCTTGTTTGACCCAGTCAAACCGATCATTGATAGAATCATCAAGAAGGTTGAGATGTGGCCCTCTTTCTCGCAGTCATGGTCTTCAAGTTAAAGAAACACCAAATACTCAACAAATGTACCAAGACAGCATGAGAAGGCATGAAGATAAATAGACAACAACTCTACTCAAATTTAAGACGAGTCATTTAAATTCCTAAACAATACATACAGTAGAGGGGAACAGACGTTTGAGAATTTAAAAAATATGGAAATGATAAATTACTTGTGGCCTTAGACCGCGAAGCTGCTCCAGCCATTATAACAATAACAAATAAAACTGAATTCAAGCAATTTCATGATAAAAGCTGTTTCGAAATGTCGATTTAGCTGCAGATGCGAGCTGTTACTCTCCAAATTGAAACTCACATTGTTCGTTACAGAAAAGAAGTAAAATGCACAAAAAAATTCAAAGTAGAATGGGAAGCCAAGCATATTTTTTCCATCTTTCTTTCCAGAAGACAATGGAAGAAAATTCAGAAGAAGAAAAATTACAACAGAACACTTGATGACAAAAATGACAAACGATTACAAATTTTCGAAGATTTAAAGAGTTGGAATGTTGTTCCGTTGATCAAGCACCACATTAGGAAAAAGAAAATGAAAAGCCTTACATCAAGTGGGAACGAAAAGATGCAAATTAAGAAGAAAAAAAAATCTACCCAGTTCTTCGATATGAACATTAAAAAATTTCCAAACCGCCAACTCAAGAAACACAAATCCAGACACCCAATACAATAAGAACCGTACCGAACAAAGTGAACCCTAGATGCGTCTCTTCACCAAGCAGCATTGCAGTTACCGCAGTAGCAGCGAAAGTCGTGGCGTTGGACACAGGGACAGCAACAGAAATGGGGGCGTGGCTTAGGATAGAGAAGAAAGTGGCCGAAGCAGACAAATTAATCACAAAAGGAATGGAGTACTGCCAAATTATCAATAGATTTAGCCACTTGTGGAAGTACCCAAGAAGTCGTTGATGGATGAGAAGAGATCCGCTAGGAGTGGAAGGGAAAGAACGGAGTCTCTCGTCCCAAAGTATCGCGCCCCGGCGCATCAGAGAGTTCGTGGCGCCCCAGACGAGCCCAACAAGTATCATCTTCCCCACATCGCCCATCTCTTCTTGTTCCTACTCTCCGCCGCTTGACCCGAGAAAATGAACGAATAGGCGAGGAAGTGAGCAAATTGCCTGGCCATTGTTCTAATCCTAACTAGTTCATGGACCAACAAATGTCATCTCCACCATTTATTAATGGGCAAATTCGAAAATACCAAATCGAACGTATATAAGGATCGCTGCTCCGATAATTTCAACTCTGTCATCAGTTCAGCAGCATCTGCCAGACTACCGAATACAGAAAACCCACCTCAAGGCCCTTACTTAATTAAATAAATTAATTAAGATTATTTATTTAATTAAATATATATATAAATAATTAAAAAATACAAATTTATTAATATCCAAATGTTAATCAAAATTTTAATTTACAATATCTAAAATCTCATTCTTAAAATAGTTATTAAAAATAATATTAAAAATAAGGAATTTATATAAATAAAAAGGGTATTTATTATAGAATTTTACTTTAATAGATTTAAATTTTATTTTCGATAATTTTATTTTACTAAACTTAAATAAATTCTGAGCTTTTCAATTAATAAATAGTTTTATAAAATATTTAATTATTTAATAAATAATATAAATAAAATGATCAAACAAATACTTATTATGAGAAGTTAGTGTAAGAGGGGTAAATGTGTCATTGTACCTCAAACTCAGTGATGTTAATAAGAGGATTAGGGTCGATTTTCTGATCCCAACGAGAGCTTCTCTCTGGCTGTCTTCCAGCATCTTCTTCTTCCTTTTCCCTCTTCCTCTCTTCTCTCAATCTTCTATATCTCATTTTTTGACATTATTCATGGATATACCATTGGAAGTGACCTGCTGTTAATAGGAGGATTAGGGTCTGCTATTTCCAGATGTGAACAAAAACTGCATGTTTTCCTTTTTGTTTGTATATATATGCGTATATATATTTCACATGCTTATTTTGCTTTATCGACTCAAAAACGGCTACATGTAGCCTTCCATGGCAGGACAAAGAAGCAAAAATATGATAAGATATGTGAGAAGAAGCTCTCTACTCCTATTGAAGTATGTAATTCCAACTGGTATTCATATTTGTTGTCCCTTCTTCTTTGAGTTTCAAAAGTTACATTGACTTTTTTGGGCTAATAATGCCTTTCTGTGTCAAAGGTTTTATGCAAGACCTTTCCTGTGGAGTTCGCATCATACTATTTCATTACATGCCTTGGAACTATTTCATTATTTGGAGTCTTATCTTTCACGTTTCTTGGTAATTGCTGCTAACTTTCTCAGGATCTTTCTAATTCCGGATCATTGTGGGAGTATTATGACAGACTTTACCTTATTCTAGCATGATCATTACTGCTCTATAGACAATCATACCAAAGACTTTTAGTTTAAGGAATGCAATAAATTGGAAAGCTTGAAATGAACTAAGGAATTTGTAATCATGAGTTGAAGTTTAGGTTCTTGCCCATTCAGGGGCAAGAGTCATACCCATACTTTCTGAGTGCATTGGTGGTTAGAGGGATGATGTTATATGTTGAAACAATTCTTCATTTTCATTTTTTATTCTAACATTTGCTCACTCCAGAGTATGTCATGGATTATATATTTGACTGGACAATCTTGAAATATCTGTAAGTCTTAAACATGAATTTCTTTGGTCCGGAGAACCAGACATGGTATATTGGGCAACAATCCCATGTTCCTGAAGAAACTTTGCAAATGGCCCAGGTGTTTGTCCATTCTCAGTGTATCTACCATAGTATTCTCCACCTCTATCTGATCTCACGATCTTAATTTGCTTACCGCTTTGTGTCTCTACTTCAGCCTTAAAAATCTTAAAGGCGTCTAATGCTTCATTCTTGTTATAAAGCATGTAGAGATACATGTATCGTGAGGAATCATCTATAAAAGAGATGGAATATTTCTAACTATGTGAGTCCATGTCTGGACTACATATATTAGTATGTATGATCTCTAATATGGTTGAACTCCTATTGGTACCTTTCTTTGACTTGTTAGTCTGTTTTCCCTTAATGCAATCTACACAAGTCTCAAAATCAGTAAAATTCAGAGTATTAAGTACCCCTTCATTCACTAATCTTTTAATTTTATCTATGGAGATATGACCTAATCTCTGGTGCCATAATGTAGATGAATCCTCATTAATAACACCTCTTTTATTACCAGTGTGAACATGCATTGAACCGTAAGTGGCATTGTTTTGTAAATTAATGTTATAAAGACCATCAGACAATGTACGATTCCCAACACAATCAGACTTATAATATAAACTGAAAGATGAGTCTGAAAAGTTAAAAGAATATCCATAAGGTACAAGCCTTGAAACTGAAATCAAGTTTCTGGAGAAACTTGGAACATAAAAAGTTTTTTCTAATTTTAAAACAAAGCCACTACTGAAAGTTAAATAGCAAGTTCCTATAGCTTCCACATGTGAGCTCATCTGATCTCCTGAGAATATTTGATGCTCACTTCCCACTGGTTTCCTTAGGTTTTGCAAACTCTGCAAGGAATTTGAGATGTGGATTGTTGATCCATAATCAATCCACCAAGTGTAATTATTGACATTAACCATATTAGATTCATAACAAACAAATGAGGTTGGTGTACCTTTGTCAGCAAACCATTTCTGAAACTTGGCACATTCCTTCTTCATGTGTCCCTTCTTTTTACAGAAAAAACACTTGGAATCTTTCTTAATACCAGCTTGGGGGGATATTTTACCCTTACCTTTTTGTTTGGCTTGATATTTGCCATTTCCATGTGTTGCCATCATGACATTTTCTCCTTGTTCCATCACCAGTCTCCCTTCCTCTTGAACACACATGGTCAAAAGTTCATTAATTGACCATTTATCTTTATGTGTGTTGTACGAGATTTTGAAGGGTCCATATTGGTGAGGAAGGGAATTCAGAATGTAATGTACTACGAAAGATTCTGACATATCAACCTCAAGATTTTATAATTGAGCCGCAATATCCCTCATTTGCATGATGTGCTCACACACACCTCTCATACTGGTGTGCTTTAGGGATGAGAACTTCATGATTAGGGTGCTTGCTAATGCCTTATCTGAAGTGACAAATTGAGCATCAATGGCTTTCAGCAAGTCTTTGACATTTTCATACTACTCAACAGAACCACGAATACCAGCAGCAATTTTTGTCTTAATGAACATTACACTGAGGCGATTAGATCGCTCCCATCGTTCATAAAGTGTAATTGCAGCTATAGTGCTGGTATCAGTAATTACGGGTGGTTCATCTTTTCGAATAGCATAATCTATGTCCATCCACCCTAAATGAAGAAGTATTCTCTCTTTCCAGACCTTATAGTTATCTCCCTTAAGATCAGGGATATCACAACGAAAATCAGATAAATGTGCAGGTTGTACAACTGCATAAAATTACAAATTACATGTCGATGTTAAAATTGAGGCCTCAATAAAATATCATGCTTTACCAATGTAAATCATGCTTAAAAATTAAATCAACTGACATAAAAAACATTGCATGTGGGCTAAATGTTTTTAATTCAAGTAGATTCAAGATTCTTCATGAGTAAACTTGATGATAAAACTATCAAATTATTTATGAATTCATAATTCCTGTGGGTAAATTATGAATAATTTGATATTTTATCCTAATTAATATACTCAAATATAATAAAAAAATCCTGTGGGATAAAATTTATTATATTAAGTATAATTAATTACAATTAATTTCTAATTTTTCTTTATGATAAAACTATCAAATTATTTATGAATTCATAATTCCTGTGGGTAAATTATGAATAACTTGATATTTTATCCTAACTAATAAACTCAAATATAATAAAAATTTCTGTGGGATAAAATTTATTATATCAAATAAAATTAGTTACAATTAATGTCTAATATTCTATATGTGATCCTAATCATAATATATAATTTTTTTTAAGTTAAAGATGTTGTGGCTACTCTCTAATTAATAAAAATTATATGGATCACTAGACATTAAATCTCATAAATATATGAGAATAGCATGAATTGCATAATTGCAACTTACACTAACATGTTATCATTATGCACCAAATATGCTCATAAGATATGCATAATTAAAAACTATAATATTATGCATAACTTTGATTTCATGCATTTACATATATGCCAAAAATTGCATAAAAAACTGTAACAGGAAATAAATCTCAACGTTCCTATATACTAAACAGCAGACGGCCAGTGGCCTAATGGTCACTGGCGCAAGTAATTTCCCCAACGCGCGGGTTCGAATCCCACCGGCGCAAAACTAATTTAAACACCGAGTCGGCTCGGCCCAGGAAAGGTGAGCCAACTCAATTTGTTTTAGTCGACGATTTTTTTTTTTTTTCTTTCAAGTCAACCTGACCTGAGTCGCGGTTGCCAAGTTGGAACGGCGAGTAGCTGAAAACTCGTCCCGAGCCAACTCGATGGTATTTACAAAAATACCTTATAAATTTAATCAATTTTTTCTGCACGCTGGAGGTCGTCTTCAACCTCTAGCCGTGCGCAAAAGAAAACTTAGCCGGCGTTCTTTCGAGTCGTCGACGCCGGAAAATAGGTCGGAATTGTCTCCGACGTCGGTGCTGCGTCTCCAACGCTCTCAGGCGTCATGAGACAGCCGCCGCAGTGACCTCACAGAGAGCGTACTGCGACAGCCTCCGTCGGCGTTCTGTAAATCGTCGGCGCCAGCAACCATGTGGAATGGTCACCGGCGCCGGCGTCATACTCGACGCTAGCTGTCGCCGATGCCAGAGCCCCGGCACCCGCAAGCAGTGAGGGCAGAATTTGTTTTAAAAAACAAAAACAGAGACTCTCGGAATCGAAACGCTGGATCAGAGGTCTGCTCTGATACCAACTATAAGTCTTAAATATGAATTTCTAATATCAAAATGAAATTCATTATAAATTAAATGGAAGATAAATCGTACCTCCTTCCGTACGCTTCAAATTCCTTCTCTTTGTTTTCTCAGCGCTTCCGATCTCTGAGCACTCACGGCGATGGCTCAACTGAAGGGGAATGAGAGTGACGAGACAGAGGACCGAAAAACATATCTTAACCGAAGCCAACCTCCCATCAAGGTTATTCATGGCTTCGTGTTACCGAGGGAGTTGCAACTGCCAGAAATTTGAGACCACGTTAATGAGAAAACCGTTTCTCATAAAAACGGTTAACAATATCAGCAAGGCCAAAAATCAGAGACTCAGACCCGTTTTTCTGTAAGTGTTTTTTTGGTATAATTGGATGTGTGTGTAAGATATGCAGTACTTCTACATTCATTCTAATCAGACATGCTACTACTACTCTTGCAGCCTGTTTCTGGGGGAACAAGCACACGAGCTATGCCCATAGATGCCAATAGGCGTCAAGGTACTATTTGCATGCTTGCCCTGCACTAGCAAATGCCAATGTTTCGTCTGTAGTTCTTAACTGAATAAAATTGCCTTCACTGATGATCGTTCTTTGGCCACCATTTTCTTTGGAGCTGAATTTGCTTTGCGATTTCCTAGTAGAACAATATATAGTCTAGGAAATGGAGTGATGGAGGGTGGACTGTTTCAGATGTGCGTAATACTTTGAAGAGTTGCCCCAGTGAGTGAGACATGTTGGTAGCTAGGACTGCTGAAATTCTCTCTTTCTTTTTCAAATAAACCGTATGTGCATTTCCATAACAGAACCATATAAATTTGCTCTTTGTTGATTTCTCAAAATCTTCCTGTTGCTATGGTTGATGTTTGTTGCTAGTTGATAACAAATGTAGGTGTTCTTACTATGTCAAAATGAAAACAATGGTTGCCCCTTTGGTGCATCTTAAGAAAGTCTGGCAAGCTGTGTTCGATTATGGTTTTCATCTTCTAATTATGACTATTTTAGATTTTTATATATAAACTTTGTCTCAATTAACTTCTCTGTTATTACTCCTGCCAGGGGCTAATGATGTTTCACGTTCAGCTGAGGTTGTAGATCGTCTTGGTTTGCATAATGCTGCTCGTCCAATTGTCTGCATGCAAGAGAAGGCAACTGATAAAAGTCTGATTGTGGATAATCAACAGGATGAAAAGCTTGTAAGTCTTCCAAGGTTTTGCTGCAGTCCTTCATTGGTTTTAGAACTACTTACTTCGGGCATAAAAAAGGAGAATGTACCATAGCCGTTTTTCATTTGTTGAGAAAAAATAGTGTTTTCTGACTTTCCAAGAGGTAACAATTTTTTGGTTGTTCAGAGACCTGGAGTTTCTCTGGACAAAATGCATACACCATCTACTTCATTTGCTTTTGCTGGTGCCTCCAAGAAAAATGCTGCAGGCACAAAACCAACTGAAACAACACATGTTGGTCAAGGTGTCAGTGGTCATGTTGGCTCTTCAGCTGGTTGGATTCCATCATTACATCGCAATTCATCTTCCAAGTGATAGGTATGAAAACACTTCAGTTGCCTCTGTGGTTTCTATTTAGCTGTCTATACCAAATGAGATGTATTTTGCTATTTGAAAAAGAGTGATAGGGACTTGAAATGCGTTGATGGATATTTACTTGTTTTTTCTCCAGCTGAACCTAATATGTTTGATTCTTCAGGAATGGAAATGCGTTGACGAGCGAACCCACGCTTGCATCTCCACCGTGCAGAAGAGCCACGGTGCCATCCTGTCCATGGCCATCTTCGGCCGTCTTGTCTACACCGGTACCCACTCCAACGCAATACGCGTCTGGAGGCTGCCGGAGCTTACGGAATATGGGCAGCTGAAAACCAAGGGTAGCCTGGTGCGGCCGCTGTCTGTGTCCAACAAGTATGTTTTAGCTGCTTATGGGGACACTCGTATCTCCCCAACTTCTACATGTGGACACAGAGAGCTAGGTCTCCTCCCCCCAAAAAGGGAGAGGTTTGGGTGGAACCCATCCTCCTCGGCTTCGAGTAGAGGGTGCTTCTCGTCACCCTCCCCGTTTTGGTTAAAACCTGTGCTATCCCCCATGTTCAAACTCAAATTCACAAAGCTTCACAACAGAGTAACATTCTCTCTGGAAATAGAATGAAAAATGTTCAAGACGATCATTTACACGATAACAACTTAATATTCAACTACATGGATGAACCCTCATTTCGAAAGGAAAAGAAAAAACAGTTGATATTTATATGAACTCTGTTTCTTCTCTAAATATTTGTTTTTTCCATTGAAGCATCAGGGAATGTATCCTCTCGTGATACCAGCTACTCCGGGAACCTTCTCTACTCAGCGTTCGGGGACACAACAGTGAAGGTGTGGTAGATCTCTGATCTCAAATGCATTGAGAGTATCTAAGCCCATTCAGCAGTGAACGCCCTAGTGACAGGTCCCGACGGTCTGCTTCATACCGCCTCTGAGGATTCCTCCAATACAGTATGGCAATGGAATTCACTCGATGAGAACGGCCGGTGAAGGCCCTTTCACTGACCAAAGATGGTTCGATCTTGTATGCTGGTTGCACTGATGGGTGTGTCTATTACTGGCTCAGAGGTTTGGGCTCGAGCCACTTGCAATATGGTGATGCCCTACAAGGTCACTACCAGTCCGTCATGTGCCTGCTTCAGTCTCCAATTATGTGGTGAGTGGGTCTGCCGATTCGATCTGTAGGGTAAGGATCCGAGGAAGTGACGGTGAGTACAAGTCCCTAGCCGTGTTGGAGGTCACAGAGGACCCATAAGATGCGTTGTGGCTTTCAGAAACCATTTTACTAGAGATGATAATCAGGATGCATTCATGGTGTGCACGGCGAGCATGGATGGAGCTCTCAAGCTGTGGAGGATCGCTGACGGAGAGACGGCGCCGATCAGTCCGCCGCCGGACAGTGGAGATTACTTTAAGGTATGATGAACAGCCATTGGTGGGCGGCATGTGATTATGGTGAGCCTGTTGATATGGGTTCTCTCTCGTGCATGTTTTTGCTCTTTTTCTACTCGTAATTTAATGATACGAAGTAGTGGTGTTTTATTCAATCTCATCGAGAAAACAAGCCGGATTGCAGATGCCGCATCAGGGTTTCTTCTTCTGCGGCCACTCGCGCTCACAACAGAGCAAACCGAAGAGGCCATGAAACATTGGAGTGACTTCTATTGAATCACTCTCCTCACTGAGAATTAAGACATCAAACCGGATTCATCTGGCAAGAGATAATTACAAAAAATAATTGCTAATGTAATGTACAGATCGATCAGTAGTCGTCTTATGTGTAGATTTGGTGATAGTTTTTCAGTTGGTCATGATGTGATCTTTTAGGATTTGCAAGCAATGGACAAGGTTGAGCTATGAACACGACATGGTCTTGACCGGGAAGGATGACAAATTTGGTGTCCTCAACGGGTCGTCCGTGAGTGGTTATCCTGTGCCTTTGATTTGGACTTCCCCTCGTCTGCAGCTCAATCCCATTGTTGAAATCCTCAGGCCTTGCGAGCTGTCTTCTTCTCAACAACGCCAGAGTGGTGAAGACGATTAAACGAACAACAACAACGATGGCTATGAACATGAGAGCCAGTAGAATGTAAGCCCTGGCGGAGTGGAGATGTCCGCAGCCCAGAAAAGCTCCAAAACAGGCCATGCCCAGAAGAAATAGACGCCAGAAACACATTTCAACGGGGAAAACGATAACCTCTTATATTATTAACTGTTACAGATTCTGGGGTGGTTCCTTCCTTGATCAAAATTCACCAAGTCTTGCCGTGGCTTGAGAATTGAATAGCTTGGGCACAAAGTTAGGAATGCTTGAGGTAGGCACGAGAGAATGTCGCTTTGTTCGTGGTTTTACCAAAAGAAATGCCAATCCAATGATGGATCCTTCTTGGCTACAAGACGCCCAGTTTGTTATTCTTTGTTCGTGATTTTTGTACTATTTATGGCTTTAATTAATTTAGTGAATAAGCCATAGGAGTAAAAAGAGGTAAAAATTGACCTGCTATTTTTCATTTTAACCTCTCATTTCGAAGAAAAATATAAAGTGTATAGTTTTGTATGATGTTCAATGAAATTTCCAATAAATTATAGTAAAAATCATTTCTCACAAGAAAGAACAATTTTCTACAACTATACCTAAATATTGAGAGAGTTAAGACACAAGTTGTCCTTATTTTTACTTCTTTTATTCATATCAGTAATGATTCTAAAGCTAGCCTCTCTAGAATTAGCTGTGGTTTATTTTCAAATGACCCAATTTGTGAATATGTGGAGGAACAACAATTCGGTTATCAAAAACTAAAATATAATTCCGATAGGAGGTAAAAGAGGTAAAAATAGTAGTCTCCTTCCTCCCCCTAGAGGGCGGAGGTAGGCAGGGATGAGGAGGGCCCATCAATCTTGGGTTCGGGGAGGAATAAACCTAGAGAGAGGGTAAATAGGTTTGTTAAATTCGTCTTTAGTTTTTGAATTCTTTAGCTCTTTTGTTAAACCCTTTTTTAAAAGTGTATATAATTTTGTATAATGTGTTGTGCAATGTCATTATTAAAATCAAGATTCAATCACAATAGTAATTCAAACAAAAAGGCCAATGCAAGTAAAAATTAGTGTAGGGGTCAACCACATTTGGCAAGGGTCGAGGCCCCCCTTGTTATTTTTCTTCATAATGAGGCCGACTGCCCCCATATAAACTTGACTCCTTTGTAACTTTAGTACTGGGGTCAATTTCATTTTATAGTCCAAATGCTACTATAAGTTAGTAACAACTCCTTTTTTTCCTTTTTGTTTGCTAGACGAGTTGACTTCTTCTGAATGAGTTGAGTCCTTCATAAGTTCAAAATTGGGTCGACTTAATTGAGGTATTCAAGAAGAGTTTTAGATGGATCAACCACCTAGCTTTGTTGTTGAGGGGGAGTTGATGTGCAAATTATAGAAATCCTTGTATGGGTTGAAACAATCATCGAGAGCATAGTTTGAAAAATTCTACAGAACAATGCTACAATTTGGCATTAAAAGATAAATAATGGATCGCTTAGTATTTATAAGAGATACTAACTAGGGAGTTGTTTTACTAGTTGTGGATTTAGATGATGTCATGGTGACAGAAGGGATTTAGAAAGCATCAATTAAGTGAAAAAATATTGCGTAAAGAAACTTGGGACTCCTCAAATACTTCCTTGGGACTAAAGTGTTGCAATTCAAGTATGACATTATTTTATCACAAAGGAAATATGTTCTTGATTTACTCAATGAAATTTGAATGTTGGGGTGTAATCTTGTAGATACTATATGGACACTAATGTAAAATTATGTGTTGGTTATGGAGAAGATGCAGATGTTGGGAGATATCAAAGATTGGTAGAAAATTTGATGTATCTTATTGTAACTAGATCTGACATTTTCTTTGCAGTGAGTTTTATTTGACAATATATGCACAAACCTCAAAGTTCTCACTAGCTAGCCCTGGAAAGAATCCACCAGTACTTGAAGAAATCTTTTGGACAAGGTCTCCTATAAAAATATTATGGTCATGTTGATGTTGAAAGTTTTATAGATGTTTAGTGATTGGGTTGGTTCTTGGATGACAAGAAATTTACCTCAGGTTAAATGTCATATGTCTTGAGTATGTTCCATCTCAAATTTAGGTTGTTGGTATTGTCACAAATGTCATTGCATCTAAATCACTAGGTATTACATATTTCAAGCTGGGGGTTTATGATGTTTTTGCAGTGTTGGAAGACAAGGAAGAAGAGTAGTATCAATGTAATTTACTTAATGATTCGACCCTTATTTTCTGCACTTGTAATAAGGGTATCTATGTAACTATGTACCTCAAAGTTATTATATAAAACAAGGAGAGGAGGATTTTGGTTTTACTTAAAAAACCCAATCTCTTTCATTTCTTTTCACACTCAAGCTCCTCGACTCTCCATCTTCTTCTCACTTTTCTCCTACTTCCACAACTCACTTTGTTTCTCCTTTCCTCTCATTTCTCTTACTCAATGGTCTTGAAAGGTTATGTTAATGGAATTTTAAGATTCAACAATCGAATATGAAATACCTTGGTCCAAGCTAGTGTATATGTAGCTTTCTTGTTTTATGGTGCACTGTTGATACTTGAATGTTAGCAACTAGCATTGATTTCTGTATGAGAATATTGTGGGGTTGATGATTATGACCCCTATAATAACCTATATTTTGATGATAGCAAACTAAGTTACTTAAAAGCCCTTACTAGATGGAATCAAGCCATGACACACTTGTATGGAGTCGACCACATATAGCGAGTAAAAGGAAAAAAATGGAGTCTACACTAACTTACAATAAGTTTTGGATTAAAAAAGGAGTCGACATCTATTTATAGTAAGCATTTGACTAAAAAGTGGAGTCACCTAGATACTAAAATTATATGGGAGTTGAGCCCAAAGAGGAGTAGTCAACCCCGTCTTAAAGAAGAAAGAAGAGGTGCACTTGATGACCCTTGCCGGATGGAGTTGAAGATCCATGCCTGATGGAGTTGACGACCCTTGCTTGATGGAGTCAACCACTGTTTAAAACCGTAGATGGATTTGAGTGCCTAAAGAAGGATTAGGCGTCAAAGTTGACCTTTGGTGCCAAAATATTCTATCCCCCATTTACAAGAATCAACCCCATAGTGCAAATTTTCAAATTTTCAGAATGTTAGATGCTGATTTAGAAAGTTATAAGTCTTCACATTTTGTAAGTGACCTATCAACAAATTCAACAATAAAAATAGTATTTATTGATTATTTTATGACTTTTTAGAGCATATATTCACCGATTTTTGTCAAATGCCCAAATCAACCACCACTCTAACAGACAATGTTTTGAATATTGGGAAACATGCTTATATGTGAACTTGACCTAAACTTCAGATACACTTACTCACACGAATTTAAAAGATCCTAATTGCTCCCAAGTGATTTTTCAAAGTGCTAGTGCCTTTAAGAGTCAAGAAAAAAAATACTCTACACCATGTTTGCCATTGAAAACTAAGTGTTTGGGTTCATTGATTTTTAGATCTACTTTGAATACTTGCTTTCTAAATAATGGATGGTGATTTCTTTATTTTATGCTTGATTTTCATATCATTTTATCATATTTATAAAAACCCTTCTAGGTTTATTTTCATATCATTTTATCATATTTATAAAAAAATTGATAAATCTATCCAGCCAATCTAGGTTTATTTTCGTAAATATAATGATGGGAATTTTACCAAAATACCAATTTAAAAAAAATTATTTATGAAAATACCGACGATTCCAACTTATTTGCAAAACTACCGAACTTTGACCGGTCCACTATACATGTGGACATTCAAAGGCGACACGTAAGCTTTGATCGCTTACGTGTCGACACCTCATCGGTGCAGTAAGGTAGTTAAACACACGGGCTGCCACGTCATTATTTTACACGCGTGTCATTTGACACGTCATTATCAATTTCCGCTATTGCCCCGTAATCTCTCGCCACGTCAGCTCATTCCACGTAAGCCCTTCATTTTAATTTTTTCATTATATTTCTTCCTCGGTCTTTCTCCTCTCCTCTCATCTCCTCTCGCCCTCGCTCCTGCTGCCGCCGCTCAGCCTCGGTTGCTCCCCTGTTGCCGCCGCTCGGCCACGACCGCTCCCCTGCTGCTGCCTCTCGGCCTCGGCCGCTCCCCTGCTGCCGCCGCTAGGCCACGACTGCTCCCCTGCTGCCGCCTCACAACCTCGGCCGCTCCCCTGCTGTCGCCGTTAGGCCTCGCCCTCGACGCCCCCCCTCTCTCGTTCTTCTTCTCCGTTCCCTCTGTTCATCCTCTGGCCGCCCCTTCTCTCAGAACCGAAGCTCTACTCACCCTCCAAACCCGATTTAGGAGGGTGATTTTTTAGGGTTTTGGTTAATTGAATATAATTATTGTATTTAATTATAATGTTGATTTGAATTTAGGTGTTTAATTACTGTATTGATTTTTTTGTGATTTACTATTTAATTTCTGATTTTATGTTAATAAAATTTCTGCCAAATTAAAATTATTGTAAAGTTTTGTAAGATTTTTAATTAAATAATATATTTTTTAATAATTTATTATTTTTTAAATAAGGTGATAAAAAGTATACAAATAAATTATATTTTTAAACACTAAAATAACTTTTTGTATATTTTTTTAATTTATAAATATTTTAAATGGATAATATATGAGTAAGACTTAAGAGTAAATTTTTTTATTTATAAATATTTTATATGGATAATATATGGGTAAGACTTAAAAGTAAAAAAAAAAATATTTATAAATATTTAAAATTTTTAAATATTATTATTTTGTAGATAAAGTGATAAAAAATATACAAATAAATTGTATTTTTAAACTATAAAATAAATTTTTTATATATTTTTTAAAATTTTAAATCTATAATATATGGGTAATACTTAAGAGTAAGATTTTTTCTATTTATAAATATTTAAAATTTGTAAATATTATTATTTTTTAAATAAGGTGATAAAAAGTATACAAATAAATTGTATTTTTAAACTCTAAAATAATTTTTTGTAATTTTTTAATTTATAAATATTTTTAATCTAATTAATTTACTTATTTTATTTTATTTTTTAAAATATGAAGAAATAAAAAGTGTAACAATTTTTTTTAATTAATAAATATTTTAATTGACATTAAATGGTGTTAAATAAGTAAGAGTTAATTTTTTAATTGTTTATTATTTTTTTAATAATTTATTATTTTAAATATAAGGTAATAAAAAGTGTATTTAATTTTTAAAAAATTTATTCAAAAATTTATCAAGTAATGATGTGGCATAATACGTGTCAACCATAATGACGTGGCAGCCCATGTGTTCAACACCATACTGCACCGATGAGGTGTCGACACGTAAGCAGTCAAAGCTTACGTGTCGCCTTTGAATGTCCATATGTACAGTGGACCGGTCAAAGTTCGGTAGTTTTGCAAATAAGTTAGAATCGTCGGTATTTTCATAAATAAGTTTTTTTAAATTGGTATTTTGGTAAAATTCCCTATAATGATCCGCGTGACAGTATTCAAGAGTGAACTGGCACTTTAAGGAATCTCCAGTTTCCATAATTACAGCGGCAAACTTCCAATGGCTTCTTGCTGATGTATGTGTCAACAGATGAAGCTGTCTAACTGGACCAGTCCAAGGCCATAATGCAGCGTGCATTATTGCCATGTCTTAATAGACCACAAGGGAGGGAAAAACAGTCGATCGAGTTTCAAAGCTCCTTTTCCTCTGCTTCATCGTCGTTCCAGAAAGGGTGACAATTACTCGATGATGACGATCATGTATGGGAGACGATCAGTGAAGGGTAGGAAGAAATGCTCGATTCTACACTACCATGTAAGCCTCTACGAGTGGAACTTACGTTTTCGTCGTAGCAGTTCAAAAGGCTCGAGTTTCTTTCATCTAAGAACGAGACAAATTTGAATACAAAATCCTTTCAAAAGGTGATGCGAGGCTCAGTGCCTGTCAACATTGAGGATGGAAAACATCTACTTTATCAGTCAAGAACACTTATCTGCATTTGGCATTTGAGTGGTGTAAATTAAGAAGCACCATTTCATAGCAGTTGTGGGTGTGATTGCATGCTGAGAAATCTGTTGCACACACGGATTCACGTGAATTGGTGTCCGAGAACGAGACTCAGTCACGTGCTTCTCCTGATATTAAATAATACCAGTTGATGAATAAAGATCGATTACAGATTCCATGAACATATCATAAAAACGGAAGAATAAATCTCCACGAAATGAGGTTGATTCTCTTATTATATAGTCAGCGAAAAGTCGTGCGATGCTTTCTCGTGGAGAAGAGCGTGAATTTTTGGTAATTTTGTGCGTAAGCCTTCACTCTGAAAATCATTCTTCTTCTCTCTGTGTAAACTCCAAGGAGAGTCACCATCAATGCACAACCCCGAGTGAAGAGTGATGAAATATGTCTAGTTAAACTTCCGGACAAATCAAGGAGCAACACAGTAAGAAGGCAGAGGTCGGTGGAGGGTTGGCAGAGACTGCGATTCAAGCTTTGGTGGTGTCCTCCGTCGTGGCAACTGAAATGATTCCCGCAGTAAAGCAGAAAGCATAGAGTATCTATAAATGAGCTGCACCTGAATATAGTCATTACGAAAGTTTCTGCTTAAGGAAGCTACAAGTTACATTCCAGGGACGGATGGGTGTACTATTACCGCCTGGTTTTTGTACTACTGTGCAGGGACGGGGAGGGAGAGAAAGCGACAGGGTTTCTTATCAATTACCAAATCACCAAGGCTGTGCTTGGAACACATAAAGTGGAGAGAAAAAAAAAAGATTTTGGATACTCACGGAAAATGAGAGAAAAAATAGAAGAAAAATATAGTCTTTCTTAGAGAATTTTACTAAAATACCGATTAAAAATAACTTATTTATAATAATAATGAAGACCACAAAATATTTACAAAACTACCGAACTTTGACCGGTCCACTGTATACGTGGACAGTCAAAGGTGACACGTAAGCTTTGACTGCTTACGTGTCGCTCCATCATCGGAGCGATGCTGTAGATGAACACATAGGCTGCCACGTCATTAAGTTTGACACGTCATCTACCACGTAATTTATCACATTAATATAAATTATTTTCTTTTTTCCCTGTCATCTGGCCACGTAAGCACCCGCCACGTCAGCCCTCACTTATGTTTTTAATTCTAATCTCTTCCACGATTTTCTCCTCTCCTCTCGTCTCGGCCCCTGCCGCTCGCCTCCCCTGCTACCGCCGCCGCTCGCCTGTTGCCGCTGTTCTGCCTCGGCCACGCCCCTGCCTCTGCCTCGGCCTCGCCCCTGCCGCCGCTCGCCTCCCCTGCTGCCGCCGCTCGGCCTCGCCCTCGACGCCCCCTCTCAACCACTCTCTCTTCGTCTCAGCCTTTTATCTCTCCTCTGTTCATCCTCTCGCCGCCAACGTTCTTCCTCTCTGTTCCCCTCCTCTCGCCGCCCGTTCCCTCGAAAATTAGGGGGGTGATTTTTTAGGATTTTTGTTAATTGAATCGAATTATTGTAATTAATTATAATATTGATTTGAATTTAGGTGTTTAATTACGGTATTGATTTTTTTGTGATTTACTGTTTAATTTCTGATTTTATGTTAATGAAAATTTTGCTAAATTAAAATTATTGTAAAATTTTGTAAGATTTTTAAATAAATAATATATTTTTTAATAATTTATTATTTTATAAATAAGGTAATAAAAAGTATACAAATAAAATATATTTTTAACACTAAAACAAAAAAAAATTTATATTTTTTAATTTATAAATATTTTAAATGGATAATATATGGGTAAGACTTAAGAGTAAATTTTTTTCTATTTATAAATATTTTAAATAGATAATATATGGGTAAGACTTAAAAAAATTATTTATAAATATTTTAAATCCATAGTAAATGGGTAAGAGTTAGATTATTTTTATTTATAAATATTTTAAATTTCTAAATATTATTATTTTGTAAATAAGGTGATAAAAATATACAAATAAATTATATTTTTAAACTCTAAAATAGTTTTTTTGTATATTTTTTTAAATTTTTAAATATTTTAAATCGATAATATATGTGTAAGACTTAAGAGTAAGATTTTTTAAATTTATAAATATTTTAAATTCATAATAAAAGGGTAAGAGTTAGATTTTTTCTATTTATAAATATTTAAAATTTTTAAATATTATTATTTCGTAAATAAGGTGATAAAAATATACAAATAAATTGTATTTTTAAACTCTAAAATAATGTTTTTGTATTTTTTTAATTTATAAATATTTTAAATCTAATTAATTTACTTATTTTATTTTATTTTTTAAAATATGAAGAAATAAAAAGTGTAACAATAATTTTTTTAATTAATTAATATTTTAATTGTTATTAAATGGTGTTAAATAAGTAAGAGTTAATTTTTTAATTTTTTTTAATTTTTTTAAATAATTTTTTTATTTTAGATATAAGGTAATAAAAAGTGTATTTTATTTTTTAATTTTTTTTAAATTTATTCAAAATTTTATCACGTAATGATGTGGTAGATGACGTGTCAAAATTAATGACGTGGCAGCCTATGTGTTCATCTACAGCTTCAATCCGATGACGGAGCAATACGTAAGCAGTCAAAGCTTACGTGTCACCTTTGACTGTCCACATATATAGTGGACCGGTCAAAGTTCGGTAGTTTTGTAAATATTTTGTGGTCTTCGTTATTATTATAAATAAGTTATTTTTAATAGATATTTTGGTAAAATTCCCTTTTTCTTATTCGGGTACATGCTTTTGGGGGAGAAGACATGGCTGACGCCCACCATTTAACTTTGAGCTTCCAAAAAAATGAAGAATCGACGAATGAAGATACCGACCTCATTCTCATGGGTATGTCTTGTAGAATTCAAAAACCAGGCGAATATCACGTGGGTGTCGGGTCGAAAAATGGAGAACTCCGTGCGTCGAGCTTCAGAGACGACTCGGTTTCCATCATATAAAAGAAAGGCCTAAAGTTAAAAAGCCACCCCTGTTGTATTCAATTATTGTAGTCGGAGAAGTTGATGATTTTCTTCTGTGCGTTTCTTTCTTCGTTCCCTTCAGAGCACGACAATTTACAGAATAACAGAGAACAGTCCCGCCCCTTCCACGAATTAACGAAACACCAAATAAAAGGAAAGCCTGATTCTAACCCAGAGAGAGAAAAACGGACACTTGTCTTCAAAGCGTTGTTTCGAAGTAGTAAAATTTCAAAAGAAGACTTGACACTCTTATTTCAAACATCCCGTCTCACTCTTATTTGCAGCTGAGAGGGTCTCTGAGAAACTTACGAAAGTAAAATTGGATCGACCGTAACTTTTTTCTTTTGCTCAGATCGAGGCCTCTGCCCAGAAAACAATCTCAACTGCCGTGTAAAGAAACAAGGACTGTAGAAAGAGGCCATGTCTAACTCCTGAATCACGAAGATTGATATCAGAAAGACGAAAATGACTAGACGAGCTTCGATGAAGATTTGCGCGCCCATGAAATACTGCAGGGTCGTAGACGCTCTCCTCTGATCGCTCATGGAGGTCTGTAAAAAGATATGGGGGTCATGGATGCAGTGGCAACTTCTGCTTGTCTCCTCTCGCGCCCAATAATTCAAATTTCTACGATCTTTTAAGAACTAAGGGCCTGTTTAGGACCTATAGACAAGAAAAAGAAAAGAGAAAAAGTGAAGAAAAAGTTATTTTGTGGTGTTTGCCAGTAAAGAATCATTCAGAGAAGGAACTTGAGAAAAAATCCCTCAATAAAAGAGTAAAAACGAAGATGAAGCCAAAGTCTCCCATTAGAGAAACCCACTTTAGCCTAAACTCAATCGTCTCGCCGGTTGTTTGGAACCCCAAAAAAACACGAAGAATTTGACCATTATTATTCACAAAAATATTTAGTGAAAATAGATTAATCCCCAAGGTGACATATAAGGGTGAGTCACTCTTCCTAAAAATATAATTAATCTGGTCAAGTCATGGATTGACCACCTAATTAGCAAAAAACATGTGAAAAAAATTTATGTATTAGTGGCATGATTCTTAAATACGATAATGGGTCCTGATGATGATATCACCCAGTCAAACCATGCGGCTGAACAAGATTTGTCCTGAATTGCAACTATTCCCTTTGCTGCTGTAATCTCTCTGATTTGCTTTAAAGCTTAAGTTTGATGTAACCACGCGAATGAAATAATCAGTTCATAATCCAACCTACCCACCCAATTTTAATGAGAGAAACAACGTCACCACCTAAATCAATAAGGGTATTATCTCTAATCTTGCTATAGATTTGAGATTTTTATGAAAAATATTACTGCAAGTTTGCTAATTCTTTCTACAAACTTAAACCAGAAGATCAGATACCATATCTTTCTATCTTCAAAGGCAAATGCTACCCACAACGGAGATTTGACGCCGAATTAAGTTGGAAGAGGGAATGTCTCACAGAAGAAGCCAAGAAGGAGGAACTCCTTCTGACTTAATTTTCTAACTGCTTTTCCTGTCACCTACTAGAAGTGGCTTGTTTAGCCTCCTCCCTCACCGACGATTCTAAATACGAAAACAAGATTTCCTTTTGCATCAATTAATGTCACAACTGCATCTATGTTTTAAACGATTATTTCAAACTCTTGGAGACACCAAAGTGCAGCACTTCGTTGACCACAACCTTATTCCCCTCCAACTACATGAGATCACCATGGCTCCAAATATTGCCAGCAATTCGGTTCAATTAATATTGTATTTTGAGATGGCATTGCATCGATAATCTCCATTTCCCATGTAAAATTACCAGAGCTTCTGTAGCAAGAAAATGGAGTTCCTTTTCATAAACAGGGATCATTTCTTTCGCTTCAACTTTGGAGAAGATATTTACCCAAATGGTCCTTGGACGGGTTGAACTGAACTAATCAAGAATGTTAAATAAGCTCACCAAAATGCTACACATCTGGGGAAGGTCTCCTTATCTCATCTCTATAATCCGCTCTGCAAAGCTCTCTAAAAATTTTGTAGCTCTTCTAAAAATGTATTATTTTGGTCATTTGATCGAACCATATGAGTTTTTTTTTTTTTTTTTTTTGCTTTAGTTCAACAAATGTGGAGAGGAAGATATTTCTACGAGTAGCTGAAACAAAGCAGTATTTGAACTGTCAAAGAATGACGAACTCACTCGTCTCCTTTGCCGGTATCTTGGTAAATGTCCGTGTAAGAGAAGAGTGGAAATGACGATGTCGACGAGAAGGACCTGTGCGCAGTGGAAGTCTTTGTCGCATGCATGTATGTGAGAGAGAGAGAATAGGACACTTGAATTCCTTCATTTATGTCTTGATAAATTGCAGTTATTTTTACTCCTATAAATCTACTAGGTCCAATGCGTTTAATTAAGTAAACTGGAGATGCTGCCGTCACGGTCCACCGAGATGACAAAGCCTTGATGGCGGCATCTTTGGCCTTGCGAGCTTGATTATCTATCTAAATCTCCACATAATCATATCTTTGGCTGTAAATGCCTTCTTCTCTCCCTCTCCCTCTCTCTCTCTCTCTCTCTCTGGTTTTCTCTTTATTTTTACTTTCTACAGACTTTTACTTCCTTTTCATAAAATATTAGACAGATGTAAAGTACCACCAACTTCGTTGGACCTTTCCTCTTCAATTCTCCATATAATGTTCACTACACCACTCCCTCGGACTCCCAACTACCATTTCTCTCATTCCCAAACGAGCTCGAGAGAGCCAGTCTGGAGTTGTTTCTGTTCACTGGAGGATCTTAGTTACAGTTTTTTTTTTTTTTTTTGTCCTGAATTCTCTGTAGTGAGAGAGAGAGAGAGAGAGAGAGAAGGTCTCAGCTTCTCTGCTATTTAATTGCAGTAGCAATGGAGACTGATCAACTGGGTACTGCATTTCATTTCCCTGACCTGGGTCAGGTGCCACTGGGTACGAAAACGCGATCGCAGGAGTTACTGGCTTCTTTGCTTGACACGGAAGAAGCTTACAACTCTTGCTTCACCGATCAATTGCCGGATCTCCATATGCTTGACGATGATTTTTTTCAATTCGCTTCGGTTGATTTCGGGGCGGATCCTCTGTCGTCTCTCCTCCCCAGGTCAGGTGACTCTACACACGATACCTTTCTCCATGACATCGTCGGCGCCGGCGTTGGTGCGCAGCCTGCTCATAACTCCTCTTCTTCCGACGATGCCTATCATCCGACCCTTCCTGACAGTTGCTTCTCCGAGGCACCCAACTCAAACTCCAGTCCTGTTATTAGTGACAGCAACATGTTCCTCGTCGACGACATTTACCTAGTTGCACCCAACGATAGTTTTGATGGTGAGACGCTTTCGGCCTCCGCCGTCGCCGCTGCCTCCTCATTGTCGTTCACTGCCATCAGCACCCCACCTGAGTCAGAAGGGAATGATGCAGCTGGAGGCGCTGTTCCGGACACTGCGCTGTCTTTTCAGGAAGAAGAGGAGGGGGAGGAGGAGGAAGAGGAAACTGAAAAGGACCCAAAACCCGGAACTGCGACTTGCAAGAATTTGGTTTCCGAGAGGAACCGTAGAAAGCGACTCAGCCAACAACTGCTTGCACTCCGAGCTCTGGTCCCCAACATCACCAAGGTTAGTACAACGAGTAAACATCCACGGCAATTATCTTTTTCCATTTTGCTTAACCCCTAGCGCTGATGTAAGGTACTGGCAGATGGATAAAAGATCGGTACTTGTAGATGCTTTGGCATATCTCAGAAGCATCCATGAAGAAACAGCACGTATCCAAGCTGAGCTCAAGGAACGAGCTCGAAGCAGTCGAGAACCTTGTGGAGATAATGACCCTGATCCTAACCAGCCCCAGCTAACGCCTGCACCAGCTCGGATCACCAAGCCGAAGGCCAAAATCCTGGAGGTAACTCATGGTTATCCATTATTTTTATAGTCCATTAGCCACCGTTTGATTCAAGAAAGTGTCATATAATCCACCTACGGAAGGTCATATAGGTTTGCAGCTCCTGGTCAAGTCAAGAAGCGAGTGCACTGCGCCGTATTCTATCGAGTCTTGGCTGGCCTCTTGGGTTGCGAACCTCTACATTTGGCAGTTAGGGGAGAGAGTGTGTGTTCAAATTTGCAAGAACCTGTTCTTCTACACATATTCAGGCAGGAAGAGTCAATCTCCATTAGCTGACTCTTGAAACAGCCTTACCCCCTATCTAACACCTGTAATACTGGAAAAGTCAGTGGTCCTCTCTGGACCATGCAGCCAACCAGTTGCAGGCAGCTCTGTGTCCGTGGAGGGAAAAGGACGGTGTAATTAAATCTATTTGCTCGTATCCTAGTAGTGGGATCCGATTCAGACCTGTCAGTAGATTCTGTAGAAAACAAAAGGCTTCGTTTTCTAACGCTCACGTGATTACAAAACCAACCAGAGCTTTTTGTTCTGCTTCAGAGGCTCTTTCTTTTCCAGTTTTTGAAAATTCCGAAGACTAATAAACCCCCAAAGGATCATATACTAAGAAATCACGTAGAACCCTCGGAGCTACAGCAAGCATTCTTCACTAAATCATTTGATCGCATGTAATGAACTGGTCTGCTCATTTGACAGGTCGATACGGAGAAGATTGAAGAGAGGAGATTCGTGGTGAAGATAATATGCAAAGGCGAGTCCGGAGTCGGAGCTGAAGTTCTTCGCGTGATGGAATCTATCGGTTTTGAAATCACATACACGGCGATCGAACAGCTGAAGCCCCAACACGTCCTAACGACAGTGTTCATCAGGGTAAGAAGTTTTCGTCCATCTCCGCTTTTCAGTAAAGCAACGCACTCAAGGACCAACGTCATGATCATCAAACACAACGACTGATTATTTCGCTCGTTTTTATCGCTTCCACTTCTCCCCAACAACTTTCTTTAAAAAAACAATAGAGAGAGAGAGAGAGACTTGGGCGTCCCAACTGTTTCCATCAACGCCAGTTGGTCAGTGCAGTTGAGAGAGGTGGCCAGGGCGCCTTGCAGAGAGGAAGCTTGTCTTTACACCTGATTGGTTTTCTTTCCCACAAAATCTCCCGGAATTAAGACCTTAAATTCTGAGTTTTAAAAGGTTCATCTGGACTTAAAGAGTGAGATTTTGGATTGGTGGGATTTGTGATGTTTAGAACAAAGATCAAGTGTCCCGTTCCAGAAAAGTCCACCCACTTGTGTACAAATCCCCACGGAGTGGACGTTCCTCAGTCCATCACTCACACACCAAGGCGGAGTTGACACTAGCCCTGCATGATGTATCTAGTCGTGGTTGTCGCCGGCCATCTTGGTTGTTTGAGGCGGCTTCAAACGGGACCTCCAATCTTTCTCACAGTCAGAGTCCACCTCTTGATGGAGTTTCCAGTCGTCTTGTACTTTCATTCTTAAGACTTTCTTGTCATTTCCTGTGTCCAAACGAAAACTTCAAACAGTGCTGTGTCTCCTCATCCTCTGCTCATCTTCCTCATCTCACCTTTGGTCAATAAAAGATTTCTAATTATGAGAACGGAAACCATACAACATTCTCTCCCTTCTGCTTCACCCACTTGAGATGTGAAATCTCTCATCCTCCTACTCTTTGTGTAAACTGCCCCAGTGAAAGTACAAACTACCTGTTAATGTTTGATTTCTCCCTTCGGCTGGGGTACCACATTTCGACCATATCATTCTCGAAACGAATTGTGGATATGTTGTGTATTTTCTGGCCCACTTCCTAGACACTGATAATGGCCGCGAACGGCAGTAAATTTCTTTTGGAGGATTGCATCATGTTGCCAAAAGTTATGGATGCTCGTGCAGAGAGGAAGTGGGAATCCCTCTCAGTCACGGTTGCAATTATTCTTCTTCTAGCATGTTCTGCTTGACTGTATTCTCCCTCGTTTGCACCACTGTCACTGGCACCATCCAGATTAGTTATTCTTCTGTCTTCTTCCGGTTATCAGTAACCACCTTGAAGATTCTTCCAACTCGAAGATACCTAATTGAGAGATGCTCTTGATTACAGGGATTTCATTCTTCGTCTTGTTAATTGTTGAATGCAGGTGCGGAGGCAAGGGAGGATGACGGAGGATAAGCTCAAGGACTGTATCACAAGCACGGCTTTGAGATTTGGTTTGACGCTGGACAACCCTTGAAGAGGATTACAAGGAGATTATGCCTGGCTTTCCTCCTGATTAGAGGTAAACTGATTAGGAATAGTGGGTAGACGGTTAATAATGCGAAGACGTACTGTAGTTTTAATAATGTAAATGTTTTGTATGTGAGGAGCTCTTTTCGTCCTCACTCATCTCATAACTATGGAGAACTTTTGCTTCATTGTTGATAAAAAAAGGAACTCGCTACTTTTCTCTCTGACGAGGGAAGATCAATTATAATGCAATTATTCCTCAGTATCGCACTTTTTTCCAAGATTCCTCATATCCTCTCCTACCTATTCTTCCCTTTATTTTAATAATCACCTAACTGGAAGCTGGCGGCTTCTGCTAGTCTTCATGTTCTGAGTTTATGCTTTGTCGTTCCGTGAGAAGATCGCTTCCTTCCTCGACGTGGTCAAGGAAAGCAGTTCGAGACTATTAGTCATCTTTCATCTTGCTTGATCCATCTTGACATTATAGCTTCTCTCAGTCTGTGGCTTGCCATTGGCGAAAATGAAAGGTGGGTCTATCTTGAGTGCGACTTTTCTCTCTTAGTAAGTGGGTATTGTGAATGTGACTTGTCTCTCTTATGTGATTTGAAATGGATTTACTAGTCTTAGAGTAGAATTGGGGATTCCACATTTGTATTTCGGTTACCCTAGTTTTCTCCTAGTATTTGGGGTGCCGTTATTAAGGTGATTCACGATTAGAGTGCGAGAGAAGTTAGAGAAAAACATAGAGAGAATGGTGTCTGCGATTTTTTCCTGTAAACTACTTCATCATTATAGTGAATGATTGCAACGGCAAACCTTGACATAGTCTCACCTTGAGGCGAACCTATATAAAAATTGTGTGTTCGTGTTTGATTATTTCCTCTTATTCGATTATCATTACTCTCGAGAGTATTGAATTACTTTGGTGTTTTCATTGTCTCATTTGGCTTGCAACTTCTTGTGTGAAGTATTGGTTGGAGGATCCGAGGCTCAAGGAGGCTGACTAGTTCTTCGGAAGAGCTAGGCCGCACGGGGTAGATATTCCGCTTGGCTAGACGGACCTAGCCCAAATCTAACCGCGTGACATAGGGTGTCTAATTTCAAACAGTTAGTCTCTCCTAACCCCTTTGAGAATATAAACATAATTAGGTTAAAACCTTTTAGTTCATTGAGTATTATTATGGTTGATCCTTTCCAGTTACATGAGAAAGGTAAATCAGACATGTCTCCTCCTGTTGAACAAGCTTCATTTCCCACGATCGAGTGACTAAAAGGGACCAACTCTAATACTAATCCACGGATTAATAGATTTGAACCCAATATGTCATATGTGCCTTTGCACATATGTTAGAGAGTTATAATCACTAAGAATGCTTCGTCCAACCGGTCTAGAAGATTCTAAGCCCTTGGAAAGAACCATACTAATATGCTAATTCATCGATGAGCAAACCTCATCTCATGACAATTGGTTTAGTCCAGTCCCATATTCGATTTGTTTTGTGTTAATAAAATTAAACTAGATTAAGCAAGATTGATTCACTATAATAGCGATTCTTTTGGTTGCTCTTTCTTGTTTTTCTCCTTTTAACAAATGCAACAAGACTAAACATTTATTATAAAAGTGGTCTCCAAGCAACTTTTTGCCTAGTTTGTATTTTTCTTAAGTGTTCTTTGTACCTAATCACCAAATCTTCTATGTGGAATTTTTTTTAAAGTGATGCTAGAAATGTTAAAGAATGTCATATGGCATAACATTATATTATATTAGGGAACAATAAATTATTCTTCGTACCAACTTGGAAGGAGTCACATTAAAATTTTTACTTGAGACAATAGTTCAACGTGACAACAACCTTCTTACTGGAAAGTAATTTTATATTTCAAAGAAACTGCCAATGGCACAGGAAAAGCAAGATTTTCTCAAATATGAAAAGTCACTTCACTCAAATTCAATACTAGTGTAAAAAACAAATGTGAAATCATGCAATTTGCTTCATATGAAAAATTATTGGAGGCATAGTGCCATTAAATAATCAAAGCATTCAAATTTCTTGCTTCAAGATCCTAATCTTCTCTCAATGCACATGAAAAGACTCAAAACCGTTGTCAATTGAAGCTAACAAAATGAAAATCTTCCCCAATTCTTTTGAACCCCAAGATAACTACAGTAGTTTCTAAGAAGTTACTGAAATTTTTTCATTTTGATCACATATTAAGCAAAATAGTACAGGAATAGCTTCTCATCTTCTCCAGAGTGAGAGATACTAAGCAAGATTTTCTTATGATCTTTTTTGTTTTTCTCTTTGTGAGAGCATAATTGAGTTAGCTGCCAAGGGTTAATTTCTGAAAATAGCTCTTAATGGGATGCAGTTACTAGTTATTAAATCCATCGTTCAAAGTTTGTTTGTTTTTGTCATTGTCAACAAAAGAAGAAGTGATATCACACTTGGACTGAGGCACAATACTGAACCATGTTTTCTATTTGCATGCCACTTTTCATTATTTTTCTTCTTAAGATAGGTCAAGATGTTGGCAAGATGCACGCACACACCATTTTAAATGTTTTAGATGATCTGGTTTTTGAAAGCGTCTTCATCATTAGGAACATTAAGTCAAGAAGATTACGGAGTTCATTGATAAAAACATCTGATACTACAGTCAAAAGAGCTTGGGTAATAAACATTGCCTTGTTGGAGGTATTCTAAAACAACTAGTTGATAAGTAACAAGTTAGGTGAGTCTTCTTTATGGCTTACATATTTGGAGTTAAATGAATGAGCAAAGACTTCTATCTTTCCTTCAAGTATGTCTTTATACCAGATAGAAGTCTGCATCTTCAAATGCAACAAAATTTCCTTCGCTAACAGGGAAAGAAAATCATGTGACTTGATTCATGCTGACCTAAAGGTAATAAGAGCATCTTTCAAAGTCATGAAAGTTGAACTTAGGGCTTGTTTGGAACCCACATCAAAAGAAAAATAAAGAAAAAAGGGAGAGAAATGTATTTTAGATTGTTTGACAGCAGAGAATCATAGCTACTTAGGGCCCACATACGAGTAGCTACTTTAATACCATGCTAAAATAGCATCTAGGTCTATCTTGGAATGAATAGTGAAACTTATCATTCGTCTTCTTAAAAATAAGCATCAGGTCTATGTAATACCCTCGATTTTTTGGATAGTTCTTTACATTATTTTTAACAATAGCTAATGGTAGACAATTTTTTAAGTGTTAATACAGCCTTTTAGAATATCAAAGGTAGATCAAGAAGTTGTAGGTCTCCAAATTTTGTATGTGACTTACCAACAAATCTAAATTTTTAAGTGTGAATATTATTTCATAATTTTCGACTCAAATTTAACATTTTCGTAAAATGCCAAAAACATCCTTAGCCATTCACACTGGCTAATTTTTTTGAACTTTATGAATTGTTTTATGTATATAAAACTCACCCCAAACTTCAAGATATCCTTACCTACCCGAATTTCTCAGCTCCAAAGTGCTCCCTTGTGATTTGCAAGAGCTAATGCCATTAAGAGTGTAAGAAGTGATTTTTATAGAGTTTCTCACTCAAAGCTAAGTATTTTTGTGCATGAATACATGATTTTTTATTGGTGGAAGTCTAGCTACGAATTGTTAATCATCATAAGCCAAAGTTTCACATCAATAGTCAAATTTGAAAAAAAAAAAAAACTTCCCATATGGCCAACTTAAGCAAAATTCTTGAATGCATTTCTTTTAAGATCTAATATAATAGAACTAATGTATTGTTGGTAGTTTCTCTTTAGGATTGCATGTACTCATGTTATATACTTGATTGTAATATTAACCTATCAAGAGACTATATTTTTTTATGAATACCTTAGCATGCATCACTTGCATTTGTAGAAGTTGATTGGGTGTTATAGAAATTTTTTTCATTGGGTCAAGGTTCTTGTACCTAGTAGTTGATTGTTGTTAGTCCCAAGTGTTGGGCAAGTGTAGTAAACCCTTAGTGGATTTTTGGTTCTAGATGTCGTTTGGTTGATTGTTAGTGGATATTTTAACTCTAAGGTAAGGGCTCCCTAGGAGTAGAATAGCAATCTGAAATGTTGATTGTAAGCCACTATTAAAATTTAAAATGTAGTGGTGAATGATTGATTTTTTTATTAATATTACTTTTATGGGTATTTGTGAGACAAAAATATTCAAATTAACATTGAAAAATTGATAAAGCAATTCCTCCTCCTCCTCCTCTCAGGTTTATTCTTGTGAGACATAACAAGTGGTATTAGAGTAAGTATGCATTGTAAGCGTGGTTAAACCTTAGGTTGAATATTAAAGATCCACTAATTTCTACGAATACCTCATTTGCCACTAGTATGTTAGTTACAAAACCCCCTCTATTTGATGGAACCAATTATTTCCATTGGATATATAGAATACAAGATTTTTTCCTAGGACATTGAGTTTGATCTATGAGAAGTCACTAGTCAAAGTCCCTACATTTTCATGAAATTGGAAGGTGACAACGAAGTGGAGAAATATCCAAAGGAGTACACTAATGATGAGAAAAAGAAAGAAGTTTTAAACCACAAAGCCTTGAATTTGCTTTTATTTCTCTAAGTCCTATGGAGCACACTAAAGTTATTAGTGCACCTAGTGCCAAGGAAGTGTGGGGACAAGCTTGAAGTAATCCATAAGGACACTACTTAAGAAAAAGAGGCAAAGGTAAATTTCTCAAAAAATGAGTATATAATTTTTAAAAATGAAGCCTTCGAAATCAATTGAATTAATGAGCGAAAGGTTTAATGGAATTCTAAGAAAACTATCTGTATTAGATACCACCTTCACCAATAAATAAAAAGGTGGATAAAATTCTTAAGAGTCTTCCCATGCTCAAGGTCATAGCTAAGGGTGGCTTCGAACCGAGCCGGCTCGCGAGCCGCTCGAGTTCGGCTCGGTTTCGGCTCGGTTCGAAACGTTATATTTCGAGCTCGAGCCGAGCTCGAACTCAGGGATGGGCTGTTTACATTAACGAGTCGAGCTCGAACAGAGCCCGGTTCGGCTCGTCGGCTCGCGAGCCGACTCGTTAATATAACGAGCGATTCGGGATCGGGGATCGGGATACCTCTTCGATTTGGGAAATTTCTCTGCGAAACCCATACCTCCGTCTGCCATTCCCATGCCGTTTCAGCGTGATTTCTTGCGGAAATCGCTGTCCGTCGGCAGGTATTCAGGGGAAATGGGGGATTTGGTCTTCAAATCCCTCGTTCTCCCTCTCCCTCTTCGATTCCTCGATTTATTCCTCTACGATTTCTGTCTTCCGTCCTCAAAGATTTCTTTCTCGTCTTCCTCTGCGATTTCTTCATCCAAGCTTTTCTTCGCCGACGAGACGAAATCGACGGTCCGACGGAAGGAGGTAAGATTTTTATTTCATCTTTCTGTTTTTTTTTCGTCGCCGAGCTAACCTAAAAAATCTCTAACTCTCTCTTCGTTTCTCAGCTTCGTTTCTCGGCTTCGTTTCTGAGCTTCGTTTCTCAGCAGTGCTTCATTATTGGAAAGTTTTTTTGGATATCCGAACTGCACACTCGGTAAGCAAACTCAGCTCTGTTTTTTTTTTTCCGATATTTCCAGCTGACAGTTCAAATACACTCGGGAAGAAATCATTGTAAGAAAACTGGTATGAATTTTATTTTATGATTTTGAGTGTTGATACTGTTTGATTTTTTGAAATGGTGAGTTCTTGATTTAAGGGTAGAATGTAAGAAAGATCATTTTATACAGATTGTATAAGGTTGACCTATTTTATTCTCTTAATTTATTTTTTTGCTTGAGTGTGCCATCAATTGCATTCTAGCTGGCTGAGAGCCAGGAAACTTCATACTGAGCTAACATTCAAGAAGGAAAGGAAGGGTGGGGGAGAAAAATCCCCCACTTTGTCATTTGTTATGTTTTTGTATATCTCAGAATGACTTACTAAGCTCAATTGCTATAATGTTTGGAAAATAGTTGGTTGGTTGTCAATGATTTTTTTGCTCAAATTCCATTGTTCTTCATAAATGAAGTTATTATTCTAGACTTTCAAATATTTTTATGTTGTGGGATCTTGTTTCTTTTTTGCCTTCTTATTTTTAGGTGTCTGGCCTCTTATAAAATTTTGTATGTTTATCATATATTTCAGCAATAAACAGCAATGGTATTCAAATTGTTACTTGATATATTTTAGCAATGAAATTTTATTTCATGATTTTGAGTGTTAATAACATATTTTGTTCAATAATACTCTATTATAGTTAATGGAATCAGGAGCTTTCTTAATTGCATCCAACTTCTCTTTATTATAAAAAAGAATAAAAAAAGTTAGTTTTTGTCCTTCTTTCTTAATTCTCATTGAACTTATATCCACTGCTGTTCTTGGTATAGTGGGGTATTGAGGTTGAATTTCATTTTTTTTCATTTTTATCATTAATTTCTTGGTATTGAGGTTGAATTTCATCAGAATATTAGAAGAGAATGTTGGTGTGCTTATTTCCTTATCTTAGAAGTTTTTAAATTTATATATAAAAAAAGGATCGGTATATTGGACTGGAAACTATTGGGTGCAGGGCTACTGGCTCAAAGAGACCCCGCTGCATTGAAAGACAAGGGTCGTTCCCGATTGTCACAATGTCACGTACCTTCCTCTAAGAATAAACAAGTATCTTAAATTATGTGTAGGATCTTTGTTGTTCGGATAACTTTCTTTTCTTTATGTTTTTAATTTGTAATTTTGTTTTTTTGTAGAAGTAAGAATGTCAACACCTCCTCAATTGACATCAATAATTAACACTAGTTCTAGTGTAACTATAAATAGTGACTCAACTCCACCAGAGTCACTACCCTCTGTCATAGAAGTGGGCCCAGATGAAATTACTATAAATGAGGATGAAGGTGATTCTACTCATACCTCCAAAAGACAAAAAAAGTCTCATGTGTGGTTGGAATTCAAAGAAGTATCACTTAATGGTACAAAAAAGGCTCAGTGTGTTCATTGTAAAATCAATTTGAGTGTTATTAGTAGTGGAGTGACCACACATATGAGTCGACATTTGAAACGTTGCACTAGTAGAAAAGTGGCAATGAGAAAACAAAAAACCTTAAACTTTCAACCAGTGGGAGCGGGGTCTAATGTTGATCAGAGTCCATCTGGACTTCCTTTTATGGATTTTGGAGGAAATTATGATCAAGCTAAAATGAGAGTAGTCATTGCTCATTGGATTCTTATGCATGAGCATCCATTCATGATAGTAGAAGAGGAGGGATTTAATTTTGTAATGAAGATGGCAAATATGAATTATGAGAAAATATCCCGGAAGACTATTAAGAAGGAGTGTATGGAGGTGTATGAGGCAGAGAAAAAGAAATTGAAAATTTTGTTAAAAGAGATTAACAAGATTAGTCTTACCACGGATCTTTGGAAGTCTCAAAATCAAAAAATTGAATACATGGTTATTACTGGGCATTTTATTGACAGTAATTGGAAGCTGCAAAAACGAGTCTTGAGTTTTGTGCATGTTCCTCCTCCTCGTCGTGGCGTTGATATAGCAGATGCTATTTACAAGTGTTTGAAAGAGTGGGAGATTGAAAATAAAGTTTTTAGTATTTCAGTTGATAATGCTGCATATAATGATGTTTGTATCAGAGTTTTGAAACAAGATTTTTCAAGGAAAAAAAATTTGGTGTGTGGTGGAAAGTTGTTTCATGTGCGTTGTTGTGCTCATATTTTGAACTTATTAGTCCAAGATGGTCTTGTTCAGATTAAAGATATCATTGATAATGTGCGTGAAAGTGTCAAATTCATAAATCTGTCTGAGGCTAGACTTCGCACTTTTTCTGAAATTGTACAACAATTAGAACTTGGTGAAAAGAGGTTGGTTATTGATTGTCCAACTCGTTGGAACTCTACTTATGATATGTTGTCTTCTGCATTAAAATTCAAAGATGCATTCTCTAGATTTAAAGTTAGAGAACCAACATATGATTGTTTGCCAAGTTTTGATGAATGGGAAAAAGTTGACATGGTGTGTGAGATTTTAGAAGTTTTTAATGCAGTTACAAATATAATTTCTGGGAGTGACTACCCTACTTCTAATTTGTACCTTAGTGAGGTATATAGGGTAAAAGAAGTTCTGGATTTTCATTCTACAAATGAAAATGTTTTCATTAGGACAATGGTTAGTAGAATGAAAGAGAAATTTGAGAAGTATTGGGGTGAATGCAATTTATTGATGGCTGTTGCTTCAGTTTTGGATCCAAGGGTCAAATTAAAGTTGATCGAAATGTGTTTTCCAGTGATATATTCTATGGAGGAAGCTACAATGAATATAAATTTAGTTCGACGCACCTTATATGAGATCTACGATGAATATGTATCCATATATAATGTGGATATTAGAAATGAAGAGATTGTTTCAAGTACTAGTAGCTCTATGGGTGTTTCCACAAGTCGTAGGCCTTCATCAAGTTCAGGTTGGTCAAAGTTGATGAGTTATATGAAACAAAAGGATGCAGTTAATTTACCAAGGTCAGAATTGGAAATTTATCTTGAAGAAGGTGTATATAGTTGTGAGGAAACTTCACAATATGATTTTGTGTTTTAGAATGGTGGAAAGTGAATCAGATGAAATTTCGAGTATTATCTAAGATGGCAGCAGACATCCTTGTAATTCCCATATCCACAGTAGCTTCAGAGTCTACATTTAGTGCTGGTGGTAGAGTAATAGACTCATATCGTTCTTCCTTGGCACCAAGTACAGTTCAAGCTTTGATTTGTGGCAGTGATTGGATTCGGGTTCTTCACGGTGTAAAGAAAAATCAAAAGGTGAATTTCTTTGATCAATTCTTTATTATGATATTTTTTAGTATATTTTTTAGTTTTATTTATTAAAATTTTGTTTTATGATTACAGCCTGAGAAGAAGAGTGTAGAGATAATGCTATCAGCTACATGATTTGTCATGTTTCTCTCATCATGGTAATTTTAATATTTTTAACGACATTAAGTAACTAGTAATGGAAGAGTATTTTTTTATCTGACAATAACTAATTTTATTTTTTTGTTTTTGTCGTAGGTGGAGATTTTGCTCATGCAGGGATGTATATTATTTTCTAGCATTAAGAGAAACAATTATAGTTTGTAATTTTATAATGGATTTATAGTTTTTATTTGGGTGATTGTAAATTGATAGTGATATTTTATTTAATTTTGTTGTGTTTGATTATTGTATGAAGTTTATTTATAATATTATGCAGTGTATGAAGTGTTTAGACTATTTTATGAAGTGTTTATGGAATGTATAGATAATTTTATGGAGTGTTTATGGAGTGTTTATGGAGTATTTATGGAGTGTTTATGGAGTATTTATGGAGTGTTTATGGAGTGTTTATGGAGTGTTTATGCAGGTATTATGTACATTGATTATGTCCAATTTTAAGTAGAGGTCATGCCAAATTTTATACAGGTATTATATACATAGATTATATTCAATTTTAAGAAGAGGTTATGCCGAATTTTATACAGGTATTATATACATAGATTATATTCAATTTTAAGAAGAGGTTATGCCGAATTTTGTACAGGTATTATATACATAGATTATATTCAATTTTAAGAAGAGGTTATGCCTCAATCTTATACATGTATTATATATATAGGTTATGCTTAATTTTTTGTAGAAGTTATGTCCAATTTTATGTAAAATATATGTATAATTTTATATATAATTAATTTGATATATATTTTTTGAAAATTTTTAAATGTATGTAGAGGCTCGAGTTCGGCTCGAAGCTCGGCTCGAGCTCGATAACAATTTTAGGCTCGAGACGAGGCTCGGCTCGAAGCTCGGCTCGAAATATTTAAATCAAGCTCGGCTCGAACATAGGCAGGTTCGGGCTCGGCTCGGCTCGATGCCACCCCTAGTCATAGCCATAAATGAAACTAGAGCTATAAAACCTGTGACCGTTAATGAACTAATGAGAAATCTTTCTATATATGAAATGGGCGTTAAAGAATTTGAGAAAGAAGATATCAAACACAAGAAAATAAGTAATACTTTGCTTGTAAATGATGATGATAATTTCGATTGTGTATCTGATTTGAATGATGAAACAATAACCTTGTTTATTAGAAAATTCAAAAAGTTTTCCAGGTATATGAAAGAAAAAAGAAACAGATGAAACAAGGACAAACAAGTTAGAGGGATAACAGTAAATGCTTCAAATGTGGGAGCAAAGATCATTTTATTGTAGATAGTCTACTCAAGAAGAAAGAAGCCAAGAAACCCAAAAAAAAAATATTGAGAGATGAGAGATGGGATGAAACTTTCTCTTGCTCTGAAAATTAAAGAAGAAGCTCTGGAATAAGATGTATTTTTTTGCTAGAATTTTCATTCTAACTTTCACTTAGCATAATGTGCATGATCTTCATAAAGCTAATTATTTTTGTGCTAGAATTTTCACTCTAACTTAAATATATAGACTTTTATTTTTTAGATTTTGTGCTAAGTGATTTGTAAATCATATAAATTTTTGCTTTTTCACTTTGAGTGCATGTTTGATCGATTTCACGATAAGATATGTGTTGCAATCATTTATTGTATTTTTCACTCTATAATCTTACATATAGGAGTTGTTAATTTGTGATAAGAATCCCACTTTTGAAAGGTCATTATTTTTCTTAAAATTTCAAGGAAGAGTTCAAGGACAGAGGTTAAGAGGGTTGGAATAAGAGGGAAGGAAATAAGAGAGAAGTGAAGTAGAGGAAGGAAGGGAGTTAGAGCGAGTAAGAAGGAAAAGAGAGGAAAAAAGAGAGGAGAGGTGCTAGGGCACTAATTTGATAGGGAAAGAGAGGTGAGAGAGATTTTAGAAAATGCTTGACTGATTTTTCCACCCCCTAATTATACTTTTTCCAATGCATTCTTTGGAAAACTTTTCAATCAATTGAGGTTCTTTAATTATATAATTTGAGGGGTCTCTGGATATTGGGAGATTACACTAATCTAGGAGAGATTCTAGGAATTTAAAGATTACAACAATCAAAGGAAAATTCTTTCTATTCTAACAAGATTTCATCTTCTACAAGAGAAGGCAAGTTTGACTCTTCCTTTGACTACCCCCTTTTTACCTTTATGCCATTGAACTCCTCTTTTCTCGGAGGTCACGTCACCTTCTAATTTTGTTGTGGCACCACTTTCTACTTTTCTTCTTCCTTGGGGATAAATTTGGGTGTCTATCATTCCACCCATCTTGAGTATCAAACTTGTCCTCAAGATTGAAAGTTGGAGAATCGTACAAGAAATTAATCCTTATTTGTCCAAAGTTTCACTCCCTAGATTTTCTAGAAAGCAAAACCAATTACCGCTTTTACCCTTGAGGTGGAGCTCCTTAGACTTTTTAAAGTTAAATGCCCTCAAATTACAATTTGTTCCACTCCCCTAACTTGGTAGATGTGGACTTTTACATAAATTTGGGTTTTATCATTTCATCCCTCTTGGAAGATCAACCTTGCACCTCAAGGTTGAAGTATGGAGAGAGCATTGTAAGAATTTGTCTTCAAAGTTCCAAATTGTGTTTTTTTTGTTAAGCTCATTTTACCTCTAGTGTTGTGTTATTCTTAGCATTGTGCTTATTGAGATTAGAAGGTACATCTCATAGCAACCAAGCTTCTTTTAGAGTGGTAACATTTTGGTCTTGGACAATGGTGGATTGTTGTGTTAAATGGGAGGGTGGATGATACATAGCCAGTGCATGGGGGTGAGGAGTTGGTTGTCAGTAGGAGTGAGAATGTTCTTGTTGGGGGTAGGTAGGGTTTACTTTTGAAAAAGTGATTTGAATTGGGTTTGAGTTGGGAAATATAGACATAATATGTGGTGCGGTAGGTAACTAGATGAGTAGCTTGATGGAGAGGATTTATTTGGGTGGTGAGACAGTGACGGATATGGATGGAGAATATGAGGAAGTTGGGTGAATTGTATGTGGATAGGAGATTGGCGATCCATTTGGTTGGGATGAGGAGGAAAATAGTGAAGAGTTTTTTTCTTGAGATGTAGTGTGAATGATTGGATTCATGGTGTCTCTTTAGAGAGTGAAATTGAGGGTGAAAGCAAGTGTAAGTGTTTTGGTGTGTGCGAATGGTTTGGGATATCGTGGCATTAAGGTGGGTAGTTGTGGGATAAGCGGGTGTGTTTGGAATTGATTACATTAGTACAAAACAATGATACATGGAGGCATTAAGGTGTGTATTTGTCGGGTAAGAGGGTGTGTTTGTAATTGATTACGTTAGTGAAGAAAAATTGTAGGTGGATGGTGTTAGCTTTCATGGTTGAGTGTAAAAATACAGATATAAATGATTATTTTAATATAGAATTATTTTATTTAAGAAAATACCTTTCTGCAACTTAATAAATCTTATCTTAATTATTTAAAGCATTCAAAACTCATCACCATCTTCCTTGAGGCCTCACCCAGTCTCTGAACTTCTTATTAATTCCTTAAATCTACGTCTTTCAGAATTTTTTGGACGCCTGTGGGGGTGTCAGTAAATACAGGGAATTAAAGCCAGAATATGGGAAAAGCAAAAGAGAATATCTAGTTTTCTTCTCCGGACAAATAACGGCGGCACACAGGTCATCTGCTCCTCAGTCTAGGGATTCTTTTCATGTCTGACCTGGTTTTAAGATAGCAACCCGTATCTTCCAGCAGCAGTTATGATCAGATCACGGAGCTCCTCTTCCGTCGTCGTCATCCCTTTCTTCACCTTTGAACCCAACAAAGCGTAACGTCAGGAGTTGAGCTGAGAAACTGTCGGTGGATGCAGGGATGAAAAAAAGCAAAACAGTTCTCTAGTAGACAGATAAAGATTAATAATATGACTTGTTGAACTCAACTACAGGAATCTACGACCTTCTTTCTGACTCCAGTCCAGTCTGATATTCCCATTAATTCTGTGGAGAAGACGGCCAAGAGAGGAACCAAATAGACCAAAAGGATGAAAGGATACGTATCAGGTAACAGCCTTCGTCACTCGTCCCTAAAGTCTCTCCTTAATCTTCTAGTTTCTTTTATTAATTTGTCTGTAGCCCTTTTGGCTTCCTCTCTCTCTCTCTCTCTCTTCTTGAGATCACCAGCCATATCTTTTAAATAAGGCCAGTGGCCTAGGGAGATCTCCTCCACAAACAGGTTACAGGCTTGGCCACGACTTCTCCTAAAAAGAGAAGAACGTCAGGTGCATTTGTATTATACTTAATATTTTTAATGATCAAATCGAATAGAAATTTATTATTCCGATAAAAAAATGGTAGAAATAAATAAACAAACATGTGCAAGCTCGAGAAAATATGTAAATAATTAATAAAAATTCCATGGTAAGTAATAATGGGGAAAGGGAGAGGAGGGAAGGAAATGTTACTTTAACGAAGGCGGTACTGAGCATCTCTTCCGGCTTGGTTTCGTTGATGACCACGGAGATCATCTGGATGTCCAAGCACTCGATCACTTGCTGCACACGACCTGCTATCCCGGCCCCTCGTCTCCAAACGATCTTCACCGCGAATCGTCTCTCCGCCACCTTCTCTGTTTCCACCTGCCAATTCACCAAAACCCCATCAATTTTCCTTCAGTATCTACCCATTTGGATAACACAGAGCGTGCTTAATGCTTCTTCCCCGGCCGGAAGCTCTTACTCTGATAATGCGAGGCCTCTCGCTTTCCCCGGACGTCGAGCTCTGTGAGAGTTCCCTCTCAATTTGCCCCGTCTCCTTTTGAATTCTCCTCAGGTATTTTCGGGTGTCTTCCAGAATCGACCTCTCGTCCCTCTGCAACACAAAACATCATGAATTGTGAGCCTCGCCTCCTGGGCAGCTTAATTATAGGCGTAAAGTTTTAATTCTCGATCGGGATATATCTATAGAGAGAGAGAGAGAGAGAGAGAGAGAGAGAGAGAGATCAAGGTCAGCGCGGAGACGAAATTTACAGTCACCTTAAACAAACTCTATATCACACCCTGGTTCTGTTTGGATTCCTCTTGGGAAGAATTCAGACAGAAAGTCCACCCGGCGGCCAGTTTATGTCTGACTCAGTTCAAAAAAGCGCATTTTGCAGTACAGTTAACCGAGGGTATAAAATATAATTATCTGATTATTGATAACAACTTTTCCCTAAAGATCGATTGACTTCCATCACTGATAAGTTGACCCATAAATTAACGTTTCCAACGGAAAGCAGAGAAAAAAAGAAGTGATCTTACCGAGCAATGAAGAAGAAAAACGAGAAGGAGAAGAGAAAGAAGAAAGAATGTAATGTGCATAAATCAAGTAATCTTAGAACCTGGTTTATGTTGGGAACGAGGGTCTGTAGAGTTCGTAGTTGCTCGGCGACCCTCGATGGGCTTCCTTCCAAATCGTCGTCCGAAGAACTGTCAGTCCCGCTGAAAGCCATCTTTCTGGCTGAACAAGAAGATCGATGCAAATGGAGAGAGAGAGAGAGAGGTTATGTGACGCCTGGGTACTTTTTCTACAGCCTCCTTTGGCAGTGTTCTTATAGACGGAATTCTTGAATTATATATTTAGTTCTCGCCTAATTTTACTCTCTGTTTTTTTTTTTTTTTTTGGAGAAAATTGAGCAATCCACGTGTAGCATTAATCTTTTGCTATAATTGTCTCCTCTTCATTGATCTTCGTGATTAATTCTTCAGAGAGCAGAAAAGTCCAATTCAAAAGAAAAAAAGCAACAGCCAACCTCTTAACTCTCTGCACCGTAAAATTTTGTTTGATTTCTTCCATGAACTTTAAATTATTCTTAAATATTACCTGGAAATTCTTCCTAGTTTCCTTTTTTTTTTTTTAAAGAAGAAGTTCCATTATTATGAACCACCATTAGTTAATATCAACAAGTAAAGAGCCTAGCTTGCACAGTAACCCATTTTGAGTAACCTCTGCTGGGAGGAAGGATAGAATCTGACCTGAATAAGACCATTTTTTCTTCTTTTAGTGAAAAAGCAATTCTTCCACCCACTGCTACATTAATTCAGTCCCATAAACAGTTGTGTGGCAGCAGATTTCTTGTCATTGACATGAACCTATCTCGCACTGGTTTATAATTCTTTTTAAAGATCTGTAAAGGAGGTGTCTTATTAATGGGAGGAAAGAGACAGAGACGCACCCACGGTGATTTGCATCACCACGAGACATGCGTGGGAGAAGGCATCTTGCCCACTTGGGCTGCTCCAGTCATCTTCCAGAAGAGACTCGCGATGGAAATCCCATTTCAACTTTCTTGTTCCAAAAGAAACGAATATTTGTCAAAGGAAGGAAAAGCAGAAGACCAAAGAAGTTCGGAAATCGGGAGAAAAGCCACAAGGGACATATTTATGATATCGGACATCACTGCCGCCTCAGATTTATCAGTTACAGGAGTCGCTTTTGATATTTGTTTTTTATTCTTCGGATCGATTCTACCAGTCGCACTCGCACGCGACAACATTCCAAAGATTGTTCCTCGGAAAAGACATCCCCGTGTGATCATCTTCTCACAGACTCCATTCGTCTCTGAAACTTTGAACCCGTTCGGAACCGATTACGAACAGAGCTGCTCACAAAAGGATTTATGGAAAGACGCAGACATCTCGTGGGTTGATTTCCTTCACTTTCATACGGCCTTAGTTTGCGTACCCCCGTCTTATCTCCGAGGAAATTGGAAACGAATACGTGCACACAAAAATTACAAAATGTAAGATTAACGGGGACGAGTTCACGTGCATTAAAAAACAGAAAATATATTTCAGTATTAGTGTCTTAAAATTAAAAAAATGATATAAATAAGAGAATGAGTAACTTTTTTTAATATACTTAAATAGAATATATACCTAAACAGATCATTAACCAAAATAAACATGGTTACTGTACTTATAAGTGATTTAATGTATAGTATTAAAATATATTAATAAACTAATTAATGAAATATTATATTATATTACTTAATGATTATAGTTTATTATAAATTAATATAATAATTATGTGTGACTAAAATAAATTATAATAAATAAATAAATAAAATAAAAATTATCATAAGCTAATATAATTAATTAATTAATTAATTAATTAATTGAACTGAATAAACAAAAACAATTATTTTATTAAAAACAAAAGATGGATTTTTTACTTATTATTAATTAATAATATTTGGCTACAAAATAAAAAATGATTAGTTTAATTAATTATAAAAATGAGATAATTAAACCAAAATAAGTGATCAAATGATCTCTTTAACAATATTTTAATTACCAGTCTTAAATTTATAGTTTAATATAGTAATAAAATTAATGAATATAATAAATAAATAAATAAATTATTTTATTAATAAACTAGGATAAAATTAATTAAAACTTAAAAAACATGCTTGATAATGAACTGAGTTACTCGTAATAGTCCACAATTTACAACATAAAAACAAACATTTATGCCTTGGAATTTGCACGTCTATTCCTATGGCTGAGATAGTATCTTCCCATGACATACAACATACATGTGGATGCTAATATACTAGCAATCCTTTTCTTTATCTTTCTTAATATCTATGGAAACTTGCAAATACAATCACCACACACACAATGACGACTACAAAAATAATTCTTGTATCTTCCTAAAAGTCATAAATACAAACATACATTTATCTTATATCAACACCTATTTTCAATCACACCCTTACACAACCATATCCAATCACACATCCACAATATTCAACCACACAATAAGAACCCAACAATCATGAAAACCCAAATCTTAACTACAATGACATTCATAATCTATCAATGATAAATCTTACAATGTCATAATTAAAAAAATATCATTAAAATTCAAAACACTCGTCCCAAAGTAGATAGTGTACTTAAAACTCATTACTACATTTCACTAGAACAATATTTAAGCCACTTGAGCCGCTCTTCCACTGTCAACTTCGTGAACATGTCCATCTTAGTTTTCGTATCCAACCATCGAGGAGCGCAAAAACTTCAACTCATCGGACAGGTCTGGGATTTCTATGAGGGCTTCGAACCAATTCTCTCTGACTTTACCATCTTTAGGTTTAATAGCATCACGCAATACCGCAGCAATTTCCTTCATTGTATCAAAGAACATGAAAGTGTCATTAGTGGACATTCCCTCTTCGGATCTCTTTCTACGAAGAGTTGAAGTTGATGGGTTACCACTTCAAGACTGATCAGGTGCCGACTCATTCCCACTAAAGAATGATGATGGAGTATCCCTACCTAAATTGACATCCTCGAGCACGTCCAAGGGTGCATTTTCTTCCTCATGATGGACATCATTGCACATGTCTATGGTAGTTTGACTTACTGTCTCCATGGCTATTGAGTTTCCCACTACCAAAGCTAATTTGTCGTAAAGGGGGGCAACCTTGTTGTCTATACTTTTCAACATCTTTATGCTCCTACAAGAATAAAACATCCTTTAGATGGCTTGGAATAGAGTTCTAGTAATGCAGAAAATATACAAAATGTTTTACAATACATCATGATTTACTGACCTTGATGTAGTATTGCCATACAGAATAACATGTAGTAACTCGTCGCGTGGTTGCATCCCAGCCAAACCCACTAGTATTGAGACAGCTCGTTACTGTTTGGTAAGTTTTCATCCATGATCTTGTTTGATTCTTGAGTTGCTCAACAATTTTTTTATTAAGTATGTCTTCATTGAACCTATTTACAAAGTCCATATACACCTCATGCTTCTAAACCCCATTGGGCATCTTGTTCCCCATATTGACCTGCTCAACCAAGAGATTGAGCATTTTGCTGTCATCCTTGAAGGTCCCAATGTCATATGATCGAGGAGTTTGTTGTCTTCTTCTGGCTATCTATAATCTAAATCCGAGATGGTCCTCATGGAAAAAAATTTATCAGACAACATTTACCTGTCATAGTAAATAGGGACACATGGAAACACAAACATAAAAAAAAAAAAAAATACCTTGTGGTGGATATTTATAACACCCAAATTTCTTCACCACATGGCAAGATCATTCCATAGAACTTCAAAAATATTCAACAACATTCTAAAATATTTCAAAATTAATTACACTAATTCCACTACAGATACAATAAACAAAGCAAAAACACAATCATCAAATCCAAATTCACCGAACACCCCTGGTAGAGTCCCATATGACTTCGCAGTCACTATGAACAGTAACTCGTCAGTGATGGGGGTCGGGTTTCATTGGCTTATGGACGCCCGTGTAGGTGACTTAGCCTTGTTAGAACTGGTCTAAACACCCCAAACCCTAAACCCTATCACCCCAAACTCTAAACCCTAACCAAGAACCCTAAAAAATTAAAAAGAATCAAAAACCTTAACTCTTAAACACTAATTCCAGAACCTAAACCCTAGACCTTAAAACCCCTAAAATTCCCAAACCCTAAAACCGAGAACCCTAAAAAATTTGAAAAAACACCCTAGACCTTAAAAACCCTAAACACTATCAGCCCAAAAATCGAGAACCCTAATTTAAAAAAAAATAAAACCCGTTAAATACCTTGAACAATACCCTAAATACAATAAACCCTAACCCTAAATCCCACAATTATGCAACAATCAATACAAATTATGGTCAGAAATTAAAATTAAATCAAATACAACACTAAATCAATTGAAAAAAAATTAGGGTTTAGGCTTACCTTCTGAAATTTGGGGAAAATCGAAGTAGAATCGAAGAAATTGATGTCGAAATGTCAAAAATTGAAGGAAATCGAGATGATTTTTAGGGGAAAAGAGAATAACGAGAGGGAGAAAGGAGAGGGAGGCCGAGAGTGAGAAGAGAGGAAGGCCGAGATGGAGAACAGAGAGGGAGAAGGGAGAGGGAGGTCGAGAGAGACAGGGAGAGGAGCTGCAAAGACGATGAAGGGAGAAGAGATGCAAAGACGATGAGAAGGGAGAAGAAGCCGAAGGGAGTGCAAAGACTAGAGGAAGAAGAGAGTGGGCGAAAAAAATCATCGGGAGAGGAAGGCCAAGAGAAAGGGAGAACAGAGCAAAATGAGGAAAAAAATTCATCAGGGGAGGGAACGACACGTCACTCAATGCTTCATGTGAATAATTTGCAAAATGGGTTGAAACACGATTCTCCGATTTTTGCCCGTGATTCAAATGAAGAGGCACTCATTCACGACTAACGACCTAATCGAATGAATGGAGTAATGTGCATGAACTTCATTTCAAGTTCATTTTTGCACTACTCCCCCCCCCCCCCCCCCCCCCCCCCCCCCCCCCCCCTCCCTTATGCAGGAGATGAGCTTTAGCCACATTACTCAGTTCATCTCCTGACGTCGTTAGTGGAGTACCAGTGCCTGATTCGATTTGATGAATCAGATGAATACGAAGATAACACCCACGGTTTAATTTTGTGATTTCGGATTCCACAGTATATTGCGAATCAACTGGATGAAATGAGCAGGACGCGTCGAAAATTTTTTTTTACCTCTCCCGCACTCTTTTCTCTCTCGGTCTCCTTTTTTTTCTCGTCTCTTCTTCCTCTGAATTTTTTTTCTCCGTCTCAGCCACCTTCTCCCTTCTCCCTCTCGGCCTCCTTTTTGCTTGTCGCTCTCTCTTCTCCCTCTCGACCTCCCTCTTGGCCTCCGTCGCAGAGCCTCAGTCGTAGTTGCCTGCCACCGCTCCATTGCATACCCTACATCACAAAGCATCCAGTCGGAGTGCCTCTGGCGTACCGTCAAAGCGCAGCCTCTATCGCTGTTGGCTGCTAGCCCACCGTTGTCTCCTTGAAATTATCGGCGTTGTGAGGAAGACAACGTTATTGATTTAATTTTCCCTAAGTTAGGAAAAATTTAACCAATGTTATTTATTCATTATATTTATGTTTTAATTACTATATTATATTTGTGATTTAATAGTGGTAATTAAAATATTGTTAAATTAAGCATTTGATCAATTATTTTGGTTTAATTAACCAATTTTTATAATTAACAAAATCAATGGTTTTAAATTTAACAAAAAAATATTATTAATTAATAATAATAATAATATATAGTGTTAAAGTTAGCATTTGTTCAATTTTTCATATTTAATCATTTCTTTTTATGTTAAAGTATATCATATGTTATTAATAAATTAATAACTTAACTTATTATATTCGTTTTTTATTTTTAATGTTTTTTTTTATTTTTTTTATAATTAATCATGTGCACAGTTAATTGGCTCACGTAATTACTGTATTAATGTACAATAAACTGCAATCATTAAATAATATAATATCTAATTTAATTAATTAGTATATTAATATATTTTAATTATACATTAAATTACTTATTCGTATAGTAATCATGTTTGTTTTACCTAATTTGGGGTTTTAGTATTATGTTTTAATTAAATATACTATTACAAGTTACTCATTCTCTTATTTTTTATATTTTTCTCATTTTGGGGTACTACCACTGGAAACTATTTTTCAGTGCACATGAACATATCCACACTAGCACCAAGTTTGAAGTTGAATTTCATGTAGATGAATGAAATGAATTTAAAGTTCAAATTTTAAGTTTGTTGACTAGCCCACCTCCCCCCCCCCCACCCCCTTCTCTTTAGGGGGTTAGTTAACGTGCATAAGGAGATGAAGTTCATCCCGATTACTAAGGTCATTCAAAGAAGCCATTAATAGTGCGTCCATGCCTGCTTTAATTGAAAGATGTTGGTTGTGAGGATGAAGCTGCCTCAAGCTTAAATTGTGGAATCAGGAATCCACTTAAATTTGTAATTCATTCACTTGAAGCCATCGGTCGAGACGCGTCACTTCCTCTCGATTTTTTTTCTCTTCCGCTCTCTTCTCCCTCTAGGCTTTGTCATCTCTTCTCGCTCTCACTACTCTCCTCCTCTCAGCCTCCCTCTCTCTCTCTCTCTCTCTCACACACACACACACACACTCGCTCTCCCTCTCAGCCTCCCCCTCTTCTCCCTCTCGACCTGCGAAGAGCGACAGACGTCGACGATGAGCGACGATGGCATTTTCGGGCCTCTGCGGTGGAAGGGCAGTGGTGGCTGGTGTGGGGTGAGTCAACGACGCAGACGTGGCCGATGTTTGACGGCCGACAGGGTTCGACAATGGCAGCCATCAAACCCCCTCCACGTGGCTAGAGGTTGAAGACGACCTCCAGCATGCATAAAACAGAATAAAAATTACTTATTGAATAAATTAATATTTTGAATATATTGATAAAATAATATATTTATTTATATATTATATTTATTATTATTATTATATTAAATTAATGATTTAAGAATGGTAATTATTTTTGTTTATTTATTCATTTTTATGTTAAAATATATCTTATGTTATTAATAAATTAATTAAATAATTTATTACATTCGCTTATGTATTTTTTAATTTTTATTTATTTTTATATAATTAATCAGTGTACAATTATTTGTCACACGTAATTATTGTATTAATGTATAATAAACTGCAATCATTAATTAATATAATATTTTATTTAATTAATTTATATATTAATATATTTTAATTCTATATTAAATTACTTATTAGTGTAATAATCTTATTTTTTTGTTAATACGGTATTTAGGTATATATATTCTATTTAAATATATTATTACAAGTTACTCATTCTCTTGTGTTATCTTAGGGCACTAACTATAGAAATTATTTTCCAAGTGGAACTCATGTATACTGAGATCTAAATCATTAACTTGAAGTTAAAGTTGAACTTAAGTAATTACTCAGTTGACTAACCCCCCTTAAAGAATCATTGACAGCTTTAATCTGGGAATAACCGATGTCTTGAATTCAACTCAGATACGTCTCCAATATAATTATACATTTTATGAGAGAGGAAGCTTCATCTCCCAACATCTACTGCATGGAGGCTTTGACACGTCCATTGTTTTTTATTATAAACAGCCGACCGATGCCAAACTCTGCTCAAAAGGGAGAGGAACAGAGGTCAGATCAGCCCTGACCTGCGCTCTGTGCCTGACTTGGAAAGAGATGATGGAAATCACAGTAGTAACACGAGACAAGAATGGGCTTGCGACTCAGATAACACGAGAAAAGGGTGGGATTAGATGGTCACCTTGCCCTTCCATTCTTTGTCTCTTTCGTTCCAATCCCATCATTCTCCACCAGAAGCAGAAGCAGAAGCAGAAGCAGAAGCATTGGAGACTAAAACACAAACTTGCTGAAGACGAACACAATCAATTCATATCATATTATAGCCACTATCCACTTTTTAGGCCCCTAACAAGAAGAGATACAACTCCAACAAATTAATAAGACAACATTGATAAATTTTATAATTGACAACGAAAGAGAGAAAAGTAGCGAGAGAGCAGCCAATGGACTTCCTTACAACTTACAAGGTTGACAATAAATTTATATCTTTTTCAAATAGTTATTTGATTAATCAAAGGGCAGTTGTAGACCAGCTTCAAAGTAAAAGAGTGAAGGGTTCAAACAGTAAGGACCCAAGACTAAGCTCTCTCTTTTGCAAAAGACAGTAAAGACAATTAGGGTTTTTAGAGATTTGGAGGTTTAGGGTTTAAGGTTCAAGTTTTAGGGTTTTGAGCCAGCAGATTTTATGGGTTAGAGTTCCAAACAAAAAAATTGGATTTAGACTAGCAAACCGGATTTAGATCCAAATTTGAACCCTTGAATCGATCTGGATCTGGATTGGGGTAGTGATTCTACTCTCAGTATGCATCCTGGTCTACATACGGACTGGGGTCCACCCTTGGCCACCCCTTCCCCCTCCTCTCCCTTTCTACCGTTCTACAGTGACGGTAGAACGGGGGAAAGAAAGATAAGTGTACCTGCCGACCAGATAGTTGGCCGTGCAGCGGTGATAAGGGCGGTGGGATCCTCCATGGCGGTTGGGGGAGAAGGAGGAAGGAGAGAAGGAAAAGAAGGGAAGTGGGAAAGAAGGAGAAGAAGGGGAGAGGAGAGGACGAGCTCAAGGCCCAAGGCCCAAGGCCCAAGGCCCAAGGAAGGGAAGGAGGAAAAAAAAATGAAAAGGAAACAGAGGAAAAACAGAGGGGATGAAAAAAAAAAGAAAAAGAAAGGAGAAGAAGGAAAAATGACAAAATTTTAAGAAATAAATTAAAAAAATAATTAATTTAAATTTATTAATTTACTGGATTATTATTTAAATAAATTTTTTAAAAATGTAACAAAAAAATTATTTCAATAAAAAAATTTATTTTTGTTTTTTGATTTTTCAACTATTTTTTTATTAAATATGCAATTTTATTTTTTATTTTCATATTGTCAAAATTTTAAAGAGATTTTTTAAAAATAATTATTTTCACAGTGAATTTTATGGCTATATGTCAAAAATATGAATATTGTAAAAAATATGCTCCAATAATCATTTATGACAGTGAATTTTAATTCGCTAGTAGAAATATTTGTTTGTAGAAATCGATTTTCTTGTACTGTCTACTCAAGTTAGCTATATGTGAGAATCATGGCCTATTCTAATGTAACAATTTATGATCTTACTTCCACCAATAAAAAAATAAATCAGTCTTAATTCCCGCGTTAAAAAAAACTAGTCTTTGTGATTGGATAAGGTTATTTTAGGTATTATATAAAATTAGGTGAATTTTGGGTCTTAAATTTTGAAAAAAATAATAATAAATTCTATTTTTACTGTTGAACATTTTAGTAGGTCAAATACTAAATTTGGAGACCTATAGCTTCAAATTTTGCCTTTGATATTTTAAAAAGTTGAATTTCTTCTGATAGCATGATTTTGTAGTCGAATCCTCTCCTAGGTTCGATTTCTTTGGCTTTTGCTTCCTAAAGGGTTGAATCCTTTGTTTGTGCCAAAACTCTCTATTAACTAGGTTCGCATTCTTTTTGTTGTTGTCCACCCAAATGAGATCAAATCCTTCAATGGGTTCGACTCATATAATTTATTTCTTCAATGTAGTGGTCCAATTCACGCTTAATTCCAAAAATATTTGTAACTAGGGTTTGACTCATTTTTCTTAGTCTTTGGCTTGGAATCTTGCTCCCTTTAAGGAGTTCAACTCATTTTTTCCCCTTTTTCTCCATGTTAATGGTTCTACATCTAACTATGGATTGAAATCCTATTTCACAAACTTTTGGAGGCTCTTTCTTTTTTACAAAATTGTCATTCAAGAGTTAGTGCAAAATAACTTAGAGGTATCCTAATCCTCATCTTCCACATTCTCCCCCTCTTTGACTAGCAAAAACCCATGTGATGCATGAGATTGAAACAAACAAACTCAATATTGTAAGCACATGAGGAATAATCAGTTTCATATATTTATTGCAATATTTATCTAATTCTTGCTAGTGAAAGAAAAATAAAGATATAGAAAAAATAAAGGGACCATTATTTTAAAATTTAAAATAATATAATATATGCAATGAAATATGTTTATGTACATGAATATATGAAAATAAATAAGTTACCCATATCTTTTTTTCAAACAATTTTTTTCAATTCTTCTTTCTTCACAATCATTTTTGAGTTGTAATTTCTATATGATCTTCAATTTGTTTGTCATTGATATTTGTCGTCTATTTAACTTTCTTTATTTTCTACATAAGTATAGCGAGAACCAAAAAGAGAAGTAGAGGCTAGAGGGGAGGAAGGTCGAAGACGACGTAAAGGGGAGGAAGGTCGGAGGTGAAGAGGGTGCGCTATTGCGGGCTGAGAGCAAGAGGGAGATGAGGAAAAATTGCCAGAGGGAGAAGGAGACAGTGCTGAGAGGGAGAGAAAAAAAATTGGGAGGAAGAGAGATTGTCACGAGGGAGAGAATCGTGTCCAAACTAGTTCAAGCGGATGAATCAAGATTTGTCTGGGAATCCTGATTCAACCAGCTTAATGTTATAGCCAATTCAAATGAATGATTTGATTCATTCACCTAAACCCGATGGAGGTGCACCGCTAATGGGTTCAAATCAATGAAGCATGTAATCATATGAACTTGAACTTAAACCCGAGGTTACACCAACCCCCCGGTCTTCTTGCTAAGAAAATAGAAAAGAGGGAGGAAAGGAGTGATTCCCACTCCTTTCTCTACAATATTGAAATATATGAAAGAAGGGAGGAGGAGGACTTTCTCTCCCTTTTCTATTCTTTTATGTGGCATCCACACTTGAAGGGTTATCTTTCCACTCATGGGTTCCCTATAGGATGTATGAGAAATAAATAGGAATTAAGTAGTAAAAATATAAGATACAAAAGTAAGAAATCAAAACAAGATAAAAAGTTTTAAGTAGATTGAATAAAATGTATGGAGAATTTTCAGAAAAATGAAAATTCATAATGAACAGGAATACTGATGAGTTTAAAACAGTAAAAAAAAAAAAAAACCCAATAATTCTAGTTAGTAGAGAACCTAGAAATCCAGACGATCAAATGAAAAATGCCCTCAAGTGTTCTCCGATTCGATTAGTTTATCCAGTTGACCGAAGCCAGGGGAAAGCTTGGACCACTCGAGTCATACCTACGGCTTGCCAAGCCACTCCCATGTAGAAGACACCCTCCAATTCGAGATCGAGGAACGGCGACACCAGTTCTTGCAATGGAAAGCTTCCACCACACGCCGAGGCCCAGACTGGAGTTTTGCCGATTGGCGCTTTCAATCTGTGGAATTTGAGAATCTCAGTCCCGAGAGGATTCGGTTTGAGCGTTGCCATAGCTTCCTTTGGTGCAAGATGAGCGGGGTTCTGTCGGCTGCCGCTTGAGTTTAGCACACTACGGTGGTTCTGATGGTGTTTGGTGTTTACTTGCTTGCCACTGGAAAGTGTGTTTGATCCACGGAAAAGGAGGAGTTCGTGTGAACCCCAAGAAGGCAGCAAAGCCGAAGAACATTTATTGCGCTGACGCTCTTTTTCAATTCGTTACTATTTGAAACCTTCTCGTTATTCTGAGAGAAAGTCACAGCGTTCGGTGAAGCTTTTTCGCCATTTCTGTCTCCCCTCCACTTCCAGGATTGCTTTGTGACTATTGAGGGTACGTATGCAATCTTTCAATCTGCCCTTCTGTCTTATGTTAGATTCTCTTTCAGATCCTTTTTTTGGTAATCTGGGTAAAAAGGGGTAATGTTTGTGTCCCATCCTGGACGCCATAGTTTTGTTCATTTAATCATTTTAGTTTATCTTCCCTTTTCTTTTCAATTAAATCTTTTCACTTGTTCCATTCATACCGATTTGAGGCGTTTCAAGAGAAATTTTGTTTCAGGTTCTCACTGTACTGGTCAACGAGTGATTTCCCATATCATGCCGTTTTTCTTGTTTTAATTATTTTCCAAAAAGGAACATCTGGAGCCTGTTTAATGATTTACCTGTGAATTCGCAGTCACTCTCCTTGCTTTGATGCTTCACTTGCTCTCTTCACTAACCTTAATCATCTATATTTGCTTGAAAAAGAATTGTCCTTGAGTTCCCAGATCTAGGCTACTTGTTTTTGCTATTCGTGGTGAAGTGGGCCTATTTGTCTCAAGACGGTGGGTGTAATAGATGATACACAGATTAAGAGGGGAAGCAGATCCTTGATTACTAAGACTTTTGTTAGTCTTAATGTGGATGGGGGGGACTGGAGGAGAGCTTCTTGCTCTAAAAGCATGTTCTCCAATTGCTGGGAGCATGAATTTTAAGCCTTCTCTGCACGAATTTGTGTTGCAACAAACCCACAAAACCTCCACATTTGAATCTGCAGTATCAGAAATATGAAAATGTAATATCTGTGTCGTTTCAATAAAGTTCATAAGCAAGCTCGCTGATTAGTTTGCACGAGTAGGGATTTTTAACTTATAGGTTAATCATAATAATCTGTTCTCTGAAAATGTTCTGACAATTGGTATTGAAGAAGTATTATACCTGTGTTCCTTTCTTTTCTCTGTTGTTGTGCGCTCCAAAGTATGAAACTTGACCTTTCTCTTCATTTTTTATCATGGTTGATCCCCCAATGTTCAGCCCTTCTGAAAAGTTTTATGAGATGATAAACCATCCTGTTGAATCTGTTAAAATGGTAAAGGCTGGTGAAGGGGAGGAGCAACAGGTGTATGAATTGCAAGGAGAGCCTGCAGTTGTTATCAATGGGGTCCCAGCTTTGAATGCTGACCTTAATGAGAGTGCTGCCAACAATGACTTGGACATTAACTGTGACCCTCACCTTAAAAACAATCATGGCTTTGGGAAAGCACTGGAAGGACGGGGTATCCGAAAGCTGTTTTCAGATCAATATTATTTTGGTAAAGTGGCTGAATTTGATGAAGAAACTAATTGGTATAAGGTGGTTTATGAAGATGGTGACTTTGAAGATCTTGAATGGCATGAGTTAGAAGAAGTGCTCTTACCTCTTGATGTTTCAATATCTTTGAAACAAGTTGCTATGAGTAATTACAAGTATGATAAATCAATTTTTGAGTCTGGAGAAGCTGCACCTAAACTAAAAGATAGATTGCCTAAAGCTTTAGAAAGTACGAAGGTGCCTGCAGACATACAGGAAGTAACTCCAGTAACTAAGAAAAGGGGAAGGCCGGCGAAGAAGAGTGTGCATCAGGAAACACCTCAGAACGTAGAGAAGAGGTCCCGAGGCAGACCCAGGAAAAATCCTAAGCCTGAGACCCAAATGCAAGGAGAAAAATCTTTGCCTCAGAAGAGGCTGCCAGGAAGGCCCCGGAAAAAGCAACGGGGAAGGCCCCGGAAAACTCCTCAGCCTGAGATCCATATGCAGAGCAAGATATCTTCTTCGGCAGAGAACAACTTGTTGCAAGCGATGGAACTTCCAGTAGAAGTGATCTCCACTGAGAAGGGAAGTGGCTAAAAATCAAATGTCTAGATCACTCCTATGCATGCACCTCAGTATACTACTCATAGCTGACATGCTGATGATCTTATGAGTTACACCTTTGTTGTACATGTACCATTAATGATACTGTCTTGTGTTCTGGACATATATCTGGCATCTACTCTGAGCTACATTTGAACTTGAATGTTTGAGTATAATCATTGTCTTTGATACTGTCAATTGAGAAAATATAACTTTGAATAGTAAGTTGGCTCGATTAAGACATGCAGTTCCAGATGGGTAAAGATTGGAGATGAGAAATCAGAAGTGAAGGAGATGAGGAGGATAGAAAATAGCATTCTGCCACAAGTTGGACAGTGGACATATAACCCAGGTAAGAGATTAATTTTTACATGTTCAACTATAAGATGAAATGATTTCCTTTTTTTTTAAAAAAAAAAATTTGTGGCATATCCAGACCGTAAACTAGAGAGCTGCATATTGTGCTATTCTTTGGTTTGGGTCAGGTTTACTCATGTTGAAACTTAGGATTCCATGAAGAGGATTAAGAGGTGAGAAGAAGAAGAAGAGTTGTGTAGAAAAGGTTTTAGGAGGAGAAGAGGATGATTGAAGAATTAAACCCTATTCCCACTGTGTTCCCCTTCTCTTCTTCTCTACCTAACTTTGTATCTCCATCCCTACCTATTTCAGCCATGACCCATGTCACCATTCATTCAACTTTATAAAATTACTTGTCTTTCTCTGGAGTTTGGTTGTGAACAAGGAGAAGAGAAAAGGGGCAGGTTACACCCTGCATCCCTCTTGTTGAGTTTTTGAAGAGAGGGAACCCCGTTTCCAGTTTCTGTTTTCTTTTGCACAAAGAAGTATCACATAATCACGGACTACAAATTGGACTAACCAATTTAATTTGAAATCCCAACTGGAAAGCCTCATTCGGAGAAGGAACTAAATATATGACGGACTTACGGTTTAATAAGACATCTACGGTTCATGGCTAGGAAAGATCTATGCGCTCGTGCTGCCAATTTAAGACCTCAAACTCGCATGAGCGCGGTAATATCCAGATAATCTTAAATGTCCCGCATGCGTTTGCGACTCGCCCAAGATTCGAGATCGACCCGCGATGATTTTGAAAGAGATGAGCGCCGACTCGTCCTGGATTGTGAGAATCGGGCGGGTCGGGTCAGAAACTGAAGCGAGTCCTGACTCAGTGACTCGATCCCGAGTCGCCGAACCGTGCTCTAGCGAGATTTGGAGCTTAGAGGTCAACCGTCAACTCTGGATTCGTAGTTGGAATCTCTCCCTCTTAAAGCGCCTTCTCATCTCTCTGGCTCGCCCAATCCGGAAGCAAATCTTTCCCTTTCACTCTCGGACACGCACAAGACGAGCAAAAGGAAGGCCGAGGAATAAAAATATAATTCACTCGAGGAAGAAGACATCTACGGTTCCTTCACCGGTTTCTGCTCCGTTTTCAGACCATGATTACGGGGAAAGACATCTACGATGTCCTTGCAGCGCTCGTACCCCTCTACGTTTCCATGATCTTGGCTTACGGCTCTGTCCGGTGGTGGAAGATTTTCACTCCCGATCAGTGCTCTGGTATCAATCGCTTCGTCGCCGTCTTCGCCGTCCCGCTTCTATCCTTTCATTTCATCTCCGAGAATGATCCATACGCCATGAACTTTCGTTTCATTGCTGCCGACTCTCTCCAGAAGGTGGTCATCCTTTTTGCACTCTTCTTCTGGCAAGCTTTTTCCAGTCACAGGAGCCTGGATTGGATGATTACCTTGTTCTCTCTCTCCTCTCTGCCCAACACGCTAGTCATGGGGATCCCACTCCTCAGGGCTATGTATGGAGACTTCTCCGGTAACCTCATGGTGCAGGTGGTCGTATTGCAGAGCGTAATCTGGTACACCCTTATGCTGTTCATGTTCGAGTACCGTGGCGCCAAGACCCTTATCTCTGAGCAGTTCCCGGAGACTGCCGGTTCCATCACCTCCTTCAAGGTGGAATCCGACGTTATGTCGCTCAATGGCCGGGAGCCGCTGCAGGCAGATGCCGAACTGGGTGAAGATGGGAAGCTCCATGTGGTGGTAAGGAAGTCGACTTCGTCAAGGTCCGTGATATCTTCTTATAACAAGTCCCATGGATTGAATTCCATGACTTCCATTACACCCAGAACTTCCAATCTCACAGGAGTAGAGATCTACTCTCTCCAGTCGTCCAGAGAGCCCACACCAAGGGCTTCAAGTTTCAACCAGACGGATTTTTACGCAATGTTTTCCAGCAAAGTCCCCAGCCCACGAAGTGGGTATGCGGGAAACTTCCACTGCGGTGGTGGGGATGTGTATTCGTTGCAGTCCTCGAAGGGGCCTACTCCCAGGACGTCGAATTTTGAAGAGGAGATGGGGAGATATGGAAAGCACAGGGGAGGCCGGAGTATGAGCGGTGATTTTATGAACGGAGGGCTGGGTTCTTATCCTCCACCAAATCCCGTTTTGACTAATTCAGCTAGCCTTGGAAAGAAGAAGGAAGCGGGGAACCCCAACAAGGAGCTTCACATGTTTGTGTGGAGCTCCAGCGCCTCTCCTGTGTCTGAAGGGAATTTGAGGCACGCAGTTAATAGAGCTGCTTCAAATGATTTCGGAGCCATGGAGGCTGCTAAAGTTCTTCACAATGAGATCAGTGGTGCTTCCACAGGTAATAAGAAGAATTCAAAGATTTTGTCTCTCTTTCCATATTCTTTATCGTCGTCCCTTTATGGGTTTCGTAATCTTTATTACTTTCCAGTCGTTTTGTTCTAACCATGACATCTTTTTCAGCTTTGCATGAATCTTCAAGTGTAAACGCTAGTCCTGTTAGCAAGTTGGGGGTTAATGGGGAACTGGAAATAGAAGACAGCGGCCAGAGCCCCAATCAGAAATTTCCGGCGAGTTCAAAGGCTGGCATAGGAGGAGACAAACTTGGTTGCGGGACGCACCAAATGCCGCCTGCCAGTGTCATGACGAGGCTGATACTTATCATGGTGTGGCGGAAGCTCATCCGTAATCCAAACACCTACTCTAGCCTCTTCGGTGTGATCTGGTCCCTGATTTCCTACAGGTCGGAACCAGAACAAAATACCCATTTTACCTTGTATTTTGACAATCCTCTTCATTATGTAGTCCTCCAATACTAAACGAATCTTAATTAGTTTCTGCAACATCTTGAAGAAATCTCTTTTCTGGGAGGAGCTTCCGCTGCAGCTAATGTGTCTAGTATTTTTTCAGGTGGAACATCCAGATGCCATCAATTGTGAAAGGATCGATATCAATACTATCAGATGCAGGATTGGGAATGGCCATGTTCAGTCTAGGTAATTTCTGTTTAAAGTCAGTGACTGCACGATAGTTCATCCAGTTACAAGAAGAACTTGTAATAAATTAACAAGCTGAGTGCCGAACAGGTCTGTTCATGGCTCTGCAACCAAAGATCATAGCCTGCGGAAGATCCGTGGCAGCATTCTCCATGGCCGTGAGGTTTCTGACGGGTCCCGCGGTGATGGCGGCAACGTCTATCGCCATCGGAATCCGAGGCGTGCTTCTGCATGTTGCTATCGTCCAGGTGCATCACTTTCTCAGAAAGATCTCCCCTACTGACAGTCAACTTAAATCCCCAGAAACAGAAACTGTTAATCCCAACGAATGTGATTTTGTATTCTTTCCCTCGTCATTGTTCAGAATTTTTAAACATCCATTAAATTTCATAAACAAGATGCCCTGAAGCAGATCCTTTTTCAAATCTAATTTGTCCAAGTTTGTTTGTGTTCAGGCAGCTCTTCCTCAAGGGATCGTCCCCTTCGTATTTGCCAAGGAGTATAACGTCCACCCAGACATACTTAGCACCGCGTAACTCCAAATCTCTCAATCTCTCTCTTTCTTTCTCAGATAAAATAATCTCATGAGAGATGACAACAGAATTGTTGAATTCGTGCAGGGTTATCTTCGGAATGCTCGTTGCACTTCCAATAACGATACTGTATTACGTGCTTCTAGGGCTCTGAGCACATGAAAGAGAATTTTATACCATATCTGAAGGAGAAGAAGAAGAAGAAGAAGAAGAGGAAGACGGCATTGAATTCAATGTAACATCGAGTTTATTTATAATCCATGCAATATAATGTGCATGATTAAATTGTTTAGGGTTTTATTATTTTTAAAAAAAAATTGTTAGTGCCTGCAAGTGAACATGCTCTAATGTTAAAATTGTTGCATTAATGCTAAACCATTCAATCAGCCGACGATTAAGGAAGCAAATAAAAATAATTGGAGGCTTGGGGGTTGTAGCGTTATTAACAAGTAAATGTCACATGCCATGCACATGTTACAAATTCTGTGATTATGATTCCTCATAAAATTAAAGAAGATTCCAAGCCATAGAGGTGGGCATTAAGAAATGACTTGATTACTGAACATATTTTAGGCTTATATGTGTTTGCTTAGGCCATGATTGTGAGGGAGAATTGTAAGTGTCAGATTAGTATATAGAGGTTCATGCTAATAAAAGCCTCCTCAGATCTCCCACCTCTGTAACACCTTCTGTAGAGCTTGTGTGGATAAAAAAAAGCCGACAAGGAAGCCAATAAAAGAATGAAAAGGGCAGTAAGAGCTGGCAAATCGGAAACACCCCTATCTCCTTGTGTTTGAACTCCAGTCCAGTCCAGTCCAGTCCAGTCCATCTGTCTCCTTCGTCTCTCCGATATTTTTAATTCCTGGGTGCAGGTCTGTTGCCTTTGTCTACAGGATCTGGTTCCGAGGTTCTGACTCTTTTGCTGTTTCGGATAAACAAAACTCGAGAGCGGCTTATTGGGTTTAATTTGAGGAGGGTCTACAGGATCTGATTCCGAGGTTCTGACTCGTTTGCTGTTTCGGATAAACAAAACTCAAGTGCGACTCATTGGGGGTGGGTTAAACTTGAAGACGGTGTTTAGTTTAGAAAGCGGAAAGATTCGAGTGGAGTTCCCGAAGCAAGATCACAGTGAGTGGCAGAAACATAAAAGAGAATGCATGGCCTTCTCTGGGCCCTATATCTGGTTGAGGAAAGCCACAAGAGATTTTTCAACTGAAAATTGAAAAAGTTTTACCGTCGGCAAGCGTAAGAGTGGAACTGCAATCAGTAAATCAAATTCTATTTTTTATTTGAAATTTTACTTTTATTAAAATTATATTAGATAATGGCTTATAGACGAGGTACCAACCTGATCAAATGAGGAGCTTGTGATCATTTATTTATTTATTTATTTTCTTTCTGTTTGGGAGAGAAGATTTCGATGATTGTATTTATCCTTTATGTTTTAAATTGTATAAATACTACTTTTAATCAACGCAAAAATATGGTTCAATTCAACTTCTTATATGGTATTAGAGCAGATCGATTAATCCTTTATATCTACCTTATTTCAAAAAAATTTGTTCAAAATACTCTCCACCCGTCACTCCCTCTTTGCAACACCCTCTTTGAAATAAACTCGCACTAGTCGAGTTTTCGTGTGCCTCAAACAATTCAAGCTGAGCCACTAGAAGTGATGGATAGTATCTCCGCCATCTCTTCCTCTTCACTTTCTCTTCTACTCATGTGACGCCTTTGATCCACGCTGCACTGATGACCTTGTCGTACCCAAAATCGATTACTCCGTCTTCAACGAAGAAAATTGTGAGCTGCAAGTAGACTTACTCGAATCTCCGCCTCACCTCTCGTTTGTTTGACTATTCTCTCATCACCCAATGTCGGTGTTACCTCCTTCCCAAGCCTGGATCTTTATCTATCGGTTATCTTCTTTCCGTTACCAATACCCAAATTTCACCGACAACCATGAATTGTACACACATGTGACTATCACACGTGTGACCTAAGTCACTTACACATACAGGAGAGAAAAAAATCTTCACAGTCAACGACTATTTGCTCATTGTTTCTCAGTTCCTTATCAGATATGATATCTTTACAAAGCCAGTGTCACGTTCACAATTTCGGTTGCTAAGAAACGAGATTGGCCTATCTTGAGGGTGCATGACAAGGGATTATTTTCCTTCGGTTTAGGAAATAAGATCCCCATGATTGTATTTATCCTTTTTATTCTTAATCGTATAAATATCACTTTTAATCAATACAAAAATGTAATTCAATTCAATTTCTCATAGCCATAACATAACCCTCATGACAAGGGATTATTTTCCTTCGGTTTAGGAAATAAGATCCCCATGATTGTATTTATCCTTTTTATTCTTAATCGTATAAATATCACTTTTAATCAATACAAAAATGTAATTCAATTCAATTTCTCATAGCCATAACATAAACCTCAAAAGGGTTCTTGATGGAGTACCCATTGCATTCCTTCTAATCCTAACATGAAATCACATACCCTGCTCCAACCTCCAATTAGACGGAGAAGGTGAGGGAAACCCATTTATGTTTATACGGAAGAATGGGTTTTATTCATCCTCTCCATCTATCTCGTTGGAGAACTAAAAATCTGAATTCTTTAGGCAGAAATGGTTTCCTTAATCCCACAAGACATTCCCCCCCAGCGCCTCGAGGCCATGTCCATCTGTGAGCTTTTACTGGACCCTCTCCGATGGGCCCATACTCGTTTGCTATCTTCCTCATCCCCTAGGCCCTGAGTTCAGGGTCTAAGCATACTTCAGGCTGATTATAAACCCACAAACATTTCCTCCGCCGAACTCCAAACAAACCTAAAATATCAAACTCAACCCGGACTCAATAACTATCCCCTCCCCATCTTTACCCCGTTTTATATCTCTGTCTGATCCCGTCGGATTTTGATAACTATAGCAGCTCTACATATTCTCTGCAATGGCGGATGAAGCCAACAGATCGGTAAGACTTGGGTTTCTCATTTTCTGTTAGATGTTGCCGGGAACAGTGGTCGTATTGGTTCTCAGCTTCATGTGTTTTGTATGTTCATCGTGTTGAGTTATTATCTGTTTTTAATGTGAAATCATGGTTAATAATTTTTCCTGAGCACATGACATGTAACTTCATCTGTGCTTGCGTTCCTAATAATGAAGTTTATGTGTTTATCTGATCCTATGTGTCCCTTATGTTCCGCCAAATCTTCTGAATATCTACATTTCTCCGTTTAACCTAAATGTAAAGTGGTGTTTCTTGACCAAACAATATCAATACTTGTGCTGATTTCTAAGCAGACATTTTATTTCCACTGTTGCCTGGATATTTGCCTTGTTCGGAACTTGACCATTTTATGCAACCTAAAGAACTGATCAGGATCTGTAGAGACCTATCATCATATAATCTTAATTTTGAAACAAGAATAGCGCTTTCTTTTCTAGTCTCACAAATCTAACCCTTTTTTTTCTTGAAATCTTGTTACGACGTTGTAGTTGCGATTAGGGAGTTACAGAATAAACGCAAAACCTTCTTTTTCTGTTGAAAGTGAAATAAAAAATGTATACTGTAGTGGCAAATCAATATCTCTGATATAAATGTTTTGTTCATTAGAAGCAAGTATGGTTTGAGTTCCACTGTTACTGGTACAGTCAAATGGCCAAAGCATAAGCTGAAATTCTCAAGTAGCATAATTCTTCTGGTTGGAGCAATCGATTGCTCAAAGTAAGTTTTTTAGAGATATTTCCGATGGCAAGGACACAACAGCGGTTGCTTATATAAGAATAATTTTGTGACTTTGACTTTTCTAAGTGATGCAAACTCGTCATCAGCTTCTGGCATTTCAAAGAATAATATGCTAAAAGTGCTGTTCTATTGGAGAAGTTACTACATTGATTTTATGTTTAAATGAACAACGAAGATGAGGATAGGTTGAAACTTTTGTTTTCTATCAGCTGCTTTTATGTTTTTGTACTTATGGTTGATTCTGGTGATTAATCTTTTCAGTGCATTCAATAGTTTTAGTGGGTGCTGTTATAATAACTAGAAAATTATTTCATTTTATACATGTTGAAACGTTTTGGACTTTTCTTTTTTTTTTTTTAGTCGCATTAGTATGAGTCATCAGCAGACAGAATTGCACTGGAAATCCTTCTCACCTATTCCTTTACCTTCTTCAGCAGTTTCTAGTCCAACTTGATTTTATTATATGCCTGGATTTATGTATTGGATTCTTGAACTGCATCATTGTTAATATTATCAATCTTTTTTTACATTTATTATCATTTAGGTAGATCTTTATGCATAGTTAACTGCTGGATGACTTTATTTTACAGGCGTTTCTTGAGCTTCAGGGTCGCATGGTAGAGGCCACAGGAAAATTGAAGCAGGTTAATACCCCTATAATCAGCCTAAAAATTTGGATAACCTTTTGCTAAACTAGTGGTGGTTTAATCTGCAATATGTTTCAAAATTTCACTAATGTCTTCTTCTACGATGCAAAGTAAGGAAGCGTTGGACAGTGATAAGCTTGGTGAAACGGATTTATCATAACTGAGGAGAGAAACCCATTTGTTTTACCATCTTTGTGTTTATGGTTCTGTTCTGCATGGAAACTGCTGAATTTATGCTCTCATCTACATATTTTTAAATAGTTACTGAGCTGATAGGGTTAGTAATTACTGACAGTGCATTACCATCTACTTTTTTTATGATAGAGTATCCCATCACCGGCATTTGTAGATATTCTTTTATGTATTTAGTTGTTTACCTTATCCCTTAAGAAATAACTTGAATCTATCTGATTTTTTTCTGTCACAATGTTTTAATTTACTCTACAAATTAGCTCATCCTCTTGAGTTTATTTTATTTTTTCTATTATGCGAACATAGATTAAGTGAGAAAATTCCTACTTACTGAAGGCCAAACCCTTGATATTCTTGTCATATATTTTTCAATCCTTCCTGCAGGTACAGAACCAGATGCGCAACAAGGAAGGCGAGAAGAAACGTGCCTTTCTGACACTGGAGGAGTTACACCAGTTACCAGATTATACAAATGCATATAAATCAATTGGTATGGATATGATAAGAAGAGTTTTTTTAGACTAGGAAAAGACCATAAATGAATATGGAAAAGCCTTCTTTTATTGCACCAGAACAACAAAGAGAAACTGTATCTCGTGATAGTATAGGCAATTCACTGAGAGACTTGGACATCTACTGAGAGATGTGAATTTCAAAAATAGTATAGGCAATTCACATCTCTCAGTAGATGTCCAAGTCTGCTGTTGTTGATTAATGGGAAGATAAGAGTTTGTAGTTTTTCTTGAGTATCTCTTTAGAATCATATTTAAAGGATCCATGAATAGTTTGACTTCTTAAGGCAATCATAGTTAGTATATAGTTGTTTTCATAATATATCCATTTTCCATATGCATATTGAACCTCCTCTGATGGCCTTTGCTCTTTGTTTGACTTGCAGGGAAAGCGTAAGTCCTGGAACTTAGCTCAGCATCTAAATATTTCCTCTTAAGGAATTACAATCTCATCTTTTTGCTGTTATCAAAATGGGTCAAAGGATTCGCACTTTTATGTTCACTTTTTTTTACTGGATCTTACATATATCACTAGTTATCCCATCCTGATGGGTTTCATGTTTTGCTTTCTCTGATGACAGTTTTGTACTGGAGCCCAAATCGGTGCTAGAGAGTGAGCAGGAGCAAAAGCTCAAGAATAGTGACACTGCTCTAGCTTCATTGCAGGTTTCCCCCCCTCTCCCTCTCTCTGAACGCTCCTTAAAAGCTTTCTAAGCGTGCATATATCTATTTCTATTTTGCAGACATCTAAGGAGTACTTAGAAAAGCAGTTGGCAGAGGTTGAAAACAATCTGAGAGAATTATTACAACAAGATCCTGGACTTGCCCGCCAAATAATGTCAATGACTGTGATGTAAATTGTTTATTCTTCTATAGATCCTTTAAATGTGAAATAATCTACTTTTGAGTGATTCGAAACTTTAAGTTTTGTATTCAGGCAAATTGAGACTTTTTTTCTGTATCGATCCCTATGCCTGCGCATGCTAGCGATATGTTTGTTTTACCCGAATGACTATGACTTGCACCTGTTACTTGTATCCTTCACCAGAAGAGAAATGGCTTTCTTTGCCATATTTCAATATGATCATTGAATCGCTAAAATGGATTGTGACAAGCTTAAAGCTGAGAGAATGCTCATGACAAACTAGGATCTCAATTTAACATTCTAAACAACTTCTCTGCTTGTATGAACAATTTAACTGGGAAGACTGGTATGTTTGTTTAAACATGAACCTTCTGTATCCTACTCCAACTAGAGAAGCTTCAAGAGAATGAGAGGTGGTGGCATCAAGAACGATGTGAAACTTCAGTTGTCACAAAAACACGAGTAGGCCATGTGATTCTTCTTAGAGAGGTAGGGTGAGACAAAATTGGTTGCTGGTGCAGACGAACCTCGTATCTCAGATGGAACAAGAATGCTGCCTGTGCCTGAAGCAATTCTTTTTCCTGCAACGTTGGCATAAAACAGGCCAGAAATGGCGGGCACAAACACGTCACTTTGGGAGCAAATGTGGAAGTCCAGGACCTTCTCAAGATGGGGGCTTTCTGAATTGAGGAATTGTCCCTTCTTATTTGCTGGTACTATACTTTCCTGCAACATTCATAAAAAGGAACCAGTAGCCTAGTTGCAGTCAAATTGTATTGAGCCCATAGAAATCTCCTATCAATTGTCACTACTAGAATGCAAAGGCTACTACTGTAAAATAGTGATTTCTTTGAAAGCACAACAAGGAGTGGTGAAGTACCAATTCTATGGCAAACAAAGAGAGAAGAAGTAACAAGTAACCAGCAGGAAGCCGGAGAAGGTTTCTTACCTTGGTATAGGTCTTTGGAAACTTGTTTTTCAGAGCCTCCAGACTTTCATGCCACCTAGGCTGGGTCACATAGATGGTGGTCTCCCTATCAAACCCAATTTTCTGCAAGAAAACTGCAATTTCTTCTGGACTATAACAACTTTTACCCTTCTGTCCACTGTCTTTGCACCCCTTCCCCTGCAATATATCAACCCTTAAATCCACTGCAACAAACTGGCCATCCGATCTGCGGCTAAGAGTTCTCAGCCTTGCAAGCATTGAATCAACAGTTTCAGTAATCTCCTTCTGCAATTCAAGAGTCCCAAACATTGCCAAGCATGTAACTGAATCAGCTTCCTTCTCTGTTTCTCTTATTTTCATATTTACAGAAGGGAAAAATGTTACAAGCCTTATATTTCCCTTTGTTCTGAACTGGGGTTCAATGTGTTCAGCAATGTAGTCTTCTGTTAATCTATTAGGTATCTTCACAACTGCAAGCTTTCCAGTAGCTACTTCAGCTGGTTGGTCCTTTGCTATCTTGACCACTCCATCCAGGCTCTTTTCAAACTTCTCGATGTCATAAATGTCCGCAAAGTTCCTAAAACAATAATTGCTTCTTTATAAAATAAAAATATTTTTATTGAAAATAATAATGTAAGAAATAAGAATACTGTTCGTTACAATTTTTAAAAAAATGAAACATAGATGTATATGCTTTTTTCTCTAGGAAAATGCAACAAATGGTTATTTCTCCTATTGCTTTAGTTAATGGTTAGGAGCTATCAGCATTCAGACTAGAAAGAGACCTTGGTATACTTCCGAACCTGAGTAGGTAGCCCACAGCATTGTCTGAAATGCTTGATGCCTTTATTGTAACATCCTAGATGCCTTAACTCTCTCTCTCTCAAAAGATCTGTGCAACATTGTAATTAGCTAAAACTAAATGCTTTGAACTCTCTCCTCTCTCTCTCTCTCTCTCTCTCTCGCTCACTCACTCATCAAATAAGTGCAATATAGTCATTGGGTAAAACTAACAATGCATGTGTCTCTTTTGTCCACAACACAAACCTCTTGTCACCCAGTTTACTTCCCCTGATGTCAGGGACTACAAGCGTAGCCCCCAGATATTTTGCAACCACCACTGCATCAGCTACCTAATTGAAGAAAAAAATAGAGAGATAATATTAGATAACTCATCATAATCACGCACGAAGAAGAAAATAATATGCAAAGAAAAGAAAGAGAAAATTTTAAGACTATGATGAATCCATGAGTTCCTTTATGCTTTTGGTTCTTCCCATTCTAACTTTTACAGTCACCTTATCCTATATTTGTCATCTAATTCACCTTCTTTTTTCCATGGATTTGCTACAAATTTAGTGACAAAGAATGGAAATAGAGAATTCAGCACCTATTACTTAATGGTTTACCATGAGAGGACTCATCACTGAGGATAGCAAACTAATTGTAACCTAAACATGGATAAATTCTCTTAGTTGATTACAAAGAAGAAATAAAAGGAAATGAACCATTGTAGGCAACTGATGCTGGCAAAAGAACCACCTTCAAAGTTGCCCATCTTTAGATCAATTAGCAGAAAATTATAAATATACCTGAGCTATGTGGTATTCAGGACCATTAGTTAATGAGAATGTAACATAACCCCTTGGTTCTTTTGCTTCTTCTGCGAGTCCTAAAAGCACAAAGTCAAGCACACAGAAAGGTTGAATCCAAGTTCAGTGCAGAGAAAGGTTCAATCACATAATAAAATTTTCTTTCTTTGTTACTCTAAACATCACTCGAGAACATACTTGCTCCTGGCCGCTTCCAGCAAGGCTTGAGTTCTTCGCTGACCTTATTCCATGGTCCTTTGCTCACCTTGTGACCTGTGGAGACTTTGTGCTCTTCAATTTTCATCACTTCAAACTGAACAGTGGATACCTGGGGAAGCTGTGCCTGGAGGATATAGGAAAAATCATTCAGAGAACTTTCATGCCAGCGTGTAAATATCTATATCTTAATGCTGTTTTACTAGGTCAAAGGATCAAATATTATTAGGAATGTGACAAGGGTTCTTTTGACAAGAACTAAAAAAGCATGTAGTTTTCACACCTTACAGAAGTGCATTTACCTGTTTGGCACACCAAAAAAAAGAAAGAGAAAGAATAGATAAACAAACAGTTACTCTAGGAAACTTATGTAAGCTTTCTCATCGGTTCAAATTTCTCATCCTGCAAGATTGTTATGCAAAATTTACAAGCTGTGGTCTTGGATTCAAGTCTCTGGACATACGGTGTACCTTGGGAGGTTTTTTTTTGTGTGTCTATTTGAGAGTCAAAGAGGTAAATAAAGAAATAGAGGCAAAGTAGCATATTTAATTATAATGATAATTGTAATTATCTTACTACAAGCAAGTCAATTTAATTTGAATTTACAATTATAACTATAGTAGGCCTTACTACAAGGAAATGAGTTCAGTTTGCATTTGTTACTAGGCCTCTTGAATCTTCTGTCCTAGTTGCTATTTATTGGAATTTATTAACAGAGATTTACTAATATCTCATTCTTCTTTTACTACTGAAAGACTTTCTCAATATGATTTGATGGAGACCTAAGACACGTAACAGAACCATGACAATTCCAATAGCTCTAAAGGTAAAAGTCAAAGGGTCTCTGTGTAAGTTGATATCATATATACTAAATTCATTAAATATGTCTTTCCTGTCTTACTAAATTCATAAATCCTTGAAAAGATCATAATTTAGTTAAGTCTGTAAGAAGAAAGAAAACACACATCCCCTTTTGGGCAACAAAGGCAGAAAAAACATAGGAAACATCAATTTTTTTTCCCACTCGAGAGACAACACTTTGAAATCTGAATTCCACAGAACCATCAATTACATTCCTATGGGAAACCAGAATATGTTTTGAAACAATGACCAAGAGGTATGAGGAGAGTGACCTTCAGCTTGGTCGAATGAGAGTGATTAAATCAGCCCACAAACAGTATTATGAAATCGACTGTAGGTCAGACTGAAGGTAAGTGCAGGTCCTAGCAGATCTATGCATAGCCACAACTCTTAGAGTTCTGTACTAAAGCCTTTTTACACTTCTGATTGGTTGCAGAGAAATGAGCTCATGAAACAGAGTCCAAGAAAAGGATGACAAGAGTTTCCAGTGAGGGTGCCTCATGGTCCACAAAACATGATAAAAAACAACGAGTCCTTCATATCGTGCCGACAGGACCAAATCATACTTGGCAAGAATTTTTGTGATCCTTCACGAAATAACCCCTCTACTCTGAATGCGTTCTACATTTAAGAGAAGACTTTCTTTTTGTTTTTTGGACATTCATAAGAGGAGACTTGTCGGGAATTCTGACTTTTAAGAAAATCATACAGAAAGCTAACAATTTGACAGGGCCCAGACAGAATTTGGTTCAGGACTACTCAGTGCAAATCATATAGTAAGTGAAGATTGGCACTCTCAAATGACTTTGCATAAACCAATTTGACAGAAAGCAAAGAACTGCACTTTTTTTTTTTTGTTTTGAAAGGATCAAAGAACAACGCATATCAGCAAGAATCAGCACAGACAGAGTGAAATGAAGTTAATTTATCATCTATGCAGGGGAAGCAAAATAACTATCGATTAGAATAACCAGACGTGTGTCTAAAAAATTTCTATGGCTAGCTGTCCTGGATTGCTGAACTTGATCCATGCAAAATAAATTTATCCAGGAAAAAGCAATCGATAATCGACCAAAACGAGGAAGTAACATGAAATTAACTTCTTCCTAATACTGCGCTAGGTAATGACATTTCCACCAAATCTAGTAGAAAGAGAATAAAACAATTCAATTTTAGAAATAGCAATGAGGAAGAAAACGTAGAATGCGAAAGGAAGACAGCACCCCAGACATCAACTCAAGGTAATAAGAAATGAAGACAACCACATGGCTGGAACTAAGCAGCATGGAAAGTACCACACTTGTCCATTCGAAGTCGATAAAACCTCATTAAAACAATGAAATGAAGTGAATTCTACTCGAGTATCTATTGGCACCCACATCAACTGGATCGAAGTGATCTTTCTTGATCATGTTGGCGAGCATTGCGAACATTGTGAATGTCAGAAACGCTCCCAAAGCGTGCTTCGGATCGACGGCCATTTCCACTTACAGGAGAGGAGAAACCCAAAGAACCACAATTCTCCCAAAACCTCAGATCTCTGTATTTGAAGACACCTCTAGGATGAGAAATGGCAACGTAAGATCCCACTAATAATGCCGGAGAGGCGAGAAAGAACAGAAAGGCTTTATAAGATCAGGACAAAGAGACAGCTAGCAGGATTGGAAGGAACCGTAACGAAAGAACCTTAGATGTGGAGCAAATCCATGGCCCTATAAATGCCGCTGTGGGTGGTCGACGCTTGTATTTCTTGCATTGTTTAGGGCAGCGACACCTCAAAAGGGAAAACGATACTTCGCCTGCCAAACGTTCGCCATTAGAAAAGAAACATTTCTTTCCGGAATTATATAAAGTCAAATTTTGATTTGTTGTTTACTCACCAAACTCGATTTCGAATTCATTTGATCTTTTGACGTGTACATACAGTACCCGAGACTGATGAGAAAGGACGAGAAGATGGCTCCGAATGGTTTTTACCACTGGTTGGTGGCTTGGTGCGTTGCAACTCACAACTGCGAAGAGGAAGAAGAAAGACTCGACCGGTCGATACGGAGTGATTGGGGGGCTCTAACAGTGAGACGCATCTCAGGGTTGTCAGGCCGGGAGATGTTGACTGTTGAAACATGAGAGCGACCGATTCGAAGTCTATGTCCGAGGGTCTTCAGGCCTCACGGTTTGGGACCCCGGTCCTGCTGTTCGCGGCCTTTAAGTCAACCGTCTAAAATGCTCCTTTTCAATAATGGACCAGATTCAAATAGATTTTTAAAGAGGGGTGACTGAGGTAAATATTTATACTTGATTATAATAATCGGAAAAAGGGGATTTGAGAAGGAAGGTGCCACCAGAGGGTAGGTTTAAGGTGCCTGAGAGAATGACATCCGAACATGAATGAGGATTTCAGTTGCGATGGTGATGATAAATCGAATTAAGGAGACGCTCGTAAGTCGCAGGAAGATTGCAGAGGGGACCATACCAGGAGTGCGATGGAAGCAATATCGTAATCCATGAGATTGGGTGTGGGGGCGGAGGAGCCACGGTCTGTTACTATAATTGCGCGAAGGTTTACAGTTGCAGCACGCCTGCAGCTTTACTGCTCCTCATTGTGTCGGCAGGGCAAGGTAGGGTTTTGGAGTCAGCACGGTTTCTGTAGCAGGTTTTCTAAATTCTTACCATTCACGTATAAAACCTGTGTATATTTGAGTTAGTTTGATTTAAATATTTTAAATTCGAGTTTCAGCCTCGGAATCGAGCTCGACTCCAATAATTTTAATCAGTTCAAACTCTACAAGCAAATAGTAATGAGAGCTCAAGTTCAATAATTTTAATCAGTTCAAACTCTACAAGCAAATGGTAATGAAGCTTCCGACTTCATAATAAAACAGAAATTTAAAAAAACAGTCACATTTTCTGTTTTTTTTAGAAACAAATAATTGCTCAGTTTTCAAATTAGTGCCCCTCAGCCTTTTTTATCTAGTCACTATCAACCAATGTCAAATTATCCCAATTATGTTGAGGTTAGTGAATTATATATTGTCAGTATCTTTTGAGTCTAGTTTCAAACTCAAAAATCAAAATTTCAGACGTTTAGATAATATAAAGAAATTACCAACAACAGGTATGTCGACTTAAAACAAAAAATAAAAAAGAATTAGGAGATGATCAAAACATCAACAAACAAAAATTAAATAAAAGAAAGAAGCAAGCAAAAGATATGTCACTGCCATCACGTCTTTGAAAACCGGATTGAGCAAGCTGAATTGAATTGGGACTGAGCCGAACTCGAATGATTCATGAATCGGCTCAGTTCGATGCCACCCCTACACGTCATGCATCAAATTTGTGGATTATCTTTTTTATTTTTTAAAGTAAGAACAACCTCTGCATTTTAACGTAAGACTGTGATTGATAGACCAATTCAAAGATTTAAACTTTAAATGCATTAATCTGTCGATCCATTATAAACAATCCTTTGCTACTAATTTAGCGATGAAAGAGTAATAGCAAAAGCTTTTGCTATCCCAATCTTACCAAAGATTACTTTCACTTTTCCATTTATTTCACTTCTTAAAGCTCTATTACTTCTGCCCCTTAATAAGACAAGATGACTCCAAAAGCACATATTTGACATTCCATGTTTCTTAACAAAATTCTTTCCCTAAATCCGATCCTCATGGCCTGTTACCTGTTTTGGCTACCGTGGACTTGTTGAGTTGTGGAACCTAATTAACGCCTTACGTTGAGTTGGTATGTGAAATAAGATCCATGATATATTGACTATTATTTTATTAAGAATAGTTTGGAGATTTCACACTTGTAATCCGATTACCCTAATTTTCTCTTTATATTCGGGGGCGTTATTGTTAGGGTTTTATCACCCAAAATAAGAACATCAGTTGCGGCCGAGACAAGTTAGAGAAAAAAACACTTATATATGTTTGTATGATGTCTCTGGTAAACTATTTTATCTTCATAGTGGATTACTGCATCAGTAAAAAACAAAACGTCACCTTGAGGCAAACCTGTATAAATCTTGTTGTATTTTCATGTTTTTTTTTTCTTCCACGATTATTATTATTGCTCTCACTAATTTGGAATTAAGACGTTTGATTCCTAATAAGACCACCCAATAATTCACCGGTCAAATCAGTGGCTCTACCTCTTTGCTGCCTGATGTTCCATTACAATTGAGGCATGAAACATCCCAAACAAAACCACTATAGGAGGATTGTGAAGTTAGACTGAAAATGGAAAAGATCCAACCTCTCTAACTATAGATACTATAATGAGAAAGTTGCCCACAATGCAGTGTCTCCTGTTCCATGAGCAAGCCATTCATGTTAATGTTGCAGCACAGTACATCATTGCAAAATTTCACAATCAAGTCAACATGATGGCCTTCATAGGAAACCAGGTTTCTATCCTGTCATAACACATTGAGGATTGCGGACGGTTGAAAGCTACTTCCGTCGTTATAAGTAACAACAAGACAAATATTAGAAACTGATACACAAAAGTCATTGGAAATCTCTTCGTATACTTAGCTTCTCTTATATCTCCATATTTCTTAGTGACAGATACAATTTCAGCCAAGGATGGGCCTTTTGCTCATATAGATAATTGAAGATTACAACACTATCTATTGACCCACATTCAAGATAAACATGTAAAATACAAACAGGGAAAAAGAATGGGTTAGTAATAGCCTCTCACAGTTCAGATTATTCTCGAATTCCTGATTCAAAACCATCTTAAACATTTTCTTCGCAGCAATTGCCACCATGGGTGTCATTGTTTTCTTTGCTCAATTTTGATTTTGCAGTTTGACGAGGAGAAGTCCAAGTAGTTTGCTGAGGGGAATTTTGCAAGCTCAGGTAAGTATACACAAACATACCAGCAAGGGCAGTAATGGCTCCACAAATACTTATGATGCCTGGATTGGACCCAAAGAAAAGGTACCCTCCAAGAAGGATGACACATGTCTTGAACTGCCCAAGAATAACATGAGTAGTTGCAGATGTGGCCCTGTGGTAGGATCAGTAGATTAGAGACAGTAGCCACATAAACTAGTAACAGAACTAGAGCTAGCTATCTCATCTCAAGAGCTTCTTGGAGAGGGTATCAGAAAATTTGACATACTTGTGGGTGTTCACATTTTCAACACAAAATTTTAAAATAAAAACAAATTCAACATACATAAAAACGCAAATGTCTTGGAAAGAATGTTGGTGTTTTCCTTAAATATGGGTTAACAAATCTTATCTTTATGCTAAACGAGAAGGATTTAAAAGAAATATACAAACTAAAAAACAAAGAAGATGCATTGTAGTATCAAACTAAATTGTTGAATGTTGCAATAGAATGTATTGAACATTTAACAGGTTTTAAGCAACGATACAACTTTACTGGCAAAAGTAATACAGAAGTTTGCCTAGGGAAGATTTACTCACCCCAGGGCCAAAGCACCAGACCACTGAAGCAGAAACCCCAAGATAGCTGACATGAGAATAGCTGATGTATTAGAATAGGTCCACTTAAAAGATAAGACACCCGGGGGATCAAGCCATGGCATCAGGGTTACCAAAAAGAGAACTGTTATTGGTGTGGTCTTCCACATTAACCTGCTCCAGAATTGAACATTAGAAAATGGTAAAAACGACTTCTTCTCAGTAACTGATTTTTTAAAGTAAATGAAAGAATAAGGAAAAAAATGTGAAAGAGAAAAAGCCACATACGCCAAAGCAGCCCAGTTTTCTTGCTGTTGTAGATTAGACCATAAAATCTTGTTAGTTGCACTAGGTATTATCCAAGCCAATGCTATACAAGCTCCAAATAAATGGAATTGTAGATCAGTAACAGTAGCAACGGCAATGCCTATAGATACAACAGTGAGGGCTAAAACCTGCAAGATTTCATTCAAAGAGACTTCGGCTTCTAGAAAGACTATAGTCCGCACATGTAACTAACCTCTTAAGTAATCTCTCAATCATTTAGAGAAGGCAGTGAGTACCTTTTGGAAAGTGACTTTTTTTCTGAAGAGCACAAATTCAGAAAGGACAATTGTTGGGGTTACTGCAATCTTAGCCATCTGATAGAAACCCACACTGAAAGTAGACAATATGAGTGACTGTACAGTTTTAAGTTTTTCCAGTGATAAATACGCAAGCAGGAAGAATGTCCTATGATATCTCCCATTGTTTTTATCTTATTCTTTCCGTCTTTTCATTTCTTTGCCCTTTCAGGCTTTCCTAATGTATTCACCGTACTAACTGTTCTAAAAAAAAAGAATGCCTATGATAAATTCCAACAAAAAATCAATAGAGGAGAGTTGAGATCTATGTGTGATTCTTGGCATGCATGTAAATCATGAGCAATCATTTCAGAGTTCAAAGTGGTGCAAATGCAGAATTTCACCAGCTTGACTACTGAATTTATCTGACAAATGTTTTCTTTCTACAAGTTTATATGAGGTTGGTTCCTACTATGCTCATTTCCATATGTAGATGACGACCCAAACAGCTTGGAATTGAGATTGTCAATCTGGAGAAACTTTTGAAATGAGTGTGGGTCCTTCATATAACCCACAATGTAAGCCATTTTTATTACATACTAAGCTGCATTGTTCTTAATAAAGAGATAACTTGCATTACCTATTATATTTCAAGCTGACATTAGCAAGCCCATTAGAGAGAGACATCACGATGCCAAGAGCAAACAGAGAAGAAAATGGTGTTGACTTGGAGGGAGGAGATGCAGGAAGTAGGGCCAGTATATTGAGAATAGCCATAAGGAACCAGCTTACAATGTAGTGGATAAATGTGAGAAATATGGGATAGTTGAATCCAACTTTTCCAAGCACCTAAAAAACTCAAGTATTCACTTTATTAGATACTAAATTAAATTAAATAAATAAGCAAAAACACTTTTTGAGTACAGAGATGCAAAGATAATGAAGAGAAGTACCAATTTGTTCATCATTATAATCCCAACAGAAACCAAGAAATTGAAGGAAAGAGCAACAGTGGGACCACATTTCCGTTGTTGTTGGCGCTTTGCCCCTTCTGATGTGCGAAGCTCATTAAATAGTGATGAACGTAACTCTTCCAATGCTCTGCCTGATACATGGAGAAAGAAAAAAAATGAATATATGTAGATTCTAGCAGCTCTAACATGAACTTCCATAAGCTTCCGTCCATAACCAAACCATTTGAGCTAGAGAACTACTAATCCAAGATTACTTTCTTGACAACTACTCCAGATTCACCAATTTGATTCATAACTCTGTGAAGATTCCCACCTTAAAAAGAGTAACAATCTGTGTATATTTGAGTTGAATCATGCTAGATCCCTAAGATTAGGATCCAGATGAGGGAAACTAATTCCCTCCAGAATGGTACAATGAAGTATTCGCTTGCAGCTGTTTTCTCCATATTTCTGAGAGATAAATAACTATGAATTCCCAAGAGTCAATTACTGAGGGACTAGCAGAAAAGTGAAAATTTCAGTGACCTTGCTGATGTCACTGAGAGGATGAGCTTCCCATAAATGAACGGGATTAGATCTTGCTGCCATTTTTAAAAGCTCTAATACTTCCCTACTTCCTCCTGAGAATCCTATGCAATAAAGAGTACCAATTCAGTCATAGACGACACATTAAAATGATCACTGTTTTTTTAATTATCTAAAGGTTGCCTTCACAAAAAATAGTGGCCTCTGTGAAGTTGTGTCCTAGGCCCATCCCAAAATAACTAGCCGGAAACTCTTTCCTAACTAATAATCTCAAGATCTTTGTACTCGCTAATCCATGTGTGATTATTCCTTAACAGCGACCTTGAAGCAACATCTCCGCAGCATCGTATCTACCATGAACAGGTGAAAACAAAGGGACCTCTGTTCCTCATTTTCTCAAGGACCATCAAAGAAAATTCATAAAAAAAAAAATTACTGAAAAAAAAGTAAGAGTTTCTCGGAAGAAAAAAAGGAAATCCTTGCAGCGTCTCAAAGTTCTGAGCAAACCAAAATCCGATCTGGGTGATCAACATTTCAAACAAGGAGAACAAAAATGCAAAGGAAGTGCATTTTTGTACTAGAACAGCAGCAGAAATTTCCACAATACGGTTAAAAACCAGTTCCCCAAAATTAGCTAATTAAGTATTAAAGAAAATTGATAAAAATAATAACAATAATAACCCAAAAAAAAAAAAAAAAAAAAAAACTAAAGCACCGAAGTACCTCTTTCTCCAGCGTCACTGTCTTTACGCTTAAGAATCTTCCTCACGTCCCTCCTTATAAAAAAGTTTATCATCTTCCTACAACACAGCATCCTAACTCCTCCAACGCAACCAACCCTCCAAATCCTCGAACTCGAGAGACCCAATGCCGGCGAAAGCTCAAGAAGAAGCAAACCAAAAACTCCAGATACCCGTGATAGGAAAAAAGAAAAAGAAGGGCGAGTAGAATGGTTAGGAGAAGAAGAGCAAACTTTCAGTGACAGAGTAATTCCGAGAAGGAGAAAGAGAAAGAGCCACGTGGTAAGAAAAAAAATGAGACAACGAGAGAGGTTTAAAGTTGAACGTGGGAGGCGGCCTTAATTTTGGGGATTCAATGTCGGGAGGCGAGAGAGAGAGAGAGATCAGGTAAAGCAGGTTGAGGAGAGAATCATCAATCACGGCGTCCGTGTAGCTAAAAATGAGAGAGTGAGAGACAGTATCGTAAAAGACACAGTGACAGTAGCACCGGCCGACGGTTGAGGCGTCTGGTTAACTCTATTAGATTAAATCAAACAGATTGACCCCTTGCCTCGTCTCTGTCATCCCAATGCGTAGTCTGCAATTTAGCATGATCTGTGATCCACCCCCACGCGTATTGAGTAAGGTAGTCATAGTCGATGGGTCCCTTTGGGTCCAGCAACATCAATGGCCTTCATCAGTTGATGCGTTTTCACCTCTGTTAAGTATCTTATAAAGCTTTTATGGATTGGATACTGCGATAATGGATTCCAGACCGGAGGTGGACGCGTCTTTTCCGTTGTTGGCTTTCAAATTTCAATTCTAATCTCTTTTCCGCTCTCGTACTTTAGCTGATCTTTAACAGAAAAAATAGACAGGTATAAGATATGAATGTTTGGATTTCACCATTAGAAAACTTGGAAATCCAATGTTAAAAATTTTAAAATCAATCTAAGTCCAGTCTAATACTTATACCACCAGTTAAGTAAAGCCATTCATTTTTTTTCTTTCTTCAGTTCTACTTGAATTCCTTTTTCCAACGTTGCCATAAAGACCCACGAAGGCAGGAGCAGCCTTCACCCAATAACTCCACCCTTTCTATCCGCAAGTCAGTCTTTTAAAAGGATAAGACTAGCATTGACAAAGAAGAATGCGGACAGCCAGAGCGTCCCCATTTAACAGTCAGAAATGCTTCTGTAGAAGATTGAAGATGATTTATTTTGGGCTTTTATGCGATTCATAAAAGAACCATTTCTGGAAAGAAATTGTCCCATCATTGTTTCAAACACAAACGAAAGCATCTATTCTTATGTCATAGATAAAGAGGAAAAAAGAACTTCTTTCTCTCTTTTTAAGCAATTGATTGTGATTCTTTACTCATTCTTCTACCCATATTAAACCTTCCTCCTTTACTCATTATCGTTTAAAAGCCACATGTCTGTGCTTCACTGTCACACCTCCTCCAACAATGCGGCTTCGATTGAGTTTTTGCTGAAGGGAAACGCTAGGGGCCCTCACCTCAAACGGTCACTTGAACGTTGCTTAAGAAAACCATTTGGCTTTCTTCAGGCGCGTTTCAGCACAAGGGGTTTCATCTGAACCAACTATCCCGATTGTTGTCTGCATCGGAAAATCTCAGGAGCAACTAAACGTACTTGATAATCTGGATTGTCATCTTAAAATCTGATCCAGACATCACCTCTTTTGTCGTTGGCTTCTCATCTGTTGTTTTCAGGTGCTATAGCTCAATTTGATGAATAGGATAACTTCTTCCTGGAATTCAAACTAACGCTTAGGTCCCCTTAATAACAGTAATATATATATGTATGGGAAGACTGTGTGATCGATCTGAAGATGCTTCTTCGTATATTATCTTTAATTCAATTTCTTTGCCAATTAGCCCATAAACTCATATGCGTTTGCTTCTGAACTGGAATATATATATACGTCTAGTTACCGTCTTTCCCTTTCTTCCTCAACGAACTTTTAAGGTTGTACAGGGAAGCAATCAATATTCATTATTCAAAGAATCTGTACAGCTAAATTGAGCTAGTAGGATGTATTTCTTCAACATCTCCACCATTTACACTAAAACTTTACATATTGAGACATAAACATTGTTTATGCATCTTCATCACTGATTACTGTACTAATAAGGCTTATCTCCGATGTAGTTCCCCGGCAGATAATACTCGCAGGTGATTAAGCTATACCCATTGTCGCATATGATCTTCGCACACCCAACTCGTTCAATTGTTTGCCACACCATTTGAGTGAAGTGGGAGCAACCCGGTCCCGTGCACTTGTTGTTGTCGTAGGATAAAAGTCTTTCTCGGCCACCCAGGCAGCCACTACATCTTTAGCACTCCATTTCAGACCTTGACCCCAAAAGATGGTCTCACCGTATACCAGAGCCGTGGAGTGCACTAGTCGGCAGTCGTGTCACCTTTTGTTCGAGTAGACACGAGCGTATCTGGCCAATAGAAGATCCCATTTAAGGGGAGGAACACCAACCTCTTTCCGAGCACGGTTGTGGCCGTCGAGGAATTGTTGAATCATCTCAGCCTTATTAGCCACGCCATCGACGGAGACCACCGAGAGAGTAAGAAAGAAGGATAAGGTGAGGAATATGGTTGAGAGGAGAGAAGGGAGCGCCATCGAAGTGAAGACTGCGGATGGTGGTTATGAGACGTATATGTGAGGCTAGCTTGAGATCGATCAGAGTTCTGAGCTTCTGTATTTGTGTCTCTGTCTCTTAGATTTTGGCTCATTTGATGAGAGGGATTTGTGGAGATGTTTCTCCATATTATTACATCACCCTGTTTCTCTTGCTCAGTACCCTGTTTCTGTTACTGACTATGTTGCAAGTCGATTACTCACTCTGAATAAGACGCATAAGGATAGACCAAATTAATTTGGAATTTTTTTTCCTTTTCTATTTTACTTTACTTATTGTGTTGTACAATTGTAATTGGTTCTGTTATTTTTCTTGTTAGTATTGGGGTGTCAGATTTTATTATAAAGGTAGTTGTCATAGCTGTAATTGGTTCTGTTATTTTTCTTGTTAGTATTGGGTGTCAGACTTTGTTATGGAGGTAACTGTCATTGTTGTATATATTTGGTCATTTGTAAAGTTGTAATTGATTTGGATTCATAGTGAATACAGGAGAAAATTTTCTTTTTCATCATTGTTTTTCTTCTTTTCTTACATGGTATCAGAGCTTAGTCTCACTTTTTTTTCTTGATTTCCCTTTACTCCTTTTTTCTACAATGGAGAAACAGGAAGAGATTCCTAAGAACAACACCCCCCCCCCCCCCCCCCCTCTTCTTCATTTTTTTACTTCAACGACCCAAATAACCCATACAGAGTTGATAGTGGAGATCATACCACCATTGCGCTTGTTATTGATCTTCTTACATCAGAGAACTATGGGACTTGGTCTCGAGCTATGCGTAGAGCACTCAGAGCAAGGAACATATTGAGTTTTATTAATGGCAGTCTCTGCAAACCTGCTTCATCTAAAGATCCCTTGTTCAATGCATGGGAACGATGCAACGATATGGTCGTGACTTGGATTCGGAATTCCATCAGCACCACCGTGAAATTAAGTGTGGCTTTTGTGGACGATGCTCGTGATATCTGAAATGAACTCAAGGATTGATTCACTCAGCAAAATGGTCCTCGCATATTTCAATTGAAGAGAAACTTGGCAAGTCTTCAGCTAGAACAAGATTCTATGAGCATATACTGTGGGATGAACTCGCCGTGTATGATCCAATGCCGGCTTGCACTTGTGGACAACTGAATATCCTGTATGATAGGTATCAAAGAGATAATGTCATTCAATTTTTTGTAGGACTTGATGACAAGTATTCTAATGTTAGAGATCTGATTATGATGTCAGACCCTATACCTCCTGTTAATAACGTTTTCTCCCTTATACAACAACAAGAACAACAGCACAAGATCATATATGCTTTCCCAAATCCTGAGTCTATAGCTTTAGTCACAAACACATCCTATAATTCTTTCAAAACCAATACCAAATCATTTGCTACTACTAGGAGAGACAGGCCATACTACACCCATTCTCGCATACAAAGATATACCCTTGAAACTTGTTTTAAAGTAGGGAATACACAAGTACCTTACTGTACCCATTGTAAGCAAATTGGTCATCTAGTTGTAAGGTGTTATAAATTGCACGGATACCCTCCAGGCCATAAATTTACAAGGGTCAAAATGCTAGCCCTTCTGTTCATCAAGCCAGCTTGTCTTTAGATTCTAACCAGGAGTATATTAATGAAAACTAAGTACGTTTCACCAAAGCACAATATTAGTAGCTAATGGCTTTGCTTCAAGTCAAGTATATTTCGACTGCTTGCCCCTCTGTGAACCAGGCTCAGGTTGTCCATCAACCTATCACATCTGAACCAAAAGCTTCCAAGATATCTGGTATCCCTCTTGCCCTCTCCTCTTTTGCTCATCATACTGATATACCTTGGATTATGGACTCGGGTGCCATAGATCATATGATTTGCAGTAGCACTTTATTTTCTTCTGCTACAGCCAAGGTTTCATATTCTGTTAAGCTTCCAAATGGAACTTCTATCCCTGTTAGTCATTTAGGAAACGTGAAAGTCATTGGTAACATCTTGCTAAAGGATGCTTTATATGTGCCTTCTTTTTGTTTCAATTTAATTTAAGTTAAAAGACTAACATAATCTCTTTCCCATTGTTTAGTTTTCTTGCCTAACCATTGTTTCATCCAGGACCTTTCCACTTGGACCACGATTGGGATGACTGAAGTCAAAGGCAGTTTGTATCATCTTTTGCCAGTGGTTGTTCCTCCAAATGCTTCTATAAAAGTTTTATCTTCTTTGTCTTTTAATTCCAAACCTTTTGCTACTTTTGTCATGACTAGCAGTAATAGTTCTGACCTTTGTCATTGTCGCCTTAGTCATATTTCAAATTCTAGACTAGTTTTGATTCATGATCCAATAGTACAAGACAATTTCCATGCAAATAAAATCGCTCCTTGTTCAGTTTGTCCAATTGCTAAGTAACACAAAAATTATTTTCCTACCAACCACACAAATCTCCTTCCATTTTTCATTTAGTGCATGTTGCCATATGAGGGTCATGTTCTATACCTGCTTATGATGGAACCAAATATTTTTTAACTCTTGTTGATGATTTTGTACGAACCACTTGGGTTTATTTACTGCATACAAAATCAGAAACAAGGGCATGTATTGAATCTATTTACAATATGACAGCAACTCAATTTGACACTAAAATAAAAATTATTCGAAGTGACAATGGAGCTGAGTTCAAAATGACTGAGTTTTTTAATCAAAAAGGCATCGTTCACCAATGCTCTTGTGTTGAGACGCCTCAACAAAATGGTATTGTTGAGAGAAAACATTAACACATCCTCAATGTTGCAAGAGCATTGCGTTTTCAGTCAGGTGTGCCCTTACATTTTTTGAATGATTGCATTTTGACAGTTGTCTACCTTATTAACCGAACTCCCAACCCTCTTCTTGACAATAAAACTCCATATGAGATTTTATTCTCCACTAAACCGGCATACCATCACCTCAAAAAATTTTGGATGTTTGTGTTTTGCAACTACTTGGTCCCATTAGCGTAAAAAGTTTGATCCAAGAAGCAGAAAATGCATTTTTCTAGGCTATCCTTTCGGGGTTAAAAATTATAAACAACTTAATCTTGAGTCTCATACCACTTTTGCTTCCAGGGATGTTATTTTTCATGAAGGAATTTTTCCTTTTCTTAACACTCTTCAATCTGATCTTCCCACTTATATCCCTAACCATCCACTTGTTTTTACTGCACCTCCACCAGATTCATTTGATTTTCCCCCTTTCTTTCCTGCTTCATTACCACCTAATATTGATCCACCTCTACCTAACTCACCTATTGTCCTGCCCACAAGTCCATCCTCACATAATTCTCCTTCACCACAACCTGTCACTAATTCTAAACATGTTTCCACTTCTCTTCCTCTTCGAAAGTCAACTAGACCTCGAAATGCACCTGCATACCTACATGACTTCCACTGTCAACAGGCTGTTTTGGCTTTAACATCACAATCTCTGGCTCAGGTAAATTCTCCTCCTTCTACTTATCAATACCCCTTACATGATTACTTGACTTATGAACATTTCTCACCTTCCTTTCAAGCCTCTTCTTCCTCACTTTCCACTGTTTGTGAGCCAACATCCTATTCTCAAGCAGTTAAAGATCCCCACTGGTGCGTAGCCATGGATGCCGAATTGAATGCTTTGGAACAAAACAAAACTTGGGTCCTTTAAGACCTCCCCCTAGTAAAAAATCTATAGCTTGCAAGTATGTGTATAAAATAAAGCGCAACTCAGATGGTAGTATAGAAAGGCTGAAAGCCCGATTGGTGGCCAAGGGTTACACCCAACAAGAGGGGATTGACTACACTGAGACATTCTCACCCGTGGCTAAGATGGTGACTGTTCGTTGCCTTTTGTCTATAGCTGTCATTCATGGATGGCATTTACATCAATTCGATGTAAATAATGCCTTCCTTCATGGTGACTTAAATGAAGAAATTTTTATGACCAAACCACCGGGGTATACTAAGGGTAAGCCCGACCAAGTTTGCAAACTTCAGAAGAGTATTTATGGCTTAAAGCAAGCCTCCAAACAATGGTATGCCAAACTCACTGCTTGTTGGTTAGATTTTGGCTTTTTCCATTCCAAGGCAGATTACAGCTTATTCATTAAGGCCACTGACAGTTCTTTTACAGCTCTCTTAGTGTATGTTGATGATATTTTGGTGGCCACTAATTCTCTTGATTCTATAGCTACACTCAAGGATTTTCTCGATGATCATTTCAAGATCAAAGATCTTGGTCCTCTTCGGTTTTTCCTTGGTATTGAGGTGGCCAGAACTTCCAAAAGGTTCCATATTTCTCAATGCAAGTATACATTAAAGATACTTGCAAATTCTGGCTAATGGATAAAAATTTAAAGCTTAGCAAATATTCTGGCCTTGCATTGTCGGATCCCTCCACTTATTGAAGGTTGGGTAGAAGGCTTCTACACTTGACCATAACTCGTCCTAATCTCAGTTTTGCAGTTCACACACTCAGCCAATTTATTTCCAAGCCAACTACTGCACATATGGTTGTTGCTCATAAGGTTTTGAGGTACCTTAAGGCAACTCCTGGCCAAGGACTTTTTCTTGTTGCTCATTCATCACTGCAGATAGTTGCATACTATGACTCTGACTGGGCTTCTTTCCCTGACACCCGTCGGTCAGTGACAGGCTACTGCATTCTACTTGGCAATTCACTTATTTCATGGAAATCTAAAAAGCAAACCATAGTTTCAAGGTCTTCAGCAGAAGCCGAGTACAAGTCCATGGCAGCAACATGTGCTGAAATCACTTGGCTCAAGTTTCTACTTGAAGATCTTCAAGTTTCCCATCCTCAAGTTGCTCATCTTTTTTGTGATAATCAGGTAGCCATTCACATCGCTGCAAATCCAGTTTTTCACAAGCGTACAAAACATATCGAGTTAGATTACCATCTAATTCGAGATACATGGATGGTTCCATTTCCACCTCTCATGTTCCTAGCCACTTACAACTTGTTGATCTCCTCACCAAGGCTCTACCTTCTACAACCCTTCAATCTCACTTGCTCAAAATGGGAATAGTAAACTTCTCTTTTCCATCTTGTGGGGGTGGGGTATTACAGCACCCTGTTTCTCCTGCTCAGCACCCTGTTTCTGTTGCTGACAATGCTGCAAGTCGATCACTCACTCAATCAAGCGCATAAGGATAGACCAGATTAATTTTGAATTTTCTTTCATTTTCTATTTTACCTTACTTGTTGTGTTGTACAATTGTAATTGGTTCTGTTATTTTTCTTGTTAGTATTGGGATATTAGATTTTGTTATAGAGGTAGCTGTTATTTTTCTTGTTAGTATTGGTAAAGTTGTAATTGATTCAGATTCATAGTGAATACCGGATAAATTATTCTTTTTTCATGGTTGCTTTTCCTGTTTCCTTACACATATATAGTTTATTTGCGTAGAACAAGTTGTATCAGGTAGAGATGCTTTGAACGAAGTCGTCTTAGTATTAATTGTATGAGTGTAAGAAGTTACTTGCTTGATGGGATTTCTGCGTGGAAACCAATGTGAATTGTCATTTGACCATTGTAAGCTTGAAGAAAGCTGCTGGACAGTTCGAGTCGAAAGACAGTAACCACGTCCTCACGCTTCTCCGAACTCTTCTCTTATTTATTGGTCTAATCAAATCTTTCTTGTAAATTGCTCAAGGCAGAAGATGCATGGGAAGATTCAAAGGATTTATGTTAAGTTCTGGATACATTTTCCTGGTATCCGAAGGAAGTGCAAGTATCACTCTTCTGCGGCGGTGCGGCGGTGTCATGAAGAGAGAGATACCGAAGAACAGCAAGTCAATTTCTTATGTCTACGTGCAAAGGCCAACTAATTGATCGCTTGCAAACAGATGCAAGGAAATAAAAATTAATACATACTTTTGTTGCAAAATTCCTCCTTTAATTATATGAATGTTTTACATATTTTTGCAATAGCAGCGACCTCAACAAAATATCCCAATCTGTATCTCATAATGGCCCCTGGAATTTTTAAATATGAGCTTTGGCTTACAATCTGTTCATAATTTAGTTTTATCGTGTTTTTTATTGTATGCTTACGATGTGCTGTTTTTCTTATTTGCCTTTCTTCTAGTATTACCTTTTCTTCCCTCGTTGGTTTTTCCTAATAACATGACAGGAACCATTTTATTCGATCCTTTTTCTCTTTTTTCATTATCTTCATCTTCAGGTCCAAATCGGTTAACTCTGTTTGTTCAGATCCAGTCCTTGCGATTACAAACAGCTGTTTCTGCTTCTCAAGATATGCGAACCAACATAAAGAACTTGGTTGTCAACCCCAGTATTCTATAGACGTTTCCACTTTCCATCTACAGAGGAATCATCAGAAATTCAGTCTTGAGCAAAGCAAAATGTGGGAAATCCTCAAGAGAAAGGAACGGATAAAACAGCGCCAAAAGAAGAAGACTGAAAATGAAACAACCTTGCAAATCACGCATAATTAAAAGTTCTGCTAATTGGATGAATCGACGTTTAATCTTTATTTTGGTACATAAACAATCAATCTGTGTCGCTGTACATGGTGCAATTCCAATAATTAACCTGCACTCCCAGCCATGAGTGCCACCTACTGCAGGCTTATTCTTGTGTGTTCTTCTTCTTGATTAACCTCTTCCGTCGCTGTACTGATACGACTTCTCTAGTAAGGCCGATCTCCGATATAATTCCCTGGCGGATAGTACTCGCAGGTGATGAAGCTGTCCCCACTGTCACAAATGATCTTCGCGCAGCCGACTCGCTCCGTGTTCCGCCACACGATCTGGGTGTAGTGAGAGCAATCAGGGCCGCTGCAACTGTTGCTTTTGTGGTGATAGTACTGCTTTTCGGCCACCCAAGCATTGACGGCATCTTTGGCGGTCCACCGGCGGCCCTGGCCCCAGAAGATGTTCTCTCCAAAGACGAGTGCCGAGGAGTGCACCAATCTGCAATCATGTCGCCTTTGGTTCGAATACACGCGAGCGTATGTAGCAAGTAGAGGCTCCCAGACGAGCGGCGGGACCCCAACGGCTTTTCGTGCATTGTTATGTCCGTCGAGAAACTGTTGAATCATCTCAGTCTTATTCATGGCTCCATCAATGGTGGTCAGTGAGCTGAGGAAGAGAGTTAGGAAGAGAAGGAGAGACTCGGTGACGTTGGGAAAAGCACTAGTATACCAAATCATCGCCATTGAAAGGGAAGAGAGGAGGTAGGTCGCTGGAGAGGGAAAGTTAGAGCTTCTTCTTCTGACCTTGTACGTGAGTTGGGATGAAGGGCGGATAGGCGCTATAGTGATAAACAGGAGAGAAATGACGGCTGATGAGGAGCTGTTTTATTGCTTTGGAGGTAAGACTAGAATTTAATATTCCTGGCCTGGTTTAGACTTTAGCGCCGTGTGGTGCAAATAAGTTGGCTGTGAGGTTTATCCATTTCATGGTGGCGGTGGTCGGAGTTGCTTTCGGTCGACTCTTCTGTAGGCTGGACCTTCAAGTGCAAGTTAAATCGCCATTAGAGTAGGCTGATGCATGGAGGGACGGAACTCTGTCACTAATTGTCAAGAACCGATGAAATTTTGCACGGCTCTTATGCGATATTTAATTTAAAATGGGTAATTTAGTAAAATTCCCTTAAAAGTTTAAGATGTAAAAACATATTTGATAAATTTAGTGATCTTAAGATCCTAATGACTTCACAATCCAACCCAAATGATAAGTATAAAAAATAATTTTATAACTCAAGATCAAGACCATTTTTAAGTGTTCTAATGATATCTCTGTTTCTGCTCAGAGACCTGATCAGCTTCATCCATCATGAAAATCCACTTCAAATCCATCCTGCTGGGTTCTGTTGGTGCTTGTCTGCGTTCAAAAGGGTGGCAGACTTTGAACATGCCGAAGATGAGTTACAATGTAAAATTCGTTTTCTTGAGCTTCTTTACTTAGTCGCAGTACCCAAACGAGAAGAAACTGCAACTCGAAGCAGAGGAAGCCGTTCCAAAGAAAGCTACTAAAAGTGTTGTCCCTGAATGTAAATTTATCTTTTGTCAAAATGTTCTTCCATTTACGAGGGTCTGGTTTTCAAGCTTTTACAATTAAAATCTGTACTGAAATTTTCTTTTCGAATTATGCGCGTCATTAGAATCTTCTCTGCTCTGAGAAGAACACCTGATGAACCTGATGAATCTTCACGGAGGAACCTCTATCAGATAATCTGTTATCACATAAGGAAGCTAACCCCTCCCAACTCATTATACCTCCCCAACATGATATGCTCACTCCACTGGCTTCTAACCCGCCACCTCTACCAACCATTTAATGCACCAACTTCAGAGAATCATATTCACCCATTCACTGGTTCCTCCCTGGCTTTCTCCCCTTGAAGTGGGATGGGTTGGACACATCCGTCGTGACTCATGTGTCTTGCAATCTTTTGGATTCCTAAGCCATTCATCTATAACAATATGATGTCTATCTTTTATTCCATGTGGTTTATTTAATAAGGTTTTTTTTTAAAGAAAAATATTTTACAATGAATCAATGTTATAACATAAATATTAGATTTCTTCAATTTTTATCACCAAAATACCCTTCTATCCGGTTCGGTTCTCTTGACCACATTTTTTTTCCAAAAATCTAAACAAACCCATCATATATTGTATGAGGCATCCAAATGGGCAAAAAGAGTCACACATCAGCCTAAATCCTAATTATAGTCTATGTAGTTTAGGACATGAACAAGTTGTACCAATTTGGGGCATTCTATTGAAAGGACCAAAATAGTATTTGGTCAATTGCTTCCACATACTAGATAGGTAGGCTAAATGCCCATCCTTGATGACCTAAAATTCTATGCCACTAATACCTTATCCCCTTGTGAACATTACAAATAAAAAAAAATTAATAAATACAATACGAGTGGATTACGTCGTGTTGAGTTCATACAATCAAGTCAAAGGATTGTCATCGCTCTCGAGGGATCAACCACTCCACTTGTTTGGGTGGGATATGTTAGGTCCTAGAAGGATAAATCTAGAAAAGGGGGTCAATAAGTTTATCAGACTAAATTATAAAGTATTTACATATATACCAATCAAAACACAAAAATAATAGTAGTTCACAATCAATATTTCCGATAGTTGCTTCACTCCCAAAAACTTTTGTTCGTAATTAAAAGGGTTTCATATAATTCGTTACACAACATGAACAAGTTAGAACCTCAAGAGACTTAAATAGAGTAGTGGCTCAAACACCTTGGGACTTATGGTCAACAACTCCTAGTTAAGTTTATCATTATATGTTATATTATCAATAGATTTGGTACCATATTAGCACTAAGTGACATGAGACCGTAAGTCGAACAAAAATCGAGGACCAAGTAAACAAATGAAAACTAACAATTGATAATATTTACCTAATAAATATTTTTATATAACTCACTTAACATTTAATAATACAAAAATATTATATTAGTTACATACATGAAACTGGGTTAAACAAGTATAAAAGTACTATATTATCACATAACTAGGTCCTATGAAAGGGTATTTTGGTCTTAACATTGACATTATGTAATTTAAGTGATGAAAATCGAAGAATAATAATTTTTTTATATAATGATATTGGCATTAGATTCTTTTTAACTCATGAGAAGCCTCGTAAAGGCGCTAATTTAATCTGACCTATTACGAATAAAGATATTTAACTAAAACGTGGGAAAACGCTCTCAAGGCTCGACATTGAAAATCGAAGCCTATAAAACTACGTGCAGAGGGTGCAGCATTTACAAGCGAGCTAGTCTCCAGGTTGATTGCCAAACTAAGGAACATGCCTGCCATCCCCACCGCCTTGCCCTGGAGTTCAAGCCAGAGCTTCGACGAGCACCAATGGGTCATCCAAATCCGCCGAACCTTCGAAGACGAGATCGAAGAAGACGATGACGACGGACTTGCCGTATCCATCTTTAATGTCCCCAAAACATTGATGGCTAACAAACCTGAAGCTTACGTTCCTCAGCAGGTAGCAATTGGTCCTTACCACCACTGGCGTCCAGAGCTCTATGATATGGAGAGGTACAAGCTCTCGTCTGCAAAGAGGATCCAGAGACAACTCGGTTTCGAGTTCTTTCGTCTGATTGACCATCTGTTGAAGCTCGAGCCAAGGATCAGATGTTGCTACCATCGTTACCTGGATTTTTGTGGTGAAACCTTGTGCTGGTGCATGGCTGTCGACGCCTGCTTCTTGTTGGAGTTCCTTCAAATCTTCTCAACCGGAGAAGGTAAGGCGCTTGCAAGCGTTTGTTCCAGGATGTCCCATCTGCTAGATAATGTTGGATCCAAATCGGCTCATAATGCGATTTTGAGGGATATAACGATGCTTGATAACCAGATCCCACTCTTTCTCTTGAGGACGATATTGGGATTTCAGCACTCTTCTTCGCAGGTAGAGGATTTGTTACATTCGATGCTGGTGGGATTATGTAAGCAGGTCTCCCCGTTCAAGATGACAGGGGATTTACAAAGCGTCAATATCACCCGCCATGCACATTTGCTGGAGCTTGTCTACTTTGTCATCATGCCCAAGTCAAAAGTAACAACTGAAATTACGGAAACGGAAGAGTATTCCGAGGCCGACGAAAGCAGTCGTGGGTTGTCAGAAACAGGCGAGAACACTATCGGAAAGCTCCTGAAGAGAATCTGGAGTTTGAATTGCTCACCTGTTCTTCTAATTAAGAGGGTTATTTTTTCGAGACCTGTTTTAGTTTTTGTCAAAATTGTATGGAAAATTCTCTTTAATCTCCCCGTGTTTGCCGTCGTCAAACAACCCATTGAGCATCTCTGCTTCTCCCAAGGTAACGAAAACACCGGAGAGGACGAGGAAGAGTCCGTCGAAGACAACCAGCCACCCTTGTTTGAGGAAATCACGATCCCCTGTGTCACTGAACTCTTCTATGCCGGAGTCAAATTTGCTGCCACCAATGGTGACTTATCGACGATATCCTTCGACAAGAAGACCGTCACCTTGTATCTCCCCAGAATCACCCTGGATGTTAACACTGAAGTCGTACTAAGAAATATGATAGCCTACGAGGCATCCGCCGCTTCAGGGCCACTGGTTCTTTCCCGCTACACTGAACTGATGAACGGGATCATCGACACCAAAGAAGACGCGAAGCTACTCAGGGAAAGAGGGGTTCTTATTAACCATCTGCAGACTGATACAGAAGTTGCAGATATGTGGAACGGAATGTGCAAATCGGTTAGACTCACCAAAGTTCCTTTCTTAGATAAAGTTATTGAAGATGTTAACAGATACTACAATGGTCGATGGAAGGTTAAGCTCCGCCAGTTTATGAACGGTTACATATTTGTTTCTTGGCGGTTCCTCACATTAATGGCTGCCGTTATGCTCTTGCTCCTGGCCGGTTTGCAGGCTACCTGCTCTTTGTTTAAGTGTGATGAGTGGTAGAACTGAGTATTAGTGAGTTTCTCTAAGACAAAGTTGTATTCAGTTTTAGTGCTTTCTGTCTCTTATATATTAGTGAGTTTCTCAAAGCTGAAAAAATTGGTATGAAATGGTAGGAAAGGGAAGGACTTAGGGTTGGCTCCCACCTTCTCAATTTGTCCAAAAACCAGAGTGATCAAGTGGAAGGCACTCTCTCTCCTCCCCATCTCCATCTACACACAAAAATAAGGGAAGAGTCCTTTCTTCCTCTTATAGGTTCTCTTGACACCTTGATACAAGTTCTTTCAATGTGTTCAAAATTGGTCTTTTCGTTAATGTAGAGGGAGGTGTCATTCCTCAACCTACTTCCCTTTCTCTTCCAAAGTGGTCTCATGTGCCAACCTACCTTTTATTTTTGTTAGATTTCTAGGGGTTCCAAACAGACCCTTACAAGAAATAGAGAGAAAGAGAGAGAGGGTAGCAACATGGGGAAGTAATATTAATTTTTTGACAAAAACTTGAGAAAAATACTTTGTAATCTCTTCAATTGATGTAGCCGATTGTTCACAAAATTGCTCTGTGATTTTTCTCTTCATCTTGAAGGGTTTTTCATGTAAAATTTAGTATTTTTGATCGATTGTTTACTAATTTTATAATTTAACTTTACTAATCCCCTTCAAGCTTGTTTAGAACAACTAATTAGATGTGGGTTTTATTTGTCTTCTTGTACTCGACTACATATCAGCTTCAATTCACACATAGAAGGAGAAATTTGGTTATTTGTTTCCATCACTTTTGTTAGTGATCTCTTGTTGATACGACAAGTTGGCACATAAAGTGACTAAACTACCATTATATCCTTAATTATACTACATTAAGCAGATAAATATTTTAAAACACTAAATGTTTTTTTTTTCACATTTGTTTCTAAAGTTTAGTCACATGGTGGAGACATGGCTTGGGTAGTAAAATATTTCAAAATTACTTAATTTTTTTTTAATTTTAAGAGTATTACATATTGTTACTAATTAAAATTAACAAGCCTAGAAGAGAGTACATTGTGATTTTTATTATATTATAAGAGCACATAATACTAGTATGAACACTAAATATGTATACATATTTATGAAATATTACAATTAATCTTATATGTTAGATCAAAATTCGTTAACCTCCTCCACCTTATAGAGACGATGATCTAATTTGTTTTATGGTCCGAGTGACTCAGTTTCCCGAGCGAACTTGGGGCAAGTCAAGGGGCTTAGAAGGGGCGAGTCTGACCCCATCCGACCCGCCCCTTCCGAAATCCACGTCGGTCACTGTGTTAATAGCTTAATTAATAAAACAGCTCATAGTCTGTTAATGAATCATAATATCCACTGCCACGTAACCGGTACGGCTGACTATGCTTCAGCTCGCGGCAGCAGCGCTCATGAACTGTCGTCGACCGCAGCCGCGTTGCTGCGAGCAAAAACCAAAATCAGAAAGACGCCTAAAACAAGTATGAGAAGACGTCGTCTCGTTTCACCGTAACGCACCAACACACGAACAGCGCATTAAAATCGCGCACTCGTCAGTGAAACGAAAGAGACTGACTCTAGTTTGTTAGGGTTGAGACTCTTCTTTTTGCGCGTTCTCTGATCAAATTACTAGGCTACGGGTTCTCTTTTGTGGATATCCTCTCGCTCGGACGGTAAGAAGGATTGGCTTCGGAGACATTTCCGATGTTTTTTCGAGGTTATGGTTCTTTTTTCACATCGATTTTTCAAATTCTGCTGATTCACTTTCCGTTTCGCTTAAGTGGATTTCGTGTTCACATTTTTGGATGTTGCTCGTCTTCTATCACGAAGAACACTGGTTTAAATAAATTGAAAATGGTGAAGAGTTTTAAGTAATGGAGACGAGAGTTAAAAAGAAACGGGCATGAGAGTCATCAAAAAGGAAAAGTAATGAGACGAGAAAAAAAATTTAATGAAATTGTAACAGTGTTGTCTTTCCTTTGCTGAGTGCCATACTACTTGTTCAGTTCATTGGTCGGCCTTTGTTTCTCTATTATTCCCAGATATGAAAACTTCACTGTCCGGGGTTTTGGTTTTTCCTCTTATTCTTTTCTGTGTAACTATATGGAATTGCTATATTACCCTACTGTTTCTTATTTGTTTAAATGTTTGGTTGCAGATGATAGATAAACTTCCCTCTGCAAAATGAGGACCATCAAATACCAATGTACTGAATTAGAACAAGATACAGAAAGATGTGACTTGTGAAGTCTGATGATCGGTTTGGAGCCTGCTGCCACTACCCTGCGGCTACCATGTTTGAGACTTCTCTCTCCTCTGTTCAGCCCACAAATGTTTTGCCCGAGTTAATCAGGAAAAGAAAATCAACAGATCCTGACCACTCAGGAAGTAATATTTTAGATGAAGACCCCAAGTCTATCAGGGTGAATCCAGACGAGCTTAATAAAGGTCTTCAATTAGATGAATACCCTCATTACAGACCGGATGCTTCTAACATTATTCTAGGAAGAGATTGTGATGGCATAATTATGAGCAAACCAGGTGACTTGGATGACGAAAACTTTGAGCGTTCACTTGTGGACAAGAAGTCCCCTGAAAATTCAGTTAATCATTATGACAGGCCTCTAGAGATTGGAAATGATGCTTCAAATAAGCCTGTTAATATGCCCTCGAAGGTCATTGAGAGACTTTGGGATGGTTCACTTCAGCTGAGTGCTACTATAGCTGTGTCAGCAGTGGCCTTCTTCAAAAGGTTGCTTGAATGACTTTATAAACATTCTTTTCTTGATATAGGAACCAGTTGCTCTTTGACTCTTATTAGTTACTTGGGTGCTTGCAGTTACCATTTTCAGATTACCAGTTAACTCTTCAAGACCTCGGATAGTTGTTAGTTGTTCTGCTCTCATTTTTGGTTAGGTTGTTACAGTAAGAAGTTTTCAGTTTAGCAGTTAACTCTTCAACAACTTATACCCTTGTGGCATGGGCTACATCTCTAGCATGAATATCTTTAAAAACTTAACGATTTTCTGAGTCGGGTGGCTAAATACTCTCACTAGATTGAAGTTCAATGAGAGCATATCCACCACGGATGTGCTAGCCATTAGTCCACACCTTTTCCATCTTCAGTGTGTGAGGGTGGCACTGCACATTAAGTACCACTTACGGAGGCTGCTGATGCTGCCACTTTACCAGCAGCAGGCTTTTGTTCTCCTTTACTCCACAAGCTGCCTTCTGCCTTTCTGGTGATGCAGTGAGACAGTCTTAGATCCTGCATTTTGACATATGCCACAGATGTTCCTTTTGATTGGTGTTATTGTGGTTTAAGATTTCTTCAAATGTTAGTTTTGTAAGTACAGATTTATTGTCATTGTACAGTCTGTCAACTTTATATGGATAAACTAAATGTATTTCTTAGTCTGGAATTCAACTTGATTAGTAATATCAAATCTGTTATGTTTTCTTTTTGAAAAATGACCTTTTCTTATTAGCTTTACTTCTACCAGCATGGTTTTTACGATCCATGGTTTGCCAAAATTATGTGTTTTGATCACCAGTATCATAGCTGGATTATAAGTTGGGTGAAAAAAGTGTTAGACAGTATCACTGCTTATGGTAACTTGAATTTTTTTCTCTGAGTTGAAACAATATAAGTTATTATTTATTAACTGTAGTAGTGAAATTTCCTTGCAGTGGTGAGAAAGCCTCAAAAATCAAATGGCCTAAAACAGTAGAAGTTAAAGGGAAAGTCAGATTAGACGCTTTTGAAAAATTTATACAAGAGCTTCCTCGCTCCCGCAATCGTACACTAATGGTAATTACTCTGTTTTCTTATGATTCATGACACATTGCTATGATAAATGATGATGATGAAAATAGCTTATTGGATCAAGTAACATGATTATCGACATGGTTTTCTATGACATGGACAGATATTTATTTCTATAGTTACCCAAGAGCTCATTGGTTCCTTTGGTCATTGTCTACTAGCTAGTAAAGCTTGTTCACACACTTTTCTTGTTTCAAACAAACATATCTAGTGTTGTCATCTGTGGTTACACGCACTCTTCTTGATATATACTCGCCAGTCATAAATTTGTGTTTCAACACACTGATGAACCAAAACCTGCAAATAAGAAATAAAAATAACTTTGAAGACAGAGAAAAGTTATTTTTGGCACTTCCTGATTCTTTTCTTCTTCGACAACTTGTTCCCTTCTTGAATAGTTTGAGAAGAGAACAAAGTCAAAATTCTAGATTTTCCATTCGGAGTAAAAAAAAGAGAAATTCAACGTCAACAACCATGTTGTGCTCAATTCTAGCAGAAATTTTTGGAAAAGTGTTGAGCACTCTAATCATACTTTGTCCTTAGAAGTTTTTCTTAGCCTCTTTTGTATTCATCTCTTTTACTCAAGAAAAAACCACTTAAAGTTGTCTTTTATTTAAAAAAAATAAAAAGAGAATGCCATGTTTATGGATGCCAAAATGTTCATTGGGCTTTATTTATTAGTTCTGCCTTGTATTAGGCTTAGGGTTTTTACTTATTTTGTTATAATATTTTCATTCTCTTTCCAAAAGCCAAGGGAAAGTTTGGCTGGGCCATTAGTTCTCCATTGTTAATACTCTGTGAAATGAGAATCAGTTTCAGGAGAAGGTTGCTGAAGGTGAAACCAGTAAGTAACTTTATGAATGTGGTTATATAGCAGATTATGTAACTGTTATTTATTACCATCTGAACACACTGTTGAAAAGATACCAGATATGAGTATGTGAATGTGTTTTGAGTAGATGTGGTACTCGGCTTGAGTTTCCCTATTCCAAAGATAAGTTTCATATGGATTGCTATCAGAAGAATATTTTTGTTCCTTAACAGTCCTTGGCATTGGCTTAGTACTTTGAGGAGTAATGAGTGAAAACTATATCTTGAACATGTTCTGAAGGAGCTTCCCTTTTCCTTCCTAAATGTAAGATGCATGTTGTGAATCACTCTATGCGACTTAATGACAAAGTCCACCTGCAGTGAGGATTAGAAACCCAAAAGCAAAACCATGGATCCATAACTTTGATGACAATGAATACCGAATCTTTGCATTGTCTAATCATGAGAAATAGAACCAAAAGCAACTTGAAATCACAACTTTTGTCAATCCAAAAATAAGTTGTCTAAATACTTACGAGCATGGGAGGATATAAAGCACATGGAGCTGCCAAAAGCTTACCAAGCAAACATTTCTCTACTAGAGTAATTAGCATCTTTCCTTTTCAATATAAAGCAGGGAACCAACCTTAATTTGTTACTGTTGTAAGAAATAAGAATCATTGAGATTCTGGAAGCCTGCTATAAAAATTCTAATCCCTTTAATGGTCCATGCTAGTCAGGGTTACTTAAGCTACAGAATCTGAACGCAGGTAAGAAGTATCTGTGCTAAGTTCTCCATGATAACTATGTAAGGTTAATGAAATTCTGTCCCTAAACGAAAAATTAAATCAAGTGAGCAATGAGAATAGATTAACAGTTTACCAGGCAAAAAAGCTGTGAAAGTTCTTAACCAAAGCATTTATTGACAATAATGATATAGTTGAAACATAAAAAATTCTCATCATGTAGAGTTGGATCACCAGTGAGTTGGAGATTCTTAATCACTAGATTTCCACTCACAAAAATTATAATAACCTCTTTGACTTCCTTTGATCAAGTGAATATATTAAGTCTCCATGGCAAATCCCTCAAATGTTTAAAAATTCCATTATTCTGATCAAGAAATTATCTTAAATAAATCAAACTATATTCTTCCAAAGAGGATGATGTCATCCACATAGATGATCAAAACTAAACTCTTGAAGGGCGTCTAAGGACAAACAACAAATGGTTGCAATGACTGTGGGAAAATCCAAACGTAATGACCACAAAGTTGAATTTTTCAAACCTCGGGCTCTACTTTAAGTCATAAATTGCTTTATGTAATTTACAGACAGTGCCATTTTCCTCTTGAACAACATATCTAAGAGGTTGCTCCATGTACACCTCCTCTTGATCCTCATATAAAAAGGCATTTTGGATATCCAATTGATGTAACAACCATCCTTTATTTACTAACATAGAGATTAGGTTATGTACAAAGTTGAGTCGTGCCATTGGAGAAGAGTTATCAAAGAAATCCACACCATATGTCTCTATCTACCCTTTTGCAACAAGCTAAGTTGTATGTCGCTCAATAGAACCATCAATGTTAAATTTCACTATGTATACCCATCTGCAACCTACAATGGCTGCAGTCAGAGGGGGACCACAAAGAATCTTTGTACCTCTAGACGGTAACGCTTGCATTTCACTTTGGACATTTTAAAGCTTCCTGCTCAGTTTTAGGAACAAACATAAAAGACAAGGAAGTGGCAATGGATCGAAAGTGAGACAAGAGATTATAAAAAACAAACTTGGAAATATGATATCCAATACATGTAGAAACCCCTTCCTTTGAGTGATAGGAAGTCTAACTCATCTTCATCGAAACCATTGGATGTCGGAGGAGATGATGAGGGAAGAGGCATGGACTGACCATCTTGAACTACAACATATGAAGGCTGAGGAGCAAGCAAGCAGCTATCCATTGAAGGCAAACCACGATCACTAGGAGAAATCTACTTTGTGCGATGATACACTTGCGGAAAATCTTTAGTAAGCCTCACCACTTTTGGCTTTTGTTCATCCGTAGGAGCATCCATCAACGGAATAGGAAGAGGAATTGCTGGACTTAATGAGGAGGGCATGACCGACTCCATGGTAGATACGAAATAAGGATATTTTCAAAAAAGGTAACATCAGATGACATATAACACGTTTTAGTCTTGGGTTCATAATAATTGTAACCTTTTTTTATCTTGAGGATACACCAAAAATCTATACTTGATGGATCTTGGAGAGTTTATTAACAGAGAAACCAAGTGGATGGACAAAACATGTACAACCAAAAATGCAAGGACAAGTATCAAACAAAGTTCTCTTAGATTGAGGGACCTAAAGAGGAATACGATCAGACAAAACATACGAGGGCATTTGAAGTAACACATATTGAACACCACATCCATCCAATAAGTTTTAGGGATCTTCATTTGAAACATAATAGTCCAAGCAACATCTAGCAAATGGCGGTTTTTACATTAAACAACCTTGTTTTATTGTAGGGTATATGGGCAAGTTGTTTCATGTAAGATGCATGTGTAGAATAAAAAAGTTGAGAAGCTCTTATTGACAAACTCATGTTCATTATTTGTATGTAAAATTTTGAGTGAAGTACAAAAAAAATTCTTTATGTCAATATAAATTTTTAGGAATACATTAAAAACTTCATATTTTCATTAGGAAATTACACCCACACGAGATAATGATAATCATCCACAAAAGACAAAAAAGCATGATGACTCTTACGACTACTTGATGGAAACGTTGCCTTGTGGTGCTTCCCGAGCTGACAAGCCTCGCAATGAAATGATAATTTTGAAGGACCAGGAGTGATAATATGAATCTTAGCTGGAGAAGGATGTCCCCATCAAAGATGTCATTGGCTATGGAGAAATCCTCGCTTGAAGTGCAATGTTCGTTGGTGGCCCTTCAAGATGTTAGAGTTCTTCACATTCTTGTCCCCCACCAATCATCCTCAAGTCCTGAAAAACACAATCAAAAGGAAAAAAATGTTAGAGTGCAGATTAAAGATTTTGTTAAGTAACTTACAAACAACAAGTTAATGGAAAATTTAGGAAAATATAAGACGAAGGATAAAGAGGGATTGGATGTGGCCTGAACTGCACCCTCCCCCTAAACAGTGAAAGTGATTTGCTGACAAGACCGATTTATGAAGAGGAGATATAGTCAAGGACAAAAGTGGGGGGACATGCCTAACATATGAGCCGAAAACCTGAGCTAATGATCCAAATAAGAGAGGAATACACACGGAAGGCAGCCATGTCTGAAGTTGCTAAGGTGGTGCTGGCATTAGGAGGAGGATCAGGGGCTGAGGTACTAGAAGAAGAGAACATTTGTCCTAGCTTTTCTACCAATTCTTGAATTTTGGTTTGGATAGATGCAAGAGAGTCATCATCACCACCACCACTACCATCTAGTACATCTGACACACTAGAATTTCCCCACGTAACTTCTCAAATTTATGCCAGCACCTTTTAGACAAGTGGTTGGTTCTTCCACAATGAATACATTTTCTATCTTCATGACCCCTACCATGACCGGCTCCATCTCTTCCTCTTCCTCTTCCACCACCTCCACTCCCACATCTCGTTACATTTTCTGTCCTATTTTGTGTTGTTGCAGATTTCTAACACATCACCTGATTTAGAACTCTTATCAGATGAGGAAGTAACTGTGCCTCCAGCCCTTAGAACCCTTGAAGAAGTCTTTTCTAAACCAACACTTGGTCTTAGCTTATTGACTAACAATAAGTAGCTTATGAGCTTATTGACTAGCCCTTGGAACCCTTGAAGAAGTCGTCATTTACCAACAATTGAGTGAGAATTGCATCACATCTGGTCTTAAACCATGCAAAAACCAAGCAACCTACATCTGATTTTCTTTCTTTCTTAGCTCATCAACATCAGTAGTTAAGGGATGATACTCTTACTCCCATGCATCTTACCAAAATAAATCAGTCATACTCTTACTCCCACACATCAAAGTATAATCATAAGATAGTCATAGATTTCAGACTGGTTACTCTGATAGGAGTATAGGGACTTGAGGGTCTTCCACTTGCCTTTAGCAGTTTTGTAGGTCATAATGTAAGAACCAAGTCTAAACTCCACATTTCACTAGCCAAGTCATCACTTGATGATTATCTAATTCCCAGTCATCATTCATTGGTTTTGGGGGATCGTCCTTAAGATATTTAAGCTTCCTTTAGTCCTAAGATACATTTGGACAGAATTGGACCGATAACATAGTTTGAACTGATGTAATCTGAATAGAGGTAAAAGGGGGGCGGGGGGATTGGTCAACAAATATAAAATTTGAAGTTCATCTTCATCTTCTGATTCAAATTCATTTCATTCATCTACATGAACTTTATATTCGAATTGGGTGTTAGTGTGGACCAGTTCATGTGCACTGGAAAACAGTTTCCAGTGTTAGTGCCCCCAAATGAGAAAAATATGGAAAATAAGAGAATTAGTAACTTTTAATAGTATACTTAATTAAAATATAATACTTAAACATTAAATTAGGTTTAAACCATGAAACAAGCTTGACCCCATGCCCATGAAGTTGAAATTCTTGAAAACATTTTAAAAAATTGAAGTTTCACATCAGATTTGCTTCCTTGCAACAAGAGAAGGAACAGGGGAGGGTTCTGAATAGGCAGAAGAACACAGCAAAGACATTTGAGTAGAATTTACAAAATAGAAACAGAAGAAGCTACCCAAAAGTGATTTCCAAGTGCTCATTCCACTGTCATCTATAAGAATTACACAGAATTTTTACACAAGTTTTGTAATCTTTCCTGTATGTTTATTCAATATATCAATAGATACCACACAGGTAACAACCCCACCTTGACCAGCCATTAAGCAAATTTTCAACAAATACCAATTACCGACAGCAAAGAGAGAAGATTATAATACTGCACAGACAATAAAATCTTCTCCAGGAATAGAATGCTATAGAAAGTCTGCAATCTGAAGCTGAAAATTCTATTCACCAACACTCAAACACAATAACAGACACTTAAAACAGTATTATGAGGCTGAAAATTCAATTCATCATCACTCACACACAATTACAAGTACTTAAAATAGTCCTACGAGAACACTTGAAAGGTCACACTGCACTAACTCCAACGCCACCAAACACAGCAAAAACAGTCTTTCTAGGTCTGTGCAGATATAAAAACCCAGCAAAGGGGCAGTCACCAACCCAGAAATTGGGTTACAACACATGCTCAACGGCTTATGCAGCACATTTAAGCCATGAACCTACAGGATCAGGCAGAAAGAAGAAGAAAGATTCTAACTTAAAAAACAATCAGAATACAGAGTCGATGAATCCTTCCCCTGCAAGAAGTCACAGATACCAAGAAGAAATTAAAAAAAGGCTGGAACTTGAGTTCCCTTGGGACCTACTGTTCTGATACCATGGTAAATCCTGCAAACAAGTCTTGGAGGAGAAAAGAAGAAGAGAGAAGAGAAAATAGACGAAAAGAGTCGAGAGAAAGGTGCAAGAGTTAGATCCTTTATATAACATGTAATTTTCACTTAGGTGATTTATTTTTTATTTTTTTATTTAAAAAAAAATCAACTAAGTGAATATTACATGTTGTAACTACAATACCCCTCTAGGACTGCTTATAAAGAAAACTAATTTAACCAGCTCAATAACCAAAAAACAGGTCCAGTAACACTATCTATCACTGAGACCCACATAGCCCTAGAGGGAGCAGTCATGCACATTTGGAAAGATGAAAATACCTTTGAACTTCAACAGAGATGCCATCAAGGTCAGTTTTTCTGATGTTCACTAGGCGGAATCCATTAAGAAATTATGTGACTGGTTACAGATCTGGAGAAGGGTCAACTTGTCCCCAGATAAGTCTCAAACTCATTACAATGTCAAAGATATTTTGATGCGGCAAGAGAGTGAAACTCCTTTTTTCCCGAAGTTATGACGAAATGTAAGTTATTAATTTTTTGCATGAAAATGTAAGGATGGAAAGCTTCTATTGCATGGGAGTAAGAATTTCCTGTACTATTTTTCATCTTATTGAAATTTTTTCCATTATAAAATTGGATACATGTTTAGATTCTGATAATAGTTCTGATTTAGCTGAGCTTGACCTTTTAGCTTACCTAGCCTGAAATTTGGTCAGCAAACCTCTTTTCAAGCTTGAGAAGCTTTGAGCTATGAAAACCTGGAAAGCAAGTATGTAGGTCAATTTGCTCCACGTTTGAGGCACAGCGATGTGGTTGTCCTTTCATATCCATGTATATGAGGTTTTGTGAATCTAGCTGTTCTTCTTCTTTTTGTCCTCTGCTGAAATTGTTCTCTCAAAATGCATTAATATATTATGATGCTATGAGATTGATAAAACAGATATTTCATATGCTTCATGGTTTCTGTCTTGTTCATTCATCTGCAATTCAGCCAAATCTGATGGCGATGGAAAACTGCTGATACCTTCAAACATTGGATTGCAGGTAATCTCTGTTTGTTGGAATGTTCATTCATCTAAAACTGGACTGTTTGCCATGAAGGAGGTGAGACCATTAGAGATGTTACCAAAATTTCCACCATTCTTGATTTATCTGTGACCACAATCACAGAAGATGCTAACTAAATCTCTACCATTCTTGGTTGATCGGTCAATCGCAGGAGTGAATCACACTGCTCATATTCAGTGCTACATAAGTAGAACCAGTTATCAGTCTCTGGGGCTAATACAAAATCTTCCGAAATATGGTTGCTGATGTATATGATTAGTTAAAACAAATTTTAATATTCAAATACATAATGAGATAAAAAAGCAATCATAATAAAGCTCACATCCTAAGGTTATAAAATTCTTCTAAAGTCCTTAGTATTGCCAAAGATAAATATTAAATACAAATTCCTTAACCCAAATCCACAGATGTGGATCAGACTTTACTTCTCGTTCAGAATGAGGCTAAGAAAGAAGCATTTTGATTCCTAAAAAAAACCAGAAATATAAAAGAAAAAAGAAATAATTTCTATGAGATGATTTAGTATTATGTCCATATGTGACTTACAGGCTGCCAAAAACTACAAAGAAGGGAAGAGGGTTGGCTTGGCTGAAATATCTCCTGGTGTTGTCTTATATGTGTGTCCTCGAAGTGACAGTATCATCACAATACTTGCAAAGTATGGATTTTTCAAGGGAAAGGCTGTATTGGAAGGTGATCAGGATTCATTCATTGGCTGTGTTGTTTGGCGGAGAAACCGGACTTCATCAGTTTTGTCTAAAAACTCAGAAAAGAAAGTTCTCTCACAGGTTGGTCAATCAGTTGAGCCTCCTTCTGGTGCTGTGGTGGTAAAGCCAGAAGTTTTACATGGATGTCAAATTAGCCCCCCATCTGTTAATGAAGCTACACTTCAAATATCAAAAATAAATGAAAATATGAAGAATCCATCAAATGTCGATGAGTTGCTCTGCAATACTGTTCCTATGCCAGCAGCTCTGGCCCTGGATAATTCTCAGATCAGTTCTGGAGAACTGCCTTCATCAACAAGACCTGGTTTGATCTCTTTGCAATCAGCTAGGGAGTTTGTAACAGAGCTCGCTGCTTCTGAAGTGGAAGAAGCCAGTACAATTGTAGTATCAGCAGACCCATTGCCTCTTGGTGTATCACAACATGGTCTAGGCTCCGAAAAGAGATATGCTGCTAGCACATATGATGATGATCTTCCGGAGTTTGACTTTAGCACTGCATGTGGAGATCTTCTTCTACGTCCAGCAAGCAAACTTGGATTACTCAATGATAAGGATCATTTCTCCAAGAGAAGAAGGGATGAAGGTGATTCAGTGCCTCTGCTTCCAACTGCAAAAGTAATGGGGATTAACAATCAAAGAGTATCACGACCATCTGCTTTTCAGCTGCCAGCAATAAACCCCACAGCAGATTCACGTATTTCCCAAAAGAATATTTGGGATGATGATGACAATATACCAGAATGGATCCCTCCAGAACTGAAGCACAAGGCAATGTTGTCCTCAGTCTCCACTATTGGGCCCCATATGCCCTCTCCACTTGCTGCACTCACTACACAAAGAGCTCCACCCTGGCCCTTAATGCCCAGGAATTTTACTGCACAAGTTCTTCCTCCTTATCTCCCATCCATGCAAATGAGACCTGTGGCTGGATCAGTTATGCAGAATTTAACTTATGCTCCAGGATTTGGCAATCCTGACCAAGTCTTGAGGCCTCAATTCGGTATGTTCGACAGGGGACCTCAGATTAATTGGAGGGGGTGGAGAAGTTGACCCAGTATAAGCAGAGTAATTACTCAAAATGTTTGCTTGTGAGGCACAGCTTTGTCTATACTGTAAATAGGCTTGTTGAACAAACATAAGACTAGGTGGAAACTTCCTGAATCATTACTTGCAGTATCCAAAAAATCTCTTACTTTCTGTGGTTAAAGAGTAAATGCATGTAAAGAAGATTTTCTGGCTGATCACAAAGTACAGCCATGGAACCTCAATTGGCCTTATAGCTCTGTCTCTCTCAGTCAGCTGAATATATTTTACAGGGTAGTATAAAAGCAAGCACGATCCGGAGCCTGCTGGGGACTGCTTGTTTCTGAAGCAGTAACGAAGAAAGAGTTCTCCATTCTGAAGGTAAATTCGTTTAAGACAGATGCCATCGGAGCATCAGTCTGCCAAGTCCTAGATTACCCACTTATACCATATCAATTGATTTAAGCATTAAAAATGGCTGAAAGCCTTTCTGAAATGGGAGAAACCTACTTGAAAATAAAAAAGGAATACGCCAATGCTCTTTACTGCTGTTGAGAAACAGAACCTGGAAAACACATTTACGGATGAAAACTGAAGCTAGGCTTATCAAGTAAAATATACCTAACAGAAATTATTCTAGTAATTAACCTCCAGCAGATGAGCAAAATAGTCTAAGAGAGGATAAAAGCATTCCTAGATTGATTTTTCTTGGATTAATAACTGTGGTGGGATAGTGATGAAAACGTAGCTGTTTACAGGATAAGGCTAAGCTTACTTATTTAAATGCTTAAAACTATTGATATACAAAAATAACATAGAATAATATATTGGGAGAACGAAGGCTGATCCAATACGAAAAATTATTTAGAGCGAAACATGTAAAACACTATCTCAGTCGTCTAATCATGATCAATAGCTATCTTAATCGTCCGATCAATGGCTATCTCAATTGTCCATCATCATTTCGTATATTTTGCACCAACAAAGTTAGCAGTTTTTTTTTGTTAAAAAAGAGCGAAAACCCGTGCAATTTGACGGTTTTGTAAAAGTGATATAATAAAAGATATTTTTATTCACCTTTTAAATAAAAAATAAAATTTGAGTTTTGTATAATATGCATTTTGTCCCACCTTTGCATATTCTGAAATCTTTTGTGATGTAATTGAAAAAATACAAATTAATATAATTCATAAATATATTACTAAATAAGAGGATTGAATAACATAAATTTTTTCTAAATTAAAATTTAAAATTGAATAAAATTATTATTCAAATAATTTTTTTTTAAAAATAATATGCATTCAATAAAGACATTCTCCAATTTCAGAAGGGAATCAAGAAACTCAATTGTGACATACAACAAATGGAAATTGATATTTTTTTAGGGGTAATCAAACTCAAAGAACTTTCGTAATGTGGTAGGAACAATTTTATCATTTTAATTTTCAACTCTTCTTGATCTTCTTTAGTTCATTTTTTTTGCTAATGGAGGTGAAAGTAATTGATACGAAACGCTGTTTACTGATCGAATTCTAAATACGATACGCTGTTTATTAGAACTTCAGCACCTCCAAAACAACACTGATGCCACTAAATTAGACTCAAACCGGCGTACGCAGTACAAGAAAGAAGAGGAACAATCATCCACTTCTTACCAGGACGGCAGCTCAGTCGTCACCGTAAGCGCGGAAACGATAGCGCTCTTCGTAGGGGCCATCGAAAAATAGGTCGGCCTCGAACCACTTTGGGTACCGGACCAGGTCTCCCGCCACGAATCGCATATACCGGTCGCCGCTGCCTCCCTCCGGCACAACGCGGACCTCTCCTTCGACGACGTACACCTGCTGATCCACGTGCCAGTCCCACGGCAGCTGGCACCTGCCGGTTTTCCAAGTCGACCACCTCGCCACGCCCAGCTCCTCCAGCCGCTCCGCCGATACGCCTCTCTCCACACGCACACTGTACAACTCCTCCAGCGGCTTCTCGAACCTCGCCGAGATTGAGGACGGCGCCGCACGAATACGCCTATTTTGGCAGCATCTGGTGATGGGAATGGAGTTGGAGGATAGAAGGAGCGAGGCGTTGAAGCTCAGTGTCCCGATTGCCATTTCTCTAGCTTCCACTGCGAAGTGGCTCTTTGCTACCCGTAGGAATGAAAAATACAAACTCTATTCTTTATCAATAGAGTTATTTCAAAAGTCAGATTCGCTGGCATGCTGACAGCTGTCCACCTCTGCGAGATCATTGCTGCCTTTTTATTTTCTTTCTTCCGTCCGTAATAAATAAGAATTCCTCCTATTGGTGGGATTCGGGAGTGAGACCCCTTGCTTGATCCCTTTCTTCTTGGACGTTTCTTTTGATTTTTGTGCTGATCCTTCTCCAGTAGCATTATTAATCTTTTGTTTAATTTTTTAGACCCTCTCCCCCCCTGCCCGAGAAGAGGAGGGAAACAGAAATTCCCGTAATTTTCTCCTTTCTCCTCCTTCCCTCACACCGGAATTTCCAGATCGCCGTCGATACCTCGTCGTCGTCTGGTGTTCTTTGGTGGAATCGGGATTCTATTAGATGACGATTCTCTACGCGCTGGTGGCTCGGGGATCGGTGGTGTTGGCGGAGTTCACTGCGGCTCCGACGAACGCCAGCAACATAGCGCGACAGATACTGGAGAAAATCCCTGGCAACAACGACAGCCACATCTCTTATTCTCAGGACCGTTATATTTTCCATGTTAAGCGGACAGATGGCCTTACTGTCCTCTGTATGGCCGACGACTCTGCTGGAAGTAAATCTTCTTCCTACTTTCTTGTTTCCTGTTCAGTTTGATTGCTTTAGAATTAGAGATGGCTCTTTCTGGGATATGAACGATTCTGGAATTGAAGTATTATTATTTGTTCTATAGTGGAACCATTGCCCGATCTAATTGTGATGAACCTAGAAAACACAGAATTCCACTCGGGCCACGGAGCAATTTCATGTCTAGTTTCTGTTTCGACGATTTGGATATCTTACCTGCCTGCTTGGGGCTCATCGAAGGGCGACTAAACGTTGTTGTGATTTAAAGTTGTCTACATATGATAAAATAGTTCTAGTGAAAGTGTATCTGTGTGTGTGGGATCCAAAGAACATTAGCCTAAGATCCAAAAAGCAAAGCCTTACAGGAAATGTAATCATGAATATGCACTCATTCTTTTTGGGTTAAATTAGGTCCAGTTCAAATTGAAAAAGTTAGACATAATTATGAATTTGTGGATGATGCCCTTATCTGAGGTATTGAGATGAGCATGTCCAAAAACAAAGCCGCATGTAGATAACTCAGATTTTAGATCTTGATTGTGCTAGTGATCGAGACTTCTCAGTTCCGTAGCATGGGATAGAAGCTGAATAGCTTTGGCTTAATTCTACTTGTTCTCACCATTTATCCATACTTGCAATGAAGACTCAGCTGGTTGTTATATGCAAAAAGAGCTCTGATTTGTCAATTTTGCATATATTTCGTGTAAGCTTTATGTGTGCTTCAAGTTTTTTGAAGGATGAAGGACAAATTTTGTTTTGGAAAATGATCTCCTGGCCTCCTTGAGCAATGAATTTTCATTCTTCTTATAGAGCTATTTTTGTTTGTTAACGCTGTGTTCTAGAAATTCTCAAGAGTCGGTTAGCCTGATCTGTTAACTCCCCCAAGATAACTCTCTATTAGCTAGTTATTTACTTATCCAGTAAGTCATAGGAAATTGCTTGATTAACCAACTGTTTCCTTACTTTCAACATTGGCTTATCACACCACATGGTTTGTTATCGGAATAGACTTGTCATCATGTATCCAAGTCATGCCTTCTAAAAAATGGACCATGTGTATTGGAGCCAGATAGGGCATTCTCAGTTCCAACCTTTTATCATTGGCCACGTGAGTTTTTTATTTATTTTTTATTTTTTATTTATTTTTGAGTGGTTACATGATAACTTGATGATTTAAAGGTTGCCTCATTAATTGGCCAAGGCTGAATATTTATCCTGCCTTAATCGATTTTTACTTCTATCTTTTATGAAGGATCTCATATTTTGACATATTTATCTTGTTTATTATAGGAAGAATCCCTTTTGCATTTCTGGAAGATATCCATGGAAGATTTGTGAAGACATATGGTCGGGCTGTTCATACAGCTCTTGCTTATGCTATGAATGATGAATTTTCAAGAGTTCTGAGCCAACAAATGCAGTATTATTCAAATGATCCAAATGCAGATAGAATAAATCGCATGAAAGGTGAAATGAATCAGGTAAGCCTTATTATGGATATAGCTATTGAATATTTATTGCTGTTAATTTAGTTTCCCACCTATCTCTTCTGAAGACTTCATACATCTCTTAGCTCTTGCTATTGGCTATATCTGTGCCCTTGTTATTTCTTTGGTATGACTAGGAGTATGAAAGAATGGAGCTGCTGTTTTTCTGTTGTTTTAGAGTAATTGGGTTTTAGATTTAGAGTTCCTTTTGGTGAGTGTTGCAGACTTGGGGTTTAGGCAGGATTGGTTAGAAATTGCTGTAACAATCAGAATTGGTCTTCTAGTATTGTCAACTCAAAGGATGTGCGACATTTCTTTTGTGTGGGTGACCTTTGAAGATCCAATTAATTTATTGCTGTAGAAAAATAGTTCACCAGGCACTTAGTTTTTTACTACTGGGGTTTTAGTTACAGACAACTATAACTTAATGAATAATAAAGATAGTTGCTGAAAGGGGTGTGTATATGTTGAGGGCTCCTTTAATGGGAGATCTTGGGTTCAAGTCTCATGAATGCGTAGGTGTCTTACGTATACATGTGCCCATGCTTGTGGGTGAATTCTTTCTTTTAATAATTGAATTATCTAATTGCAGCAGAAGTGACATTATTGCAACAAGTGTTTTGATAGTTGGATTGCATGATTTGGTAGGTTCGGAGTGTCATGATTGAGAATATTGACAAGGTTCTGGAAAGAGGAGATCGCTTAGAACTGCTTGTTGATAAAACCACCAATATGCAAGGAAACACATTTCGCTTCCGGAAGCAAGCTCGTCGTTTCAAGAATGCAGCTTGGTGGAGAAATGTTAAGCTCATGTATGTACTGAAATCTATATCATTGTTATATCTATCTTTTGTGACATTCTTTTTTTTATTTTCACATGCATAAGAATGAAGTTCAATTCATCTCTATGATTTTAACCAGATGATATATATATGAAATGGTCTCTATTTATCATTGCTGTCTTTTTTAAAAAAAAAGATAAAAAAAACTTCTGTTGCTTTCTCTATCTTTCAAAGATATTTTTCATGCCAAACTGCTTGAACTTATTAAAATACTGCTTATTATGATTTTTTAAAGGTATTATTCGTAGTAAGCAATGTGGAAAAGATAGCTTTCTGTGATCACCTTTGTTTAGGAAATAGGATAAGAAAATAATGTTTGAAGAAAATTTATGATCACATGAGGCTAGCTAAGGATTATGAACAGCCTTAATCAGAACAATTGATGATTGACGAAAAGTACTAGAAAAAATAAAGACATCAGAGGCATTAATCAAAAAGGTATTTCTCTCAATTAGGTGCTTTCAGGATGCACCACCTCTAGCTGATGAATAGGCCAGGCAGTTTGTGCTTCTGTGGCACGAGTCAGTGAGAGGTTAAGGAACCACAGGTGTTCTTAGGCTCATGAAAAATCTTGAGGTCCCATCCTTTTGTGCACGAGTAAACAATGACTGAAAGAGTGGTAGAATTCCCCACGACCCAACAGATGGTGAATGTCAAATTATCTTCAACCAATTGGGTTTAGAGAAATTGGCCCTGGTAAATCTTGAGCTTGGAGTAGGGCTCTCGCTTCTGCTAAGTGGAGTCACAATGACAGAAAGGGTTTGTGTTAACCAGGAGAATGTAACCAATCAAAGTCCTGGACAGTATCATCGGTACTAGCTGGCTCAGGTTTGCCCATAGTATTGCTGTTAGAATTTGAGCTTAAGCCATCCTACTTGGGGAGGCATACACTCCAGGGGGTTTATAATTCTTGTGTCTGAAAAGGAGGTAACTTATTTCTAGTTGGCTCTACAACAGACTTGGGCAAGTAAATTTGTTGGCCTAGAGAAGCATAGAACTGAGAGAATTCTCATCATCCCACTGATTGAAGAAATGCACTCTAGACATTGATGATTTGGCAGCAAACAAAGAGATGAAGAACAATCTCATTTTCCCTGCCACAAAGTTGGTGCGTTTGATGTACATTTACTTTGTCTTTTTCTAGAGCTAGTAAATATTGGGGACTTACCTTTTGCTATATACTGAAAGTTATGGGTTATCTTCTAAGGTGCTGAAATGTGGCAGATGATAACTGCCATAGGGCCTAGGTCAATCCAGTAGCTACATTGGGTACTCTGTGAATGACTTGAAATGACTTCTGTTCCACATGCACAGTCTTCACTTCTCCTCTCGCTTAGGTTATTTCAAGGAGGGAAAGCATGTTAGTTGAGTTACTTTGGCATCAGACTTGGAATGTCTCAAATAGGGTTTTTTTCATCATGATGAGTGGAATTTTGGACATTTTTTTCATGAGAATAAAGATGTCATTGAGACAGATCTCTCCAAGGATGAAGGTACAAAGGGAGGTGATAATCAATACTCCAAATGCTCCAATTTAGTTTGTCATCAACTCATACCAACTTAAGAATGATTCCTAGATGCCTACTCTTGCGGTAGATGTGAAAAAGCTCATGAGCCATTGCTTTTGGCTTGATGGAGGTGCGGATGTAAAAAAGGTCTTTAATAATGTCAAAGAGGCTCTCCCATCAAGCAGTCCCAAGCCAAAAGAATACCACTCAAATGATGAACCACCCAATCTCTCTCATTAATAATCTCTCTCCCGCTCAAGTGGAAGAAAGCTTAGTTTATTTTATAAGCACCAAAGTAGACAGAGCTCCAAGGGTGTCTCACACGATAGCCCTTTTGTGAAAGTCACCCGGTCCCCTGGAATTCTAATCGATAAAGTTTATTGCTAACAAGAAGCATCAAACTGTAAACACCAGTTGCTAGCTAATTACTACACAAGCTGCAACTGGCTGTCTCCATTTGGATACTAGGTCAGCCGGGTCAGCCTAGGCAGGTTGGGTATATAAGGGCAATTTCTTCATCTGGCTGACATCTTTGTTTGTGTGGGTTGGGTGATTTCAGTTTGGGCTGTTGAAGTACATGGCTGCATAATTGGAGTTAACTGGGGAGGGTAAGATGGGAAGGAAATGTAGGAGACGAATTCCTTGGTTCAGGATTGTGGTGGTTTGTGAGCTTTGGACCATAATTTTAACAGTGCAGGTAATGGAATTAGTCCATGATTACAAGAAGGAAATAATGGATGCTAATCTTTTGTGCTAAAGTTTCAAACATCACTTTTACTGTGGTGAAACACAATTTTATCATATGAGTTTAGACATTATTGTTGCTGTTAATCTCATAAAGAAGTTTCTTAATGAGTGTTTGCCTTTCATGCAGGGTTGCCTTGATTGTCCTCCTGTTAATCGTTATTTATGTGGTAGTGGCTTTTGCTTGCCATGGAATCACTCTGCCCTCTTGTATAAGGTGAAAGTGTTCCTTGTGAATGTTGGGTTTCAAGTCAGTAATGCAATTTATGGAGAGCATTATTGTTCAATTTGGTGGGATCTGCTCTATAGTGCGAAGGTTTCATAGTAGCTTGTGTTTGTCCTGAAATCTTGATCATGTAACAACACTTGTTTAGGCTTCTATTTATTCAAAAAGGGTTTGGTTTGTTCTCTGTTTTTCTCCATAGAAACTTCTATTCTGGAATAGTAAAGAGTTTGATTTCTTGGGGTTCTATTTGTGGTAAAACGCGACTTCATCCTCTTCAGGCATATATGTTTGATTATGGAACCCTATATACCGTTCATACTTAAAATTTTCTAAGCGGCTTTATTTGGGTATGCCTGATCTTTCAGCTTCTTGTTCATGTTATATGGTTGTAAGATTTGAAAGGTAAGAATGGTGTTGGTGTCATATATGATATCATTAGGATTAATTGGCAGTCAAACCTACTTGAGTTGATCTAGTTTCTATGAGCACTCGCTTGTATTGTTATTACATCGATTTGTCCCCCCCTTTTGTAGACTTTAAGAGAGTTTGTAACTAAGCAAGTTGGCTGAAACAATCAAGACTAGAGATTGGTTATATGCTAAAAGTAAATTCATTTTACTGGATGTAATACTAGTTGCTCTGATAACAATCTGTCATGCCCCAATATTTTACTCTTGCGTCATTAATATATCCAAGAAGGAAATCTCAAACTTTAGGATTTATTTATAATAATATGTTTAAAGTAGAAGGTAAAATACTTTGGACAGGTGACGCCCTTATGCCATTTTTGAACAACATTGTTACGGAGACTACAGGAACTAAGACGGGATAAGCGAATCCCCTTCAATAATAGGTTTTACTTTGTGAGTAAACAATGGGTCAGAACAAGAAAAAGCAAGAGCCATCTTCCTTCCATCCATCCTCTACTACGAAGTACCACACTTTTCAATAAATATAATCGATCGTGCAGAACAAATGTACAGAAAGCAAATTGACATAAAGAAAAACGGAGTAGACATCCAATCATGTCTTCAATTAAGTCATCTTCTGCCTTCTTTTGGAGATGAATCAGGCGAGCATCACCTGCATACAGAGCTATAGAGAGTCACAAATCAGAATTTATCCTCAGAACAGCTGGGAACGAAAAGGGTAATATGTAAAAGGTGACCATCTTAGGCCATCTTGAAATGATTGACATCTTTTACATACAAGGTCTTCTGCATTTTCCAAAGTGTTTGTAGAGGAACGGTAAGTGAAGGAGAGTGAGCGTTCCAAGACGAGATACTTACAGAGTCTAGCTTAAATAGCGCAAGTAAAACCAGGAGGAGTCGTCTTGCCACAGGTAGCAAGAAGCTGGAGTGCCACAGGGATATAGACTTTGAGGTTGAGAAGCTTGAGCTTAATGGTTGTGCACAGGCAGACAGCGGCGTCTAGGCCAACCAATCCTTGCAAGACTGGGCAGCAAGTGTTACTCACAGATTCCCCTACACCGACGTGGACAAGACCTCCCAAGAGATCCACACATGCTTCCAGCTTGAGTGTGTTGATAGGGCAAGTCTTTTTCTTTGCCGGAGGTGGACTGCAGCCAGGCGTTGTCGTTGGCGGTGTTCCAGTCACCGGGGGGAGCGTTACTGGTGGTAGGGTTACAGGTGGAAGTTTTGTAACGGGAGGGAGTACTCGGGTCACCGGTGGGAGGGTTACTGGTGGAAGTTTTGTTACGGGAGGGAGTACTCGGGTCACCGGAGGGAGCGTTACGGGAGGAAGTGTTGTCACAGGAGGGAGGGTGGTTACAGGAGGAAGTGTGGTTACTGGAGGGAGGGGAAGAGGAGGGAGTGTGGTTACTGGAGGGAGGGGAAGAGGAGGGAGTGTGGTTACTGGAGGGAGGGGAAGAGGAGGGAGTGTTGTCACAGGAGGGAGGGGAAGAGGAGGGAGTGTTGTCACAGGAGGGAGGGGAAGAGGAGGAAGTGTTGTCACTGGAGGGAGAGTTACAGGAGGAAGTTTGGTTACTGGAGGGAGTGTCGTCACAGGAGGGAGGGGAAGAGGAGGGAGTGTTGTCACGGGAGGGAGGGGAAGAGGAGGAAGTTTTGTCACTGGGGGAAGAGTTACAGGAGGAAGCTTTGTCACTGGAGGGAGAATTACAGGAGGAAGCTTTGTCACTGGAGGGAGGGTAACCGATCCCTTCGGTGTGCCAGTTTTCGGCGATTTGTGCTTGTAATGTGGCTTAGAGCAGTACGTACATGCTAGGGTTGAAGGACTGGAAGAGATGAAGAGCATGAAGATTATGAAGAAAACTGATATCTTGCAGGAATCCATACTAACCTCTAGTTCCGCTATACTGGTACTTGAAGTTAGAAGAAGCTACAGTGCTGTGTTGTGAAGAAAGTACTGGCACCTGCAGTAGCCTAGGAGAACAGTCTCTTATAGAGTGTGAATGGAAGAAGCAGAATCCCTAAAACCAATCACGTGAAAGTAGTAAGGCCAAGAGGCTAGCTGTCAATCTTTGCTACTTGGCCTCATCTTCCAAATTTATTGAAACATGCTCGTCATTCCAACCTATGTTGCCGTTGGTTGCTAAAGTTTTCTTTCATGGCAGCTGGATGAACACTTTCTTTCTGACAGAAGTGTATCGTCGCAGAGACCTTCAAACCAAGGATGGAGCTATCGAGAAAAAAAGCAAGACAACGGTGGCCATCCAACTGTAGCATAAGCAAATTAAGTGCATGTGGGTTGCAGAAAAAAAAATTGTCACAGTATAATCCTTAGGTATGTGGGGCGGGGAGGGGTGGCCTGCCTGGCGCCCAAGAACTGATCGCTGTCCTCTTTAGGCTGGCTCTTTGGAGCTTTGCAAGTCCGTGACCCCTATCTCCTTCCCCATATTGATGTGATCTGTCGGCTCAGTTCCTCTTCTCTTCTCTCTTCTAATATAAAGAGACACAGAAAGGGAGCAGCTTCAGTTTCCAATCCAAATTTGTGATCGGAATGGTAGGTTTCATCAGAGGACGGTATCTGAAGCAGTTGAGGATAGAGAGTAAGGTGATTCAGATTGATCGGTTACATTGAAGGCCCTCTGATATATCAATTCGCCAACTCAGCTTCACTGAGGTCAGCATTGCACTTTTGGTGGATTCTGTGTCTTTACTGTTCACGAGCTCAAGATTGAACTCTGAGAATATGGTTATTCAGTGGAGGAGGTTAATCGCTAGATCAGCTGCTCTGAGTGGAAGTAAACAACCCTTAACACCAGAGAGAAGTTTTAAAGTCAAGCTAATCTGATAAGCTTTATGGCGCTTCCCTATGAGGTAACGGAAGGAAGAAGAAGGGAGGCTATCCTTCCTTTTTCTTTGTCCAACAAAAGTTCTCGCGAGCTGAAAATTCTGACTGAAGAGGAAAAGGAGAAGGACCTCTTCTTCTATAATACAGGAGAAGAGCTCTATAGATTGCAGAACTCCTAGGTGGGATCCGATTGTAATCATATCCATGGTAACAAGTCCTATTTCACATTTGGGTGCCTGGGTTATCGACTTAGCTGTAAATAATAAACTCTGGTATCCCAGCCACCGAGTTCAATTAGTTGAAGTCGGTATCCGTGGTACAGAGTTGAAACTAAAAAATGAACTCGGTCTATGGGAAACCGATTTTGTTTACAGTTTTAAGTACCAGATACCGACTTTGAAGTGGGTATCCTCATTACCGATTCTTGACAAAAAATTATAAAAAAATTCCGATGGTTGAGTGCCATGGTGGCTGTTGACTGAAGATGTGGGTTATTGACTCGTTAGATTTGTAAATATTTTTGTTTGAGCTTCAATTAACTAATTTTAGCAAAAAAACTAGTCAATTGTAAAAAAAAACCTTCATATAGCCCGCATCTTGCAAACTAAAGACCCCAACTAGGGGTAGCACGAAGCTAAACTGTTCGAGCTAGGCTCGAAAAAAATTCGGTTGAGCTCGACTCGAGCTCAAACTTTAAATAAGGTTCGTTAAGTATAACAAGTCAAACTGGAGATTTTCTAAGCTCAACTTGTTAGCTCGTAAGTCGACTCGTTAGCATAAATTTTTTTATATGAAAATACCCTTTACTTTAATTGCTCTCGTCAATTCCCTCTTTAATTTAGTTGATAGTTGCTCTTATTTACCTCAAACCTCAAAGACGATCGATCGTTCAACCCTTTTGGCCCATCAACATCTAATGTTGTTGTTTGCCAATAGAATAAATATTATTGATGGAGGTGTTTTCTCTTTCTTTTAGGTTTATTAAGTTGGTTATTATACATGAGTATGCTCCATTGCAAAGTTTTGGACTCCTCTGTGACAATTTGCACTTCAATGGTACTAGGTTCATCACAATATTCTCTTTATTTTTTTTTTAATTTTATATTTTTTTAGTGTTAAATGTAAGTTGGAGCTCGAACCTTGCTCGAACACGAGCTCAAACTCAATTAAAATTTTTGGGCTTGAGTTCGATTCTAATTTTAGGCTTGAGGTTGACCATGAGCTCGAGTTCAAAGTATTCAAATCAAGCCAAGCTCGAACATATGTAAGTTTGAGCTTGGCTCGGCTCGATGCCACCCCTACGCCCAAACATGTTTCGTAACTGTGGGGGAGCAAAGACATAATGACGACAAGCATTCATAGTTGTGGACACAAGGGAGGCCTGCTGGGTAAACACATCCACACTTCAAATAATTTCTGCTTTGTATCGTACATGATTGGTAAACTCTTGAGCATATGCACAAAGTTTTCTTCAGATTTATTTTGTTGTCATCTCTCCCCCTTCTTTCCAATGTTGGAAAGGTCTCCCTGTTTTTTAGAGAGGTTAATGCATTTTGAAAGTGCAATGAAAAGTGTAAGTCAATTACTTTTTTGTGTTAGTATGTGCAACAAAAAGTAAGGAGAGAGAGAGAGGGAGCAGGGCAAGAAGGAGAAAGGAGAGAGAGAGAAGGAGAAAGAGCGACAAGTTAAAGTGAAATCACAGGGTTAAGGGAAGGATTTCACTTTCACTCGTTTATCTTAAGAAGGAGTGAAAGTGAAATAATTAGGTAATTCACTTTATCCCGCTTGTAAAATCACACTCTAACACGTTTTGCATAGTGAAAGTGAATTCACTTTCACTTTCAAAGTGCACTATTAGGTGCTTCTAGTTGCTTATACAAACAACTGTCCTCTTCTACTTTGTAAAGGAAAGTGAAGAGAGACCAATACAAGTTTGGTGGGGACAATTTGTACTATTAACCAGTTGAACAAAGATGGAATTACTAAAATCAGTTTGGTTGGCCTCCTTCCGTATGTTTGTGCAAGGCCGAATGAACCTAGTTTGATGAGCCACTCCCATCTAAATTTGATAATATTGCTTTTTGCTAATTATGAGACTTATATTGGGCACTTTATTATTTAATTTTTTGTAAATTTATGTAATTTATTAACTCATTTGAAATGTTATATGAAACAATCATGAACTTTTATGTCTAGATTAAATATAATTCAAAATAAGGATAAGTACTTGTTCCCTTCGGTAACCATGTGCCTTGACTAAAGCTTCTCTTATAATACCATATAAGATTATATAACCATGACAAATTTTTGATTATCGATTAAATAATGCCAAAATTATTATTCTTCGACCAAAGATAGTGAACAATGATGTATCTAATTTAGGACAAAAATACCCTTGGTTTAGTTTGGCATTATTATTCCAAATTGACTCTTCATTCTATAAGCCAAATTATCTAATAACATAGTAGTCTGGCAGTACATATCATCGTTTTCTTCTATAGAGTAACATAATTATTCCTTACTAATTTAATAAAGTTGTATTGTACATATTTATACATGATGTCACTGTAAAAAATTAAAGTTTTTTTTTTTTTTTTTGTCTAAAGTAAACATAGAGTGTGTTTTGTATGACTGCTCTGTTAATTTGGTAGTAGTTGAAAGCTTCATAGCCAATGACACAATATTTGGCCAGAATGGGCGAAAAAAAAAAATGTTATTATAGTTCCACTTGATGCAATAGATTATGTTCTTGATACCCTTTAAGATAGTGCAAAACTAGATATTTATCGTACTTCTAAATCACAACTATCTAATAACATAGTATTTTGATAGTGCATAGTATAATATTCCATTATAGAGTGACAATTATATATAATTATATATTTGTATATGGTGTTATTACCAAAGAATGAAAATTATTCTTTTTAGTCCAATAGATGTATGCTTGAATGTTTCTCAGTAGATGACATGTATTTTTCTCTATAATTTTATCAACATATGTATGCTTAATTTTTTTTGAACAGATGACTTATAATAAACTCTTGAAAAACTACAAGACATAAGTTCATTGTAATGATACTCAATAATTAAAATAGTGAATGCATCGTTTAATAATGTGACCAACTATTCCTTGTTATATGAGTCTCAGATGAACATAATGCAACTGCTAAAGCAAATAAGTAATGGTGACAACTAGTTATGCCGAATGGGGAAATTCCAAAATATATTGATAATCAATTAAAAGTAAATTGTTATGCTCTAGATGAACTTTGAAAAATATGACCAAGTAGCTATTCATTTATGAAACAAAGACTTGAAAAGCCACATTATAATATTTTGTTAGGTTGGATGAGCTTATATTAAATAGAAGGCTTTAGCCTTCAAAAAAAACTAGTTGTCATAGTAAGAAAATGATATTTTTTATTTAATAAAAATTGATCCATATCAACTTGAAAAAATTAGCAAAATATGCTTTAAGTTATGTTTTTTAGTAGAACATGGCAATAGGTCATTTACACATTTGGAGACCTACAACATTCGGATCTTAGTGTCACATTTTGACCATTTGAATTCTTGCACATGGGATCAACTCTGTCAAAATTAGACTTCTTATGGGTTTTTGACATGCTTTAGTATGTGAATATAATCGACTCCTCACATGGGATCAACACTTTTTCAAGCTTTGAAGTTTTTATGATTGCATAATGTAATCGAATCTTTTCTAATTCAAACAATGCTATTTTAAGGGTCAACTCCTCATATCACATTTTTTTTGTTCAATATGGTGGACTTCTGCCTCTGTAGTCTGACTCCTTTGGATTTTGACACTTCAAAACTTTAGCTCTCCTTCCGAATAAAAGGAAAAGGAAGGGAAGAAAGGGAAAAAAAAAAGAAAAAAGAAGGGAAGAAAGGATAAAAGAAAAGAAGAAAATAAAAAAATTAGAGGAGGAGGAAAAGAGAAAAAGAAAAGGGAAAATAAAATATTAAAATATTAAAAATGATGTAAAATCAATTAAATGAAAATTAGGAAAAGGAAAAAAGAATAAAATAAAATTATATTAATTTAAAATATTTAGAAAATTTAAAAAATTAATTTATTGGTTCATTAATTTTTCTTGGTATACTTTACATTGTGTAAAAATAAATAAATATTTAAAAAATTATAAGATTTAAAATTTTAATTGATTTATAAATATTAATGATATGATTTAATTTTTTAATGATTTAAAAAGTTTTTATATAAGCTTCAAAAATAGAGATTTGTCTAAATTGATTTATATTTTTGTTTTAACTCAATAATTTAGTATACTAATTGTGTGTGACATCAAAGGGGTAAATTAAATTATTATTTATTTTAAAAATAAACCTAAAGATAAATGACAAAAAAATAAAAAATAAATCTCTTTTCTTGAATATTTTTAAGAGAAAAGATAAAGAAGGTAAACATAAAATAGAAGAAAATATGAAATATATTAAACAAAACATACAATAAAGAAGAAAATAAAAAAGCATATATGAATATGATAAAAATACTAATTTAAAAAAATACAGAATTAAACACATAAAATAAAATAAAGAAAAAATATTCAATAGAATATTTGAATAAAAAAAAATAGATAGAATAAAATTTAATTAATGGAAAAATATTATTAAAAAATTGTAATAAAGCACAGAATAAATATAAAATATTGTAAAACTGGAAATAGAATGAAAAGATAAGACAATAAAACTTGTATCATAATAATAATAATAATAATAATAAGGATAAAAATGAAAAGATTAAATACAAAATACAATGAAGGAAAAATGATTAAATATAAAATTAAAATAAAATATAAAATAGAAGAAAAAAGAAAATGGAAAACAAACATTACTCTGGAAATATTGAAAAGTATATACCAAAGAAAAACAAAGATCACTAACAATAGTAAAAATCTCTGTATGTAACCACATCTTCTTTTTCAGTTTTCTCCATTATATGTAAGAGAAAACAAAGAGAAACCAAAATAAAATATTACATAGAAAAAGTAGACTAAAATAAAAATATTGAACATCAAAAGAATATTATAAAACATAAAATAAATAGAATAAACATTTTTTATTATCTTAATTTTTTTAATGATAAAAGAACAAAAAAAATTAATCTCTAATTATTTTCTTATAAATTAAAAAGAATAAAAAAGAATGAGAAAATGAGTGACTATTAGATGTTTATGTGAGGAATCATTTACTATAGCTTTAGGGTTAATTTGGAACCAATCGATTGATCGAGTCATCTCATTTTGGTCCGTTACACACATCGTAGAGGAACAAGCCAAGTGAATCACCAACAAGAGCCACCAACTTCTGTTGGCCATTCACCGTTCACGCCACCACCAACCGGAAAGTTCAGGGGAGGGAAACCTTCCATTGATGGCTCCCTCTTGTTTATGGGATAATAAGCCAGCCGAATCATATGACGTAGATTTACGTACTGCTGCAATTATTCCAGATTTACGTAGATTTTATTTTCATTTCTGTTTCTCCGCGAAGTTTGGCGAGAGGGTAGGGGCCAGCATTTACTCTCGCCAAACTTCGCGGAGAAACAGAAATGAAAATAAAATGCAACTACGTCTTCTACGTCCGGCATCCACAAACGGAAGCGAGAAAGATGCACAAGTCTGTCACTCTTACTCACCTACGGAAAGCTGTTTTGGAGTTCTCTTGCCCAAAATAGAACTCGTTTTTTTTACTCGGTTGGCGTCCATTTTCGTCCTTGTCGCCCATCTATTTATTTCCACGAAATCAAACTGATATTCTTCTTCTTCATTTCTCTGGGTCCTTCTTGGGACTCCACCGTCGCCATAAATTTCTGTTTCGCTTTCTCTCTGCATTTCTCCTCTCGAAGTGGAAACAGAAAAAAATCAGGTAGGCACGACGTACTTTGTCTGAACCGTTCGCGTTTAGCTACAAAATCAGAAACTCGAATTTGGCTCTCCATTCTCTGTCTTGAGATTCATATCTCATCGCTGATCTGGTTGATGGAAATGAAGCTAATCTTCCCTTTTACTGCATTACAGTATGGAGGTAGTCTACGTGCCATACTTCGATCCCGAATTCGACAAGCTCATCGAGAGGATCCGAGGACCTAGGTCGTTCTATTTCCTTTCTCCTTACCGTTTCTTGACAAAAGTCTTTAAATTGAGGGCTTTTTTATTGCAGTTTTCAAGCTTGCGTAGACAATGAGAGTTGCGAGAAATGCACAGTGGTGAAGGTAAGGCGGGATGGATTAAATTTAAGGATTTTCTCCGGGACTTCTTGATGAAAAAGCGATTTAAACTGATCAAGAAGTAAAATAATGCAGGTGGATTGCGTTAACAAGCAGGACCTGCTTTTGAAAGTCGTTCAAGTGTTGACAGACATGGATCTTCGCATTTGCAAAGGCTACATTTCCTCGGATGCCGGATGGTTTATGGACGGTAATGTTAAATCATTCTCGATCGGCAATACCGATCCTCTATGCTGCAAAAAATTATTCTTTCTTCTTGCCAAAATTCAGACTAAAAGAGCCAGTCTTTTCTTTCTCAAAAGTCATGAGAAACTGCGCTTCCATAAGCCAATCAAACAGATCATCAGTTCCCCTTCTGAGTTTACTTCTTTCATGAAACTTTTGCCTCAGTCTTTCATGTGAGGAATCATCAAGGAAAGAAACTCACCGACAGCACAGTTCTGGATCATTTACAGAAGGTACTACCGTTTGTTTCCTTGCTTCCAGCGTTCCTACTCTCTGTTTCACATACCGGCACCGGGTGCCCCAGAACCCCAGCAATTTCGTGGTGTTTGGGGAACATAATCAGGTACAGGGCACCCGGAATCCAAAATATATATGCCGGAGATGGATTATACTAATGTACTAACATAATCTGCATTGTCATGGGGGTTTACAGGCAATTGGTTCAAAGAGAGGGGACAGAAGCTCAACAGAGCACAAGACCTGCTCAAGCTCCAGCAGCCAAGCGGTGACAGCGATAGAGATGAGGGCCACGAACCGGCCAGGTCTCTTCTCCGAGATATCAGCAGTCCTGGCTGACCTAAGATGTAACGTTATTGAGGCTCATGCGTGGAGCCACAATGACCGTCTGGCCTGCATCGTACATATCTCCGATGAGCTCACTTCGAACCCAATTGAGGATCCCACCCGCCTGGCTGACATCGAAGACCATCTCTCTACAGTGCTCGGCGCGGCCAATGTGAACGACACAAGCGATGTGAGGACAGGCCGGCAAGGATGCAACGGGCCCATAACCAACAAGGAACGGAGACTGCACCAGCTCATGTTGGCCAATGGGGACTTTGGGACACAGGTAGACGGCAAAGGAGAAGAGGAAGAAAGGAAACCTATTGTTTCGGTAGAGAGGTGCAACGATAAGGGATATTCGATGGTGACCGTCGAGTGCAAGGATCGGCCAAAGCTACTCTTCGATACGGTGTGTACACTCACAGACATGCAATATGTGATTTTCCATGCTTCGATTGCCTGCAATGGATCCTATACTTCTCAGGTATGGTCTAATTTCTCAAACGATCTGGAATAAAAAGAAGCGAGAAAACAAAAACTAAAACTAAAATTCTTGGCCCATGGTTGCGATTTTGTAGGAGTATTATATCAGGCACATGGATGGCCGCACAATGAACACAGAAGGCGAGAAGGAACGAGTCACGATATGCGTAGAAGCTGCTATAGAGAGAAGAGTCTGTGAGGTTTGTATTCCTCTCCAGAGAAATGAAGAGCAGTACTTGCCATTTCAGAGAAGAGATGAATTCCGTTCTCGAGTTCGTTTAACATGGTTTTTTTTTTTCAATTGTTGGATGTCACCAGGGAGTTCGGCTGGAGATCTGCACTCAAGATCGGGTGGGATTGCTCTCCGACGTGACAAGGCTGCTCAGAGAGCACGGGCTGATGGTGGTGAGGGCGGACGTGATGACGGAGGGAGAACGGGTTATAAATGAGTTCTATGTTCGAGACATCTCTGGCAACGCGGTGGACATGAATGTGGTGGAGTCGATGAGGAAAGAAATTGAGCCTTTACCTCTTCAAGTCACTCATGAAACACTGGAAACCGACTTGGGGATCCCAGGGAGCTATCGACAGTCTCTGGGTGACATGCTTAAATCGCAGATCGAGAAGATATCCCAGAATATCATCGCCATTATCTGAGCGACTCCTGTGAATGAAACCAAAGAGAACGAAGACAGATTGTTTTTCTGTACTCCATGACTGTAAATATGTGTAAAGACATCGTGTATATGAAATTTCTTCTCGTTTGTTTAATCTAGCGCATGTCGTCTTGTCCTAAAGAATATTAGAGGAAGAAGAAAATCAGCTTTCTATTGCTTCAATATGACAGTGGAAAGAAAATTCCAGTGCAAAGTAGAAAAAACCACATCCATAACATATAAATAAAAAACCATAATGATTCTAATGTTTTAGAATTAAATTGTGAAACCTCATGACCATTCTATACAAGACCAAAGCATAAAAGATTTGAAGCGCACCTTAATGCTTCAGTCTACTGTAGCCACTTGTTAATTCAACGTTCTGAAGTTATCCCCAAGGTGGTTATAGCCACACTTCCAGCCACTGGATGTATCTCTCAAACTGGAAAAACCGAAAACGTTGTGTTATATTATCAAGTGCTTCGTACCAGACAACTAGAATATGTTCAAGACACATTAAAGGTAGTAATGAAAGCAAAACACCCTCTTACCTTTTCCATTACATCTAACTGTAAATCTAACCATCTTTTCTTATTACCAACATTAATCTATTCCTTGAACTTGTTTTGGAACCATCTATTCCTTTCTTTTGTTCTTTATTTGACATAAGACTCCAAAATGTGCCATTGATAAATGGGACCGAGTCCTACTCAGTGGTAAAGAAGAAAAGAAACCAAAAGGAAAAAAAAAAAAAAAAAAAACATGATAGAATTACTGAGGCTACTGGTAAAACGGCAAAGGCCAGCTTGAGACGAATGATAAGGGCAGTGTTGTCAGTCACTTACAATGGATTGATTTCGTTACATGAAGCTCACTTCTACATAGTCTCTTCAACTAGGGTTAAACCAGGGACCAACTGCACCACCGTTTATATGCCCATTGCTATGGATCCCAACACCATTAGGGATCAGTGATGGTGGTAGTCCAACGGCGACAGGAGGGCCCGGGTATAAGCCATGGGTTTGGCTATGCGTATGAGCATGAGTATGGGCCAGAGTGTGAGAGCTTGCAAGAGGATTTGTACTTCCTTTGCGTTGTTGTAAAGAATGAATTTGTCTTAGTCCATCTTCATGAATGCGCGCCAGAGTCTCCAGCTCTTTCATTGACAAGGCTTCTAAACCTGCTCCATATAATGGGGCATGACGAGACATTTCTTCTTGAAGCGAAGCCTCAAGAGTATGGATGTATTGCTGCAAAGAAAAACACAAATCTATCATGTCCATCCAAACAAACAAGGAGGGAGAAAAGATCATAATCCATCAGTACTGCATCATCTCAATTCCTTCTCAGAAATATATCACAGTAACAAATACAGCAAACAAACAGCCCAAGTCGGAATAATTCTTAAGCTCTAAGTTTCTACAACACACCAAGTTGCTTTATTCAGCTTCAGACCAAGGTTGGGATTAGTGGGGTAGCTAAAAGCATTAATGATTATCAATACAGGTTCGTGTACTCCTTTCTTTTGATCCAAACGAACCCAACTTGATGTGAAAAACCTATGCCCATCCTCAGAAAACCTCATCCAACATACCCAAGGTCTACATCAGTCATATCGGCTCATTCATGCTTCATCAACTTGTTCAAAAATTGTGCTCATAAAAGTTCAGATCAGAGAGTAGGAATTCAATTTTAGCCCACCGAATTTGATTCCTAACTGAGCCCACTTTGAGATATAAATTTGGAAAAAATGTTTCCAAATATATTGAAACTGTTATGAATCCATGATTAAAAATTCTGTCCTTATCATTTGGGAAAAAGCCTCCTAACTTTGGCTAATCGTTTTGGAATAAACAAGATAACAAGTTAAAAAGACTCTAAAATGTAATTTACCCCTTGGACAACTAAGTCACTCTAAGACATTTTATATGTTAACCACTATAGATATTACCAGAGAATAGAGTATATAGATGAGAGAGAATAAACCTTTTCTTTGAAAACTTCAAGCAAAACCTTCACCCAGTCATAAATAAATGGAAACCAGATATACTTCACACAAATATGAAAGCACAGGGAAGAACTTCCAACCTTTACCTTTATAACCCTTCTATAGACCTACTATAACTGTCCCATGCACACAGGGCAATAACAACCACCTGAATACCCACGGGACCTCAACTAGAACAGTTAAAAAGATCATAACATGATATAGACATAACAAATGCAAATACCTGGCAGGCATGTAACTTAGCTTCCATTCCATCAATATAAGCTTCACATCGAGTAACCTGCTCTTCCTTCTCTCTTTTTTCTCCTTCAGTTTGCCCAACAGTCTGTGTCAGCCGCCGGACTTCATCCTCTAGTGACTGACGAACTTCTTCACGAGTCACCGTCTCTGTAGCATACCGTTTCAACTCTTCATCAAATCTCTTTCTTGCAACTTCCGCATTCTTTAACCTCTCAGCCAGCGCATTTTTCTCTTTGACTACTTTCTGCATCATTCGACAGTTGAAGCATATGATATCATTGACAAAATCAATCACAAGTACAATGCACCTTCATCAACTAATACTTGATTAAGAGCACATAAATAATAATCAGACATTGTTATTGTTTTTTGTAAATCAAATCTCTTGTTGTAGTACAAGTTGGATTCCCTTTCAATTTCAACAGTTATTTCACATATTGCTTTTTTTATATATCATATAAAGCCAATATATTTTTTTTATTACAAGTAAGCAAATACATTTTAAGGATACTGCTACTACAAGATGAAGCAGTAATCTAGAGGTTTAGAGAAGCTACACCTTTAGTCCTCCAAAGAATTGCATGAATAGATACCAGAAGTAAAAATCTCAAAAAGATGTTATGTTGCTTGAAGTTAATAAGCAGTGAAGATGTCAATCTCATGAGAAACCAAATAAACTGCTCAAAAAATATAGAGACGCTTTTGACAGAATTAGCTTTTCTCCATTTAGAAGTGCTAGAGGAGAAAAACTGACCTAGCTCAGGCAAGATACAGTGACTTTCCCTAAATAAAATTTACTAAAATTGAGTTTTCTCTCAAAAAAAGCAACTTAATAGAAAATGTAAGTTGCTTCTTTCAGTCTTATTCTTTCATGTTCTTCTTCCTTCTTTCATAAACCTTCAACTGCTCAGGATGCCTCTCTCTTTCCTCCAAGTCTTCAGCAATTTCTTCAACACTAGAGTCATGTACCACACGATAAGGTCTATTTTAGATAAATGAAGCAAGTACAAAGATATAAACTGCAAGGGCTTCAGAAAGATTAATAACCCAAAGTCTTTGAAATGGCAACTTTAAAAGGTCACATGCATCTCCTTGAGACAACCAAGAAGATTCATAGGTTCTGTAGAGGACATGTAACTGCATCAATAATGAAAGGCACAAAGTTCTGCCTCGTATCACCGTATCAATCTTCAAAAGAGTGTTCTTGAAGATGTAGAAAACATCTGAACTTCAGCCATGCATTTAGTCTTAACATCCACTTGCAGTCTCTTTTGAAAATAACACTCTGAAACTCCTTGTCGGAGTTTGACCTGAGGTGAACGAGCTAGCAATGCGACTCCAGGTGCGATATGTGTGGTGAGTAATTTAGGTGGAGTTGAGAGGTAAACCAATAGGTTACGGCATGCTTACTGGTTTCGGGATTAGAGGTAACGATGATGGATCGCAGAAGTGCAGAGCGACCATTTAGAAGAAAGCTTGAACGAAGGGTTATCGTGAAGTTTGACTGAGGCACAGTGAAGTCTTGGAAAATCAATGGAGGATTAGATGGGGGTTTGTTTGGGTTGTCTGAGGGGGTGGAGAGGGAAATGGGGCGGGATTTGGAGTTCGCAAGAGTGGTGGGAAGGCTGGAGTTTGTTTCATAAGTGAGGGGTTGGCCGGCGTTCAAGGAGTAGCAAAGAGGCTGGTTAGGCAATTGTGGAAGGTCTTCCAACCAAAATCGACGCTAGTCATCTTTGGAACATAGATGCATGCCATGATTAGATTGCCTTGATGTTGTACGATCTTACATTCTCTTTGACCATGGAAGGTTGTCACAGAGACGTAGAAAGAATAGCAGCCAGTTCAGAGTTCTCGCGATTTGTTAGGAGTTTTCATTTCGAAAGTAACCCGTGAAAACGGTTGATAGAAAGAGCTTATCACCACCACCGGAATGCTGATGAAGGATTTCTTTATGCCGTCGGACGAGAAGATGTGAATAAAATCGCTGGAGGCTCGACGGATCATCGCCAAAAAGAAAGACGTCTTTCCGTAGATTGGTTTTCGATGCTTCAAAAACGTAGTCCAATCTTCATGCTTGTCGCCATCATCAACTGGTAGTGAGGTTCTGGTCGAAACAATTGCTCTCTTTGTCTTCAAAGAGTCATCCTTTCCGCTATCTAAAATCATCAAGTGCAGTGATTCCTTGACTGGGGAGTGGTTGTCATGCCTGAGTCCGACGAAAACATCACCACAGGGATACGGGGGGCAGGCTACAGCGACGGCTGTGGCGGTTGCTGCGTTGGGACACATTTTTTCCTTAGCGCCCATCGCGCCCCGTGCGGTTGCCTGAGAAGTTCAACAACCAGAACTGGCCAGCACCTTTGAAAAGCTTCCATTGCTACTGTCTCCTAGTTTCGAAACTAACCTTTGGAAAGGTCCAAGACAAGTACATTTTTAGCATATATCCTCAGATTGAACTTTGATGGAAGTTCAAAAGGTAATCCAGGTCCAGCAGGCAGTGGGGGCTAATCAAGCTCATTTGGGCAGTACTCTTCTTGCCTTCTTGGGTTCCATTGGCACTAGTGACTCCGTTAAAAACAAGATCAAAAAGCACCTTTAAGGACTTGAAATCTATGTTCTTAAACTCTCAGCTCCACTGGTCATTGAAGGTGAGTCAGCTATAGTAATCAGCTGGATTAGAGGAAATTTCTCCCCTCCACGGCAGTTAGGTTATATTTATGATGAATATTATGGATCTTTGCACTTCGATTGTAGCTTTATGACAGTACACACTCAGGGCAGCTGATAATGAATCTGATGTACCCGCAAAGGAAAGTGTCTCTCACCTGTCTCTAGTAGTGGATCACCCCTTCCTGCTTATTGGCTGAGGGCCTCCTCTGTCCTTAGATGTAAAATTCTTTCAAGCAATAAAAGTCACTCAAACCCCCTAAACACACGAAAAAAAAGAAAAAGAAAAAAGAAAAAACACTTCTATTTGTCTATTGTAGGAATTGAGCCAAAAAAAGATGCTTTATCAGTATTAAGAAAGTCTAGATCACACTTGTCTCAATGCTCACATGTAGGATGTTTCTAATGCAAGGTGTTGAGTTCAAATGTCACTGGAGCTTTGGGTGTAATATGCTTGCGTAATCAACATCTAAAGAAAAAATATCTCAATGTTCTCCTAAAAGTATCAACCAGTTTCATAAAGATAGTAAGGTTAGTGCAGATAAGGTAGATCACGGAAGGAAAGGGAAAATGGAAATTCATTAAAAGGTCATGTACGTTATGTAGAGCATAATTTTTCTTGCATTAGCATAAAGGATAAGGAAGTGCAATTGTTAATTCACTTTCTCACGTTTAGCTTAGAAAAGAGAAAATGAATATCAAGTAAATTCATCTCCCACTTTCCCTGTGACTAACTCATTTTGTTCAACTTTCTAGAGAAAGTGAATCCCACAGCAACTCCCCTGTGCACTTAAAAGTAGGAAAAAAAGAAAATAGATGATAATAATACAAATGATTGAAATGGAGTCAAGTCTACCAGAATATTTTGATTGCTGAAATAAAAAACTAGTGAAGTAAGCCCAACTTGATTCTTAGGATCCTGGGCATCACCACATAAAAAACCAATGAGGCAAAAGGATTCTTAGGAGCCTGGACATCACCACATTTTTCATACGTCTACCGTATATCAGCTTCAAGTAATGCCCTAAAATAGGATCAAACAAAAGAAGGTAGTGTACCTTGAGTTCATCACGTTTACGAGATTTTAATTGCAAAAGCTGTGATTCTGCCTCGTGAAGGCGATCCTGGAAAACTTTCTTCTCCACAGAAAGTTTGCCAATCTCGTCATCTCGCTCTGATCTCAGCCATTCAAGTTGGTTTTCTACCTCTTGTATCTGTTCAGATTGCTCTTTCTTTTCACGACTAAACCGATCCATCTCAGCCCTCATCTCAGACTGCACTTAGTGATCAAATTCTGGTCAACATAAAGGATCTTGCAAGAAACTAAAAGTCAGCACTTTGCATGCATAATCATTTTAACAGATCAAGAAAGGTTGTTACCTTGAGACGACTATTAGTTGCTTCTGATTCATTGAGTCTCTGAGACAAAACGGCTTTTTCTCTCATAAAATTGGACAACTCGGTCTGTCTTTCCTCACGAAACCTGATATTTTCGTCCTCACTTGCACATAATTGATGCCAAAGTGCTGCACGATCCACATTGGCAAGTTCTGCTACTTCACGCATCATATTCAACACTGGCCTGGCAGTCCCCTCTTCCACCCTAACTAGGATAACCAAAATATCCAAATCTAGATCCACCTCATGACAGTTATCTGTGGTGCTGGTGGCCCTGTCCACAAGTCCTTTCAACATCCTTCCGCGATAACTTTCATCCTCGTATATTTTAAACAGAATAACATATATAGACCTCACAAACTCATGCACATGGCTATCCCTTGAGAGAGCCAAAGCTTCTGTGAGACCAAGAACTAGAGTGAAATCATCATCTTCAACAAGAATCGATTCTTCAGTTTTTCCCTCTTTATTAAGTGAATTATCAATGGAGTTGTTTTTGGCATTAGCTCTTGATCTCTGTGAATGACGTCTTTCCAAGACCAAGGCTACTGATTGATCCACAAATGCCCCTTGAGCTACAGCTCTCTCAAAGACCTGTGAAGCTTCAACAGCAACAGAAGGAACGGATAACATCTCAATCAATAAGTAAATATCTGAGAAGCGACACCCAATTTGGTCTGTTTCCTGCCCAGGCAACACTTCACTGACTACACCATTCTCACAATGGGAAAAACAAGGCTCGAGATCAGAATCAATATCTTTTAAAATCATTTCAGCTACTTCTGGCCAACAATGCACTGTTTTTCTTAGAACATCAAGCATATAAGGCGAGACTTGAGAACCCAAAATCTTCAGCCTAGATCGGACCGCTCTTACCTACAATTGAAGAGCAATATAAAGTTTCAGATAACAATGTTAAATTGATATATTTTAGGAGTTACATCTGTTATATCATACAGCTTGAGAGAGGCGTTGGCACTGGGATGCAGCTTTGAAGACAAAATTTGCAGCAGCTGCAAGTTGTTCGTCATTAGAATCACTCAACAACTTAAAAGCTTGTACAAGCACACGTTCCCACATATCACTGTCAAATTCCAACTGGCTCAGAGCACCCAACACCTGAAGAAAAGATGAATAAAATCATCTGTAAAAGTATGGGGAAAATATACTTAGGAAAACACCTACATCAGTAATTTTCCACTAAGTCCTTTTATATATGAAAAAACTCTAACATGCCAACACATAAACAAATGAAAAATATAACTGTGAAAGTTTTAATCATGTTGAAAGTCAGGTTATCAACTGGCTTATCATTCAGTGGCCCCATTGTTAGTTTCCAATGATAAAAAAAACCAATCACCTAAATCTATTTCCTAAAATAGAAAGTTGCTTTAACTTCACAAACAGCAATGACAATGACCAATTGTTGGTTGCCATTAATAACTTTAGAGTCACATGACTCGTAAGCTATAGACAGCCTATCCAGTGGAACATTCAACTCCATAATTCAACCAATCTGCCTCTTTCAGAACATAACTAAGAGGAACTGCAATCTAATCCAAACCATTGAAGTGGAGCATTCAACTCCATAATTCTACCAGTCTCCCTATTTCAGAATACAACTATGAAGAACTGCAATGTCTAGCAACCGTTGGCATTTAATTGTTCATCTATATATAAAAGTCAAAGGATAATGTCCGTACAGGTATTTGCAAGGCAGGCTCAGCATCAGGCTTCTGAAGACGATCAAGAAGTGCACAAGCAGCAAGTGGGTGTTCTGAGTGATCAACTAATTTTGGTACCAGAGCCACCAGATCTGGTTGAAGATGCTTTGGAGCTTTATCAAGTACAAGAGCAATTTTCTGAGCAGACTGAGGTCTTCGCCTGGGCTCTGGACAACCTTGTGGTACTGCACCATCTAATGCTCTCAAAGAATTCACAATTAATCCCAGAAGCTCCTCCGACTGCTCTGGCCACTTTGTCTAAAACACAGGCATCAAGAAGCAGTAAGTACAAATTCCTAATTGATGCAGCATTTATTCTAGTAAGCAAAAGTATCTAAGGTGGACAAACATCAAATAGTATTTTGCTGGTTTTGAATATTTTTTCCCTTTTTTTCTAGATTATGGATTTCAAATAGATAGATCAAGATGTATCTCATCCTTCATGTAGTAACACCTAAAAGGTTTCTATATCAGGTCAAAACATTGAATAACAAAGAAAATGCCACTATATATGCCATTCTTCATCTTTTTAATGAAATTGTAGATTTCCTTTCTCTTTTTTTTTTTTTTAACCAATGACTGCAAGCTCATTTATCAAGCATTTCCAATGCTATCAACTACTCTGAACTCCACTGTGCAGTTAAACCATCCAAAAGAGTTTCCAGAGATATACCTTGGGAGCTCGAACAAAGCTATCATCCATAAACAGATCACCTGCAGAAGTTTCAGGAGGAGAAATAGGCTGCCCTGGAACAGCCTTTTCAGGTACTTCAGAGGTTCTATTCAAGTCTGAGCTTTGTACTGCACTGGCACTAATACTCTCATCTACCCCTGAATCCAGTCTCTGACTTATACAATCTGTGGCCCCATTTTGCCGGATAGATTCTAATTGACTGGTGGATTCATCAGAAAATGAAGGTTTTGAGCTGCTGACATCAGAAGAATCATCACCCACCTTACCAGCTTCAGATGGTTGGCAACACTCAACCATTATATCCAAGAGTAGATCAATAATAGCTTGTTGCAAGACTTTGACCCCCATCAAAAGATTCATCAAGCTAGGGGAATTTGTGTCACTCTTGGTGACCTCCTTCTTCCCACCATGAACACCAGATAGCTTTGTGGGAAGAAGTAGCCTCTTCACCTTTGCCGGATCATCAAGATAAACACGAAGACCAGTAAGAAAACCTGCTATGGCCCCAGCATCCATTAGAAGTTTTTCCCTCAATGTGACCTGAGGCTGTGAAGGATTATCCCCATATGTAAGGTGGAAACCTGCCCTGGCAAGAAGATTCCTGAATATGTCCTCTTCATCTCCACTAATTCCTTCACTATCCTCTGAGTCTATAAGCTCATCAGGATCAGTTGATAATGCATCCTGATCATCATCTGAAGCCATCACCTGATACTAGAAAAACCAATTTATATAAGTATGAAGCAAAAAATAAAATTAATTTAATAAATATTAAAAAAAAACAACATTACAATGATAGGGCAATATTGCCCCCAACTACAGCTGCATAAAATGAACATGATCAACCACATAGACCTATCATGTACAAACTGCAGGCTGGAAGCTAAAAGTAAACATCATAGCTCTATCTTCTGCTGCATCATGAAGCAATAACAAATAAAAGCAAAAGAAGCTACACAAAAGACAATATTTAAGCTATTTCGATCAAATTATTACATGTTTTTTTCCAGAAAGTTAACAGTGTGATAAATAAAGGCATGCAGATAATTTCAAACATCCATGAATCAACTCTGAATCTATAAACTCAAAAGCAGAAAAAATAATATAACACAAAAAGTATTCTATTAAAGATGGACATAATACTTCATTTATTTTGAATCTCATTGTAAAATTTCCTTACTAAGATTCAAACCTCTTTTGTCAAGATAGAAAATATAATAGACAGCAGGAAATAGGAGGTCAATGGCCTAATTTTAGGCAGCACAATACAACACGACAACAGTCATAGAAATAACACTTAACGATACAGTAAATGGACATACAAAAAGTTGTTTTCCTAATGATCTTCAGTTCTCATCCACAGTGTCTCTACTACATCTTTTGTATAATTAGCATGGGTCAAATGATAAGAGGGACATATATCCGAAAGATCAATAAACAACCAAAACTTCCACCAGAGAAAAAAGATAATTGAATAGTGCAATCTTTTGTTAATAGAAAAAATACAAAAATTACAGCAAAAAAAAACAATATCAGGGTGTAAGCTGTGTTCTCCCTTCTTTTGCTAAACAATCAGCTGATGCATTCCAGATCAAAGTACAGGATTGAAACTAATTTGCCTATTGATGTAATCAGCTCTCCAATATGAAGAAATTGTCATCAGATCTCCATAGTGTTTTGCCCAATTTAAAACAAATGTGAATTCACCTTCAACAATCAATGACATGAAAATTTTCTCACAGTATAAGATGATTCCTTGGAAGCGAGCCCTCACATATCACTCAAATCATGCACCTTCAATTGTAATATCTATATAAAAGCAGTTATTCTATCCCTCCACAGTTTCTAGATCTTTTGGCTTCACTAAAGGTCTTCCAATATTTGACAGAAAAAGATCCTCAAATGGCTTCTTCCAAGATTCAAACTTTGCCATTGGAAGGAGCAGAATCATGCACTTCTGCAAATTTCATTCAAATATCACAAAGCCACCATGATGTGAGGAACTCAAAAAACAAACTTTACTTGACAAACACAGGAAATTACCTAACACTCCAGATACAGTCCTAGAGGTTCATAGATGTGAACAAGTACCTATTTAAGTGCATCTATTTAATCTGTCCCAAAATATTTAGCTATGTTAAGTAGTACTCTGTAACACATCTTTTGACAAACAAGTAGAAACAGGAGTTCTTTGACAACAACAAAATGGAGATCAAAATGACCAAAAACAAAAACAAATTATGGACAAAGGAGACCATACGATCATATAAAATCAAAAATTTTCAGCATTCACTTAACCCATATTCTTGTTCAGTGATATCACAGTAACAACTTAGATCTTCCTTACTTTCTAAAAGCAGCCAGTATGCCTTTCATTTCAACTGAGTGTACACCAGCAACAAGTTAAACGAACTTTTTTTTTTCCTCAAAATAATGAGAATCTCATTGAAGAGGAAAGAAGAGAGAATACAAATTACAACAACACAAGTAAGAAAGCTAAAACAAAGGTACCATAAAAAACAAAAACCTAAACCAAGAAAATCAGTCCAAATAAAAGATCAAACCACTAAAGGAAACCAACCAATAACTAAAAAATATTGGAAGAGGGTCTCTCAAGAAAATGCTTAGACAAATGCTCCAGCTCCAGTATTTCAAAAAAAAAAATTAAATAAATAAAATAAACCTTGAAGAGATTCCTTGTCAAAATGCTTAATCAGATAGATCAGAAGATTTATTTCTCATTGAGATAAATTCTTGTTCATCCTCGTCTCCAAATGTATGTAGTTACTTCTCCTTAGAGCAAAGTAGTTGTTTGAAGTTATTTTTCATCGAGATAAAGTCACCTCACCTCTTAATACAACTATGATCCCTACCAAGTGATCTGGGTGACTCTGAAGATGAACTTTCAACCAATCCCGACAATATCTCACAATTAATGCTTCAATATCCACTTCAGACTTGTACTTTATACTTCTTGTATAGAACTACACATATGCCAAGCCATTTATGATCTCTAACTTTGCATTATAAATTGATGATGGAACTGCTAAAAAAAATTGCATCTTACACAAATTAATTATGGTCAACAGAAAAAGAAATTTTACTATCAATCAGACCCTAACATGTCACCCGAAGCAAAAATTTCCACCAGAAAACTTCTCCAAAGATCTATTCCCCTCATTTGATCTAAGTAACTATAAAATAGCACTCAAATTACTCTGTTAATTTAAAAAATATATATCTTCAAGAATATTTCGTGGTTCCTTAGTCCTTAATCCTCTAGAAATACAATAGATCCTTTTCATAGACTACCATGTAGATCAATGCACTGATGCAACACTTCTGATAATCCACCCAATAGCATAGATCACAAAGAACTTTCCTTTGTCCTACTTTTCTCTTCGAAACTTCCATCTTTTAATGCACTCAGATGGTTCAGTCTCCAAACCCTATGCAGTAAGGTCATGCAGATACATAGCCAATTCTTTTACATACCCATCGCCCAACATCATCCTTGCAAAGTTTAACTTAATGATCACCATAACCTCAGATTTTCCTCAACTAAAATATGAATGGGAAGATACGAGTGACCAGAACAAATTGAAAAAAAAAAAAAAAAAAAAAAAAAAATGGGATCCGGAATAAAGAGTCATTGATGACTTGCAAAGTCTTCCCACAAGCTGTTCACTGTAGGCGCAAGTAATCAAAATGCAGGATCTTGACGACATTTGTCACTAAAAATAAATAAATTGATGTTTGAGATTTCTTTTATTCTATTTCAGAAACTTCCAAACTGACAGGAGGTTAGTTTCTAAAAGCATAGTCCAGTGCCATATCTATAGAAATTACCTAAATAATGATCCCAAAAAAGCTACATTAGACACTTTAAACTCACAATTGACAGGAAACATATAAATGAATGAAAATAAAAATAAAACATATGACACGTTTTTTTAAAATTACAAGAATCAATTCCATTAAAGATGTATGTGGGAATAACATATATAAGTTAGATTTTTGAAAGGTTTTGTGGTTATTAGTTGGAAAAAGGCTTTTGTAAATGAAGAGAATCAATTTCATTAAAGGTTTATGTGGGAATAACATATATAAGTTAAATTTTGGAAAATATTTACAATTATTAGTTGGAAAAAAGTCTTCTAACTTCAGTTAGTCACTATGGGATAGACCTGAATCCAACTTTAGCATGGTACTGGGGCAGGACATTTGTTCTGTTGAGAGTAGTTATATTGTGTGTATATTGTCCATGTCTCAGGCCTATCATCTGCTCGTTTAGGCCTAAACGTGTGGCAGTGTATGTGAGAATATTCCCACATATATTAAAGTTTGGAAAAGTCTTGAGATTACTAGTTCGAAAAAAAGTGTTTTAACCTCGTCTAGTGATTTCGACACCTTAACGTGTGGGAGTGTATGTGAGAATATTGCCACATATATTAAAGTTTGGAAAAGTCTTGAGATTACTAGTTCGAAAAAAGTGTTTTAACCTCGTCTAGTGATTTCGACATGGGGCTAGACCCAAATTAACAAATGAGAAATAATACAAAAAAGACCAAGGGAGTAAGCATGTAAAACAAACAAGAGTAGCAATAATTATAGCAGCTGGAGCAACAGTAACGAAAATAACAGCTAAAGAGATATCTATCAAAGAAGAGGGAGGGAGAGGAGAGGGGGAAAAGGGAGAATTAAAAGAGGACAACATCATTATTTACAGGCTCATACATACTAAATAGAAAACCACAAACCAACATTTGATTTTTGTATGAAAATAGAGTGAAAAAACTCACCTCTAAATCACCAAACTCAAACCAAGGGCAGCAATCAAGGATTTCACAAACAAATACAACAGTATCACGCACTAGAAACCCTGCGTCTGCTTCTAGCATATCAGAGACCTTCATGAATTGGAGAACTGAGTTATTCCAAGTCTTTGTACATATAGATGACTCCTTCCAAACAGTCTTTACTGGGTTCTTCTGATTAACCACAGCCATCCTATATCTAACCCAAAAGTTTTTCTCAGGATCACTTCCAACCGATTGATCACTCTCCAGGTAAATACAAATGGTGTCAAAGGACTCATACACACCTACATTAACATACAATCAGATTGAGTGAGGAACATTAAACACAACAATGAAAAATTCAAACAAGAAAATAGAAATGCAAGTTTACCTATTCTGAGCTCACATCCACCTGCTTGAAAAAACTTGCTAAAGATCTTCCTTGTTTCCATTATTTCTTTAAACGACAAGAAGTTCTCCACCTTCCAGGAGAAAGAACTTCTTTTCCCAAGATCATTCACTTGAGAGTCTATATTGTTGTCTGCCTCTTGATCAGAAAAGTCCTGCATTATAGATGTTTCTTTTAAGATAAGGACCTCTGCAGAGAACACAACCATGTCCTGGACAAGAAATCCTGAATCCTGATCAAATAGGCTTGTAAGGGTCACAAATTCACGCCAACCCCAGTCTTTAGCAGCTTTTGAGTACCGATTTTGTGATTCCTTTGTGACAGATTTCTCCTCGATTTTTTGATTAACCACTGATAACCGGTGGCTCACAAAACAACTCCAGTCACTAGTGGTGTTACGAGAATCAGTCACTTCAAGAAAAACAGATAGATGACAAGGTGGTTGGGACTGCCCTGATAAGCCATCAAACATGTAGGGAATTCCATTAGTGGTCTATCCTTTTTGCATTTGAATACACACATACGAGTGCGTATACACACACATACACAAAAGGAAAGAAACAAACCAACAAAAAGTAATAAGAAAGTGTGGGTCTAGATATGCACTAAAATATAAAGTAAATAGGTGGAGAATACTGTAGAATTGAAGAACCAGTAATACACTATTATACAGGAAAAAAGTACGGACCTGAGTTATCTAATTTAGGTGCACCCAAGTTTTAACTAACCATTAAATTTAAGTTGAAAGGCCTAAAACGTAATTTCTGCAACATTTGTTTTTCATCCATGCACTTAATAATTGATGTAAATTTTAGTCATTTTTCTTTTTTTTATCATTTTAATGAAATAGAGATAATGGGATGTTGTATACATAGTAAATGACACTCTAGTAAATAAAATGACTTTTCTAAGAAAAAGTTGAGATTAACAAAAGTTGGCTGAACTTGAGTCCAGCTACTTTTTCCTCTACTTTGCATAAGTGATCCGTCATATGACATAAATAAATCAAAACCAGGAGCCTAGAACCAAGATATGACAACCTCACCCTCTGGAAGTGTTAGAGAGAGAGTGCTGCTATGCACAAGGAAGCACCATAAACAAAATGAGAAAGCAGTCAGATATTAACCAACAAATCAGAACAGGACACATGACCATGAAAATATGAGAACTTCTAAAAAGAGAAGTCATTTGCGATTCAGAGAGGGAAAGAGAATTAATTTGGAATCAAGAGATAACAGCCAAACACAGGAAAATGAAACAGTGAGATCTAAACTCCTAGTAACAAGTTGAAGTGTTAAGCAAGAACTTCAACCTAAGTATTCAAATGTATACCTATAACGGGTCACCAGTCAATAGAAGACAATGAAAGCTACAGTAATGGTAACTCAGACATACGTATAACGGTAATTTCTACGACATGAATAGAGTATAAGACATTCCTTTTATGAGTGAATCTTTCACGCATGTTTACCTCTTGGATAGACAATGAGGCGGCAATCCCTATTTCCAATCTGAAACCTCCTGCTCTTAACACAAAGACCAGTTATCTTCCTTTTCTTCAGAAGATCTTTCAATCTCGTGAAGTTCTCAATTCTCCAGGTGAACTTCCCTAAATGTCCATCAGATTTTCGTGCCCCACCACTCCCACTTCTCCCGCCAACCAATCCTGCGTTCTTTGAGAAGCTATTGGACTCCTTAATTACATGAAAGGAAGCACTAAAAACTGCAGTGTCATCCACTAGAAACCCCATATCCTGCCCCAGAAAATCCGACATTTTCATATAATCATTCCATCCCAGACTAGTGTTATCCCCACTCTTATTATCTGCGGCAAAACGCCCATACGAGTCCCTGTGCATATGGTTGAGACCAGGCTTCTGGTTCAAAACGGACATCCTAAACAAACACCAACAGCTACGCTCAGGGATGAGCGATTTCTCGGTGTCCTTACTCTCTAAACACATGGACAAGTAGTCAACCCCGGCAACGGAACTCTGATAGACACTTATGCGGAGATTGCACTCTCCGGCAGGGAAAACAGGGCTCATTATTTTCTGCGTTTTTATCATTTCTTTAAACAGACTGAAATTGTGAACTTTCCAGGTGAACTTTCCGGATAAGACATCGGGGGCAGGACTCACGGAGGAGGACTGCAGCTCATTGTCCCGGGAGAAGGAGACGGACTCGTGGAGGATTAAAATATCAGCAGTGATAAGAACAGAATCGCAATTGAATAGGTACCCGGTCTTGGGGTCAAGAATGGTGGAGGATGGCGTGAAATCGCACCATCCGTGGGATTTCTTCTTGCTGGAGAACCGGTGCCATGAGTCCCGCTGGATGGATTTGGATTCGTCGAGGTGGTTGATGACGGAGAGGCGATAGCTGGCGAAGCAGTCCCACTTGGAAGAGGAAGAGCCGCGAGGGTCCATGATTTGTAGGTAAATAGAGAAGTAGCCAGGAAGCGCCTGAGAGTCGCCCTTGGGATAGACAAGAAGGCGGCAGTCGTAGCCGCCGACCTCAAAATACCTGGACCAGAGCGCCCGTGCCTTAACTTTAGGGAAACCAGAGATGGTCCAGCGGCAGAGCGCGGAGTGGTCTCCGCGGCGATCGACAGAGATAGACTCCTGCCCTCCCTCCCTGGACGGCGTCGGGTCCTCCGGCGGCGAGGCCGACACGGACTGCTGCGACGGCGGCGGCTCCGTGAATGGCAAACCCGACGACGACGACGATGCCGCCGCCGCGTCGGACTCCTGGTGATGATTTCCGTGGGGCTTCATCTATCAACGAAACAAACAAACAATCAATCAATCAATCAATCAATCCTCCCACACTCGCAAGGGTTTACCCTTTTCCTTTCCAACCGATGAAGCGGAAAATGATCTGTCTATCTCTATCTCTCAAGCGCCAGGGCTGAAATATCCTGATAACGGAACATTCGGGTTCGGAGACTGTGTATCTCTGTCTGTGTTTCTGTGTGGTATGAGAGAAAGAGAAAAGACGAGAGGAAGAGAAGAAGGATGTGCGGTGGCAGTATGCAAATGTATTATTATTATGCAATTATAATTTTCTTCCTGCGAAGAAAAAAACGAGAATAGAGACGAAGCGAGAGAGAGAGAGATTTTGAGAGGGTTGAGGAAGGCAAGGGCGCAGGACATCAAGGTGCGCGCCACACCATATTACCTATTTTGCCTTCTCCGATCGATCCTTCAAGTTTAGGCTTTTAACTTTCATACCTCCTTCACGAAAGAGCAGCTCCATCGTCTCCCATCCCGGCCCCACAACCACTAAGATCAATCCCGTTTAACTTTGTCGGACCCACATATATATATATATATATATATATATATATATGATGCAAGAGATTCGCCACGTAGAACCATTAATTGATGCAAGAAAAGTGAGGGAGAATAGTCGGATACTTTTATCGGACCACGAAGACACAACCGGATGCCTCCCCCAATATCTTCCATTCTCGAATAATCCAATGTTGTACTTGATTCATAGCTCCACTTAAACCTGGTTTAGGATCACATAATCCTTCTCACAACGGGGAAAATCGGTCTTTTTTACTAAATTAATTATTTGGTGCAAAACATGCAAAATATTACTGTAACTATTTGATCAGGGTATCTCAGTCGTCCCATCAATGGGTTATCTCAATTGTTTCACATATTTTGTACCAAATAATTTTTTATATTAGTTCAATTTTATGATTTTCATAACAAAATGAGAATAACAACCAAATGGTTCAATTATTTTGGTTCAATTATTTCCAACTCTCAAATGGTACTTACCCTCGTTCCCGATTTTGTCGGATGAAACTTACCAAACATGGCGTAAAACGTCGATCTTCACCCTCGTTTTAGGAAAGGGAGGAGGGCCCACCGGCACCCGTAATATGCTCCTGGGTGGGTCCATCACTCAAGACTGTCTTTGTGGACCGGTTCTTCATTTCGAACCCAGCCCATTTTTATCGGGCCATCGCTGGCGCACGTGCACAACTCCCGCTAACACAACTTGAATGTGGAAGAAGGGTCGCCGTGTAGCCGTCACTATAGAGTGCGTGAGGCGTCGGATAAAAGGCCTATAAATATTTTCCATGGATCTCTGTGGTCCCCTGAGAGGCGCAATCTGGGAGTTAAATTTAGTTTTTGCCTGTCCAAAGCCCAACCCAACTCATTGCCGCAAATCTGTATCGGCCCCTTGTTTTTGCTTTTTCTTGGGGAGTTTGAGAATCCCTCTTTCCCAGGCCCCCAAAAACCCTCATCGTTTCCTGTCTTCTTCAAGCTCCGGCCCAGGTAAGATTTCCCTCAAAACCCTAAATCTTTATTTTCCCTGACCTGGAAATTCGATTTGTTTACTCAATTTCTTTTTCCAAGTTTCGTTTTTTCGCGTTCGTGGTCGAGTCCTTGGAATCTGGTTGTTTCTGCTAGGAGTGTTAGGGTTTTGAGTTTTTGGTGGAAGATATCACTATTCTCAGTTTATGAAGCTCTTGAAACTGTATTGGAGTATTCGAAATTTAATTGTTGTTGTAGTATGACGAGTGTCGATGGTTGGCACATGCTACGGTTTTTGCTCGTGAATTGTAGTTTGGTAGTTGTGGGTCAACTCAGAATTGCCAGTGTGGAATGGGATGGGTTTTGCTTGATCAATCGGAATTTCGTTTGTAGCTCAATCCCACCTTGACGAGATTTTGGATAACAACGGTCCAACGTTCTGCGTAGATCTTGTCTCGCAGTGTGGGTCAATGTCTCTTTATTTGCTTTGTAGCTTGCATTTTGTTGACAGCTTCTTCTGCTTCTTTGCTTGACTTTCGAAAATCTCTAATAGCAGTTTTTAGTTAATTTTAGGATTTTTTATAAAAATCCTGGCTGTCCGTCATGGTCTATTGGCAGTAATCATATTATTCGTTATACAGTTTGCTGCTTGCTGTCGGTCTTCCTTTCCTTAACTCCCTGCAACAAGTTGTCTTGACACACGGGAAATGGCTAGTTTCGAACTACTGTTTATCTTTACTGAGGATCTAGTGAATAGAATTTTCGCAGTATACAAAAAGCTTGAATTTTTGCATGCCTTTTTACTTTTGATTGGCTGAGTCCGGAGAGGTGTTTTCCACCTTCTGGATAGAATTTACTTTTGTCAGTAAAGAGCCTTACAGAAAAAAATGGCTCAGTTCTGCATCATTTATCAAAATTTAAGATTCAGATTCTCAAGATAAGAGCTGCTAACAATACTTGAATGGAGAAAGAGTGTTGATAAAAGCTGTTTTAGTTCTTTGAGAATTGATTGGCAGCTTGGTTCTGGCATTCAAACTCTTATACTAAAGGATCTCGATCAGTGGCTTTGTTCTTTCTGTCTTTCTGTCTGCAAGGTAGGCTTTAAGCTGCACTTATTTATTTTGGCATGTGTTTGAGATACGCTCAAGCTTATCACTTGAGGAAACAGAGAGATTGGAGTAAACTGCCTTTTAGCCTGAATGGAAGAAGGAATATCAAAATGCAACTTAGATAAACAGTCTTCTACCATCCTAAGGTCCCAGTGGTACATAGCTTAGTACAAAACAGGTTAAGGAAATGGTATAGCTGTATTTTGCATAGTCAATCTTGCAAATGTATCCCACAAATTTGCATGTGGACCTAAGATGCAAACATACCTTGTTGAATGTTTATTAGAGTTGGTTTCCCAGTGCAATTAAGGAAATGGTACAGCTGTATTTTGCACAGTCAATCTTGCAAATGTATCCCACAAATTTGCATGTGGACCTAAGATGCGAACATGCCTTGTTGAATGTATATTAGAGTTGGTTTCCCAGTGCAATTGACCGCAGCAATTAAACTGAGACTTCATTTTCTTTTGTGAAGTCATATTCATTCTGAACTGGTATCTTAATGAGAAGTCAGCCTGTATGTCGTCAATGATTCTCAGGCAAACTGCTGGTTTTTGGTGGTTTCTGAGTTTGGAGGAAAAGGGAAACTGTGGGAAAGATGAAATTACATCATGAATTTGTTTGAGTTTTTGGGGTATTTGGCTTCCAAAAGAATAGTCCATGATGATCTGTTTCGTGCTTGCACTTGGGTTGAACGGTATAAAATGTTCTTTCTTTGGCTACCATGTATAAAATTTTCAGTATCAAATGTGGGGTTTATTGGTGAATCATGAAAGACTTGTTGCCATGACCATGTGTTTTGATTGGTTTATATATTGGTGAATGACTTGTCTTGGTTGTGCTATTTTATTTCCTGACCTTGTAGTTTGTACACTACTATTGACATTATCATTTTCATGATGAGCTGATATATGAGGCATTTTCTATGTTCCCAACATAGCTGCACTGTTTTTGTGCAATTATTTGACAAATCTAGATTTGTCCGTTGGTGTCTTCCATAGTATGAATTCTTGCAAAGGTTGTTTTATGTATATGTAGCTTTATATTTGATAAAAAAATAAGTAAAAATTGAGAGTTTTGGATAGAGAATGAGGGAGAGAGGAAAGAGAGAAGAGAGCTTGAGAGAAACTGCTCTGCTTGACCCCTTCTTCTTATTCGCTTAAGTGTTTGACAGTTACAAAAACTACCCCTATTTAGTTATATTTTACATAAACCTTTATAACTCCCAATAGACTTACCAAAATTACATGAAATTTAAACATGCTGAACAATATAATATCATCTCCAGAAATTACAGTCAAGGTAATATAACCAAAATGCTCTTCTTCTGATTTTCTAACAGTACTCTTGTCTGTTAGAAACAATTATATAGTGCTATGTTTAATAGATGATCATGAGGAGTTGATCTGTTTTTGTCTCAAGTTATTCAGCGAGATCATATATGCCACACTTGCCTTCTGATTTGTTCATCAATGAAAACTTCAATTATTGATAGAGTTAACAGTGAGTCAAGTGGGATATGTGCAGTAGAGCTACATTCCTGTGTACTATTTTCCTATTGTGCTTCTGCAGATATCAACCATTCTTAGGCCTCTTTTTAAAAGGATTTGGTCTTGCCGATTTTGTGAACAGTCCAAGGATATGTTCATTGTGAGCTTAGGTCTTGAAGTCAGTTATATCTCTTTTCGGAATAGATGTTAGAAATACATGTCATTAAATAGTGTTGATATTTTTACTTCTATTATATCGCATATCGCACAATTACCTTCTGTGAAGAAGAATTTAGGGTGTGATACTATGTCAACTTGAGTGAGCACTGATACTGAGGTAATGCCTAGAGGCAACATTTTCTGATTATATACTGGTTGTTCTAATTTTCGTGTTTGTCCATAAAGATGTGGTACCTCAATTTCATTATCTCCATCCCAAAATGTGAACTGTAGCTCCTGAGCATCAATAAATCAGGTTGAGTCTTACAAATCACTCCTTTTTCTGTGAAATCAGAAAGCTAGTATAAAGCTGATCAGCAAAAAGAAAAGGCAACTGATAACAGATGACAGATTGTGAAAAAAAGGAAAACTCAAATCTGCTAACAGGTGAAAATGACAAAGTATTACATAAAACCAGTAAGTTCTGTATACATCAATGTTTTTAATACTGAGAATTCATTGTAATAGAGGGATCCTTTCTGAAAAAATAAAGAGAGATGGAAAACAGAGCCTCGAGGGGTATCTGTGTTTGTCAGCTTTCTCTTCCTGCAATTTTGTCACCTGTACTAGTATAGTTATATACTAATGAAAGTCATTGCATATTTGCAGTTCGTTTTGTCTTCTGAGCACAACACTTTTCTAAAATAAGTTGCAAAACACCTCTCTTGAGCATTTACAGCTACATTCATTTTCTTCTTTTTATTGGTCTCATCACCAGCATTATGATTTTCTGGTGTTATGTGTATATTTGGCCCTGGATGATGAGCAACAGAAGAAGATTTTTGTTGAAATTTGCAGCAAAATTCAGATAGTTCCTTGTATGTTTTTATGTTTTTACGCACTTTTGTACTTGACAGGTTAGGGGCACTGGACTTATCTTTTTTGCTAATTGTGCTCTGAAAATATCATTATGTCGAATCTTCCTCTCTCATCCAAAATGATATATTCATGTGAGAACAGTTGCTCTGATGACTGTCATGAAGAGTGCCCTAGCTTCAGCAAAAATATGTTGTGAAAGTTGGTTAATTTTTATTAAATATATGTAACCGATGATGTAGAGTGGTTTTAGTGATGTCATCCAGTGTCTCATATTCCTGGAGTTCTAATTCGTTTCATAACTTGATTATAATTTGTTATCTTGCACCGCTTCTGTCTTTAATGGTTATTTCCTATGTACTTTTGACCCAGACTATAATTCTTGATTCACACAGAAATTACCTGTCTCTTGACACAAGATGGCTGCTCCTACTCCTACTGCTCCTACCAGTGACAATGAACTGGTAAGTACAGAAAATCAGGTTCCTGCCAAACGCAGAAGAAAGAAATCCATGGTATGGGAACATTTTACCATCGAAGCTGTGGCTGGTGGGTGTACCAGGGCCTGCTGTAAGCGATGCAAGCAAACATTTGCTTACAGTACCGGTTCTAAGCTAGCTGGCACTAGCCACCTTAAGCGCCACATTGCCCTTGGAAGCTGTCCTAAAAGCCGAGAAAAGATGGACAAGAAGCAACTTACTCCCTATGATCCGTCGGCAATAAATGGTGGGACCCCTAGTACTGATCAGCCCAGAAAACGTTACCGTGGTTACTCTAGTCTCATGTTTGACCAGGACCGTAGCCTTCAAGATATGGTTAAGATGATCATTCTGCATGAATACCCTCTCCACATTGTTGAACACTCTGCCTTTGTGACATTTGTTCAGAATCTGCAACCTCGATTCAGAATGATAGACTTTGGCACTGTGGAAACCGAGTGTTTAGCCATTTACCAAAAGGAGAAGCAGAATGTTCTTCAATTCCTTAGTACCATCCCTGGACGGATCTGCCTCACGTTGGACTTGTACATGTCAAGCCAGACATTAGGCTACATGTGCCTGACTGGCCAATTTATTTGTGGGGACTGGAAGTTGCACAGGCGTATCCTCAACTTCACACTGGTATCCTTCCCTCACACTGGAAATGCCCATGCAGGGGCCATTGGCAAATGCCTTGCAGATTGGGACATTGAGAGCAAGTTATTCACCATCACTTTTGATCATTCCCCTTCTAATGATAACATCAGTTTGTTTTTGAGGGACCTCCTAAGCGACAAGAATACACTTGCTCCCAGTGGTAGGCTCTTTACTGTCCGATGCTATGCTCACATTTTGAATCTCATTGCTCAGAATGGTCTAGAGGCCATTCATGAAATAGTGTACAAAGTCAGGGAAAGTGTGAAGTATGCAAGATCATCACCTGAACATGAACAGAAATTTATGGAGATTGTTCAACAACTTCAAATCACTAGCACAAAGACAGTATTTCTTGATGTGCAGACACAGTGGAATACAACTTATCTCATGCTGGTAGCTGCCTCAGAGTTCAAACAGGCCTTCTCGCAATTGGAGACATGTGACTCAACCTACAATGAAGCGCCATCTGCTGAAGAGTGGAAGAAGGTGGAAACTTTATGCAAATACCTGAAAGTTTTGTATGATGCAGCACATATTTTCACAGGAATAATGTATCCCACTGCAAATATGTACTTTCATGAAGCCTGGAAGATCCAGCTAGAACTGTCCAATGCTGCAATAAATGAGGACCCTTTGGTTGCTTCTATCACCAAGCAAATGCATGAGAAGTTCAACAAATACTGGAGTGACTGTAGCCTTGTCCTGGCCATGGCAGTGGTGATGGACCCACGGTTTAAGATGAAGCTTGTTGAGTTTAGCTACTCAAAGATCTATGGTGACAATGCAGGTGAATATGTGAAGATTGTGGATGAAACCATCCATGATTTGTTCCTCGAATATGTTACTCAGCCTCTTCCATTAACTCCGGCCTACGAGGAACAAAGCCCTGGAGCCGTTGAAGCCAAGGAAGGAGGGCAACTTCTTGCTAGCAGTGATGGGCTTCTAGATTTTGACGTGTATATATCAGAGATGGCCTGCAATCATCAGAGCAAATCAGAGCTTGATCAGTACTTGGAGGAGTCCCTTATACCCAGGATACAAGAGTTTGATATTTTAAATTGGTGGAAACTGAACAAACTCAAGTACCCAACTCTCTCACAGATGGCCCGTGATATATTGGCCATCCCAACGGCCACTGTTACTTCAGAGTTTATGTTCAGCACTGGGAATAAAGTTTTAGATGATTACAGGAGCTCATTGAAACCAGAAACTGTGGAGGCTATTGTGTGTGCGAAAGATTGGCTTCAGTATCAGCACCAGCAGGAATTGACAGAAACTTCAAATGCTATAGTCAAAGTGGAGTTCTAAGTTGAAAGTTTAGGTAGGTTCTGTAGCTTATTTGCGATCTTGTTCTTGTTTTCCTAATAGTGTGATCCTGTCTCATCTTCAGTTAATAACGGTTTTTCAACTCATTGTATGAAAATATTCTCTGTAGTCTAGTTGTATAATTAAAATGTATGAATTTATTAGGTGAAAGTAACTCATTTGAGAAGAAAGTTTTAGTGAGTTTCTCTGTGGTCTAGCATCTTATTAGTTTGACAATTTAATATAAGCAACATCATCCATCAAAGAAACGAACATTTTCTTGTTTCTTGATCAAATCTTCAGGTGTTTTTTTTTTTTTTTTTTTGTGTGTGTGTTAATAGATGATGACCTTCTGTTGGCGATAGGAAAAGGAGGGGGGACCAGCCCCTTCTTCTCCCTTCCTCTGCATGGACATGTTGAGAAAGGGGGCCTCCCCTACATTTTTCATTGGTGGGAGGGGAGGGGCCCTATAATCCCTTTATGGAGACTAGAAAAAGGAAGAGTTGGCTCTTTCTCTTTAAACTTATAAGAGGAAGGGGAACCTTCCACATTTTCTTTCACCACCATCAAGGGGTGCCCCCCCCTACGTTGGAACGTGGAGATGTCCCTTTTTTATGCCACAAGCAGGACCCTCAATTTGTTTGCTAGTGAGGAAAACAGCCTCCTTCCATTCCTCCTGATAAAGTTTGGTGGACGCATCCACCTTAGAAGGTCAAATACTGAGGTGCCTTTAATGCAGGTATGCATAGTATTTTTATACTTCAATGAGTTCAAATTCCAAAGCATCTAATACCTCTGTCACAAAATAATGCATAAATGAAATTAATTAATTCAAAATAAAATTACGTGGTATACATAAGAACGGAGAGATGCAAAATCTTATTGAAAATGAAATATTTTTTACGTTATTTATGTTTATTTTATAGGTTAAGGAATGGACATTTTGGATCCTTAGTCACAACTCACAACCATCTTCATTGACTACCTACGTGGACACACGTTGGATCCTTGGTGGCATCATCTTTTGGAGAGAGGTAGCAGTGAGTATGAACGTGAGCTCAGCTCAGAGGATCAGCTTCAAAATCGAATGAATCTCCTCACAATAAAGACACTGACATGCAGGGCAGTAAGAACCAAAAAGATTACCACTGAATCCAAAATCTTTAAAGTGGAACATGCCGACAATTTCGATTTTCAGTTTTGGGTTTAGGGTTTAGGGTTTAGAATTCTTCTTCTCCTGCGTGCTGAAATTCTCAGAACGAAGATATAAATGGAGGATTAACGTGTCAAAGAGTGCTTTAAGCGTCCCCTTCTCTCTAGAAATCTCCACAAGGAAGGTTCTGAAAGTATTTTATAACATGTAAACTTCTTTCTTCTTGACGACCATCAGAAGAGATTCAATAATGTTCTTCTCGTCAAAGCCAGCCTGATTGGACGTATCAACAGGAATGCTTCAAGAGCTACAATGTAGACGGCGTCTGGCTCAATTGCAGTGAGCGTCCGAATCACATCTTCGTCTCTTGATGCCGGTTCGGTGCGAAGAAAAACCGTCAAATTCTCAAACACAAGGATCAACTGAATTGAACAAAATCCCGACAAACCCATTTATCACAGGTGGTTTCCAGAGAGACTTTTGGATTTCTGGAACTGTCTTGGCATCTTGCTAGAAGCTTTAGATTCTTAAAACAACCATTTTGGACTCATTCTGTATCTCTGACATACAGATGGAGAATACGATGCAGAGCTCACCAACTGTGCCGTTGACGGTGGCTTGCCTGATAAGACTCGTGGGAGATGAAGAAGCACCATAGAAAAACAAACATTCTCCTGTAAAATTCAATGAGTGACTCGGATCAATATTACAAATAACAATTTCTGATCTATTAAAATGATTTACCATCGGAAATTGAATAATATAACATTGGAAGGTAAATAAAGTGAGCGTAATTATGTTAGATTATATTTGTCCATTTATGTCTTTTCTTTCATAAAAATTGTAGCTTGGAGGGCATTGTAGTTATTGTAAACCTCAATCCCACAATTATAAATAAGAGTCTCAAAGCATGGGGTAGAGAATCAAGCCTCTTCTCTTCTCATAATTTGTCCCTAGCCTATTCTCTCTTTTTCCAAGAACTTTCTCCCTTTTTCTCAACAAGCCATCCCTCTTTTCCTCTTCTCTTCTTCTTCCTCCTCTTTTTGTCCACCACCTTGATCAAGGCATTCCACCATGGAATCCTAAATTCTACAATAGCATTGTGAATAGTTGTTTGATTGCCACTTGAAAGCCAATTTTTGTAAGTAAGGATTTATGCCATAACATCTCAGTAACTGCTTGTGCCATGAGTACACAGCTTCTGCACTGGACCAAATTACAATATTTTGTTTCTTACTATACCAGATCACTAGATTACTACCAACCATTGTACAAAAATCAAAGGTAAATTTTTTATCATACGGAGAACCTACCCCATCTGCATCTACAAATCTTTTAACTCTAAAATGCCTATGGTTCTTATGCAATAGTCCTTGCCCTAAACTCTTCTTCAAATAACTTAATATTCTTTCAAGAATTTGTCAAGAAGAAAGTTGAGGTTTATGCATAAACTAACCGGCAACACATAGAATAAAAGAAATATAGGGTTGGAACTTTCTAACATCAACTTTATTTTCAGATTCTACACACAATTTGACATTCAGGTCCATAGGAGTGTCAAGGGCAAACAAGCATTCATGTATCTTCAAGTATGTCTAATACATACTTTCTCTCATGAGATAAAACAATTCCATATTGAGATTGTAACACCTCAATTCCAAGAAAATATTTCAAGAGTCCAAGATCTTTAGTTTGAAAAACCTTGGACAAGTCTTCCTTTACCTAGTGAATGCTCCTTAGATCACTCCCAGTGAGAATGATATCATCCACATAAACAACTAAAAGAATAACACCATTGTTGGTAAATCTAACAAACACCGAATGATCCATTTCATATCGATAGAAACCAAACCCATAAACAACTTTACTAAAAAATTTCAACCATGCTCGAGGAAATTGCTTAAGGCCATAGACTGATTTATTAAGTTTAGCACACTTTGTCCCTCTCAACCATAAAATCGGGAGAATTGAGTTTGACAACCTGAGAAGATGTCTCTTCATAATCAATACCATATGTATGAATAAATCCTTTAGCAATTGGCCTTGCTTTATACTAAACAACAAACCTATCCGGATTGTGTTTAACAGTAAACACTCATCAACAATCTTAGTTTTTTCTCCGAGTGGTAAAGAAATTAAATCCCATGTATGATTACTATGTAGGGCAACCATTATCTCCTCCATGGCAATTCTCCATCTTGGATCTTAAAGAGCATCAATATAGTCCCTAGGAATAAATATAGAGGACAAGAAGCAAGAAAACAAGAACACTCTAAGGAGTGTCAGTGAGTAGATATAACGTGAGAAATTGGATGAGCGGAGAAACTTGTTCAGGAGCACAAAAACACGTTCTTTATGAAAAGCTATAGGATATGTATCATATGGAAGCCCAAATATTGGACGAGAAGAATAAGTTGTTGAATTGGTATACCTACAAAAACTTCAAAACTTGGTGGAGAGGAACCATTAGAGTAAAAAGGTTGGTCCACAAAGAATGTGACATCAATAGAAACAAATATTTTATAAGGAAGAATTGTAGCATGACATAACCTTTTTTATTCTTGTAGTATGCCATAAGAATACATTTAAAGGACTTAGAATCAAATTTAGTTGTGCTAGGTAAAAGAATATGAACAAAACACACACGATCAAATACTTTAGCAGGAAATTGAAAGGCTTGTTCATGAGGTATCAGAAGTACTACATGGAGAGAAAATAAGTGAAAAAATATGAAAAGTGAGAGATTTTTAGTAAAAGTAACCTTCAGTACTTCTAATACCAATATCTCCCCAATATAGACCAGAACCACAAAACATTTGTTTACTAAACTCAAAAATCTTTAATTTGATACCTAATCAGATATAAAAAGATTTGTTCTTAAATTTGTTATGACCTATTTATTTTCTTTATTTTGTAGTTTGATGATCGATAAATCCAATGCTAACATCTCCTTACATATAGATCAGATTGATATGAAATTTTCTCCTTATAAAACTAGACTTAAATAACTTTCATTAAAGTAAAATACTTCTTCATAAAAATATTTCTTCTGAGAGAAATAATCTAATAGATTTCAGACTGTAATTTGGTCGACTGAGTACTCTGTCTTCTTTGGCCAACATGACCATTGACTCTTTCGATATTGATATATCCCTTTAGAAAACTAAAATTGAGAATTGGTTTAATAGGTAAGGAAATAGACTTACAGATATATTTTTTTAAATATAATTCTCTACATAAAGTCTCATTCTTGATAACATAAAATGCCTTAAAATTTGAATATTTATGCTGCATCTCAACCTTTCTTACAACCTGACCTTTCCTGCTTCAAATATTCATTTCTCATTGTAGAAAAATCTGATTACCAAATTCTTTTTGAGTTGAAAAGTAGACTCGAAGATATTTCTATCACTATATAATTTTTAATATGAAAATTTTAGTATGGAGGTGTGAATGACAAAAAAAAAAGGGTATTAGTATAAGAAAGAAAGAAAAAAGACAAAATACGAACCTACATTACTAAAGATGATAGGTAAAAAAATGATAGATAACTCACACAACTTGCTCTGATACCATGTTGAATTTCTAGAAAAATGAAAAACTCCATTGACATGATGTAATTTGAGTACAATGAGTCTCTATTTATAATGGAGAAAATAAATAGAGTCCAATTACAATTAAACTACTCTTATCCCAGTTACACCTAAAGTTAAACATTAAAAGATAAGTCCTAGAACAATTGAACAATTGAACATAAATAGAAAACTAACATAACTAAAACATATTTAACTGAGACTCTTCAGTGAGACCTCTTTATGTGAGATCTTGTAAGACTCCATATTAATTCTAGCTCTGTGAGACTTCTTACTGTGAGAGTTATGTAAGACTCTTCAACTTGTATAAGCTACTTGGTAATTACTGAAAATTCCCTAATTTAGTCTAGGTGCTTGTACTTAATTAGTAGTTGTTGGTTGTAAGTCCCAAGTGTTGGGATGGTGTTGTAAGTAAACCCTTAGACACAGAGAGAATTAGTGACTATGTTTTAATAAGGAAGATACTATAATTTGTCTTCGAGAATATCTATAATAAATTATTTAGACACTTCAAAAATTAGAAGTCTTTAGGTTCTTTTGAGTAAAAAAAGTAAATAAGAAAAGGACATGTCCAATTTTACAAGGACTAGTCAGTTTTAGACGTACTCATGCCAAAGGGGCTGATTGTAACTTAAATTGACATGGCTTCTTGTAATTATTTGTTGTGTTTGATTTTGGAAGTAGATGAGAAAAGTATTTGGAGTCATTTCAACATGAGTCAACAATCGGGGCTGCCATTCATATAGAATGGATGGCTACACCCTAGGTATGAAAGACAGAAGATAAAGCTAACCCTAAAAATAAAGAGTAAGTATCCCAAATATCATTTTTTTAATTAGAGATTCAGTAAACCCAAGTGACTATGTATTACAAATACAAAAACAAAGTGACTATGTCAATTTTAATGAGAGTGAGCCACACAATAGCTACACTATCCTCATGCAACATGCAATACTTAATCTATTAGGTTGTTACATAGGAGTGGTTTAAAAGTCATATAGACCTTATTAATGCACAAGAAAGTTGGAATGGAGTATGAATTTTCTAGAGAAAATGTTTGAAATGTGTTAATACGCATAAAAAATTTAGGTGGAGTTCGCATTACCTAGAGATAGTGAATCACCATGTCTATGAATAAAAGAAGAGAAAGTGAAATTCCTTCTTAAATGATGGAGTTTCATTTTCCATAAAAACATGTTTAACTGAAATAGTTTAGGATCACTACAAAATGAACATTCACTTTCTCTTTCCTTGGTTGGTATTCCAAACTCGCTCTCTTTCCTTAGTCATACTTGAGTGAATAATATGTTTGAAACGCAGTAAAGACCAAATTATGTATTGATTAGTATAAGGTTAATGCATTGTAAAATCCAAGCTAGACAATATTGATTACAATTTGATGAGCACAAACGTTATCACCAAGTTAGGAAAACTTACAATGTTGTTTGCACACAGTAAACACCAACCACTAGATACTTCAAGTAGTCATGGAATGTTGCAAAGATGATTAATTTACACCAAGTCACTTGGTATTTACAAAGTGTTTTACAAATCACAAACACCAAGTCTTTACTCCATGTTGTTTAGTTATAGCAAACACAAATAACGATGTTGATTTCATTGCTAAAAACTTGATGTCTTGTAGGGCAAGATTGCAAGAATGGAATCTGTTGTCATTGTCACTGACTTGTCTTAAGCTTGTGTGTAGGAGGAGATACAGTATGAACAAAGAGTGAACCAAGTCCAATTATTTTTTATGTAATAGATCTATGTATATAACAAATAAACCCCTAATGTTGAAAGAAATCGTGCTACTCTGCCAGGCAAAACGTTTGAGTTATCATGTTTGTGTCCCAGTATTCTCAGATCAAGATTAGAGTAGCTTCATTTTGTATTGATGGTAATAACCTTTCATAATAACGTTATTTTCTCGTTGTTTTCTGAACTTCATTCAGTTCTAATGGCACTAAGCAATTATGGGTGTAGTTCTGCATTGTCGTTTTGATCGCGGGACCTCCTATAGACTGTTAAACAAAATCTAAAAAACCCTAGAAGAGTCTAGTACTTCTATTTGCTAAAGTTTTTAGCGAAGCAATCCTTGATTACAGAACACGAAAATTTCAGAAATTTAACACTTAAGTTGGTTGTACAGAAACAAGAGAGAAGAAAGGAAAGCGAAATGGTTTTGGACCACATATCAAGGAACTAAGATTTCACGTAATTGTTTTTTTTTTTTTTTTACTGCAATTTTTTTGCGATTATTCTCACTGAAAGCCAGCTTCCGGCCTGGGCTAACTCAGGCTCCCATCTGGTGAAGCATCTTTTCATATCTATGATTCATGCCTGTACAATATAGAGAAGGACAGTTGAGCGAGGCTCCCACTTCTTTCACTCTCTTAAATATGACAGAAATTTCATATCCCTTCACCAAGCTTAATAACTTTGGATCTTTACTTAATGGGTAAAGCAAATTCCTCAGAGTGGATCAATCTGAAATATTGCGACAACAGTTGTTCATCTGTCAAACAAATTTATTTATTTTGCTTCATACCTACTTCTTTCTCAAGTTCCTGTACATCTACCTGCATGGGGGGGAAGAGTTCTTTACAGTACAGATTGGATCTAGACTCCCCACTTGTTTTTAAGTTCTAAAAACCTCTTGGAAGCAAAGGAGTGAATCTGGGCGATCATAATAAAAATATACAGGAGCGCTGCTTCAACCTCCAAATAGATTATTGTGTCACATGGAGCATCTTGGGTAACACATAGGATCATCAGCCATTCTCTAATAGCATTCTTCATGCCACTGCCACACTGTTCCAGTCCTGTCGACTGTCTACTCCATGTGCCCTAATTGTCAACGATGACTTGTACACAATCTTCTTGTCTTGTCCATATTAATACATAAAACACCTTTAGCAAACTGTGATTGACTGTGATGAAAAGAAAAGCTTTCCAGGCTTGATCTCCACCCGCTACAATTAAGCTGGCCAACCACCATTACTCTCCAAAACCCAAAAAATTTCCTTGTATTGAGCCCTTTTTTCGAGTAAACCCTAGTTACACAGACACTTTTTCACAACTAATGATTCCTCTTCTGTTTGAACCTTGAGGTGTTAGAAGTTTTTCATTGCCTTTACTGATTTTCTTGCTTTGCTGTAATGGACTCACCTAACACGTAATCTTCCCCTTAATTGCTTTACATAAAGCTTGAAAAGAAAAAGCATCTGAGGTATCACTAAACAATGTCGTAGTCGGTGGTCCTTCTTTTGTTGGTGTCGTTAGAATGCGACAATCACTAAATGAAGGATGAAATGCAAGCCAGCCATTAAAGAGCATTGACAGTTCTAAACGGCCATTTTCATTTTTTTTTAGTCAAACCACAGACATGGGTATTCCAAAGACAAGTAATGCACTATTCTATTGTAAATGACAGCATTACATATCATTGACATTTCCTTCTGTCCTTCAATCTGTAACAGAAAGTTACTGGGAATGTTTATGGACTGTAATGTTTGGAAACTTCTGTACCCCACAAACAGGGAAAAGTGAAGTATTTAATTACGGGAGACGTACCTTCTCCGTCTGCCACTGTTTCGTGCTCAAATGTTCGATCTGAGAACCACGGTTAAGAATCAACATGGGGTGACGCCATCTTTACTCGATAGAAAAACAGATCTTTTCTTTATACGAGTGGGACCCCAGAAAATGGTATTAAATGTGCTCCATAGAATGGATATCCATAAAGCGAACTGCAAACAATATTATCATCGGTTTCAGATCGGAGCCAATATTATTATTCTTCACTAGGAGAAGGAGATCAAATCAGCTTTCAGAAACTTGAGAAACGAAACGGTGCATGTCTTAAAAGACAGCATGTTAATCAAGATCTGCTTCATAAACATAACAGATGAACACAAGAAATGGCGATGAATCGGTGAGCTTTCGAACCCAGAAAACAAAACTAGCAGAAGTGTAGATTTCCAATCTTAGGCAAGCCCCAGTGGCAGAAGGAATTCTCTGGGTGGGTCTAGCCATCACACACTGGTACAGACATATCACATGCAGCAACAAACAGCAGATAATCATAAAATCCGACACGACGTAAATTAAAAAATAATTGATTCAAACGATAAAACATCACAAAACCTCCAGCACACCATCAAATGATCGAGGGTAACTCGTCAGCCTCCCTCTGCATTTTCCCACAGCTTTATTGAACTGCAAATCGACCACGACCATGGCCATGCGAAGGACCAAGTCTGGAGCGGCTATGCCGTTCAAGAAAGCTGTGGAAGAGCACAAAGAGAGACATTTATCCATCAAGCACCATTAGAGCTATAAGAAGCAGAAGAAGAAAACGAAGAAAAAATAGAAGAAAGAAGAAGGAGAAGAAGAGGGTCGTGGTCCGGGTGGAGCCAGGGGAAACCCTAGAGAGAAGAAGTAGGTTAAAGGGAAAGGAGAGGGAGGAAGGTATTTATAGGTGAAGAACGCAGTTTTTAAATCAATCCCGAGAAGAATATTAGGCCAAAACGGGAAGTCGCAATCCGCCCTTTCATCTTTTCCTCTTCTCGCCTTCTGCTACCCCGACTCCAGCCAGATAAGCAGATACTCACTCTACTCAAAATAACCTAAAAAGTCACCGTCCTTTTTTCTTATTATTTTATATTCTCGCCTTTTTAACTTTTCGTCCCTGCTTTTAAACCCCCCGCCAACTGAAGCCAGCACACCGTCCGGATCCGATGAACCCGGTTCCTTCCACCTGAAACACCCGCTGGGCCCCACCAGGTACTACTAGGCCCCGCAGGGCGTAGTAATCCTTAGTAGCCAGAGATTAAACTAATCAAAAATCCAAACAGGGTGATTAGCGGGGGGAACACATGGGAACATGTGGCCGGGTGGGCCCGTGGTGGCCATCCCCGTTATTTGCGGGCGTAGGTCGTTTTGTCGGGGAGGGGTCGCCAGACGAGGGGGGGGGGGGGGGGAGCTGCGCACTGCCCCCGTTAGGGTTTCCTGCGAGCTGGCACTCAGTAATCACCTTCAGGGGTCCATTACCTTTATTATTTAATCTTGAGTTAACCATATTTTAATCCGTGTTCGTGCTTTTATAATGGTATTTGCCCGACACAGATGATGTATGTCCTGTGATTTAACCCATGGCTTTGTCTTCCTTAGGCCTCTTCCGTTTTCTACCTTCTAGGGTCAGATATGGCCTCCGAGAGGGAAGATGGAACCTGCGTAGAAGACGATGATTTTTCTTTTTTGATCTTTGTCTTCATCTCTTCGCCGAGCGTGGAAGTTCAAACTTCAAAAATTGGTGGAGAAGAGAAGAATGTCTCCCATATTGTTTTTTAAAAAGTATTCAAAAGTACTTCTGTCTAAAGCTTGTACGTTTAAAATGTTGACTTGGGTTTAAATAATATTTTTAAAAACTAAAAACAGGATTGAAAAAGATAGTTTTCTACTTAACCTTGTATCTTGTCTTTGAGAAAAAAAAAATGTCAGGGTGAAGATGAAGATGATTATACCATGTGTGGTAAACCGGCCGTAGTATAACACTCAAATAACAATGGAGGTTTGAACTAATTCATGCTTAATCTAATTTTAGTTTTTTAAACTTTTACATTATAACTGGCCTACCAATATTGCTAATATAGTAGTAAACATAAAACTATTGCAAATATCTCAACCTCTCACCAACTTGAGTCCACAAGTTGTGGGTTCCATTTGATAGCTACCTATATCTTATCATTCTTCGTCTCAATACATGCGAGGTTTTGATCTTCGGTGCGATGGCTAGAATGGTCAATAGTAGAAAGTATGGACAAAACAAACATCTTTCTAACTTCTTGTTGTTGTTCTTCTTCTTCCTACAGTCAATAACTTCTAAGTACCAACACCTAAACCCAATTAAGAGTTTTTTTACAACTTCAAAAATGAGCTTATAATAGTTTGATTGGGCTACATGCAAGGGTGGCTTGCTTTTCTATTCAAGAACACAAATAGGCCTTTGATAAGGCACTATGACAATCAAAAATAGAAAATTGATATACCAACCTTAGGATGAATCTACCAGCAATTTCAACAATTCCAATAGTTTGGATTTCAAATTCAAAGCACTTGAAAACTTAGAAATGCTAGCAATATGGGAAGATTTTTAAAAACTATCAATTGATATGAAAATCGAAGCCTAAACGATATGATCATGAAGAATCCACCTTCCACAATTCAAAAACTAAGTATTTAATTCAGATCTTAAAATCAGTACTCATAAATACTTAGTTTTCAATGAGAAACTCTACTAAAAAGTACTTCTTGACTCTTAATGGCACTAACACTTTGAAAATTCCCCTTGGGAGCACTTGTGCACTTAGAAATTCATGTGGGCAAGCATATCTTGAAGTTTGGAGTGAGTTTAATATGTATAGCACATCTTTCAACGTTAAAAAAACTAGTAGTTATGAGTAGATAAGATTATTTTTGGAATTTTATAAAAATAGATGAAATAAACCTTCAAAATACGAAAAAGATATCAACCATTTCTGTTTTTACTGTTGAACATGTTTGGTAGGTCACTTAAAATTTTTGAAGACCTATAGGCCCCTAATTTGCCTCTAACATTCTTAAAAGTTGAATTTTTGCAGCAAAGGGTTAAAATCTAGTGCCAAAGATTCAAATCCATTCCTTCCAACATTATGATTCTCCAGTCGAATCCACCCCTAGGATCGACTCATTAGACTTCTATTTTCCATAGGGCTTGAATCCATCATTTGTGTCATAACTTTTTGTATCATAACTTTTTGTAGCCCGGGTTTGTATCATATTGTTTTCCACCTAAATGGATTGGAATCCACCCATTAGTTTGATTCCTACAATGTACGTCTTCCATACATTCTCGAATCCACTTTTCCTTCTAAATGTTTTTGTAGCTCGAGTTTGCATCCTTTTTCTTTTCTCTGCTCTTGTGGATTTGCATCTTATTACTAGGGTTCGAACCTTTCCTTCTTTACAAGTATTCTTTGGACAAATTTGTTCGAACCTTTTCTTCTTCTTTCATCCACCATGAGTTTGAACTTTTCTCAAACACCATCCATCAGTCTACCCATGTCTATTACTTCCACCACTACCCTCATCTTTGTAAAACTCTCATCCACCAAATTTGTTCTATGCAGAAACCAGTGGGTTCCAGTCTTGAGATCTCAATGTTTAATGAGATTTATCAGTTTGCTCTCACCACCACCCTAGTTCATCAATGAATATGTCAATCCCTCCCCTTTTAACCCAGCCAATGAGGAATGAGATCTAAGATACCAACTACTTGTTAATTGATTCAATGCCACAATGGCAGAAGAAGTTTCAAACCATGTAGTTGGCTTTAAGATAGCAAAGGACGTGTGGCTGAAGTGTGAATCAACCTTTGCAAATCAATCCAAAGGTTGAGAGATGCAACTTCATAAAATAATACAATCAATGAAGAAGACGGAAGAACAATCTCTCAACGAGTACATCATATAGTTCAAAGGCATTTGTGATTATTTGGTTGCTATTTGGGGTCTTGTCATTGAAGAAGATGAAGCGTTTTGACTCCTCCAAGGTTTGAACTCGACTTATGAATTCTTTATCACTGCAATGCTTGCTTGACCTGTACTTCCACCCTATGAAGAAATTCCTCCTAAACTTCAAATTCATGACTTAAGAATTAGATAGAGTTAAGGGTATTCAATCCACACCATGGTTGCAAATATAACACCTTCACAAAAATCACCCCAAAGCCCAAAAAAATCATGTTGATACAACAAGCTTCTAGTTAAGTCTTCTAAACACTTACACTTCAATCAAAACACTCAAAGTACACAGATCACACTTCCTCAATTCAGCAAATGTATATCACAATCAAACAATGGATCAACTTCCACTCGTTATCAAATTTGTCACAAGCCACACCATACTACTGCATTGTGTTAGTATCAGCTCAATCGTAATTAGCAATCAGATAACATTCCAGTTGCATTAGCCGCCCCCTCTATTTCTAAACCTAATGGATACTAAATATAGGTGTCACTGCTCACGTGACAAGTGACACAAGTATGTTCTCTAATGTCTCTTCATATAAAGGTAAAAAAAAAGTTCATGTAGGTGATGATAATATATTTTCTATTGCAATTAAAGGACAAGTTAATTTTCCCTTCCCTACAGGTTGCTTTTATTTTAATAATACTTTATTAGATTGATAAATCAAGAAGAATCTTCTTTCCATCTCAAGGTTCACAAAAGATGATGATCGTTTTGAAATTTTGCCCAATTTTTTTATTTGAAGGACAACTAGAGTATAACAACTTGAGCCATCAAGACCATGTCTAATTGTTTATATCTTTTTTCTACAAGATGAAGAGCATTTTCTGTTACTGAGTATCTTCATCATTGCTTTGGCACAAAAGCCTTGGACAACCATCCTCATCGGCTCTTTCTACACTAGTTCATAGTAGTTTGCTTCAAATTTTAAAATTTCTTCCTTAGATACTTGATTTAGTTGTCATATGGCAACACAATTCAAACTTCCTTTTGGTCAGACTATTAATAAGACATCTAAATTACTAGAAGTTATTTGGATTTATGGGGCATGCCCCTCTCCTGTCTAAATTTGTCTTTTTATGGATGATTACAGTACATTTGTGTGTCACTATCCTTTGAAAACAAAAAAGTCTTTTAGCATCTTTTGTTAAATTATAAAATATGGTTGGTAGAGAAAGTTTTCTTACAGGATCAAAGTATTCCACTCTAATGGAGGAGGTGATCATCACGAGTTGAATTATAATCAAAATGCTTTGGGAGATCCACCAATGTCAATAATTTGGAATTACACAATTCAAACAAACAATTATGAATTCCACTTAAAAAAATAAAGAGCCATAGACAAATCCCTTTTCTTTTCGAATAATGATTACTATAATTACCAAATTACTAAGATTATATTATGATGAAGTTTCTTTCATTTTGGTTCGCCAACAAGGACAAGTCATAAATACAACGACTAATTTGAATTGAAAGTGGAATTTAGATACTTGTGGTGATTTTGAAATATACAATTCCTAACTACACTATGACTTTCAGCTATAGAAGTGGGATTGGTGCAATAACCGTATCCTCATCAATTAAGAACCTATCATCATGGACAAGAAAAATATAGGGTGACCTCTTTTTCTTGGCCTGGCCAATAAAGTCATGAAATATTTCTACTTAATTTATCTCTTATTTTACACATAATAGATTTACCCGGACCAATACATGGTATTTTTTTTTTATTTTTGGCCTAATTCTTCTTTTGATGATCGAGTCAACCTCTAATAAAAAATATATTTCTTGGTTATATTTCATCTCTTCAACAACTTTAATAATGGGCATAACGACCCTGTCATTCCGATGGTGAGAAGACCCATGATTAGCTTTTCGCAAAATTTCCAAACAAGCAATTTCAACAAAATCTTTCAATTTTTCATTCTACTATGTTCAACTCTATGTATTCCTCTATCTATAGAGTACATTGAATGTACAAAAATGGCTATGATAGAGTTTCTATTATTCGTATTAACAACTACTCTAGGAGGAATGTACATGTCCTCTTTATTGCATGTCCACATACACCTTAGAGAAATGGCATAGCTAAAACATAAACATATTGTTCCTGACTAGCTATGCTTTATGAGAGTATGGTTCTTACAATTTTTTGGATTGAAGCATTCAACATAGTTGCATTTCTTTGGGTTCAGATTATTTTTGGAGGTGATTATAGTTTTATTTTTCATTCTTGCAGTAAACATATAGCCATTGATTATCACTTTGTTCATGAAAAATCACCATTGGATTTCTTAATGTTTGTCATATATCTAGTGTTGACATCTCTATTGTTGATTAGCTCGTCAACATCTAGACCAAGCCACTCTACCACAACTGACTTCATGTACTTATCAACAAGCTAATTGTGTGACTCTCTTCCCAATTCAGCTTGAAGGAGGATGTGAAGATACCTACCATTTTCATGCAAAACTTACAACCTAGCCGTGCATGTCAACCATCTCATTCTATGCTAAGATCAACTCAATCAGACCATACATGACCACCTCCTCATACACGTCCACCTCATCACCTCCATGCAAAAGACAATTTAGCCTCCATCTCATCACCTCCATGCAAAAGCTAATTTAGCCTCCACCTCATCCACAAGTTTAGTTTGAAATTTTGAATTATTTCTTAAGATTTCACATCACACAGGGAAAGTCTTATCTTTAACTCTCTCTGGAGAATTAATTCTATACATCCAAATCCAATGAAACATATATTGAAATTTTCTAGTATAAATAGGACAATTCTTATATAATTCATCCATTGAAGTATCATTCCAAATTTTGGCTAAAGAAAATTTCCATTTTTCTTAGTAATTTTCATAAAATTCTTTGTTATAAGCTCAAAGGAAAGAAGAAGAAAAGGAGAGAGCAAGAACGTACTAGTTTAGAGAGGAGAGAAGTGTGAAGTTGGGTCCAATGCGTATCCCAACTTGACTAGCTAAGTTAGAAAATCTCTTTTCCAACTAATAAAATCAAGATCTTTGTACTCACTAGTTCATGTAGGACTATTCTTTAACACTCTCCCTCACATGTAAGCCATATTTTGTGGTTCTTACACGTGGACAGTTTGGGTGAAGCCCCACCTATGATTATCACCTACTCTGATACTATGTGAAGCTGGAATCCAAGACATACCCCAAAATGACTAGCTAAGTCAGAAAATCTCTTTCTCGACTAATAAGTCAAAGATCTTTGTATTCACTAGTCCATGCGGATCTAATCTTTAATAAGAGACAAAAAAGAGAGTTAAGGTTTTGATCTCCCTACTCTAGCATCATTCTCTTTATTATATGGCTTATTCTTAAAGAGTCCTAGAAACAATATGACTTGAAGAAAAAAACTAGTATAAGAAAGCATCTAAACTTCCTAATTAAGGAAACTATCCTAAGAGAAGCAACTCTTCTTCTAGGAAACAACTCTCCTTCAAAAAAAGTACCCTAAGAGAAATAATTGTAAGAAACTGCACTAACACTTTCTCCTTCTATAAACACTTAGATACCCTCTACTTAACTATCTAATCTTCTTTTTTTCTCATTACACCCAAAAAGACTATACTACCCTTATATTATAGAAAAGATTAAATACCCTTTAGATTGATTCATATCCCAAAACTAGGGCAATAGATGCAATAAAGCACAATATACAAAAAGTAAATATTTATCTCATGCATATTTGAAGGTTTAAGGATAAAATGATTTATCCTATCTATAGTCTATAAGAAGACTGGAAGTGAGGCAAGACTCAAAGTCGAGAGTAGTTCAGCAAAATTAGTTCAACAAATTGGTGGAACTTGGGTTAGACTTCTCTGCTCAAAGCTTGAGCTGTTGGGTTAGATGCCCCGTTACATGAAGTGGATTCACTGTTCGTGTAAAACCTTTTAGCTCTAGTCTGTCTGGTGGGCTCTATGTGTCTAGAGAAGGACCATATTCATGTTCTCAGATTTCAGGCGGTGAGCCCATCTTTTACTAATGGAATGAACAATGCCAATGTATAAACTGCAATAGCTATCCAATATTTTCCACTTTAATCTGTATTATATTTTCTTCTATTAGTTCTTTGGCTCTGAACATCATCATTGGTGAGAACATCCCTGTCACTTGATCCAAAGCATCTCAAACGAGTTTTTTTTTACTTGTTTACCCAATTAATTTATAAATTCACTTTTGGAGTTTTGATAATCATTCCAGAGCTTGCTGTCCTCTAACAGTCTAGCCCAGCTGAATGGAGACTTAGTTGGTTCTTCAATCGTTCGAGTAAATCACGTGACTCAAAATTTCCATTTTGCACACCAGCAGGTGAGAAAGGAGAAGATTTTCCCCTGTCATGGTAAAGAAGGCAGAGAGCCCAGATAAAAACTAGCTCATGATATCTGCCGAGTACTGGCTAATTTGTTGGATCCAGTTTGGCCTATAGGTCTACCTCTCTTTCTGTCTCTTTTTCTTCTAAGCAGCGACTGAGTGGCAAAGAAGAGCAGCATGTAGGGGCTATGGATTGGTAGCCGTATCTTTCTGAAGTGAATCAGAAGTAGAGGAGGACAGTGGTCCACCACCGCCACCATACACAGATAGTAGCAGCCGTATCTGTAAATTCTTCATCATTTAAGATCATATCTTGGATTTATCTCAGGCTCTTTCATTTCCCTCCTCTTTCTGTAATTGTGCTCTCTGTCAACGGAGAGATACAATTAACTGTGACAGTACTATGACATCATGAGAAGGAAGTACTGATCAGCCGCAATTACTTTTCTTTTTTTAAAAAAAGTTCAGAAATAGGGTTTGGTTTTTACTGGTTGCTATCTTTGCAGTTTCTTTTTTCTTCTTGGTTGAGTTTTTCTTTGCGAGCTCTTTCCAGTTTTCACTCATAAAACAGGAAGGTCGAAGAGTATATAAGGAGAAGTGGGATCCAAAGACAGAGAGAGTTGCAGTTGCAGGCGATGAATAAAGAAGGAAATGGACCCAGTCACATGATGTGAAAATTGAACTGAACTGTCTTGTTTTTCTCTTTTAAAATTTAGATTCGTGAGGTGAGAATTGAGATGGGTTTTAGAGTTTTGATGTGTATAGATATAAGATTTCCCAGAGGAGAAGAGATCAATCGACAAGAGATATCTACTGGGAATGGACTGGAGTAGTCCAGAAAAGAATAAGAAAAGAAATCAAAGTGGGACAGGGCATTCATTCACAATTATTGGGAGAAAGAATGGGCCACGGGGATACTGGGCATAGTTTAAACAAGGAAAGAAGAGGCAGGCATTTAAGAGAGAGAAAGTATATTTTTCAGGGGATGTAAATGGAGAGTTAGAGCCAGCAATGCATGCATGGACGACATAACAAAGGTGGGTGACGTAACCAGAGGCCTGGGGGGACCATAAACCCCATATCCTCGCGACCCCTTGTCTCTCTCTCTCTCTCTCTCGAGAGAGAGAGAGAGAGAGAGATCTTAGCTTTAATGGTGAATAAACAAAAAGAACGGGGCTCACATGGCGGCATGTGAGGGGGATGGGAGAGCCGGCCCGTCGACGCTTTTCTTCTTTCTTTTCATTTCGTAGTTTGTTTTATTGGGGGATTTTCTCTTTCTTTCACCCATCTCTCATGGTGCATCTGCCCCACCACCCACTCATTTCAATGGCGGGTCCTCTTTCTCTCTCTAGATCAGTCGACATTATATTATAATATGGGCGGTGACTCTGAGAGAGAGAGAGGAGGGAGTGGTCCATGGAAAATGGTTGGCGAGTGGTTACCTCACGAGGGAGATCTGGTCTGCTCTCGTCTCGTCTCACCCTCTTTTGCAGCTCTTCTTAAACCATATCAATTCACCCCTCTTCAATCTTCTCTCCGCAGGAAGGGCTCGCTTTCCAAGCCCTGCCATGCCTTTCCACAGCTTTCTTGAACTTCTTCTGTTGGTTTTGGCACACGCAGAAGTTCAAGAAAGCTGTGGGAAATCATGGCGACTCAGGGCTTCATCTTTCTCTCTTTTTCTCTTCAACTTTTGTCTTCCTTTCTTGTTATTTTTCCTAGTTCAATTCGATGGTTACTGAGAACTTGGTAACGAGTGCTTGCTGAGTCCCTGGTTTATGGGTTTTTCTATCACTGATCTAGCAGATGAACAGATTGGGCGCTCCCTTGGAAGATCTCGAGTCCATCAAATGGGTTGATTCTAAAAATAAACACAATCGTCGTCGTGCCTATTTATTTCTCTGGTTTTGTTTCCTTTTAAGCGTCTCTGTGACATATATGCGTAGAACTGCAGCAGAAGTCGTCATAATCTGACCGTATCTTCCATCTTTTTAGGTCTCTCTTTCTGGGTAAATTTACAAACGAGCTCTGGTTGGAGCTCAGATGGCAAAGGTAGGAAGAAAAGAACTGCATCATACAGGTAAGATGTAGTTTTTTGACTCCCCAGAATTATCAACAATGGCTTGAAAATCTTCAGATTTGAAAGGTGTAGATCGTCCATTTCTGAGGAAGAGATTAGAGATTGTTTCCATATGGTTTAGATCTGAGACCGAAACGACAGTCAACGCCGATACTAGCTCCTGCACATACGAATGGATACGTTGCTTGAGACTCTGCAGTAGTACTTGAGCTCCTTCCCCTGAGCGGCATCTCAAGATTCACCGCTTCTGTGGAAGCATCATCATCTACTCAGGCTTCAAGTCAATGTTACCGTGTTTGATCTTGACTTCCATTAATTTAAATCTCTCTCATTTTCAGAATCATCGGCTGTGTTATCATGTCCGAACCTTGACGATAAAACACATGCCGGTGGCCTTCTTGATCATCCCCTTCGTCTTGGTTCCACATTAATTCTTCTGTTGCCAGGAGTCAAACATTCTCCGGCCGTCCTGTACACTGCATTGATGATTTGTTTACCCAGGATTCGCGTCTGACCAGAATTATGAAGTCCGTACAATTGAGATGGAACACCGTGGGATCCAATTCCAGTGACCTCCATGATTTTGTAATGAAAGCTCATCCAAGATAACCGAATGACTGGCTAGTGATTTTTCAAGAATGATGCCACGGCCACCGGCCACCAGCAGCCCAGAACAAATCAGTGGTAAACAAACTCTTGATGTAGAATGTGTTTTGTGGCTACCAAGAAAACAGAAAAAGGGTTCGTCGTCATGTTTCTAAGCTTCGATAGTTCTCCAGGTTCATCAGCATGTAGCAGACGAAAATACTATTGCACAGATTGCTCTAACATAGTCTCATCTGAGAGAAAAAAACCAGAAACAGTTTCAGTAGCAGCTCAACTGCGTATATGAACCTCCGAACCAAAGGCTTCAGATGGCTGAGAAACATCTTAAAGAATGACTTTTCCTCCAAATGGTGTTTTTCTTTTGGGATTGGGGGCTTAGATGTTTGTTCTCAGATAATTATCATCTAGCTTTGCATCACAATAATACACAAAGCGTCAAGCTATCCAAAGATATCTCAATTATGAGATCTATTCATTGGGTGCACCTGACAGAAAACCTTTGCCTTGAATTGGCTCTTGATCTAAGTTGTTTTTTAATTTTCACAAAATATTTTATATTATTTTCAAGATATTTTTCTTTTTACCTTTTTTGTTTTCTCCTCAAACTGATGAAGAGTAAACAAATCAAAAAATACAGCAATAAATTTCTGCTTTCAAAACTCAAAAAAGAAAAAAGATTCAGAAGCAAACCCAGGCATAGTTCCAATGCCCATTTAAACAAAACTCAGCTTCTACACCTTTGAGAAAGCTAGCTGAGATAAACACTATCGCAAGGACGATGTGACCCACTTCATTGTTTCTTATCCGAGTAGCAAAACCATTTTCTGTTGCCGTCTTAAATCGGGAAACTGCTGAAAAGTAAAGTAGGCTGGCACTATAGATGGTGCCTGGTGGGCTGGCCACTGTGGTTGTCTAGCTACCTTCTTGTCATGGTTGTAGCTTCTGAGTGAAAGAAGAATATCTGAGAAGGAAGAAATATGGTTTAAGGAATGGTGCATCGGTGAAGGCTCCTAAACCGAAGTGAAGATAATCTCTTTACGGAAAGCACTCTTCATCATCAGGGGTTGCTGCTTTCCACAGCTATCTATATCGTTCTTCTCTAGCATGCTTTCTATGTCGGGGCAGCCGCATTCTTCACAAGCCTCTAGTCCGAGATTGTGCTTTTGAAAGGCCTTAAAAGGGGTAAGCGTTTTAGGAATTGAAGTAGAATTGGATTTCAGAGAATTCCAGTTTCAGTTGAACGGAAATTCTAGGGTTAGTATGAAAGGCCTCATGACTCATCCAAATTTTCTAAGGATTATGGAATTTTATTTCATTTCTTGAAAAACATAAATAAAATTTTCAAACGGGAAGAAAACTGGATGCCCCCTCCCCCATTTTTTCACTGGTGGGAGGAGGGCTTCTGCAAACAAAAAAGAGATAAGGAGGTCGAACCTAAGTCTCCTCCACCTTCACTGTAACAAAGAAAGCAGAAGGACAGAAGGACAGAAGGCAAAAAATTTCAGTGGCAGAACTTCTGCTGGTGAAAATATTGTTGATAAAGCTTCCCAACTACCGAAAACAACATCGATAAAGTTCGTAGAAAGGATTACGGCAGCAAAAATTAAGATGCTGTACTATACTTTCAAACTCTGATAATAGAGATATTTATTCTAGTAGAAGTGTAAATTTTTTGCTGACGAAGAGAAGACTCACTCCATCAACAGAAGCACTTAAATATAAAAATAATGAAATTGATTAGAAAAAGGCTCACGTCTACCGACAGAAAATTAGATACTAAAATTTAAAATAATACTAAAATAACATAAAATCATATTTAAAATAAATTATTATTAAATTGACAAGTTTATTAAAAATAAAATTGTTTGAGTCATAGATTTTTGAATTATACACAAAAATTGATACAAAATACAAAAAAAAAAATCTATAAGGGTGGATCCTATGAGTTTCTATCTCCTCGTGGGTCTCTCCCATCCAGGTAAGGGTGACATCGAGTCGAGCCAAGCTCACACCTGCATATATTCAAGTTGGGTTTGATCTAAATATTTCGAACTTGAACTTAACCTAAAGAGAAGAGAAAACTGGAGATCCAAAGACTTAACAAGGAATTAGACCACAAAATAGAAGACTGACAGAAAAAATTATTCCACATAAAAGAAACTCAATGAAATAAACTTTAATAGTAAGAAAACAAAATCAATTTCGAGGAGGATCAGAAGTTTGAATCGAATTGTCATGATGATCGATAAGGTATCTCAAGAGGATTTTTGACAAGCCAAGTGAAGGAAGGAAAAGAAGACAAGGTTATAAAAGATCTAAGACCAAGGAAGTGAAAATTGTGCCTCTCTATCGACTCTCTTTGTTTAATCTATCACACCAAGCTCTATTCAAAGAGTGAAATCGAAAAGTGAGAAATCAGAAAGAGAATATAACTCAAAGTGGTCAAAGATAAATGGGCAAGGATGATATCAATTGGTTTTGTGACTTCCGTTGGCAACACTTGAGTCAACAATTCTCAAGTCGTCGGCAATGCCCAAATCGGTTAGAGCGGCGAAGAAATTACAGATGCTTGAAGAAATTACAAACGCCTAAGTTTAAAAAAGTTCACAATTCGTATTTGGGGCAGAGAATAATGTTGAAGGAAATCAAGCTTACTTGTGATTTCCTTCGGCAACACCCAAATATGCAAGAGTGCCAAAAAATTGTGGACGTTGGAAGATGTATGGTAGGAGGAATCGATTTTCTGTAGCCAAAGAGGAGGTGTCGTGGCCTGGCTGCCCTATCATTCTGTCAAAACTCAAAACACCTCCTCTGCTCTGGATATGTTGAAGCGGAAGACATTTAACTCCCCGAATGAATTGCCCTCATGACTCCCACTCGTTTAAGTAAACGAGTTGGCGGGCGAACTTGTGAACCGAATTGTTGCTCATTCGAGTTTGACTTGTTTATTTAAATAAACCCAAAACCCGACTTGAATTTGATTCAAGATTGGGTTTATTCAAACCGACCCGAGCAAGCGCCAAGCCGAGCTCGAGGTATTCGCAAACCAGCTCAGTTCGATGCCACCCCTACATCCAAATCGGCACATCCTCATCTCTGAGCTTAATTTAAGCCAGGTCTAATCTAGTTTGGTGATTATATAAGAAAACACATATCATTGAATCATGTAGGGCCATCAGGCATTAAAAAATACAACATTAAAAATCCACGATTGATAAACCAAAATGGTGGAGCTTAATTGAAATAGATTGGAACCAGGATTTTGAATGGATATTACAATTCTGGATATAAAAACGCATTTTGGAAAATATAAATTATATTTTCACTCCCAGTAATCCATGACAATTTTCTCTCGTTTCAGCAAATCCAGGTGCAGCTGGAATCCTGTATACATCGTAAACAATTCAAGTTTTATGAATTGTATGATTGCGCTGTTTCAGCATATCTGAACGCCGCCGAAACCGGGTATATGCCGTACGAGAAAAGCCACTGGCCCCAAGTGGAACCTTTCTATCATTCGATCCAGGGTCCCACTCAGAGACCAATGCTTCTGCCGCTGCAACCCGGTTTCAGAATATCTTCCATTAAATCGTTTCTCTCTTTCTCAATTTCATTTTCCTCAAAAACCCTTCCGTTGCTCCTCTGCGCGGTTTTTACTCTGTAAATTGTACTTTCGAATCACGGAGCTAGAGCTCCAGGTGGAAACTCTCGGAGATCCAACTATGGCGGCCTCCGTTGTAACTGTTGGTGGTAAAGGTTCTTCACTTTCGTCAACCTCCGTTTACGCCGTCGCTAATGCGCTTGCCGAAGTTGAGATCGACTCGTCGATCCTGGAAAAGCTCTCACAGTCGCAATCGAAGAAACATCCTTATCTTGGTTGTTCAATTAAGTACTGGTCACCGTCAGGTTCGATCTTACTGACCCAAGAGGAATCCCGTGCTGCTCTACTTGTCCTATTGAACAAGCTTCTCCTCGTCGATTCTGGCATTCGTACTGACCTGCCTCTGTTAATTCAGAAATGCCTAAATGAGGCGTCGGAGACCATTGGTATGGCTTCCATTTTCAATGATATTGCGGCTACGACGGCAGAAAAATCAGTTGTTGAAGCATCTCTGGCTGACTTGGGCGGAATTTTAGCTCTCATTGATTGTTCTGCCTCAGCGCTTGTTCCAGTCATTGACGCTGTTGCTGCATTGTCTTGTGAGGCCATCAATGCTGACCCAAGGGCATTTGATTTGCCGGTCTCGGGCGACGGTTTTTCAATAAAAGATCAAACGGATGTGGCGAGTGACATGAGAGATTTGCTGTTCGGATCCAAATTTGTTGGCCATAACACTAAGGACGTGGTTACTGAGATTCCAGAGCTTCACGGAGACTTTAGGAGTGCTGTGAGATCAGTGCACGCTCGAGCTCGAGCAGTGTTAAATTCAAAGGTCAGTGGAAAGGGGCAGTCGTTGGTGGCTGCTGTATCACCTCTCACGTGGGCGATACGTGCGGTTGGTGAAATTAGTTTGCGACGCGCCAAAATGACAGTTGATGGATTGGACGAGCTGCAGAAGGCTCAGGTCTCTGAGCTGCTAGAGAAGAATTCTGTTCCTTACTTTGAAGAAATCAAGAAAGGGCTGGATACTGTGACGGCAAAAGCTAATTCAATGGAGCTTACTTTCGTTCTGCATGAGATATACGTCTTTTTGCTCACATTAAGAAATGTTCTTGCTTGGGAGGCTGCAATTGCGTTATATGCTTTTGAGCTAAATGATGAATTGTGTGGGAACAATGAGAATGTGGAAAAGAACATGAAGATCAGAATGATAAGAAAAACGAGAAGAAAAATGTGAAGAAGAATGAGAATAAGAAGAAGGTCTTGGGAAAGGGCACTACTATCATAAGACAATTTTTGAAAGATGTGCTTCTAATCAAGAGCAAAATAGCTCATGATAATCAGCTGGTCCTCGTAGACTGGGCAACCAGACTCTCTTCTCTTTTTGCTCCTGTAGACCCTGAACTCACTGTTCTCTCAAATATCATCAAAGAAGTAGTTGAAAGCAATGAAGTAAGGAGACTTCCTAAAATTCCCAAGGTGAAAACTGCATCATGTCATTTTTCTTTGCTAATTATCAGTGCTTAAGCGTGTGGTGCTTGAGTGGTATTTATTTAGGTCACTCATTACCACTATTTTTTTTCTACCCCACAATCTATCACTTTTTGTTAACCTCTGGGAGCTTTATGCATTTCTTAGGGTACTCGAGATTTTGGAAAGGAACAAATGGCCATTAGAGAGAGAGCATTTTCAATAATTGTTGGTGTATTTAAGAGGCATGGAGGCACAGCTCTGGATACTCCTGTCTTCGAATTGAGAGAAACTCTAATGGGAAAATATGGAGAAGACTCCAAGCTGATATATGATCTTGCGGACCAGGTATGTACAAAATGTACAGGTCGCTGTTTTTTATATTTATTTGCAAGAGTAATTTGCTGAAAGATCCTGCATTTTTTTATCTTAAAAAAAGAATTGGTTAAAGTGAATTTTAAAGAAAAAGAATTGCCCAAGTAACCATTGTGAAATTGCCCGAGTGACTTTCTATTTTAAGCATAAAAGTGAGTAGGCGAGAAAACAGCAAAAGGGTATGATTTCACTTATTGGAGAAAATTTTTACTTGAATTGAGGTGTCTTGATGCCATCTCTTGCCTCAACCTTAGGTTTGACTTCCAAGATTAGTTGCCCCCCACTATCTATTGCATTTGTTATGTGCCTCGTTTCCTATGCAATTTACTTTCTCTGTGCACTAATCTTAATAAGTTTGTAAAAAACACCATAAAAGGTTGTGAAAGAAGGACAACTTCTCAATCTCTTGCGATGGATCTGAAACTTTGTTATGAAAGAAGAAAGTCTTTTCTGTTTCAAAAAAAAGAAAGAAGAAAGTCTTCAAAGAATCCTAAACCGTAATAAGAGAACAAGATTTGTCGTATACTGAATGCCAAAACAAAGTAAGTAACTCAGTAAAGAGAAACCTATGCTCTATAAGAAAAATCATTAACTGAAAGTAGAATAACATAATTCAGCTGGTTTAACTTGCATTGTTGAGTTTTGTCTTCAAACATAAATTTTAAGATCTCATTTAGTCCCCAAAGCTCCTGATTTTGGATGGCATTGCCAATACTTTGATTGGTGGGACAAAGGAGATTGTTGGGCTCCTCTTTGTCCTTCCATCTTTCAGATCTGGATCAAGTTCTTTTATGAGTCTTGTTTTCACCAATTTTATATACTTTTCTTTCCAAATTTTCATAAAATCAGTTACATCCAGCTTCTCATCATTTATTCAGGGCATACTCAAAATTTTCTGGCAATTCCTTTAACCAGCTGAGGTCTCTACTATAGCTGAAAATCACAGTAAAGAGATTATATGAATGATATTTATAGTTTCTTTTGTATTTTAGTGAATGTTTTGTTACAGCTGCTCCACTGCTTTGAGAACAACTGAACATGAAACTAGGGAATAATTTCCAAAATCTAGTATATTTGGTTGCATTACTCTTTTAGCCACCTCTGTCTTTGAAGAACCAAACCTTTTTGATTGATGTTCTGGACTGTTTCTCTCTCTCTCTCTCTCTCTCTCTCTCTCTCTCTCTCTCTCTATTATATATATATATATGCTTATAAAGTTACTTTGAAACTGTTGATTGGGAAAAAGTCTCATATTGAAAAGTGTTAAGAAAAATTATTCAATTATAAACTAGTTATTTTGAGATGGAACCAGGTTTAACCCAATAGTGGTATCAGATCAGGTTGCATATGAGGGCCGAGGCCCAATGTGTACTTCTCAGGCTATTTGTGTTGTGTGAGGTCCATGAGGTGAGAGACAGGTTTTTTATGTTATGGACATGTTGTAAGCCCGTTATGTGTAAGCCTGGAGGTTAGGGAGAGTTTTGAGTTGGAAAATTTCCACATTGAGAAGTATTAAGAAAGATTATTTAATTATAAAGTTAAGTAATAGGCCTCCTAAGTGGTTTAGTCATTTTGGGATAGAATTGATCTCAACCCAATTGAAACATTGATTGGCTTCTTGTCAAATGCTTCAAACACTTTCGTCGTGTATGCAGGGTGGTGAAATTTGTTCTTTGCGATACGATCTTACAGTTCCATTTGCACGATACCTAGCCATGAATAAAACCAACTTGCTGAAAAGGTATCAAATTGCTAAAGTATACAGAAGGGATAACCCGTCTAAAGGGAGGTACCGTGAATTCTATCAGTGTGACTTCGATATTGCTGGTAAATGTGATTGGATGGAAGCTGATTTTGAGGTGATTAAAGTGTTGACAGAGCTACTAGACGAATTGAACATTGGTGATTATGAGGTATTGCTCTTTCTTACATTAAATTGTTGATAGTTCTAATGTCTGGCTTATCAGCTAAGTTAGTTCCTCTTTTTCTGTTTAATTTTTTCATGAAGATACCCCCTGTTTTACAATTTTAGATAAAGTTGAATCATCGGAAACTGTTAGATGGGATGTTTGCTATCTGTGGAGTTCCAGATGAAAAGTTTAGGACTGTCTGCTCCAGTATCGATAAGTTGGACAAACTATCATTTGAACAAGTCAAGGGGGAATTGGTAAGAGTTTTATTTTTTATTTATTTTTAATGAAGAGTTTTATTTATTTCTTCTTCCCGAGATACATATTTTATTGTTCGTTTCTTCTGTGTGGGTTCACTGCCTGATAGACATGCCTGATAACTTAGTATGTTCAGAAAGACAGGAAGGTTCATTATATTTGTAATCTTTTTCAATAAGTTTACTAAACTGCATTTTTTTTAAAGAAGATGGGAAAAGGAATTCATTAAGCAGTCATAGAGGTGACAATGTACAAGACATTCAAAACAGCCCATACTACTGAAAGAAAAGATTCTGATCCCATTGATTTGCTGGAAGTGTACTACAGAAAGAAAGAAAAAGTTGAGGGAAAAAAAGAAATCGAAGGAAGATTCTGATCCAATCCTTCATTCAAACCTTTTTTTCAGTCAGTTAACGATAACTCTAATCAAATGCATATCGAAGATTCTCATGTGTTCGATTTCCCCACTTCTGATCCCATCCAAGTAACAAAAGAGCTTCTGTTCTCGATGATTGAAAAAAATTGTACATGTGTTTGCTCTGCCTTCCATGTTGGTTTTGCTAATGTGTATCTTAAATCTTTTCAATCGGTCATCTAAGGATATGCAGATCCTCATCCATCAGCTTTAATTTTTTAAAATTTGTAAACTTTATTTGTTTCTTACTGAGTAGATGTCTAGAATCTGGATGCTCATCTTTTTTTATAGCATTATTTATTATTATATCTTATGGCACACTGTTAATCATTTTTTTTTCATTTGTCTTGGTAAGGCAATTGTTTTGTCTAATGTTTGATGTATGTCTTTTTGTTTAGATTAATGATAAAAGCTTAGCTGTTGAAACAGCGGAGCTGATTGGTTCTTTTGTTGAAAAAAGAGGGCCTCCACTTGAGATTCTGTCTGATTTAAGACAAGATGGCAGCCTTTTTATGGAAAATGAGGGATCTGTCAAAGCATTAAAGGAATTGGGCATCTTATTTGGAGCGCTGGAGAGTTCAAGCTGTATAGACAAAGTGACATTTGACTTGAGCCTTGCAAGAGGTCTCGGTTATTATACTGGAGTTATATTTGAAGCTGTTTTCAAAGGTACAACACAGGTAAATAGCTTTTCTCCATATCTCAGACTGCTGATATTGGAAAGTTAATGATCAGTATGTATTTATTTATTTATTTTTGAAAAGCGAGAGTAACTTTATTGAGAGAGAGAAGGGGGGTGGGGGTATGTAAGAATAATAATTTTTTCTCTATTAATTAAGGAATAGTCCCACATGGATTACTGAGTACAAAGATCTTGAGTTTATTATTTGGGAAAGAGGTTGCCTAAGCTGACTAGTTATTTTGTGATGGGTCTTGGACCCAACTTAACAAGGTATCAGAGCAGGTACTCATATGAGGGTCTACACCTAAATTATCTACTTGTAGAGCCACAAAAGGGTCTACACCTAAATTATCCACTTGTAGAGCCACAAAAGGGTCTACACTTAAATTATCCACTTGTAGAGCCACAAAAGAGCCCCTACACCTAAATTATCTACTTGTAGAGCCACAAAAGAGGGCCTACACGTGATGGGGAGTATTAAGGAATAGTCCCATATGGATTAGCGAGTATAAAGATCTTGATTTTATTAGTTAGGAAAAAGGCTTTCTAAGTTGGCTAGTCATTTTGAGATGGGCCTTGGACCCAACTTAACATGGTATTAGAGCGGGTACTTGTTTATGGGTCTACACCTAAATTATTTACTTATAGAGCCACAAAAGAGGGTTTACATGTGAGGGGGAGTATTAAGGAATAGTCTTACATGGATTAGTGAGTACAAAGATTTTGAGTTTATTAGTTGGGAAAAAGGCTTCCTAAGTTGACTAGTCATTTTGGGCCTTTGAGCCAACTTAACAATATTAATTATTTTTTCTCTGTTAAAAATTATGTTATGGTTGAAAGGCAGTTCGACCTTTTTGAAGTAGTTTCACTTGATTCTACCACTTTAATATGTTGATGCTCTCGTTGAATTCCAAACTTTGGGAATTCGTGAATCTCTAAGTGTCTATATCTGGCTTTCCTAGTATTTTCATGGCTGAACATGTATCAAAGGGCTCAAAATGATACTTGAGTGCAATCTAGTTTAGTAACAAAAGGTGATTGTATGTGGTAGAAGTTTGACATTGCATTCAAATATGTGGTTTGTGGTGGCATCAAAATTATAGGCACAGCTCGTGTCTGTTTTCTTCATGACCTGACTATAAAGGAGAGACCAGGGGTTTCTTGACACTTTTTGATGAAACTGAAGAGCTATATAGTCACTGCTACTTTTACTTGATTCTGAGTAGCTATTATCACTCAAGTAAAATATGTTTAACACTGAAGCTATGTTGGTTTCAAGTTAGAAACATTGGAACTTTTTTTGTATTGACAATCCGAAAGAAAAAATGAACTAGCAAAATCTCATATCTTATGTTTTCTTCAATATTGATGTGTGTGTGGGTCCCAGTCTGTCAATAGCAGTTCATTACTCTCTCTGCCAGATGCTATTTTCATTTTGGAATATATGATTTTTCTGCCCCACCTCAGTGCATAGTTAACTCTGGTGTGGTTTAGATGCATATATCTAACCTGGTCTATGCCATTAGGTTGGTTCTATTGCAGCAGGAGGGCGCTATGACAATCTTGTAAAGATGTTTGGTGCGAAGGAAGAAGTTCCAGCTGTTGGTATCAGCCTTGGGATTGAGCGAGTGTTTACTATTATGGAGGAACAGCTCGCAAAAGACAACAGCCAGGTGAGAGATTTTGATGATTATGCAGTTATGATTAGGGTGGAGTTCTGGAAGCAACCATATTCAAGAAACCCATGATCTTCTTTTGAAGGCCAAAGATTTTACTTTTTCCTACTTTTTCATTTCCTGTCAAAAGTGAAAATTAGAATACTTTCTGTTTTCAATATTAGAAGAATAGTCCTCCTATGCAAATCGTGCTAGGCATTTTTAGCACTTGGATACAGCAATATTGTATTTTCTTGCATGCAATGTGTATGGATGTTTTATAAATGACTCTGCAACCTGCAGGTCAGAAGCATGGCTTTTTTTAGTGCAATATTATTACAAGAACCTCTTTCAGAAAAAAGAAAAAATGCAAGATTTTGTTTTCCTGTGCAACCTAGCATTTTATTACTTACAGTTTGCCTTAAAGAAAAAAACTTGGGACAAGCAGAAAAACAGTATGAAGTTCGGTTTGCCTCGAAAAACTTAATAGTTCTAGTAACTCAGTATGGGCATGGCAGTAGTTATTGGACATTGGTGACCTTAAGATGGTACGACAGTATGATTTTTTCTTCATGAAACCATTTTTCATTTGTATGTTTTTGCTTGTGTTGAAGTTTGATTTTCCCTTGGCCTTGTGGTTAAGTCCTTTTTTCAGATAATTCAAAAAGTTTTATTTATGCAAGAGATTATAGTCTTATAAGCCATCTGATGATACGTTATTTTCATGACATCGGCTTTTCCTTCTCATCCGCCTTATGATGCAGCTGCTATCTTCTCTCGCTTCCAGAGCTATTGAGCTGTGTTTTGTGATACCATGAACCTGACTGTAAACATAATTCAATTGACATGCCAATTAACTTGATGTTTTGTGCTAGTTGCTAACACAAAAGATTTGTTTTACCCTTCTAAAAAATTCCTTCTTTTATCAAATTTTCTTGAATAGACCTTGTATCTGATCGTTGGCTACTCTTTTCCAGGCAATTCGAGCCACTGAAACACTAGTGCTGGTTGTTTTTGTTGGGAAGAAAGGGGACGAATTGACCAGCCATGCTGCCAAACTAGTGAGCGAGCTGTGGAAAGTCCATATAAAATCCGAATATGCTATCACCAACAAAGTGATGAAGCAGATCGACCGTGCCAAACAATCTTGTATCCCATTTATGGTCATTGTGGGTGAGACTGAACTGCGTGACGGTTGCAAATGTAAAAGAAATTGCAGTTAATAAAGAGGAGGTTGTACCCCGTGTTCAACTTGTCCAGGAGTTGCAGAGGAGGTTAAATCGTATGCAATCACAATCTAACTTGTTGTTCTAGCGTATCAACATCCATTTCCGATGGAAAATTATCTGCAGCCCGAATCACTTGGATGATCTATTTTTTTGTCTAATGGCCATAGTTTTCCGTCTCTTTCAGATTAGTTGGAGGCAAAATTAATTGGAGGTCTGTTGTTTGTGTATCAATTGTGGAGGGGATTGTTTTCTCCCTCTCCCCTTCTCTTTTGTAACTTCAAAGTTGGATAAGGGGATTCTTTACTGGTTCTCTTTTTTTTCCTCCTGTCGAGGGGATTGTTTACTGGTTTGAACTCAAACATTGACGCATACGTTTCCTGATTCAATTTGTACAGGCCTGTGGAAAGTCGACTTCAGTTACTAGGATCGACAAACTTGATCCTAACGATCTGGGGCGGCTTGGGTGTATTAGTTTTTTTACATGTGACTGGCACCTTGAATTTAATAAATGTATTTTTCCTGTTTTATAAATATTTTAATTTTAATTTTCAAAAAAAAATCTTTTTGTGTTTCTCTCTTCTTTCCTGTTGGCACTAGGAAAGCTTCAATAACATGGCCTTGAATCACCATAACAGAAAAAAAAATGTTAAAAAATTAAATGAATATTCTTTTATTTGGGATGAGAATACCCCTAATTTTGGTGTGATTTGACTATTATTTTTTAACCTAATCACCCCTTCTGAACCAAGACACAAAAGAAAGAACAAGATTCTTCAATCCTTTAGGCTTTCAAATAGGTTCAAAAAGAGAGAATTGGTAGAATGTGGATATTACAACTCCTTTTGCCCCTCTTAGTCTTCTATGAACTCTAGTAAGCAATACTAATGTTTAGAATAAAATTTAATTATTAGGAGAAACCTTAACTAATTAGAGTTTAAGTTTGACCGTGTAATTGAGACTAGAAAAAAATTCCAAATTAGAGTGATAAGCAAGGGCCAAACGCCCTATTGACCCAGAATCATTGTTAAAGAATAATCTCACATAGATTAGTGAATATAATGATCTTGAGTTTATTAGTTGAAAAAAAAACTTCTTAAATCGGCTAGTTATTTTGGGATAAGCTTTGGACCCGACTTTCTCCTAGTTCAGTTTAGCTTATAGGTGACACCATAGTAGTGATAGAAAAAAAAAATTCCTTTGTTCGGTCAAGAAAAAAATAAGAAAATTTGAGAAATACCCTGCTATTTATTTATTTATTTATTGGGATGGACAAGAATAGAGATGACAAGAATGATACAGGCCCAAGCCACTCCTTGTCCTGTCGCTCTGCCGATAATAATGGAAGCCAGGAATTTCCATTGCTTTTTATTGTGGCATGCAGCATCTAAGTCATTTTCCAACGGTCCACCTCATTTATGTTATATAACTAAATCAAAGGTCCTCACTTTCCCTGCTCCACAAGATAAAATGCTGATTTTTTGTTGGAGGAAACTGACCCCTGGGAGACAAAAGGATGCCTTGCACGCTTCATTTTATCGATTTTATCCTTCTTCTTCGTCTGTTTTATCCATATATTCTCAGATATTTCTTGTTTTCACATCCCAATTTCACAATTATCTGCTCCGATTTGATTCTTTCACTTGAGATATACATTTTCGTTTTGTTGCTTGTGATGGATCCTAAGCTTAAATAGGCCTCCGGCCACCAGCGTTCTCATCCCCTTCTACTCTTTCTACTTTTGTACAAAGCTAAAGATCTCCATTTTTAATTTCTTCTTCTGGCTTTTTAGTGATGGCCGCACTGGACGCCTTCTCCTCTTCCCTCTTCACCAGTTTACCAAGCCTTTCTCCTCCTAGCAGAAGGGTGCATACTGATATCCCAACCAAAATCTCTGCTGTCAAGATAGACGATAAACGCACCCAGCAGAGCCCAAAAGAGTCACTGCCCATAAGACCCTCGTCGTCTTCTTCGACGGCTGCAGCGAAACCGGAGGGGCTCGAAAATCGGGCTAAGTCCCGTCCTTCCGGCTTGATTATTAAGAACATCGAGAGGAAGAAGACGACTCTGACTCAGCCACGTCCGCAGGCTTTCTCCATCCCGACCATCGTCTGTAATGCGTTTGATGACATTATCAACAACTTCGTTGATCCCCCGATCCGACCAAGCGTCAACCCAAAACACGTCTTGTCAGAGAATTTTGCGCCTGTCGACGAGTTGCCGCCGACGGAGTGCTTGGAGGTGGAGGGGGAGCTTCCACCCTGCTTGGATGGAGCGTACATCCGCAATGGCCCCAATCCCAGATACCTCCCTCGCGGACCTTACCACCTCTTTGACGGAGATGGGATGCTCCATTCGCTGCGCATATCCGGGGGGCGCGCCACTCTTTGTAGCCGCTACGTGAGAACCTTCAAATATATGGCGGAGGAGAAGGCCGGTTGTGCCGTCTACCCAAACGTCTTTTCTGCTTTCCACGGCTATGGAGGCATCGCCCGTGGCGCCGTCGCGGCGGCTAGGGCTCTGTCCGGGCAGTTCAATCCGTTGCAAGGCGTCGGCTTGGCCAACACCAGTGTCGTCTTATTTGGGAATAGGCTTTACGCGCTCGGAGAGTCGGACCTTCCTTACGAGATGCGAGTGAGCTCTGACGGCGAGGTGCACACGGTCGGGCGATGTGATTTCGACGGTAAGCTCTTCATGGGCATGACGGCTCATCCCAAGGTGGATCCCGACTCCGGCGAGGTGTTCGCGTTCCGTTACGGTCCGGTGCCGCCGTATCTCACCTATTTCCGGTTCAACGCCGACGGTATCAAACAGCCGGACGTGCCCATTTTCTCCCTTGGCCAGCCCTCCATGATCCACGACTTCGCCATCACAAAACGCTTCGCCGTTTTCGTGGACATGCAGATTGTCATGAACCCTTTGGAGATGATTCTGGGCAACGGATCACCGGTGGGGGCGGATCCCACGAAGGTCCCAAGAATTGGAATCATCCCCAGGTACGCCGAGGACGAATCGGAGATGCGGTGGTTCGAGGTCCCGGGCTTCAACATGATGCACGCCGTCAACGCCTGGGACGAGGAGGGAGGCGACGCCGTCGTGCTCATAGCCCCCAATCTCGTCTCCGTCGAGCACACACTCGAGAGAATGCACCTCCTCCACTGCATGGTGGAGAAGGTCCGGATCGACTTGAAGACAGGCCTGGTGAAGAGAACCCCCGTCGCCGCTGACAATCTGGAGTTCGGCATCATCAACCCCTCCTACACGGCGAAGAAGAACAGGTACTCGTACATGGCGGTCGGAAATCCCTTCCCCAAAGCTTCGGGGTTGGTTAAACTAGACCTAGAAGCGGGGAGAGGAGACTGCACTGTCGCGAGAAGAGAGTACGGCGAGGGATGCTACGGTGGGGAGGTCTTCTTCGTGGCGAGGAATCCCGAAGACGAGAAAGCGGAGGAGGATGACGGGTATATCGTGAGCTACGTGCATGACAACGAGAAGCCGGGGGGAGGGGAATCGAGGTTTCTGGTAATGGACGCCAGGTCGCCGACGCTGGAGATCGTGGCATCGGTCAAGCTACCGGCGAGAGTCCCGTACGGGTTCCACGGGCTATTCGTCCGCGAAAGCGATCTCGAAAAGCAGCTTCAGTGGCTCAAATAACTTTTTAATTTAAGGCCCTTAGAAGTTGATGGACCCATTAAAGTGTTTTTAAATGTAGACCGAGGAGATAGGAGACAGGAGATAGGAGATAGGTAAGGATTCTCTTCGACCTCTAGAAAAAAGAAAAAAAAAAAAGAGAAAAAAGGTAGGAGATAGGAGATAGGTAAGGATTCTCTTGAACCACTAGAAAAGAAAAGAAAAAAAAGAAAAAAATGTTTTTTTTTCTGACCTAAAAAAGTAATAAACATAAAAACCCGAACAGGACCTCGATCCCTGATCCCAAAACCCAAACCCGAAAAAATTCAAAACATCAACCCGATCACCATCCCTACAACCTTGTCCCCCATGCTCTTGTAAATCCAACTTAAACTTAACCCATCCTCGAACCGTCCCTGTAAACCTAGCCCATTAATATATTCATACGAATAACATATGTAATAAGAAGAAATTTATTCAATAAACATCAACACATTCATAGGAATAACATATGTAATAAGAAGATATCTACTTAATAAAATCTCTTAAACATCAATTGTTTAATCAAGTCACTTCATCATAAAGTAAGTTAACTAAAGTACTCAAAATTGTCAGGACAACATTACTCAAAATTGTTTGAATTACTCAATTTTTAAAGTAAGACAATTAATTATCCATTTTCATCATCAACTACATTAGTCGATCTTTAGGAGGGTGCCCCATAAAAGCAACTGCTCTAATAGAACTCTCAACAAGAAAGTCATATGCTTTCATCATGGCATGTTCATCAAATTCTGGAATCTTCATCACTTCATTGTACAACTCACGTGCTTGAGATGTTTGAATGTTTTCTAATGAAATAGAAGTTGCAAGTTCATCAATACTCCCTTGATTGATTTAAGATATTCTTCTAAGACATAAAAAACCTGTCGTTTTTTCACTTTACCTTACTAGTTCTAAATGAAGTAGACGTTCTAGGAATTGTTGCCTCTTGAGTAGGAGAATTTGCGGTATCTTCCACTTCATTAGTACCATCTTCAAGGGAAATAAAACTATCTCCCAAATTTGATATGCTAGGCCCCTTATCCAAATTCATTTGCCTCTCTTTGGTTGTAGTACCACTAGACTTAGTTGCACGATCTTTCCCAAAGAAAATATGTAAGTAATCATAATTCAAAACAGGCTTATATTGATATTTTTTTTGCATTTGGATGAGCCTACACATTTAACAGAATATAAACAAAGTTAGTATACAATATCCGCCTGAGTTTGAATTGGATAATTAGGCTCTGTCTTCAAAATGGGAAATCTTTTCTATGATTAAACATCTCTTCAAAATTCTCAGCACCACGAACTAAATACTCCTTAATGTGATAGTGTTTGCCTCGACATGGTGTAAGAAAGCCAGTTCTCAACATAAACCCTACATCCACTACATAATATTTACTGGTGGGCAAAAATGTTATGTTATTACAATTAAATTTATAAAAATAATTATTTTTATAGCTCAGAGATTACATTTAAGTACAATCAATTTGTCTACTTCTCTTATCAATGCATTATTCAAAATCCTTGAATCGGATGCAAACCCTCCCAACTAGCCAAAACATATGTGAATTTCATATCAAATATGCATGCAGCCAACACATTGTGTTAGATGCTCCTTTCGTCCTCGATATCTTGATACATCATCTACTAACACTTGTACACGAATATGTGTTCCATCAATAACTCCTACACAATCCTTAAAGTATGGCCAATACTTAATGTTGTTTTTAATTTTTGGGGAAACTTTTAATCCATCAGGTTGTTTGAAAAAAATGTCTTCCAAAGATATGATTGTTTGAAGGACTTGATGGAAGTGATGACTAACTGTTTCTTTAGAAAGAAAGAAATGGAATTTTACTAAACAATTCTACCAATTATGGCCAACAATATAGAGAAACTTTGTCACTTTCTCCTCTACGATACTATACACAGTATCTTTAAGACGACCGGTTTTCCTTAAGATGTTAACAAATCTTCCAAATGCATCGACCCCCATGCGCAGTTGCTCTCGACAATCTGTCATTTGAATAGGTAAGCCGCTCCATTAGCATTCTTCTCCCACTATTACTTCCCTCCAAGTTTGGTTTATCGATAATTTTTTTATAATACCATACTACTACACGCCATTCAACATATGCCACACTAGCGGCTTCATAAACTACAACAACTTTTTTTTATACTCATGTTATCTTTACTATTCATCCTTTAGCAAATGAAAGAACAAAATACAATCATGTATTAGAAAAAGGTACCTTGGAAGTTGTAAGTGAAAATAAAACATCTAATAATACATTCCTTTATTTCTTTCATCAAGATGACTATGACCTCCTTAACCAAGTCCGATAATACAGAAGAAACTAAATATAATACATCATTTCATCTAATAATACAAAAATCTTTCTTTCTCTTTACAAGTCATAATCTTTTTCGTTTTTTATTGCCAAACATTTTTTATTTGTATCAAGCTTATTTGCATCCCTCAATCTCTCCCAAGAAGTAAAAAGTGATCCAAAATTAGATTCAATTAGAATCATAAGGTAGGTAGACAGATGAATTCAAAAGACATCGAAATTAGAATCATTAGGTCTCAAAAGAGAGGCAAAGTCAAAGGAAAAACAATGAAATCCATAGTACTATATCAAGAGTGGGATTTGCAGGTAGATAGATGTAGTGTTAAAAACATGCAGTTTGATACCCTTAGAGGATGGTCAAAGCTTTAGCAAAGAGAAGAAGAAAATAGTGATTTGGGAAGACAGAACAAACTCAAGATTTTGGAAGAAGAAGAGATTAATGGAAGAGAATGGTTGAGAGAAACGATACCAAAGAAGAAATAATGACTCGACTAGAATAAATGGAAGAGAGGTAACGATTTGGGAAAAAAGGAGAGATAAATGGAAAATATGGCTAATAGAAACAATACTGAAGCAAAGTCCAAGAAGAAAGAACCGGGGGGAGATAGGGGAGAGAGAGGGAAACAAGGGAGAGAGACATAACTTCCGATGAAGAAATTTCTGGCAAAAGATGCTTGTTGAGGCAGGAAACAAAACAAGAGATGAGAATTTGCATCCTCACAAACGAACTAGGGCTGCCTCTTTCACTCGGATGAAATTTTCTCTATCATTTCTGTTTCTTTTCTTTTTTATTGGAATTCCATCATTCGAAAATGGAACATGTTTCTATCTCATTTTCTTTTCCCTCCATAATTCTCTACTGCCAAAAAATGGAAAATCACTCTCTCCCCCTTTCTTTTATTTTCTTTTATTTTTTGTGGTCTCCAAATATACCCTAAAGAAGGAAGACGAAAAAGAAAAAAGGAGAGATAAAAATATCAGTGTTACACAACTCTTGAGAGTTTTGGATTATTGAACAAGTAGTGCTGTCAACATAGGTGCACAGACCACTTGATGTTATATATAGCAAAGTATGTCCCCTACAACATCATTTTCATCATTCATACCTTATAACTTGTATCGCATAAAAAAAGACTTCAAATTTTCTTAAAAATGCATCACAAAGAATTTAGGACCAACTCTCTCACATATTGGGAGAATAACAAAGACAATAAGAAAGCAAAAGCGAAACTCATCGTCTTCCCATTAAGTGACAAAGGTAGCGGTATGGTCTAGTCTAAGTCCTTAGGTTTTCAAATTAAGGACTAGACAAGAAGAAAGAAGAAAGAAAAAGAGAGTCACAATAGAGCATTTTTATCTAACTTTGTTGTCAATCTCTCTATAAAAAGGAAAAATAATCAAGAATAGGGCAAGGTTTGGGTTTTTATGTTTAGATTTTTTTTAAAGTTATTAATTGATATAAAAAATCAATTAAAAAAAAAAAATATATATATATATATATAAAATGTCAAAGCTCAAAAGACCCTCAAATAATTATGAATTTACACTCCATCAATCAAAATAGTCAAACCGAGTAAGACCATCAAATCCTGAATATAAAGTGGGGCCCGGCTGGTGAGAAGAAGGACCGTGATACATTTGAAATTCGGTAAGTGGGCCCTCATCTGTGACAGGAGTAATCTTCAGCTTTCATTTATCAACTATAATCATTGTAAGTCTCTCGCTTTAGAAATGATATTTCCAAGTCCAAAATCCTGAGTGGCAGTGAAACTTGAAAATGTGTGAGATCCCCTTAATACCCAACAAGAAGAAAGAGCGTAACATCGCCTTTCCTTCCTCGTTCCCTCTCTCTCTCTCATCCGTATCTCTTGCTCTTCTCCGCAGCTCCGGCTCTCGCTTTAGTTCAGACTCCCCCCAAATCTCAAAACGTGTCTTTTCATTTTCTTTTAACCTCTCCGACCCTGCGCGCTAACCCTACCGTTGCTCGCGTTCTCCGTTTCTTCGTCGGAAAGTGGTTGTCGAGTTGAAGATAGATCCATGAAGGAAAGGCCTAAACCCTCGTGTGGACCGGATCATCTGAACTGGATTTAGACGGTTGAGGCATCGCTCGACTCGAGCTGTAGGGCAAAGTGAGGATTTTTCTATTTTCGATCATTTTCGTCGCTTATTTAGGGTTTCTGGATCGGATCTGCTGCGGATATGGATTCTTCGTCATCGGGAGCGACAGGCAGAGAGGCATCTTTAGGTGACGAGGATGGCGGTGGCCACATCTCCGTTACAGCCTCCCTCGCCAGGGATGCCGCCCTTCTCTTTCAGGCTCACCGGTTCTCGGAATGCTACGATGTCTTGAAACAGTTATTACAAAAGAAGGAAGATGATCCGAAGGCACGTTGCTAGTTGCTTTTTCATTTGTTACAATCTTTTTAGCTATTTTTATTTGGTGGACGCATAAAAAATATCTTTTTTTTCTTGTTTGAGTTGCTGAGTGAGGTTTAAGTGCTTCTTCTTTTTTCCCCTTCCAGTAATGCATTCGAGAAGACAATTAACTGGTTTTTCTTCCCTTTCTGTCTTTCTCTCTTAATCCTGCTATTGTTGCTGAATTTTAGTCGACACTGAGGAGTATGAAATGGGACCTAACCCATATAATGAGTTCATTCCTTGCGGTGGCACCTTTAAGCCAAATCGGTTGTTTCCTGATTTATTGGACATTCTCTTTTTCTTTTTTTTTGACGAATTTCAATATTTGGGATTTGAAAACTGAGGAAATGCTCAGGACTATATGTTTTCCTCTCTGCTATTTGTAATGGCCAACTTTGTTATTTGAAAGTTAAATTGGGAAGTACATGATGCTTAGTAGTGTTTTTCAGAAGAGAATCTTTCATTTGTGGCACCATCATTTCCATGATGCCGAACTCTAGGAGTTCAGTTGGGCAAAATTTACTTGATGGTTAATCATGAAGTTACATACCGCTCTCAATGATGATATCCGGATGTACAACCTTCTATTGTCACTTTATCGTTAATAATAGGTGTAAATGTTGTTGTTCAGTCTTCTATTGTCTCTTTGACATTGATAATAGGTGTATGTGTTGCACCATTTATGATTTAACTCCTGTATGGTTTCCAATAGTTGAGATCCACATATCAGAAAATGGACATTTTGAATCAGTATAGCTAGCTGGAGGAATATATGTAACCGTTGCTTTATGCGCTATTTTTATATGTAAATTTTTAGACAATTAAGGAAATATATTTTGTTCATATCTGTACCTAACGGGTATCAGTTTTTAATGGATTTATACATCATTTCATTTGAATATTAGCTGCTCAAAATGCATATATGTCTGTTACTACTTTTATATGGGGGAATTTTACACTTCTTATCATTTGTAGCTTAAATGTATAGCTCACTCCATTGGTGAATCTTCGTCATTTTTGCAAAAATGCTATTTACAGTCTCTTCCTGTTCATAGTCTTGTGACCTCTAATGAAGATGGTCCAAGTTTTGTGAACACTAATCATGTTTTCTATTATAACTGTCAAGCAAATAGAAGCCATTTATTTTGCCAAAGCAGTACTTATCTGATAAACCTTCTTTCTTCTTGTAAGAATACTTTCTTGGGTGGATCGGTAATTTCGTGAAATTCTGTTTTGACCAGTATCAGGATGTGTGAAATTTGTTATGGCAGCTGGTTTTGGCTTTAGCCATTCACACCTTGTAGCTCTGAGTTAGATGGTGCAGAATATTTGTTTTGATTTGCTTGCTCAAGCTGAAACCACATCTTCAGCAGCAAATGGTGCTTGGTATTATCAAAATGGTTCAGAAAGTCTTGTCGCTATTGTATTTAATTTTCTCTAGTCAACACGAAAACAAATCAATTCTTCTGATTGTGTGTCCTTCCTATGGTACAAGTAGACATGTATGTTCTTTTATTTTTTCTTATTTTTTAATTTGCTGTTATTTGACAGATTCTTCATAATATTGCTATCACCGAGTACTATCGTGATGGTTGCTCAGATCACAGGAAGATTCTTGATGTGCTTAATAAGGTTAAGGTAGGTATATACTTGTTTCTTCTGATCCATAGCCTCCTTCAAATCTACTAAAGTGCACCCCCCACCCCCCCACCCCCCCCCAGTGAAAGGGGTTGTTAAGTTATACTTTTTAAAAAGAACATTCACAATTCACCTTATTACTAAGTTTAATCATTAATAACTATAAAACTTGTTTTATTTTATACCCCTTGTCCATATTTGCTATTTTGCGTACTCACCATTCAAATGGTTATACAGAAGAGAAGTGAGGACCTGTCTCGTGCATCCGGGGAGCAGGGGGAGGTTGCTACCACTCCTGGAGGCGGTGTTATTACAGGGCCTAAAGGGAGCAATGCAACATCACATCATTTCTCCACTGCAAGTGGTTCAAGTTTTACTTACACGGATGAATATGACATGTCTATTACAACATTAAATATAGTATGGTTTCTTGGCCTACAATTTGATCTGCTAAGTTTCTTTAAGGTGACATTAACTGTTCAGATGTTCATTTCATACTGATTCTGTGCAGGCAGTCGTATATTTCCATCTTCATGATTATGCAAAGGCATTATCAATTTTAGAGCCTTCATATCAAAATATTGCGCCAATAGATGAGGTACCACTTAAAACATATTTTTAATCTCTAATGTGTACCGTTGATAATGTGTATGTGATATTTTGTACAAGTACAGTTTTGATTTTGTTGCTTTAATATTTATTTATCATTTATTTGCAGACAACAGCTCTACATCTTTGCCTTCTCTTATTGGATGTTGCATTAGCTTCCAAAGATGCATCAAAAGCTGCTGTAAGTAATTTCCGGAAAGATGTTATGTGCTGCTATGAATATTCTCTGCGATGCATCCCTGCTTGCTAAAACCCTATCTAATAAAGACTTAACAAAATGATGAAGGCGGAGTAGATATAGATTTTGACCTGTGAGCACTGAGAGAAGCAAATGCAAATGTGACAAGCAGAACTGAAATATAAATAAACAAAAGCTACTTAACATAAGCTATAAATCATAAGCAACAATTGAAGGAATTGGTAGATCAGATCAGTATGATTTAGCGGATGTCTTGCAATCTGTATTATTGGACTTTTTACTGCAATTGATGGTATTATAGGAATTCTTTGCTAAGATAGGAGCTTTAAGAAAAAAAGGTGATGCTCTCATGCCTAAAATTGACGTGTACTACAACATATGCATGCCAGCAAACTGGATGGGATAGATATGAGCATACCAAAAGGGGTTAGGAGAGCAACATCAAATAGGTTGGAAGTTTAAGGTTCCTATGAGTTTCTTGTTGTAATTTTTTTTCAAGCCAGCCGTGACAGAGTATTTTGATTGGTGTTTGTATGCTGAGCGGTGAAGATGCAAAAATCCTTGATTCATAGCTCCCTGGGTTCTGCTTGAGAAGGAATGGTCGGTCGTTGGAGTATCATTCTTTTAGAAGAGAGGAACAAGCATAAAAGACCTCTTAACTTTGCATCCGAAAACAGCTTGAGATTGCAAAATTCTTGAATCAGCTCATACAATGATAGCCCAATTGCTTTCAAACAACCTAAAGAAGGCAGGAAACTGTTATACATCTTTTGGGGAGTTCTTTTGTCAGATGAAGGCAGTGTACCAGTGAGCTAAATATTTCCATTTGAATAAGGGAAACAACATTGAACTCCAAATTGTCCTTGAGTTTAATAGGTTAGATTAAATTGACCAGAAGGTGATCCAGTTTTCTCTTAGTAGCAGAGTTTGTTAGGTTAATCATGAAGGTTCTGTGTGAACAATCAATCCAAATTTGAAACTAATAAAACCTGATCAATAACTGAATATATGAATCTTTTCTAGGAATTCTGGCTTGCCTGTTAGCTATGTGTCAATGTCTTTCTGTGTGTTTTGTTCAGTTATATGAATCGTGCTTCTTTTAAGCATTGCTGCATATTCTTTTCAGAAAGGGTAAGATCATTGCCTTTTTTCTCACTGTAGATTGGCTGCAAATGCATCTATATCTGATTCTGGGTTTATATCAGTCCTTTGCCTCCAACTCATTTCCATTTCTCTCCTTTTTATGTAACTCTTCATCATTCTTCAAGAGATGACTCTGTGTTGTTTCTTGTACCTGCTTAAAGTTTATTACATCTGGTGGTATAGTTTTTCCCCCTTTTTTGAATGACAGTTGCTGATTATACTTGCACTTTAAGAAATGAAAAAAAATTAATGCCTGTGAATTATAGTAAGTAATGCGTGCATGCACATGTCTGTCCATCTTTTTATCTTTTTGTTCCATAACTAATGGTAAAATAAAAGCAACATAACTGGCTTCAGTTTGGTTGTTTGAGACTATAAATCGCTTGATCTGTTAACCTAGGCCTGCAATGATGTGACAAGTGGGTGGTTCAGCTGGTTGAACAACATAGCTAACCTGGTTTAACCCAGGTGTGTTCATTAGATAAAATGCATTGAGAGTAAATATAGAACCCTTCATAAGTTTCCCACTCGATTTGAGATAAACACACTCAGACTCTCATTACAAAATTTTCTATTAAGCTGGCAGGTTTAGTGAGGATTTGCTGGTGCTTGGAACATGGATTAACAGGTTATACCTGATTGGCGATTCTCATGTTTTTTTAATGATAAAAAATCATCAAAAGGGGAAGGAAATACAAGAATACCAGATGACATGTACACAAATGCACGAGCGGAAAGAAAAAAGATAAAACCAGGAGATAAACGTAACGGCCAGCGTGGTCTAGTTGCATGTGGAAATGTTCTAGGATTTCGTGTCATATCCTGTTATGCATATATCCTTTCAAATCTCAAATCCCAAACTTTCTGTTGGAAAAGGTAAACTTCCTTTGGGGAGCTTGCTTTAAGAAATAGTTTTTTATTTTATTTTCCTGTGGGTACATGCACAAGATTGATGCTATATCTGCTTGAGGATTTTCTATCTACGTTTGTTAAAGTTTGGTTGAGGTTCATGCTAAAAATTTTCTGGACTTAATCTATGATTAATTATTGTTATTATTATTTTCGAGTGTTGATTACACGTGCAAGCACACCCCTTACCCATGGTGAGACTTGAACCCAACTCACATTTAATGATTTTCATCAACTCTCCTCCAGGCTTAAACAAAAAGATGATGGGCCTAAGACATGAAAAATCTTAAATGGGGCACAAATGGGCTTAGCAGAATAGGCGACTTTGCTTTAATATCACGTTAAAATTGGGTTCAGGTGCATCTCAATATGGTAGCCGAACTAAAAATGCCTTTTCCAGCTAATAATCATTGGATTTTTCTCTCTGACAATGTTCAACGATGAGTAAACGAAGTGTGTTTGATGTATATTTCTAGATGCTTATAGGGATAGCTATCATCGCTTGAATGACCCTACCGAATGGATGGTCCATGACCCAAGAAACAAATGGTTGCCTCTTTATTACCATTAATTGGTTTCTTGATTCAATCCATCCTCTGGTTCGGTTACTGGTCTTCTCTTGTATGGTTAACTTTGCGAATGTTGCCTTTACTGTACTAGCCTTTCTTTGCTGTATGAATTACTTAGAAATTGAGTCATGACCTGCAGTCTTTAAAGAAGATTGCATATTCCTAATTGCAAAATGTTGGAGGAACTTGTAGTTATTTAATATGTACAAGAAAGGGTTTTCAGTGTGACCTATTGGGTCCAAGTCTCACTAAAGGGAAAGGGGTGTAGTGTGTGTGTAATCAATATTCAAAAGAGAATTCGTTGATGCTTTCATATTTGGCTTTTTAAATGTGCATGTGGTTTTTATTGTTTATTGGTTCATACAATCTTTGACATCTTTGAATGTGACAGACATTTTAGAGTGCTCGCTACTATTCTTTTCTTCTCTTTTTAGCTCTTAGTTGCCCTTTTATGTCAGAAGAGCTATCTCATGCGGTTGAGTTGTCTTGATTATTGCAGCTGATTCATCTAAAACGCAGATACATATATATCCTGTTTTTAGTGGCGAACAATTTTGTTTCAGAGTTTCATGCTTCATCTTGCTTTTTTCTTATATTCAGGATGTCATCCAGTATCTTGAAAAAGCTTTTGGTGTTGGATACATGATCGGTCAAGTAGATAGTGGAAATGCTATTCAACATCAATCATCAAATCAAGCTACAAAAACTTCAGCATCACCTGCTAATTTACTTGTTCCAGACGCCTCAAATACTGATTCAATCTCTACTGCGAGTAGTTCAGAGAACCAATTGACAAGAATTCTATCAGACGAGGGTCTTGAGTATGAAGCCCTTCTGTCTAAATTGGATAGTGGTGGATCAAACATGGCAAGACCGTGCATTTCTTCCCAAAATGCGCTTGCTGAACGCCCAGGTCCTGCAGTTGACCTGAAGCACAAGCTCCACCTCTACAAGGTCCGTCTTCTGCTTCTCACAAGGAACCTGAAGTCCACAAAGCGTGAAGTAAAGCTAGCCATGAACATTGCACGAGGACGAGATTCCTCCACAGCATTGCTTTTGAAATCCCAACTTGAGTATGCTCGTGGGAATTACCGGAAAGCTATAAAGCTCTTGGAGAATTCTAGTAACAGGACAGAGGCAGGGATGCGCAGTATGTTCAACAATAACTTTGGGTGTATATACCACCAGATGAGGAAACATAATACTGCAACTCTTTTTTTCTCTAAGGCTCTAGCAAGCAGCTCTGCACTGCGTTCTGAGAAGCCACTGAAGCTATCTAATCTCTCTCAGGATAAGTCCCTCCTAATTGTGTACAACTGTGGTGTACAGTATTTGGCCTGTGGGAAGCCACTAGTTGCTGCCCGATGTTTCCACAAGGCTGGTTTGGTTTTTTACAATCGGCCTCTTCTGTGGCTTCGGTTGGCTGAGTGTTGTTTAGTAGCACTAGAAAACGGTCTCCTGAAATCTGAGGGAATGGCTGCCACTGATGTGGTTACTCTTAATGTTGTTGGAAAGGGAAAGTGGAGGCAAGAAGTAGTGGAAAATGTGAGTTCAAGGAGTAGACATCTTGGTCATGTGCAAGAAGACGGTTTGATATGTTCAGATCATGGTCAACAACGTCTCTCATTGCCCTATGCTCGACAGTGTCTTCTGAATGCTTTGCATCTTTTGAATGGTCTTGAGATGAAATCTACTTTTGGTTTGATTTCCGAAAGCGAGTTGAGCCAAGCAGGAGCAGAATCACTTAAGAGTTCAAATCACAAGAATGTACATGGTGATTCAAAGGGTTCAAGTAATATTGCGATGAGCTCTGGGCTAGCAAGTGCAAATGGAGATACAAAAGAGCCTAAAGGAAATGTAGACCCAAACACCACATTACAGAGCTCAGTTACTGCATTCGAGGAGCTGTGCAGAAAGGAAAACCATATGATAAAGCAGGCTGTTCTGGCAGATTTGGCATATATTGAGCTCAGCCTGGAGAATCCTTTGAAAGCCTTGTCAATGGCAAGAGCACTCCTGCAGGTTCAAGACTGTTCCAAAATATACACATTTCTGGCTAATGTATACGCAGCTGAGGCCCTTTGTTTACTTAACCGGTCCAAAGAAGCTGCTGACCTGTTGTCAGTCTATGTTTCAGGCAGTGCCAATGTGGAACTGCCTTACAGTGAAGAAGATATGGAGAAATGGAGAATTGCAAAGCTTGGAGGAGTAACAGATGGTGAGGAGATGAATGGGACTACCACAGGCCTTGCAACCCCAAAGGATGAGTATTCTCATGGTGTTACATTCCTCAAGCCAGAAGAATCACTAGGAATTCTTCAGGTAAATCTTGCTGCAATCTGTGCCATGCAGGGTGACATGGAGCTGGCCCGGCAGTTTGTAGTACGGGCCCTGTCCGTAATGCCTAATAATCCAGTAGCTCTACTTGGAGCTGCTTATGTTGACCTTATGCAAGGGCAAACCAAAGAAGCTCTTGTGAAGTTGAAAGAGTGTAGTCTTGTTAGATTCTGTCCTAGTGATGTAACAGCACACTAAAATGATCATGACCATGGCGTAGTCAAGCTGTAGGTGGCACCATTGATTACTGTCCCCCCCCATGAGAGAAAATTAGCTAGCAACCTCAAAGAGTCTGTAACATATATACGACAAGTTCGTAGAATAAGCATTTTTTCCATAGTTCAGTGAAGTGAGATCGGTGGCAGGGGACATTTTGTTCAGCCCGTGTGCAGATTCGACTTAAATTTTGTCTGATTCAACTGTCCTACATGTTTGGTGCAGCCTAAACAGTTTTTTTTTTTTTTTGTCCCATTTCACTAACGAGCCGATTTGCTTTCCTCTTGACCTCTGCTTTACCCATGCTAAGTCAGTGGCATTTGTTTCGCTTGTGCCAAATCATGGAATCGCTTTATATTTTCTACTTGTATCAGTATTTGGACGGGAATGTGTACCATTTGTGGCGATATCAGATTTTATGCCCGAGTTCCATCAGTTGTTTGTGTTTCGGGCATGACTGTGGGGCTGCCAAATTACTGCTTTGATTGGTTCTTAATCTTCCCTTTTAACACTATTGCTATGACCTTTAGAGTTTAGAGACTCAGATTACCAATCATGAAAAATCCTTCGAATCTTTGCACAAATAGCCGCCATTATCTTTGCTGTCTCACACACAAGTACGAAACATTTGGCTATAGAATACTAATATATGTCTCGCAAAGTTGTCCATTAAACAAACATAAGATGGACGGATTAGTCAACACTCTTTTAATTTGTGAAGCAACTCGAGAATGTAGGATCAATTATAATCTACAAGAGCCCTGACGGTAAGGACAATAGGTGTCTAAAACCACTTGATGAACTCAACAAAGAATAAGCTATACAATTTTCTCAAAAGCTCAAGGCGTTTTGAAAAAAATAAAACAGGATTAAAATAACGTTGCTCGAATACCAAGAACACCATACTACTCCTGGTGTGAAATGATGGTTCATACAAATTTCAAATAAGAAAACCCAAGTTTCCTAAACAAGCTCTGAAAACATTATTAGGTATACCACCCTGTTCAAATAAGAATAATCAATCGTTAAGATGAAAATATTTTCTTTTCCTATCTTTGCACAACATATGGTACATTACTCTCTTGATCTCCAACCAACGTATCCACCAATGTCATCACTAAATATAGTTACCTGAACCATAAGGAGAGGCACCATAGGGATTGCCGAACGGATTGGCTGGCTGTTGCTGCATCGTTCCCACCATCATCTGTTGTTGCATCATGAAGGCCTGTTGTTGTTGCCGGAGAGCAGCCATTTGTACAGCATGAGGTGCAGGCACTGCACTGGAAGCATGAAAAGGGTCGTGTGCCACTGGCAGCAATACTGGATTTGCATGGGAAGCGATCTCCCAGGGGTTATAGCTCACATTCTGATTTGTGCGTCTCAAAGCATCGTCGTACAAACTGTCCAAAGTAAGTTTGTCCAGCCCTCCACCCTGTAAGGAGGACACACTAAAATAAGTATAAAAACACACAAGTTCAAATCAATTTCAACCCATAAAAGTTGTATGCTTTCTTTTCCTTCTCCGAGGCTTTTCCATTGTGGAGAATCATTCAAGGAGAACACTCAGAACTTTTTGGTGGCATTCAACGTGTACTTATTAATTCAAACGTTTTCAAATACAGATTTTCTCAAATACCTGTGCCTCACAAGGAATTTTGGAATGCCGTTACCATATCAAAAGTGTGAACAACATCAAGTGATTTCATACGACTGGACAAATAATACATTTCTCAACATATGGAACGAATATAATACCAGTTTACTAGCAGCTGCAGTATTCCCATTAGAACTCGGTGCTGTGACAAGAGCCAATTCCCAACCTGTAGTTCCACTAGTTGTATCTGTGGAAGTAAGACCACCAGCTGTATAATCAGCTGCAACAACCAACCAAAGTTTATTTCAGGATGATAGAAACTCTTTTAAATTAATATTAATTATTACCTATTCTACGCGAAGGACCTACCAGTTGGAATGATGGCAAGTGCAAGAGAATTTTTCTCATCAAGCTCCGCTGCATCAGGGTTGAGATCTGGATCATTTAATCCCTGGTAACAACGTAAAAGCTAAAATCGGTCAGGATCTTGAATATTTTTGCCATAATCTAACTTTCTCAACTATTGAGATCAAAATATACCAGCAAATCAGGAGTCTCAGGGACTGGAGGAGGAGGAGGAGGTGCTTCCACTTTAACTGTCTCAGATGGTGGAGGCGATGGGGTGCGCTCTTCCTGCACTTCCGAGGTTTTCTTGTACTCAAGTGCCAGTACCACTTTTGGTGCAGCAATTTTTTCAGGAACCACCTGAGTACAAGAACCGATAATCAAGAAAAGGGAAAACAGGAATCAACAGAAACTAATGTTGAGAGCACTACTAAAGATCCAAGAGATTAACTTTAGAAGAGCAATAAACAATGTGACATCAACCTGTAAATTATAGTGGTGCACTACATTCTATTCCAAGGCGTAAATAACAACTTGAAAGTGATTGACGGAGCTGGAGAGAATCTCATTTTAGGAAACAAACCACCAGATTTAAAACTGAGATGAGTGCAGTATTATTAAGGATGTGATAATTTGACCCAGAAACTTACATACCTCTTTTCGGACTGTCGAAGACCGTGGTGCATCTCTTACATATTCTTCCATGGCAGTCAGAAATGATGCAGGAGGCTGCATATCAACAGAAGAAAGAGATGGGTTATTGGTTTGCTGAAAAGACCTTGCAGCAACTAACATAAAAGTAAAATCTTTACAAAGAAACATAAAAAATAAAAATAAAAAACCTGCTCAATCTTGACATATCTTTCTCCCCGCCCAAGGTCAAGACCTTTACAAATTTCATAGAATTCAGATAACCTCTCCGCCTGAAATCCCGAAAGGACCATAAGCCAAATCCATCATAAGTAATGAGATACCAATCTCCGTTACTAAACCCAAAAAAAGGAGATGGAAGTTGTACCTGCTGTCCTGCCCTCCTGAAGATCTCTAGAGCATTAACAGCATTATGGCGTTGCATCTCAAAAAACTGCCACAATATCGTGTGATCAGCAATGTCTTTCAACAGTAGCTAGAAGTAATGTGGGGGTCAAAGTAGAAAAAAACACACCTTGTCGACCAAATTAATATTACCATCACTGATTGCATTATATATCTTAATGCTTTCTCCAGCAACCTACCAAAAATAATTAAACAAAAGTTGAAAAAAGACAACTAAAATTAGGATGAATTCTCATTAGACCCATTAATAAAATATCTTCTAGCTTTACATACCATTGTGAGTGCCAGTTGGATTACAAAATTGTAAATAGCTGCTCCTTGTGGCTGAAAGAAGAAAATAAAATTCGTATTCAGAGGAAAAACAAACGGAAATTTAACAGAATCCAGGTTGTCAGTATTAATGAATAAAGAAGATGGAAAGAACCCATAAAAAACTTTTTTCTTTTGTTTTCTAAATCAACCACAACAGAAATGTTTCACCTGACAAGCAAGAAGACGAAAAAGAAGCTGTTGTAAAGCTGGTAATTGTTCAAGCAACTCAGCAGTGTCAAGTTCCTTGGTTCTCTGTCAAGTATATACCACCATAAACAGTACATTTGCTATCAATTAGTATTTCAACAATTGATGACAATTAAAAAGAGTAAACCTTCTCAAGAATAGTGTCATCTACTTGTGTTAAATCCATTAAAGAATGCATAATGTAGGGCTTTCGAGTTAAACAACCATGTATGAAGTTTAATTGTTAAAAATGCTCACCGGTCGTTCAGTCTCAATGTCGTAATTAAGCACTCGGATACATTCAAGCTTTTCCTCCAAAAACAACGCATATGACCGGACCCATGCAGAATAATCCCAGGCTGGAAACCATGGAAATTTTTTTTAATGAGTGAGCATTTCAGTGTAACTCAGTCCAACAAACTCCTGAATAACTGAATGCTGAATTACCATTTGGACTGGAATCATCTTTAAAATGCGACAAGTTAAGCATATGGTTTCTGCTTCTGCTATAATTAATAAGCTCTTCTCTAAATGTAGGATCAACCTCTCTCAAGGCACGATGGATTACAATTAAAGTTTTCAATGCAACCTGAAAAGCATTAGACCCTGAATTAGACATATCAAGTCACCTAAAATTTTTCTAAATAGAGTAAGTAATGGTGCTTCTTTCTCCTTCCAGTTATTTGGAAGTCAATGATATTCATGACACATAGTAAAGGATTCATATTGTCCTCATCCATCAGAAACACTTGACCAAAATTACAAAAATGATAGCTAACATCTTTCTCCACTACTTCAGTATCTGCCAGGTAATACCGGTTCATTGAAACCAAAGAGAAGCCACAGTTACTCACTGCCCAATTATGTGTCTTGGCAAGGCGTCTAGCAAGAGCATGGATACAGTAGGCCACATCAGCACGAGGTCTAGTTGCAGATACAGCACCAAAAATAACTGCATTAGGACACAGTCACTATTGGTAAGCTTTCACCTATGATTTCACAAAACCTTATCTCAATGATAGCAAGTGTTATCACAACAAAACATATACTAACCTCAAAAAAGATCATAGTAAACATGTAAGATCTTCAAGATTCCGGCAAATACACACTTTGTGGTTTGTTAGCAAAAGTTTTATACTTAGAGAAGAGAAAAAAATAAACTATCATAGAGAAGTACTAAGTTATAAACAAGAGGTATGAGATACTAGCTACCATTCCTCATGCTTAGAAGGAAATTTGAGGAGCCTACATTATAAAGTTGGCAAATGAGGCAACATTGCTCCAGCAGAAAGTGGTTTCAGTCAATGTCTCAGTTGTCCATCTACCTGTTACTTTTCAACTGTACTTAAGCTTGACCAGTTGAAGATGCATCAGGTGCCAGTTACTCATCCGTAGTTCGAAGATCAGATAACCATAATTACCCCCATATTGAGGTTCAGACCATAGTTCAGTACAGATAGATTCGGATGCTCAACTCTCCGACATGTAAACAGTGTCCAAGGCACACTACCAAAATATGTAGTGAAATTAGGAAAACTGGTCACTACCCTTTTGTCATCAAATAATAAAATATTGAATCTCTAATAAAAGCATATTTATGAAAAGAAAATCCGAGCGGGAACAAAATAACTGCACAAAAGACTTAAGAAGGGGATTTTTATTACTGTTCAGTAGGATAACTCCACATTCTACATAAATAAGAATAAAAAATTTAAAGAGGTAAAGATAGTCAGCTTTCGTTCATAAGAAGAAAAAAAATAAAAAAAAGTCAAGAAACTCAACACTATTCAAGGACTCTGACAAGTTTACATTAAGAATTAGGTGAAATATATGATAAACGCATATCCACTTTGTATTTTAAGAGTTTTTGCGTCTTGGGCCATATACAAGAGCGTCAAAATTGATCCGCGTCAGATAAACGTAACCAAGTAATCACATATAGAAGTTGGATGAATCTCACAAAATCTGAGAAGGCAATAGCCGGAGCTTACTCTGAATGTATTTTTCCTTGGCAGGGCGTTCAACATGATTGGTAGCCTTAACAATAGCCACATCCAACTCCTGAGAAATTAAAAGATCAGAACATATCCCAGCTAAATTATACAACCATGAGCTAACTTTTGCCGCAGTGTGCTGAATGCCGTCACCTTGTAATCACTATTAACTTTAGCCAATCCGACTCGAGTTGAATCTTTAATGGCTCCCAGAGCTTTTCTCAAACTTTGCTGCGTACCTCCCGACATTCTCTCCTATACAGACTTCCTTCTTCAACCACGAAAAACCCAAACGGAATAACTCCTTCTTCACGACTTCAATTAAAGCCCAACTTCAGCACTCCTTAACCAAAAAAGAAGAAGATGCCGATCTCAGGACAGACGAATTTAACAAGTAAAAACAAGATAAGATCAACAGCCGGCAAGATCTAATGAAATAAAAGGAAAGAAAGGTGAAATATAATTCACTTCCGAAATTAACACCAGTTGCCCTTTAATTCATTTTCCTCATCCAAGAAGCGTCCTGGAGATTTCCAAAAAGAGAAAACTCACCAAAACAGAGGAACAGGAAAAGTCAAAATATGTACAGGGTACCAGGTCTAGAGAGAGAGGAGGTGTGGTATAAGCAAAAACAAGAAGAAGAAGACGAAGAAAGAAGAAGAAAGACAGAACCCGCGGCTCCTCTTAACAAGGTCGTGGGTGGTCTCTTTCTTCCTCTGAGCTGTGGACTGAGGGTGCTTTCCTACCCATTTTCATTTTCTGGTTTCCATGATTAAATTAAAACTTCAGAAATTTAAAAATGAAAGTAAAGCTGGTTATAGCTGGCCGCTTTTTAACTTAACTACGGTTAGCTTTAACCGGAATTCGGAACCCTCTTCTCTTTCTTCTCCCAAGTCCCAACCAAATACTACTGTCTTTTCTTTTTCTTTCTTTTTCAAGTCAAATTTGCCAACCGACGAGTCTCTCTCTTTCCCAATCATTTCAATATTTAAGTAATAAATCGATTACGGTGGCTACGTGGAGAAGATATGAGACCGACGACCACTCCACAGAATTTGAATATGCGGCTATGTATCAGCTCTTCATTTTTCAGAATATTACAGGCGAACCTCCCGTGTGCGATTAGGTCTACGGTGTCGGCGGTGTACGGGGAAAAGGTACGGTGACAAAACCAGAGAGAACAGAGCCGGATCCGGATCCGAGTTGTTGGTCAGTGGTCACCTGTCCAAGAAACCAGACGCTTCTTCCGTATTCTCGCACGCTAAAAATGGAAAACCTGCTTGCAATGGCTTAAGACCTTTCGTCCGTTTTTCTGCTCGCTTGCTTGAATTATTTTTACGTCGCCAACAATCAGACATTTGGGAATAGATAAAAATCCTGGAGTGAGAAAAGGAGTTTCTCCGCAAACAATGCCGACGGTGCCACATGAATGAACAGGAGATCCGGAGCTAATATGGTCGCTTCGACTTTTGCTTTTTGTTTGTCAGATTTGTCGGCTTGCATTTGTTCTCAGAGGAGCTAGTTATGGAGGAGGAGGATCAGAGAACGAGAGAGTTGTAGCTATGATGTCAATTCAATAGTATAGCAAGAATGGAAAAAGACGCAGAATAATCTCTATTGATCAGTGCTCACAGGTTGGTCAGCTCTCCTCTATGGCGCTACTCCCGTCAATGCGAGTCTGCTTTGGCCAGAGAATTTTCACTCTTCCCTAAGGGTCGACATTCTCTGAGTTAATCTGAATACTTCAAATTGGACCTCAATTCAAATTTAGCTTTGAGTTGGATTTGAGTTTTAATTTATATTTAAAATTATAAAAATAAATAAATAAATAAATATTATGATGGACTTAATACAATTGAATTTTGAGTTATATTAATGTATAATAATTAGTTTAATAAACTTATAATAAAGAGTGTTTATTTCATTAGCAAATAACAATATTAGATGGGACCTACAAAAATTAAATTATCGATCATCTTTAAGGTTTGAGATAAATAAGAACAATTATCAACCAATTAAAGAAGGAATTGACGAGAATAATTAAAATAAATAATATTTTTGTAAAAAAATCTATATAAAAAAATCTACTCATATTCTAACAAGCCAAGATCGAGATTTTCTAAACTTAACTTGTTATATTTAACAAGTTTTATTTCAAATTTGAGATCAAGCTTTTTCTAGAACAGTTTGCCAGCCTGTTTGGTTTGGTATCACCCCTACTCTCATAAGGCAATAATCAACAATCTTCACTCTACTATACGCGCAATTATCCTCATTAGTACAAAGAAACTCTAGTATAAATAAAAAGAGCTTTCGTACTTGCTGGTTTCTGAACGCTAACAATTATATTACAGCTTTTGAGCCGTATGATTTTCTAATACGAACTCTCGCTGACATAAGGATTTTTTTGCAACTAAGAATTGAATCGATAGCCCAGTTAAAAATTTTCAAACGGAATGGACCATATCCCAAAAACCAGACCCTTTACAGCCCTTTCCTTTCGGCACTGCAAACACTTTTTTGGAGAAATGCCTACATTTTTCGGACAGATGATTAGAAGATTTCAGACAGGCATTATATTCTTTCTTTCTCCAGAGATGAAATTAAGACAAAAGTGATGGAGATATTCGTTACTTTTGAAAGCAGAAACCCCACCAACCAACAAACATGACGTACCTAAAGGTAACAAAACATAATGGATCAACTTAAGGCACGTAACAAAGGCTCATGTAAGTGATCCAATGGAAAAAATGCCTTTCTCTCTCTCTCTCTCTCTCTCTCTCTCTCTCTCTCTCTCTCTCAGAGTATGAACTCCATCCAAATAGCAAAAACATTCAAATCAACAACAAGAATAAAGATTGCAATGGCCAGGAGGTTGACATCTCATACTTAACCCCCAAAATCCAATGCCTATCTTCAGGTATGCCATAAATCTCCTTTGACACATGAGTGTGAAGTGATCAAGCTCATATTTAATATACAATAAAGAATGACCAGGAGTAATGCAGATCACTGATGGCAGCTTGAACAAAGCAGGAATTTCTCTCTAACAGAATCTTAGATGGGCTCCCCAGTGCTGTGAAGCTTCAGAAATGATCACCCTCATGAACTACGAGCATGAGATGCTAGTGAGAGTTTCTTTTATGTTGGTACACAGACAATTTTTACGCCGAGAGGAGAGACAATATAAACTACCTACTTCTGTGGGAAGACGTCATTGTATCACACGCAGGTAAGAAGATGTCCACTAATTTCTCTTGCTTTGTCTGGCGTGATAGCAGAGCAATTTTAAAGGCCAAAACAGCCGGAAGTCTTGCCAGGCCAGAATAACTTCTGCTATTGTATTCTATCCATTAGAAACTCCTGCTTTTTTTTTTTTAAGGATACCTAAAACACGGCTTTGGTTTTCTGTCAAGGATTTTTGCATTAAAGAAAACGTCTATTGTATATGTTCATAAAAATGGCTACCTCACTAAATATATTTTGTGCAATTATTCCTAAAACTATGGTGCTCAATCCCACAACGAGGATAAACAAAGAGAACAGGAGGCCGCACTCGTCTGGTTTAAAAACTGTACTCAAATGAGGAGAGAAATTGTTGTAAACTCAATATACAAAACTGGCACCTTCAGCTAAATCGGTTACAGAAATACAGTCAGCCAAAATGTTTCTAACACACCTAAGCATTTATTTATTTTTTTGAAATATAACACACCTAAGCATTTATACCTACATAAAGGATACAAAATTGGAAGGGAGAGGGCAAGAATAAAATCTCCGAACAACAGCTATGACAAAGCAAGGGGGATGGGTGAACTCAAGTGTTACCTTAAGAGATCAGTCAAAGGTCCCAGCTTGGTATATAACATTTAGTGCTGTTCGATTGTGCTCAGCAACCTGTTCTATTTACCGAAGCTCTGCTAATCTGTCTGGATCACTAGCAAAACTACCTCTAAGCTCCTTTGAGATCCTTTGAACATTGCCAAAATAATTGTATTTCATCATTGACTAGACAAAAGAAAGGGGATTGCTAGTTAGTCTAAATTCTACCAGCAAACAAGAGCACTACAATTGCTTCAGATGCTCCAGAAGAAAACTTACAGTGAACTGGGTTTGGAAGGTTGATTCTTAAAGAGTACATAGGATATGTGATCAGGAACATGAGCTTTTTGTAGCAAGTCAAAGTGCTGAATAAACCTCTGGGCCAACAGGTAAGATGCAAATGTGAGAGGATTTCAACCACCAACACAAAACACATTTCAAAAAATATAGAAATGTTATGAGTACCTCTTGCTCATTATTAAAAATGCTTGGCTTCTGTGCGATCATACATTCATTACTTAAAGCTGCAAGCACCTGAAGAAAAATGTCAGGAGTTTGAATTTTCCAGTGAAGAGTAACTTATGCATTAAAAAAATGTTTTTTCCCCAAATGGCGGCTCCATCTATCATCTATAGTACCCCAAAAGGGACAAACTTTAAGCAATTTTCAAAGAGGAAAAATTACGGTTTATATGATGGTTGTCCTAACACAATGTATGGTACAAACCTAGCAGCCAAGTAGGGGTGAAGCTATAACCTCATAAAATATACACAGGACCTTATAAAAAAAATAAAAAACAGGAGTGCTTGGAACCATGCTTCTCAATTGAAGCAAAGTAGTTGAATTGAAAACTAACATTCTCATCATCTTCAAACTTGAGTTCTGAAGTGCAAGTAAAATCTTAATTTTTTTTCCCTTCTAACCGCTTTGTAACTATGTTAAGGCAGTCTAAAAGGTGCCCTTATTTAACTATGACACCTGAAATCAGTCCTCATTTAGAAACAACACGGAGCTAATGTTCTCTTTTGGAATAACTTGACATTTGAAAACCTGATATAAAAATAAAATAAAAACTAAAAGGAAAGTCTCAAATTACTATTGCGAGTCCTTCCGAGAGACAAATGTAACACATTAAGAGAACTAGTGGTGAGAAATGAGTAGCATCAGTTACAGTTTCCTTCGTATTACCCCTTTTCTTTTTATTTTTATTTTTGGTTGAAACAATCAAAGAAAACCATGGCATGTAAAATTATAAACTGGCAAAACATAACCAAACGCTTTGAGAGAGAATCGAAGAGGTCAGGGTACTCACAGGTGTCAGGACTTGCAGCTAGCCTCATTTTGTCTTTTCTCTACGAGCTTGACCAAAATGATATACAAATACCAGTAGACCATACAGTGCCCAAATGGAGAATAGAGTTCAAGTTCAAACCCCAGCATGAGAAAGCGAGAAGCAATCCAGAAAGTCTGTTCCTCTGACCAGATAAGGAGAAGTTTTGACAGTTTCATGCAAATATTCTGCCCAGTCAACCAATCAATAATTGCATTAAAATTACTTGTAAAAACTGTTTTCATGTATTATCATACTGAATTTGGATTTTTTATCAAAAAAGAAAAAAGAAAACGACTATGTGAGTTACTAATCTGAGAACAAAGCACCTGATCAACAGAAAATTTTAACAACTCCCAAACTCCCTCTTTTAAGGCCACATTCAGCTGCAAAAATTGCAAACAGTGAAATCCACAATAGAACTGTTGCAATTTCAATCTGCAGTCTCTGTTTTACTTTTCTTCCCAAAATAAAAAAACAGAATATGGTAGCGAATTATTTTTTAATGCATTCAAATTATTTTTTCAAAAAGCAAAACTGATACAACTCATGTGCATCCCTATTCTTCACCTTTGATTTACAGTAAAAATAAAATATTCCAACCATCCAGGCCAGGCATAGAATCTATTTATTGAAGGAGTGTCAGGATAAAATTGTGAAAATTTTGGTTGTCAACTATGAAAGGCAAATTTGAAGACATAAGAATTTAAAGAAAGACAATAAAAGTTTAGAACTTAAGAGCAAAAGGGATAAATAACTATGGCCAAAAAGCTCATAAGAAGATAGGAAAAATGAGAAGGAAATAGTTAGCTACCCAACTACAGCATAGGTTATATCGGCATCATACTTGTGCCACAAGCTTGCAAATACACATAGTTTGATGAAAACATTTGGTGGTCTAAACCATAACCACCACATCCAACCATGGATGAGATCCAAAGAAGTAAAGAGCTCCATCACTAGGGCAAATTGATTTGTCAGTCTAGTTCCTCTACCTTGCTATTGGCATCCAGAGTCGGAGACCCAGTATAAAAAAATTACAATGAATTATCAATTTTATGTAGAGAAGAATATCAAATGCACAAGCACAAGCCTTAAAAGCCAGAAGAGATGAACACTACCTGAGGATAATAACAGAAAACAAAAGAAACAACCCAAACTTCAGAACAATTCAAGTACAAACCTGCACTGACGTCACACTCCAATCTTGCAAAAAAAATCCCAATTTGCGCCTTTGCCATGCAGTATTTGTACAGAGAACTTAGAGCAAGTTGGCGACCAGCTACATCTCCATAAATCCATTGATAAAAATTAGACTGAGACCTAATGAAAATAACAGGATTCTGTATCAACATAAAGATGCAAACATTTCAAAAGGAAAAAAGGAACAAATACTATTTTTTAGCAAAACATACTAGTGGCACTAACCTGCCCCAGCTGTAAAGCAACAAAATCACTTTTTATGAGATTCTTGATTCTTTATAACATCCGGTAATGATATGGCTCTAGATATTACATCATAGAAATAGTCACGTCCATAAAGCTTTCCATCTTGAATCAACAGAATCTGTGTGTCAGTCAAATTATCAGACCCAACACAGAAATTTTAATTAGAATGTAAACTAACACAATATTGATACAAAATATTCTGAGATATTTAAGCATGCAGAGGAAAAATATGAGACAACTCTCAATGTGGATTCTATTTCAAAAAATAAAAATAAAAATAATTAAAAATCAATGTGGATTTTTTGTGCAAGTTTCAACCTACAAATGCTCTTAAAGGGCCAGCACAAGAAAACAGTAAAAACTCAAAAGGTGCTACAAGGCAATTGAAGAAATTGAGGGCTACTGTTGGTTAAGAACACATATGAAGAGTAAATTAAGACAGTCAAAGAGTGACAAAACAACAACATATCAAAAATAACAGAGTGACACAACAAGAGAGATTTTTGCTTTAACATTACATAATGTCTAATAGCAGGAACTAAGAATGACATGGAATAAACCAGATAAATAATTGCATAATCATTGAATTTCTGTAGCCATTAAGAATTGATCATTTTACCTTTACTCTATAGCTGCTCGTTAAAAAACCTAAAAGGCATCACCAGCAATGTACAGCAGTTTTAATTGTACATTTCACTTCCTTGGATAACTGCTTTGGCCTGATTTCTTAGATAACAAACAGTCCAACAGCATGAAGAAAGAGGAATTGTGAACCATGCCCATTTGGAAGAATATATCCAACCCCATGGCCAAGTTTCACATCACAAGCTTCTTTTTTCCTCTAATCTGCTCCATTTTCATTTTTCTCCTGCTGAATTATACATAACCAAGGTCACCGCTCATGTTTATTATGTTTGGTTATATACTGTCTTTAGTTAATGGCAGAATTCCCTTGAAATTGTCAGGATTTAACTTCCGAACTTTACCTCATGAGTACGCGCGTATCAGAGACAACTGAAATGACAGAATTGCATGTTGCACGTACAATTCTGCAAAATGAGTGCAACAAGGCATGCAAAGATGTTCGCTCAAGCTTCAATAAATAGATGCAAGAGAAGACAGTTTGTGCAAGAGAATGGCCCATGTGCCATGTTGCCTGTGCAACAGAACATTTGAGAAAGAAGACACTAAAAAGTTAATTATTATGAATAAAATTTAAAATTGGGAGACATGGTTAAACTAACAGTACCACGCATGCTAGTAGGTGATCCATTACATCAATGGTGCACTGAACGTCGATAGTTCTCTCATGATTGAAAGGAATCGAGGCTGCATTATTCTCAATAGCTTCTTCCACAGACCGATATCCACAACTTTTGACACCAGAATCGATCTTCGGATCCATTATCTAGTGTGGAGTGTGACAAGAACGAAGTTAGAGTCTACTTAAAAACATGTAGAAAGAAAACAAAGCATGGCAAAAATAACTGGAGAGTATTTTTTTTATAAAGACAAATCAAGTGTCAAAATTTAAACACATACACCATTTGGAATGAAATAAGCGCAGAGATTTCTGATCTTTGTAGTTTTCTCACTGCTGCCATGCAGCACACCTTCATAATCTGGCCAAAAGGGAGGGTCTCAAGCTTAATCTTGCTGAGGGAAGTTCTCTCCCTCCTGGCAATTGCTGCTTGAGGTATTTCCTCCTATCCCCCTTGTATACTATTTTTGTTTTTTTCCAAACAAACATTCTCATCATTCCCAAAAAAAAAAAAAAAGGAAAAGCCTCAGGATTGCACAAATCATGTTTGCAATCACCAATAAGTTTGATGGACAGCCTTCAAGATAATGCTTAAGGAGCTCTTGAAATTTTGAAAGATCATATGATCACCGCAGTATGTGTCGTAGACTTTTTGTTTGCTTCTTTTTCCCCAATAGTGAAACTTATTTATCAAAAAAGGTACTTAGAGCAGCCAGGAAGAAGTCGAAGATAATGGCCCTATAAATATAGATAAGAAATTACAAAGTTGTTTGCTTAAGATTTTCAACTTCAACTACTTTTAAAAAATGAGAAATTTCATTAAGAAAAAGTAATAAATCACTGAGAGGCTAACTCAAACAAGGAAAACAGGGAGAGGCCAAATAAAAACAATAAGCAATAAATTACAGCAACAGCTAGCAGATCATTTGCATCCTACTAATGAGTCCACTTGAGGATTAGCCTCACAAGAAAAATGCAATTGCTTGACAAAGAAAAAGTGAGGAATATCCTGAAATTCTTTAAAGAAGTGGCGCAAACATCAATGGGGATCACAGTCGTCAGTAGACCAACAAATAGCCACGTTGGAGTCACCTTCCACCAACAAGGAGGAAAGATATCAACTGCGGAATACATTGAAGCCAAACAGGAGACCCCAAATCTAATCTTCCCCAAGAGTCATCTGCATGGGGCCCAAGTAGGGAAACATGGGAAGCAGCCTCATGATCAAATGAGTGGATAGCCAAAAATGCAGCTGATTTCCAATTGCACATGCTCGCACTGAGATATTTCTAAAACCTTAGAAAGGATTTTTGAAGTTTGCAGCTACACCATAGAAAGGATTTACATTTCATGAAAGATGGTTTGCACTGAGGAAAAGAGTAAAATCTAAAAATTATATAATTTGTAAGTAAAATAAGATGTGCTGTCTAGTGGAGCATCCCAAAAAAAAAAAAAAAAAAAAAAAAAAATTGAACTAGGACTCTTACTTCCCAAGAACTCTACTTAAACTTGACTCTAGTCTCTTAAAAAGCAAAAACATGGGAAGGTTTCTAGTGTGAGATCTTGGGTTCATGTCTCACCTGGGGGTATGAGGTGGAGTGTGGGTGTGAAATCACATTCCAAAAAAGAATAAACTTCAAAGTAGAAAGGACAGTAGGTAAAGTCAAACTTCTAAACTAAGAAAATGTTGTAAATAAGAAGCCTCCTGAAAATACACTTTCCAGAATAAGAAACATCTAATTGAAAAAAAAAAAAAGACAGCTTCAAAATTTAAAAAGAGCTATGCTTTCTACTGCGGTTGCTTCTCTGCTATTCTAGCAGATCTTTTAAGTTGCTTTATAAGGAATGAGTTATTTGAATCTGTTCTTCCTCTCCAAATGGTGAATCATACTAAGAATCATCATTTATTGATGCATCAGTACAAACTGAGAGGGGAACGAGTGAAATGCAAAACTTCTTAAACACGTGAATAAAATGAATCTTAATAACCAGGGGGGCATGGTTCCAAACAAGATGCTGATAGGATCAAAACAAAATGTTCACAAAAAATGTTCTACCTCAAAATGTGTTGCTGTTAAAGCTGAATATAATGTGAAAAAATGTTATTCAAGACTGAAGAGTACCTCCAAGGCGGACATAGCAGCAAAGAGACTGAAATTTTCTTATGACCATAAAAAAGAAAGCAAAAAACATCATTCATTAACCATATATTTTGAAGATTCTAAAAGAAATGCAGACCGAGAAAACAAAAGACTAAATGAAATTAATTAATAATTTGAAAATGAGTTTGAGTGTTCATAACAAAATGACTTCTGATGCATACTGATGAAAATGACACTGTGAGTGTAAAAGAAAGTTTTCAATCTTTTCTATTTTGAACTTACGGAATATTTCATTAATAACTAACGAACAGAATATACCACATTAAGAGGCAAGCTTCAATTGTCAATTAAAAGGGGGAATGGATTCAAACCAGTAAAGAGGGTTGGTAAACCTCAGCTTTTGCAACTATGTCAGAGACACTGTTGGCAGCACGAGGACTGTGCTGCCAAACTACTGATAATGGTACAATGGTATAAGGAAGTTTACAATCTTTCCCTGGGGAATCCTCCAATAAAAGGAATTGAATAGAAATGGCAAAAAGCATCAGAGGAGAATAGATGAAAGTGTCACTGATAGCACTTCGTGGAGATATCAGGAGTCAGAGAAAGACTTTTGAGTTGTTAAAGATGAAAAGTGTACGGGCACTTGTTGCCCAG